>NC_073307.1:16606394-17896394 GCF_027595985.1 Sorex araneus | reverse complement strand
TTGGTCTCTATTGAGATTTATTTATGAATCTTGGAGGCCATGGCTATTCTCTTCCTCATTCTCTCTCTCTTTTTCTCTCTCTTATTGAACTGCCGTGAGATACACAGTTACAAAATTATTCATGATTGAGTTTCAGGCATGTAATGTTCTAACACCCATCCCTTCAGCAGTGTACATTTTCCACCACCAATGTCCCAATTTCCCTCTGCCTCCTCTCCCCACTCCCCCCATGCCTATCTCTATGGAAGGCACTTTTCTCTTTCTCTCTTTTTTCTCTCTCTCTCCCTCTCTCCCTCAATCTCCCTGTCTTTGTCCTCTGGGCATTATTGTTTGCAATACAGATACTGAAAGGTCATCATGTATATCCCTTTGGGTCACAGCTATTCTTAATTACTATACCTTCATAAAATATTTCAGATGTGATAATGCTTCAGAATTTCTTCCTCAATATTATCTTCACTAAGTACCTATTAATTTTCTCTCTCCTTTTTGTTTTGCACACAGGCAAATCTATAATGATTTTGATTCAGAATACATTGAACCCATAAACTAATTTGGGGATAAAAAGTATGAGACTTTATCAGTGAATATTATAGAGCCTCTCCTTCATTGAGCTCTTCTCTAATTCTCTCAGTGATGTCTTCAAGTTTCCTAAATATATTTCACTAGATTTTTTATTTTTATTTTTTGGCTTTTGGGTCACATCTGGTGATGCTCAGGGGTTACTCCTGACTCTGCACAAGGAATTACTCCTGGTGGTGTTTGGGGGACCATATGGAGTGACAAGGATGGACTTTGGGTTAGCTATGTGCAAAGCAAGTGCCCTACCTACTGTACCATCTCTCCATCCCTTCTTTCACTAGATTTAACCCTTATTTTGTGCTTGTTTTATACATTATAATAGTATTTTATAATGTCCTTGACAAATTTTTTTTCCAATTGCTGCTGGAATATTGGGACGTACTTGATTATTTTGTATACTAACATTATATTCACAAATATTTCTAAATTCACTGATTAATTTTAATAGCTTATTTGTAATAATTAAAATATGTATATTA
Organism: Sorex araneus; assembly: GCF_027595985.1. Taxonomy (NCBI): domain Eukaryota; kingdom Metazoa; phylum Chordata; class Mammalia; order Eulipotyphla; family Soricidae; genus Sorex; species Sorex araneus. The sequence continues at coordinate 17,895,333 of NC_073307.1, read as the reverse complement.
AATTATATCATTTGCAGGTAATGAGAGTTCAGATGCAGGGTGGGAAGATTTAGACTTGCATTTCCAATTTAAATCATACATTTTTCATCACATTTAAAATACAAAAATTCCATTCTTTTACCCCCTTCAAATGTTTAAATATAAGCAACATAAACTTCTATTCATAAGAAAATTGAGCACCCAAGAGAACCTCAATTTTTTATATAGAAATAATATTTTTCTTTTGTGTTTTAACTTGTTAAGGTAGAATTACTGAAAAGAAACTGCAAGTTTTCAAATGTATCAGCTGATACCTTCTTATGATTTCTTATAATTGTTTTATATAAAATACACACAGTAATTTTATTTCCTTTTTCATTGGTGAATATTTTTAAAAAGATGTTACTTTCTATATATGTATAAATGGACACTACATACAAGATAATTGTCAATATCTATTAAAATTCTAGCATTTATGAAGGGAAGTCCTTATGGGACTGCATGTCTGCTTCCTATGATCATGGCAGACATAGCTCACCAATCATGACCTTCTCTCCTATGAAGCCCAGAAGTGGCCTCACAGTCTTCCTTAATTTGGGTTCCAGGCAAGCACTACCACAGCCTGATTTTTTCACTTAAAAACTATTTACTGCCCTTGGGATTTCGGAATGCACTTAACTCCACTGTATTCTTAAAGCCTCTATAATCCTGCTTCTTTGAACACAATCATCCCAAGTGTTCCCTCTGAATTGTCCATTGTTGTATAACTCTGATTACAATTGTGGTATCAAACACTAAATAATTCCTAGGGTAGATGTCTGTAGCAACTCTGCTCAGGTAGGCAACTCTGTGGCAAGGTCATCTCAGGATAGGGCCTACCTCTCATCTTTGTAGCTTTAGAAACTTTACCCAGCAAGCTATTGTTGTGTTTATTAAATTGTTATATACTAACTCACAAGACCAAAAATGTAAAGTTTTTTTGGGGGGAGAGGGTTCCTTACCTGAATTAATGCTCAGAGATTGTTTCTAGCAATGTGGGAGACCCTTGTGGGCTCTAGGGATTGAATCCAGGGTCTCAAGAATTCATAACTTGTGCGCCAGCCCTTTGAGCTGTCTCCTGGTCCCAGGGAAGAGAGTTATCAAGCAGAATGTCAACTATGATTGTAGTGGGATTGTTAAATTTGCCGAAGGTTAGATTGCTGGTGTTCATAATTTAGGGGATTTATTTCCTTGAATTAACCGAGAAACTGAATTAGATAATTAAGAGCTCAGATTCTGGAGTGAACTCAGGTTTATATCCATCTTGGTACACTATGATGACAAAACATTGACTTTGAAGTCTTTTTTTCATCTGTATATTGGTGGGGGGGGGAAGTGAGGGAATAGTAATTACTTCTGAGGATTCAGTGCATTAATGCATGTGAATAATCTAAGAGTTTAGGATCAGGTACATAGAAAGAAGTCAGTAAATAAGAAATTATTAGTACAACTCCAGCATGAAGGAAATCGAGCATTTTGAGAATTATTTTTCCTAGACTCTGGAAATCATTAGACGATTCCCTCTTCCTTTTTCAGGACCAAACTCATGAGTGTTCTTCTGTTTAAGCATCATTTTTTTCTGACCGCAAATTTTAGACAAATATAAATTAATTTGTAGACTCTGAATCTCCATTGTTTATGCTCCATTCCCATATCTCTTTACTTCAGAGCAAATGAAAGGTTAACACATGCTTATATTGGTCCCATTCTGCCCTGAAGATAAAGATTGCACACACACACAGTTATTGGATGTCGGACAAAGATACTTTGGCCCTTCTCCTGGTCTCAAGAAATATCTTGACCTCCTTGATAATGTCTGGGGAGAAGTGAAGAGGAAATACAAGGTTCAGGTGTCTGTTCTATTCTGAGTTTTACCAGGCCCAACCCTTGAAGAGGGAAAAGGGAATTTTCCCAAGTGGCTTGTGTGTGTTGTATGCACCTCACATTGCTCTCTCAATTCATCTTCATAATAACCTTATCATGGGTTTTTTTTTTTGTGGGGGAGGTCTACATTTGTGGAATAAGGAGAGACATTATTGCCTACACTCCCACAGTCTGCAGTGGGTGAACTTGAAATAATTTGAACCCAGAGCCATTGGCTGTTGGAATGGATACCCTCTCCAGTCTTATTGAGGATTTCTTGCTGAATTTTCAGAGTTGGACCTGAATTTTTCTTCTGAATTTATATCAAAGATGATAATTTGAAGATTGTGCCAATAGTATGAGAATAAAAATTTCTCCATGATGTAAATATTGGAAGCTAGATTGCTGTGAGGGGTTACACAAGAATGATATCCGTTGGGAGGAAAACTTGTCTAAACCAGGGCCCCTCAGACACGGTGTGTCCATCACACTTACCTGGAAGACTGGCTAAGACACAAGTTCCTTACCTCCCCTACCCCCTTCCCTACCCCAAAGATTCAGTGGGTGTAGAGTTGGGAGTCTGATAATCTGCACTGATGATAATGAGATCATGGGTACAGATCATACTTTGATGAACATTGGCTGACTGAAAGAGTGGGAGAGAAAGGGAAAGGAGGAAACCAGAGTGGGACAGACTTAGGACCACAGGATTGAATCAATATGGCTGTCTTATCAATTGACAGCTCTAGAGCCTTTGTTTTACAGAATCCATGCCTTGGTGGTCTATCTCCTCTGTTACCTGAACGATGTGTCTAGTTACATCTGGAAGTGGTAGAGATCATCAAACAGGAGAAGGACCCGGAGGATGAAGTGATAGAGATGAAAAAGGAGACTATGAGCATAGTGAATGGCTCTGGGTGCCATGACCAGAGGGAGAACAGACCTGCTATGACCACCTGTGAGAAGTATCAATTTTAAGTGTGGGAACAGACAGTGGGGTCTGTTGGGTTTTTCCAAGTGAGGGTAGTGGAGATCTAGTTGTCCATAGAAGACTCAAACCACATATTGGCTCTTGTTTTTAATATTGATATTTGAGCCACGACAAACCAAAATTTTCCTATGCATTCTAATGCAGAAATAAATAAAATTTAAAGGCCTTCTTGGGACCCTGCCTATCATATACTTGGAAACTTATTTAGAGAAAGAGAATATGAGAAGATTAAGCAATTTGCTTTACCACTTACTATCCAATATTGGACTTTGGGTCTGGAATGTGCTTTGAGGTAGATAGGGAAAAATATTTTCTTCTTAACAGATTGTCCTTGGGCAAAGAAGAATGTCAACAAACCTAAGAAAAGCTTTATCTGAAGTTATCTCCCTTAACAGAGGCATTTGTTTTTATAGTTTTAGCTACATATATTGCTTTAGGTGAAATAATAGTGAATAATTTCAGGTGTTCCTGAGTTAAACTAAAAAAAAAAAACACTTAAAAGATTTTCAACAAACCTTTTTTTTTTTAAAACTTAAAAGAGAAATATTTGTATTAGGTGTTTTTTCTTAACTTTGAGAATCAAATTAATTTAACTTTTGCAAACTTTTCTTAGCACCTAATATGTAAAGTAGTCCATTATCAGTAAGAAGTGTCAATAGTGAAAAGAAAATTGAGGCTAAATTCTAAATTCTATATATTGTGATCTGCATTTGAGTCTCAGCAATATGACTGACTTAGCTTTTTGGAACCTAAAATCTATCTGTAAAGTAGACTCACATTGAGCACATGGAGTGATGGCGAAGTGGCTCTGAAAATCACATTTAAAAAAAACAAAACCACTAGTGATATTCCTGTCGCATTTTGGTGATTTTCTTTTGGCCTTAGTCACGTAAACTTCCCTATGTGGCCTGTGCTTAGTACAGTGAAGACACAGAAGAGCTGTCAACGGACTCAGATAGCAGAAAGGCAGGAAGGGGAAGAGACAGGAAGTGAGGGGGCGGGCCCAGAGATCCTTGACCTTCTTCTTTCAGTTTCTGTTCTCTTGGAGCAAAGGCCCATGATAAGTGAGTTAACTTTATGGGGGCAATAGCTGAGCGTGTCCTGTGATGATTCACTTCAGTCTGGGTCTGGATCCTTATTCACGTCCTCTTGCCTACTGATCACAGGACTTGAAGAGAACTTCAGATCCAGTCTCTCCCAAGTAAACATGTTATCCCCTTTACCCCTTCGCCCACATCACTGGACCATTTTTTGAGATTTAAGTGAGTTGGTAGATGTGACTGTGCCTTGAACATAGTGAAATGCCACCCATGTGTTTCCTTATCAACATTTTCATTTACACCTCTTTCTTCTCTCCCAAAGAAAGAATGGAAGAGAAGTCTTCATATTATTTCATGGGGTTACTGGGGGTCCTTCCTGCATTCTGAAGAACTTGGAGAAGTACTTATTAAAGGTTGAGAATAAGGAAAAAACAAAGCTTTACTGTACGGTCATTTTATTTTGTTATTATTTTCACTTCCTTTCTTTTCCCTTTCTTGTTGCTTCATTATTATTGCAATGCCCTTGGGTCACATACTCCGTTGTGGGGTGTGGGAGCTGGAATACTCATTCTCATACTCAAGGATCACAACAGCAATGCCACCAGGGATCACACTTGGCTAAGTGGGAAAGTGTGGGGGAATAAACTCACAAAGTCATAGGTATTTTTATTTGTCCATGTGGATTTCCCATAAACATAAACCTATGTATCCCCCAGTCTCTGAGACTTCTCTGACCTCTGTCCACTCAACCGAGCTACTGTAGGTCTAGCTAGGACCCGGAAGACATGGTGCAGTGGTTATAAGTTTGAGCGCCAGAGCCAAATGATCATGAGCTTGAATTCCTGCCTTGACTCTTCTCCGTGCTGTGACCTTGGCTGAGACATTTAATCTTTCATAGCCTTGAGTTTCTAATCTGATAGGAAACTCATTGCACTTCGTAGTGTTGAGAACTAACTAAATGAAACACCTGTAAACTAAGCAGTGTTTGTCCATAAAGTGAATGTTGAATATATGTTAAATATTGTCCGTGTTGGTGTGAATGGTGTTGGTATTTTCAAGTATTTCAGCTTAATCTTCCTAAATATCCTTCTTTAAAGTAATAATGCTCTCTCAGACTTTACATTTATCTTCTATCTTCTACAGAGTTATGGGCCTTGGGGCTGGAGCTACAGCACAGCGGGTAGGGTGTTTGCCTTGCACGCGGCCGACCGGGGTTCCAGTCCCAGCATCTATACGGTCCCCTGAGCACAGCCAGGAATAATTCCTGAGTGCATGAACCAGGAGTAACCCCTGTGTATTGTCGGGTATTATTACTCAAAAAGCAAACAACAGGAATAATTCCTGAGTGTATGAACCAGGAGTAACCCCTGTGTATTGTCGGGTGTTATTACTCAAAAAGCAAACAACACAGAACAAAACAAAACATAACACAGAGTTATGGGCCTGACTTATGCTCACAAATGCTGCAAAGATGTCTCCCCCCCCCTTATCACTTCCATCACACCATCATTATCATCATAACTGCTGCCATCAGCAACTTCATCATCACCAGTGCTCTCACAGTTTCCCACAGGATGTTTAACTTCCAGTTCCTGGTGGTGCTAAGAGAGGTGGTGAGGGGTGGGGGCGGGGTGGTGAAGTGGCTTTCCATATCTGCTGTGCATATATTCTCACTTGGAACTATTCTACACCCCCCCACCTCTGTCTTCTCTGCTTTATGCACGAGCATGTCAAGGGGCCCGGGATTAACTCCCTCACACCACCCTCTGGATCAACTTGGGAAATGGAGGTGGTGGAAAGGACCGAGTTTGCAACCGGTCTTGGAGAGCACGGTGAGGTATGCATCCCTTAGCATTTGGGTGCTCTGCTGTCATTTCGTCTTTTTCAGACGGCTGATGGCAGTTTATTTATAACCGGGAACTGACAGTCTGTTTATCCAAATAGCTCTTTGAAAGGTTCCAATTACGGTTCTGCCACATTTCTGAGGGCTAGTGGTGGAGAGCAGCCGGGAAGCTCTCTGAGCCGCCTGCCTTGGTGCAAAAACACCGCGCAGCGTCAGTCTTGCAGAAAAGCCCTGTAGGGGAGGCATGGCTGTGCTTGGGGGAGGTCTCTAATGCCCCCCACTCCCACCCCCGCCGAGGGACCTAGACGGTCCCCAGCTCATTTTCCCAGTTTTGATGGATTCTTCTGGACAAGTCAGACTATCCTAGACAGAACCAGAAAATCCTCCCTGTCTTTCCTCCCTGTCTTGTGGGAACTCCCAAAAGGGGGATTTCGGCTCTCCTTCAGAGACGTGAAGACAGGTCGGGCCTTGTCACTCTCCGTGTCATTGAGCTAGTGAAGTCACAGTGGACCCACCGTGGTCTATACCGAGGGAGCAGCTCCAGTGGGCAAGGTCTGAGACCAAGCACCACAGCGACTGAGATGCAGATTCAGAACCTGGACCCGGAGGGGAGTTGGCTGATTCCTCGGGTTGGACGATGAGAAGAGTTCAACCATCGGCACTGGCTTGGGTGTGGGGCGTGCTGTGCGCCGGGATGCTCTGTCTCTGTTTTGAGCAGCTCTGCATGGAAGTGAAAGATCTTACTCAGCAGGGCCAGTGCAGCAGAGAGAAGCTTTATCAGGCATCTGCTGCCACAAACTTGCTACGTAAGCTTGTGTCCGCTGCGCCTCCGGAGTCAGATTGTCTGGGCTTGATTCCCAGCTTCGCCACATACGAGTTGTGTGACTTGGACAGACCAGTAAATTCCTCTGGACCCCAGTCGTGCTATCTAGAAGGTGGGGATCTTAGTAAATTTCTCACAGACTTGTTATGAGAATGAAAGAAGATAATAACATATGTGCAGTGCCTGGCTCCATTCCTGGCGCACAGCAAGCATATAACAATGAAGCTTATGATGATAATGACAATAATAATAATAATACCAGTGAATAGGAATATTGTTAGGGTTTTTTTTTTTTTGCTTTTTTTTGGGGGGGGGTCACACCCGTCGATGCACAGGGGTTACTCCTGGCTCTGAACTCAGGAATTACCACAGGCAATGCTCAGGAGACCAAATGGGATGCTGGGAATCGAACCCGGATTGGCCTCATGCAAGGCAAACGCCTTACCCACTGTGCTATTGCTCCAACCCCAAGAATATTATTAGTTTATTTTAGGAACTGAGTGCAAAGTTTCGATCTCTTTATTTAAAAATATATATATTTACATTCATTATGAAGATGACTGCCTCCTCTCATAATTTTGAATGCTATATCCACATTTACACTTAAATCTCAGGCCATTCTCTGAGCTTTGTACTCATACCCACATAAGTAGGTACTCATGCCTGTATCACTGTATCACTGTCATGCTGTTGTTCACCGATTTGCTCGAGCGGGTGCCAGTAATGTCTCCATTTGTCCCAGCCCTGAGATTTTGGCAGCCTCTCCTTACTCATCTTTCCCAACAATTGGAAGTTCTTTCAGGATCAGGGGAATGAGACCCGTTATTGTTACTATATTTGTCATGTTGAATACGCCACAGGGAGCTTGCCAGGCTCTTTTTTCTCCCAGCTCTGTATTGTTCAACCTGATGTTCAATCCAAAATACTTGGAGCTATTTTTGGTGCCTGGGTCGCACCAGGCTCCATCTTTTTCAGCAGCAAATCTTAGCATAATATCAAATCCATACAGATTCCTACCTCTTTTCACCACTTCCTCCACTTCTACACTAGTCCTGACCATCAGCCTCCGTGGCCTGTATTATAGCAGCAGCCTCCTTCTGACCTCCCTGCCTCTACTGGTGCCCTCTTTCTCACAGCAGCTGGTAGGATCTCATGAAAACAAGTGATATCATGACACTGCTCCATCCAATGACGTTCAATCACTTTGATCATGAAATGAAATTCCACATAGCCTGCAAGTTTCCTCAGCCTGGCTCCCAGATTTCTCTAAATTCTCCCACCTTTGGAAGCCTGCCTTAAGTGTTGAGGAGAAGGCAGTTGGGATAGAGAAGGGATCACTAAGTCAATGATAGTTGGAGGGGTTGCTCGGGATGGGAGATGTGTGCTGTAAACAGACAGAGGACCAAATGTGATGGCCTCTCGGTATCTGTATTGTAAACTATAATGCCCCTAAGTAGAGACAGAGTAAGAAGGAAAGTGGCTGCCATAGAGTAAGGGATGGGGTAGGGTGTGGGGTGTGGGGGGGAGGGATACTGGGACATTGGTGGTGGGGAAAGTACACTGGCAGAGGGATGCATGTTAAATCATTGTATGACTAAAACTCAATGATGAAAGCTTTGTAACTGCATCTTATGGTGATTAAAAATTATTATAAATAAATAAAACTTTGAAAAAATATTCCCACCTTCCCCACCACCCTGATTTATCTCCTATTACTAATCTGCTTCTTTTAACCCCTTTGTCAAGCCAGCTCCCACTAAAGATCCTCACACTTCCTGTTCCACCTTTCCAGAATGCTACTGCCCAGGATGTCCACAAATCTCATCCATCCCTTACCTCCTACAGGTGCCTGCTCAGTGGTGCAGAGAGAACAGCTGTCGAGCCCTCCAGGGAATCCTATTCCTCGTCCTCTTTCTCTCTCCCTTTAGCTTGCCTGCTTTTTCTTCAGATCACCTGTCCTCTTCTGACCAATCCTACTTCATTATTGTTTATGACCTCCTCCCCTCTATTAGAATATTTGGGCTCCATGAGGACACTATTCCTTTTGTTCATGGTGGACTTATCACCACTAGAACAGCATCTGGTACAAAATTAAATTCACACTGGTATTGTTGTAATGGAAAAACTAGAAAGAATGGAAAATTATGAGTTTAATCTTTCCCATGTGTAAAGAGAGGCAAGTCTTGGCTTGCAGGGTTGGAGGTCTCAGCCCCAGGTCCCACACACTTGGGTTGCTCTGCCAGTACCTTTGTGTGTGAGGCTCGTCCGAATGTGTGGAGAGGGATGAGTAGAGAGGCTTCTAAAATTTCAGGGCTAGGACAAATGGAGACGTTACTGAGACCGCTCGAGAAATTTGATGATCAATGGGATGATGATGGTGATGATGATGATGATGATGATGAAAGAGAGGCAAGCAAATTAGGTGTTGCCTGAGAGGACTCTTTTAGTTGGATCATTTGTTTATTTATTGATTGATCATTGATTGCTTTTGGGTTACACCCTGCAATGCCCAGGGGTTATTTGTAGCTCTGCACTCAGGAATTACTCCTGGTGGTGCTTGGGCTTCCATATGGGATGTTGCGAGTTGAACCCGGGTTGGCAGTGTGCAAGGCAAATGTCCTACCTGCTGTAAAATCACTCTGGTCCCTCAGCTGAAATATTTAATCTTTATCAGGGCAGTGTTTGAGTTTTAAGTCATGTGTTTTATTTTTTTAATTAATTAAAAAAATGCTGTTTTTGTTTTCTGGCCACACCTGGCAATACTTAGGGGTTACTCCTAATTGTAATCAGGATCTTTCCTGGTGCTGCTGTGGGGACCACATAGGATGCTGGGATAATTTTGGCCACATGCAAGGCTAGCACCTTACCCACCGTACTATCCTTCCAGCCCTCAGCTCATATTTCTCAGCAAAAACAGACATTTAGAAAATTGGGGGAATTCTCCACAATATATAAAATTATTAGCTTCAAACTCTCCAAAGTCTCGCAGACTAAATGAGTAAGCAAGATTGTTTTTCAGATGATAGCGGAACAAAATCCTGCTCATTCTGAACAGAGGGTGGTTAGCTTCCCTCGGTCCAGAAACGATCCTTTCCTTGCTACCTGCTCCTCTGTCTTCTGAGCCTAGAAGGCTGTTCTCTGGACATTTCCAGTGGATGGTCTTGCCCGCCACCTCTGCTGGTTGGCTTCCCCCAGGGGAAATAAGGTGATTAGCAGCAGAAAGAGAGATGCATTCTTTGGAACCTCCTCCTTCCCTGTCTCCCACTGCCATCTGCCCCGCCACAACCTCCCTCCCCCGCCGACCCCCACGCTGGAATCCCAGTTCTGCCGTGCAACCCTCTTCTCCCAGTTTTAGATCAGCCAGACTCCCACAAAACATTTTTTTTCTCTGCTGCTCAGGGCTGGGAATATCTTTCTGTTGTTACCAGCACCTGAAGTTTCAACATCCTTTCTTGGCTGCATTGACTCCATAAATAATTCCTTTATTAAATCCCGTGCTGCCTATTGTTTCCTGCTTGCTGGGATCTTGGTAGTAGCATAATGAAAGTTCCTTTGTACTTGGAATTCTAAGTGCAGAACATGGAATTTTTCACAACTGGGGAGAAATCCATGTGTTCCTATTACTTGATTCAATTCCCAGACTCGTGAAATGAAGAGTTCTTGGGGAAAATGCCCATGAATTGACACACAGGGGAAGTTCCTCACTCTGACATGTACTCCAGAGAGAGGGTAGAAACATCTGGCTGAGTGTTATTTAGGTTCAAGATTCTTAACGTGCAAAGGAAATACTTTACTCATCCTTTTTACTGCCCAGGTATGAAAAATCACTCTGCATACCTTTCTGGGGAGAAGAGTTTTGAATTCCTTGTTTTATCTTTATTCTCAACAGTTCTGTACATTCCTGAAGAAACAAGCCTCAAATCCAGAAAGCTGGGTGATGGTGCAGTGGCAGAAGGCCAGGAAACATATTATCATGTGTGCTAACCTTGTTTAAGAAAACAGATCATCTTAAGCTTAAGCAGGTTACATAAAAACATGAAGCAAAGCATAACCAAGGAGCCCCAGCAAAGGGAATGCAAAAATGCGCCTGAGACAAACCATCCCTTGTGCCCTCACCACAAACACACACACACACACACACACACACACACACACGACAAGAAAAGGAAGGAAAATAAATATGTGGGGAGGAATAAAAGAGTCTGGGGGCTGGAGCAAAAGCACAGCATTGCCTCGCACGCAGCCAACCCGGGTTTGATTCCCAGCATCCCATATGGTCCCCCAAGCACCGCCAGGAGTAATTACTGAGTGCATGAGCCAGAAGTAACCCCTGTGTATCACTGGGTGTGACCCCAAAATAAAAAAAATAGTTCAAGAAAAAGCCAAATTTATTACCCATTAAAGTGTTTTTAGCTTTTGCCTTGTGTCTTTGCTAGCGATAACAATGTCTTGGAAGATATACATGTTTCACAATAAGACATTCCAGTTAATCTGATTTACCCAACCATCACCCCCCCCCCCCAAAAGAGCTAGATTTCTCTACATGTTGAAAATCATTAAATCCACAGGGATGGTTTCTAGAGAGAAAGGGAGCAGTAGTTTGTGTCCATTTATTTCATCTTCAGAGGGTGCTTGACACGTGCATCCTTTAAAGTATGAAGGACTTGGATTTGCTGAATTATAAAGCTTCTTATTTCACTAGAGAGGGTTTCCAAAATTAAGACGGAAAACTAGGATAAATGCTTGATAAGGGAGAATTGCTCCCTCAGCGAGGCCCTTTGCTTCCCCAGGTGCTAAGGCACTAATCAGAGCTCTTTCACGGACCTCACTGAAGACCCAGACCAGGAGCACGACCCTGTAAACAACACACATCTTGTTTCAATCGTATCCAGAAAAGAAAAAGGATCTGGTATTCATTCTGCGCTGAACTCTTTTAAAAAAAGTTTTTGTAGCTTTTTTGGGGGATGGGGTGGGGGACACAACCAGCAGTGCTCAGGGCTTATTTTTGGCGAGGCAGACTTCGGGGACCATATCCAGTGCTAGGGCTTGAATTTGGGTCAGCTGCATGCAAGACAAACACTCTACCTTCTAGTCTATTGTTCTGCAATTAACTCAATCTGTGATTAATTCTGTGATTAACTGGAGTGATAGCACAGTGGGTAGGGCGTTTGCCTTGCATGAGGGTGATCCGGGTTCGATTCCTCCACCCCTCACCCCTCTTGGAGAGCCCAGCAAGCTACCTAGAGTATCCTGCCTGCATGGCAGAACCTGGCAAGCTACCGTGGCGTATTCGATATGCCAAAAACAGTAATAACAAGTCTCACAATAGAGACGTTACTGGTGCCCATTCGAGCAAATCGATGAACAATGGGATGACAGTACTACAGACAGTGCTACAACTCTTTCTAGTGCCACATGCAAGGTCATATGAAACTCAGAACCTTCGGAAGTTCATGCTCTCGATCACTTCAGTGACATGAGGGTCTATATGATTCATTGTTCTTAAACTTGCTTCTAGGAGTTTTACTCTTCCAATTTAGCCCTTTCCCCAGCTAATGACACATCATGTTTGCTTATAATTTTTTATGAGTTAATGTAACACATCATCTTTCTCTTTTTGTCTTGGTGGACAGAAATCTCAACACAAATATAAAAATATTCAAAGAAAAAAAGTTGACAGCAGGACAACTCTTTGAGTGTGAAGCTATGTAGGAGTCCAAATATAAAACAGACATATGAGGTGCTAATCTTCACTGCTAGGAGCAGAGGAGCAAAGCCGATAGATAGGGTCCCTCAACGTCTTCCTTCCTTGGTGACCTCTAAGTCACCTTTAGCAGTCTGCTCAAGTTTAGAGATGGTTCCTCAAACCAGACTAAGAGAACATATAATACGAACAAAGGATATATTTCAATGTGTTAGTGTCTATATTTTTCTAAAATAGGTAACCTTAAAAAAAAAAGGACTAAATCATTTACTAGGAGAAGTCATTTGCAGTTCTTAAAAGGAGCAAAGATTTTGTTGCTAGATTGTATAATGAATTACCAGTGAACTGGAGAAAGACAAACTTTTCTTTAAAAGAAAATATGGACAATAGCTGTAAATGAGTAATTTCCAGGAATGAGAAGCTGGCCAGTTAGAATGTAGGACGATGCTCAACTTTACTTGTAATTAGGAGATTGAAATTCAAAGGACAAGTTTGAAGATCAGTTAAGCAAATGTTTCTCCCACCCCCCTCCCCAGCTTTTTGGGTCACACTCAGCTATGCACAGGATTACTCCTGACTTTGCCCTCAGGAATTACTCCTGGCAGTGCTCAGGGAACCATATGGGATGCTGGGAATAGAACACGGTCGACGGCATGCAAGGCAAATACCCTACCCACTGTACTATCGTTCCAGCCCCCAAGGAAATGGTCCTAAGTCTGAGGATAACTATTGCTGAGGAGAATGCAGGGGAACTCTGACCTGCAAACTGATGCCAACACTTCGAGAGAGATTTGGCCATGTTGAAAGGAGAAACACCGCAGATGTGCAGTTATGTAGCAGGAGTTCTCACCTGGATAATTGTTACACTATCTTTTTTGTGTTGGTTACTCTCCTGGAGAAACACTCCATATGCACGCATGCGGAGAGAGCTGATTACAGCAGCTTCTGTTCTAGTCAAAACTTTAAAGCAAAATAAAATTGCCTATTATTATGTAAGTAGATAAATACATTGTTGTTTACTCATTCAATAGGATGCTATTCATACATTAAAACAAATAACATGTCAACAGAGCGGGGGAAAAGCCCTCTGTTGATTAAAAAAAAAAAAGATGGCAGAGTAGAAAAGGTTCTTTGCTGAATGAAATGGAGTGCACAGAACCATTCATGAGAGGCAGAAATACCAACAGTGTAGATTGTTGAATAAATATGTGTACTTATTATAGTGGACACGGAGGATTCAAACCACTTAGGAACAGTAGTTACCTCTGAGGAACTAAGGGCGAATTCAGTGGAAGCTAGCTGGAAGAAGGGTATCAAGAGCATTTTTGATACATTTTTGTTCTTATATAAAAAAAAGCAAAGGTCTGAGTCAGCTGTGCAAAAGGACTGGCGTTTATTCAATTTGGATGGTGGAGAAATGGCTATTTGTTATATTTGTTGATTTTGTTTTTTGAGAGTTGTATAATAAACTCATTTTAATGAACACTATCACTGGTAGATAATTTAGTCGTCGAGCATACTTAGCCATTTCTAGTATTATTTTATTTCTCTTCCATTTTCCAGCCCTTCACCTACCCTCACAATAAAGGTCATGCTGTAAGGCTGCCCTCACCTGCTGTGCTTTCATTGATTAAATTAATTTATTTAATTCATTTATTTATTTTGTTTTTTGGGGGGGCTGCACCCTGCAATGGTCAGGGCTTACTTCTGGCTTTGAGCTCAGGGATCACTCCTGGTGTGGCTCAGAGGACCATACATGGTATTGGGTTTTGAGTCTGGGTGCCTGGCAAGCACCCTACCCTCTGTACTATTTCTCTGGCCCAGTCTGCTGTGTTTTTAAATGAGATGAAATACATAAAAATTCCCAGCAAGGTGTCCAACATAAGCTACGCATATCAGTTTCCATTCATACCATCCCTCTTGAAGTCTTTCTGCAGAAGTTAATGGGGTATATGAATAACAAAAATTTTCCTGGTAGAACTCCATGTTTTTGGTAGTTGGCATGCAGACCTAGTGTCTCATAGCTCTGGAAAGCTGAGGGTGAGTGAAACTGTTTTCTCTGTTGTGAGAGGTTTGATCACAGTTGTCAGAGGAGATGAATTTTATGTTGTTGGAAGGATGAACTTCTGTTTCTTGCAGATTCTCTGCTGGGGGCTTGTTCTTGGTTTTCAGGCTTCCCATATTTCTTGGCTCATCTCCTTTAGTTTTCAAAGCCAACAACAGAGATTTGAGTCCCTCTTTTGTGCTTTTTGTATTTCCTGCTTCTTTTAAAGTACTCTGCTTCCTCTTCCACTCTTATAAGTGTATGTGCTTACATTGGGTACAGAGACAACCCAATCATCTTTCTGCCTCAAGAATTGTAATCTTGATCACATATGAAGAGTCCCTCTTTTCATGAAGAGTTACATAGTCATGGATTTTGGATGTAGCATCTTTGAAGCTGTCGACTATACCTCCCATTCAACTATTTTTAAGTAATGATGATAATAATGATTAAAATAATAATGCCCAGTGCTGTAGGTGACAAAATAGGAAGTTTAATAAAGTCTGATTCCACAATAAGAAATCAGGGAGTTAAACCTCTAGTGCCTGTGCTCTTAAATACTAAGCCGCCATTAAAATGCTTGACCTACAAAGTCTAAAACTTGCAGATACATATTGCCTTCTTGGCTCTGATTTTCATTACTCTTGTTAGTTTGCTTGCAGTACTCTGAGAGGAAATTGATCTTTCAGAATAAGCCTTGACATATGGAGCTTGAAAATTCTTTGCACATAAAGAGTTAATAGAATTTTTCTGCATACACTATAGTGATATCTTATAGCCTACTTCTCCCTCTGGGAGAACCTGGCAAGCTACCAAGAGTTTCCTGCCCACATGGGAAAGGAAACTTGCAAACTCCCCATGGTGTATTCATATGCCAAAACCAGTAACAATGCTGGGTCTCATTCCCCTGACCCTGAAAGAGCCTCCAATGTGGCATTGTTGAGAAGGATGAGTAAACAGAGGCTTCTAAAATCTCAGGGCTAGGACAAATGGAGACGTTACTGAAACCGCTCGAGAAATTCAACAATCAACGAGATGATGATGATGATGATGATGATGATGATGACACTATAGTGAAAAATTTATACATCTGGGATAGCACATATACTCAAATATGACATTATCAATCATAAAAATGGGTCATTAAGTATAAAGTGAATATATAAAGTTGATTCTAGGACAACCATCTATACTAGTAATCAAGTGCCATGTAAGAAGGAGACATTCTACTAGGCAATGTCATATTCAATGAATGAAACAGTAAAGACCCAAAAGCACAAAATTACATTCTATGGTTTCCTTGAAGACTGACAATAAGCAGTAGGCATGTAAAATAACTAACTAACTGGTATGTTCATAATATAATTGATAATGTTATGTGTTACATAAAATGTAATATGTTTTCATGAAATATAAATCTACTTTAGGAAAAAATAGAACACAATAGGGAAGATCTTAGCAAAAACAGGAAGGTTTGGGCTTGAACCAGAGTATGCAGATTGCTTTATTTGAAGAGATGACACAAACATTATTTTTTAAAATTTTATTGAGTCACCATGAGATAGTTACAAGCTTTCATGTTTGGGTTATAATCACAAAATTATCAAACACCCATCCCTCCACCAGTGCACATTCCCCACCACCAAGATCCCGAGTATACTCCCCTTTCTCATTTTCCCTCTGCCTCCACAGCAGACAATATCGCCCATACGCTCTCTCTGATTTTGAGCATTATGGCTTGCAACACAGACACTGAGAGGTCATCATGTTTGGTCCATCATCTACTTTCGGCACACATCTCCCATCCTGACTGATTTCTCCAGCCATCATTTTCTTAGTGATCCCTTCTCTATTCCATCTGCCTTCTCCCCTCCACTCATGAAACAGGCTTCCAGCTATGGGGAAATCCTCCTGGCCCTTGTATATATCTACTGTCATTCAGTGTCAGCCTCATGTGATGTTCTTCTATACTCCACAAATGAGTGCATTCTATGTCTGTCCCTCTCTTTCTGACTCATTTCACTTAGCATGATACTCTCCATATCTATCAATTTATAAGCAAATTTCATACCTTCATCTCTCCTAACAGCTGCATAGTATTCCAAAGTTTTCTTTAAGCAGTCATCTGTTCTAGGGCACTTGGGTTGTGTCCAGAATTTGGCTATTGTGAACAATGGTACAATGAACATATAGGTACAGATGTCATTTCTACTGTGCTTTTTTGCATCCTCGGGATATATTCCCAGAACTGGTATTGCGGGGTCATATGGAAGCTCAATTTTTAGTTTTTGAAGGACTGTCCATATTGTTTTCCAGAAAGGCTGGACCAGTCGGTATTCCCACCAATAGCGAAAGAGTGTCCCTTTTTCCCCACATCCACGCCAGCACTGGTTGCTTTTGTTCTTTTGAATGTGTGCCATTCTTTGTGGTGTGAGATGATATCTCATTGTTGTTTTGTTTTGCATCTCCCTGATGACTAGCGATGTGAAGCATTTTTTCATGTGCCTTTTGGCCATTTGTATTTCTTTTCTGAAGAAACTTTTGTTCATTTCTTCTCCTCATTTTTTGATGGGGTTGGAGGTTTTTTCTTGTACAATTCTACTAGTGTCTTGTATATCCTGGATATTAATCCCTTATCAGATGAGTATGGGTAAATATTCTTTTCCATTCTGTGGGCTCTTTCTGTATTTTGGTCACTGTTTCTTTTGAAGTGCAGAAACTTCTTAGTTTGATGTAGTCCCATTTGTTTATGTTTTCTGTTTAATTCTTAAAGATGCTTTTAGCTTTAATGTCATGGAGAGTTCTGTCTACATTTTCCTCTATGTACCTTATAGATAAATGTCTGATATTGATGTCTTTAATCCACTTTGATCTGACTTTAGTGCCTGGCATTAGACAGAGGTCAGAGTTCATTTTTTTGCAGGTAGCTATCCAGTTTTCCCAGCACCGCTTGTTGAAGAGGCTTTCTTTGTTCCACTTCACATTTCTTGCTCCTTTGTCATAGATTAGCATGATATAAATTTGGGGGTCTGTGACAGGATATTCAACTCTGTTCCATTGGTCTGCAGGTCTGTTTCTAGCCCAGTACCATGCTGTTTTAATTACTACTGCTTAGTAGTAGAGTTTGAAGTTGGGAGAGGGGATGACTCCCATCTTCTTTTTCCCAAGGATTGCTTTAGCTATTTGTGGGGATTTATTGTTCCATATGAATTTCAGGAGTGTTTTGTCTAATTCTTTGAAAAATGTCATGGGTATCCTGATAGGGATGGCATTACATTTGTATAGTGGTTTGGGCAGTATTGCCATTTTGATCATGTTAATTCTCCCTACCCAGGAACAGGGGATGTGTCTCCATTTCCTAGTGTCCTCTTTTATTTCTTGAAGTAGTGTTTTGTAATTTTCCTTGTATAGGTCCTTCACCTCTTTGGTTAAGCTGATTCCAAGGTACCTGATTTTCTGAGATACTATTGTGAAAGGGATTTTTTAATGTCTCTTTCTTCTCTTTTATTATTTGTATATAAGAAAGACATGGACTTTTGGGTGTTGATTTTGTAACCTGCCACTTTACTATATTGACCTATTGTTTTTAAGAGCTTTTCTGTAGAGTCTTCAGGCTTTTCTAAGTATAGTATTATATTGTCTGCAAATAGTAATAGCTTGACCTCTTCCTTACCTATCTGTATGTCCTTGATATCTTTTTCTTGTCTAATTGTATGGCCAGGACTTCCAGTACTATATTGAATAGGGGTGGTGAAAGTGGGCAACCTTGTCTTGTGCCTGAACAAGGGAAGACTTTTAGTTTTTCCTCATTGAGAATGATACTTGCCATAGGCTTGTGGTAGATGACTTTGACTATATTGAGGAAAGTTCCTTCAATGCCCTTTTGCTGAGAGTTTTCATCATAAATGGGTGCTGGATCTTGTCAAATGCATTCTCTGCATCTATTGATATGATCATATGGTTTTTATTATTTCTTTTATTGATATGATGGGGCTGGAGCAACAGCACAGCAGATAGGGCACTTACCTTTACGCTGTCGACCCAGGTTCGATTCCTCTGCCCCTCTCGGAGAGCCCTGCAAGCTACCAGAGTATCTAGCCCACACGGCAGAGCCTGGCAAGCTACCCATGACATATTCAATATGCCAAAAACAGTAACAACAAGTCTCACAATGGAGACATTACTGGTGCTTGCTTGAGCAAATTGATGAGCAATGGGATGACAGTGACCATGACAGTGATACGATGGATTATGTTGATTGATTTGTGAATGTTAAACCATCTTTGCATCCCTGAGATGAATCCCACTTGGTAATCATGTATGATCTTTTTGATGAGTCGTTGAATTCTATTTGCTAATATTTTGTTGAGGATCTTTGTGTCTGTGTTCATTAGGGATATCGGTCTGTAATTCTCTTTCTTTGTGGTATCTCTGGAAATGACACAAACGTTAAATTAGGGGCATGCTTTGTGTGCTTAAAGAGATAAAAATTTAAGGGTATCCACAGTGGAGGTCACTGTCATTGTTGTCCCGTTGCTCATTGATTTGTTCGAGCGGGCACCAGTAACGTCTCTCATTGAGAGACTTATTGTTACTGTTCTGGGCATATCCAACATGCACAGGTAGGTTGCCAGGCTCTGTGCGCCGGCTCGATACTCTCGGTAGCTTGCTGGTCTCTCCGAGAGGGGTGGAGGAATCAAACTCGGGTCGGCCCTGTGAAAGGTGAACGCCCAACTGCTGTGCTGTTGCTCCAGCCCTCACAGTGGAGGTAGGAAAGGGAATACTCAGAGATAGAATATTGGAAGCAGCAAGATCAAAGAAGGAAATTACTTACAAAGGAGCATCCTTAATATTAACGGCAGACTTATCAGACGAAATCCTTTGGACCTGGACCCGGAGACAGTGGTGGGTTATAATGAAATAAACTCAATGAAATGAATTTCTCAGCAAAAGGATTTTACCCAGCTAGAATCTCTTTCATATTTGAAGAAACAATGCACAGCTTCACAGATAAACAACTCAGGAACCTCATAGACTCAAAACCACGTTATAAGAAGGGTAGAATGAGCTACTTTAAGACAAAACAAGCCCCTCAAGCACATCAAACTCCTGCAGGAAGATGTGACAGACCCTCATAACAAAAATCTCTCTCAATGTCAATGCACTAAATGTGCCAATTAAGGGACACAGAGTGGCAGGAGGGACTAGAAAAATTTGAACCCAACACTGCTGCCTGCAAGAAAAGGAATATGTGGGAAAGGACTCAAGAAGGGAACTGAACTATGTGGGGCCCTGACTCTTACTCTGTATGAGTCACTGGAGTAACATAATCTGATTTATGATGTATGTGCTTTGTGTGGCTGTTCTGCTGAGGAATAACTATAGGGGGGAAGGTGGTAGCAGGGTGGACAGTAATTCTGACAAGATCTGAATCAGATAGTGACATCTCGAAAGACTGGACTCTGGCTCTATTTTCAAGATATGAATATGCTGATGGATGATTTTGGGTCTTGAGCAAAAGAAGGACCTCACCAGGTGAGATGGGGAAGACTGTTGAACAGGTTTGGTCGGGATGGGAGTAAATAGATGGGCAAAATAAGGGTTTATCTTGGACATGTTGTGTTAACAAATGCTTATTATCCATTTAAGTAGTGTCACTGTGTTGGCCATTTATTATGCACCGGAATTCAGGAGAGAGCTCTGTGCTGAAGATAGATATCTCAAACAGGATGACAGGATGAGAGGAATGAGATCACAGAGATCACGTAGGGAATGAGTGTAAGATGAGGATTCATGAAGTCCCTAGAGCTTCTAACTTTGAAGAGGGAGAAAAATACATAAAGAGATGGGGAGGGAAAATGCAGAGGAGGAGGAAAACAAGTACAATGGTGTACTGTGAACCAATGTCAGAGTTGTGGAGGGACCACTGAAGGTCATTGGAGATCTGAAGTTGGTGGGGGAATCGCTTCCAGATTCCGCCACCAATTCCGAAAGTTGGGGGAGGGGGTTAGAGTTATCACTAAAGATAGAGAAATAACAGCATATTTGTTGGCAGGTGGGAGAAAGTCAATGAAAAGGCGAGCATGCTGAGGAAGGAGGAGAGGTAGATACAGATTGCTGAGGTATTGAATTTGATTGACTATAGGAGACTAGATCAGGAGCATAATAGGGAGCAGTATTGGTCCTGGATCGGAGCACAAGATGAGCGAGAGAGTTTCGCGTCAGCAGCATGGAGAGAAATGATTTCTCTCTTCTTTCCTGGTCAGAGAGGGTACCATTCTCACTGTGTGGTCACTACACCAACACTTGGAGAATGCAGTGTCTGAGAGGTTAGCTTCTTCAGGTAATTTCAGCAAAGAACTCCCCGCCCTAAGGCTTGCTACCATTTCTCATTCAACTCTTTTCCCCACCCACCCCATGGTAAGCTCACTTAGCCAATTAGAATGGTGAAAACGAGCAAAGGTAGCCATCTGAAGCCTTCCTAGATAGATTCAGGGCTGGGCTATTTAAAAGGCAGAGAGATATAGTTCAAGTCCCACAATAAAGCACAACACTTCAAAGAGGTAGAAGAAGAGAGAGAGGAGACGTTACTGGTGCCCGCTTGAGCAAATCGATGAGCAACAGGATGACAGTGACAGTGACAGTGATATGATGAATTATGTTGATTGAGGTATTGTGCTTAAAGAAATAAGTCAAACAGAGAAAGGCAAATGCCATATAATCTTATTCAAAAATAGTAGATAAAGAAATGACACAATGAGCTAGCAGAACTGATTTGAAACCTTGCTTCTAGAGTATAATGTGAACAGAATAGGGGCTACCACAAGGGAAGAAGGAAAGTGTGTGTGTGTGTGTGTGTGCGTGTGTGTCTGTGTGTGTAATTAGGGTAAAAGGGGCAAATTTAAGGTGACAGGAGGAAACTAGATTTTCATGTACATAATAAAATAAAGCATATTAAGTACAGATTCTGATTTTTCACTGAAACTTATGTAATGCTATAGATTGTTACTTTGATTAAGAAAAAAAGAACCCAGACTAACTTCATTCAGAATTTTGTCATTTAAAAACAAAATGAAGTTATTATAATTTGTGCATCAAAACCCATTTTAGGTGACACAGTGGAGCACCATTTTAGGTGTCTGAAAGGAGGACACTATCATCTGTGATGCTTATAGTTTATGGATGTCATAATCTATCCCTGTGCAAACCATTTCCCTTTGAATGGAAGAAGTCCTGTTCCATGGCTAGAAATTGTACTCCAGACCATGCACATGACATTTTACAAGTGCCCAGCCCAGAGGGATTGAGGGCATGTGCCTCATAGTGTCTAACCCATCGCGTCTAAGTGCAGAGGAATAGGAAATGCAAGGTTTCTCTGATTATCTGAAAGCCATGTCTACATCAAGATTTTTTATTTTAGAAATTCCTATTGCAACAAAGTCATGGGCAGCTCCAGGTCTGTCCCTGGTTGCCCAGCAGACAACGGGCTTTGAAGTGTGGGGGTGGACACTCTTTCAGACTATTGTCACCTCCTTCTCGATTTGACCCCCACAGTGAAGTTCCCTTCTCCCCCAAAGAGTTTGCATTTTGTTTTTCAAATTATATTCACCAAGAGAGACAGTGGGTAGGTCATTTGTCTCGCCATCCCAGGTTTGAGTCCTGGCACCTTGTATGGTCCCCTGAGTCTGCCAGGGGACCAAGCAAAAACCAAGAGTAATGCCTGAGCATAGATGGGTATGATCAAAAACAAGAAAATAAACAAATCAAATTATATTCTCCGGAGCACAAGTGGTTGGGTAATGGGCAGACTGATGTTTGCAGTATGATGAACAATTTTTCTTTTCTCTCCTCTCCTCTCCTCTCCTTTCTTCTCCTCCCTCCCCTCCTTCCCCTCCTCTCTTCTCCTCCCCTCTCCTCTCTTCCCCTCCCCTCTCCTCTCTTCCCCTCCCCTCTCCTCTCCTCCCCTCTCCCATTCCCCTCCCCTTCCCCATCCCCCCTCTTCTCCCCTCCCCTCCTCTTCTCTCCTCCTTTCCTCTCCTATTCCCTCTTCTCCTCCCCTCCTCTCCCCACCCCTCTCTCCTCCCCTTCCCTCCCCTCCTATCTCCTCTCTTTCATCTCCTCCTTGTGCAATCTATCCCTCAGCTTAGAAGCTGGCCTCATATACTGAGGGAAAAGGCAGTTCAGTTAGAGAAGGTATCACCAAGTAAATGGTGCTAGGAGGATACGCTTGGTATGAGAGACACACCCTGAAAGCAAACAATAGGCCGAACATGATGGCCGCTTAATACTTCTATCGCAAACCACAACATCCAAAAGGAGGGGAGCCAAAGGGAATGCTCTGCCACAGAGGTGGGGTGGGGGGAGGGGGAACGGGGTGGGGATGGTAGGAGGGATTCTGGGACCACTGGTGGTGGAAAATGGGCACTGCTGGAGGGATGGATACCTGACCATTATATGACTGAAATGTAACCACAGAAGTTAGTCAGTCTGTAATTGTACCTCATGGTGATTCACTAATTAAAATAATTTTAAAAAGGGGGGAATCAGGGCTCCCAGTGTTGCTGAGAGAAGCCAGGCATTGAGTGCAAGACTTTGAATGCCCCAAGCACATGCTCTGCCCCTTGAACCATATCCCTGACCGTTACCTTTGAGGATAGAGAAGGAGATACAGGAAAGGAAAATAAAGGAAATAAAGAAACACTATTTATTTATTTAAAATTTAAAAATAAAAAAATAAGGAAAGGAAAATAAGAACATCAGAATAATTACAGGAAAAGAATGAGGTGGTTTTGGGCCTATGAGGAAGAATTCATTCTATATTTGCCAAGGAGATAAGTAACAGACAGTCCCTGCCCTTGGGTAGCTGATGGCTTAGGACAGAGATTCTCAGCCTTTTGAGTCATACCTGTTAGATACTATTTCATATCCTCCACCCACTCCTGGGAATGCTCAGGACACTCTGGATGGTGATGCTGACAGGCGCGCTGTGGCACACACTGAACTCCTTCACTCCCAACCTCCTTGTCTCTGCTTGCCTCTGTTGGACACTGTGGCTGGCCTCCCTCCCCATTTCACTCTAGTCATGCGTTTGTGGCTATTTGGGGGATGCCACGCAGCTTATGCTTCCCTGGAGAGACAGCTGGGGCTGCATCTCATGGCTAGGGGTGCTACAAGATGAACGTTTCAATTGAGACAGAGATTTTGGAGATGAGATCCTTTCAGTCTTGAATGAATGGATGAAGAAAAGTTGTTTCTCTTAGACATGGTACCATGTAGCACTGTAGCACTGTCTTCCTGTTGTTCATCGATTTGTTCAAGCGGGCACCAGTAACGTCTCCATTGTGAGACTTGTTGTTACTGTTTTTGTCATATAGAATACACCATGGATAGCTTGCCATGCTCTGCTGTGTGGCAGGATACCCTCAGTAGCTTGCTGGGCTCTCCAAGAGGGACAGAGGAATCAACTCGGATCGGCAGTGTACAAGGCAAACGCCCTACCTGCTGTAGAATGGAAATCTAGAATGACTGGCATCGTTTTGCTGATGAGGGTAAATTCAGCTTGAAATATAGTCAGCAGAACTGGAGAGGACTGCAGGTGAAAAGAGCTAATTTCAGATTAACGTCACATTATATAGATTATGTATATGTATATGTACATGTATATACACATATCTGTTAGACTTTCTATCCACTTTATTATCTTATCATTTTATCTGTGTGTTTTAGTTACAGGAGCTAACATTTCTTATATTGCTTAACCTGGTTGACATGGATGCTGGCAATTTGCCATCAAAAGTGCCGATGCATGTAACAAATCTTAAATGTTTTTGCTAAAACCTTATGCTTCTCCAATGTTTTCTCACCAAGGTCCCCTTTTAAATTTGTTTCCTACCTGTGACCTCCCTGTGCTACTACTTGGCCCCCTACATCCATGTTGTGGCCTCTGTTTACATGATTTTCATCTGTGGACACCCCCCCACCCCCGCCCTTGGACTACTCTGGCATAAGAAGTGCTGGTTTCGAGGAAGGTCAGATAAGTTACTAGTATGACAAAAATACAAAGTAACATTCTTGTAATGATATAAAAATGTGTTTACTATTGAAAATGGATTTCATATAAATGTATAAACTGGAGGACTGGAGCAATAGCACAGCAGGTAGGGCATTTACCTTGCATGCGGCCGACCTGGGTTCGATTCCTCTGCCCCTCTCGGAGAGCCCGGCAGGGTACCTAGAGTATTCCTTCCACATGGCAGAGCCTGGCAATTTACCCGTGGCGTGTTGGATATGCCAAAAACAGTAACAATAAGTCTCATGATGGAGACATTACCGGTGTCTGCTCAAGCAAATCGATGAGCAATGGGATGACAGTGACAGTGACAGTGACAGTGACAGTATTAATTGGAGAAAAGCAAACAAGCAGTATCTTAGAGCAACTGGGACTGGGGTCATGATTGTCCTGTGGAATGCGGCAGATGGGATCAGAGACAAAGAGAGAAAACCTCAAAAAAAATTACTCATGTTTCTGTTTATTTTGGGTGGTGGTGGGGTGATACCCAAGCAGTGCTCAGCAGCATCAGCAGCAGCAGCAACAGGAAATGCTGCACCATCGCTGGACTAACCAATGAAACAAACAGCCCAGTCTTGCTGATTTGGGGTCCTAAGGCAACTGGAAGATATAAGCAACATGGAGTCACTCATGGAAAAGCGAGTGTTCAGGCACTAGGCAGCTAGATTGCATGAAATCGGCATATTTCAAGTTGCATGTTAGTCATGCATCTCGAGTTAGTCATGTTAATCATGTCAGAGCAGGCAACACCTGCAGATCCATCACTGAGCTGATCTGGGTAAGACAAAACCGCCTCTGCCCTGTCCTTCAACACCCCTGTCTGTCTTCGAAGATCCTCCCCTCTCCATCCTTCCTCACTCAGTATCTCATTTTCCCTTCCCTCCCCCGATGTGCAGGGCAGACCCCGCTCTCACACGGGCTGTCACTGAAGACCCAGGCCTTCGATGTGGCTGGAACAAACACAGCCTGAGTGCTTCTAGGCAGTTTCTTGAACTTGATGGCATTCTGGAAATTATTAATATTTCCTGGAAATGGCCTGAGTCAGCTCAAGCGCTGATGATAAAACATATCCTGTGAAGTCCTGTCTGCAACATGTGGGCAGAGACAAGACAAAGCAATTTTCCAGCTGTTTAAATCATGAGCCTGGGATTCCCTTCAGGGGGTTCCTTTTGCGTAGGAAAGAAAAGTTCAGGCAGGATGAATGGGCAGGAAGCTCGCAGGATGTTTGCGAAATCAGTGGGAGTGAAGACACTGGTGGTGGGGGGAACAGAAGGATAGGGGGGAGAGTTAAGACCAGGACCCTAACAGGGCCCCCTCCTGGTTTTCCTTCAGTTGCATTAGAATCGAAGAGGAAGACAAGAGCAGCCAAGAGTCAAGGGGGGTTGAAAACACAGAAGGACGCACTGAATGTGGCTGGCCAGTGTCCCCAGCTCCGCATGTTACCCTGCAGTTCTCAGCTGAGGTGACTCACGCCTGTCAGGTATGCGGTGTGGCATGCTGGAGACAGGGGCTGAGGGGAGCTGTGTTTCTCTCAGCTCGGAATGTTCAGATTTCCAGGGCACAGCTGGGTTAGTATTCCCGAGTTCCTCTGCTTCCGGCAGCGCCTTCCTAAATCTCACTGTCTGGACACCTCACAGTTGAGGCAGGGAAGTACGTTTGTGCGCTGGGAACTTGCCACCACATTCACTCTCCTTCTCACCCCCAAGCCCCTCCCAACTCCCTCTCTTTCCTCTTCTCTCTCCTTTTCTCACTCTCACTCTCTTCCCCTTTCTGTCCACTCCCCACCTCTTGCATCCCACTCAACTCCCCTGAATCCTCCCTACATCTCCACCCCAATCTCCCAGCACCCCCTCCCACCCCATCCTACCCTTAGCCCCTCTCTCCCCAGTCCCTCCCCATCTCTCCTGTGTGCCGAGGACGAAATGAATGTGACTTTTTAGTCTGCATTTTATCTAGTTTGCTGGCAGACAAATGAATTCAGGCAACGGTTTGAGCGGTTTGTGTTTCAAAATTTGAAGCTTTTCTTCCACATACTGTCGGGGAGAGAGGAAATTGGTGCTGCTTTTTGTTTGCTTGTTTGAGAAGTAATTTGCAGGTTCCTGTCGAGGTTAAAATGTGTCTGACTGGCCAGAATGATAATACAGTGGATAGGGCACTTGCCTTGTGTGTAGCTGACCTGCGTTCAATCTCTGGCATCCCACATGACCCCCGAGCACTGCCAGGAGTGACCCCTGAATGAGAGCCAGGAGTACGCCCTGAACACTACCTGGTATGCCTGCAAACAAAATAAAACAAAACAAACAAAAACAGATATGAAGGCCTAACCCCCCCTCCTGTCTACTAAAAACAAAACAAAGCAAGCAAACAACCTCATTTACAAGACCCATGAAAATGCACATCCTTTAACTGTGTAACTCTATTTCTAGGAAAGCTTTCTTTTGACACATTTTTGAAAATGTGCGGGATAAATGTATATGTTAGACCAATACATTGCTTGTAATAGCAAAAACATATAAATTACTCATTGTCTAGTTACAAGGAAATGGAAGGTGGATAGGATTAGAAAAATGCCAAGCAGCATATTGTTATTTTTGTTTTATTTATTTATTTGGTTTTTGGTTTTGGGGGGTTACTCCTAGTTCTGTGCTCAGAGATCACTCCTGGTGATGTTTGTTTGGGATGTGAGGGATAGAACCCTGAATGGCCGTGTGCAAGACAAGTTCCCTACCTGCTGTACTATCTCTCTAGCCCAGTATATTATGTATAATTTATTATTCATTGATTTGGTTTTGCATCATACCAAACAGTGCTCAGAGATCACGTCTGGCAGGGCTCAGGGAACCATATGGGGTGCCAGGATCAAACCCAACCCAGCTAGTGGCATGCAAGACAAGTGCCCTATCTGCTGTACTATTGCTCTGGTCCATCAAGAAGAAATTCGTTATTTATTTATATTGAATCACCATGGGATAAATAGTTACGAAGCTGTTCATGGTTGAGTTTCAGTCATACAATGTTCCAATGCCCATTATCCTTCCACCAGTGTATATTTTCCACCACCAATGTCTCCAGTTTCTGTCCTGCCACTCCCAACCCTGCCCCAGCCTACCTCTATGGCAGGCACTTTCCTGGTTTTCCTCTCTCTCTCTCTCTCTCTCTCTCTCTCTCTCTCTCCTCTTTTAGGCGTTATGGTTTGCAATACAGGTACTGAGATGATATCATGCAAGTTCTTTTACTGACTTTCAGAATACAGTTCTTATCCAGAGCGATCATTTCCAACTATCATTGTCATAGTGGTTTCGTTTTTTTTTTTTTAATCACAACTGCTTCTCCCCCCTCCACCCCTAGCACTTGTGGCTTCCAGCCATGGGCCAGTCTTCCTGGCCCTTGTTTGTGCTGCCCTTTGGTATTAGTCTTGTACTATGATTTTTTTTTAATGTCCCACAAATGAGTGCTATAATTCTATGTATATCCTTCTCCTTCGGACTCATTCCATTCAGCATGATACTCTCTGGGTCTATCCAGTTATAAGCGAATTTCATGACTTCACTTTCCCTGGTGGTTGCATAGTATTCCATTGTGTAGATGCACCATAGTTTCCAAGAAGCAATTTAAAAGACTTGTATAGAGCTCAATGAATGGAAAGGAAAGAGATTATTGAGTATGAAGAGTACCTTGAGAATAATTTATATAATCTGAAACCAGTTATGATTTTGAAAAGTCCCACACACATATCTACCTATCCATCTCTTCAATAATGCACAAGATGCAAGGAAAGATGGGCACATTATTAAGAGCAGTTGTATGTTGGGAAGGTGATAAAGCTTGGTGGGACAATGTATTAATTTGTACTCCATATATTATTATGGAATTGGAATTTTGTTTATTCAAAAATTCAAAACACAAAAATATACTTTTAAATCCCTGTGGCTTCCAAACTGCCATCTTGGGTCTTAGGTATTCTCCAGGGAAGTGTTAAGTGACTGGCAAATTTTAAATGCAGAGGGCCTGGAACATTAGTACAGTGGGTAGGACTTTTGCCTTGCATGTGGCTGACCTAGAGTCGATCTGCAGCATCCCATATGGTCTTCTATGCACAGGCAGAAATAATTCCTGAGTCCAGAGCCAGGAGTAAACCCTGAGCATTGCCAGGCATGACCCAAAAAACCAAAAAAGTTTTTTTAAATGCAGTGAACTGTCCTGGACATTCTGAATATTCCTGTAAGACTAAAGGGACCCAGTTGAATCTCTTCCTCAGATCCAAGACTCCTGGGAGTCAGCCACCAGACGACAAAGCTTGTGTGAGTGTTTGGAACCTCTGCGCCAAGCATCTTGGTTCTGTCTCTAGACTGCCATGAAGTAAAATTGAAAAGTTGGACTTCTCAGGAAAAGTTAAATAACTGGTTGCTGTGAGGACCCAGCTGGGCTTATCCCTCCCCACAACATTCTCCAAACCAGTTCTGCTTGTCATACAGACAATAAGCCCAATTATTTCCCGTTCTCCCTTTTTGTCCAGACATACAGACTTCACTGAAAATATGCAAGGCACTCTCCTGCTGTTCACTGCAGTTGTGGGCTTCTCCTTTATCCAGACAGTCTTTGAATCTGCCTTTTCTAAATTAAATTTTAATTTTTTTATGGAAACGCCATGATTTACTGTCATTTACAGCTGAATTTTAGTAATACTCTGTTCCAGCAGCATCAGTCCCACCACTAGTGACAACTTCCCTCTACCTGTGTCCCCACATTGTTCCTTCCTACCTCTGTCTGACCCCCCACAGCATGCCTCCCTGGCAGACCCATTTTGGGGGGTTTGTTTGTTTGGGGGCCACACCGAGTGCTGCTCAGGGCTTGCTCCTGGCTCTGTGCTCAGATTACTCCTGGTAGGGTTCAGGGTACCAACCATAGGTGGTGCGGGTGATTGAATCTAGGTCAGTGGCATGCAAGGCTCTGACCCCGCTTCACCTTTCAGTTCCTATCCCCTTCTTCTTGCTATGCCCTTTCTTGATTTTTCCAAAGGGATCCCATCTTGAGTGAGCTGTCTTTTGGAAAGAGTGTGTGAGAAGAGGGGTGCCCAAGGCCTGCTCAGCCCAAGAGACAAAATCAGTCCAGTGTGGTCCAGTGAAGACACTAGTTTGGCGTGTGACAGGCCCAGCTCAGAGTTCCTTCTGTTCTCCAAGGATCCAGACCATGATCAAGGTCCTTAACCCATCTAGGCCTTTCTTTCCCTACCTGCTAATGAGAACTATATGTGGCCATATGCTTGCTGGCTGTATTTAAGGATGAAATGCACCAGTACAGAACTGTGAACACTAAAGAAAAATGTGTGTGTGTGTGTGTGTGTGTGTGTGTTTAAAGCAGAAGCTCCTATTGTTGAGAATGAAGAGATATGATGTCCCGCTGTTCCAAGTACATAACTCTCTTTTTTTTCCCCCTCCTTCCCGAGCCACCAAGTTCGTTCCTGCTCAATTGTCCTTATAATATGGCTGACACCATGCCACCTGACAAGGGAAAAAAAAACGAGAAAGAAGGGTATTTCCCGTCCTCGAACAGCATGGGGCTATGGCTTAGTTCACAATCTAGAGACATGGCTGCAAGCAGTTTCTGGAACCAAAAGTAGTCTAGTTGGCCTCCGGATCCTGGTTGATCAACAGCAAAGCAGCCGCACAAAAGTGTGGTCACCCTGGTCGAATCTTGGCGGGGCATGCGCTGGTATTGGCCCCGGCCCTTGGCAGTAGGGCTGTCTTGTCTAGGGGGAAATTCCAACAACAATAGTAAGTTTTGTGTTGAGATATGGAATGTAATCAAGGTAAAGAGAAAATGAAGTGAAATTTATCAGTTACGCAGGTGGGGGCAGGGGGGTGGGGGGTGGGAGGTATACTGAGGTTTTTGGTGGTGGAATATGGGCACTGGTGAAGGGATGGGTGTTTGAGCAATGTATAACTGAGACATAAGCCTGGAACTTTGTAACTTTCCACATGGTGATTCAATAAAATAAATTTTAAAAAAAGCAGAAGCTCCTAAAATTATCAGCTCCAGAGATTTCTTTCTCAAATTTTAAAATTTGCCTTTTAAAATTTGGGAGAAGTTGTTTTTCTGTCTCGAGTGGGGTCTCTGGTTTTAGGTTATAGGCAGAGTTGGTGGGGGGGGGTGAGCATGGCTGGGGGCAACCCAGTGGAATGTGGCTTCCTACAGCCCATCCTTGTCTCCCAAAATATATGGGAAAACACCAGAGTGAATGTCAAAGAGCCGCTGACCCCACGGCAAGCCTGACTCCAGACTATTGACTGAGAAGACACTGGGCGGGTTCTGTTTGGTCTGACTTTCACCGCGGAGGACAATTTTACTTTCGAGCCCTCCCAGTTCTGGAGCCGCAGCCGCTCCGTGGCCTGTGGTGAGCTTTCGGGTCCTCCAGAGAAGGTTGTAATAACAAGCGCAGGTATCAAAAGTCCATTCAGCTTCTTGTGCCTGGAAGACCAACCAGAAGCCGGGGGTAGGTACAATGAGTCGCATTCGAGCGCTCCCTTTCCTTCCACACTGGCAGCCAGGAAATGAAAACTTTGCAGAGGTGCTTGCATTCCTGCTGGGTGGAGCAGCCCTGGGAATCCATCCCTTCCTAGTTAGGGGAGCTGAGGCACCCTCAAGAGGATGTGGATCTTGCTTAGGAGACACCCCCCTGAGCTACTAGACCAGGTGGAAGGATGAGTGAGAGGACAGGAAGGACACAGGTGGATATGTAGGGATTTCAGTCATGAGAGGCAGGCTTGTGAATCTGAACCCGAGAGTCGGGGAGAGACACACATGTACAGCTGTGTGGGCCAGGTAACCCCGGGCAAGTGGCCGACTACCCCACAGCCACAGTTTTCTCTTCTGTGCAAAGAGATTTGAGTCTCCCTCAGAAGTGAGGTGGAAGAATTCAGCTGGCCGAACGCAGCAAAAGCTGGTCTCGCAGTGAGTCTGTCTGTGGCCTGTAAACTGCCAGGGCTCACACAGTGCCAGCTAGCAGGCTCGGGGTGATTGTGTTATTTCTGAATCTTCCATCGACAGCTGTCAAGTAGGAAGAGGGCCATTTTATGGTGAGGAAACTGAGGGTCAGTGTTTCTGAGGGACTGACTCAAAATAAAAAGAAAAACAAAAAGCACAACGTGGCAGGGCTCTGTCCTGATGCTCATCACTGAAATATCAGTTTTGTAAGATCATAAATATAGAATTTGTGAATCCCCTAGGGGAAGAGGGGGCTGGATATTAGTAGGTAGATAGTGGGTATCACATCATGAAAATAGAAAGCAGAGTTAAGCGTAAGTGACACAAGTGTGCTTTTATTTTACATGAAGGGTGGCACTTGCTCAGCTCAGTGGCTGCCTGAATCTTTCAGGGTTCCAAGCAGTAAGCCCAATAAGGCCCCTGTCATATCCCTTACGTCACCCTATTTTCAGGGACACGGGGAGAACCAGCCTCTTTCTTTTCTTTCCATAGCCAAGGGCAGTTGAGAACAGGTCAGGCTGAACCTGCCAAGGTTGAGAGCATGGACCTTGGGATTCGCTGGAGGATCAGCAGAGGTGGGTTCAGGCCCTTTGAGAATTGGTTGTGGTAAGAAAACTGGTTCCTGAGGCTCCCACCTGACAGGAAGCTGTATCTCTGAATAAGTCTGAGCCCAGTGTGCAGCTGTGTGGACGCTCAGGGGGGCAGGGAAGGCAAAAACCTACGGAAAACAAAAAGAAAGAGCTGAAGAATCATTTCGGTATTTCTTGTACATCATCTTCGCGACTTTCTGCACTGAGTATGTGCAAGTGCACAGAATTTTCTAGATGAAAATCTTCCTGGGATGGCAACTTCTGTCATGTATTCAATATTTGTGCTTAATTTTTATAGGGCACTTATTGTGTGTTTGTAGGATTGAAGGACATGAAAGATCCCATCTTGTGTTTGAGAAGGCAGACAGTTACTTAGCATCACTTTGAAGCATCACATTGTGAATTACGGTTATTAAAAAGTACAGTTTACTGTGATGAAGGAAAAGGTAATAAATCGTGTAATCTTGATCTAAAGGAAGGGAGACAGAGGAAAGCTTTTTGGAATAAAGTGATAATTGAGCTGTGACTTGAAATTGTCAGGGAAGTCCGATCAGACAGAGCATGGAGGAACTGGATCACCATTAATTCATTCAGTGATTGTTTACTGAATATTTTTCATTGCCAGTAGCTATCTGAAAATGTTTGAAAACATTAACATTGTTTTATGTATTACACTAACAGTAGAAAACTAGATAAAAATTGCAATGTCCTAGAACTAAATTCCAAGTTTTTCTGATGATCTATTAGGTATCAACTACCTGAAAAAGTAGTTTCACCCAATAAACCATGTCATTATGAACATAATTGTTTGTATTTGGAAATCAGTAAGGGTTATGCTGACTGGTTCATCGACACGTAGCATCATTCGGTGCTTCTTCACTTGATTGACTGGATGCTGTGCAGGATTGTGCAAAATTAATGCTGATAGACGAATGGGAGCTCACATGAGCTGCTGTCCTCGCCATATGGCCCGAACTCCACAGAGTGAGCATTCCACAGGGTCCTGGAAAGAATCTTTAAGACTTATTTTTATTGTTTGTGATTAATAATTATAAAATGTTATGTGTTTAAAGTCCTCTAATAATCTAGCCTCAGGAATTCTAAAATATCACTCTTAGCACCATCTATTTGCCAAACAAATCATTAAGTATAGCTCAGATGCAAGGCAAGGAGAATTAGATTTCATCTCAATAGAAGGAATAAAGGGATTTGAGACATTTTTAAGCTTTATGTTGACAGAAAATTTAGT
Organism: Sorex araneus; assembly: GCF_027595985.1. Lineage (NCBI taxonomy): Eukaryota > Metazoa > Chordata > Mammalia > Eulipotyphla > Soricidae > Sorex > Sorex araneus. Next base: position 17,862,115 of record NC_073307.1, on the reverse strand, counting down.
GTAAGATATTACTAAGATGTTACTTTAGTACAAGGTATTACTCATATATAACTATACTTATATATAAGTATAAGGTATTACCAGCAGCATATTATGGAAGAGTTTGAAATTCATAACTTTTTGCTTAATTCATTTTAGTAACAGCAAGTCAATGGGAACTTTGCTATATGCTTACATGGTAGTGGTCAACAAACTGGCTTATAGACCAAATATGACTTAACTTGTCTCTGTAGATAAAGTTTTATTGGAATACAGCTATGTGCATTTGTCTACTTTTTAGGGGGCTACCGTTACACTTAATAGCAGAGTTTAATATTTGTACTAGAGATAGCATGGTCTTCAAAGCCTAAAATATTTACTGTCAGGCTTTTCAAATAGTTTATTAATCTCTGCTAGATGCTTCTATTTGAGTACTCACAATGTAACAGTTACTAGACTATGGCTTCATATGTGTTGTCATTTTATCCTTAGGGTTGTTGATTGAGAAAGGTATTAGTCTCGTTTTGTACTGATTCTTTTGGGGCAGGAGTTGGACAACACATTGAGGTGCTCAGGGTTTACTCCTGGCTATGTGCTGGGGATCATTCCTTGTAGTACTTGAGGGAACATATGAAGTAGCAAGAGAGTGAAATAAGGTTAGGCATATGAGAGGCAAGTGATATTTATTATCTCATTGGTCCCAGAATGCAGAAATGGAAGAAGACTAAATGATATTTCTAAGGCTATATAGTTAACAGATTATGGTCCTTAAGAATATGAGAGGGAGGTGGAAGAGAATTAAGAGAGAGATTTAAAGATGAGACACAGCTGTTTTTGAAGGAGAAAAGAGCTATGAGATGAGGAATGCAGGGGACAGTCTGGGTAGCATGTTCTTCCCTTCAGAATGAACAGTACAGCTTGACTGATGTTTTGATTTTAGTTCACTGGAAGCTATCTTAGACTTTTGACCACAGAATTGTAAGATAGCAAATTTTGTGTTGTTTTAAGCCATTAAATCATCTGTGATTCTTTTTTTACAACAACAGAAAATTAGTACAGGGTACAACTGATTGGGATCTCATATTGCAAGTTCAGAATTCGTAAACCTCTATAAGGGAGGTGTGACAGAACTTCAGTTAGATTTAATTGAAATAGATGTAAATCCTATCTGTTAAAAACAAGGAGAGTGGGGCCGGAGTGATAGTACAGTGGGTAGGGCGTTTGCCTTGCACGCGGCCGACCCGGGTTCGATCCCCGGCATCCCATATGGTCCCCCAAGCACTGCCAGGAGTAATTCCTGAGTGAAAAGCCAGAAGTAACCCCTGAGAATCGCTGGGTGTGACCCAAAAAGCAAAAAAAAAAAACAAGGAGAGTAACTTAAGAGGAATTGGTTGGGTGCATTAAAGCTCTGTTCATAATAATGACAATATCTACCATGACTGAGCATTTACTATGTGCCATGCAGTTGGCACACAGCCCTGTGTTTTTTATTTCAGTCAAGTTAAATTTATTTAAATCATCAATTAAAAAAGCCTCCAAATAGATTATTTTCCAAGGTTAAAAAAACTTGAAATAATGAATAAGGAAATTAAAAATGCCTGCTTCTGTTCCTTTAATAACTCCAGTTATTAGCTCTTCGTTTCTCTTTTTCTACAAAAAGGACTCAGACAGCTAGAATAATTTACCCAAGGTATGACATATAGTAATGGAATTTGAGCTCAGAATTCAATCTATTATGCAAAACTGTTGGATCAACTTTACCATGGACTTTCTTTATATGTTGAAATTATTTGGGGAAGAGGAAAGAGAGAAAATCATAAACTTTATGACTGTAGAGTTAGTACTTGTCCTGGTTATTGCTTAATACCCTTAAGAGGCACTTTGTATATACAGTTTTTTAATGTGTACATATAATAAACATGCATGCATATATATGCATCCATATGTGTGTATATGTGTATATGTGTGTGTGTGCGTGTACATGTAAACTCCAGTGTAGGAAAAAGGGAACTTAGATTACATCAAAGTCTTAGAACTGAAAATCACTTTAGAGATGTTTTGATCAGGTCCTTTGATTTTGCAGATGGTTAACCTGGGTTCTAGTAAGTAGAACAGAGTGAACTTACAAGTATTTAATACATGTTCTGCCAAGAAGGGTGGTCCTGGATGAATGTATCACTTGTCTTCCCTTCTGGTTGATCTCTGATTTGCCAGTAACGTCTCCATTTTTTCCTGTCGAGAGCTAGTGCAGCCCAATGATATCTTCTCGCTCCAGGAACAGGAAGAGCCTCAAACTGTTCATTCAGGGTTTTGATGAAGAAGTCTGACCATCTCGTTGGTGGGTGGCCACACAGTCTTTTGATGTCCTGTGGAATCCAGTCGGTAACAGCTCTAGTTCAGCGGTTGTCTCTGAGTCACAATACATGTCTGGCTCATCTGATTTTTGATGTCTTGGCAAATGAGACAGCGTCCCTGATTCTTGATCATCGATGGATGTCGGAACTCCGGATTCCATCTCTCACTTGAGTGAGACATGATACTCCTAGCATAGCTTTTTTGATTCCTCTTTGGGATACTCGAATAGCGTTCTTATCCTGTTTGTGCAGGGCCCAGGTCTCTGAGGCGTACGTTAATGCAGGAAGAATGGTGGAATTGAAAAGATGTGCCCGGGGTTGGAGGTCCTTCATCCTCTTAACCACTTCTTCGACGCTCTTGAAGGCGTTCCACGCTGCTCTCTTCCTCCTGCGCAGTTCTGGCACCAAGTCATTCCTCATATTGAGTTCTAGACCCAGGTACACATAGCTGCTGCATTCGGAGATGTTCATTCCATTGAGAGCAAATGGAGCATCAGGGACTATTTCGTTTTTCATGAGCATCATCTTGTTGAGGTTCAGCTGCAGTGCGACCATTCCATACTTGAGGTCGAAGTCGGCCAGCATTTGTGCCACTTGGCTAATGTTGGAGTTATGAGAACGATGTCATCAGCGAAGCAGAGGTGGTGTAGTTGCTGACTGTCTATCTTCACTCCCATTCCTTCCCATTCCAGTCGTCGCATTATGTTCTTGAGGGTGGCACTAAAGAGTTTCGGTGAAATGGTATCACCCTGCAAAACCCCTCTCTTTATGTCAATGATCAGTTCCTTGTAGAATGGTGAAATCCTGGTGTTGAATCCATAATACAGCTCATGGAGGATGTTGATGTACTGAGTTTGAACACCCTGTTTGGCTAGGGCTTCGATAACCACTGCAGTCTCAACAAAATCAAAGGCCTTTAAGTCAATGAAGGTTAAACAGAGCGGCATCTTGAACTCTCTCGAAACTTCAATGAGTTTGGTCACTGTGTGGATATGGTCAATCATGCTGAATCCCTTCCAGCTTCCTTGCATGGTTGTCTTTCATCTAGTGTTCTGCCTATTCTATTCAGGATGACACGATTGAACAACTTGTAGACGACAGACAGCAGGCAGATTGGGCGATAGTTGCCGATGTCGTGGATGTCTCCTTGTACAACAGAACAGTCCTGCTGGTTTCCCACTGGGACAGAATCTTGCATTCAGAGAGGTAGCTTGTGAAGAGCCGAGCCAGTGTATTGATGAGTACTGGTGGCAGATTATTCAGGTGTTTGGGTCTAACCTTGTCAGGACTGGGTGCTGTATGCATCTTTACCGACAAAATCGCGTGTCAGATTTTGGAAAGGAGGACGTTGGGAACGACATATCCATCCTGCGGAATTGGGTACGTGGGCAGGTGGCCATGGCTGTCAAAGAGATCCAAGTAGAAGTCGTAAATAATCCTCTCCATTACCCTTCTGGAAGATGTGATAGATCCATCAGAACGTCAGAGGGCAGTCATCTTGGTCTTGTAGTTGGTGAAGACAGGTATTGCGAATACTTTTCCTGGCTTCTGCCGCATTGGCCAACACTGCTGCTCTTCTCTCATTGAGGTCTTCTTTATCGCTTCTCTGCACAGCTTTGCGAGCTCGGACGTTAGCTCGTGGTTGCCTGAGGCTTGCGCCAAACCATGTTGACGAATGAGCTTGAGAGTTTCTGAAGACAGGCGTCTTGGCATTCTTCTCACAGTCATGGAGGTGCTGAACCAGTTGATTGTATTCCTTGTCGATGTTGTCAAGGACAGCATCTTCCCACGTTGCTGTAATAGTGCCAAAGAGCTCCCAGTTGGTGGTCATTCTGGGAGTTTTAAGTTTAAGAAGGGACAAATGTATGTTTAAAAAAGAGTGGGGTTTTGGATTGCAAGTCAGAAGATAAGATTAACTGATTTTGTTTCAGATACTGTAAGCTGATCTTTAGGAAATCAAGGTTAATGTGTGTGACCTCTGGTATCTCAGTTTCACAACTAGTCATTGTTTAAAGACAGTAGCTGAGCGGGGGATGGCGAAGCAGACAGCAGAGAAGGGAGAGATACAGAGGGACTTTGAAAATGTTGTCTTCCTTCAGTTCTTGGTGACGTCATAGGCACATGTCTGATCTTGGAAAACACTGTAGCTTTTGACCATTGCATGGCAGTCTAAGAAGAAGGTTGCAGGGGCAGGTCAGCAAAGGTGAAGGGGATGTTGTGAAAGGAGGAAGAGACTGGAAGAGAGATATCTCTTCCCTTTGGAAAGGCTAAGATGCTTGGGACGTTGAGGCAGGCAAACATCCCTAGTACAGATGGCAGAGTGCTAGGTGGATGCAACTCTTGGAGGGGTTTCTATCAGGCCTGGAGGCTGTGACAGTAGAGATAGGCTGAAGCTATAAAATGATTGTGTAGCCTTACCCAATCTGTTAGGCAGAGTGTGAAGGTCAGTGTCTCAACTGCTTAAATGAAAGTTCAAAGTTTTCTCTTTGTTCATTCATTGTACAGAATTCGGGATAGGATTAAGAGGCTTTTAATTTGAAGAAGAGGAAGGATTTGATCTGAGGATATAACCAAGTGCTGGAAGAAGTGATTCATCTTTAGAAGAGGAGAGCACAGTGCTTGGTAAGAATTTGTAGTCAAGACCCTTTTACTTGCTGTGTACACTGGCAAAAGATGTAATAAGGCTTCTTTATCTATGAAAACAATAATGAAAATCCTACATAAGGTTGTTCTGAAGATTAAATTACACAGATAATGAGTGTGATGCATAATATATATGCACTAAATGCATGTTATTTGTATTTTTAACATATTTAAAATTTTTCCCTGGTCATGATTTTTTGTTGTTGTTGGTGGTGGGTTTTGTTGTTGTTGTTGTTGCTGTTGTTGTTGTTGCTTTTGGGGACATACCCAGTGATGCTCAGTGGTTACTCCTGATTCTGCACTCAGGAATCACTCCTGGCGGTGCTGAGGGACCATAAGGCAAGCCAGGGATAGAACCCAGGTTGGCCGCATGCAAATTGAAAACCCTACACACTGTACTATTGCTTTGGCCCCTGGTCATATTTTTGTTACTGTTGCTATCACTGTCGATATTTCAAGTGAAACTTTGTGGGTGCATGTATGTGTGTGTATTGTGTGTATCAGCATATATATGTGTGTACATACATATATATATATATATATGATCTCTAGTTTTTAAATATTGAATAAATGTCTCCAGAGGAAAATTGAAATAATAATTAAGAACAAACATTTTTGTGTATGGCAAGCAGACCCATCCGCTTACATTGTGTGTGGGTTCTCACATCTGTTCCCCCAATGAACTTGCTACCAGTCTCAGACTGAATCTGGTGTCTCTCTCCACTTGCACATTATAAAGATGATACAATTTTCCACTGGTCTTTTCCACCCAGGCTCCAGAGACAAACAACAATCATCTCTGTCTTAACCTGGGCGTCATGAGAAGCAAGCCAGAGGTCATTTCTCTCTTGAACTCCAGGCAGATATGGTTCCTTGACCAAATACTTTGTTTGCAAGTCTCTGATAGGTGATGCCAGCAGAGGTGCTACCCAGAGGCAGGCTGGGGAAAATCCCTGACAACTCAGCCTCCCTGGAAGTACTGTCCTGATGTGTCAACGGATGCATTTGCTGATTAAGTTCTCTGCCCCTACATATTTGGGGCTTACGTCAGTTTTACGTCTTTGATCCTTAATTTTGTAGCACTTTCGTTCTCATTTTTTTTCCCAGTGAACTGCAGAAATGACTCATCAGCAGGAAATGTGGATAAACCTTCAACTTGACTGAAAAATAACAAACAAACATCTTTCTTTTGTGGGGAGGATTTGCTTAAAGGTAAAAGAACCAGAGAAGATAGATTATAGTTGCCAGCATAAAATCTTCTGCCTCCTTTTGTGGCTCCAGCAATTTTTTCCTGGGCTTAGGGTGACAGGAATCCGGCTGCAAACTACACATCTATCCGTGTGAGGAGCTGGTGATTATTGGTTTAAAATTTTTAGCTTCATCATCAGGACCTTAGTGGTTTTTGAAGAGTGATCTAAGGAGTGTGTTCTAGTGTGTGTGTGTGTGTGTGTGTGTGTGTGTGTTCTAGTGTGTGTGTGTGTGTGTGTGTGTGTATTTCCAATGGAAGATCGTGTGGGTCATTTCCATGCTAAATACTTTGCTCTTCTATAAATGGAGACCAAAGTCTACGTGCTCACCAAAGAGGGAACAATACTGTGCACCGTTACACACACCACATGAGGGAGTAAAGTTGAATTAGCCTCCAGATGGAATCATTACCATATGGGCAGAGTCTTGTGTGATTACAATGTCCACATGCCCTTTGATTCCAAAATCTTCCTAATTTCCATGTAAACAGTTTTGTTAGCATGGCAATCATAGGGAGCAGTTACCAGAACCTGTTTGTTGCTCTTCGCTGAGATGAAAGAGACGAGAAAGGGAGTTGGTGATGAAAGCATTGCATAAAGAGTGCTGTTCCATATTTCGTGTTTGGAGGAGATCCAAGTTTCAAAGTTCAGGAGGCCCCCTGAGTGTACTGGAGAGACTTTACCTGATGACTCATGAGAGGCATAACTGTTTCCCAGCCTTTGTTGAGGCCAGGTGATCAACTCATTCTGCTCCCCCACCTGCACCTCCTCCCAAATCCCCAAGGTGGGAGATTCCATATCTCCCCACCTGGGCTGCACTGGGACCTCACATTAGTAGGAAGGGTGACACTTCCAGCAAGTCTTACTCCATGATGATCTTTTCTATTAAATATAGGAGACGGGAACCTGTAATTAATTTTATGACGCTGGAAATCTGGTAAATGCAAAAAAATGTTCAAAGCGCCGTGCGATCGGTTGCAGTGAAACTCAAATCAAGTGGACTGATTTGCCTGTGGTTTTGTGTGTCTTAAGGCAATGATAAATACTAAAGTTTTAAAAAAACAACACCTTAAACTTGGTGACCTACAGAGATAGCTCAGTGGCTGAGTGTATGTAAAGCATGCAATGTATGCAGGGGCCAGGGTTCTATCCCACAGCCCTGCAGCACATTGTGCCCTCCCTCCCCCCATCAGGTCCTCTGTGAGGGATTAAGTACAGAGCTGCTGCAAGTACACCCCTGAGCACTGATGGGTGTGGCCCCCAATCAAAAAACTGCCTTAAAGTTCTTTAAAAGGGGATTGAATTATGATGATGGTCTCATCATTCAATAATACATCAAAAATTAGAAATGTAGGAGGATATTAAGAATCTTTTCTACAAATGACAAATAACTTTAACACAGGGCCATCTAGTAAAATATCAGGATACAGTGTCCACAAAAACAGCTTTACTCGATGAGATTTCTGGGAAAAACTAAGCAAGACTTCTGTTTCTCTTCTGACTATGCTGACTCAAGGCACTCCTTGGAGAGCCATTTCAACAGATCCTGCAGATACTTCCGAAAGACCTTTAGTGACTTAGCATAAAAATTTATCTTGGTCACAAACTTCAAGTATTTTTGCATATAATCTCCTTCAACATATTTCTTATTTTTATCAGATCCAGATTTCTGGCTTGGAGATAATGCTATCATAGTACTCCTAATAATGATAGCAGCTGCTACTTCAGATTGCTTTGTTCTACGTGCTTTACAATAGTTTGATCCTCACAATACTTCCGTGAGAGATAGTAAGACTTCAGAGGTCACACGCCTGGAGGTGGTGTCAGGGGAAAGATCTGATCTAGAGCAGAATTTCTCAACCTTTTTCTAATGGGAGCCTTTTCAAATATTGTTTCCTTCCTGTGGCTCCCCGTTCATCTGGCTGGCCAACTCTAGTATCATGCCCAGCCCCCATCCCTGCTCCTGCCAGCCCCGTGTACATAATTTTCACTTTTGGCCCCCTTTGAGCTATTCTGGGGAGAGATGCCTTACGGGTGCCAGAAGGCCCCCAACTAAGAAATGCTATTCTAGAAGCATCACGTTGGTGGGCAGTGAAAATCCTTGAGACTGTAGAGACTCCCTTTATCAAGGCAGGTCTTTCTCCTTTCTCCACACCTGAATCTACTCCTCCAGCTCCTTTCACAACATCAGCAGCAGAGATAAACACTCAACATCTCCCCCTGCCATATCCTAAACTTCTTGAAGGCAGGGACTGAGTGTATCTGGATCACTGATGAGTCCCCAGGTCCTCAGGTGCTTCAGACTCCATAGATAAAATTTTGCTGAGGGAAAAAACAAATTGAACTCCTTTCTAGATAGACTTATAAATGTGTAGGTGGTGTGCCCATTCATCTCATTCAAGACCTCCCTGTCACCACCAAGATGAATGGCTGTAAGTATCATAAAATCACAATTTGGAGTAAAGATTCTTCTTTATGGAACAGGGATGAGACTCAGTATACTCTTTGAAACAAGATGTCATGTCCTTACACATCTTTTTACTTCACTGAAAGCAGCAGAGCAGAGCGGTGGGGTAAGACCTCTGAGGCTAGGGGCAGTGCCCTGGGCTGGAGCTCTGAGTCTTTCACTCACCATCTACATGACAACCGTCACATTATGAGCTCCCTGTGCCCCACCTTGACTCTCCTTGTCTACTGACTTGGCATGAGAGGAACACCTATGTATGAGTGGGATTCTGAGAACTAAATAAATTGCTATCTATAAAGTTTCTGAAATAGTTCTTGGCACAAAGGAACTAACAAACAAATATTAACTTCTATTTCTATTGTTACTATTTCATGGCAACACTTCTGTTTTTCTACTTTTTGGGGGGACTCCACACCAGTGATGCTCTGGGCCTACTCCTGGCTCTGCACTCAGAGGTCACTCCCAGCAGAACTCGAGGGACCATATAGGATTGGGCCTGGGTCAGCCCCATGTAAGGCAAGAGCCTTACACACTCACTATACTACTATTTTAACATCAACTTCTTTAAATGAACTACTTTACCACCACTGAACATTAATTTTATTTTTCCATATTAAAAATGTTTCTGTCCAATCATTTGTCCATTCACTCTTTCAGCACATACTTTAAAAACACGTGTTATGAGCCAAGAACATACGAATACTTGAATTACTTCCATTCAGTGTGTTTGTTTATTTTATTTATTTTTGTGGCCCTTCCTGGTGGTGCTCAGGAGAGTTGGGGGCCCACGGGCCATCCTCAGCCTGCCGGGCTGGCCATTCAATGCAAGATCCTGAGCATTCTGTGTTTCTCAGGCTTTTCTGTGCTGGGGATTGCACAGGTCACCTCAGGAGTGCTCAAAGGGCTTTAGGGCTGCACCCAGTGATGGTCAGGGGACCATGTGATCCAACCAGGGATCCAACGCTGGTCAAGAGTATACTAGGGATATGCATAACCATTGTACTGTCTCCTGGTCCTCTTTGAGCTGCTTTTAAAGATGACTTTTGGCCTACCTTAGTTGACATGTATTTCACCTTCCTGTAATAAGATTGACCTACCTTACTGGCAAGCGTTCTCAGGGCAGCTCAACAACACTTTGACCAGATCCTGCTTCCTAGAAAATTTCTTTCTCACCTTCTTAAAATGCATATGTCAGTGTCAACGTATTCATGGAGGAATTGATTGTCCTTCTATCCCTCTTTTTCCTTTGGATATATCTTTTTTGAGCCGTCACTTGGAAGTTACTACAGGGGTGTCTGCTCTCAGAGGAGTTGTGTCAGTGGAGGGAGGGGCAGCAGAACGACATTCAGTAGAAATCCTACAAGTATGTGCGCGATTCCAAATTATACTAAGTTCTACAAAGGAAAAAAATTCAATGTGCTGGAAAGCTGTTAATGTACAATTCGACTTTGGAGTGGGAGGGTCATGAGAGTGTCCCTGAAGGTGACATCAAGGTGAAGAACACAGAAGAATCTACAGGGCAGATAACACAGCTGTGTGGGGCACGTATCAAGGAGGCTGAGAGAGAAGGCCACAGGGCTAGGCAAGGGGGAGGTGTGGTCGGAGGTTCGAGTAGGGCCAAAGGCCTCCTGGAGGAAATGTTTGGAGCACTGCATGTGCGTATACAAATAATAGAGTTCCTGATGCGGGTTTGGAGAGCTTTCTCTGGGCTCTGTCACTGGAGTGGGTTCGAGGACCATACTGGACCATCCTAGAAAGGTGCTGGTGCTCAGTCCATCCTCTGCTTTGTTGAAATGATCCATGACAGTCCTCCAATTTCTGGGTTGGGGCTATCTGACACCCTCAGACAGAGCTCCACAACAACTTCAGTTGCTAACAGCTGATTCAACTATGGGGTAATGTAGCCCCGAGCGTGCACCAGACACTTCATAGACAGGTGGACAGGAAATGTTAGGAGTTGTATATTTTAAAAGATAGTGAACATACTAAGTGAAATGAGTCAGAAAGAGAGGGACAGACATAGAAGGACTGCATTCATTTGTGTAGTATAGAAGAACATCACATGAGGCTGACAGCCAAGGACAGTAGAGACAAGGGCCAGGGGGATTGCCCCATAGCTGGAAGACTGCTTCATGAGTCGGGGGGAGGAGGCAGATGGAATGGAGAAGGGATCACTAAGAAAATGATGACTGGAGGAACCAGTTGGAATGGGAGATGCATGCCGAAAGCAGATAATGGAACAGACATGATGACCTCTCTGTGTCTGTGTTGCAAGCCATAATGTCCAAAAGTAGAGAGAGAGTATGGGGAATATTATCTGCCATGGAGGCAGGGGGAGGGTGGGAAAGGGGAGGTATATCCGGGATATCGGTGGTGGGAAATGTGCACTAGTGGAGGGATGGGTGTCTGATCATTGTGAGATTGTAACCCAAACATAAAAGCTTGTAACTATCTCACCGTGATTCAATAAAATTTTTTTAAAAAAGATCGTGAACAAATGAAAGCTAATAAAAATGCAGTTTCAAATTATATATTTTATTCTATATATTATAACACAAACACACACACTCATATTAATAAGCAAATACCCCTTAGTGTTATCAACAGGTTCTTGGAAACAGCAACTTACTCTTAAATTAGAAGAAGCAAAACTAAGGCAAAACAGCACACATGTCTTGGAGGGGGCCTGACATGCTTAATATATGCTCAACACATGTTTGCTGAGTGAGTAACTAAAGACTTCCTTGACTTAAAAACAAAGAAAATTAATTATGTCAATTGAAAAATGATCCATTCGCTATCCCCAACTGCCTACCTGTACTGACAGATGTGTGAAGTCCCAGATGTGTGAAGCCCTTGACCAGACACAGCTGTTTCTGACACCTGACTTGTTTGTCTCACTGCTAGTTGCTTCATGGGGCTCATGGTCTTTACCTGCATTCTTTACCCTGCCCCCACACATCTTTGACAGCTTCAAAAAGCTTGTGGGACATGGAGAGCTTTAGCATGTACCCCTTCATTTCACTCATTTCATCTGCTCTTCTCTGATTCATCTTCCTGCAGACCATGTTTGGCGGACCTGGCACCTGAGTAAAATAGAATCTGCTTTAAATGGACTTTGTTATTTTTCAGCTAGACTGGGAATTGATGTTAGTGTTTCCCGAAGTAGGCAACACTGACCCATGGTGAGCATGAAATTACTCGGGAGGTGGGTAGTAAGAGCCTTGGTGCAAATTCTGAGGTGCAGGGGCCTCAGTCTGTTTAAAGAAGGTATATTACCAGGCAAGGCACTGAGTAATACATATATGTATATATTTTTTTTCTGAAAAAGGGGCAGTAGGCCAAATAAGTTTGGGAATCTCTTTTGCAAGCTGTTTTCTCAAAGTAAGGGTTGACAAAATATGACAAGATAAATAGAGCAGGTTCAGACAACATTCTTGGGAGTAGCTCAGTTTCTGGGGTGAGCCTGGAAACTCAGGGAAATGTCTCCGGCAGCTCCTGACCACAGCTGCTGTGGGAGAAATATCTAGACTAGAGCAAAGGGTGTAAATCTGAAACAACTCTGAGACCTAGAAGTTGGCATTAACGAGGAGAAACAGAGGAAATGCTCCTCCAGGATAACCTGTGTTCCAAAGTAGAACATTCTTACATGAAGATCTGGAGTTTTTAAAGATGATGACCAACGTGCAGAAAAGGTACATGGAGGAAGTGAAGGAAGCTTGCCACAGTGTGTGTGTGTGTGTGTGTGTGTGTGTGTGTGTGTGTGTGTGTGTGTGTGTGTGTGTGTGTGTGTGTGTGCATGTGTGTTGTTTTCTCAAAGTAAGGGTTGACAAAATATGACAACACAAATAGAACAGGCTCAGACAACATTCTTGGGAGTAGCTCAGTTTGTAGGGGTGGAGGGGCAGTTAGGATGGAGAAGGGACTAATATGGCGATAATAGTTGGAAATGGTGACTCTGGACAAGAACTGAATTTTGAGTTTTGAAAATAGGTGAAGGAATATAAATAACCTTTTAATATCTGTAGTGCAAACCATAATGCATGTTATAGAGAGAGAAAGGGAGAAAAGAGAGTGATATATATATATACATATATATAGAGAGAGATGAATGGTGCTTGCCAAGTGATATATATATATACGTATATATATATATATATATATAGAGAGAGAGAGAGAGAGAGAGAGAAAGGGAGAGAGAGAGAGATGAAAGGTGCTTGCCAAAGAGGTGGGGGTGGGTGGGAGGGAAACTGGCAACATTGGTGGTGGGAAATGTACACTGGTGAAGGGATGGGTGTTCCCTGCATGTGGCCAGCTCAGATTTGAATTCTTGGCACTGCATATGTTCCCCCAACTCCCACCAGGAGTGATCCCTGATCAAAGAGCCAAGAAAGGACCCTGGGTACCACCAGGTGTGAACCAAGCTCCCCCTCCCCTATCCACTGTCTTATCAAAAAAAGAGAGTTATCATACAAATCAGAGTTGGAATTTCTCCTGAAGCCACTTTTTCTGCACAAAGATCTTTTTTCTCTCCATAATCTGACGAGTTCCTTGTTTTGTTTCTTTTTAAAAGAAACTTATTCTAGTAAGAATAATTATCTAAGAAATCATCAGATATATTGAATATATCTAAATGTGTCTAATTCTCCCTCTTGAGCAGGCCAGATTATTGATTTCAATCATAGAGAAATGGAGTAACTTGGTAGTTAAGATTGGCCAGTTATTTATACCAGTTGTACATTAGTATGAATTCTGGATTTGTCTCTATTTCTTGCAGTCTTGTTACTTAAAGTTACTTAAATTCTCGTTATTTAAAGGCATTTAAATTCTCTCTGTGTCCAGCTTCTGCAGAAGTGATAGTGGCTACCACAGTTGCAGTGAAGATGGAAGATAGGAAAAGTAAATGTCCAGAACTCAGAACAGCACAGCTGAAGCCTGAGCCAGCAGTGAGGATTCTGAGGAAATTATATTCCTAATGGTCACTGGGGTTTTGTTCCTGAATGATCAGCTCAGGGATCCATGCTGACTTTTGGGGTGATTATGCTACAGAAAAACTGGTTCAAATGGATTATCGGCTTTTTCCTTACTGCCCCAGGCAGGTCCAGTATATAGTTAGATATATTGGTATCACCCAGCCTTGAGATAGGTTTGTTAGAGGAAATGCCCTCCTTAATAGGAATGGCAGTAAAGAGAAGGAGAAGGGAAAGGGGACGGGATCAACTATTAGCCTGGTGGTGGTTGTGCTGCTACTTTGTCTCAATGTCAACCTAGCTTGGCAGTTCTTCAGGAAGTCCTCTGAATCTCCAGGGTACACAGGTTTCCTTGTCTTAGCCCCCTATAATTTCCTCATCAGTTCATCACAAAAATAATTTAAAAATATTCATGTACTTTATTGTTAACTGTGTCTCCTCTATCAGATTATGGGTTCCATAAGAGCAGAAACCATCTCTGTCTCACTGTTGAATTTTTCCCATCAACCCATCTCTGCATGTAGTGGACTCTCAATAAATTTTTTGCTTATTCATGAAAACAAGAATTTAACATGAGTTTCCTAGTTTGTTATCGACCAGAGAATATAAAACTGCAGGTTGGACTAGATTTGTGACTGAATTGCCCTAACAAACCAGATAGACTTCTTCTATCTTTCTAAAAAAAATCCCTAGATAAGACTGGACAAATACACAGATTGAGAAGCAGTTTAACTTCAGTTGAGAAGTTATACTGATGTATTTTGCTTGAGTCAACTGTCACATCTGGCTTTGGTCATATATACAAAGTCAAAGATTTTGTTTTTGCTTTTTGGGTCACACCTGGCAATGCAAAGCGGTTACTCCTGGTTCATGCACTCAGGAATTACCCCTGACAGTGCTAGGGGGAATCATACGAAATGTTGGGAATCGAACCAGGGTCAGCCACATGCAAGGCAAATGCCCTACCCACTGTGCTATTGCTCCAGGCCCAAGTCAAAGGTATTTTGAACTTGGGTCAGGCTTTGGGAATTCAGTTAAGAAACAGACAGAAAAGATTCCTCATCCTCAAAAAATTTATCAAAGATTTTTCTAATGAAGGGAATTAAGGAGAAAAGGGAATTAAGAAAAGTCAGTATGTATAACTTGAGGGCTGGAGCTATAGCACAGCGGGTAAGGCATCTGCCTTGCACGTGGCTGACCTGAGTTTGATTCCTCCGTCCCTCTTGGAGAGCCTGACAAGCTACAGAGAGTATCCTGCCCACATGGCAGAGCCTGGCAAGCTACCCATGGCATATTTTATATGCCAAAAACAGTAACAACAAGTCTCTAATGGAGACATTACTGGTGCCCGCTCGAGCAAATCAATGAACAATGAGATGACAGTGCTACAGTACTACAGTATAAATTTGAGGCAGTGATGAGAATGATGTTGAAAACAAACCATAATGGGGATGGGATGTATGATACTAGGTGAGATGTGGAGAGAAAATATAAATGTATATTATTAGGGATAGCCAAAGGAAGTAGGTGGTTGTTTGAATTGAGATTCAAAGGCATCATGAAGGTCTTGACAGAGTGGCCAAGTTTCTCTCCTCTTTTTTTTTTTTTGCTTTTTTTTGGGGTCACACCTGGTGATGCACAGGGGTTACTCCTGGTTCTACACTCAGGAATTACTCCTGGCGGTGCTCAGGGGACCATATGGGATGCTGGGATTCGAACCTGGGTTGGCCGTGTGCAAGGCAAATGCCCTACCCGCTGTGCTATCGCTCCAGCCCCCAAGTTTCTCTCCTCTTGATAGACTTTCCAAGAGGAGGGAAAACCAATACCCTAAGGAATATGTTTAATATGCTCAGCGCCATTTTTAAGCATCAGGAAGTAGATTGTGAAAAGTCAGATAGGTGAATGGGATGAATTCACTTCGTTTTTCAGGACTCAGAAGGCCTAGAAATGGCTTGGACTAAAAGAACAGATATGGGATGTGGTAAGTATAGACTGGTCTGCTAATGAATTCTATGTGAAGGAAAAGGGAGAGTAAGGAGTCATTGCAAATGGTAGATTTGAGCAACTGGTAGAATGGAATCATGAATTCATTTAGAGAAAAATAGGCCAGAAACAGGTTTATGGAAGAAAACTCCAATAAATGTCTGTGATTTATATTGTTTAGGAAATTTATTTCATAACCATTACAGATCTCAAGGGAAAGTTTCTGACATAAATTTTACCCTCAGTGAACAGTTTTAGGGAGAGGGGGTTCTGGCATCAATGCTGTACGAACTCCATGGTTCTGATGCGGATCATTGAGGAAAAATCTGAAGAAAGGAGGGAAACGGGACTATCAACTTGAATATTTAAACCTATAATCTATGTTCATTTGTTCTAAGATCTGATTCATCCTGGAAGTTTTTCAGTTTATTCATCATACCTTGAATTTATACTTCTCAAGAGTCACATGTTTTTAATAATTAGGCATTTGGTATAAAAATTGTTACTGTAAGCTATCCGTAATCATTTTAGAAATCAGTTAGTGGGTAACAGATGTATGTATGACCAAAGGAAATACCAAAACCCACTTCCCATGGTTGTTCCTCTTACTGTACGCATCTATTTTTAACACTCATAATTGCAAGGTACAGCCCTGTCACTTGAGGGAACTGTGTTTCCCAATGGAGACCCAGTGCAACCGGACACAGGGGGGTGTGTCCTGCATGCCAGCGTTGACTGCTGCTGATTTGGCAACAGAACTCAAACGGCCAGGAAATTTAAGAATGACCTTTGGTAACTTGTGTGGGGGCATGTATTTGTGTATGTGTGTGGAAGGGGCGGTGGTAAGTGATTGCACAAAACCAGTTCTATACTTCTAAGAGTTTCCTACGATGTCAAAATTTCTCAGAAAGCTGTGTTAGTTTAGGACTTTGGGACAAATTATCAGAAGAATGTACATGACTCTTTCCTAATAGGTCACATTCAATAAATTTCAACTAAGTGGAATTCTTTTCTAACATGTAGTGGGTTTTGGCCCAATTATTTGAGAGAGTAACTTTGAAGATTCAAACCCTAAAAGACCCCCCCACTGATTTTCTGAAGTTGTGTTTACATTTATCAAACATTCAACTGAAAAAAACTAATGCTTAACGAAAGTCTTGTATCGTACTAACTACAAATATGTGTTTTATTTGTGGGGGGGAGAGGGTGTGTAAATAGTGATGTTAAAAGAAGCCCGTGTTATAGCAAGAAACCTTTGATTTGAATTCAGACTCTAAAATTTACTAGTGCTATTTTTGTGGAGAGGAAACAAAATACTTTTAGTTTTTAGTTTCATGATCTATAAAATGAGTATTAGAAAGCCACCCCAGTATCCTAAAGGAGTAAAATGTATTTTGCATGTCACTATGTGCCATATGGTGGAGAATTTTTCATTGTTTTCCCAGTTTGCTCAGAAGGTCTTTAGGAAGATGGCAGAAGTCTAAAGAAAGCTCATATTCAGGAACTCATGACTTTTCAACCACAGAGGGACCTGGCTTTAGTAGTCACGTCCCACTACCAGGCAGGATGTGGGTGAATATGAATCTCTATAGCAGTGACTCAGTGCAGTACATTAACACTTCATTATATCAGATGAGGAAAAAATAAAAATTTTTGGCCTCTGGTGAACAAAGTGTACTCCCTTTCACATTTCACACCCTTTCTGGGTCTATTTACAGGAAGTTTCAATGCCTCTTGTTTCAAAGGTAGGTTTGGGGTGTGGGGGTGGAGGTGCACAAGTAAACAATGTTCACTTACCTTGCGATACTTAAATCACGGGTTTCAGAAATTTCAGTTTGTGAATTTATGCTTTAAATGGACTCACTGATGTATACTCAAAGGTATATAGGCAAGACTTAATAGAACTGATTATAAAACAAAAGAACTGAATATAATTTATTAAATAAAGACTCATATAATTAGGACATATTAATAATATGTAGATCTATATTTTGAACACTAAAATATTTCCTGGATTATTATTTGAAAATAACTGTTATTTATGAGTCCATTTATGCAAAATAAGATATAAATACATTGACACGTATAGCTTGGAAACTTAGGAGACATATAAAGTACTATTGGGTATTGTTACTTAGGGGTGAAGGATAGAGGGAGATTTTACCCCTAATGGATCAGGACACCATAGATAGAGCTGGGGATTGAACTCATGTTAGCTGTGTGAAAGGCTAGGGCCCTACCTGTTGTACTATCACTCTGGTCCCATTAGAGATATCTTTAAGCATACTAGGTTACAGATACTGTTATTTAAAAAATGTATATTATGTAAATTATATAAATATATAAATTATATATTAAATTATATAAATAATATAAATATATATTACATATTATGACTGGAAAATGGGGGATTCTGGGTGGAGGAGACCCAGTCCCGATCTGAGCAGCCTTGGAGATCTCGGCCCCGGTCCCGCACACCTGGGTTCCTTTGCCAGCTCCCCCATGTGTGAGGCTCGTCCGAACATGTGGAGAGTGGCCCTGAGCATGGCCACTGTGACTGGGTTCTGGAGGCCCTCAACTGTCGGGGTTCTGCTCAGGGCAGGGAGGGAAATGCAACCCGTCCCCTCCAGAGGGGCCCCAGTGAAGAGAGCCAGGCGTGGGGACAAGAGACTGCGTTGCTCTCTTCTGGAAGCTTGGTTTTATAGTCTCTGGACATTGGCCTTTGATGGGATTACACAGCTGGTGGGTGGGTGGAGGGAGCAGTCTCTGGGTGTGACTGCCTAGCAACTGGAAAATGGGGAATCTGGGTGGAAGAGGCCCAGTCCCAATCTGAGCAGCCTTCGAGATCTCAGCCTCGGGTCCCGCACAACTAGGTTTCTCCACTGGCTCTGTCATGCATGAGAGACTGCCTCCTGGTGCTGTGTAATCCCATCAATGGCCAATTGCGGCCTTGTGGTATCTAATACCCTAGTTTTCCCTCTTGGAGAACCAGACAGGCTACCAAGAGTCTATTGCTCGCTCGGGAGAGATTGGCAAGCTCCCCGTGGCATATTCATATGCCAAATACAGTAGTAGATATATCATACCTCTCTGAGAGTCTGGCAAGCTACCAAGTGTATCCTACCCGCACGGCAGAGCCTGGCAAGCTACTCGTGGTGTAGTCGGTATGCCAAAACAGTAACAATAGGTCTCATTCCCCTGACCCTGAAAGAGCCTCCAATCGTTGGGAAAGACGAGTAAGGAGAGGCTGCTAAAATCTCAGGGCTGGGAGGAATAAAGAGGTTACTGGTGCCCACTCGAGTAAATTGATCAACAACAGTGATACAGTGATATATTATAATGAGCCTCACACATGAAGGAACTGGCAGAGGAACCCAGGTGTGTGGGACCCGGGGCTGAGATCTCCAAGCCTGCTCGGATCAGGACTGGGCCTTTTCCACCCAGATTCCCGTTTTTCCAGTAGCTAGGCAGTCACACCCAGAAACTGCCCCCGGTGCCATGTAACCCCATCAATGGCCAACATCCAGAGACTATAAAACCAAGCTTCCAGATTCTTATAGCCATCTTATAGCCTAGTTCTCCCTCTTGGAGAACCTGGCAAGCTACCGAGAGTTTCCTGCCCACATGGGAGAGCCTGGCAAACTCCCTGTGGTGTATTCGTATGTCAAAATCAGTAACAATGATGGGTCTCATTCCTCTGACCCTGAAAGAGCCTCCAATGTGGCACCATTGGAAAGGATGAGTAAAGAGAGGCTTCTAAAATCTCAGGGCCAGGAAGAATGGAGATGTTACTGAGACGGCTCGAGAAGATTGATGATCAACGGCATGATGATGATGATATTGTGTTGAGTCTGGGGAACTGGGATACACCCAGCTGTGCTCAGGACTTATTCCTGGCTCTGTTCTCAGGGACCCCTTATGGTGGTGGTGGTGGGGTTCTGGTACCATATGTGGTTCTGGGATTGGATTTTGGTTGGCTGCCTGCAAGGTGAGTACCTTACCTGCTGTACTATCTCTCTGGTCTTGATAATTTTATTTTCAATTGTCAAGTCCTTAATACACTCTTTGTTGCCACACCAGTGATTTTTTTCTATAAAATGCACATCCAGAAACTTGTTGTAAATAAATACTGGTTATAGAAAAGAACATCTTGAAGACTATGAAATACTAACTTCTGAGTAAGTTAATCAGTTGAGTGGGTGGAGGTTACTGGGTGACTGACACAATTGAACTTACAGGACCCTATTAAAATTATGATAAAGGGATTGTTTATGTCACCATCAAATGTTCCTTCTCAATTTCCAATATATTAGCATACCAGGAATTTACCGAAAGATGGTTCAGATTTACTTTTCACATACTTTGGAGGTAAAATAAAAGAATATGAGTATGTTACTTGGAAAGTATATTTTCTTTGCTATGCATTCTGATGGATTATGTTCACTAATATTTATGGAATATCCATTATAACTCAAGCACTCTGCTGGGAAGGAGGATTAAAGAAGTAAAAGAATTCATCTGTTATCAAGAAATCAATCTAGAAGTGATATTCATAAATGAAAAAATGCCGCGTAATGTTTTATTAGAAGTAGATCCAGTAGGGAAGGGAAGAAAGACATGGAGAGATGAGCTTTAGACAAAGTAAAAAAATATCTCAACTTTTGTGAAGATTGAGGAGGAAATATAAGTTTATAACTTTCCAAATGAAGGAGTCAACTGTACATTTGAATTTTCTGTACATTTATGTCATGTCCCCTGCCCCAGCTCATGTATGCATGCAAGAACACATACATGGAGAGCTTTATATTTTTAATTTACTTTTATTAATAACACCATAATCTACAAAGTTGTTTATTTTTACAATTGTCTCAAGCATTTAGTGTTCCAGCACCACCAGTGCGATCTTTCCTCCACTGATATCCCCCAATTTCCCTCCCGGCTCCAACCTGTCCCCTCTGGTACACAACAAATTTACTTTATATTGCTTATTTTCTGATCATTCTGTTTGCCAGTTCTTCAGGTGTTGTTGGAATCAACAGAGCTATATATTTTAATCCATCATTGGATTGGGATTATACCCCACTAGGTCAGGGTACATATTCCTTCTGACTATTTCTGTGTCCTCCACTATGACCTGTCACCAGGCATTTTCACCATCATGTGTATGTCACAGGTGCTCAATAATCATCTTCATAACAAAAATGTTTACTGAATAGAGGAAAAGTCCAAAGATATAGTTGCAAAGAATGACGGATTTTCATGATCTAAACACTGCCACCAAGATAGAGAATAGTATATTATTAATGTCAGAGAGATATTCATTTCCTCTTCCACTCACTATCTCAAAAAGGATAGATAACCATGATTCCTATCACCATAGGTTCATCATCATCATCATCATCATCATCATCATCATCATCATCATCATCATCATCATTATCATCATCGTCATCCTCTTCCTCCTCCCGTTGATCGTCGAATTTCTTGAACAGTCTCAGTATCATCTCCATTTGTCCTAGCCCTGAGATTTTAGAAGCCTCTCTCTACTCGTCCTTCCCAATGATGCCACATTGGAGGCTCTTTCAGGGTCAGGGGAATGAGAACCAGGTGTTACTGGTTTTGGCATATTAATACACCATGGGGACCTTTCTAGGCTCTCCCATGTGGGCAGGAAACTCCTGGTAGTTTGCCGGGTTCTACCAGAGGGAGAAGTAGGCTATAAGATATTGCACGGCCGCAAAGTGGCTGCATGCTTTGGGGAGCTTGCTTTTAAGTCTCTGGATGCTGGCCGTTGATGGGATTACATGGTGCTGGGGGCAGTCCCTGGGTGTGACTGCCTAGCCACTGGCAGAAATCTGGGCGGAGGAGGCCCAGTCCCGATCGGAGCAGGCTTGGACATCTCAGCCCCAGGTCCCACCACACCTGGGTTCTTCTGCTGGTACCTTCATGCGTGAGGCTCGTCTGAACGTGTGGAGAGGGGCCTTGAGCATGGCTGTGGCTAGGCTCTGGAGGTCTTTGGCCGCTGGGAGCTCTGCTAGGGTCGGGGAGGGAAGCTGGAGCCCATCCCCTCCGAGGGGCCCTGGGGAAGACAGCCAGGCGTAGGGGCAAGAGACTCTCTGCCACCTTAGGTTAGATTTGCTATATTTTGTAACTTATATGGAATTATACAGTATTACTGATTTACATCTGACTTCATTTGTTCAACTTTATGCTGGAGTGATTCATCCGTATCCTCATAAGTACTTTTAGTTTCTAAACTCTCCTGATATTTAGCACTACATTATACAACTATAACACATTTTATTTGTTCTTCTATAGATGTATATTTGGGTTTATGCTCTTAAAAACAATGCTGCTATGAAATTCTTGACTGTGCCTTAATGTACATGTACAAATTTCTGTTGGGAAAAAGCCTAGAAATCAAATTACTGGGTAGTGAGTAAATTCCCAATGTATATATCCAACATTAGTAACAACTATAAAAATTTTCAAGATGGCTATACCAATTTACATTCTTGTATATAGTATAATTAAGGTTGTTCCTAAATTTCCCCAACAAGTTGGAATTATGGGTCTTTTAAATTGTGGCCATTTTGGTGAATCTATTAGTGTTATTTCATAGTGGATACATTTTGCATCTTTTTTTTTTTGCTTTTTTTGGGGTCACACCTGGTGATGCGCAGGGGTTACTCCTGGCTCTGCACTCAGGAATTACCTCTGGCCATGCTCAGGGGACCATATGGGATGCTGGGATTTGAACCCGGGTCGGCCGCGTGCAAGGCAAATGCCCTACCCGCTGTGCTATCTCTCCAGCCCCACATTTTGCATCTTTTTGATGCATAATAATTTTGACACTAATTAACATGTTTTTGATAAATGAACTGTTCTCTTTTGTTAAGTGTCCTTTAAATTCTTTGCCCATTTGCCTTCTTTATTAGTTCTTTTCTCTCCAGAGTTCCACATATATTTTAGATTTAATTCCTTTGTCCAAATACAGCTATTTCAACTCTTCTCCCATTATTTACTTGCATTATTCTCCAAATCATATGACATATTTGGCCCAGTTATATAATGTCTTTGTTTTAAGTATCAGATACTGTTTTATTTATACATTTTTTTATCTTCATAAATATGTTGACATCTATATTAGCTTCTTACATAATTATGTTCAGGGAAAAAAACACAAAAACTCTGAGATTGTTTTTCTGAATCTTTCCATTATAATGTAACATTTTATCTAAGAGAAATCTCTCTCTCCCCTCCCCCTCTCCCAATACAAGTAAACTATTAATATAAGTAAATTTTAAAAACGTATTTTTCTGTAAATATATTTTACATTCTAAAGTTTATTAGTCTATCCGACCCTGGTTCAGTTCTTCTGCCCCCCTCATGGAGTCTGGCAAGCTACCAAGAGTATCCCACCTGCACAGCAGAGCCTGGCATGCTACCCGTGGCATATTCGATATGCCAAAAACAGTAACAACAAGTCTCACAATGGAGATGTTACTGGTGCCCACTTGAGCAAATCAATGAGCAATGGGATGACAGTGCTACAGTGAATCTCCAAATGGTAGTTTTGATAAGCAGGTCAACTTATTTTAAAGTGATCCAACTAATTATTCTTTTATTTTATGGTATTTTATTTTATGATATTTTTTCCTGACTTGTTTAAAAACTTTGATCACATCCAGACCATAAAGACAGTCTGTTCACTTATAGATATTTTATTCTTTATTTTTTATTTATTTATTTTTTTTGCTTTTTGGGTCACACCCAGCGATGCTCAGGGGTTACTCCTGGCTTTGCACTCAGGAATTGCTCCTGGCGGTGCTTGGGGGACCATATGGGATGCCAGGGATCGAACCCGGGTCGGCCGCGTGCAAGGCAAACGCCCTACCCGCTGTGTTATTGCTCCAGCCCCTTATTCTTTAATTTTTCATACTTATATGAAAAATACAACTAGAACTACTTATTTTATAAGTTGGGGGTCAAAATTCAATATTTAATTGGTCCCAATTTAAGTAATTGTGCGTTATGATTCTGCTCTTATAGTCTCTATTCTCTTCACTGTCCAGTCTAGTGACAGTGACAATAGCGTTTTAATGACTGTAACTTTATAATAACTTTTTGTTTTTGTTTCTTTGGCCATACCCAGCTGTGCTCTGGGGCTATTTCTGGCTCTGTGCTCATGTGTGACCCCTGGTGGTTCTCATGGGGTCTTATGGTGTCAGGGATTGAAGTTAGGATCAGTCAGATACAAGGCAAGTGCCTTCAACCTGCACTATCACTCCGGCCCTATAATCAATTTTCATAGTTAAATTTTTTGATTTTGAACGTTTATTTGGAATTCTTGGATTCAGATTTCCGAATTAATCTTAATTTCCAAGAGGGAGATCTTTAGGACTTTTGATTAGAATTGTCTACTTTGACGTCTGCTATTGAAACATTAGATCAGTTGAAGGAGAACTAAAATTATGTAACTAACCTTGCAGTTACTGAACATAGACTATTTTTCTATTTATTTAGCATAATCTTTAATTTTGTTCAATAATATTTTAAAAGTTATCTTTGTATACAACTTTTTAAAAAGTTGTCTTTGTATGGGCTGGAGCAATAGCACAGCGGGTAGGGCGTTTGCCTTACACAAGGCTGACCTGTGCTGCAATTCCTCCGTACCTCTCGGAGAGCCCGGCAAGCTACTGAGGTATCCTGCCCACTTGGCAGAGCCTGGCAAGCTCCCTGTGGCATATTCGATATGTCAAAAACAGTAACAATAAATCTTACAATGGAGACCTTACTGGTGCCCTCTCAAGCAAATTGATAAGCATGGGATGACAGTGCTACAGTGCAGTGCTACAGTCTTTGTATAAATTTTATGTCCATATTTTAGATTTATTCTTTGTTAGATTCTTTGGTTATTTTTGATGCCTTGCTTCTATTGTAAAATGTTGCTGCATTTTGTGTTAGTTTATTTCTATGCTTACTTAGTTTTACAGTATGGTAGACAGCAAGTGGTATAGCAGGAGAGCATTTTCTATGAGTTGGCATCCTTACAGCTATGTCACACTTTTTTTGGTCCCCTCACCCACATAAATGATTTCTACCATTCTTTTTTATGCCAAAAATTGGTATTAACTATAAGATGAAATTAAAAGTAATATTACAATTACTTTTTATCAGGTAATGCTATTTATGATAGTTTCCATATTATTGTTTTATGGTTGTAGTAAAACTCCTCCACTAGTATTTGTCTTTTTCCTTCTGACTCACTTTACTAAGCATGAAACCTTCCAAGTCCATCCAAGTTACAGTAAACTGCATGATTTCAACTTTTCCTATAAAACTCCAGAACAAAGGCACAGATTTTCACTATTCTTTACCCACCCCTCATCCTTATTGACAAAATTTCACAACACTTTTTTATAGATTTTACTTGATAGACTAGTTTTTAGCTACTAAAAAAAGATGAAAATCTTGTTTTTTGCAACAACATAAATGGAACTTGAGATTATGCTAAATCAGTAAATCAGGAAATGAAAGCCACATACTGGATGTTTTCATTCAGATGTGGAATATAAGCAAACAAACAAAGTAAAAATGACTTTTAAACTTTGAGAAAAATATTTTAGTTACTAGAAGGAATAAAGGAGTTAGAGGGTGACAAGCATAAGGAGAAGGATTCCGTTTGATAGAGCTGAATTACATTACAATTTTGGTGGTGAGTGCATATATACATATAGGGGTATGCAGTTGTTATCCTGAAACTTGTATGATATTATAAGCCCATGGAAAATCAATTTTAAGTGTATGTTCTGAAGGTATACAAATGGATCACTAGGTGTATGTGTACACTATAAAATATTGAGTACAAAGTCACACAGAAAATGTTAAGTCCCACGCAAATATGCACAGAAGACTATTTAGCTTTAAAAAGGAAGCCAATCCTCTTTTTGTGAACAATGTAGATGAATCTGAAGTACACTATGCTAAATGAAATATGCCAATCACAGAAGAATGAATTTTTCATATGACTTATATGTGGAACCTGAAAGAACCAAATTCAGAAACAGGGCGTAGAAAGCTGGTTACTAAGAGCAGGGAGGGGAGTGGAGATGGAGAGATTAGAGCTAAGCGTCACGCAGAATCAACACTGCAAAATGAGTAATTTCTGGAGATCTGGTTTACAGCAGTGTGACTATAATTGACAACAGTATATTACACACTCAAAATCTTCTAAGATCTTCTAAATCTTCTAATCTCCTAATAAAATCATGAATTTTATTGCAGCCAGAAAAAAAAAAGAGAGAAAGAAAAAGAAAAAATGGTTAAATTCATTGCTTGTAAAGTTCTCTTTTCTACTTATTTATTGTTGGTACAATGTTTTATTAATTAATGATTTACCAATTCAATTGAGATAAAGAAAAACTCTATATCACTTAAGCAATAATAGTTTTATTTTTGCTTTTTTTTTGGGGGGGGGGTTTCCACACCTGGCGATGCACAGGGGTTACTCCTGGCTTTGTACTCAGGTATTATTCCTGGTGGTACTCAAGGGACCATATGGGATGCTGGGAATTGAACCCGGGTCGGCCGAGTGCAAGGAAAACGCCCTACCCGCTGTGCTATCTCTCCAGCCCCAATAATAGTTTTTTATATTTTGAGAAACAACATAGAGTTGAAAGAATATTAAGTAGATATTACTCAGAATTGGAACAAAGGTAGAATTGAGAGAAGATAGTCACCGTCTTCTTGGAGGTTTATGCTCCAGATTGGAATTTTACATTTGCTGAGCCATCTGGTTTAAAAATGTGATTTGATTATCACCAGGAATTTTTAAAATTAAATGAGTCAACATGTAACAATGAGGAGAGTTGAAACAAAAATACGACCCTTAAGTTTTTTCTTGAAGAACTGGGATGTTGAGTGCATGGGGCTTCAGTTTCTACATGACTACAGAGGCAGCAACTGAGCAGAGAAACAACACACTGAATACTCAGTCTTCTCTTTATCCTCTGAATCATTGTCCTCTGAAGTGGTCTCATTTAGCTCCCAAGCCTCATTGAAAAATATTCTCTTTATATCAAAACTCCTCATAAGAGCTGTTCAAACATGATGCTTCCACCTCTCACCTCCCATTCTTTCTTTAGCTGCTTTTCATCTTCAACCACTCCACCAAATCTCTTTCAAGCTCTCTGCTGACTGAAATCTTGCCAAGCACAGTGGTCAATTCTTTGTCTTCGTTGTACTTGATCTCCTGCTTGAAATTGCCAACAGGGATCATGCTCCCCCTTTGCAACTGTGATCTTGAACTCTTCCGTTGATGCTAAGAGCCTCCCATTTCCCTTCTATTATATAAGGGCCTCCCAATCATTTTGCTTGTGTGTATGACTCAGATTCTAAATGTATTCCAGAAGTCTGTCCTCTTTGTCTCTCTTCTCTAACCGTCCCCTTCCTTGGTGACCTAATAAGGAGGATAGAGCCTCCTGTCATATTCGTTCCTCGACTGCCAGTCTCTGTAATGTGTAGGTACCATGATCAAGTGTGTGTTACCTTTGCTCACCACCACCACCACCACAACAACAACAACAAGTAAAGTCAATTACTTGTTTTGGCCATGCCCAGTGGTTTTCAGGGCCTATCCTTGCCCCTGAGCTCAGGGATCTCTCCTGATGGGCTAAACAAAAGATAAGAGCTCATATTAATATCGAGTGACTGAATGTAAACACTGGAATTGAGGATTTCCTCTGCACTTTGCTCTCCAATAATGTCTTGATCCCCACCTCCCCACAACTACTCCTGTTCCCACTCCTGGAATCACGTAGGACACATGAGCCCACTGAATGGGATTGAGGATAGTTGTCATTGATTTAAAAATTAAAATGGAAAGCACTTATTGAAAAACATAAAGATGCACAAAGTGAAAATTTCATATGCTGTGGTTATGCCACTGTTAAAAATATAAAAAGCATACCCGGGGGCCGCACGCATGTGCGGCCTCTCTGCAGCTGCACAAGCGTGAATCCAGACCCAGCAAAACCTCTTTCGGCATGGGCAACTCCTCGCAGAATGTCTCCAGCCTGAGAACTAAGCCTCGGCCCCGTGCCCGCCCAGGAGGGGAAAGGTATTTCTCTCTCTCGCCTCTTTCTCTCCGGGGATGAAGCGCTCGGTGGCCGCCATATTAAGACGACCACAGATTGGGTTTTCAAGCCTGCAATGATCCAATATCTGGAAGAAATCTCCCTGGACTTAGTTGTTAAAGTACGGAAATTCAAAACCGCGTGACCACACTAGGGGCCGCGAGACCTCATTTGTCTTCACAGTAGGTCTGAATCTAGTGGGGTACTCCTAACAACAATAGTCAGGTTTGTGTTGAAATATTGAATGTAACCAAAGTAAACAGAATGTAAAATGAAACTTATCAGTTACAAGGTAGGGGGTGGGGGGGGCGGGATGGGAAGTGTACTGTGTGTTTTTTTTTTTTTTTGGTGGTGGTATATGGGCACTGGTAAAGGGATGGTTGTTTCAGCATTGTATAACTGAGACCTAAGCCTGAAAGCATTGTAATCTTCAAGACGGTGATTTAATAAAATAAAATTTTTATTTAAAAAAATAAAAATAAAATTAAATTAAAAAAAAGCATAATATGATGATGCAATGAATATATATTCTGAATCTTATGTGTAGATATGTATCAGTAGTGTTCCTAATGGGGTTGGAGTTCTTTGGGAACTCTTAATTTCAGTCAGAGAGCTCTGTTTCAAAATAATTCTTGAAAAAATACTCAAGAAATTGTTACCAAATCAAATTATGTGATTATTATTAATAATAGCTATTCTGGGGGATAGAGCAATAGTGTAATAGGTAGGGCACTTGCCATGCATGTGGCTGAGCCACCTTTGGTCAGCACCCCTTATGGTCCTCTAAACCCCACCAGAAGTAATCCCTAAGCACAAAGCCAGGAGTAAGCCCTTAGCTTTCTCTGTGTGTGGTAATCCCCCCCAAAAATCAATTAAATGAACAAAAATAACAGCTACATTGTAAAACTTCAACTTCCTTGCTCTGGCTAAAGTCTGGAGAAATAGCTTGTGATTATGTCTGAAATTTTGTTATTTCTTATAAATTACATAGTTTGCAAATCCCAGAATTTTAGGCATTTCTGCATCAATGCTTATAAAGCACTGAATGAAATCTTTGAAGGGATCCTAATAATAGTTTTTCCAAAGATAAATAACTACAAAAGACAAATATGACAAGAAGTATTATGCTATGTGCATGTGATCAAATGCAGAGCAAATCACACATTGTATATTTTAGTACAGTACTTTCCTTTATTTACGGGTTGGAGCGATAGCACCGCGGGTAGGGTGTTTGCCTTGCATGTGGCAGACCCAGGTTCGATTCCTCTGTCCCTCTCAAAGAGCCTGGCAAGCTACCAAGAGTATTCTGCCTGCACGGCAGAGCCTGGCAAGCTACCCATGGCATATTCAATATGCCAAAAACAGTAACAACAAGTCTCACAATGGAGACCTTACTAGTACCCAGTTGAGCAAATCGATGAACAACGGGATGACTGTGGTACAGTGCAGTGTTACTTTCCTTTATGTCACATATTTATTGGTATAAGAGGCTGGAAGTCCACGGTTGGAAGCTTGCCAGAAGTGATGGTGGTAGTGGTGGGGGTGGGATAAGAAGTTAGGATAGAGAAAGGACCACTATGACAATGATAGTTGGAAATTATGGCACTGGACAAGAACTGAAGGCTGAATATATGTAAAGGAACATGACAAACTTTCAGTATCTTTATTGCAAAACATAATGCCTAAAAGCAAAGAGAGAGAGAATTGAGATATAGATAGATAGAGAGAGAGAGAGAGAGAGAGAGAGAGAGAGAGAGAGAGAGAGAGAGAGAGAGAGAGAGAGAAGTGCTTGCCAGGCTGGTAGAATGGGTTGTGGATGGGTTATGGGGTGGTCTGGGAAACTGGGGACACTGCTGTTGGGAAATGTACACCGATGAAGAGATGGATATTGGAACACTGTATGACTGAAACCCCATCAAGAACAACTTTGTAATTGTGTATCTTATGATGAATAAAAAAAATAAAAGGTTAGAAGTTGGGGAAATTCTCTTCTACTAGTTTTTTTTTTTTCTTTTTGGGTCACACTCAGGATGCACAGGGGTTACTCCTGCCTCATTCAGGAACTACTCCCTGGCGGTGCTCAGGGCACCATATGGGATGCTGGGAATCAAACCCAGGTCAGCCGCATGCAAGGCAAACACCCAACCCACTGTGCTATCTCTCCAGCCTGTTTTCTACTAGTTTTTACCTAGTTTTAACCTCTTACTCATTGGCAGAACCTTTCTATTAAACACTTTCTGAAGACTAACACACTCACTCATGGACTACATTTATACCAACTACTTTGTCTCAGTCAAAAGCTTCTTCTGATATGGGGCTTTCTAAATCAGGTTGACATCAAGCACAACTGAATCTTTCAGATTACTAAAAGAGTAAGACAAGTTTTGCTTATTTTAGGGAGCAAATTGGCACAGAGAGGAAAAGCTGTCAGGACCCTAACAAGGTCAAATGGCAGTTTGCTGAATGTAATCCTCTTTGAGCTATTTTATAAAGATGATTAATTACACCATATGCCTAATCACATGAGTATCAGAGCCCAGCTGTCTGGGAGTAAAAGCTGGAGAAATATTAGTCAGCTCAAGATGAAATAGGATATTCAAGGCAAAAAATTCTTTAAAATTTTTTTTATTTTCCCCTTACACCTTATATCAGCACTGTGGTTTATAAAGTTGATGAAGATTTGTTACAGACATTCAATACACCAACATAAATTTCACCACCATTGCAACTTCCTGCTACCATTATCTCTGATTTTCCAAACCACCCCTTAAACCTGCCCTCATAGCAGGTCCTTAATAATTTATCTTACATTTCTTGTTATAATTTTCTAATATACTGATCAAAAATGTTTCTTCAGAAGGAAGTTATTGAAGATTGTATATCTCACCATGGAGCTATTAAGTCCTTGTGTAAGAGATTATTAAGATGTTGTTACAGGTTAAAACTTCTGTGTTGATGTTTTGTTAATTGATATTGGATGCCTTCATTACATTCCATCCAATCTATTGTGCTACTCCTGGTTTATCAGTTTTGTAGAGTTTTAGGTATTGTGTGTCCCCAAGTGCAGCTGCACGTTCTAGGTAGTCCAAAATTTTTAACGAGGTGATATAGCTGGAGTTCAATTTTTAACTGGTTGTCATGAGGGACATGTATGGCTGACAGGACTTCTGGAAGTACAGAGAGATCTTACTCTGTGAAAGCCTGGAGATTTCAGTCACCAAACTTGCATACCTGAGTTTTTTTAACAGATTAATTTCTGGATGAGGCTCTGCCTGAGAGTGGAGTCTGGCTGGGAATATGATGATTGTGGAATGTAGAGAGTTTTGGCTGCCAGGACGCTGCTTGGGCGAGTGCGGGGCCCACCTCTCCTATCCGGGGTACTCCGCAAAGTTCTGCCTTGTATAAGGTTGGGAATAATCTCTGCAACTCTTTGATCTGTCTTGAGATTTATTTAATAGCCTCTGGATCATGATCAGTGAAAGAGTTTACCGAGAAATACTCTTTTATCCTTCCCACACTAGTCTCTCCACCTATGGTTTTGATCTTGGGCTCCTAATAATTGTTACTCTCTGGCAAGATATTACAGCTACTGGATTTTCCCCTTCTTTGACAAAGGAGCTCAAGTCCCCCATTTTGATAAGATTGAGAATACATGATTCAATAAGGAATTTAACAGACATGTCCTGCAGATCTGTTAGAGACAATTGACCTTGCACAACACAGAGATGGACAAGAATGTAATGTGCTCTCTCTGGGAATTTACATTTGGGGGCCAGAAATGGTTGATGGTGGACAAGTGAACAAGTAAGTAAGGCAATGTCAGATAGCATCAAGTACTCTATAGAAAAATAAAACAGAATGATGGGACTGATACTGGTAAATGGGCAGTGGGGCATCTTGAATAGCCCAGAGTCTGAGATAGAAGCGTGATGGGATCTACATGGGGATTTCCCTCCCTCTATGCCCATGTTTCATATCATCTGTCTCCATTTAGAGCCAGATTTATAGGACCAAAACCTGAATATTTACTTCATCTTTCACAGACTGTCACCACTGAAATCACCTGGCATTTCCTCATGACTGTTACTGAAGCATGACTTTGAGGCTAGGCCCTTTTCCAACACCTAGACTCTTTGAATACTCACCATGGTTCTATGAAGGGGGTACTCTTATTACCCTGCTTATGCTTTTACACATGTGGCCCCAAGCCTTATGTCCAAATCTCACCATTAGTACAGGGAGGGAAGTACATCCTTTCCCTCAAATCTTTTCCTTGTGACCGGAAGTGGAGTTCTGGCACTTACCCAAACTCCCACAGGGAGATATTAATCCCTCTTTTAAGGTTTTCCTGAAACTCCCAACCCAGTCTCACTCTTGTAGAACAGGTAACCTGGCACTTGTACATTGTCTGCGCTTTGCTTTCCTCTCTAACACCCATCTATTAAGCTTATCTCTGTGTACAATCTCTCTCTCTGTGGGACTGCAGGCACCTCCTGGGTGGGGCCGCCGCTGACATACCTAGCATATGTAATATCAACTTTGAACACTTCCATCTCAACATGACAGAAATAATCATGAAATATAATAATGTTGACCAGAAAATATAGATATTCTCTGTAACTGTGTTCATCTGTTCATGCGTGTATTTATGCACAGTAACAAAATATATATAATAAATAGACAGATAACACATGAGTAAGACATTTGCCTAGCATGAGGCCAATCCAGGTTTGATACCAGACACCACTATGGTTCCCTGAGAACCACCAAGAGCTATCCCTTAGTATTAAGCGATCCCTTAGTACTAACTATGCTCCAAACCCACACACAAATAAAATATTACAATGCATGAAACAGAAAACAAATCTCTGTGTTTTAATTGCATTATTTTTTGAACCAAAGGAAAGCCTTTGACTTATCAACTGGTCTTCCATAGAATTAATGATATGTATTGCAATTTATTTCCTTGACTTCTACACATTGACATTTGTTTTTAATAAAAATTGCTCTTTCACATAATCATGTTAGATGGATAAAGAGATATTAATATATTTTCCTACGATTAAGTAACATTAATTTTTAGTATTTGTAAAGTCACATGAAACAGTTGATACAGAGGAAAAGTATGAGATGTATGTTTGATATACACTCATAAAAATTCCACTTCCCAGGGCTGGAGCAATAGTAAAGCAGATAAGGTGCTTGCCTTGCACATAGCCTATCTGGGTTCAATCCCTCGCATCCCACACAAGGTCCCCTAGGAGTGGCTTCTGAATGCAGAGCCAGAGATAATTCCTGATCATTGCTGAGTGTGACCCCAAAATAAAATTTAAAAAAAAAATCACGCTTCCCAATAAATTCCAAAATAGCAATGGTGGTCTAGTCTTTTTAACTTGAGGTAAATTCTGGAAGCCTTAAAAAGCATTGTACATTTATAGGATTTATCTATTTTATGTAAATTTTAAAATGTATCAGCATGGAATTATTTATACTATGATTTTTTAATTTTATATACTTATTAACTAGAAAGAATTTTTTAAAAAAACTGTAGAGACACATTTTAAAAATTTAAACATCTTTAATTTAAAATTTGTGGAATATTAGGAGTTCAGCTCTGTTCATCTATGTGTGTATAGGTACTAACATCTGCATAATAAATTTTTTTAAAGAAATCTATCTCTTATGTAGGATATGAAGAAACATAGCATGGCACAACAAATAGCCAAAGTCATCAGAATTAAAATCTTCTTACAGAACTGAGTGTGTATGGTAAAAAGGGGATGCGAGCAGGGTTCTTGGACACTTGTGGAAGGAAGCCAACTCTGTGGTGATGCGTATGGTGTTGGGATGAGGTAAGCATAAAAAATGTGGTTAATGGTATTATAAATTCTGATACCTCAATAAAAAGTGTTTAAAAAGTTAAAGGAAGCTTATACAGTGAGCTAGTAGAAGAAAGTAGAAAATAATTTAAATTGTCTTTCATCTTGCTATGAATTATTCGGAGTCATTTTTCTAAAACAGTGAAAGGCTTACAACAAAAGTTACAAAACATTTCTACTGACTATACACCATACTGTTTTATAGTTCATCTATATTTACTACCTCCCTACAAACTAGGTATCATTACCTTCACTATACACATGAGAAATCTTAGGTAGAGCAGAAACTAATAATTTGACCAAGGTAATAAATATAATAAATGACAAAGTCAACACTTGAATGCAAGTCATCTGATTCTTTAGTTTGAACTTAGTTATAACTTAAGTGAATCCTTTTCTTGCCAGCATGAATAATGAATCTTGGAAATGTTTATGACTTCTAACTAGTCTCCTTATTAAATACTCTTTTTCAAAACTAAAATTATATTTGCAAAAAAGAAAACTCTTCACTAAAAAAAATTACAATAAAAACTCCTTATGTCAAATAGAGAATGGTAGCCTTGTAATCATTCAAATTGCATCTGTTTATCTTTACAAACTCTATATTATCATTTAAAATTCTATGTTTCCTGTTTGGAGTATGTTATTCAGGACTTGGAGATATACTAAGACTGAAACACTCTCAAATTATTCTAAACCATAAAACTTATGTTAGAAACAAATACAGGCAGTAATCATATACCTGGAAATTTTTAAAAGTTTATAAAAGAGAAGAGATAAAATTATGATTCTGTGATCTGCATGTGATAAGTAAACTCAGCAAAGTGTAGAAATTGATTAGAACATAGACTACCAAGAGATATTTTTGGAGGGAAGAGTATTTTATCACTGACAATGTTTAGAGTTGCCACTGCGTGGTGATGATAAAAGGCAAGGGACTTTCCGTTGGTTTTGCTGTTACTTTTTTATTCTCTGCAGATGTTCACCCACCACCTTTCTCCTGGTGTGTCATGGGGTCACATCCTACTGACATATATGTTCTGGGGGTCTGGCATGACTCTCCACAGCACTTGTACTGAAAAAAAATAAAACACTGGATTTGTAGACGAAGCATTCTAGCATGTATAGGACATTGTAAAAATCTCAAGATACTCTTTAGTCTCAACACAACTCAAGGCATTGGGTGTATATTTTTCAGGTCCAGGTAGAACCCTGAAACTGGGAACTGTGACTAAATAGTAGATAGAGAGCCACTCTCCCTTCATCACTGCCACCATTTCTCAATCTTATTTTTCCTTCCCCAATGGTTGCAGAGACTTCCTAAGAAGCATCACCTGTAGTCTTTACTAAATCTATCAGAATTAACATGAAACTAGATGCATTCATAGTGGCTTTAAGTCCAGTGAAGTGCTCGGCACTGAGAAAATACATATTATAGATTCATACCCATCAGGACTGGCAAGGAAAGACCCAGTATAGATAAAAGCAGAAAAGAGGCAAGGGACAGTGGAAGCATACTGTTGCTGTGTTTGCTAGTGGGTGTGAGATTGATGACAGGAATATCCAATGCCACGATTGTTTTTCACAGCCACGCTTCCTTCATCACTTCCACCATTTCTCAATCTTATTTCTCCTTTCCAAGTGATTGCAAAGACTTCCTAGGATTCACTGGTAGTCCCTACTAATTTATTAGAATTAACCTAAGAGACTAGAACCATTTGTAGTGGCATTAAGTCCAGCGACAAGCTAGTTCCTGAGTCTTCTAGGATCTCAGTTTACTGTTGCAAGAACATGGAAGGGTTACTTAATATTCCTAAACCTTAGCTTCTTCACCTGTAAAGAAGAGATGATCATAATAACACCTGCTTCCCAGAATGTTGTGAAGACTGAACAAATTAATTCACATAAAATATTTTGAAAGTGTCCGGTGGGGCCTGATGTTTCCTCTTAAGCTCTTTCAAAGTGAAAATTGCCAGGGTCTCTAGTTTCATAGGCATTTCTGGCAGGGTCATTGAGAAACCAGAATTAGGGGCTGGAGCGATAGCACAGACGTTAGGGCATTTGCCTTGCACTCGGCCGACCCGAATTCAATTCCCAGAATCCCATATGGTCCCCCGAGCACCGCCAGGAGTAATTCTTGAGTGCATGAGCCAGGAGTAACCCCTGTAAACTGCTGGGTGTGACAAAAAAAAAAAAGAGAGAGAGAAACCAGAATTAGCTTGGAGACATACTGCCTTCTCAAGTGGGGGCCCACGGTGTCCATGGTGTCTCTCCGTGGTCTAGTTCACTGGCTCTGGCACTCTCCACACAGCCAACTAACTTCTTTCACTTTCTCTTGGGGAGCAAGAGCTGCAGGTCCACTGGTAAATTAAACCTGGTGGTTATGTAGTGGTACTTGGCTCTATTTCAGTGCTGGCTAGGCTGGGGAGAAGAGGAAGCTGCAAAGGAGAATGAGATTGGTCATTAGGAAGGAGAGAAGAGGGGCCGGAGCGATAGCACAGCGGGTAGGGCGTTTGCCTTGCACGCGGCCGACCCGGGTTCGATCCCCGGCATCCCATATGGTTCCCCAAGTACTGCCAGGAGTAATTCCTGAGTGCAGAGCCAGGAGCAAACCCTGAGCATCGCTGGGTGTGACCCAAAAAGCAAAAAACAAAAAACAAAAAAAAAAAAAGGAAGGAGAGAAGATTGGATATAGACCAGTGAGATGACTACAATTATTCAAAACACCTATTGTCTATTATAATGTCAAGGAGTCTCTATAAGGAAGGGATGAAAGAAAAGCCAAATCTTCTCATGTAAAAATTCACTACGAAAGTTGGAGAGAGAGGGAAAAAACAAACCCAGGAGTTAAAAAAATAATATTATTCTAAGATTAAGCAACAGCAGGCACATGTTTTTAAATTAACTCCCATGGACAAGAGTTGAAGCAGAAAGCCACCACTGATACTCCAGGAAGATTTGGGTGCAGTTAGACTTTTCATCACTTGAATTTCTTGGAGTCATTCTTTATCTTTATTTACCGTCAATTGAATAGTTGCTTTTAACTGAGAAGGAGGGGAGGAAGGAACTCAAGACCGCTTGAAATTGTGTTGCCATGGAGGATAAGGACAGACAGAGAAAATACGTGGAGTGGAAGTAAAACAGAAAGAGCCTTGGAGGAAATGCTTAAGGGTAGACAGTCCTGCCTCAGTTACTGTCTTTCAAAGCCCATCATGGAAATTGGGCTAAGCCTTCAAATTACTCTAAGTGGGCAGATCATAGAAGCGGAATCTTTATGCTCTGAAATCAACTCAGCCACCCACATTCAGAGTAAACCCTGCAGTTTCTTTTGAAATCTATATTATTATCTGTCTTTTAGTGCACAAACAAAAGACTTGTTCTCAAAACACAGCCCGAGTCAATTACAGTGTGACTGCAGCCACTTTTTCAAGTTGGGGTTTTTGCCTTCCCGTCTTTCCTCTGAAGGGTGACTGGCGGGCAGTAAAATGAGAAGATGTGTTAATAATTACATGCAAAGACATTTCAACCCCCCCTTTTCTATTTAGAAATAAAATTGTACTGAAGTCCTACTGAGAACAGTTTAATATGTACAAAAGAGGAAAGAAAGGGTCTTCTTTGTTGTCTGTATTCATAGAAAAGGACCCAGACAGCGCGATGTATACGAACGCACATCAACCTATATTGCAGTTCCTCACTGCATTTTTTTTCTGTGCTCCTCTAAACCCTGATGCCCATTGAGGCAGGAACCCAGCGACGTTCAAGTATAAGTCATTCCATCCTCACAGAAGTCTGAGGAACTACGAATTTCTCTGTTTTCCGGAGGAGGAAACTGAGTTCTGGCGAGATGAATTAATCCAGGTGGCAAGGGGACACCAAGGGGACGCTCCAATTTCAGACACGCTGCCTGAAATTCCCTGCTCCTCATGCTGAACATCTGACACTCTTTCACAGGTATAACCATGCAACTCTAAAATATCCTTCAAAGGAGCCCTTCACAGCATTTCCTGTGGATTCTGAGCCCCCATCCTGGACACAGACACCCTGTTGACCTCCCTCAAAGGGTGCGCTGCAGAGTTCTGTGGGAGCTCAGAGGTGTGCTACAAGCTCCCTCTCAGAGGTATGCTACAAGCTCCCTCCACACAGAAGGAATTGCTTTTCAGGCTTCTGCTAACACCCTCTCTCAAAGGGAATCCAAGAGCAGCTATTTTAACCAGGGCTTTCACCTCAGTTTTAAAGGTGCTTCAGACACAAAATGGAGCATTTCAACCTTAAAAAAAAAAGATATAAAATAAAGTCCTTCCTTTGATCACTTCCTCCCAAAGGTAGCTATTGTTTCTTGCACACACTGCCAGAAATTTTCAAAGTATGTTTTTTTAAAAATTCTTTTCACAGAAATAGGAATTTTTCATCAAAAGAAATATTGACTGGGTGTCTGCTAGGTACCAGGCACTGGGGATTTAAGAGGGAATCATCCAAAGAACTCTCTGGAATGCACATTTTCAAGATTTCAGACCCGAGAATGACCCAGAATTCCATAAGTTAGTTTTAGACTTTTTAAAATTGAAATTTCGATTTTAATAAATATCTGTATGCAAACCTTTCTGCCAGAGAATAGTTAGGCAAGCATCTTAGCTTTAAGTTATTAGCTTGAGGCCACAGAGCTAATATAGGTCAGAATTCCTAGGCCTGCAAAGTGTAGAGGCAACAAGGTTTTAATATCCTCTTCTTTTGCTTGAACTTTTGTCTTTGAAAAAGAATCCACTCTCTGGATTACAGTTTAATTTAAAGCTAGATGATACTTAAAATCATCTTTGATTTACTTCAAATCTCTTTGCCTGTGCATTCAGATGTGGATGGAAATAAGGTTTCACCATTACTGTCTCACAAGCAGTGATTCCCGGCTCCGTCTCATCCTTCTCCTCTTCTGGAAAGCACATCCTAAAGCTTGTCTTGTTCTAAATGCCTCTCATCCAGGTCATGGCAGGCACCTTGGCCATGTGCCTCAAGATGACTTTCTTAAATGAGAATCTCACTCTTTAAAAAAAAGAGCAAAGTGCAACTCAATATTGCTATAGGTCAAAGGAACTTTCAGGCAATTATATTAGTTAAATCAACAAGAGTGACATCCTGTTAGTGTTGGGGCTAAGAAGCACTTCCCAGCATTGACAAC
Organism: Sorex araneus; assembly: GCF_027595985.1. Lineage (NCBI taxonomy): Eukaryota > Metazoa > Chordata > Mammalia > Eulipotyphla > Soricidae > Sorex > Sorex araneus. The sequence continues at coordinate 17,823,286 of NC_073307.1, read as the reverse complement.
ATATTTAGTTTGACCAACATTTAGTTTGGTCAAATTATTTATTCAGTGTCCTGATGAAGTGATTGATAACATAAGGTGCAAAATTTCCATGTCAACCTGAGCACTTTCCTCAATGTGAAGTGTGACTTGTGTGAGTGACAGTACGTTTTAGAGAATTTAAGGGTGCTGATTCAAGCACTTTAAAGTAGCTTAGAAACTAGTTGCATTGATAGAATATTTTCCTTCCTTTCCTCTTAATCTTTAGTCATTTGCTAATAAAGATATACCTGAGCCAGTCATTAGCTCTAAGAAGATGAGTTTTAGATTTTGCATCTCAATTTTCCAGATTCCTGAGTATAAAATCAATTCCTCTCATAATTTCTTTCCTAAGGAAATTAACCTAGAGGGCCCATGAAGAAAGCTCAGAAGGCTGGAGCACATCCTGAAGCTCACGAGGACTTGAATCCAGTCCCTAACATTGCATGTTCCTCCTTAGCACTACTGGACATAACTCTGATGCCCTTACCACAGCTGAGATCCAACCATTATGGCATGCCAGACCTCCACGGTCCCTGGAACTCCTCTGAGCACTGGGGGGAGGCACCCCCCAAAAGATATGGATTTGGCACCCCGCATGATATGTGGTCTCAGCCTCCAATCATCTTTTGTCATCCTCAAAATTAAACTCTCTGACTGAACATTTGCTGGCTCCTTTCTCTTCTGGGAAAGACCTGAATTATGTATTTGTTACCTTTGGTCTCCTGAGCACTTCTGCTTTTTCGAAAAATTATCAGCAAGATAATTCCTGCAGGAGGGAACTAGTGGCTGTGCATTTTTCAGAATTTTCTATGAATCACTGTCACTGTCATCCCATTGCTCATTGATTTGCTTGAGCGGGCACCAGTAATGTCTCCACTGTGAAATTTGTTGCTTGTTTTTGGCATATTGAATGCCAAAAATGCTACAGATATGCCACGGATAGCTTGCCAGGCTCTGTCCTGAGGGCAAAATACTCCCGATAGCTTGCCGGGCTTTCTGAGAGAGGCAGAGAAATTGAACCGGGTCAGCTGCGCGCAAGGCAAACGTCCTACCCTCTGCGCTCTTGCTCACCCTTAACTCATCATGATGATTTTGAAGTTTACTCATGTATTATGTATATCAAGTTTCTCTTTTTTACTTTCTGACAGATGATCATTACTATTTCATTGTTTGACTATACCATAATTTGTTTATTCCTTCATCTATTGCACATTTAGATTATTTCCAATTTGGGGATTTGGAGGTACTGAAAATACAGCTTAAAGAACTTTTAATATATGGAAACAAAAAGATAACTTCTATGAAAATGAGAAGTATTACTTGCCTGTTCACCAGAAAAATGAGCAGAAAAAAAAAAAGAGTTGCAGAACTTAAAATCATTACAATTTCCACTCGTGCATAGAAGCTATGCTTGGGAGAGTCTCTCTGCAGGATTTAAATGGGCCTCTCTTTAGTCCCAGTCCTGTGCATTGTGACAAGACAACAATTTATTATCCATAGTTACATAGCTGAAAGAGCAAACCTGGCATGTGATAAGAGAATGTGGCACTGAAAGGAGACAAATGCTATTCACTTGTTCACACATTCAGTAAAATAAGACCATGACCCTTTCCTATGTACTCAGCACAGGGGACTTTGTTGCGATCATGGATGTTGCCTTTGTGGTTCATGAGCTATGACTAGCCTTAAGTGATTGATATGGCTGGACTTAAAGAGTTTGTAGTTGGATGAGAGATAGTCTCCTGATGATCCAAAGGAGACCCACCGAGCCTAGGGTGCAGTAAGTATTAGATGTTTCCCATCTAACTTATGTAATTATGTAAAAAGAACTTCCGGGGAAGAAGTACAGAAGGAGACCCATGGCAGATTCTAGGAAGACACACTGATAAGTTGTGAAACTGTTTGGAAATGGCACTGCTAATCTTCCTCATCAGGTGTTGCCAAGAATCCCAGATCCAAGTGGCAAGAAATTCATGCTAGACACTTTCTCGAAAACGTTCACTGCTTCAAGTCATTTCTCTTTGACAGGTGGTGACCAAGCATATGTAACTGTGCATAGCTGGTGGTCTATAGTGATTCTATACAGGAACTGTGTTTGACTTATGCTAAATGCTTTACTTTATGTTACAAATAGCATAGTATAGTACGTAAAATGATTCTGTGCCTTGCAAACCAACCTGCCCAACTCTAGGAAACTTTTGACTTAATTGAAGCCAGGGGAGCTGATAATGTGATAATGAAACGATTGAAGAAACTCAGGTCAGCGACAGACTTGGAAGGCTGCAGGAGGCCAAGTTGTGATGGCGAGGATCAGGTAAGGTCAGAAGAAATGTGTCAATTGTAGCCGATTCTGTGCACTACCCAACAGGCACTTCTTCCTTCTTCCGTGTTAACAAAGCTCCAATTGTATTTAGGGATCCAACCGCTCCCCACTTGCATGGATCTCAGAGAGAATGACCCCAATTCCCAGGCTGATTGTACAGTCAATCACAAGAGCCCCAGGTCACGTGACTAAGACTAGCTTAGGCATGAACCAGCAACTTGAAAAGCCAGAGACACAGAGCAGAAGGCAGCCAGGGAATTCGGGCAATTTCCCTTCTCTTAAAGAAGTCCGCGCAGGGGAGAGGGCCTTTAAAGAAGGTTCCCTTCGCTGGGGCTGGAGCGATAGCACCGCGGGTAGGGCGTTTGCCTTGCACGCAGCGGACCCGGGTTCGATTCCCAGCATCCCATGTGGTTCCTTGTGCAACGCCAGGGGTAATTCCTGAGTGCAGAGCCAGGAATAACTCCTGTGCATTGCAGGATGTGACCCAAAAAGAAAAAAAAAAAAGAAGGTTCCCTTTGCTTACAGAGATTCTTATTTCCCTCCATTTCTTCCTTCTTCCCTCCGACAGAGACAGTAAGTGTCCCCCTCTACCCCAATCTGGGTGGAGTAGCTTGTTCTGCTTTAAACACAAAAGTTGTCTCTTATCTCCAGCAGAAATATCAACCCACAGGAGGGCTGCTGGCAGAAAGGCCCTGAGTTCTCTCATCTACTGTGCGGCTGATAGCTCCAGCTCCCTTATCCACAATAAAATTAGCCACCTACACTGAAGCTGTTGGCCCAGTTCCCCTTATCTGCAGGCCAGGGGCTCTCCACTGGCCTGCACTCCCCTAAGGAGCATCGTGACAGTTCCAAGTTGGTCATGAAAGGAGAGAGAAAGGGGTGGAGGCCCAATTCCAGGTAAAAGGGTGAGTTTTCTGAGAAAACCTACCATCCCCCCCGCCCCCCCCATCCACCAGGCACTTTGGTCTCCATGATGCTTACTTGTATTCCCAGAGACTGTCCCTTTATGCAATCAATAAACTCAGTGTTTGGAGCTGAATGGACCTTTTATAATATATATTTTTTACTTTCTCCCGAGCCTGTTCTTTGTCCAACACTTCTTTTCATTCCTGTCTCTTCCTCCACTCTTACTCTCATTTCATCCTTTCTTTACTCCCTCTGTCCCCTTCTTCCTTTCTCCTTCCTTTCTGACTTTCTTTAATTTTCTTTCCTTCCCCTTCTCCCTCCTTCCTTCCTGATTCCACCTCCTCTCCCCTCTCCACCTCCCTCTTTTCTTTCTTAATTAAACTGGTAGGTAATTAAATGGGAGTCTTAATTAAATCGGCATTGTTTTGTGTGGCAAGTGGTATTGTGAAGCCTGTACAAACTTTAATGAAGCTATCAATTCTGCTTTGGATAATGAGAAATACTGTGAAATTTATATACTTACTGGATCTTGAATAATGGTGTGGAGTTTATATTACAGAGGAGTAAATGATCAATTCAGGAGAAACTCAGTGAATTAAAATATCTTCCAAATTCTTTAGAATTTACTCCATTAAAGACAAGAAAAACACTGTTAATCATGTAGTGGGATAAGACACATTAAAATATGTACATGAACTGAAAAGATGTATTCTTTTTAAAAAAATAATTAAAAAATGTAACCATCTGCCTTATTTGAGTGGATGGCAGCTGCGACTCAAGTCTTACTGAACAGAATGAAAGGAGATCAAGTGCTTCAAACATCTCAGGCAGAGGCTTAGCGTGGAATCCAGAAGAGAAAAGTCCAGTGATCAGGCAAAGGGCACGCTTCCCTTGTTGAGTAGCTTATGGATGGAGCGCTCACAGCAGACCCAATACTTCCAGTGGACTGTAAAATTCTTCAGGAGGAAGGAGAGGATATAGACTCAGTCAGATGGTAAAACTCTATCGTATGACTCAGGTTTCTGCAGATCTGCCTACAAAGAATCTTGGAATGACTGTATGGCTTTGGAAGCGGGGTCTTGGTGTTTCTCTTATTCCCAAAGATGTGAACGACTGAAATAGACAAGAGCCAGAAATAGCAGGAGGCTGAGTGATTGTTTCTGTAACTCTGCAACATCTGAGGAGAGCTAGCGACTCTCTAATCCAACAAGTCCTTTCTCTGGCCCCAATCCAGAGTCAGAACAAAGGGGTAAAAACTCTGGACAATTCAGAGTGGGTTGCTATACTTGATGGGTAAGGAACAACAATGGGAACAACTGAGGAGCAGTCTTGAGGCAGATCTAAATGTTAGCCCTTAGGCCTTCTGCCTCGAAGCTCCACAACCTCTGAGACTTCCCATCACTCTCTGATCAGCACAGTCAGTGCAAGGATAGACCTCAGGGTAGCTCTGCGATGCCATGGGATGGTGTGGTATCTGCATTACTATGCTGGCACAGGATAGCCATGCAGCAGACACTCACCCCTGCTATTTCATTTGTAGGAGAAATACAAGCAAACATTTAGACTTTGAACTTTGGTTTGAAACTGATGCAACAAATTGGACCAGTTTCTTTTCCTAAGTCCCTCATTTAGTGACAGTGCTGAGAACACAGTGGGAAACAGCACAAAAATATTCTTTCTTTATGGACTTCAGAGGGAAGACAAGTAAGCACTTTATATATACATGTGTATGACATTTCCCAAAGTTATGCATATTTCATGCATTATTTTAGGATAAAAAATTAGAGTATGAAGAACTTTTTAAAAAAGAAAGAAAAGAAAACAGGAACAAGATAGCAAACAAGTGTTGTGCACAAGAACATAGGTTGAGGTTGAGATACATCTGGGGAAAGATGGAAATCTTTGACCATTGGCACAAGAATCCTCTGAGTATCAGATTGACCCTGTGACTTTATACTTCACCTGTCATATACTTATAATGTCCAAATGAAGTCTGGATCTAGACAAATTTCTTTATTTGTTTCAATTGGATTTATTTCATGCCCCACCCCCATTTTCTTTTGGTGTCAGGCAACTTGGATTACTCATTTGCTAAGTATTTTGGCAGATCCTTCAACTGATGTGTATTTTTAGTACTGGGTTCATGTGTAAGAAAAATACATACAGAGGGGCTGATGAATAATGGTAAAGGAAAATAAAATAGCAAACTGTGTTTTAAGTGTCAGTGTCATAGTAATGGAGTCAAAAATATTATATGATTTATGGAATATGTGACTGAAAACAAACCCAAGCAAAATACCAAAGGGCTCAAAGTCTCAGAAGTGGGTGTTCCTGTCATGAAAGAACTCAACCTTACAAAGAGAATGAAAAGGGTCAGAGTGGAGGATGTGAGAATACAGAAATAGACATTAAGGCAAAGAGGCAAACTTCAAGGAGAATATCTTATTGGAATAGAATTATCAAGAACAATTTTTGAAATAGTTCAAAGAACTTTTCTTTCAAGGTTGTGATGAACAGGGTAGCTTCTGAATAAAGAGAAAATTTATGGTCTAATATTTGAATTTGGAGTGTGTCGCTCAACTGCAGGCTTTGGTTAAAAACACAGTAAGAAAAGTTTTCAACTATAGAAGTCGCTGATAAACAGATTGTAGAACAGCTAGAAGCTCTCTATAAATACCCGCACAGAAAGGGTAAGCTTTCAAAACAGCTATATCTCATGCAGTCAATGCCTCGTTAATTGTATGTATTTTATAAAGTACTTGACACAATTTATATCAGCATTTTGAAATCTACTCAGAAAAAGAGCTCCAACATTTGGCTTAGATTTTACATTTCTGTGATCCAGAGTTGATTCTCTGATTCAGCTGAACCTCTAATTCAAAGTTTATTTGGTGATTTGGTGCTCAGGGATTACTCCTGGCTCTGTGCTCAGGGATCACTTTTGGTGAGCTTGGAGGATTATAAGATGTGCTATGGCTTGAACCTGGGTCAATCCTCAGCAAGGCAAGTAGCTTAGTCACTGTACTATCTCTCCAGCACCAAATAACCTCTCTCTGTCTTCATTCCTTTCCTTTGCTTTCCTTTTAGGCCACACCCAACAGTACTCAGTTTATTCCTAGTGGTGCTCAGGGACCATTTGTACCACATATGATGCCAGCGATCCAACCTGGGTCAAGCAGGCATGAGCAAGGCAACTTGCCTTACTGACTGTAGTATCTCTCCAGCCCCAAAGTCTCTCATTCAAGCTACCATAACATTTATTTCTTCCTGGACTCTTATGCCTTGATTTGATCTCTTCTTGTTTAGTTTTCTTTTTTCCCTACAATACCTCCTCACCAATCTTCCTTCTTGCTTCTTATACCTTTCAAGATTAAGCTCAAACCTCTAGAAACTCTTCTATAGTGAATCTGTTTTTATCGTGAAGTGTAAAAAAATATGCAAGTGAAAGGATGTGTTCGCGGGCTCTCCGGGTGGCTCTCTCTCTTGCCACATGTGTTCACTGCTCTCCAGCCGCTTCTCCACTGGGACAGCTATTGCCTTGGATGGACGAAGGAAGAACGAGGACCAAGCTGGTTGCTGATTAGTTGCCATTTATTCAATCTCTCAGCTCTCCCATCTCACACACTCTTCATTTCTAGATCTTTCTTGCCCATCATTCCTCACCTCTCCTATCTTACAGTTTTAGTTTACACAGCAATCACATAGGGTGGTGATGCAAAGGTGGAGCTGAACATTAACAAATCAACAAAGAGAGGTAAGGCTACTCCTCCAGGAGATTAACTCAAGGACAAAATCTCATCTAAGGCGATTACTCCAGATTACTAGGATATCCACTCAAGAGTGGGATCCCATCCAGGGTGTGTCACTTTCTTCTTTCCTCAGCTAGTAATCCACTTAAATAGTTGTAGTAAATCTACTTCTAATATTTCTAGCAATGTCATTCTGTATGAGCACAGTAAAAGATATATCAAACTTAAAGTTTGGTTCTTTCTGAGGACATATATATATATATTCCAGACCACAGTCCTCAGGCCAAGTTAATCTTCCTAATCCCATTAGGGTCCTTATCCAGTTACCTCTTTTGGGTCATGACAGAGTGTGTGCATGAAAGTGCTCTTAACTCATAGTTAAGTATTATGATGCTTGGCCTGGTCCATTTCCATGCCAGGGTAGCTCACAGCTTGTCCTGGGGTCATTTGTTCCCTCATTGGGACCCTGCTTTTGGGGTGCTAGGAACTAAAGAAAACTGAGTCAAGAAAGCAGATGTCCAGGAGTGAATATTATTTGGAGTCAATTAACTCTTAAATTACAAAAGCAAAATATTAACTTTCCTCCTGTGTCCATACAGAGAGGACATTGCTTTAAGGTAAACTATGCAAAACATATAACTTATAATACAAGTTCAGTGTCTTTAGAAGGATCTAATCTTACAAGATAGCAGAATCTGATTAGGGGAAAAGGTGGTTAACTGGTTGGGGAGGAGAGCACAGAGAAGAGTTTACAGATAAACAAAGGAATGGGAGTGACTCAGGGGCACTGTGATGGGTGTAACTTGATAAACCTAAGTTCCCTGTGGCAAAGCTGGAAGGATAAACCCAATGTTATCCTACAGTGAAGAATCAGAAATCCCTTGATTTGATTTTCCACAGTGTTTCATACATATTTTTATGCTCAGTGTATTTGCTATTATTATGACTCATGTATTATTGTGTGCATGCCATGTTCTAGGACAGTTAAGTGTACTATATACATGGATGTTGTATCAAAATATATATTTGATATGAAATACACAGTCTTTTGTGCATATATATATATATTACCATAGCTTTGTTAGCTAGTTATTATTAATCTAATTTACTGATGAAGTTGTATAATTTGGGGGTGGTATCAGGTCATATTTGTGTTCTCTCGTTTATAAGGCAAGTACTTTGGCCACTGAGCCATCTTCAGGAACCAATTATTTATTTTTTTGCTAATATAAAACCCTAAATAAAAGTGTGAACTCAACTATCATACCAATTACTCCTTGTCTAGGATTTGAACATGTTATATTATTGCTTTGCATTATTTAAATACTCACTGATCCTTGCTGGGCTCTGATTCCTTCAGGAGCTGAGGGTGTATCTTATTTATCTTGGTGAGAACAATGTTGCGGGTCAAATTATTTAACTATAAAATCTGAGTCTATGCATAAATGAAGTAAACAACATGACTTGTGAAATGATTGACTATATAAAAAGTAGAATTCATGACTGCTACAAACGAAATCTCTCTTCTCTAGAGAGAAGGATTTATTCAGCACCAGGAAAATATAATCCAGAGGGTCTTAGAAAGAGTAAATCATAATTATGTTTCTCCTCTTTCTACTCTTCTGGCATGGTAAAAGTACAAAATCATTCATAGGTCACCTAGATAATGCACCATTGAAGCCTTGAAATGTTTACAATTTAATATTTGCTGTAGAGTTAAAGTAGAGTTTTCAACCCTTGAAATACATTTCAAACAATGAAAAGTAGTACTGGAGAATGTGTGAGCAATCAATCAACTGTTCATTATTCATTCATGCATGCAATGAATATATATATAATTTATATATGTGTTTTCGTGTGTACATGTGAGTGTGCAATTATGTCTGGAGGATTTAAGCTGGAAACTAGAAAAATATAATAATAAACCAAAATATATATGATCACTACTCTCTTGCTGTCTATTAATGAGAGATAGATATAATTTTGAGTCATTTACAAAGAACATAAATTATACTCATGATCATTGCATTAAAGAAATATGTTTGGTGCAAAGTAAAAAGTAAACAGACATATTGTACAAGTCAAGTGTGGGGACCTTTTTGGGTACAAGACTATACAGGAATTCTGGGCTTTTATTCCAAGAACAATGGAAAGGAATTAAGCACTGAGTCAATATAATTCTCTTTGTCCTTTCAAAAGACTTTTCTTTGCTTATAGTAAGATTTACAATAATTTTAGAATAATATATGATTTTAATGTGAGGGCACTATAATTTATAAAATTGTTCTTAATAGAGTTTCAAGCATATAATATTCTACCCCAAACCCAACCACCAGCGTGCCCCTCCCTCCACCAATGTTCCCAGGTTCCTTTACCTTCCCAGCTTGACTCCTTGGCAGGCATATTTTAAAAGTTAATTATTGTGGCTTGGGTCTCCTGCTTGCAGTGTTTCTGGCTTTATGTTTTAGACAAATACATATACTTCAACACTGCTGATATGCTCGGGTCCTTTGCTTCTACCCCTGTTACCACCCATTTACCTCTTATCACATCTATCTAGTCAGAGTAGCATTATCAAGTGTACGTCCCTGGAAAATTAAAAACAAACAGGCTTCACCTCTCTGATTTCAAAGAAAATGAGTTTAGCTAAACCTGGTGGTGGTGGTTGGGGGTGGTGGTGCTGGAAGAATTCTCATTGGCAGGTGGAGGGCAATTACAACTGGGCCACCCAGAAGAAAATAGCGCCTGACATCTTAGTGCACCAGCAGGCCTGGTTAAGAGATGCCCAATTGAATCCCAAAATGGATTGATGCCCTACAGAAATGTCTCTGGAACCCAACCATTTATAATCTAGGATTCCAGAAATGCGTGGCCTCGGCACCCATGATATTCAAAGTGAGCAACGGACAAATGATCTAACATCTGCCCCTGGCAGGCAGGCTTAAGTGGTGGTGGGAAAATTTGAGCAAAACATAATGCCCCAAAGTTGATAGAAATTATTGAGGAAATTGTCTGCCATGGAGGCAGGGTAAGGACTGGGATGGGATGGGGGGATAAACTGGAGACATTGGTGGTGGAAGGTATGCACTGGTGAAAGGATGGGTTTTCGATCATTGTACAACTGAATCTCGAACATGAAAATTTTGTAACTATCTCATGGTGATTCAATTAAAAAAAAGTAATGTGGAGTTCATGCACAATTCAACCAGCTTAATCAATGGCTGAATAAATAGCCGTACTCCTACATTCTAAAAAAGAAAATAGCGCCTGCTTTCTTCCAGTTTCGTAGCTTATTCTTAAACATTTAGCCTAATCAAGATTTCCAACTTGAGGAAATAAATGAAGAACTGAGCTAATCAGAAACCAACATGTGTAGTTTATTTACTATTTCTCATTAAAAGGAATAACACCTCTTTCTTTCCAACAGAAATTGGTGCTTTAGAAATTTAACAGTTCAAATTAGTTGACTTATGCATTAAAATTTTTTTAGACCTCAATTTTTTGCCAGATTGAGCCATAATTTGATGAAGGTCAGGGCCTTACTTGCTTTTTGTGGTCCCAGTGCCTGGTTTTTGGAGCTGAATATGAAAGAGGAGAAAGAAAAGCTCATTAATGGAAAAGAGACTTCAGATTACTATAAAAGAGACTTCAGATTATTATAAATAAGAAGTAAAAGAACTTGACAACTTAATACTATATAGAAATGGGAAAACATTAGTGGATTTTGAATCTTTTCTACTTAAATTTCCAATTTGACTGATTTGCTATTTAAATTTTTTATTGTCTTTTTGCCAAGACTGTTCTCTTTCCAGCTGCATGTGCTAAAGCAATAAATTAAAACATTATGGTTGCTCTGACTATCTATGGTATTTCCAGAGATCTTCAGTGCATTCATGAAAATAAACTTTAACTTTTTAAAAATAAAATTCTGGCATACTGAGAGATGAATGATGGGTCTTTGAGAAACTTGATATCACCAGATTTGTCTTTTCTCCCTTCTCCAAGTTGATTTCATGGAGCGGCATTTCTCTGGGACACCCAGGGAGTTCGGGTTATCAGCATGTATTTTCTGAGTGTAGAGCCTGAGTGTGTGGGACATAAGAGCTTGTAAAGATGCATATAAGGAGGAACAAATGACGTGGATTAATGTGTCCTAGGCCAGAACCGATGTTAGGAGTTTAGTCTCTTTGGAAAACTATTTACAGGCTAGTGGGCTTCTTTCTTTTCTTTCTTTCTTTCTTTCTTTCTTTCTTTCTTTCTTTCTTTCTTTCTTTCTTTCTTTCTTTCTTTCTTTCTTTCTTTCTTTCTTTCTTTCTTTCTTTCTTTCTTTCTTTCTTTCTTTCTTTCTTTCTTTCTTTCTCTCTCTCTCTCTCTCTCTCTCTCTCTCTTTCTTTCTTTCTTTCTTTCTTTCTTTCTTTCTTTCTTTCTTTCTTTCTTTCTTTCTTTCTTTCTCTCTCTCTCTTTCTTTCTCTCTCTCTCTCTTTCTTTCTTTCTTTCTTTCTTTCTTTCTTTCTTTCTTTCTTTCTTTCTTTCTTTCTTTCTTTCTTTCTTTCTTTCTTTCTTTCTTTCTCTCTCTCTTTCTTTCTCTCTTTCTTTCTTTCTTTCTTTCTTTCTTTCTTTCTTTCTTTCTTTCTTTCTTTCTTTCTTTCTTTCTTTCTTTCTTTCTTTCTTTCTTTCTTTCTTTCTTTCTTTCTTTCTTTCTTTCTTTCTTTCTTTCTTTCTTTCTTTCTTTCTTTCTCTCCTCCCATGCTTTATGACTACTGGAAGGCCAAGGGAACTGGCTCAAGGTCACAGAAAAAGTGAATCAAGATTCATGCTAGTGCTCAATCCATGAGTGCCAAACAACTCTTCTCTTGGTAAAGATTAATCTTAAATTATTTATTCCCAGAAGACCTGCTCTGTTCCTGTATTAAATCTTTTTATGTCTTTGGTTTTTCTTGTTTGTTTTGGGGCCCTTCCTGGCAGTGGTCTGGGTCTATTCCCAGTTCAGTCTCAGGAGTCACTTCTTGGTGTTACTCAGGGGATCATGATTGCTACAGATTAAACTCATCGTTTTGTATTTGAAGTATGGGCTCCATCCATCTCTTGAGAGATTCCACAGTCAATAGTATTAAATCTGTAAGCTAGAGGTATTATCATTAATCCTTTTGGTAAAGCCAAAATTTTCTGTGTTCATTATTAGAGACTTTCATGTTCTGGTAGGTGAAAAGATACATGAAATAGCCAAGAACATGACAGAGGAATGCAGAAGGCCTGTGAACAATGCCAGACTTCAAAAGTACATTTAACAAGTGAATGTCCTTCAAACTCCCCCCCCCCTTCATCTTAGAGCTAATCTCAACTTCCTTTTACCCTTAGCCATATATCTTACAGTTTACTCCACCCAATAGTGTCCATCCCTGAGCTAATTATTGTAGCTAATTCCACTTCTCCCTTCCTTAAGGTGCTGTTCTAAATTCAGGCTTCATCTTCTCCCCACTCTTAGCAGATCTCCTTAACTCCAAGTTAGCAGCTGAACATTCTCTGAACCTGTCCATTGCATTGTCAACAGTCAACCCTATAAAATTCACATATGACAACTTCATTCCATTGTTTGCACTTTGGTAGTTCACCATTCCTTTTAGGCTAAGGTGGACCTCCACGTGCTCAACTGATCTAGTTTTGAAAGACGGTCATCTCCATCTACTACCATTCCTCTCTTTTCCTGTACTCCAGAACATTGAGCTACTTACAAGTTTCTAGGGGGGGCCCCATAATAGTGTTGGGGATGAATTGCTGTAAATAGAAATTCTAACCATTCTGTATGTGGAGTCATTTCAGCATGGAGTCCCCAGAGAGGCAATTTCAGCCTCATGCACTCACAGTGGCTTTTCAGTCTCTCAGATCCTTTATGGTCAGTGCATCTCTCTGGTTGATGTTCCTTCCTGGTCACAACATTTCTGGCCAATCATCCTAAACTACAGTTATGCTCTCATAGATTCCCCAGAATTTAAAGAATAATCTTTATAGATTGTCCCCTTGACCATTTGAAGAGTGACTCAAGCAATGAAGCTTGTTTTTGAACATGTAGCACAGTATTACTCCTTTGTTTTATTACATTCAAGACTAATAATGGTAAGTTTTGGTCAATTATTATAAATCACACCTGTTTCCTAGAATACAGTGCCAATGTCGAAAGGAATGATCATAAGAGAGAAAAACTAACACATTGATTTGGTGCTTATTGATAATTGGCTGGAAAACTTCCTATTAATTTACATTACAGTTGATTAAAATTATTTTTAATTTTGTGACCACCTATTTATCTGCCAGTCTGTGTACCCATCCACACAGTTGTATTGTTTTATTAAAGCAAATTACTTGCTATCAGAAAAGATTTTTTTTTTTCTACAGAACTGAGCTTACATGGGGGTGTGTGGTGAGGGCCCTTGGGACACTGGTGGAGGAAAGCAGGCTCTTTGGTAGTGCAGGTGGTGTTGGAATGATGAATCCATGAAAAGTATAATTAACAGAATCATAAATCCATCAAGAGAAAAGAAGAGTGAAGAGCATTCAAGACTGAGGGTGCCCCATTGAAGCAGTCGTTCATCATGGCGCTTCCCAAAAATCCAATCCAAGCTTGAGAAGCACTGACTTAGTCTATTCAACTTTCCCTGCAGCCCTCTGGGGGTGCAACCTTGACTATTTGGCTCTTAGTCTTTATCATGTTGTATCACGACTAGTTGCTTATATAAACTTAGACCACGAGAGGCCTTTCCCAATGTTTGCTTAAGCACATACTAATTTTCTTCTACGGTTTTCTAAATAGACAATGGATCCATTGTTTTTCTCTCCTTCACAGGTTTAAAAAGTGTCCCCCACCGCCCACAACAACAAAAATCTGATTTTCTAGTTTCCCTTGCAGGCAGGTATGGCCGCAGGACAGCTCTGCCAATGAGATGCAAGCAGAACTTTGCTTGCACGTTTCCCACCCTCCCCCCTTTGTCTGAAGCATGAATGGAATGTTGGTAGTGTAACTACTTTATGCTGTTACCATGAGGCCAAAAAAAAGGCCCAATTCAAGAAGGCAGAGAACTCCGTCTCCTTGAGAATGACGTCCTTCCCAGGCCAAACTGCATCTCAGTGAACTTTCTGGAGTAACATGAAGGCAGCTTCATGTGTTCACCATCTCAGCAGTCTGTTCACTGTTCATTAAGCATAAGGCTTGTCTGACAAAGGCAATGTCTACCTGTGGAGATGGGCAAATGCAATCTGAATTCACTCTACCCTCTAACCACATTTGCTGAGGTTCTTCAAATGGAATAGAACCAACAGTTTGAACAAGGACTTTTCAGATATTTTTTTAAAGAAAATTATTTCCATAAACTATAAATTTAAATGATGAATTTAAAGCCCACACGGCAGAACCTGGCAAGCTACCCGGGGTGTATTCAATATGCCAAAAAACAGTAACAACAAGTCTCACAATGGAGACTGGTGTCCCCTTGAACAAATTGATAAGCAACTGGATAACAGTGACAGTGACAGATGGATTTAAAACAAGTCTAACTCCCTGAACGGGAAAACAGGGAAACACAGGCTATATAAAATTATGTTTGAGTTATGTTTCAACTGGAGCCATAGCACAGTGGGTAGGGCGTTTGCCTTGCATGTGACTGACCCGGGTTCGATTCTTCCATCCCTCTCGGAGAGCCTGGCAAGCTACAGAGAGTATCCCGCTTGCACGGCAGAACCTGGCAAGCTACCCGTAGCCTATTTAATATGACAAAAACAGTAACAACAAGTCTCACAATGGAGACTTTACTGGTGCCCGCTCAAGCAAATTGATGAACAACTGGACGGATGACAGTGCTACAGTGCTGTTTCAATTTCAGTTCAGCCGTCCTATCTGACGCCCACTTCCTGGCAGTGCTCTGACTCTTTGCAGCCTCCCAGTGTTTCCCATATACAAATTCTGTGCAGCCTACATTTTCACTGGGCTTTGCCAAATAGGAACGGGGCATTGAAAGCCATAACAAAGGGCGTGGGGATTTCGGTATAGTCGCTTGTGTGACATCTTGCTGTCGAAAGTACTCCCTACACTATGGGTGGTATTTTGTCCTTAGTGTCAAATTCAGCAGCTGCTTCCTGGCCTGTCACTGTCAGAAGGAGCCCAAGAATCCAAATCAGGAAAACTGAACATTGTACATTGTTTCCTGGGTGCCTCCTGTCTGTGGACTAAAACCTTGTGTCTCCTGGAGCAGATCAGATTCTGCTTCGTCGTGTTGTTAGCCTCATCCCACCTAGAAGAGCCACATTCTCAGACTGTTCCAGAGGACGTGGCTGTCTTTAAAAACCAAGCTAAGACAGGAGCATAACTTGAGCTCTGTGTCACGATGAACATGTCTGAGATTATTGCCCTCAGCACATTCTTTCCAACGCCCTCCACACTGAGACCTTTGTCCTCTGGAGTTACGGCTGAGTCTGAAAACCTGAGCAGAGTCATTTAGAGATTGGTCTGGAATGGAGCTGGACGACTTTGCATCTGTAAACGCTCCTCAGAGGAAACAAAGAAAAGTCTCTCTAGTGGTACCTGGGGAAAGGACTGAATCTTGCTGGAGGGACCACTCATACGAAACCCCAGAGACCACACTCCCCTAAGGTTGTGTGACACTTCTACTTCATCTCTTCGTCCTTTGGTCCTCAAACTCTCTCCTGTATCAGAGTCATGGGGGTAAGGGACTTTCTGTTGCAAATACTATAGGCTGCACTCTCTCTTACTTCTGCAGAAACATTTGGGGAAAGGGACCCAAATCATTTGAATTTCAAACATTTGCCCAGGCGATTCTTATCTTGCTGGCCCAGGATTACATATGGAGGACCACCATGTCAATTAACCCTTCCACTGTCATGTTTTCATTCTAGCCGGCAGCTTAACTGTCCATCTGAATTTTGTAATAAAATGAGTGTGGGATTGGAGAGATGGTCCTGCCCATAAGGCACTTGTTTTGCATGCAGCTGACCTAGGATTGATCCCCAGCATAGCCGAATACCACCAGGTGTGATCCCTGAGCACGGAGCTAGGAGGAATCCAGGAGTCCAGCTGGGTGTGGTCACAAAACAAACAAATGAAAAAGTAATGTGACTTGGTTGCATAGCTTTTACTGTGCCATGATTCTTCATCATCCCAAACGCTTAGCTGCGAGAGTTCAGACGTTCATATGGGATTTCAGGCACTGATTACATTAATAACCTCCCTCTCTGGCTTAGGGATTCAATGAGAAAGAGAGCATCGCTGTCAGGGATGTTACCCCTCAGTCAGGGGGCTGAGGTGGGCGGGATTTGGGGGTGTCATGGCCATAAGAGATACTTATAGTTACTGGTAGGAGAGATGGTCGCCCATTCTGAGCCTTGTCAGGGAGCCCGGCAATAGATTTCATTTGATTTCTGCATTGTAAAGTTTAGTATCTTAACGTTTGGGAGGAGACCCCATGCGTTCCTCCAGACACAGGTTTGCTCTATGTTCCGTGTGTGTGTGTGTGTGTGTGTGTGTGTGTGTGTGTGTGTGTGAGCACGTGTCCCAGCTTACTGCTCCCTCTCTTCATTTTGCCACTTAGGGAAACAACAGGCATGCTTGGATGCTCATTCAAGATGCAGGTTTTCTAGTTGATTTTTTAGTTCCTACTCTGCTTCACTTTGCCCAGAAAAGAAATCTAGTTAATTCTGCAACACCAACTCACTGTGCACCTCAATCTTGTAGTTTTCCATCACATATGAGATCTTGGATGTCTCTTTAATAAACCCTTAATTAGTCAGACTGTTAATATTCTGGATTTCCTCAAAAAAAAAAAATCATGGTGACTCTAAGAGGAAAGCCAGTGACCTCAAGGAGACCAGCTGCTCTTTGCCACCAAACACAGCCGCCTATCTGTCCCTGAACCCTGCCAGATGTCTTCAGAGCCTGGAGTTGCTGGGTGTGCCCAGCTCACTCACACTTACCAGGCAGAGCTGTGGGCTCTATTCTGGGGATACAAAGGGCTGAGATGCATCCTCTGGGCTTAGTGAGATTTATGCAGGGATGAACACCAAGTGGAAAATTTTGAGTTTCTTTTCCTTTCTCCTCTTCCTCCTCCTCCTCCTCCTCCTCCTCCTCCTCCTCCTCCTCCTCCTCCTCCTCCAATTCCTTCCTCAGCAAAGTCGTGTGCAGACTCACCAGAATACTCTAGCATTCTTACATAAAGCTGCCTGCCTCCAGTCAGAGGACTGTGTGGACCAGAGAGAACAATGCCCGTGTGAGAGAGATTGATAAGCACAAAGTGGGGGAAGGTGCCTTTCTTGGCATCGCCTTTTCTTTTTATCTCTGCAAAAACAAGCCTCGTTCGTTTTGGCTTGGGGAAGCAATACAACCTTAGCGTTTATGAGTATCTGTTTGGCAGGGGACAGAGAGCTTCCTCCACCTACAGGCTGGCGTGCGTGCTTTGCATGTGGGAAGCCTGGGTTCCATCCCTGGTACCACAAAGTCCAGCAGGAAGCCCTGGGAGTGACCCTCAATCACTAATCCGGTAGCCCCTGAGCACTGCTGGGCAGTGCCCCCAACCCAGCTCCACGAACGCATAAAAATCTCCGAATCAAAAATACCAAGTGAAATATTTTCTTTTCTTAAATGTCCGTGAAGGATCTTCTGGGTTGATCCGCTGCCATCTCTCCCTCTCCCCATCGAGAAGCCTGGTGGACAGGTTTCCTTTCCTCCACTCAGTGACTAATGGGTACTCCTTCAGTCTGTTCATGGCTCCCTTGACAATGGCACTTCACTGGCCCACCCAGCGGCTGCCTGAAACGTCAGGGACCTGAAGGACCAGCTGCTGAGGAGAGGCTGAGTTAATGAGTCTGTGGCTCCACAAAGCCAGCAGCTCCTGTTCTTTCCGAGTCTCTTCTCTTTTCCTCGTTTTGCTTTCCTCTTCTCAGCCAAAACAAACCCAAATCGAATCCTTTGCATAGAGGAGTTTCCTGATATATCCATGATAGCCAGGGCATTGGAGCATAAGGGGATTAGACGAAAATATATATATATATATATATTGAGAGTGGCATTTTAATGGGGTTGTAACTCAGCTTGATGGGATGGCTGGGGAACTATAAAAGCATCTGGAAACTGGGATACTTGAGACTTAGCATCATGATCTGCCTTGATTCCCTCCCTTGAACAAGCAGAGAAAAGAAAGCTGATCATTTTTCACTCCTGACATGAGAGGGTGGAAGGGTGTTTCTTCACAAAGTTTCCTCTCATTCTAGTTTTGACACTGATTAGTAGGCTTGGCTTTGGAAAATTACAGATGGCTGATGTTGGATGAATTTCTTGGGGGTAAGGAAGTGATATTTTTTGAAGAGATAGTATTTTGGCTATTGGAAGTATATTGGCTGAGTTTCTATCTGGTTGGAGGACTAGTCTGGGGCCTCGGATGAAAATGTGTCACCCTTGAGGGGTGTGTGTCCACATTTCTCTTTTTTTCCCTTCGTGCTACAACCCTATACTGAAAGGCACATTGGTACCTCACCATTGGTTGTCAATGGATGAGTCTAAATTTGAATGCATACTTGGGGGTACAAATTGTGTGCAGGATTCATCTCTGTCCCATGCTTTATTTCAATAAAACGTTGACTCTCAGTGCCCATCTTACCCGTGGGGCAAGGCAGGAAGCCTGACCTCAGTCATGATCGGGATCCTCCCTTTCTTGAGTCAACAGATCAAAAAAATGCCCATCATCGATTCATCATAATTGCTTCAGCATTTCCACTCTCGTGCTGGAGTTCTTTTATGGTCCAGACGATCCTATCTTTTTTTGTCCCACCTATGGTATGGGATGTTGCCAGAATCGGAGAAGCTTCATCCCATATCCAGCCTCCTCAGGTCTATGAGGAATTCAAGGCTTCCTGCTTGCTTGGGGGTGGGGCTTGCAAAGGACTCTGAATTCGGACTTAGTGGTCATCTGACTTTTTCCATTTCTGTATTCTCACTGTTGCCTCATCCTCACAGGCCAACCCCTTTCTGCTTCTAATTTCCTTTCTCATAGGGAACGTACCCTCATATCCCCAGAGAATGCTAATGTGTCTGTAAAAGACTGTTGGTTTTCTCTGCCCAGTAAGAATCTCTGCAGCAAAGACATGCAAAGAGTTAAAAAAAATGTTTTTGGATAAAAAGGTTATGGGAGGGATTTTGGAAAATGTATAGAGGGCAAAACTAAAGCGAATTGAAAGGAAATCAAAATAATACTGGAAAAATGGGACTTTGAGTCAGAGAAGTGGACATAATGAATAGCACGGGCTGTGCTTGCAGATTGCACTAAAAATGTGGTATCTCCTCTTGAGGGTAGAGGTGGATAATGACTTGGAGACATATTACATAAGACAGAGTGGCACTGCAAGCATTAAGTGTCTAATAAAAGACAAACATTTTCCAGGGTCCCTCATGCACACAGCATAAAGAACAGAAATTAAATAGAAGAAACATTTAAAAATCAAACTCGGTAGAGATTTGAGTGGGTGAAAGATGCTTGGCTTTAAAATGAAAAAATGCTGTAATTTTTGTATGCGAGGGAGGAAGGGGTGTTATAAAGTGCATTGTTGGTCATTGGTAAATGAAAACTTTAGGAAGAGTCTAATAAAACAGAGCAACCACTTGCCCTCGTACGTTTACAAAGTGCAGCACACGTTGTATAAAATGCTAACTACTTGCTTCATTCGATTAGTGGTCTCATTCCTAATTTACAGATAAGAAAACCAGAGGCTCTAAGTACATCAGAGACCTGGAAAGAAATGGGAACTAGATGAAGGCCCACAGCTCACCAATCCTCTGTGGATCAACAGGTCCTTCTGGGCCTCCTGTCCAATGAGGTGGGCAGAGAATGCAGTTGGTTAAACATTAGTCTTTTAAAATTTTTTTTATCTTTTTGCTTTTCGGGTCACACCTCTACCTCTGCTCTCAGGAATTACTCCTGGAAGTGGTTGGGGAACCGTACAGGAAGATTGAACCCACGGTGGCATCATGCAGGGAAATGACCTACCTGCTGCACTATTGCTCTAGTCCCTAAATATCAGTCTTTTTTTTTTAACTTTAAAATAATTTTTATTTATTTATTTTTTAATTTTTAATTAGTGAATCACCGTGAGGGTACAGTTACAGATTTATACATTTTTGTGCTCATGTTTCCCCCATACAAAGTTCGAGAACCCATCCCTTCACCAGTGCCCATTCTCCACCACCAGTAAACCCAGCGTCCCTCCCACCCTCCCCAGTCCCGTCTCCCCCCACCCCACACTGCCACTATGGCAGGGTATTCCCTTTTGTTCTCTCTCTGATTAGGTGTTATGGTTTGCAAAAAGGTGTTGAGTGGCCATTGTGTTCAGTCTCTAGTCTACATTCGGCGGCATGCGTCACCTTTCCCCCCCCCCCCCCGCATGACCTCCGACCACATTTTACTTGGTGTTCCCTTCTCTGAGTTGCCCAGAATGAGAGACCAGCCTCCAAGCCATGGAGTCAACCTCCTGGTACTTATTTCTACTATTCTTGGGTGTTAGTCTTATAGTCTATTATTCTATATTCCACAGATGAGTGCAATCTTTCTATGTCTGTCTCTCTTTCTGACTCATTTCACTTAGCATGATACTTTCCATGCTGATCCACCTAAACATCAGTCTTAAAGATCCTTCTAGCTAATGCAGCTGCCAGAGAAGTCCTTAGCACTCATAGCACATGGAAAGGGAGTTACAGATTTCTAGAAATAAATCATGTAACACAAGAAGTTATAGCCTTAGTTGTAATTATTACTGCCCGGAGGTTCACTCCTACACTGCAGACCAGCAACCCCTTCAAGCACCTCCTCGGAGCCAGAGACACATTTGAAACCACTTATCTTAAAAAAAGAAATTGCAGAGTCAAGGAAGAGGCATGAAATTTCTTTGAATAACAAAGTTGTTGGTACAAAATCCAAGCAGTTACATTCTGGACATCTAATTAAATCAGGGAGTTCCCTAGTTCTCACTCAGAAATGCTTTTCGGTTTTGTATCAGTTTTAATGCAACCGGTCATCTGCCTCTTGCATCTCAAAACAGCACCGCAGCAAAGGGCATGCTTTAGTCCCAGAAATATCATGTCACCCTCTGTGCTTTTACTCTCTCTTCTGGCCAGCGGGGAATGAAAGATTGGAACACACATCTTGGTCACACAGCTCTGGAACCTTCCAGCCTCCTTCAGGGCGTCAAGTACGGATGATTTCACAGTAACAGCGTCGGCGTTCCCAGGATCATTTTCATTCCACTTGAAGCCATAGTGGTTTGCATGAGCAGGAAGTGTGCTCTGTGGTACTGGGCAGTTTGGGTCTTGCTTTTGGCACTGCTAAACAGGGCCAGCCAAGCGCCTGCCAACTCGCGCTTTGTAGATGGGGTGGGTCGGCAGTGAACTCCCATCTCTCGCTGGCACAGCCTTGCCTCTCCTCTAAACGCAGAGTCATGGCAGAGCCCACTGGCAGCTTCCTCCCCTCCTGGGTGAACACACAGAGGGTGCTCCTCAGGGCTATTTGCAAGCCACGGAGTTGCTCTTTCTCTTCCAAATATTGTACCTGGTGTTAAAGTGGGACTGCATGAATAAATGCATTCTTGAGAGGAAAATGACTTTTTAGCAATATGAGGAACCAAAAATATCCTCCTGCTTCCTTCAGGGAACTTGAGATCCTAGGGAAGAAGCCGAGTGCCAAGAGTGAAAGCTGGGATTTGATCTTCACTAGTTTGCATGCTAATTCACTCTGAGGATTTATTAGCAGGTGTCTGGCCCATTAAGCTTATTTATTTATTTATTATAATGAGGGTATTACTAGTATCTATAGCTCAGGGTGGCTATGAGGCTCCAATGAGATGCGATAGACAAATGTTTATCAACGTATCGAGTGTCTAGACAATAAAAGCACTTGAAACATTTAAATCTCTTAGCCATCACTATGGTTGTTATGATAGTGAGCACAATATTTCACCTACATCTTTTAAAGGTATTAGAAATGACTTTTCTTGGGCTGGAGCAATAGCACAGTGGGTAGGGTGTTTGCCTTGCACGCGGCCAACCTGGCTTCGATTCCCAGCATCCCACATGGTCCCCTGAGCACTGCCAGGAGTGATTCCTGAGTGCAAAGCCAGGAGTAACCCCTGAGCATCGCCGGGTGTGACCCAAAAAGAAAAAAAAAGAAAGGAAAAAGAAAAAAAAGACTTTTCTTTTAGCCAATAGACACATGAAAATGTTTTTTTTTATGGGTTATCTTTAGGAAAATGTTGGTCAAAACCACAACGTGATCATTTTTGATCATTCTCCACCTGTGAGAATGATCTTCAAAAAAACAGAAGCCAGAGTTGTCTAAAACAGGAAAACTTCATAGAAATGTGAATTGGGGTAGTTGCTATGGAAAACAGTATGACCATTTTTTAATAACAAAATCAGAACTACTATTTCAGGGTTTTTACCTGAAGAAAATGGAAACATGATTTTGGAAAGGTGATGCAGCCCTATTTCATGAAAGCAGCAGTTATAATAACCAAAACAGGGAAATAGTTTTAAGTATCCATTGAGGTTTGAATGGTTATGATGGTGTGGTACAAAAATACAGAGAATACTATTTAACTATTAGAAAGAGATTCAGTCTTACCATTTGTATTAAAATTAATGGATCTGATGAATTTTAAAGAGACATTGCTGAATGAAATAGAAGGGAAAAAGTGCCATGTGAGTTTGCTAAGATATAGGATATAAGGAAACTAAGCAAATAAGCATACAAAGCAAAACAATAAACAAACCCTTAGATTGTCAATAGAATGATGGTTACCCAGGGAATAAGAGGGTGGGAGTGGGACTAGCAGGAAGAGAAAATTTGATGGTGGATGTTGATTAAATATTTGGAGGTGGGTGTATGGTAGGACCATAGCATTATTGAAGTGTAAAGCTGTCAACTTGAAATTTACAATATCATAAACCAATATTATCTAAAACAACACAAAGCAGAAATGAACGCCCTTTCTTTGAGTGATATCAAAGCGTTTTGTCAGTAATTGTTGTTTGCTTTTCTGAAGTAAAGCAAAACTAAACAAAAAACTCAAGGAAAACCCAAAGACCATCTTTGGGAGGTTTTTAAAAATTAATTGCTGTTGTTTTTCCAGGGTCTCATACATGCAAGGCATGTGCTCTCCTACATCCTACATCCGTGGGCCTACATCTTTGGCTTCAAAGACCATCTTTGGAACTTGAGAGTTGTTACGTCAGATGAGGCTGATTTTGATGATTAGGTATGTAAAACGACACATGGTAGGTCTTAGTGGGGAGCATAGGTAAGCAAATTTGAGCTCCTGGTAGGTGGCGTTTGATTTCCTCTTGAGGTGAGCAATGTAGTAGTAAGGGGGGACTCTACCAACCCCTGCTTCTCGTTTACTCAGGAAACTGATATGTTACAAATTATTGCCATTGTAAGTTTTCATTACATATAGATAATTTTGAAAGCTGGTAATGATATTTTTTATTTGGGAACCAGGATGGGCTTTTAGGAGTAGTTTTTTTTTCTTAAATGTCATTAGTTCTTAAGTTTTTGAGGCAGTTTACTGTTAAAATGTTTTAAGAAAAAGCAGGCCTGCATTGCAGTCAAAGCTGTGATAGTTAGCTACATATATACTTCTCTCTGAACAGCCAAATTTCATATAACTTCAAATTTTTTAATCCAAAATATGAACATGATAATATCTTTCTCATGGGCTTATGACGATTGAAAAGAATATTAAATGGTTGGCAAGGAAGCAAGTTAGTTGTTCTTATTGTTGTATAAAGATAACTGATAAAAGTTACAAAAGAGAGCTGGAAAAAATAAGATGCACCCAGTTCATTTTAAGGGTTCTATTTAGAATGATAAACAATTCCCTGATTTTTTCATTATTGAATGTATATTCAAAGCTGCCTCAGAAACAGTAACCAAAGAGTTAGTGACTAAAAACATTTGGATTAGTTTATTGGCACTGTTCTGTGATTTTACTTTAACTAAGAGTGATCAGAAGCTTCATCAAGGTAGATTAAAGGCACTAAATATGGCTGCATGTCATCAGGAACAAGTCAACAA
Organism: Sorex araneus; assembly: GCF_027595985.1. Classification (NCBI taxonomy): domain Eukaryota; kingdom Metazoa; phylum Chordata; class Mammalia; order Eulipotyphla; family Soricidae; genus Sorex; species Sorex araneus. The sequence continues at coordinate 17,799,173 of NC_073307.1, read as the reverse complement.
CAATTCCTTCAATACTTCAATAATGGAGCTATATTTGTGTAAGTGGTACCTATACCAAGATCAGTAGGCTGAGACACGTTGGTTGGTTGCTAGGCAACCAGGGGCCTGCTATTCTGTAGTCCATCAATATCAACAGGCAGCACTAAGCAAACCACACTCCTGGTTCTACTTACATGACAGCCATGTGGAAATGCTGGAGAACAGAGGAGGATTATGTAATGTGGAAAAAGTGAGAGCTGGTTCTGTATAGCAAGACTTCATCTTTGGAACACGAATAATTAAATAGGGCTCATCTGCTAGTCGCGGTTCTTGCTTAAACAAAAAATGTTAAAGAAGACATATTAAGTGGTACCATGCAACATCTATACCACAAGGTGATGCAAAAATTTGGCACATTTTGGCTAATTTGATCCATATGAGAAAAGTAGATCATTCTTGTTTAAGTACAGAAGTATAGTTCTAAAGATGGAATAAGTCTCTTTGGCTCTGATTCACCTGTTTACCAGGTTGCTCTGTGTAAAGAGTTATTTGTAGCTTAAATTATACTTATTCAATAATGCATTTCTTTTTAATCATATAAGAGAAATTCTCTGAAGTTCCCAAACAGATGTCAACACAGTTACATTTCAGAGAATTCTGGATTACAAAGGAAATCAGCTTTACACAGTTATCAAATTTTTATTTATTTATTCAGAGTTATTAAATGCTTTTAGCTAAAAAAAAAAGATGATACTACAAAAGTATGCAAGTTAGTGTTTTGATGTTAATTCTTTAAATATGCATTTATATAATACGTCAGAAAAATAAAAAAATACATTTACTTGTAAATATAATTTTCAACTGGATAGTCAGTATATTTAAATCACTTTACATTTGGGTACAAGAGTCCTATTGACTGAAATTAAATCGTAAGTATAAGTGGCCACATGAAACAGCAAAACAGGTTAGTTACATAACAATTTGGGAAGTATCAGGAAAAGGAAAAGGGTGGAGATACATGGAAATTTTCAAAAATTTTGATCTAATTGTGTGAGCACAGAGAGAATGCATGGGCAATATTTGGGGTCAATAACAGGAGAAAGCCAGGAGCATCACAATACATGCCCATGAGCAGCGTGGACATGCTTAGTCACTGGTCACTCACTCAGACCATCAGTCATCATAGCTGTTTTGACACAAGGTAACCTCTGGTCACATCTTTCTTCTTCCCTTCTATTTCTACATGTGATTTTATTTGAAGAAGTAGCCAGCACACCCAGACCATTGAGCTCTTCATAACTGTTAATGAGACATTCACGAAGCCACCCAAGGTCAGGATTTCATTTGCTACTGCTGGAAGCTAATGTGTGAGAGTGAAAGAAAGGTGCCTACAGGAATTGCATTGTTGGTGCTTCTGGGAAGCTGCCTGGAACCATGGCCAGGTAATTTATCCATGCCAATTATATTGTGGCAACTGAGCCAACACAGCCATCTGCCAGGTTAGGCTCACACTCTTCTCTCACTCAGCTACAAATGGGTTTGGTTGAGACCAAACACTCTCACCATACTTTGCAATAAAATAAAACAGCTTGTCTTGAAAATGTTGATTTTCTCATGCCAGAGATGTCATTGCTGATGTGTGGAAGATTATCCAAGAACAACAACAACAAAATGATGTCTAGTCAGTCAAAACAGGGGAGAAAGGACCCCAAAGGGTCTGAGTAACCAAGGAGTTCATGTGAATATACAAAGAATTTTTTAGAAGGGCATGGATGCATCCTCACATGATCAACTCAATGACCTTTCCATTGCTCTTACTCATGAATTCTCTCTCTAAAACATACCAGAAGAGTAAAGAGAGAACCAAGTCATATGACTCATGGAACCACCCAGATTTTCTCAAATATTTGTTGAGAAATTTCTGTTTTAGGCACAAGGCTAGGGATTATGTGGTAGATCTAAAGTAGTGAATAAGACATATATAATCTTTGCTTGTTCTGAAAACCTAGAATTGTTTTCATGGAAAATGTTAACAAATCATAGGATGCTTGTAACAAAATATGCCCTAGTAGGTAGGTAATATGCAAGTAATATAAGGATGGTTAAATAACAGTACATCTATAAATTTAATTAACAAGAGAAATATATCAAAGGAGAAAGGCATGTGATCCTTTTTGTATATATGCCAAACCATTTTATAGGCACTCTTACCCAATAAAAGTTGTTAATAAATTTCAGGTATTACTTAAAGAAGGACACTTATAGGCATATAAGTATGTAAGAATCAGATACTTATAAAATAAATAAAATTATAAAATATGTAAAATAAACTTAGCCAAAAATTGTAGAAGATATACAAGGAAAACTTTAAAAATTTATTTCTGAAAAAGAAAATTTGAGAAATCGAGAAATTGAGTAGATAGAAACCATATCATTAATTTGGGCAGAAATATGAAATATTGCAGTGACTTTAACTCAGCCTAAGCTGATCAATTATAAGTGATCTTAATTTCAATAATTAGACCTCAATTTCTTACTTTTTTCTCAGAACTTGACACTCTGGTTTGAAGAAACAAACTGAATGTGAAAAAAACCAAAAATATAAATGGCTACATTTTGCATACAAGCTGGCATGCAGGGAAGCAAACTGAATGTGGAAAAATAAAAAATGTAAATGGCTACATTTTGAAAAATAGATGAGGTGACAGGATTATCTTATACAGAGATTAGATATAAAACCAGAGCAATAGAACAATTTTGTTCCAACACAGATCAACAAAAGGTAAATGGTCCAGGGTCTAGAAAAAAAGATTAAAGATTCAAGTCCACTCATATGAAAAAGGAAATCTTCTTAAGCTAGAGAAGAAAACACATTATTCAAACAGACGTTTTGAAAACAACTTTTTTTTTTTGAGGAAAATAAGGTTGTATCACTTATTCCTATCGTTCAAAGATTATTATGACCTGGAACTGCTCTTTCTTTCTTTCTTTCTTTCTTTCTTTCTTTCTTTCTTTCTTTCTTTCTTTCTTTCTTTCTTTCTTTCTTTCTTTCTTTCTTTCTTTCTTTCTTTCTTTCTTTCTTCCTTCCTTCCTTCCTTCCTTCCTTCCTTCCTTCCTTCCTTCCTTCCTTCCTTCCTTCCTTCCTTCCTTCCTTCCTTCCTTTCTTTCTTTCTTTCTTTCTTTCTTTCTTTCTTTCTTTCTTTCTTTCTTTCTTTCTTTCTTTCTTTCTTTCTTTCTTTCTTTCTTTTCTTTCTTTTTTAAATGGAGTCACTGAATCAGAGAATCACAGTGAGATAAACAGTAACAAAGTTGGTCATGTTCTAGTCATAAATGTTCCAACACCTTCACCAGTGTAGGGCCTGGGTAGCAATCTGGGCACATGTTTGGTACGTGCCAGACCCAGGTGTTTTCCCCACTACTACATAGTCGCTGTGCATTGCTGGGGGCAGCCTGGAGCTCCAGCCTCCAGCATCCCGGGAGTGGCGGAAGTAATCCTGGGGGATACCAGGCACCACAGAGATGAGTCGCACAGTTCCCTTGCATTGATCTGAAGCCCAAGAATTGCTGCAGGGGTCTCCGGGCTCTGGAACATCAATAGGGAGCACCCCGTTCAAATACATTTGAGGAATGAAATTGATGGAGTATTTGAAGGAGCAAAACAAAATAAAATGTGAGAACAGTGCAGTTCTTTCTAAGTGAGATACTAAACATAAAAGCCAGAGTGGAAATACATGATCAATTAAAATACATCAAAATTTGGGCTGGAGTGACAGTTCAGTGGGAAGGACACTTGCTTTGCACATGGTCAACCTGGGTTAGACCCCTGGCACCCCATACGGTCTCCCAAGCCCAATTTGGAATGATCCCTGAGTGCAGAGCCAGGAACAAGCCTTGAGAACTGCTGGTTTGGCTCTCAAACTAAGAATGCTCCCCAAAACCATCAAAATAAAAAATCTTTAGTATAGCAGAAATGAGATGAAAAAAATATTTTCAATGTGTCTAAAAAAAATAGCTAACTTTAATACTATTCAAAGAAAATTCATAAATCAAAAAAATCAATGTTATTAAAATTGGGAATGGGGAATGATATGTTTGTAATTTGTAATGAAACTTGTATGTATATAATAAATAGAATTATATACTTTTAAAATGTACAAATAGATTTATAAATAGCTTATTAATATGAAGAAATATTTGTACTCATATTCAGAGACAAGACAATTAAAATAATAAGATATCATTTTTACCTATCGGATTGTCAAAGATGAAAATGTTTAGTAATATACAATATGGTCAAGAAACTGCTTCAGATAGACCCTATTGGTGAGTTACAAGTAAGTATAGACTCTTTAGGGGCAGTTTGGGAAGACATGTCTAATTTTAAGGAAATAAAAGTATTTCTTTTTTTAGCAATTATAAAAAACGTATTCTACAAATGTACTTATTATGTGCGATGGAACTATTCTAATTGTATGATATATATTCATCAGTTCAGCTCAGACAGGAAACGATCTGCTACTGTCTATAGGAGATTGAATAAATATACGCAAGGCTTTAGGGAGAGTAACTCTCCTCTCCATCTCCCATACCCAATGTAAATAAATTGCTCTTCTGATCAAAATAAAGAGCCTTTTCCTACTTTACTGCTCTGTCCTTCGAAACAAAGATTACCCTGGTATCAGTACGTTTGGGAAAAAGATGACTTTTTAAAACAGTTGACTTTCAGTTACATGAAGAAATCAAACATCAAGCTCTGTAAAATGTGTTTGAGGGATCAACTGGTTTTTAAAGATTGAAGGCAACTCCCAAGATTTGCAACTTGATAGATTTTGAAATACATTTTTTTCCAAAGTATATTTTCTATGAAATGTCACAAATATGTAAGTGCATATTTTAATTAAAAGCTGTTTTATAATTTAAAAACTCATAAAAATTTAAGTATAAGAAAGGTGGTGTTACAGTGATAAATTGAAGCTGACAAAAATTTCCATTACAGTATATTATCTGGAAATGTTTAGGAGTTGAGACTTTAAAAAGAGCTGAAAGAAAAACAAGCACCTGATATGATGTATTGCAGATGGAATTTGATTCTTTAGAAATAGCCCATAGATTTTATAAGACCAGGCCACTCTCATCACATTCAAATGTAGCACCACCTAATTAACAAACAAATGCTCTGTAATCTCAATTGAAAAACTGCTTAACATCTCATTTTCCCCTGTACTTCAAGTCCTAACAAAGCAATTTTAAAATGCAAAAGCAAAATAAGTACAATGCCAAAGTGCAGTCACCACCTTGTTTAAAAATCTCATGATTTGGGGAGGTTTTTTTTCCAGCTCTTTCTGGGCATTGGTGCTATGGTACCATTATGCCTATAAGGCCTCCTAATAATAATCAGATGTTTCAACTTGAACTTAATGAAGACAGGAATCAGCCAGTTTTTTGTTATGCTATAAAATCAAATGGCAATTAGTAATCCAAACCAAAAACTAACAAGCAAAATTTATTTTTAAGTATATAATTAGGAACTCCATAAAATATAGTTTGTAGGTGTGGGTCAAATGATTTTTAATTTATTTTGTTTTTCCTGGATGAAAGGAACAGTAATTGATTACTGTTTCTGGAAAATACTGGATTTTGCAATCTAATACAAATTGAAGTTAGAAAGTGAGTAATTCTTATCTGTATCAACTCATCAGTTCACACTTAACTGTTAAGTTAGAACAAGACAATAACAAATGGGGCTGGAGTGATAGCACAGCGGGTAGGGCGTTTGCCTTGCACGCAGCCAACCCAGGTTCAAATCCCAGCATCCCATATGGTCCCCTGAGCACTGCCAGGAGTAATTCCTGAGTGCAAAGCCAGGAGTAAACCCTGTGCATCGCTGGGTGTGACCCAAAGAGCAAAAAAAAAAAAGACAATAACAAATAATATTAAGTGTATTAATATTTCCCAATAAAAATTATTAGTACAAATATTTATCGATAACTATCAAATACTGATATTCACTATCAAAGTATCTTTACTAGGTCTAAAGACTATTGAAATATTTGAAAAGAGATTTTGTTCTTTTATTTGCATCTGCTTTGTTTATTAGTATCTGTCCAGAGAAATTCTAGCGGTGGGTAAATGAGAAAATAGGCCACCTCATAACATGGTAGACAATATGCTACAGGGTTCAGGAAGGGAGGGTTCTGGGTTTTTCATTTTGGCTCTGCCAGGGCTTGGTTTGATGATCTTTAATAAATTCATGAATCTCAGGTAGTTCAGAGTCTTATTTGAGAGTGAAGGAATTGAATTAGGCTTCCAACATTTTTTAAAAACGCTCATACCAGGGGCCTGTGAGATAGTTCAAGTGGTAGGGCATTTGCCAGACTTACGACTGACCCGGGTCTGATCCCCGGAATCTCACATGGTATCTTGAGCATTGCCCAGAGTAGTTTCTGAGTGCAGAACCAGGAGTAAGCCCTGAGCTCTGAGTGTTGCCTCCAAACAAAAAGCTCTTATTCCATAAATAATACTCATATCAGGGCTGGAGCAATAGTACAGGGGGTAGGGCATTGGCCTTGCAGGCAGCCGACCTGGGTTTGATTCCCAGCATCCCATATGGTCGTGGAGCACTGCCAGGAGTAATTCCTGAGTGCAAAGCCAGGAATAAACCCTGTGCATCGCTGCGTGTGACCTAAAAAGCAAAATAATAATAATAATAATAATAATAATAATAATAATAATAATAATAGCACTGTAGCACTGTCATCTGTTTTTCATTGATTTGCTTGAGCAGGCACCAGTAACATCTCCATTGTGAGACTTGTTGTTACTGTTTTTGGCATATTGAATACACCAGGGTAGCTTGCCAGGCTCTGCCGCTCGAGTGGGATCCTCTTGGTAACTTGCCGGGCTCTCTGAGAGGTTCGGAAGAATCAAACCCGGGTCGGTCACGTGCAAGGCAAACGTCCTACCCGCTGTGTTATCTCTCCAGTCTAATAATAATAATAATAATAATAGTAGTAGTAGTAGTAGTAGTAGTAGTAGTAGTAGTAGTAGTAGTAGTAATACTCGTATCTTTGCATGGAAAACAATGATTGAGAAACTGAAAAATAAATACGTGCCTGCTGTTTTGTCATTTACACTGTTTCAGTATATCTGGGAAGAAATGTTCTCTGTCTGACTTCCCATAAAGCTAAAAGGGTGACTCTGTGCAAGCTCACATATGTGCAAGCAGTGTGAATGGGGATGGAGAGATAGTATAGGGGTTAATGTCATGCACACAGCTGACCCCAGTTCCATCCGTTGCACTGCATATATTCCCCCTGAGAACCCCCCGAAGTGATTCCTTTAAACAAACCCAGTAAGTAAGATCTGAGCACCGCAGAATGTGGCCCATCCCACCCCCCAGATATGTAGGTAAATAAAAGACTTGGTTGAACCTTTTAGAGAGTTAATATGTTACAGTGTTATCAGGTGGGGCTAGAGAGCAATTAAGTGAGTTCTAGAAATTGAGATAAACTTACTGGAAAGTAAATTCTAGTTGTAAATACCTCGGTAAAGCCTTCTATAAAGTTAACACCAAATACCCAGACCTTGAGACTGGTATACTTTATACTAACTTTATGTTAAGTATACTTTATGTTAACGTGATGCCGGAAAGTAATACTACACATTTATATCTATTGAAATTAATCCACATGTTACTAATGTTGCCTTTTCTATGCCCACCACCCACGAAATCCCTTAATTTTTTAATTCTGAAGTCTGATTATCATACATTGTTATACTTTGTCTTATTTTAAAGTTATGGGTATATTAAAAATTAAGATGAGTAAATCTGTTGATTTTGTTAAGAACTTATATTTTCAGCATAAAATAAAAAACATAAAATTCCAGAAGTCAAAAAATAACTTTTAAATAATATTTGGAAATAGCTTTTTCTCTTAATTTTTTCCCCTAGCTTTGTTTATTGAAAGGATTTAGGTGCAATGATAATGTAGGAGCAATGACCAACCCTAGTACTGTACCCAGAATGAGATTTCTAAACATGCTGTCTCTAAATAGAACTAGAGTTCTTAGAAAGGGTTTATTCTAGGCTTGAATTAGTAAACGAATGAGATAAGCCTGAAAAAAATTTTTGGATCAGAAATCAAGGAAGTCATCAAAAACTAACAGGGAATAATTTATAAAGATACAGCAGCTAAATTTAACTTGTTTTCATTGTGCTGATATAAGTGTATGTGAATTGCAAAAGGATAACAACCGCAATGGATTGAAATTCTTCAAACACACAAGTATATATTTTAAGTATATATATATATGTATGTATATATATATTTAAAATAACATTTCCAGGATAACATTTATTGCTCTGAAAACTGGTAAAGCAAAAGAATGTATTGAGCTTTTCTGGTACAAACTACTCTTCAGAATAACCAATTTAGGATGAGGCACTAGCCAGCAAAAAATAATTACAACTAAAATGCAAAGATAGAATGACATAATTTCTATTTTGCAAACTTAATAAAATGATAGATTATAGTCATGCTAAAAATTGTAAATTAATTGATGAGGAAAATTTGTAAAGCAGGAATCATTATTTCATCTTTAAAATAAACCAAGCATAAAATACAGACTTCAAGAGAGAGTAAAGTAGAATGTATCGTCGTCCCCACTTATCCACAGGTTAAGTACTAACATCCCCTGTATGCTCACAGCCATGAATAGTATTAAATCTTTTATATACTATTTTTCCTTATACATAACTGCTTGCAACAAATTTTAATTCATAAATTAGGCACAGTAAAATATTCACATCAATAGCTAACCATACAATAGAAGAAAAGTTATGAAATTTACTGTGATAAAAATTCATGTGAAACTATCTGGTCCCAAAATATCTTACTATACGTATCATTTTTGGGCCATGGTTGGTCATGGGCAACTGGAATCAAGGAAAGCAAAACCATAGATAAGGAGAAACTACTGTAAACAATGCCATTTATAATGCATTCTTGCCTAAAAACATGAATGAACATTCAATCAAGTTTCTAACCACCATTTATAAGATACCCGGATGCCAGAAGAACAATTTAAATGGCAGCAAAATGAAAGGAAACAACCTCCAGTGTTGGTGGAGATAAGGTGAAAATGGGACCGTCATTCACTTTTGGGACAATCTTTATGAAAAATAGTATGTAGAATTCTCTAAACAATAATAGAATTTCCATATCACTCATAAAGTCCATTACTGATCATCTATCCCAATAACTAAAACATTAATTTGTAAATATATACTATGCATCTGTTCATGACACTATTATTTACCATAGCCTATATCTAGAAACATGCCAAGTTCCCAACAACAGATGACTGAATATGAAACTTTTATATAATATATATACACACATACACACACACATATATATGTGCATATATATATATACACACACAATGAAATGCTACTTAACTTTTAAAAAGTTGAAATCTTGCAATTTTATGTAGCTTTGTTGGGGCATTGGAAGGTGTCATGTTAACTGAAGTGAGTCTAAAGGAATAAGACAAGTTCCAGCTTATTTTACTCATATATGGACTAAAGTAACAAAGCCAAGAATTAGACACGTCCCAATGGATACAAATCCTGATATACAGTCCACAAGATAGTGAACTGAGGGGCAGATAGGGGTTGTGAAAGAATTTTAGGACAGTGTGGAGGTATATTGACACTCTGGTGGTGAGTGTGGTATAGTAGCATTGCAAGAATAAAACAGTAATATAGAATTGTAACCTATGTTAGTGCAATAAAAATAACTTAAATAAAGTAAATCAATGATTACACAATGAAACAACCAAGAAAATTAAGAGTGTGTAATCCTCTGTAGAAGAAGCTTATAAGTTTCTCCAACAAATAATTGATGTGAAAGGGAAGAGAAGGTATTTCTACTGAAGATACTTAGGAAACAAAATGACATTTAAACTGTTCATTGGACCAAACTTTTATGGACATTTTTGAAATTGGAAATTATATAGTAGAGTTATTTAGAAGATTCTGTAAGTTTAGTAGGAGAGCTAATAGCATAGGATGTCCATAAATTATTCCACATTATAAACACATCCTGAAGTATTTGTGTGATTATGACTGACTCAACATCTAAACTTTTCTTTAAGTCCTCCAAATATGTTTCTCTTAGTTCATCTCCAAGACATATGAGGCATGACAAAAAACATTGACAAAATTTGATCATTATCAAGGTGAGTGGTATACAGGAAAACTGTGAACTAACACTTCTTTGTGTACACATGAAAATTTCTATAATGAAAAGCAAATTCTTTCAGAGAAATATGCACTATTGTACCTTTATAGTGAAGCTTCACTCACTCCAATTTTTCCGTTTCTCACTTGATTGTATCTAGAAATGGTTTCTCTTGCTTAAGTTCCTATTTTTTGGTTCACTGGTTTTAGTACAAGTCAAAAAAGCCTAACTCCATTTCTCCTGTCTTTGTTGGGGTCCTGAACTAAGATCTTTTTTTTTTTTTGCTTTTTTGGGTCACACCAAATGCACAGATGCACAGAGGTTACTCCTGGCTCTGCACTCAGGAATTACTCCTGGCAGTGCTTGGGGAACCATATGGGTCGGCTGCGTGCAAGGCAAGTGTCCTACCTGCTGTACTATTGCTCCAGCCTCCTGAACTAAGATCTTTTGACCATAGTATTTTCCTTTGCCTTTAGATGACATAAACCCCTTTGTCTATTTTCTCTATTTTCTCAATTAGCTCAAGGAGTTCATCTGAAATTTTTTTCTTCTTGAGAAACTTTCTCAATTTTGTGTTGTTTCCGTGGTTGAATTTTCTAATGTATAATTCTGTCCAATAAAGACCTTTGAAAATTCTTTTAAGAAACAGTTTCAAGCTTCATGTTCACAAGTTCAAACTGACAGATAATTAATATTTAACCTATCTCATCACAGGGAAAATAGAAGGCACACATGTCCCACGTTGTAAGAAATTTTATTTTGTCCACAGAACTTATTTTTGTGGTATCCATTCCTTCTAGGCTTTGCAGATGTATAAGATAGTCCACTAGTGATTTATTTAGATTTCTACATGACATACAATTACTACAGTGGAATCTTTAAGATCACACCTCAAAATTGGCCAGACAATGTTCACATCCTAGATGTGCATCAGCTACAACTGAATCCTATGTCTGTTAATAGGTCTATCTAAGAAGATGCTAATTTACTGGGAGAGTGTTAATACCTCTTTCTTGAGCATAACCTAAAATATTAGGTACTTCAGTCCCTTGCATGCACTCATTAATGTTAATAATAATAAAAGTGATCACTATAATTCTTTGACTTCTGCTATATTCCATTATTTACATGATACTTTTAAATTGACTTATTTTTCTTTAAGTGCATTCAACCAGAAGGGACATTACTTATCACTGTCATCAATGGAAAACAAAACATCAATTTCCATAGAGTGATGATAACCATGAAACATATAGAATGAAATTTTGACTTTGATAACTTCAAAATCGCTCTACTTGGAGGGAGTAGACTGATTGTTCATCTCTGATGATACTAGGAGTGTCCCATCTACACCACCTCATGGACCATTAATCATCCTGATGCCACACTGCTGGTGATAGTTTAAAAAATAGCATCCTGTGTGGCTTAAAATGAATATATATGCGCAATAGGTCTTTGTTATGAAATGAAAGAAATTCTCCATCTTACTTGGCAGGGATACTACTTACACTAGGTTGGAGAACTTACTGAGAAAAAATGAAAAGGACTAGTTCAAATAACTAGATCAGAAAATAATATCTAGAATGGGAGTATTATATATGTGGGTCTTCTTTGCCTTGGCAAAAATTATTGATCATATTCAGTTTTTCTGTGATATACATCACTGTATCACTGTCATCCTGTTGTTCATCGATTTGCTCAAGCAGGCACCAGTAACATCTCCATCTGTTCTAGTCCTGAGATTTTAGTAGGCTCTCTTTACTCATCCTTCCCAACGGTGCTACATTGTAGGCTCCTTCAGGGCCAGGGGAATGAGACCCATCATGTTACTCTTTTTGGCATATCGAATATGCCACGAGGAGCTTGTCAGGCTCTGCCATGCGGGCAGGATACTCTCAGTAGCTTGCTGGATTCTCCGAGAGGGAGAAGGAGACAATAAGAGGTCGCATGGCATATATGTGATAAACATATATGTGTAAATATAAAATTATTCATAAAGTATGATATACATGTATTCTGTGAGCAAATATATATATATATATGGATTCACAAACACACATGTGTGTATTATTCTTCTTATATTGAGAGTGCTGATGCTGTGTACTTGTCTTCTGAAAATTCTGTCTTCCAACATGGATATGGCCATATAAATTATGCTGCTTGTAGGTTACAGTCCTTATTTATAAATAAGAAACCAACTCAAAAGCAATTATAAATAGGCTGTCAAACATTGCCATTATGTGGCTGTACGTTGCAAATTTATTAACTAGCTTGAAAATTTCTCACAAGATTTTAGGGGTGGCAAGTACGTGAGTAGAACAATAAAGAACTACAAGCCTGTTGAACATATAGCAGAAAGTCCATTCATGGCATTTATTTTATTCCAAGTGTAACACATCATTCTAAGAATTTTGATCTAAGATCATAAAATTTTGTAGGTTAGGATTCAAAGTCCTTGAACATTAAAAATGCTCAAAAACCATCTATTTCCTGAGACAAATGTTCTATTTTGGAAGGTAAAATAATTTTAAAATAGTAAAAATGACTTTGGAGTCGGAAAAAAAATGTAGAAATAGCCACTTTCTACCTTCAAATAGGGAACACTTATCTATGTGTATTTTCTCACTCTTAAATAATTCCTTCATCGAAGGATTTATATACAACATATATAAAACAATAATGAGAAGTATTTGTGAATTATTAAGTCTAACATTTGGCCCATTGTAGCATTTATGTATTCACTAGAGAAAAAATTGAGAAAAACTTTCACTAGAGGAAAAAAGGAGCTGGCACATGGCAACAGATAAATGAGATAGCTGTGATCTTCCAGAAAATAGGCCAGATTAAGATTGTGTTATGAAAACAACCGGGAAGTAAATAAGATAGTGAACTTTGGTGATAAGTAAATATCTCTGTAAGAAAGTAGCATTAAAATCTGAGATCTGAGAGGCAAGATTGATGATTGAGCCCTGCGCAGAGGGTGAGAAGAGGCCATGTCACTGGAAGACTCAATGCTGAATTGAGTTTGGGTAGTGACACAACAAATGCATCTATGGCATGTTATAAGTATTTGTTCAATTCTCTTAAATTGCCTCAAAGAGAAAATTATATCACTGAGCAATTTCAATAAAGAATGAATTAAGAAAAGAAGGCTATAATGTTTCTTATATAAAATGCTGATTCTTAACATCCTGAAGTCTCCTGGATTTCCATTATGTGAATTATTTTTCTTCCTGACCAGGCCTAGGATCAGATATGCTACTATGACAAATGGGTCTGCTTCGGATTTGATTATTATTTTCATTTAGTATTGCTTGTCCAGGTTCCTGGTAATAAAACTTTTCAGAGATAATATATGGGGAAAAAAGAGGAAAGAATGTTCTCTTCTTCCCTGATGGATACTCACTTAGCTGACTCACTGGCAAACAAATTTAATCAGAGAAATTCAATGTTGTATTATGGTCCCTCTGTCATAGGCAAGGGAGATTCTTCTGTGGTTTGGGGGACAGTCACAAAACCCTTAAATGAAAGGTATGAGACAGGATGCTTCTTGTGAAGAAAAACACCCATCAGTTTTACTTTTTTTCCCTCTACGTTCAGAGGCAATACTCATTTTGTTTACCGGTTATTTGGGTCATGAAAGTGTTGTCACTGTAGCTAGTGAATGTCTCTGTATTTAAAAGAACAAGACGACCTATTCTGCCACCACGAGCTTCCTTCTGCTCTTCTCTTTGTACACATCCACCTTACAGATGTCTTCCTTTTCAAGTTGCCTTTCCCTTGACTTGAAGTGTGGATTAAAAATCTAGATCCAATGCCCTACTGCCTCTGCTAGTCTAAGAGGATCAGTTATCAGCCATAGTTAACTGCATCTTCATATTTGCAGATATGATAAGGCAAGGGTTTCTTGCTTTTATGTAGTCCTAATGACCTTGAAATAATTTTTGGAGCAACACTGGTAGGTGACCACTGAAATGATGAGAAAGACCTTACCCGTTGTTTGGCAAGTGTATATGGTTGTCTCTGTACATTTGTGCACATCCCAGCTTTGTGTTCTTTCCTCAGATGATTGGCATACCTAGAGGCACATGAATGGTGGAATACTCACGAAACCCTTCATGGCTAGCATTCGCTGGAGGTGTTATTAATTCTCTCAAAATTTGGAGCTTTCTTGCAGGCTACTGGTAGGAACAGATTCATCCACTAATGCATACACCAGAGGAAAAAAATCACCCACATAGTATGATGGGAATAATATGGACTTTGGAATCAGGCCTTATAAATTGGGTCATAATTCTGGAGCTGGGCATTTGTGTATTATGAGGTTTACTAATGATGATAGAAGCCCACCCATCTTTAGAGACCCCGTTCAGTCTCCTTGCATTGTCTGCCACATCCACACTCAACAATTGCTGGTTATTATTTTCATTGTCGATGAAAAGTACCGTCTTTGGTTTGGATGGAATAAAAACATAGAAATGCCTGACTGGAAAGATGAGTTTTCCATAAGGACCTCCTAATAAGATTGGTTAAACAGCTTTCTTTAGACAACTTTAGCTTGAGAATCCTGCTCAGTGTCCTTTTATCCCATTGTGAGGACAGAGTATGGGCCACAGGCTATGTGATCAGGGTCCTACAGATTTCCTGGTACACAGTATATTTTCAGCACATATTTGCTGAATGAAAAACATAAAATTTTTTTTCTGTAGTCTCCTGATCCTCAGATGTCGAAGAGCTTGAAAAATTATGTGTCTTAAATAATACAAAAGCATTTCCTCACACGTTTATAGATGTTCAGCCTGGAGCCACTGGAAAATTTTGAATTTATTACATTAAAATATTTTAAAAGAGAATTTTTGGACTCAGGTAGATGAATTAA
This sequence comes from Sorex araneus, assembly GCF_027595985.1. NCBI lineage: Eukaryota > Metazoa > Chordata > Mammalia > Eulipotyphla > Soricidae > Sorex > Sorex araneus. Next base: position 17,784,071 of record NC_073307.1, on the reverse strand, counting down.
AAATAATTCCAAATAATCTCTATTTTTTATTTATTATTATTATTATTTTGGACTGGAGTGATAGCACAGTGAATAGGGCATTTGCCTTGCACACAGCCAACCCAGGTTCGATTCCTCTGTCCCTCTTGGAGAGCCTGGCAAGCTACCAAGAGTATTCTCGCCTGCACAGCAGAGCCTGGAAAGCTACCTGTGGCGTATTCAATATGCCAAAAACAGTAACAAGTTTCACAATGGAGACATTACTGGTACCCGCTTGAGCAAATCGATAAACATCGGAACAACAGTGATACAGTGCAGAATTTTTTTAATTAAATTTTTTAATGAATCACCATAGGGTACAGTCACAGACTTACAAATTTTCATGCTTATGTTTCAGTCATACAATGGAGTGAGTGCCCATTCCTCCAGTAGTGCCCATTCTCCACCGCCAATGTTCCCATAATCTCTACTTTCTTTAAGATGATCAGTTTTGTATCTGTTTAAAGCCCACTCAGATATATAATATCTTAGATTAAAGATTTGGCCACTTTTCATAGTGAGAGTTCCATGGAGATCAAAGAACAGCATTTAAAAGCATTATCTACTTAAAGATGCATTGTCAGTAAACACTTAATGGAAAGGCAACCAATTAACTTACTAAATAAAGAACAGTGAATTGACCTTATTATTTCAAGATTTTCACATTTTCTTGAACTTGAACTCTAAAAGACGGTGTCTCTGTCAATGTTACATCTTTAGGAAGAATTTCGAGGAGGTTGTGAAAGTCACTGAGGAAAGGGTAATGGTGACTGGGCTGGAAGGTGAAAACATGGAAACTGATGAACACCAGTGTGAGGTCTATTCCAGAGTCTCCAAGCATCCATATACTGTTGGAACATTAGATCACTGAAACCCTAATCATGAACAACTTGGTTATTGTGTTTCAATTTAACTGTGATTCAATTAAAAAATAAATAAAATTTTTTAAAAAATGAGATACTGGCATAAATTGATGAAGGATGAAACTGAATCAAGAATATTAGAAAAAATAATTGGTGTATGATTAAAAGTGGAATTTCGAAGAAATAGAGGAAGATAAATTTAGTAAATTTTATTAAATTCATGACAAAAGCAAATGTTAAGCCCTAAGCCCTTACTCTTTTTTTATTTTTTTGTGAGTTGACTTTCCACATAATAGTAATGAATGGTGATCAATTCCCTTGAAAGACTATTTTTTCCTTCTCTGCACATTATTTTTTTTCTAGTTGTTTCTTTCTCTTATTTGTACCACATCACTCTCCAATGTCCTGTTCAAGCATTTTCTTCTCTGTGGAACTATTCTTCACCTCTCCTTCACAACAGAACAGATCTCTCCGTTCTCTCAACATGCACTGACAACTTGATACTTGTCTGTTGCTCTTCAGATGATGGCCCCTGGGTCAGATATAGATGGTTGCTTGTTTCGTGATGTTTGCAGAGTACAAACAAATCATACTTTTTCTAATGTTTGGACAAAGATAAATACAAAAGAAGACTATTTTGTGAAATGTAAAAATGATCTGAGCTTTAATAATATGTTGTCCCAACTTTCTTTCACCCAGCGATGGCAGAGGTGACCTGTTGCCATAGAGAACAAGTACATCCTGCAAAGACCAAGAAATTTGCTCTCTGGTTCTTAACAGGAGAAGCCTGCCAATACCCGCCCAATAGCAGGGGACATCATGCCATTGTCATGTGGCTGAAATTCCTTGCTGTCATAGACTGCACGTCTGCTCTACTGGTACGTCTGCTCTACAGTCTTTAGGCATTATCTTATTTCATCCTCAACGGCTCCGTAAGGTAGCTGCTGTGATCATTTCCGTTTTATACACGAGAAGCTTGGTGAGAACTTTTTTTTTTAATTTATTTATTTTTAATTAGAGAATCACCGTGAGGGTACAGTTACAGATTTATACACTTTTGTGCTTATACTTCCCTCATACAAAGTTCGGGAACCCATCCCTTCACCAGTGCCCATTCTCCACCACCCGTAAACCCAGCGTCCCTCCCACCCTCCCCAATCCCATCTCCCCCCCACCCCACCCTGCCACTGTGGCAAGGCATTCCCTTCTGTTCTCTCTCTCTAATTAGCTGTTGTGGTTTGCAATAAAGGTGTTGAGTGGCCGCTGTGCTCAGTCTCTAGCCCTCATTCAGCCCGCAACTCCCTTCCCCCACATGGCCTTCGACTACAATGTAATTGGTGATCGCTTCTCTGAGTTGACCTTTCCCCGGAACGTGAGGCCAGCCTCGAAGCCATGGAGTCAACCTCCTGGTACTTATTTCTACAGTTCTTGGGTGTTAGTCTCCCACTCTGTTATTCTATATACCATAGATGAGTGCAATCTTTCTATGTCTGTCTCTCTCTTTCTGACTCATTTCACTCAGCATGAAACTTTTCATGCCCATCCACTTAACTACAAAATTCTTGACCTCCTTTTTTCTAACAGCTGCATAGTATTCCATTGTATAGATGTGCTTGGTGAGAACTTTTAAAGTCAGATAAGTTGCAGTCTGTGATAAGGGAGTCAAATCTAGGTCTGTCTCTCTTCAGCTGGATTTTCCTGGTCAGACGGATCCTGGTCATTGTCTCCTGTGCACTGAGTGCCTGGACAAGTTACATTTCCTCCCTGCTGCCCTCAATTGTGCTTCTATTTGGGGGAAGGAATTGGGCCTCTCTCTCACGGAGGGTCCCATCGGTTTTGTTGAGTAGAATAAAAGCCCCATTGTTGGTCGATGAATGAATTTTTTTTAATGAATGTTACTTACTGAATGTATCTCCTGAGGCACAAAAATGGAGGAGTCTGCATTCTGAAGAATTATTCTTGAGCTTATATTTAATTTATGAGACACAGTGCTCTTTCTGGACACTGGGAGTCAGAATCTAGTGGGTAGCTTGTATGGGATTGCAGACAGTTCCTCTAGAGGATTCATGGCCAATGTGTCTCAATTCTTCATTTTTTAAAATAAATTTTATTGAATCACCGTGAGATAGTTATAAGCTTTCATGTTTGGGTTACAATCACACAATGATAAAACACCCATCACATCTCTCCACCAGTGCACATTCTCCACCACCAATATCTCCGGTGTACTCCTTCTTTCCCACCCTTCCCCTGCTTCCATGGCAGACAATATTCCCCATACTCTCTCCCTATTTTGGGGCATTATGGCTTGCAACACAGACACTGAGAGGTCATCATGTTTGGTCTGTTATCTACTTTAGGCACACATCTCCCATCCCTACTGATTGTCACAGATCCCCAAATATATGGTCACTTAATATTTGACAAAGGAGCAAGAAATGTGAAGTGGAACAAAGAAAGCCTCTTCAACAAGTGGTGCTGGGAAACTGGATAGCTACCTGCAAATAAATGAACACTGATCTCTGTCTAATGCCAGGCACACAAGTCAGATCAAAGTGTATTAAAGACCTCAATATAAGACATTATCTGTAAGGTACATAGAGGAAAATATAGACAGAACCTTCCATGACATTGAAGCTAAAAGCATCTTTAAGGATGAACTAGCACTGACCATGCAAGTGAAAGCAAACATAAACAAATGGGACTACTTCAAACTAAGAAGCTTCTGCACTTCCAAAGAAACAGTGACCAAAATACAGAAAGACCACACAGAATGGGAAAGAATATTTACCCAATACCCACCTGATAAGGGATATACAAGACACTAGTACAAGTGTACAAGAAAAAACCCTCCAACCCCATCAAAAACTGGGGAGAAGAAATGAAAAGAAATTTCCTCAAAATAAAAATACAAATGTCCAAAAGGCACATGAATAAGTGCTCCACATCATTAGTCATCCAGGAGATGCAAATCAAAGCAACAATGTGATATCATCTCACACCACAGAGACTGGCACACATTCAAAAGAACAAAAGCAACAGTGCTGGAGTGGATGTGGGGAAAAAGGGATGCTCTTCGATTGTTGGTGGGAATTCCTCATTTTTATATGGAAGCCTTCACTTAATCCATTTGTTTTAACTTTTTGTCTTCCATGGAGAGAATTTGGGGATAGTGCCGATGGCTTAGACTCCTGCCCTAACAGTGAGGACAGTCTACGGTCCTCACAACTTCCTCTCCAAGGCTGCTCAGGAAGAAAAGGGTTGCAAGACACTTCCCTGCCCCCGTTGCTTATCTATTTATTGCTCCCCTCAACACAGTGTTTGTTAGACAGGGGCTATGTGACCCTGATAGGCCCCAAGTAATAATTGCACAAATGGGGAGTCGTGGCAGATTAGTGGGTTCACAGCTAGGACTAGGGTGGATTTCGGACACAGAACCGGACAAGGTTGGAAGAGGGCCATTATGAGTTAAAGGTTGAGAAGCACTGCCATAGCAGACACTAATTCCTTTAAATAACTACATGGAGCATGAGGGTGTGAGGGGTATAGGTGGGGAACGTCCAGCAAACATGTGACCTCCTTCCTAAAAGCACTCCCAGTGTTTCAGTTTCATTATTGTGAAAGTGTGATGATTGTTAACAATCCTTGTCCAGTTGTGAGGATTAAATGAGATAAACACAAAGACCTTTTGTACTGAAATTTCTCAAATATTAACTGTTGCTAAGGTCATTTTTTTATACCAGTGTTACTACTACTACTACTGTCAGAATATTTCTATATTCTAGAAATCTAGACATTAAAAAAATTCAGAGTCCAGATAAGGACACAAGCTGAGTGATAACACAATAACAGCAGTTTTATATTGTGTGTTTCCGGAATGTTAATCCAGGAACAGTATTATCCTGATATGCCAGCTTAAAACACTGTTCTTTAGTTTAGAGGGATTTGGACAGAAATCAAATCTTTCTTCTTTAAGACTATGGACCAAGAATTGGCACTATTAATGTCACATGCAATTTATTTCCCTGATTTTGGTCCTGTAGGTCTGGTATAAGGCCTAAGAATTTGCATTTTTTGACAAGTTTTTTCCCTCAAAGACATGATAGCATCTATTGTGTACTTGTTCTGAATCTCCACAGCCCCCATATGTGGTTCTACTGAATTTGTGTGAAAGCCATCTGTGATTAGGAGAGCAAGAACTTCAGGTGCATACGTTCTTTATCACAGGGATGCTCCTGTAATCTTACTAAATTTAGCTGGCAAAGATAAAATAATTTAATATATTCAAGATACGGCAGAGCCTGGCAACTCCCCATAGTGTACTCAGTATGCCAAAAACAGTATACTGAGTACATTAAGAAGGACGGTCCTCATCCCCCTGATCCTGAAAGAGTTTCCAATATGCCATTGGGTTACACTAGCACATGGCAAAGACAAATGGAGACATTTCCGGCACCCGCTCGAGCACTGCCATCTGACAGTGATGACAGATGACAAATCACTGTCATCACTCGATTTGTGATGACAGTGATGACAGTGATACAGTGATAATCAAGATAGTAGGCGGGAATGATAGTACAGAGGGTAGGGAACTTGCCTTGTGCACAGCTGACATGGGCTCAATCCCCAACAACCTATATTATTCCTTAGGCCCTGCCAGGAGTGATCCCTGAGCACTGGTCCAGGAGTAAGCCCCTGAGCACCAGTGAGTGTGGCCCCACCCCCCAAACAAAACAAAACAAACAATTTCAAAGTGAAAACTCTGCCCTGGTGATAATGATGTCCACATTTTGGTTTGGTGGTTTGGTGTTCACACTTTGAAAAGCCTGATTTAGATCATTTTTGGTTCACTTTGAATATGGAGCAAAAATTTGCTTCTTATCCCAACAATGAAGACTTTCAAAGATTTTCCAAAAGGATGAGATTGTTTCCAGAAGAAATGACTCCTACAAAATAACTCTTTAATGAGTTAAAGGGCAAGAAAATAAGAAACATCCAAATTGAATTTGTTAAAAAATACATATGGTTTCCCCAAAATAAAGGCTTGAGGCAAAATTTGAATCATATTTTATTGAACTCTGAAGCTTGGGGAAATACTGAGCTGGACTCCAGATGCCTGAAGCGTTCCCTATTTCTAGAATTTCATTTTGGCCGGCTAGCTTCTGACCTGAGATTATTTCCACCAAAGGGTGTAGGATTTCAGTTGTACAGAGGAGAGCTATTTCCAGAGTTAAATTCTTCTTTCTCATTAATTTTCACTTACTTCTTAAGGTTAATGTAATTAGCTCGAGTTATTTCTGTCATCTTAGCAAGGAAGAATTTCCCTCTTTCTCACCCCACATTTATTATTTTTTTTCTCCACTGGAATCATCTAAGGATAGAATTTGCAAATTCCGGAGTGAATTTCCTTAATTTTGAGCCTTATTCCTTTGCATTGACAGAATCTTATTATTATTCTCAACAACGGTGAACATTTATGACATGATGCTTGAATGTCGATTTTATTTGGGAACAGCCCACAGGTGAAGCCAGCTCAGTACAAGTGTGAAGTTCTATCCCAAATCCTTATAATTACCATGTGGACATTCCAGTACATAACGTCTTTCTACCCTTATCTAGGTTGAGCTCAGAATAGGAGCGTTCTAATCAAGGGCTTTCAGTGGATTTAAGCTTATGGGTGTGAACCATTAGCAAATTTATGCTTAACTAAGTTGTTTCCCTTCTGGGGGAAAGATTTTTTTCCTCTGTCCTTTGGGATTTTGGTTAGTTTTGCTAAAATTCTGCTTTCATCTGTTTTTCTACGCCGTTTCTTCCAACCCAGTATCCCAGGAAAAGAAAAAAAAAACTGGTTTCTGAGTCTATGATCTTGGTTAAAGATATTGACTTCCATTTAAAAACATTTCATTTGTTTCCATATGTTTTTACTGTAGTTTAGGTAGTACTGTAGCACTGTTGTTCCGTTGTTCATCGATTTGCTCGACTGGGCACCAGTAACGTCTCCATTGTGAGACTCATTGTTACTGTTTTTGGCATTTCGAATATGCCAGGCTCTGCCATGCGGGCGGGATATTCTCGGTAGCTTGCCGGGCTCTCTGAGAGGGATGGAGAAATCGAACCCGGGTCGGCTATGTGCAAGGTGAATGCCTTACCCGCAGTGCTCTGGCTCCAGTCCATAGTTTAGGTAACATGATTGAAATACTGTAAACATTTATGGCTTTTATGTACAAAGCTACTAACCCTCACTACCACAAAAGTACTCAAGACCATGTGCTTAAAGTCATTCCCAATCTGCTACTGCCTTTCCTTCCTCACTCCTTCACTGTTGGTAATCTCAGTTCTGTAAACTGAGCCAGAGGGTTTGTCATTGGTCCATGTTGTCTATTCCATTGTTTGCTTCTTTATGTACCTCTGAGGTGCGAGATCATGAAGTGTTTCTCCTGTCTTTAGGGGATTTAATACTTTGTCAGGGCCAGGTTGAAATAGAAAATCATCGAAAACTGTGTTTAGCTCACTGCTTAGAGAGGAGGACTGTGGAAAAAAACTCAACCTGACTTTAGATGAGAAGGAAGTTCCCCTTGGTATTTTAACAAGTTACTGAGATTTTGAGGTTAACCTATTCTCTCTCAATACCAGATTGTGAAGAGAGTCCTAAAATCTGTCATTTTAAAGAAGCACCCTAAGTGATTCAACACTGATGGTATAAACATCCCAGCTTAACAAACACGGTCTTGGATGATTTTGCTAAGGGCAACCCTCAACAGGAACTATAGAAAAGGATACAATTAAAATTTATTTTTATCATGGCTTCCAATAAACAAGTACAAGTATTCTTAGAAGGTTGAAAATATGTGCTGCTCTAATTCATGGAGATTGTAGGTTGAATGAAAATTTGATCTATTATTTATGATACTGGTGTAAACACCAGATGTACCAGGGAACCAAATGATAACAAAACAAACAGTTGGAGATATGTCCATGAGTTGCTCAGTGAATTAGACCTGCGGGCTATTTTCTCCAACCTTTTTCACATTTGAGTGGCCCAAAGAGAGTTCAGAGCATCCTACCGTCCTCTGATCAAATTCTCCCTCTTTCTTGTGAGAATAAGTGTCAGTCTCCCTTAATACTCACATACGCTAATTTGGAAGCCCCATACACACTGAAATGGGGTAAAAATGCACCTTTTTGGGGTAAACATTCTTTGCAAATCCTTCCAATGTTTATTCTAGTTGCCCGTGATGGATCTCCTTCCTTCTGGTCTATTCTAACCTCAATTAAATATGAATTTTTAGTGTGCCAAGATAGAAATGTGATTAAAAATTTAGGTCTGGAGTTTGCTACAACTGGCTAGGAGTATTGGGTGAATTTCTCGTCTCTCTGACCCACTTTTATATCCCCACCCCCTCTCCCCTATTCATCTCTCCTTCCTCTTGGTATCCATAAAAGGAGATTAATATTCCCTTCCCCAGAGTGGAGGAATTCTCTAATATCTAGGAGAGCACAAGTGGAGATCATGGCAGGGTACTTAGTAAGTGGTAAATTACCAAGTCATTAGAATCAGATAGTACTGTTCTCACCCCAGATTTTGTACTTCAGTCTTGTTCTGTCATGTCCAAAGCTTTGAAATCTACTCTATGCTCAGTTTAAGCTCACCTCCTCACCTTTGGGATTACAATTCGGCTTTCCCAAACACATTAAATTGGTGATTTTTCAACTCCCTATCAGCAGACCAGTTCCTATCTGCAGGTGTGAAAGATTGAAAAGTGCTGCTTAATACATAACCAAGTTCATCTACATACTCAATCTCTCAATCTCTAAAATTTTGTCTCTGTTTATTTAATGGCTTCCTTAGAGTTGCTGGGGGCTGGGGGGTGAAGTCCCTTGACCTGGTGAATTAATGAAATTAATGCAAGGGCCTGAGGATACAAAGTCAATTGCAGGCAAAGCATGTGCAGTAACCCCTGCATTATTTCTCTGACCTTTGTCTTAAAAAACACACACACACACATACACACACTGAATTTGATGGTGTTTATAGGTTAATTAGTTGGTGAGCCCTTTTGGCCTATAGGGCAAAAAATAAATACAAAACTAAGAAAGCACATTTTCCATTAAAATTAACAAGACTCTAACTGAAATAGAAGCTAGCAGGAGCTTCCTCTGATGTTGGGAGATGTAGCAGGGGAGAAGGTCCTGCATTTGATTTGCACAGAATAGAGAATGCAGTTCTAGTGAGAATAGCCCTAGAGAAGGAGAAAACTTAGATGTTATTTAGCTTAACCAACTATCCAGGTTGAAATCTGATTTGTCAATGTTGTTAATGCTGACAGCGAACCCACACTTTAGAAGACTCACACCTCACCGAGTTCTACTTTCATGAAGTTAGACACCTGCCCTCAGCCAATCAAAGGGCAGTTTTGAAGAATCACAGCCTGGGAGAAGCAGTTTTAAAATTCCGAGTCCTCAGGCTGGAGCCATAGTACAGTGTGTTGAGTACTTCCTTTGCACGCTGCCAACAAGTGTTCAGTCCCTGGCACCTTGTTCCTAGAGCCTGCCAGGAGTAAGCCATGGGCACAGCTGGTGTGTGCCTCCCCTCGCTCAAAAAATAAGTTAAACAAAAGTCCCAAGTCCCCTTTAAAAATCACACCCTTTACATCTATACAATGGAATACTATGCAGCTGTTAGAAAAAAGGAGGTCAAGAATTTTGTAGTCAAGTGGATGGGCATGAAAAGTTTCATGCTGAGTGAAATGAGTCAGAAAGAGAGAGACAGACATAGAAAGATTGCACTCATCTATGGTATATAGAATAACAGAGTGGGAGACTAACACCCAAGAACTGTAGAAATAAGTACCAGGAGGTTGACTCCATGGCTTCGAGGCTGGCCTCACGTTCCGGGGAAAGGTCAACTCAGAGAAGCGATCACCAACTACATTGTAGTCGAAGGCCATGTGGGGGAAGGGAGTTGCGGGCTGAATGAGGGCTAGAGACTGAGCACAGCGGCCACTCAACACCTTTATTGCAAACCACAACAGCTAATTAGAGAGAGAAAACAGAAGGGAATGCCTTGCCACAGTGGCAGGGTGGGGTGGGGGGGAGATGGGATTGGGGAGGGTGGGAGGGACACTGGGTTTACGGGTGGTGGAGAATGGGCACTGGTGAAGGGATGGGTTCCCAAACTTTGTATGAGGGAAGTATGAGCACAAAAGTGTATAAATCTGTAACTGTACCCTCACGGTGATTCTCTAATTAAAAATAAATAAATTAAAAAAAAAAGAAAAAAAATCACACCCTAATTATTTAAAGAGACTGCTCTTACTTTGGACACTGTAAAGAGTATTAATGTACTAAAGAAAGCACAGGTAGGATAGGGTACTCGTACCCTATAGGCTAGCAAGTAGCCAGCCTGAACCAGGTACTAAAAATCAAACTGATTCCAGGCATCCCTTATGTCCTCCAAGCCTGACAAGAGTGAGAATTACTCCTGAATTTAGAGTCAGGAATAATTCTCAACTGAATAGTTCAACACAGAATTTAAGAAAAAATCATTCAATGCATTTGTCCATTGAAATATATTTATGTATATATGTATATATATATTTCTACATAAAGGCACTGTGATTTGCAAAGTTTTCATAACAGTTTTGGACATTCATGTTCCAATTCCAACTCCAAGCCCATAAGCATCATTATAAGTGTGCTTCCAGTAAGGACCCAAGGGTATCTCCTTCTTCCTATGCTGCTTTTGTCGCTGTGAGCTGATGTGTGGATGGTGTTCAGGAGTATGAGGCAACTCTTCAGCTCTCTATCTCTACTCCGTTGATGAGCGGTACAATTCTACCGTGTGTTCAGTATGTCGTAGAGCTGGCAAAATTCAGTCCTTTATATCTAAGTCTTTATTGGTGTTTAGTGCAAACCCCGAGTAGGAGACAATCCAAGAGAAGGTGCTTAACAAGCAGGGAGACAGTAACCATCAGGCCTGGGAGATGGTTCCGTCATTTCAAAGGGATGATTCAAAGTGCTGAAGAATTCAATTAAGACTATTTAAGTTAATATATATCTAAAGATTATTTAAATTTGTACCCACTGTTTGATTTGTTGATTGGTAGGTCTATTAGGAACACATCTTTTTACACGCCTTTTCATTTCTTTCTAACGATGACCTCGAGCACTGTCAAATAGAGCAGATGCTTCATTTCTGTAGAACTGAATAGTTCTACATTAGTTAGAATAGACCAAACCCTAACGTTTCATAGGTAAGGAATCAGGAACTTGTCTAGACACTTTGTATAACTTCCTAATTTACTGTTAGACCCCGAGCAGGGGTAGTTGGTGCTTGGTGATTCCATTGGATTTTGTCTGTGTTCCATGGACAGGAGAAGCTGCTAGGGGAGGGGAAAACTTCCTTTTCTCACATCTCCCTCCCCAAGGCTGCAGTAAATAAGGGGTCAAGGGCCATAGAAACCCACATTCTGTGTGACTTAAGTTCCTCACCTATTCCCACACAACTTGCCCTGGGGAGTTCCTCCTGCTGCTCTCTTTTCTAGCTCTGTCTTGTGAAATTTTCTCGGACTTCTGCTCTCCCTGTATTTTCCAGGGTTCTCATTGCCATGACTTAGATGCTTCTCGAGCTTCTGTGGAAAGATAACCTAATCAGGAGAAAAGAAGCAAGACCTCAGATATCACATTTGAAGAGCCCCAATAAGGATTTTTCCTGAAGAAAAAAAAAATAAAACCGCTACCACGCCTGAGGTAGATTCTGCCACTTAGCATGGTTTTAAATTGAAATTCCCACCCCCCCCCCGCACCACTCCCACCATCCTATAGATGTTTTAGAACCTAAGCACAGACGAATTTTCTCAAAGTCACTGCACTTTGATATCTCAGATTCTCCACAGGCTCTAGGACAGTGACTGCCCACGTCTCCATGGGGGCCACTTTTGAAGCCAACTCTGTGAATTCACAGAAGATCTGTGAAGAAAGCCTTAGGAAAGAGGCTTTTTTAGAAATGGCCCTGCAGGATGAAGCTTCAATCCCTCAGACCAATTGCTCTTAAAAGGTACAGTCCGGTGATCATTGTATGTCTCCCACATCAACAATATGGAAAAAGCTGGGCCTAATGGTCAAAGAAATGCCGCCAGGCCTAATGGAACTTCAATTTCATGTCCCCTTTCCTGGTCGCTTCTGAGGTGAGGCCAGAAGCTCAGATAATCAACTTACATCCTTTGTGAAGGGGAATGGCATATTGAAACATAGACCTGGCTGTTCTAGCAATTTCTTTCTGACATGTCCTCTTTTCTCTTCTGACAAAAACAAAAAGCAAACTGAAGCTGAAAACCTGACTGAGGCCATTTTTTTTTATTGTTGTTTTTATTCTTTCCCTTGTTAGGTACAAAATATATGAAGCAAATGGAAAGAGAGAAAAGGAACAGAGAACAAGTACCAAGAGATGAAGAGAAATAAATTCTATTAAAGAAAGCAAAGTATTATTTAATTCAGTTGCTTTTAGAACTGGTGATGGTTTATGAAGAGTAAGCCACTAAAGAGCATGACATGATAATATTTAGTAAAACTCTGGTACACACCAAAGACATTAGAAAAAAACATTAACTATGCCTTTTGCCACTTTACATTTATATAACACTCTGCAGTGTTAAAGAGTTTTCATGACCAACGAAAGGTTGCAGCTCACATTACTTGTGAAATAAAGCAGGGAGTTTATTTTTATCCCAATTTATGGGGAAAAAAACAGTTTCAGAGTCCAAGGTCAAGAGATAAATAAATACGATCTTCTCAGTGGCAATTAGAATTCTGAAAAATGTGGTCAATCATTTACAGGAGGCTGTTGTTTTTGTAAACTAGTCTATCTTATGGTCAATAGAGAAAAGTAAACTAAGGTAATAGACATTACTCTTGAAGTGAATCAAATTACATATCATGGTAAGAATCTGTACAAACAAAAATCTGAAATTAGCCAATACTGGAACCCATGTCAACTTGAATTTATAACATAGCAAAGCACATTTCTTTGGGGTACTTGAAGATGGATCCTTTTTTAATTTGATCTGCATAAAACAGTTGCCATTTATGCTGCACATACACATGCTTTTATAAACATTATCATATTTCATTTTACTTTTTTATGACTGACAATCAAATTTCAGGGAAAGAGATATCTGAACAAGCCAAAACAAACAAGAGGCATAATAGGATTGGCAGTTTCTAGATCACATCAGTCTTGGTACCTGATTAAGGACATAGGTGACAGTGTAAGGAAGATAATACTTAGCTATGAAGACAAAGCTTTTCCAATGAATGGTATGATGGCCATTTATGATTATCTAAAAAGAAAAAAATTAGGCTCAGTTGGTTTGGGGTAACTCACTGATGCATACTGTTCCACATTCCCATTGTGACTCAGCAATCTATGAGAAACCATTCCTCAAACTTTTAGGATGGAAATAAGAGACCAACAAATTTAATTATGTCTATGTTACTCTCACACAGACATTCTACCCACCCTCTAATTAAACTAAAACTTGAATTTTATTTCTCTTCTAAACTTGAATTCTCTCTAAAATTCGAACCTGTTGAAAGTGTCAGGTACTAAGTCATAGTCCTGGCTGCACTCAACCTGTTTGTATATGTACATCACGACAGCTGAAATTCACTATGGGTCTCTGCTAATGGATCCCCAATTTAGAACACGGGCAACTGGAGACAGGGCATGTCTAACAGGGGCGCCCAGCTCTGGAATCCCCTGCCTATCTCGGCCCATCAAAGCTCTACTTGCCAATCTTCCAGGCTTGATGCCAACCTCATATTTTTAGACTAATTAAGCGGCATTCTGAAGCATTTCTTTTCCCCTGAAAGGATAGTTTTATTCAGAGTGAGTTTTCGGTATATTAATCATTTAATCTATTTTATCAACTTAAACTAATGATTTGCTTAACATATTCTTTGATATTTCAAATGATGCCCACTGGAACCTGCATCTGGGCTTGAGTACAGAAAACAAATTTGCTAATTAGAATAAACTATTCAAGGACTAAAACAAATTAAAGGAAAGTAACACATGTGGCTCAATATCTACTCTCTCGCATTCACATGAACATTGTCTTTCTGTTCCTATCCCAAGGACACCTCCATCCCCTCCAATACCCGCTTGTCGAGGAACTTCTGGTGATAGCAGAGAAGAAATGATGGTGAGTTGCAAGTCGACTCCTGCTCCCTCCCCCTCAGCTCTATGCTGCTGCATCTGCCATGCTCGGAAATGCTCACGGCTCACCTCTGAGAACATTTTTAGTTTCATGCCACAAGGAGATGCACATTAATTACGGGTTGGAGAAGGAACTGGAATGCTGTGGTGGCACGTTCTATTTTAATGGAAAGAATCTAAGTGCCTGCACTGAACATTTGCCCCTGTGTGTGCTTTTTATTGTTGTGTGTTCTTTGCTTTTGTGCTGTGATTTCCCTTTTTCTTCTGTATTTTTGCTACTGCATCTGATTCCTATCACTGTTAAGTTCTTAAAGTCACGATAAACACGATGATAAACAGATATGAAGAAAGAAGATATTAACTGAAGTTATCATGACATTTAAATCTTGATCCTTAATTGTGATCCAATTTGATTAGGATCAAACTTTGAATCCCTGACTAAACCAGTGAGGTGATTTATCTGGCCAGGCTTGTTCTGAATATAAAGGGTAACTATTTCCCTCTTGGACTTGCAGCCTCTGCTTTCTAATTTACTATTTAATTTTGGACATAGTTCTCTGTGATTTTTACATTCTTCGTCAAATGTCTTCCAAACTAAATGGGTTCACTTGAAAAATTACAGAATAGTAAATTTTCCCTCTTAGCACTCATTCTCACCACATTAGAAATACTGCAACATTTTATGCTATTTAATATGACTTCTAAAACTTTTATTAGTGATGTGCTAATGAGACCTTCAAGGCTCTAATCCATTACAGAGGATGTAGCCAAGGCTAATAGGAGCACAGCTTCCTTGGCAACCAGGCATCAGATTTTTCTTCTAATATAAGACTGGTCAATTTTCCACTCCATTGACGTTTGTCATTGCAGTAATGAAGCAGCTTATATTTTTCTTGCAACAAAATGACTAATTTAGTTATTGATTTTCTGCTTGAATGTCATCTTTTATTTAAGTTATTTGAAAAATAGTTACTGTATTCTTCTACATGTACAGGGTGAGATAGAAAGGTCTTTTGCTTTATTTGGTTCCAACATTAATACCTGAGTGGGTCTTTGTTTTGTCACGTTTTTCACTACTGAGAGGCTCATTATTCAGATAAGATGCTCATCTGGGATCTGTAGCACATGATAGTGACCTATCTGAAGAGAGAGTGTGACTATCTCTCAAAACTCTCATTTAAATATGGAATCATACTGATGGAAAACATCTGGAAAAATTGAAAGGAAATTATCTTTATTTTTTTCCTGTTTGGGTCCCTTTCTCTTGAGACCATAGTCAATATTATAGAGGGAGAATTTTTAAAAAATTAGAACAAATACTTTATTAATTTAAAGGTATAATTGTAAATTGTTTCACATTGGAAAATTGCAGCCTTATGTATTTTTTTATTAGTAAATCACCATGAGGTACACTTACAAACTTATGAACTTTCATGGCTGCATTTCAGTTATTCAGCGATCATTTACCCATCCCTCCACCAGTGCCCATTCTCCTCCACCAATGATCCCAGTATCCCTCTCACCACCCCCACCGCATCCTCCCCACCCCACCCTGCCTCTGCTGCAGGGCATTCCCTTTTGTTCTCTCTCCTTTTGGGTGTTGTAATTTGCAATAGAGGTATTGAGTGGCCATCATGTTCGGTCTATAGTCTACTTTTGGCACACATCTTTCAACCTGAATGAGTCCTCCCAACATCCTAGAGGGAGAAATTTTAAAGTTAATTAATTTTTGTTCGATAAGATAGTAGAGAACTTCAAAATGCCAATGCACGTAACTTGTACATTGTTTCCTGACCATTGATCATGATATTCCTATTACTTGATGGCTCTTTGACGACTGAAGTCATACCTTATACATCTTTTGTATTGTATCTTTTGAAGAGTACTACACAATACAGGCAAACAACAATATCTCTGTTCAATAAGTCATTGAAAAAGGCATAGATAAGATAGAGATGGTAAATGATATGAGGTTCTAAAGACAAGTCAATAAGTAGACACTTTCATAGGTTTTGTGCTTAATTTTTATTGGAAGGTCTTCCCTGACCAGAAGTAATTTTCTGCCTATGTTTATTGGGGTACAACCATTCCCTTTACTAGGCTCAAAATTCCTGGTTTTAGAGTCACTAAAGATATTAGTCAAGGATGGTCAAAAGAATTCATCCCATTTATTAGATAGTTCTATTGAACTGGTGAGGATCTCATAGAATGGTAATTAGAGATGGGATCTTATATTATTCCCAGGCTTAGTGAAAAAGTCCAGGTGGCTATCTCTGGGTTTGAAATATGCTCTAACTTTCAGCAGAATTTTTATCTTGCTTTCAAATCCCAGAAAAAGTTCTATCCCTTCTAAAAGAACTTCGTGGCTTTATCTGGAATTAGCCACTCATCCACCTCTATTCTCATAGCCCATTATTCTGTTTTTTAATCTTGTATTTGAAACTGTCTCATCCCTCTAACTATATTCCCTTCCACTCATCTGATGACCACTTAATTATTCATGTTAACTTCACCAAAGTAGTTGTTCTTGGTAGGCAAGTTTTCCCACCTTTTTAATCTCTTCATGCCAGTATGGATATTGGACATACTCTCCATCGGTTATGATGAAGGAAATGAATAGTATGCTAATTGACATAGGCCACCCAACAGACTACCTGTATTGAATGCATTAGAGACTAAGTAAGAGGAAGAGAATCTTCCATGCTTGCAGAGACTTGGCTCTGTAACAGTGGAGGTAAGTGTGTAGGATTCCATAAAGCACCGACACAAGGTCATTCTTGAATATTTTTCCAGTTCAAGAGGACATTGAGGAAAGACTGAATGATCCTGTAAATGTCATCTGATCTCATAATTTACCAGCACAGAGAGGATGTATGTGGTTGGTCAGTTATACTAATCTGCGTTTGAGTAAATTATATTAGAAAAGCAGACATTTCAGAGCTTAATACTCTACAATTTGTAGCTGTGTGGCATGGAAAACTTATTTAAGCTAAATTAGCCTTAATTTATTTTACCTATATGAAAGAATATCTACTTTGCAGGTCAGAATTAAATGAGGTAATACATGCACAGTGTTTAGCATGATACGCTAAAATAACATTAGCATAATTATGGAGATGATTGAATCTACTTGTTTCTTCTCTCTGGCATTCCATTACCATTCTTATAATTTTTCTTGAAATGCTTGTATGCTGGTGGAAAATATGACTTCAATTTGTTTTAACTGACTAAACCCTGCGAATAAATTATTTTTAACAGTATAGGGCATCAATGGAATAAAAATTAAGGTCATGTGACTTAGCTTTTCAAATATGTGTTTTTTGATATAGTCTCAGCTAGAGTAGATGGATTAATTATTATGAATCATAAAGCCTTCACTTCACTGATGCATGAGTCAAGAAAATCAAGATAAATACCTTTGGATGTGCATTACCCCAACACTCCCCTGCTACCTACCTACACCACATTGCCTTTAATTTTCCTTCCCACTTCCTACAAAATCTTATAATCTTAGGCAAATAGACAATAGCATAACTCCCAAATTTTCACATGAGATTATCTTTGTGTGTTGATACAGCAGCCAGCTCCTATTTACAAGAAAGAAACTAAAGTACCAAGAGTTAAGCAATATAACCATAAAAACCAAGTTAATCAATAAATCAAGAATTCTTTCTACTGCTCCAAAGACGAATGTGATAGCAATTTTCCTTAAAGTGGTATTTTCCCAATAGGGTCATTTAGCCTGGTTCATTTCCTGCATACTGCTACTTAGCATATAGAAAATAATAAAATAATAAAATAGAAGTTATTGAATACTAATGCTCCCAGCCCTGTGCCAAAAATCTTTATGATAAAAATATAAAGTAATTACAATTATTGTCCATTTTCTAGATAAGGATAGTAGGCTAAGAGATATTAGACAATTTGTCCAAAGTCACTCAACTAATGAGTGGTAGAGAAAGAGACTTAAAATTATGTTTTACTGATTCTAATTCTATACTCTTTATTTGTTTGTTTGGGGGCTACATCTGTCAATGCTCAGTGATTATTCCTGGTTGCGCACTGAGGAATTACTCCTGACAGTGTTTGGGGATCATGTAGGATGCTGGGGATTGAACCCAGGATGGCTGTGTGGAAGGCAAGCACTCTACCTACGGTGAAAACTTTCGGGCCACTACACTCAACCGATATAAATACAAGTTCTGCCTCTTAGTCATTTCACATTGACTCTATCTGTTTCATGACTACATTTTATACTGGCTATGAACCAGCTTTGTGGAGAAAAGAGTGGAGTGGGTTGGGGGAGACAAGGAGAGGAAGTGGGAGAAGCGGGGAACTTTTACTATTACGTGCCTCCTATATTTATTACTCCTACTATGTGCAAGTACCACACTAGATTCTCAGTCGGAGCTTTGAAAAAAAGAATGACTTTGTCACTCATGGGAGTCTCACTTGTCCCAGGAATCCTGCACCCACTTCTCCCAGTGAACAGAAAGTGTGTGACCACTTGTGGGTCTTGTGACATCTGCAGCTTATTCTCGAGAAGCCAATAGGAGAGGAACTCTGCCTGTCAGCTGAAAGCGTATAAAAAATTAAAAAGAAAACATTTAATGGATTCTCTTAAAGGTGTCTTTGAGCCCCTGCTTTGACGCATATACAATGGACTGTCTATTTCTCTCAATGTGAAGTGGATCACGTTGCACCCCCTCAAGTTATGCAACCATAGGGAAGCAGCAGTCTCACTGGGCTCTTGGCCGGTAACTGTTTCCAATAACAGGCAGTCTTCATCCTTGCTGAGTTCTGAACGCATGGCAGGACACAGTGAGCGGCCTTCTTGTTTTCTGTCACCCAGGGTGGTGAGGGCCCTGAGGCAGGGCAATGGGTGGGCCTTCCTTTGAGCGCTTCTAATGACTCCACACAGTCCTGGGAATAAGTCTTACCTTCTTCCTCCCCTTGCCATATTTGGTTTGCCTCAGAGTCAGCAACTGTCAGTCATTAAGGGTTTCAGGACAAAGAATAGGGACAACTCCGGAACCCCCAAATAAGTTCCAGGGTCTGTGACTCACTGCATCATCTGGCCCCATGGAACAATTTTCCAAATATTTCTCGTCACCATCTCTTCCCTTCAAACTAAAATGGCAGATTGAAAAAAAAAAAATTTTTGAAAGCACTGAGTAAAGGATAAAAAAGTTTCATAATGGGATTTGAAAGCCTGGGCAATCATGTCATTAAAAGAAAAAAAAAAAAAGGATTGGCTGCCAAACAGCTTGCTCAAATGACACTAGGCATATTGCCTAGTGAACTTCAGATGAATAGGCATTGGAGTCTGTCTGGGCCTGATTTTCAGTCTTTTTGAAGAGGGAATCTGAGGCAAGCAAGTACACTCCAGCAAGACGGAGCCCTGTCAGGTTAGCTCAAGGGAGGATGAGTCTGGGGAACTTGGGAGGTGGTCTTAGTGACCTGCCAGAACATTGCTCTGTGGAGTCACGCCCACCATTGCTTCTCCCAAAGGGACAGAAAAGCAGACACGACTGTGGCCCATGCAATATGGTAAGCAGATGTCTGCTCACACAGACACAGTGATTCAACTTCCCAGAGAGGTAAAGGTAGCCGAGGTATCTTAAGAGGAGGGCAGGGAGGAAGCCCAGGATCCTTATCCCACTCTCACTCTTGGGAGGTAAGTGAAATAATTCTGTGGTGTTCCCTAGGAGGGCCTTCCAGTTGCAGATCCAGGTGTGGGATAATGCAATTCAAGTGGCGCTATCTGCTAGGAAGCTCTCAGAGCTGGTCGGTCATCTTCACCTGGGCCCCTAGTGACATGACTATGGTTATGGACACTGTTTACACAAGTACATTAACGATCTACCCTGACTCACATCCTCTGTTTTCTTTACAGACTCCTGAGCAATTCGTAATATCCACCTTTCCCTAGGTTCACCTTTTTCCTCTGTTCACCCCATACACCTGTATGACAGCCAAGGGTTTTGCCTCATTCTTGAGTCAGCTGAATATACAGATGTTTGTACCTGTGCCAGAGTCTCGCCATCATGTTTGTGGTCCACCTGCTGTTTGTTTATCAGCTTCTGTATACAGGCAAGTTTACTGGGCTTTATCACTTGAGTTACATCTGTGAATAGCGTCTTAGGTCATTATCTAGAGTCAGCCAAGAGTATTGCTTAGAAGTAATCAGGACACTTCTACATAAGCCATAGATCCAATTTGTCTGAAAAAAGAACTCATTTTATAAAAGTTTAAGATTCAGGTATATAAATTAAATTGCAAGTAACTTTTTTGTAAACTCAGTGGGCTACACAAAGCAGTGATCTTAGATGAGATTGATATCACCTCCTTGGAGAAGTTTGGGAGTCTGGGGGAAATTTGTTAATCCCAACGACTGAAGTAGTATGATTGGCATTTAGTGAGAAGGATTCAGGGAGGCTAAATTAGTTTTATGCAAAAAAAATTGTCTATGTAAATATCCTGGTGCCTAAAATGAACCACTTTAGACTCAATCACAAAATTTTTTCAGAGTTTTAATGCAAGTTGAGTTTTCCTAGAATGTAAGTTTTGCTGAAAAAAAAATCAGGAAACGGGATGATATTTTGATTTGTTTGCGACTTGACAAGGAGATTAATTTTTGGGGAAAAGTCACATGATTGACAATATGGTCAGTGATTTTTGAGTAACCGAGTTATACCCTCATATCTGGTTGTATTATGGCCATTATATTTCTGGTAATACTGTTGGTGTTAAAATAGTAATGCATGATAATAATATACTGCATCTTTAAAAATATTGCCTAAGGCTTAGAGCAAAAGTACAGTAGGTAGAGCACTGCCTTGTACACTTTTTTTTTTCCTTAATTGAATCACCGTGAGATACAATTACAAAGCTATCACGATTGACTTTTGGTCATACAATGATCAAATACCCATCTCTTCACCAGTGTGCATTTTTCACCACCAATGTCCCCATTATCCCTCCAGCCACCCTCCCCGCCCCCACCTTTGTGGTAGGTATCTTCCTTCTTACTCTCTCTCTACTTTGGCACATCAAAGTTCTTATCACGGTTCTTACACTCTGTTGATCTGGTTCAATGCCTTCCCCCCCCCCCCGTCCCCATTTCCCAAGACCCCCTGGAGTAATCCTGGAGCACAAGGGCAGGAGTAGGAGTAAGCAACAACAAAATAAAATTGCCAAGTGTTGTTATGCCTGGAAATTTTTCTAACAAAATGTTAAATTCTGGGGCTGGAGTGATAATACAGTGGGTGATAAAGCACTGGAGCAAAAATACAGCACTTGCCGTGTATGCTGCCTACCCAGGCTTGATTCTCTACTCCACATTCGGTCCCAGAGTCCAACAGGAGTGCTCCCCTCGAGCAGAGCCAGGAGTAAGGCCCTGAGCACCGCTGGGTGTGGCGCCAAATGAATAAACAAAAACAAATGTTAAATTCTCATAAAAGACTCATTTCTCTTTTTCTATTTTGCAGGACATTGTGTTTATATTTTTAAAGTTTAAAAAGTTAGTTTATGATTTTCTAGATGAGATAGCAAATTAGACATTTTTAAAAAATAGATGTAAACTTTGTATGTGAGAACTATTGGCACCGAGCAACATTGGACAGTAATTCAGACTGAAATATTTTCCATTTTGCACAAATAGATTTCCTGTTGTACTAATGGATAATAATGAGGGCAATGATTTTCAACATAAATGATGTGACAGAGCATCTGAAAAAGGTTTCCTATTTAATTGTGGTTTAATAACTCAGCCACCTATCAATAAATTTTCCTTGTGCTTAGCTCATTTTCATTTTAACATTTTCAAAAAAAATTCCTGATTACTTTATGTTGCTAGATATTCTGAGGATTAAAATACTTAGGGACCTGATTTTTTAGAAGCATAGACTGCCCTCTCTTGGAGGCCAATCTGCATAGTTAATAAATTTGGCATCCTTAGCTTGGACATCCAGTACCACCAATGAGGTTTCCATATAGAAATTTTGAACTGTCCCTGAACCATTGCACCCTTATAACCATCAAAGTGATTATCACATACTGGGGATTTAATGCCTCAAATCACTGGAGGTGCAAGGTCAATAAGGAGTATATATTACAATGGAGAAGAGAAGAAAACTGACTTAGTAGAGGGAGAAGACCTTTGGATTTAGGTCTATGTGCTGAGATTACATGTTGGTTGTACTATTAAGTAGCTGCCATCTTGGAAAAGTTCAATTTCTTCCTCTCTAAAAATGAATGTAATACTGTATGCTTAATAAACTGATTTGGGGATGACCTGTGTAAAGTCCGTAATAGAATGTCCAGTATAACAAAGGGATCAAACAAAGTGCCTAAATCACTTTAAGTCATCTTCTTTTCCGGGAAACTGCTCAATTCCAGCAGCTGAGAGGACAAACTTAACCTAGTCATCTGATCAAATGCACCTATTTAGAAAGCTCTTCTTTCCTGTAAATGGGAAGTGAAAAATATCAAGCCTGTATTCTTCCTGTGTTTTCTTTATCAGTGGTAACTTATTCTACTTGTTACCCAAGTATCATGAGTCATAGGAAAATGTGAAAACATTTATATTTTAAACTATTAAAAATTATAATCAATTTCTCCCTTCTACAATTATTTCCATCTCTCTTTCCCAGCAACCAAATTACAGTGAGTCATGAAAATGAATGGACCATATCAAATAGGATATCTATTGTCAGGTGACTTAAAATAAATTAATGCTTAGTGTATTAAAGCCCAAATTGTTCTATAGAACTCCCTCCTTACATATTCTTCTATGCATATTTGAGCTTGAAATAATAAAATTTTTTTCTATGAATAAAGGATCAGTTGTAGCTAGATTTCTTTAAAATTGCTCAAAGTTGGGCTGAAGAGAGAGTACAGTAGGTAGGTTGCTGACGGGTGTTTGGTTCTCAGCACTACACATGGTTCCTCAAGCCCCACCAGGAGTGATTCCTGGCCTCAGAATTAGGAGTAAGCCCTGAGGACCCCCCCCCAGCATGGCCCAAGAACAAAGCAAACAAAATATGATTGCTCAAAGGAAACCCCCAAGAGATAGATTATGAATTATGGATTAACATTAGGTTATAAGCAACTCTCTAATAGAGGGGTCTCAAAAACTCCCTCCTTCCTGGGGGAGGCTTGGAGCTTACCACTAACTCTGCACCCAGCAATCACTCCTGACAGGGCTTGGGGTGAACTTATGGGGTGCCAGGGATCAAACCTGGTCAGTCTTCCCTGTTGCAAGGCAAGCATCCTGCCTGCTATCGCATCACTCAGGCCCAGAAATATATTCTTCTCTCCCTAATCACCCCCGCTGTCCTGAGAATACTGTGCCAACTGGACTGTGCCAACTACACTTAGTTTCTAGCGATAAACTCTGAAGACAGATGGGAGCCTGATTTATACTGTTTGCTTTCTACCCTCCCTCCTAAATGTGTAAGACCTACTCAGAGTCTGCTCTTCACTCAACTGTAAGAAACAAACAGCTTTTTGTGTTGTCGAAATTTAAATTATTTTTTTGCAGGGAAGTCTTCGATTAAGGTACAGATTCCCTCACTCCTTAGAGGAGTAGGAAGTTCAACGATTTCAGTGATTCTTTGGGGGATGGGGAGACCACACCCAACATTGCTTAGGGCTTACTTTTGGCTCTGCACTCAGAAATCACTCTTGGCAGTCTGGGGGGCCACATGTGGTGCCTAAGATATAACCCTCCTCCTTGGCCATGTACAATGCAAAGACTCTACCCATTGTACGACCTCGCTGATCTCTACCTCAGTGATTCTTTAGGAATATAGAAATCTGAAACAAGCCCTCCCATATCTCCCCGGGAAAGAAAGAAACAGAATCCCTTAAAATGTGAGTCGTTCTCTTAGAGAATATCAACTACACATTTTGTCTTCGTTTTGCCATTAATTAAAGATGACTAATCTCATCCTAATTACCAAGATCAAAGTTAAAAAGAAAGAAAAAAGGAATGATTTTTGATCTGATAAGATTTGGTTTTCAGAAATTCATCTGGCTACCGACCCATTTTCTAAAATTATCTCCAACACACTTCAAAAACTGAGAAATAGTTCGAGCCTGCCCTTTGTGCCTCCCTAGAGATGCCAGCCAGCCATTCCAGAGGGGCATGAAAGAGACTTTGAACATAGCACACTCATTAAGAGGTCAGTTCACACAGTCAGCCTCTGGTCCCTTCCCTTTTAATGAGATTTGTAGAGACCCCTGCAAGTTCCTCAGTCCCTGTTGCTTATCTCGCCCCTAAAGCCACAACCTTCAGTAACATTCTAATCATTTCCAGAGTTTTTAACTTTCATGTTGTGAACTGAGATGTAATACGTGCAGATGACAAAATACAGAAGAGGTTGAGATGCACCACAAGGAGGTGACCTGTTTATAATGACACACACACAAAGTCACTTGTAAGGCGACACAAAGGCTAAGACATATTAAAAATATAAATTAAGAGGAACTTTTCTCTACCCCATCTCCAAGTGCATCTGTATTTCTTTAAATAGAATAATTTGACTTCACTGTCAAGTACACTATTTGGGGGTTGAAACAGGCAAATGCATGACGTCCAATTTACTAGGCTGCCAGCAAGTTTAGTATCTGTGTTGATTAGTACAATCTTAATTATGTTAAAGCAAGTAAAGGAAACAAGATTAGAGGTTTGCTAAAACGTTAACAGCTGTTATCTTTGAAGAGATAGGTCTGAAGGAATTGAAGCTTTCATCTTTTGCTTGCCAGGAAAAGCATATTTAAGCTCTTGAGCCACAGAATGAAGTCAGGATCAGAACCATCCAAATAAAAGCCTGTTAAATCCCAGTTCGGGCTTGGTCTCTGTGGAGATAGTTTTTTCAGGACTTTGTAGAGTTGTGAAGGTGGAAATCAGCATGATATTTACGTGTGTGTGTCTAGCTGAGCCCTCACCTCTGGAACAGTTATATTCCCGACCTTTCTTTCTGCTCTTGCACACTGGTAGCTTAAAAATATACTTGAATTATCTTTTAAGCAAGGCTTTAGACAGGAGCAGCAATACTGTTTTAGGCTCTGAAGACACACTTCAATAAGACAAAGATGTTTCCTGTTGTCCTGAGCTTATGTTCCAGTTAGGGTTGCTAATTTGTAGACATAAATGAGTAGAGTCACAGAGTACTTTTGAGTGATAGCTCTGAAAAAGATGGGCTGATAAAGATGTGATAGGGCTTCAACAAGTTTGGGTAAGGGGGGGATGAAATGGTTGAAGAAATCTACCTGAAGAGGTGATGTTAGTGATGCTTGGTTACTCTAATACTCTAATACTCTCATACATTATAGCAAGAAAGATCTGACTCAGTAAGTTCAGAGAGCACAAATTAAATAAGTGTTGTTTTGGAACAAATAGGTAGCATCTTACAAGCAAAAAAAAAACTCTATGTTTTACTGATGTAAGGAACTAATATAAATAATTCAAGTCTCTAGCCTTTACCTTTGAAGGTGGAGCAAAATCTGGGAATCCACTTACTACTTCATATCTTCATAAAAAAAGTTACAAGAACTTAAATATTGTATTTCTGCACAAAGCACAAGTAACATCAAATCACTGTTGTAAATTTAAATGGGTAGAAATAGTTCACATTGGAAAGTGGGGACCGAGTGAATCCAAGACAGTTTCCAAGAAGATGAGTAAAGAGAGCACTCGCCAGGGGTAGGAGGTAAAAGCAGAGAGGTCAAGCTACCAGTGGGGAACTGACTCTTTGCTCTATCCAAGTCTCATTCTTGCAGCGGGGGCAGGGGATGCCTCTTGCAGGGGGAAATGCTGCCTTTTGGAGAGAATTCTATCCTCTACACGAGCCAGAGACAGGAACACATGCACTGCTAGAGGGAAGCGGGGTGGAGGAAGAGCTTGCTGGAACTTCTACTTTTATGACATGTGCAGGAATATTTTAAATATGAGCCCTTCGTTTAACAAAACTCATTTGTCTCTAACTTAAACCATATCTCTTTAAAGGACGTATAATCAATGGAAACAAGTCCTTTCAACTAACTGGAAGCGTATGCTTCACCAACAGGAGATAGTCTTGTGTCTTCAATTTTTTTGTTGCCTCTGGTTCTTGGAAACAGGGATAAAATTGGGGAAGCCAAACAAAGACGACAAACACTGGTTTGAAGTTCATGTGCAGCTTACAAGCTAAGAAGACTAAAAAAAAATGTGCAAAAGGATTTTGAACTGAAGTCTAAAATGAATAGAGTCCCCAACATTTCTACACAGAGGGAAAAAGTTATGCATTGAAACATTTCAGGTTTTTTTAATCTCTCCTACACCCAAGATGTCAGCAGTGAGAGAAAAGAGAGTGATTACTTCAGAGAGTTGACCCCAGTCTTACTTACTGTTCTCATTGCCACGGCTCTTGGGAACGAGCGGAGCAGAGCACCTCCTGGTCCTGGCTAGTCGGAAGCAGAGACTCCGCAGCTTATGGCTTTGGACTTTCACTTTATTTATTTTTTATTTTTAATTCTTACTGAGATTTGGAGCCACACCCAGCAGTGCTCTGGGGCTATTCCTGGCTCTATGCTCAGGGATAACTCCTGGCAGTGCTCAGGGAACCATATGAGGTGCTGGAGGTCGAACAGGGGCCAGCTCCATGCTAGGCAAGCCCCTTAACTCTGCCCTATTCTTCTGAATGCTAGGCTCACACTTTATTATACCACAATTCCATTTATAGGCCTGTGGGCTGATGCAGATGCATCTGAGGCCACTTGGTTGCAGGTAACTGCTACACAGTGGCCTCCAACGGGAAATCCATTAGGTCCCCTTTAGTGGTACCCACACACTTGGCTGGAGCCACTTTTAAAAACATGCTTCAACATTTAGAAATGGCAAGAGCAGCCCCAGTTTCTAGTTCCAGTTTGGGGGAAAAATCAGATCTGGAAGCTCTGGGTCCACAATCTTTTATAGTCCTACTTGGCTGGAAGCAGTAACGGCTGCCTCCAACTGCATGTGATTCCCTCCTGGTCCCGGGCATTCCTGTGTGTTACCTTATGTACAAGCTCTTGTTTGTTCTTTCTGTGGAAATTAGGGCTGAACTTTCTGTGGAAAGTCAGTCTGTTTCACCGTGGGTCAAAAAGTCTGTCACGTACACAGAAGAGACTTGGCTGGGACGGGTTGAAATGGCTGAAGTTCACATCCATGTTGACCTGACCTCTGATCCCTGAGCAAAAAAGATCCTTCCTGCCTTCCCTGGTACCCAAGAGTATAGACTTCAAGAATACTTGAGCAATAGTGGATCAGTTGGGGGAGTAAGTTTTAGATCCATGAGGAAAACATTAGCGAGAGATCTGTCATTCTCATTTCCTTCTGTATGACTCTTCCCTTCTTATGGACATTTTTGTTCTTCATTACATCCCTTGGGGGGCTTTGAAAAGAAATATTTTGGAGGAAATTTCACCGGAGAGTCACAGGTTTTAATGAAAGTGCTTAGAAAAATTCACTTGAGTGCCAGAGATTGTATTTTAACCAGATTTCCTGGTCTAAGAGGCTGTCACGTGGCCCACATCCAGGCAGGCAATGTCAAGGGTGTAGATGAGTCACACACGGTGGGGTGTGGAGAAGATGATCCCAAATGTTGGACAATCAGTGTGAACTCACAGTAAGAAACAACTCCAAGCAATTACACCTCTGCCTGTGTGCTCCTCTCTCCCTACTCCAATTCTCTGTGTTAACATTTTTGGGGACTTTCTAAAGTCACTCATGGGTAAGTGTAGTAATGATATTCCTGCTTGCAAAATACAACATGCAAGACTTTATAAAGCCGAAGGATCTTTGACACAAGTTTAGGGTATTCTCTTCTTGATCCACTAACGCAGATTCCTTCCAAAACATAGCTTAAACTCTGAGAAGAATATGGGCTGAGGTCTTGACTTGGATGTGGGTTAGAGTTACCTCTTTTCAGTTCTTCATGGAAAGAATGTCTCTAACTGAGCATGCAACATGATGGGCATATGAATGTTTATAGGAGAATTTGGCAGATATACAGATAAGAAAGTAACACCTACTTTTTTTTTTGACTTCTTGCTTCATTCAGAGTGTCAAATGCCCAATAATTACAATAATTATTAACATCTATATTAGTCACTTGTTACAGAGCTCGAATAACATAATTTGAAACTCAATTGAACTCTGACACTGAAGAGTCCTGAATGACCTATCTTATAGATATTACAATTCTGCCAGATTAGAATTGCTTTTGTGTTCAAGAAAATATTTGAAGCCTCTTGAAATATTTTTACAAGCTAACTTGTTTAATTCAGCCAATGGCCCACAAATATTTGTTATCCACTTAGTTCCTGGACTTGGGAATAGAGTGGTGACAAAGATAGTTCAGTTCCTTAAGCAGATTAACTTTAGGAGTTGATGGTGCAGACATGGACATGGACACAGAAGAAAACAAAAAATAAAATAAAGCAGATGGTGGACAAGGAAGGGGCTAGGATACTTAGATAAAGAACTTAGGAAAGTGTCTTTATTGTGTTTATTACTTAATGACTAGAAAAAAAACCAGACATGACAAGGGCCAGGGGAAAACATTATGTGAAAAGTATAAAATAAATGTGAAGGCTTTGAAGTATGTATTTGTATATATGTGTGTGATGGAACTGGGGAGAAACTTGGCAGATTTACAAAAGGAAGACCAAAGTGTCTGGTGTGAAGTCGAGATCAAAAGTAAAGTCAGGAGAGGTTTCCACTATAGAGTGAAGTTACTTTAGTCTAGACCAACCTAGTTAACCTTTGCCATAAGCAAAATCTGCTCCTGTGTTTGCTTTCATGAATAAAGTTTTATTGGAGCCAATAAAAGGCCAATGCTATGCCTTTGACAGTGGTATTGTCTATAGAAATGTTCATGCTGCTTTGGCACTAAGATAGCTGATCGTGTAAGTAGCAATAGAGACTATACACTCGATGAGAATGAAAATAATTAAAGAGTTATCTTGCCCTTTACAGAAAAAGTTCATCAAAATTTGTTTTACGCTAAGTGTTTGTAAGTGTATGATGCCATGGATTGAACCCAGGTTCTCTCACCTATGAGTCATGTGTTGTGTTGCTGAGCCACATTCTCAGCCCCTAGATGCTATATTTCTAATTAGGTTTCTGATGTTGCATTTATGCAAAGTTCTCTACCCCATTAGCCCTCCTTTCTCAAATACACAAGGCACTATTGCAAAAACAGAAATATTGAAAATAAATTAAAATTGGTCTTAAAATACATACCAGATTTGTCTGTGTCAGGTGGGCAATTAAACTCTTCTAGAGACAGTGTTACCAAATCAGGAAGTTAAATCACAGTGTAAGAGTGTTTATAGATATAAACAAGCTTGATTATATTTGTGGCATCACAATGTGATCAGGACCCACCTGTTGACCGTTTTCCTCTGCTGGAAAACCTCACCTTTCTTGTTAGCAAGATGGTTGTAATGGTTCCAGAAATTAATGCCGATAAGACAGACGACACCTCACAACAGAATAGGTTGAGTATTTGCTCCCACATGCCTTTTGATTAGCAAGGGAAAAAAATTTCTCCTGCCCCACTTTTCATCTGCTTATATCTTATTGGATAGATAACCCTGTATTTGCACAGATCTTTTATAGGTAGACTGGGTTTACCATAGTTTGCTTAGGCCAAGTAACACTGGAGTCTGCTTATATACATGGAGAATAAATAACTGCAAAAAGTTGCACTATACCTAGAAGAACAGGCAGGTAGGGAATGCAAAGGACTGGGTAGACAACAGCATCTACCACAGGGTGGCATCTTCAAAAACAATTCTGGGACAAATACAGTATTATAAATGAGAATAAATGAGAAAGGTAGAAAAGAGCAGAGAAATAGGAACTTCAAATTCTCTCACTGAGATGTGGGTTGTAGGTGGTGGAATATGGTTGATTGCACAGTTCATCCTTGATTCAATATAAATATTATCCATTGTGTCCACAACAAGTTGAGTAATTCGTTCCCACATGTGGATAACATACTTTCAAGGCAACATCTCTAGTGAGTCATTTTTCTGGACAGCTATCTCCTGAGCTCGAAGAAACCACAATTATTTCCATGTGGGATTGTTTCAACAGAGGTTTTCAAGTAGGGGCTTGAAACCATACTAAGCTCACAAACAGGTTCTCCCCAAACACAAGTCTAGTTCTTTGCATTCTTTACCTCTTTGGCTGACTGGAAATCATAGTCTCCTTTAATCGTCTGTTGCAGGGTTTATTTTTGTGGCAGAAATTTCCTCCTTCCACATACACACATACACATGGAAAAGGACTTCTCTAATCTTGATTCTAGTCCACAAAGAGTTTGAGTGTGTAGTATCTGGTCCCGAGGGAGCTTAGAATCTGGTTCTTAGGAGATCAATGGTGTTTTCTATGAAATCTGCGTAGTTTGGGGTTTGTTTTGAGGGCCATATTTAGAACTTACTTAGGACTTGCTTAGGACTTACTTTTAACTTTGTGCTTGGAGATCACTCCTGGTGGGCTCAGAGATCTGGAGTACTGATGGTTGAACCCAGGTCGACTACATGCAAGGCAAGTACCCTATCTGCTATACTATTCTTCCGGCTCAACATCTGTGTAGCTATTGTATCTGTGTAGAGAAATGTTAAATATCAGAAGGACTGAAACACAGCAAAGACTAGACCAGCAAGAACAATCTTGAGGAGCAAATCTTGTATTTAACACTAGTTTTGCTGTACTCTGGTTTTGACTATAACTGGAGCTCTTACAGCAATAGGGAGATAATAGAAGTCTTATGATATTTGTGGAGGACTGGCAAAGGCCGAGTCATTTACATTTTGAGACTAAGTCATTTATGTTGAAATGACTCTTACAAATCATAAGCCATAGATTCAGCTTCCCCAAGAGACAAATGATCTGAACTGCAGGCAATGAAGAAATATGACTATTATTTTTAAATAGGGGTCACACCCAGTGGTGTTGGGGGATAAGAAGGGTGTATTCATGGAAATTCTGAGCCCAGTGGTATGGGTGTGGCATTTGCTGCTTGGACCCTGCAGTGTACACCAGAGTTATCATCTGACTGTGACAGGAATTGAACTCAGGGTCTTGAACATGCTAGGGACGTGCGCGATTCCTTGGACTATCTCCCTGTGGTAAAGGGTGATTATCTTTTACCTCAGCAATTAGTCAAAAATCATTGCCACACACTCTTGCTTATATTTATTTACTTATTTCACAAATGGAGAGTATCTTTTATGTGTGAAGAACTATCTCGGGCACCAAGTAGGCAAATAAATAAGATACTTATAAGCTGGGTGATTAAGGCACCATCCTTGCCTTCAAGGATTACATGATCTAGTGGGGGAAACACATCTAAATAAGAATCTATCAAAATAAGATGAAGTCGGTGGATACACTCAGCACTGGCTCATACTTGAGTACCAGCATGTACTTGAGTACAGAACCAGGACTTTATTTATCCTTTGCCATCGAAGTCTGCTCATTTGTCAAAGAGAGTCTAGTGTGTTCCTCTGGGGAGTCTATCCCAGAGTTGATGGGGATGCTAAAGAAGATAGATGATCTCTCTAAATTGTCAGCAAAACCCTTGGTCCATGACCACTGTTTCTGATGGTCAGTTGTTATTAGGTGCCACGCAAGGAGCAGCATTGACAGAGAGCATCATGGCGCTCATTCGAGTGGCTTGGAGACCAAACTCTCTCTGACTGTTCTGTGATCCACTTACTTCACCTCCAGTCCTGTAGATTTCTGCTCTGTAATATAGTGATAACATCTAATTCAGAGTGTCACTGTAAGACGTAAATGGTTTCATACACATAACATCCTTGGCATGCTGAGAAGCACATATGCACTGAGTAAATAAGTGTCAAACCACATTACTGTAACTGCTGTGGCTATGACAGAAACAATGACAACAGTCAATAGGGCCAGAGCACCTTTGAGTGGAGGAGATGACATTCAAAAATATTGGGTCATCAGTGGCAGGGGTCACAGCCATTGGCTTTCATGGCTGTGAAAACAACTGTGCACCTGCTTTCTAGATCATGGACCACTGGCATTTTGTTTGTGCTCTTTGGACAGAACATTAAATTACGGAAAATTTGAGAGTTTCTGCCTCTGTAGTTTTGTGGGATAACACAGGGTGTGGCAAGTCCAAATTCCTGTCTTCCTCCCTCCTTTATGGCCAAACTTTCCTAGAAGATTTTTTTTTCTCAAGTTGCAGAGAACATCTTCAAAAGCATGGAAGCAGGAATAGGATTCTACAATGACCTCCACTGTCCTCTCTGACCCCAGCCCCAGAGCTGTAGATCATCCCTTAAACTCACTTTACTTTTTTATTTTTTCGTTTTTCTGGGGTCACACCCGGCAATGCACAGGGGTTACTCCTGGCTCTGCACTCAGGAGTTACTCCTGGCGGTGCTCAGGGGACCATATGGGATGCTAGGAATCGAACCTGGGTCGGCCGCATGCAAGACAAACGCCCTACCCGCTGTGCTATTGCTCCAGCCCCCTCACTTTACTTTTGATCAGTGAGATCCAAATTTAGATCCCTGTCCTGGCAGAAATCCTAGGAAATGGGTGTGAAGAATTAATGATTTGATGACTGGCACGACAAGAGAAGACTACGGGAAGTTTCCAAGCATTCCACACCCTCACCAACTGGTAGATGACGTGTTCACCTTCCCAGGGTTCTTGGCTACTACTCCAAGTTCTGTTAGAAACATGGTTTATTGGTACTTTTTTGAGGCAGTTTTTTTTTCTCATCTCTATCAGAACTTCAGTAGAACTAACACCACCACCTGTGGTACACTTGGGATGCACAACTGGCCTGGGCCTAAGCACATCAGAGAATCTGCACCTGCAGCTTGTTTTGTTTTGGTTTTGGTCTCACACCTGGCCATGTTCATAGCTTATTCCTGCCCTTGCACTCAGGGATCACTCCTGATGGGATTGGGGGTGGAGGTGGAGGCATATGTAGTTTCAAGGATTGAACCCTGTCGGCTAGGTGCAAGGCAAGCATCCTACTTGCTGTACTATCTTTCAGGCCCCACTGGAGGCTTTTATTAGTGAGTGGCTCTGCCTCATGTCAACAGTCAAGCTAAGCTTCTGTTCCTCTCTCTCAGATTGTACTAGATTCTGAAAGGATGTCAGTCTGTAGCTCTGGGAATGCTGTACCCAAGTCAGCAACAGTCTCCTTGAACGTCTAAAGAGAGAGAAGAGAAACAGGAATGTTACTTAATCTCCCAAACACTGGATTTTTAGTTTAAATTCATCAATAAACTCTCTCTCTCTGCCTAAATTGGTTTTATGTTGTCTTCTTGCAAATAGTTGAATCCTAAAATATGCATACCATTTAAGACCTGTAACAATGGCCACTCTGTTCAAGACATTTGGTCAATGTTCGCCAATAGTACAGTACTTCTTGCTTGACCAAATCTTGAAGACTCTATTAGAACAATGTTGAAAAACACTTACCAGAGTAGAATATAAGAATATAATTTCCTCTTTAAAAAGAGAATATAATGGAAGCCCCAGTAAATAAATATCCTGCCAACAATTAGAGGCCTGACCCCCAGGGCCAGCCTGAACGTGCTTACGTCTCCCTTTTCCCCTTTAACCCTGGGACACACATGGCAGTTCCCTGGGACCATCCAAAGGGAGAGGGAGGCACGAACCTGTGCTGGTGTTGGCCTAGGCTGGACACTGTCCCTGGTAATCCTGTGAGTAGGCTTTGTACTCAGAAAATGAACTGTTTTCAGGAACCATATGCAGAGTTCCTTTGACAAATGAACCATTAACCTTAATTTTTATTCTGCAGACCACAGTGGACTTATTCCCTCTTGGAATTTCAGAGAATGAGAAAAATACTGCCTGCCTTTAGGCTTATTCCTCAAATTAACATCAAGCGTACTCTTTTTTTTTTTTAAATCCCAAATTGTCTTAACCTTAGACTGTTATTCAATGTTTAAGGCTTGTCTTAAGGAGGTGGAACAGAGGTGGTGGTGGTGCCATAGGGAACAAAATAGGAGCAGTCATTTCTGAGCAGTGATTGTGTTGCCTGGCACATGTAGGCAATGCCTTTATTATACAGAAAGGGGTAGTTATTTACCCCCATTGTACAGACAAGAAGACTCAATCCACGGTGGTAATGGTTAGAACTTTGAGAGTCAGATTTTACTCAAAGTTCTTAAAAATTATTCTACCTTCCTTTGAATTGGGAGTCACATCCAGCAATGCTCAAGGCTCACTTTGACTCTGCACTCAGGGATCACTCCTGGCTGGCTCTGGAGACAATATGGGATGCCAGGGATTGAACCTGGGTCAGCCATATGTAAGACAAGTGCCCTACCCACTGTATTATCTTCTGGTTCGGAAACTGTGATTTATTTAAATTACTGGTCTTTGGGCAGGTTCTGGCTCAAAGGTATAAAAAGGTGATCCAAAGTTAGATCATTTTTATACATTAAAAATTTCTTCTCTCATTAGAAGCTAACTGAACAGACATTTCTATTTTGCTTCCTCCAAGTCTTATTAAGAACACACACAGCCTAATGCTTGTATCAAGCAAAGAAACTCTGGTGGGCCCACTAAGGTAATCATACACAACTCTTAAGTCATGGCTCTTAATGGATATCAATACAAATACAATGGAGAGATAATTGATAATAAAGGGTTTAAAAGTATGTGTTCGGCAGCCAGAGAAATAATCACATAAAGCACCTTATATGGCCAATCCAGCTTCAATCTCAATATCATATATAGCCCCCGTCTCCTGCCAGAGCACTGTTGGGTGTGTCTTCCTACCCCTCCACCACAACGGAAAAGAAAATATTTCTGGGTTCCATTTTCCTCTGTCTTTAAGTATTAAAAATAATTCTGGATATGACTTTGATCATTAGATTTAGAACCATTAACAAGATGGTTCATTCTGGGAACAGAAATTTTGTTTGTTTGTTTGTTTGTTTGTTTGCGTTTTGGGTCACACCCAGCATTGCTCAGGGGTTAGTCGTGGCTCTGCA
The DNA here is from genome assembly GCF_027595985.1 of Sorex araneus. Classification (NCBI taxonomy): domain Eukaryota; kingdom Metazoa; phylum Chordata; class Mammalia; order Eulipotyphla; family Soricidae; genus Sorex; species Sorex araneus. The sequence continues at coordinate 17,748,923 of NC_073307.1, read as the reverse complement.
TTCAGGAAAAATTCCTGGCAGTGCTTGGGGGACCATATGGGATGCCGGGGATTGAATCCAGGTCGGCCACGTGCAAGGAAAATGCCCTAACTGCTATACTATTACTCCAGCCCCTTGGAATAGAAATTTTTTAAAGAACAGCTTGGTTTAATGCTTATAGATTAGTTCATAAAGGAGGGAGATCTTTCTAATCTATAACATCAACCCAGCCTAACTGGTCCCTTTCCTGTGACTATATGGCAGCAAATAGTTCTTCTGGAGATTTCCTACTCCAGATGACATTGTCAAACACACAAAAAACCAACAGGCAACCCCGGACTGAAGGTCAGTGGGCCGAAACTTGAAATACAAGTTAAACAGGGTGGGCAGAGTTAAACGGCTTGCCGGTTTCACTTTATTTTCTTGAGGGAAAGGCGCAGAATTACTGGAAAGCAGAGAGCAATGCAGATGGCCCCTTTCCTGTGACTCACTGGGCATGACTTTTAAATGGGCCCTGCGCAGTGCCAACATTAGCCCCCCCTATGCTTTTCCTGTGCCAGGAAGGAGCATTTTTATTTGTCTTCAGCCCCACAGCAAATAGTTTGTGAGAAGATCCGCTGTAGTGTGATGGGTCCATTATATATGCAAGATGTTCTTCCACCTTTTTTCCATGGGTTTATGGTGATTTTTAAAAGCATTTGAAGGATGAATTTCTTAGTTTCTCCCATGCTACTGAACTCTTGCCAGGTCCATAAAGATAATACAGGGGTCTTGTGGCCAACTCAGTTCAACCCCAGGTACCAGTGAGGTGCCCCAGGTAATCCTCAGCCTTACAGGGCCCAGAAGCACTGCATCTGTGGATGTTGGCATTTAATTACTGACCCAGTTGGCCAACAGTTACAGAGAGTAGCCTGAGGCCTCCTGATCAGCACTTAAGGAACTTGCCTGTCCCAGACAAAGTTACCTGGCATCTGTTGATTTCATGCTCTGGTCTTAAATGATACACAAGATTATTATTATCAATTTCTCTTTAGTACATGTAACTTTTGACCAGTGACTTTGAGGTTTTGGTAGATAGGCAAAACTCGAGAAATAATTTTATTGATAAGGTCAGCTTCATCTAATAGACAAGGGACATGGAGAGGGAGAGTTTGGCAAAAAAAGCCAACATATCACATGACCCTTTGGATAAAGGTCCATGAATAGAGACACCAGAACCGTCTCTTAAATAGGATTGACAAACTCTGGCCATAGCTTAAGGCATCTGAGCTAAGAACAAGGTGACATCTTACATGGGAATATTTTAAGGCTTGCATAAATACAATGTCCTTGAATTTACCTCTTGATCTGCAAAGCCTATAAGGTACTTACAATTTGACTCTGTTTTAAAAAAAGCTGCTCACTCCTCACTTAATATTTTTTATTTCAAAATCAAATACAAACCTTTGTAGATACAGGTTGAACTAACTGTGTATCTGCTGAAATTAGTGATCCAGAATTCACAGTGTTGACTGATAATGATAGGCTAATGTGATAGGCAATATCACATTTTTAAAATTGCCTATCAATAATGATAGGCAATATCCTACCTAATTTATTTAAGGGAGCATATGACTGGCTTGGTCAGGTGACTAAAATGAACTATTTAGAAGTCATAAGGACAAGATGTGATGTGTTTGAGTTCTGCTTTGGTCAGTAACATTCCCTTGGTTCTTTAGTCACTGATCTCAGAATTCTTGTAGTTAAAAAATTCTTGTCTCAGCTACATCTTGTAGATGCTGCTATTGATCGGTGTGATAGCTCACTGCTTCCACTAAAACTGCATCACTTTGGAGATGCTTAAAAATGCATCTCAGCCCCCACCCTGAACCTTCTGGGCCAAAACACCTTAATAAGCTGTCTATTAAAGTTTGAGTGCAGTTGTATAGTAGTTGGTGGCAGACCTAGGTAATATCGTCAACCTAGCAGAAGGTTCCTCCTTCCTAGCAGAAGGCCAGTTCTGTGAAGGTGACTCATCCTTCTCCACCAGCCCACATTGCTGGAGGAAAATGGAACCAGCTGTTCATGAGGCTTCATTTGCCCAAAGGCTCCCTCCTCCTCCTCGTCCCTGATTTGTTCAGTAAAGACCATGCTGCCCAGTTTGGCCAGTGACCAACTGGAAATTTGCAAGGGGTTTCTGGACAAGCGCATTCAGATGGAATCATTTTTGCATGAATGAGAGGCCCAGAACTTAGCAGATGGAGCCAAGAAGAGGGGGATGGAGTCAATAGGCTCACAAGGAAATGATGCTCTTTGGAGAGAGCAACCTTACTTTTGAGCTCCCTGTCAAATGAACTCTCATGAAATATATGCCTGTTACTTGCTTATTTTGTTGCAGATATTTCCTGTTTTCAGACTGTCCCATTTTTTTCTTTGAAACAACCTGTGCAGAAGGTATCATTCCATTTACAAATAAAGATGTTGAGCCACTCTATACTACTTCTTGCCCTGCAAGAAAAAAAAGCAAAGACAAAAACTTGCACTGGCTTATAGCTATTAAGTAGCTGAAGTATAATATGCTGGTTCTTCTGCCTTAGATTTTATTTTTTTTAATCACAAATCTATTCTGCAACTTTCAAATACCTACAACTGCATACAACCATATGTATAGTATGCTCACAAGGTCAGGGCCTTTTATTTGATATTTTTCTCTTTAAAACATTGGATAAAACAGATTTTTCTCAGTGTTGTTAGTTATGAGCCTGCAGTATTAAAATTATTCTCTCAATTGCCCAGGCTACAAAGGGCCTTTTAATTTTTAAACATAGAAGAGAGGTATTTAAAAAACTGTTTGGTATATATTTTTAAAGTTTTACTGTATTTTATAGCGTTTTTTGCACATCATGTAAGGTTTTATTACCAGATAAGTACTATTGCATACTTACCCTTGCAATGAAAAATAAAGCTATTTTTAGACATTTAATTAAAAACAATTGTCCCTTTTTAAAAGAGTCTACTTCTGTGTATTTATTATAATGAATATTAACATTTCTTTGGTTTTTGCCCTTGGTAAACAACAAATGAAAAATGTCATATAGTCAGTTCCTGGGAAACTCTTGGTCACTTTCATTGTGAATAAGCTCTTTCAAACCTTGAGGGTGGCATTTGGTAATTTATTTCCGAAGCAGACACCAAGAGGCATTCTAGGGATGAAAAGGAGGGTTCTCTCCCTGGGGGAAACTGGCAAGCCCACTGGAAGTCTGAGAGAAGATGAAAAAAGTGGCTGTCACCTCAGCCCGACTACTCAAGGACATCTAACACCAAATGCTTTGATTTTCTACGGAACCAACTCTGGCTAGGCTAGCTCAGTCTCAGTCGACAGGAGATAGTCTTCCCTTTGTCTGTGAGTATGCATGAGACTCCGATTGCCAAGATGCTCTGAAAGGTCAGCTCCCATCTCTCTGGCTTGCTGTCGAAAGAGTCGATGGTTTTCACCAGGTTCCCCAAGTACAGTGGTTCCTAATCCAGAACTGTTCTGTGTTGGACTCAATTGTGCCAAACGTTAAATAAGCACCGTTTAGAATACATTAACCTTAAAAGCTGAATAAATCAGCCAACAGCATTTGGTCAGCCCACTGCTTTTAGTCCTAAGGGGGAAGAAGTGGGAGGGGCAGGTGGAAAATTACAATGGAAAGAACATATGCACGGTAGGCATGAAACGCTGAGTAGAAATCTCAACTAGCAAATTTTACAGCCTAAGAGGAATTTGTCAAATCATTCCCTAAAATATTTCCTAGGTAACATGAGGCATGACTAAATGCTCCGAGGTTACATCAGTTTTAAAAGTACTGTACGGGGCCAGAGATGTGGCGCAAGTAGCGGAGCACGTCTGAAATGTGTGAGGTTCTGGGTTCAGTCCCTCACACTGAGTGGCCCCTGAGCACTGTCACAGCAGTGACCAATTGGAACTGAGTCAACAGCTTCCTTCACGCAGACTGTTGGGCTACCTCTGACGTGCAGGTGCACATGACAAATCTCTAGGTACAGACCCCTAAATTCACATCGTTCCTCATTTTGAAGCAGGTCTGGAAATGTTGCTTATGAGTAGTTAACCCATTTGCATTACTTTCTAGATCAAGCAAACAAAAGAAAGCAACTAGTGGAGACCCCACAGCTAATTTTTGGCAAAGCCAAGTACAGGACTTGGTTTTCCTGGGGCCTCTTGTAGTTTCTAGTGGAGGCTGCTGTACAATTTGGTCTCATGGGACAGGTTCTTTGGAGCCGTCACGCCTCATCTCCAGGAACTATTTGAATGATTCTCTAGTCAGAGGTTTGGAAAGCAAATGAAGAGCAATATTTAGGGGGAAATAGCTCTGGCCTTGAGATCTGTGCTTTGCTCCATTGGAATAATTTGCAAGCTGATTCTCTTGGGCCTCCGTTTCTGAACCCACCCAGTTAGGATGAATAGCACTTGTCAGTGAAATGGCAGAAATAGCCAATATCTCAAGGCTTGTGGGAGGAGGAGGATGTCACTTTAAATGCAAAGGAAAGCCCCGAGGGTTTAAAAGGTCAGCAGCTTTAGGAGTATAGCTCCTTGGAGCTCTTTGAGAAAGTGTCCTTTGCTCACTGTATTTACTCACAGACGTGGTATCCATGAGGTGTTTAGCTGACGATAGACACCAACAACACGAACCATGTATCACAAAATCCCGTTAATCACCGATTTCTCGGGCGGGCTCAGTAACATCTCATTTCGTCCTTTCTCTGCGATCTTAGAAGTCCATCTCGACTTGGCCCTCCTAACGATGTTGCACTGGGGGCTCTTCAGGGTCAGGGGAATGAGATCCAGTTTGTTACTGGATTTTGCATATGAATACACCATGGGAAGCTTGCAAGGCTGTCCCATGTGGGCAGGAAACTCCCAGAAGATTGCCAGTTTCTCCCAGAGGGAGAAGAAGGCTAAAGATATCGTGGCCGTGCGCTTCTGAGAGCTTGCTTTTAAGTCTCTCTCTGGATGTTGGCCATTGATGGGATTACACACACCTGGGTTCCTCTGCCGGTACCTTCATGCGTGAGGCCTGTCCGAATGTGTGGAGAGGGGCCTCCAGCATGGCTGTAGCTAGGTTTCGGTGGTCTTTGGCCGCCAGAAGCTCTGCTTGGGGTGGGGAGGGAAGCTGGAGCCCATCCCCTCCGAGGGGCCCCAGGGAAGACAGCCAGGCGTGCGGGCAAGAGACTCTCTGCCAACAACACAGAAAAGGAAAAAAATGCAAAAATATCTTTTGATTTGTTTTTGTTTTTGAGTCACACTCAACAGTGCTCAGGATTTACACCTGGCTCTATGCTCAGAAATCATGCCTGGTGGTGCTCGGGGATCGTATCATGTGCCAGGAAACAAAGTGGAGTTGATGTCAGGCAAGGCAAGTATCCCACCCACTGTACTATCTCCTGGGCCCCACGAAACATAAATCCTCATGGCTCTACGATGCTGCATGCAGAAAACTACCAATAGGGGACTAGAGGAAGCATCATTAGTAATCTGTATATCATGAAGTTTAAACACATTTTTGAATAGTGTGACTCCCCTCTCTTAAGTTCTATTTGATAATGGTAATGGAAATATAGACATGTTGAAAACTAATTTGGGTGTTGAACTGGCTGGGCCCAGGAAATTAGTAATTTATAGTGCTTCATACTATAGTTAAAATTAATTTCACACCTCCAGGATGGTTTGACTCTCTTTTGTAGAGTTTTAGGTCAAAAGTCTCAGCTTCCCCAGGACTGAGGGCAAAATTGCTTTTTTTCCTCCTCTGAAGGATGGGAAAAATAAATGTCTGGGTCGGGAGTTTTGTAGTGTCATCAACTTGCCTCTGCCTTTCAAAATAAATATGCCAGCTTTAATTTTGAGCATCAATAGTTCATCCACGCCCCAAAGTGCACATAGTCCTTCTCAGGACACAAACAACCTAAATCGGAACTAGCTGGGCTCAGAATAATCCTACAACTGCCGTTCTGGGTTGGAAGGAGCTGGGAGAGCGGAATAAAAGGAAAGGTGCAGTAAAAGGACTTTTATGTGCCTTCAACACAATTTCCACTGGCAGTCATAACCACTTAGAATGACAACAGTAATGGCTTTACAACCATGCCGGAGCTTCCAAAATACTCTTACAAATAAAAACAAATGATGCAATAAGTACAATAAGCCTTTGGGGAAACTAACCATAAAGGACACCAAAGTGCACAAACATATGCAGCGCTACCCTGCCAAGAACACATTCCTTTTGAAGGCTGACCGAGGCTCTCACACTTCAGCAACCCAACTGTTACCCACAGGCCTTGGTGCTGTGAGGCTTTGTTGTTAAACCACAGTCTTTCATTGTGTCTTCAAGACATCCGAAAATATTCTCAACATCTGTAAGATGTGCCACATTAGGCGTAACAAAGGAAAAGAAAACACGCTTCTGCAAACATGATTAAAAATAAGTGTATTACACAGTGGCTATTCTAGTTCTATTCAATGGGGAACACCAGGGTCAGGAAATGCATTCCAAAAGTTTTATTTTTAAACTTTCAGGATTTGACCTAAGTAGTATAAGTTGCTAGCACAAACGTCTAGTGCAATTTTGTTAATGATCTAAGTAATGCTTTGTTAAATAGCTAAATACTGTCAAAGAACACACTGGTAGAATAATTTTATACGCAGAAGACAGGAATAATTATCAGGGACAGTGTCTGTTCTTGTAGAGCCTAAATGATAGTTGCAATGACAATTGAGAAGTATGCATCTTTCAAAATAAATCTTTTGTTCTAGACATGACCCTAAAGTGTATGAAGGAGAAGGATAGTGAAGGAAAGAAATCAAGAGGGAGGGGCTGGAGCAATAGCACAGAAGGTAGGGCGTTTGCCTTGCAAGCAGCCTATCTGGGGTTTGATTCCCAGCATCCCATATGGTCCCCTGAGCACCGCCAGGGGTAATTCCTGAGTGAAGAGCCAGGATTAAGCCCTGTGCATCACTGGATCACTGGGTATGGCCCAAAAAGCAAAAAAAAAAAAAAAGAGAAAAAGAAAAAGAAAGAAAGAAAGAAAGAAAGAAAGAAAGAAAGCAAGAAAGAAAGAAAGAAAGAAAGAAAGAAAGAAAGAAAGAAAGAAAGAAAGAAAGAAAGAAAGAAAGAAAGGAAAAAAGAGAGAAAGAAAGAAGGAAGAAAGGAAAGAAAGAAAGAAGAAAAGAAAGAAGGAAAGAAGGAAAGAAAGAAAGAAAGAAAGAAAGAAAGAAAGAAAGAAAGAAAGAAAGAAAGAAGGAAAGAAAGAAAGAAAGGAAGAAAGAAAGAAAGAAAGAAAGAAAGAAAGAGAGAGAGAAAAAGAAATTTAGAGGGAAAGGAAGGAAATGAGATGAGAAAGGGTAGTAATGGGGAAACAAGGGACAGGGTCTTCAACTATATAGGTGATTCTGGGAGATATAGCCATATATTCAAAGCACAGACTTAACAATACTGGAAACAGGAGATCAAACTTCAACCTCAGAACTGTGAAATGTGCTTGACAAGGTGGCAGATGGGGTGAGGAGGGGGGGAGCATGAGAACACTGGTGGAAGGAAGTTGACACTCATGGTGGACTTAGTGTCAAAATACCCTATGCCTAAAACCCAACTATCAATAAGTTTGCAAATCACAGTTCTTTAATTAAATAAAATATTTGTAAGGCAATGCAATCACTTTATATACACAATGGAATACTATACAGCTATTAGGAATAATGAAGTCATAAAATTTGCTTATAAATGGATGGGCATGGAAAGTAGCATGCTGAGTGAAATGAGTTAGAAGGAGAGGAACAGATATAGAATGACTGCAATCATTTGTGGGATATTAAAAAAAATAATATGAGACTATATCCAAGAACAGGAGAAATAGGGGCCAGGAGGACTGGCCAATGGTTGGAAGCTTACTACAAGTGTGTGTGTATGTGTGTGTGTGTGTGTGTGTGTGCGTGTGTGTAGTGTGTGTGTAGCAAAGGGCAGTTAGGATAGAGAAGGGACCAGTATGACAATAGTTAGAAATGATTACTCTGGAAAAGAACTGAGTATTGAAAGTAGGTACAGGGACATATGTGATAACCTTTAAGTATCTGTATTGCAAACCATAATGCCCACGAAAGAGTTAGAGAGAAACCCAACCACAAACCATTTTTAACTGTGTATCTTGCTATGATTCAATTAGAAAAACATACAAAAACCACATACATCCTGCAAGGATATTATCTCCGAGCTGACTTTGGAGAAGCAAGTTATTCTATGTTGCCTTTTGCTCTATGTTGTAAGTTTTTTCTGTGCTATTCTCTTCATATTACTCTTTCTATATTATGCATGGGATGAACCGTTTAATAAGGACCTGATAGAAACTTCCAGTTGAGAGCCAGCAAGAAATCAAGACCACCCTTCTAAAAGCCCCAAGGGAACTGATTTCAGCTGACATGCAAGCTGGGAAGGAGATCCTTCCCCACTTGATTCTCTAATGAGATCTCAGCTCTGGTCAGAGCGTTGACTGCAGGGATTCCAGGGTAGCTTCAAGCCTATTCTAGTACTTAAGAGGTGTGGGACATTCATGGGATCTAATTAAAAATGCACAACTCAGCATTGCAAAGAAACTAAGACCTGTAGGTGACCTATTGAACAATAAGCAATGGAGGATAAGGATAAAAACCTCTCCTCTCTTTTGGGAATTCACAAAGTGAGTTAGGAGTGAAATTCAGCACAAGAAGTTCATAGCGGGTCCCAACTTGGTAAATCTTCCTTGTATGGGTTGGCCTTCCTGGTGTTTCAGTCTTCCTATTCTTGATCCATAGTGACCAAAAGATAATAAATATGTATTGTTTAAAGTATGAAATATAATATTTTGATATGGCAATTGAAAAATCTGCTCTTGACCAACTATAGCTATGTATTGGGTGACCTATAGCTCTAGGAAAAACAATCAACTGGTGTAACACATAAGAGCTAATTGGAAGCTATCTTTAGAGTCTAGACTGAACCGTTCTTCAGTGTTACATAGATGGTTTTACCATGTAGTTTTGTTTTTCTTTTTTGGGTCACACTCGGTGATGCACAGAAGTTACTCCTGGCTCATGCACTCAGGAATTACTCCTGATGTTGCTCAGGGGACCATATGGGATACTGGGAATCGAACCCGGGTCAGTCTCGTGCAAGGCAAATGCCCTACCCTCTGTGTTATCACTCCAGCCCCTAACCATGTCGTTTTAACTGTGAGTTTCACCACTCAAGCCCTTTCCCACTATTTGATAAATAGCAATTGGCAGTTAAACTATTCATAATTTCTCCAGACAAATGCAGATTCCTGTGTGATCCAACATACTCAGAAAATGTAAATTTTAATGAAAATTCAGAATGAAAAAATCTCTTACCTTTCATATATTAATTTCATGTTTCTTTTTTTTAAGTAGTAAAGTCCTCCGGGTAGACTGTGATCTAAAGTTGTTTTATTGGTATCTTTCTATACTTATATCTAAATATGTGTTAGAGTAAAATGCCTAAGTAATTTACCCTGTACCATCTAATGTGCTTTTGGGATGACGCAGAGGCCTCTTGTGATACTGGTCCAAAGAAATTAGGAACAACATTTACCTAGACAAGGACAGACATCCTTGTCTTACTTATTCTCTCCTCAACACAAAATCCTAAAGATTAAGGCATTTTTATCATTTTTTTTCTATTTTTTTTAGGTTTATAGATTAAATGAGGTCTGTTGCAAAGAAATAGCTCAGGTCTCAATTATTTTGTTCAGTCTGATAGTGATTGGTCTGTAGTTTACCCGGCATTCTTTATAAAAACTCCTTTCGATTGGATATTTTTGCTGTTGTTGTTTTTGGGCCATACCTGGCAATGCTCAGGGATGACTTCTGGCTCTGTACTCAGGGATCATGCCTGGCAGCACTCTGGGGACCATATGGATTGCCAGGGATCAAACAACTTTTGTTTGTTTTCGGTGACCATTGGTTATTTCGAAGATACTAATCTGCTATATTTCAACCGCTGAAATGTTGCTAATAAAGTTTTTCTTTTTTTTTCCCCAATACATTTCTGTATCTCTCATTTGAGTTGGCCCTTAAATGGCAGTGAAACCAAACCTAGTTTTCATTTCCACATGTGGGCATGCTACCTAGAATCTGCTAGAAGACTTTCAGAGCACACTTTCAAGGAATTTAAAGCACTGGTCCCTACTGATTACAGAATGCCCGTAGAAAGTGGCAGGTGTGAGAGTAGGTTGGGAATGAACCTACTTCTCCATGGTTTCCTGGTGGGTGGGAAAATCTACTAAGAAAAACTTGGACAGCAGGGAACAGTAGAGTGAAAGGCCTCAGATGATGCGCCCAAGTTCGTGTTGCTGCTCCTGGCTGAACAGGAAGGAAGGCAGTGTTTCAGCCTGCTTCATCCTTCATTTGTCCACTTGGCTAGGCTGGAACAGGCCCTTCAATGGCAGAAAAATGAGTGTGGGTATTTAACTTAGACTAAAAGGCACAAGTGGAAAAGAGCAATTGCAGGTTGTGAGTCTTAGATGCCGAAGCTGGGTAGAAACAGCATCATGTAAGGTTCCAAGAAGACGTATTTACTCAGGCTTTCATTAATCATTTGTCTCTCAATTCATTTGAATATACAGCTCCACTCCTGTTTGCCAGGAGTCAGTCTTGGTATTAAAGATCAGTAGAAAAGAAAGACTGGGTCTCTGAAAGCATATTGGTGGCATTGACCTTTGCAAAGATCACATTAGATTTAGTCAGAGCCATGATGTGTGTGGGGAGGGAGGCGGGGTATGGAGGAGGAGGAGGGAGAGCTGGAGGCTGGGGTGTCGGGGTGGGGAGCTGGAAGGGGGGCTTGTTGAAAGCAGATGGTTGAGGAAGTGCAACTTATAAGCAGTTCCCCACATTCTTTTACACTTCCCACTGTCACCCTCTTGCTGGAACCCTTGGAGTTTGTCCCTGCCACATGACCCTGTGCTCTTTGTCCTGGCACTCTAAAGTAGCCGGTCTGGGTCTGTCTCTGGATCTCATTTATCCCATTAAAACACTTGTAATGAGGTGTCAGCTCTGGCTCTTATGTTAAGCAGACTTGGTTAACAATTCAGTTCCATTCTCTGAGCCCAGTGACCTTGGGTAAATTGTTCAGGTCTTTTTTAATGGCATCCCCAGGGTTGTTAAGAGTTTTGTTTACCTTGGGGTGGGTGGGCAATGCAGGGTGAGACAGGATCACATCCAGTAGTTCTCAAAGGCTACTCCCAGTTCTGGGGTTGGATTCCATTGAGAACCAGGCAGGAATATAATTCGGGTTGGCTGGATCCAAGACAAAGTGTCTTAACCCTTTGCTATCTCTCCAATCTCTTGTTGAGGTGTTTAATGAGACACTGGCCATAATGTGGTTAACTTGTGGCCTAGTAGCAATGCAATAGACAATAGTCACTGTTTGTTTTTTTTTTCCTGTTTCTGGGTGGAGCTTTAGTTTTATATAATGCTGACAAATTCTTATATGATAATCAGTTGGAGGAACACCTCATAAATACTTTCAGGAGGAGCATATTGAAATACGGAGTGCCTAAACCCACAGACAGGAATCTGTAATGCTGAAATGTCCAAGGGTAGGGAAGGTCAATGGGAGAGAGAGTTGCTCTCTTTATCTGTGCAGTGAGGAACTAGAGACCTCAGATTGCTTTGTCCACCTCATCTAGCTGAATTCCGCAACCGACCTGTGCAGCAGAGTACCCACTACTTCTTTTCCACAGGTGAAAGAGCTGAAGGTTTGTAGATCAAAGCACTGCCTAGTCACATGCCTCAATCTCTGGTAAAGGGATTTTCTCATGCTCTTCCCAGATGAAGTTTTGAGGGTTTGAGATCTTGAATTCTGTACCTGAGGCCTGACAGACATGTGTGTACTATGGGGTCCAAAAAGCATGTGAGTCCGGGGAGGAGCTTCCTTTCTGTTTTCGGGTGATGGCTAGTTCTTCTCAAATTATCCAGTTTACAGTGTTTGTGTCTCCCAGGTTCCCTGCACTCTGGTTCTCCAGCCCTTAGAAACTTCCATTAACACATGGAACTGGAGAAATGTGACCCAAAGCTCAGGTACAAAAATGAAATAAGCCTGCAGCATTACCACCACCACCAGGTTTTGCTTCATGCTCAATCCATGCAGCAAGAGATTATAGCAGGCAAATATCAGTTCCTCTGTCTCAATTTCAGGCACCAAAAAGCTGCACTGTAGCACTGTCGTCCTCTTATTCATCGATTTGCTCGAGCCTTGGGTAGCTTACCAGGTTCTGCAGTGCAGGTGGGATACTCTCGGTAGCTTGCTAGGCCCTCCGACAGGGACAGAGGAATTGAACCCGGGTCAGCTGTATGCAAGGCAAACACCCTATCCACTGTGCTATTGCTCCAGACCAAAAAACAAAGCTAACAAAATGCAGAAGACTAGGATACCCCTGGGTATCCACCATTTGGACCTGGTACAAACAGGGCGATGAGGGGCCTTTCAAAACTCAGGTGAATTTCTGGGCACAAAATAATATTTTCACACCAACCAGCAAACTTAAAAGTAGTTGGAAGACTTCAGAGGTGAACAAAAGGATAATTTTCCTGCCAGTTTGCAAGTTCAGAAAACAAGGGAAAACAGACAGCTGAGGGTCACAGAGCAGACAGAGAGGAAGGCGGAGAAGGGCGAGAAAATAGGAATCATCCTGTCGCTTCCTCAGTCAACAAGCCTGTGGAAGCAGTAAAGTCGCATTGGTTTGGGGCATTGGGTCCATTCCTGCCTCCAACTACCCCCAGTCTCTAAAGTGGGTAGAGTGTGGCAACGTTAATAGCACCTCATTCTTAGAGAAGTTGGAGAAATCTCTCGGTGTCTGATTTTACACACACCAAAAACCCCAAAGCCTCTGAATGATATCATTTGTAATGACATTCATAAGGTACCACAGGGGGGGGGGGGATGACATTCAACGGCAGATATAAAAACTCAACGCTGACCTTCCTCTCGAGTGGAGGAGCCTAGAGGATGCACAGTTTCTGCCTTTGATGGAGTTTTATGGACCACAAAATATTTGAATAAAAATCACTCAAATTACAATGTCAAAGAGATCCTAACATGCTTTGTGGTTTTTAAAACAATGGTCAGTTTTTAGCGCTGGACACGGAATATTTAGGGCGTTAACTCCCTTTTTGGGGAGGAGACCAGAGAGGGGGTAAAAGGTGGCAGAAAGAAACTCCCAAGCACCAAGTCACCTCTGTTTCTCTTCCAATATTATCTGGGTTGGTTCAGATTCACTTGTTTCAGGAGCTAATTCAGGGTGGAGATAATGAAGCACATGGACTTCGAATGACAAAAGTTGTCTGTTTCGAGTCCCTAATATTAGGTTCCTAAGCAACAGGAATCAGCTCCTGTCAGAAATGTCTTAGCAGTATATTGAATTCCTCTGCATCCGTGCTCAAATGAAATTTACAAATGCTACTCCAACTGTGTAAGAAGAGCTGCACCAGAAATGATCTTATTTTATGCCCCAATTTGAAGCATTTACTACAATAGCAGCAACCTGAATCTTTAGCAGGAATCACAAGGTTGTCATGGCTGCCACTTGCGGTGGGAACTCCTGCGGAAAGCACCCGATTGGCTCAACAGCCAATCTCACTGGTGAGAGATTTTTGTCCTCCCCCTTCCCTCCCTGGGTGCCTGGATCTCAGCCCTAAGGGAAATCCTATCACTCTCTTTTTCCAACGTTCCAGGGAACAGTTGCACATCTGTTGTTGACATCTGTGGGGCTTCAGCTTTCCCATCACCTCTAACACTGCTAATGTGGGATCATGACATTTTAAAACCGAAGACAGGACAACCTCTCCAGGCAGAAGAAAGCATGCATGAGACAATAAAAACCACAACTCTCTTGTTATATTTGCCACTTTAAAACAGAACCTCAAGAATGTGAGGTACCGGGGCTGGAGCGATAGCACAGTGGGTGGGCGTTTGCCTTGCATGTGGCCAACCCGGGTTCGATTCCCAGCATCCCATATGGTTCCTGAGCACTGCCAGGAGTAATTCCTGAGTGCATGAGCCAGGAGTAACCCCTGTGAGTGTGGACAAAAAAAAAACAAAACAAAACAAAAAACAAATGTGAGGTATTGATAAGAACTTTTTACCTTTGTACACTGGTGTAAGGTAACAGTGGGTAAGTAAAGGACAGAAGTCAAGAATAGCATGTCCCTTCATTGCATAGACAGGTTGATATTTTGCTTTTTCCATAATAGATCTAAAAGTGTATATTGTTCCTTTCCTAACATGTCTAGATTATGTCAAATCTACTTTGGAGGATTCCTTTCTTGAGACGGTTGACATTACCATTTAGGGCCCTGCAAAGCATACTGGGTAAAAATTGGAGCCTGAATGGAGCTTGGGGATCTTGGGGTAGATTCTGAGAAATGGAATTTTGGGTCATACAAAAATCCAATTTCTACCTTTTGAGAATTTCATATTGTTTTCCATGTGTAAAATTAGAAGGAAAATTACAGACACAAAATGATTTCTCATATAGGAAATATAAAGAAGCAAGGTAGAATTAGCAGAAACTGAAGGCCAGAAAGAAAGTACAGTGGGTAGGGTGCTTGCCTTGCTATGGCTGGCCTGGGTTCAATCCCCAGCAAGGTTCCCTAAGCCTGTCAGGACTAATTCCTGAGTGCATAGCCAAGAGTAACCCCTAAGAAACACTAAGTGTGGCCCCAAAATAAGGAAAAAGTAAACCTAAAAAAAATTAAACACAAAAAGATACTGTTTTCAGCAGGAATATTATGGCAGTGGTGGTGGTGGTGGGGTGGATGGTTGGGGTGGTAAGAGGGCCTGGAACACTGGGACAGAGGTGGAAGCAAGTAGAGGATGTGGTACTGGGATGTGCCAGGCATGAAATGCTATCATTAACAGCATTGTAAAACACTGGCTCCTAAAACAAAAATTTTCATGATCTTGCCAGCTGTCATTTGCTGAGCTCCAACCATGTTCCGAACATTTTACTCACATTTTTTTTGAACTCTGTCTAAACTTATTCAGGCCCATAATGAGTTTTTGTTTATGCAAACCTATAAGCAGACGTTTAAAATAAAAATGTGTGAGAAACTTTAAAATTTTTGCATATTAAATTTTAAAATGAAAATAATCTCTTTACAGACTAATACAAAAAAATTCCTTGATGAAAATAACTCTTTTTGAAAAATAAGAAACATAAAGAACAGTTTCACATCCCTACCCCCAGCTCTTAGCAGAAAATAGTGGATGTCTTTTATCTGCTTTTGCTATAATCTGCTGAAATATCAAGTGTCATGTAGCTTCAAGAAAACTATACTTAAAACTCAAGAGAAAATAAGAGTGAGAAAAATCAAATAATACCCTAAGTGTTATAAAAATAGCTTAGACTATGTGAATTTTTATAAAGGGTCTTAGTAATTCCTACGATGCAAAAAACTAACTCAAACCAACTTTCTCTCATATTTTCTACTGAAGATTCAATATAAGACACAAATGTTTATGTAGAAAAAAAGCTCAGTGTATATGGAAATAAGAAAAACATCAAAAGCAAGGGATATGATAAATCTGAGGCCCAACTGACTTTGGGAATAAGAATGGACTTAGGTTAGGAAGATACAGGAGCCAAATATATTCAGACCAGCATAGATTAGTATGCTTTAAAGGCTGAATTCTTATGCTGTTGAGTATCTAGGTATCACAGATCACTGTTTTATTTTCTTTCTCTCAGGTTTCTGCTTCCATCTTCTCTACTCTGAACAGAACAGTAGGAAGTGCCTGGTGCTCTCAGTATTATCTAATGATACAGCTTACCCCCAAATGGACATGTTGCCCAGAATTTTTTTCAGGTGTAAAGACTGAGTTCAAGTATCACATCTGCCACTTAGAAACTCTGTAAACTTGGAAAAAGTTACTATAAAGTATCGTACCTCTGAATTCCGATGTCTATTATGGGGATTATGGGGGATGAAACATACCATCTTCTGACACTCTTCCTTTTGAAAAAGGTGGAATCTATTTCACTGTATGTATAGGCAAAACCAGGCTGACCCTTGATCTTGAGACACTAGACCAACATCAAAGCATAAGTCCTTAGCACAGTCTCAAGTTTAGACTTCTGCTCTCTTGGACCCTGGAAGGTCTGGGGATGTGCTGAAAACACACAAGGAGAGAAACGCCCAGTCATCTCATGCTCTCTAGCCTCAGATAGGCAGGTACCCCGTTTGTTGGAGAGAACAATAGAACTACCAGCCAGTCAGTCTACAGAGCTCTGAGAGATGAACATTTGTTTTGGAGGCCACATAGTTACACAGTGGCAAGGTTTGTGGATGCCAAGGTCAGTTTTGCCATGAAACTCACCCAACACTAGCACAGAAAGTCCCATGAAACTCCTCCATCCCCTCAGTTTTTAGTGCCACCACAAACCCGAGATACCAGTGGAAGAATGCGAAACTCAGCTTTTTCAGAAGAATGCAGTGAAAGAGGCAGCTAACAGCAAACGGTAGAGTCCAGATGATGAAAGATAGAGCTCATGGTTTCAATTTGCAGAATTGAAAGTTACAAAATAACTCCAGATCTCCATAGATAATAAAAATGTGATCTGTTATCTTGATCAATGTTTAAGTATTGGGCCCCTAATTAATTTAAACACATCAGATAGTATTCTCTGTGGGAAGAAGAGCTAAGCCTGGAGGTAGCAGGCCCCGGGGAAATTATGAACCCAGAAAGACAAAGTAAACACTGGCGTTAACCAAACTCAAACCGGCTGTGAGTTCTCAAAACAGTATCACTGTTGAATATGGAAAACACTTAATATTATGTCATTCTGGGTGGGTCTAGAATAGGACTACTTTTTTTTTCTTTTGGACAATATTTTTCCCAGGGGCATGTCTGGTGAAAACACAATTATAGGAGATCATCCACAAAAAAGGCCAATACCAGGTGTCCACAAAAAGCAGAACTTTGGGGTCTACTCAATATGAGAAAGTTGAAATTTTTAAAACTACTTTAGAGCCATTCTTTAAAAAAATGAAAGACGGGAGTTGAGCATAGAACTGGAGGGGGAAGGTAGAAACATCGTAAAAATCTGAAATTCATTAAACTATGGTGCAATCTTTTCCTCATGTCATAATTTTTATGACCTAAAAATACATTTTAAATGGCCAAGAGGTAATGCATCTCCCTTCCTAACTGAAATTGTCTGTTATTCACACAATTAAAATAACTTCCCCACTTCTGTGGCCAAAAGAACCTCATGCTGCCAAGAAAATAACTATTCTGTCTATCACTGAAAAATTCTGACTTCGCAAAAAACATGTGGGAAATCGTTCTGTAGGCTGAACAGCAAAAAAATGTCAGCCTTGGAGAATTTAATCAAGAAGGTATTTCCTCCTCCAACCTCCTGATAGTCAGCACACTGAAAATGGGCCCAGGTACATCTGCCCTGCATATGTCTTCCTTGGACTATGGAAAGAATGGTCTTAACATCAAGATCATTGGGAAAAGCTCTTCTGTTCATCACTAAAAGCCTAGCCCTAAACAGGATCATTATACCCAGTATAAGTGCCACTGCTCCTGGGAGCAAATAAACACACACACACAGACACACACACACAAAGAAAAACCCAAAACTACTTTAAGTAGTTATGATTTTAACTAGCAATTTAGAATTGAAGGTAAGCAGAACTTTAAATTGTTTAATGGCAATTCTTATTTGTTGTCATTGTTGTTTTAACTGCCAGGAATCAAATCCAGAGCTACATACAGGCTTTTACCACTGGGATACATGCCTGGCCCTTTAAACATTTTTTAAAAATCAATAGCCTTTCATTCCTGAGGCATACACTTGTAGATTTAAATATATGCTCTGATGGATGGATAAATATCTGATCTATAGCAACATGCCTTCCTCCTCTTTCTTATTTGCTCTTTCTTTTGCCAAATATATTTCTCTTTATCCACCTATCTATTTTATCACCTATCCATCTATATATCTTATTTACTCATCATTCACAAATCAATCCATCATCACCCATATAACATTTTAGCTATTCATCCATCATCTATCCATCTACTCATCATATATTTATTCTCCCATCATCCATCTATCCATCATTCAGATATTTTTCTGGAATCACATATATCTGATGAAATGAGGCATATCAAAAACATCATTTATTTCCTACAGTCACTCCTTTCACCTGAATGAAAATTCTAGTCAGAACACAGATCTCTTTTACCCCATATTTATCCTCCACATAGAAACAAGAATAAGATTTTAAAAGATAATTGATCCAGTCTGTTCCTCTACTTAACGTGCTCAATGGCTTTCTATTGCTCTTGGAACAGAACTCCAAACTCCTCACCTTGATTGACAAGGCATTAGGTGACCGTCGAACACTGTGGTTTGCAAGCACTTTGATTCTTGACAACTGTGTGCCGGCCACATTCACTTCCTACTTTGCCTCTTGAAAACAAGTAGGCATTTTTAAGGTGTTTAATGGTCCTCTTGCATTCACCTGGGATACCCTTTTTTTGCCACTTAACCATCTTGTATCATTTTATATTTTATCCAATATAACTTCACTGACCACTTTTCTTTAGATATCCATCTCCTTAGCACCTATACTCTTTTTATCTAAACTTATTTATTTTTAATTAGTGAATCACTGTAAGGGTAGAGTTACAGATTTACACATTTTTGTGCTTGTGTTTCCCTCATACAATGTTTGAGAAACCATCCCTCCACCAGTGCCCATTCTCCACCACCAATAAACCCAATATCCCTCCCACCCCCTAGTCCCATCTCCCCCCACTCCACCCTGCCTCTGTGGAAGGCTATTCCATTTTGTTCTCTCTCTCCAATTGGGTGTTGTGGTTTGCAATAGGGGTATTGAGTGGTCACTGTGTTCAGACTTTAGTCTACTTTCAACACTCATCTCCCTTCCCGAGCGTGGTCTCCAACCACATTTTATTTGGTGTTCCCTTCTCTATCTGAGCTGCCTTTTCCCTCAGCATGTGACACCAGCTTCTAAGCCATGGAGCTAAGCTCCTGGTACTTATTTCTACTATTCTTGGGTATTAGTCTCCTACTGTGTTATTTTATATTCCTCAGATGAGTGCAATCTTTCTATGTCTGTCTCTCTCTTTCTGACTCTTTCATGATACTTTCCATGTTGATCCACTTATATGCAAAGTTCATGACTTTATTTTTTCTAACAGCTGCATAGTATCCCATTGTATAGATGTACCAAATTTTCTTTAACCAGTCATCTGTTCTGGGGCATTCAGGTTTTTTTCCAGATTCTTGCTACTGTAAACAGTGCTGTGATGTGCACTGTATAAGTGCAGATGTCATTTCGGCTATACTTTTTTTGCTTCTCCAGGATATATTACTAGCAGTGGTATTGCTGGGTCAAATGGGAGCTCAATTTCTAATTTTTTGAGAAGTGTCAATATTGTTTTCCAAAAGGGTTGAACTAGTTGGGATTCCCACCAGCAGTGTAGAAGGGTCCCTTTCTCCCCACATCCCCTCCAACAGCAGTTGCTTTTGTTCTTTTGGATGTGTGCCAGTCTCTGTGGTGTGAGGTGGTATCTCATGGTTGTTTTGATCTGCATCTCCCTGATGATTAGTGATGTAAAGCACTTTTTCATGTGCCTTTTGGCCATTCGTATCTCTTCCTTGGGAAAGTTTCTGTTCATTTCTTCGCCCCATTTTCTGATGGGGTTGAATGTTTTCTTCTTGTTTTCTTCAGTGCCTTATGTACCCTTGATATCAACCCCTTATCTGATGGTTTTGGGTGAATATCCTTTCCCATTCTGTAGATTGTCTTTGTATTCTGGTCACTGTATCTTTTGCGGTGTAGAAGCTTCTTAGTTTAATATAGTCCCACTGTTTATCTCTGTTTCCACTTGGTTGATCAATTGCGTGTCATCTTTGAAGATACCTTTAGCTTCAATATCGTGAAGGGTTTTGCCGACCTTGTCTTCAATGTACCTTATGGTTTGTGGTCTGATGTTGAGGTCTTTAATCCATTTTGATCTGACTTTTGTGCATGGTGTCAGGTCGAGGTCTAAGCCCATTCTTTTGCATGTGGTTGTCCAGTTGCTAGCATCTTTACTCTTATCTGCTCCTTTCAGACTCCTTTCAAAATCTAAAATTATCTATTGTTTTTGTAATTATCTAGTGAAATAATAGTAGCAAAAACAACAACAACAATAATAACTATATTGTAGTTATTTAGGAAGATGAGTTCCTTGGAAGAAGAATCTTGACCTACTAATTCATTCTTCAATCCCTTGTACCTAGAGAAGGGTCTGGGTTTGATCTCAGGAAAGTGCTATATCTTTGATGCCTAGAGAATTGTTTGGAGGTTGGCAAACCAGGTGTAGGGAGACCATTTAGGAGATGATTGCAACCAATGAGAAGAGGCCATAGCCATCCCTAAAAGAAAGAATAACATAGGAAAAGAAGGGGAACTAAAGATCTATAGGATATAGAGTCAGAAAGACTTGATAGTTAATAGGATAAGGGCAACCTTATTGTTAGTCTCTAAGTTTCTGCTTTCACTGGGGAACTTACCAACAGGTCCTTCCCCCATAAGTTTTTATTGTCAAAAGTTTTCCAGTGAAACCTGTTGTGTCGGTTACACAATAGATACATTCAAAGAGTGCTGTGATAGGATACCCAGATACAGGTCATGGGGGGATGATAAATATTGGCTCCACAAAAGAAGTTTGTGTAATTATTAATACGCTCACCCTTCTTAAGTGTTCTGATTTGTATAGGACTACGGTCATTTGAAGTATTTAGGAAAGTCACTTTTCTCCTAAAATTATCTGACAGGAGTGCTTGGTGTGCAATGGTGGGCAAACCAACAAATTCTAACTCCTAGAATATACACAGACTAAGTGAACAAAATTGAGCAATGTGTCACATGAGGGGGACACGCAGGGAGAGCCGCTGATTTGATAGTAAGGCTGAAAGATTCCCCATTCTTTGATCTCAGGCACTCCACGAAGCTACAAATGTCACTGAGAGCAATCTTTCTCAATTTTTATGAGGTTGAATGATAGAACTGTCCTCCTATGGTAGCAGGGATATCAAATAGGTGACACATATGTTTTGTAAGAACTTGCCTGCCATGGCTGGAACTCACACTAGTAGAAATCATGATTAATTGGGGCGACTTCTCAACCTGTTATAGAGACGCAAGAAACCAGCAAGATTGGAGATGACTTCATGAAACAAACAAGAGCTTAGAGTTGGCAACCATGACATTTCAAAGGGAGACAAGAAATAAGCTCTTTGGCTGCTCATAAGCTGGAATGCAGATCCCCGCCAAAGCATATCAAACCCACACACATTGCTTAGACTTTGAAGGATTTCAAACTAAGAAAATAGTCATTTATCAATGACATTAATTTAAATGTCTATTAGTTCAATAGTGTCATAGGAATCCACATAACCCTTCATGTTTCTTTTATTAAAAAAAGGTTGATTGCACATTGGTTTGTAAGAGAGTTCAGGTCTGAGCTCTCCTTGGGTTCCTGATCTGCAGCAACTTTTCTTGACTTTCTTACTGCTGTCCCTCTCTCAATTTTTGAGGATGTTACACCCAATGGCACTTGAAATATATTCCTGGCTCAGTGCTCAGAGTATCTCCCAGAAGTTCTTAGTAGCCCACGTGGCACCAGGAGTTAAGTCCAGGTCTTCTGTATGCAAAGTACGTACTTCAGTCATTGAGCTCTATTCTGGGTCCTATTCCAACTTTTTATTGGAAATAAATTTCTGAAATAAGTTTAACTACTTATGAGCCTACCAGACATTTCCTCAATACATATGACTAGATAATACTGTGATTTATATAGACGTGAGATGATTATTTCAGTAGCTGAGAAAATGCTTCATTTGCCTCCAAGTTCTAGTTTGTGCACTTGCTTTTTTATAGTTAGCATCTTACAAAATAGTACTAAGACTCCCTTTTTTTTGTTTGGTTGGCCATTCATTACCATCCAGAAGCCCAGAAAGCAAAATAAAGAGGTAAGATAAAAATTAAATCCTAGTTCAGCTTAAAGTATAAAAATTCTATGTGTACAGAGGGTTCCTTGACTCTAACATGATTCACCAGGAGATAATCAGCAACCTAAAGTGTTGCCAGCTCCAGGCTGGAGATAGTACAGCAGGTAGGGCAAATGCCTTGCACATGGCTTACCTGGGTTCAATCCCTGACACCCCATATGGTCTCATGAGCACCAACAGGAGTGATCCCTGAATACAGAGCCAGGTGTAAGTCCAGAACATCATTAGGTGAGGCTAAGAAAACAACAAAAACAATAAAATTGCCAGCTCCCTAGGCAATAATACAGCTTTAGACAGGAGACAAGCTTAGAAGTCATACAAATTCTTTCCAAAAATAAGTACATGTAAAAAACAAATATATTGATGCAAAATAAAGCAAAAAGGGAACAGGTCTAAAATAAATTGACAGGACCACTTAACATATCCAATAAAAATATCATGCTATTGGCAATGTTTATCAAAATGTCACTGGGAAAAATAACAGCTGATTGCTGTTATTCCTGGTAAAAGTTGTACTGACATTTTATATTTTTTTCTTCAAGTTTTTCCTAAAATTAAAACTCACAGCAAGACAAAGCCTCTGGTTGCACTGTGAGGGGCACTGTTCATCTCTCCCTTCTCCAGACTGATTTAGTCAGAACATCTTTCCAAAGACTAATGTTCAATTCACACCGTGGCCAGAGTTAAAGGCCCCCAAATTAATGGTTGCATTGATTGTTTATGCCTCCAAAAGGCACAATGAAATATTTCAGCAATGCTGAAAGAAATATTCATGTTCTGAAAGAATTGTTAAGAAATTTTAAAAAAGGGAGGGCTGGAGCAATAGTACAGTGGGTAGGGCGTTTGCCTTACACTCGGCCGACCTGGGTTCGATTCCCGGCATCCCATATGGTCGCCCGAGCATCACCAGGAGTAATTCCTGAGTGCAGAGCCAGGAGTAACCCCTGAGCATTGCTGGGTGTGACCCCCAAAAGCAAACAAAACAAAACAAAACAAAACAAACAAACAAACAAAAACTAAGGGTTTCTAAAACTTGGCAAAAGGGTGTTTAACATCACTCTTACAAGTTTGGCCACCTGAAAGAGTTTGGGAGTGTTTCTAATTTCTTTGGGTCAAATGTTTAGATTATAGATTCTTGGGCCTTTGGACCTACTAGCTTTGGTCTGGACTGCAATGTGGGCTCACATATAAGACCTGTTCCCACCTTAGCTTCCACTTACAGCCGATACTGCTCTTCATAACTTCTCCAAGTGCCCTGCCTGGATGTTTTCTCTTCTCTGTGTCTACTTTTGAAAGCTATACTTAAGGGGAAAAAAATGTCAAAAAAAGAGATTTTGACAAACATTGGTCTGTTTGTTTGGCACAGAATGGATGGGAATTTGCTCGTCAAGTTCGTTGCAAGGCAAGTTCTTAGTTTTCTTCTAAGAAGTTCTAACACTGTGGCTCTACAGCAGGAAGGCAACAATAGACTGGGTAACTCTTCATTCCATCTTAGATTCATCAAAAAAAAAACAATTAAAACCAGCAACATGTATTTGCAGTAGAAGAACACACCCAAGGTAAACTTAATTTTATTATTAAAATCTCCTAATTTGAAATTGGCCTAATATAACATTGTGGTGGAAACTTAGTAGATAGTCATCAGAGGTGAGAAGCAGTTCATTCTCTTTTACTCTGTTTTTATTGTGGTTTAGTGATGGTGTCTGCCCTGGCAAATAAGTTTCCATTAGCTCTCAAATTTGTTCACATTATTTTACAACCTCATCTCAACGACTAAACTTCCTTCTGTATGAACCAAGTAACTATAATCCCTCTCAAATGTCTACATGCCTCTTTGTAAATGATTTTCGTAAGTCTGTTTTTCTGGGCCACACCCAGCAGTGTTTGGGTCAGGGCTTACTCTTGACTCTGCCCTCAGGGATCCCTCTCAGTGGGGCTCAAAGGACCACAAGGGATGCGGGGATGCAGCCTTGGTCAGCTGCATGCAAAGCAAGTGGCTGCCCATTATACTTTCACTCTGGCCCTTCTTTGTGAATACTTTGATCTGGGTTGGCACCTAAGAGGTTCCCGTCTCAAATTACACCTCGCTTGAATGAAATGCAGTAATGGAAAAGATGATCAAAATCAAGAACTTGTGGGGTGCTGTATTGGTAAAGGCAGAGGTCCAACTCTCTGAAGCTTAGTATCTTTTGCAGTTCAACATCCACCTCTAAAGGCATTCTTGGTGCAGATTTGCTGTTGACCTTGCAGGTCAACACAGTCATGGTTGGGTTTCCACTTACAGTTGTGGAAACAGACACTGTCCAGAGGAACCAGGCCTGCACTCATCACCTTCAGAATGACAGCCCTGTGCTGATTCTGTGTTCCATGTGAATAATGATGGGGTACATCTACTTTTGCTCTCACCCCAAGCCATGGCACCTGTTATTCATAAATGGTTGTATTATTTATGGAACTATTATTTTGACTATGTGATTTTAATACTAAAGGTCTTTGGTAACTTCCTTCAAACACAACACAAAATTTTTTGACTTCTGATAGTTGATTCTCATGCCAAGTTCAGCAATATAATTGACCTATTGCCTACTAAAATGCACTTAAATCCCATACTCTATCTAATTGGTTCATATCTCTTTGGAGTTTACTATATTCTGTGTCCAAAATCCAGAATTGTTTCTTTTTATTATATTATGTTGGTCAGATCCTTTTAAACTTCTTAAAGCAACTTATTACATGAAGTCATCCTAGAATTATTGGTTCCACTCTTTTTATTTGTTGTTTTTTTTAAGATCAGAATAATATCCTCTGATTCACTTTCCTGGGAACACACTCAACCCATTATATTTCTTGGTATAGCACATCTCCTATCACACAGTTTTAAATTTCACCATAAAATTTTGATCCATTAAAAACTGTTCTTAATATACATTAAGGTGTGTAGTTGTTTATCAAGTTAGGTTGGTGGGATGAACGTTGGGGATAGTGAGTTGTGTGAAAAGTTTGCCCTAGCAGAAAGATTTTATCACGGACATTGTTTTGACTTACTGGTCTGGTCTGGTAGCAATAAAAAACAGGCTGATTTTTATTTGCTTTTGTTATTGTTTTTAAATTCTTTACAAACAATAAATGTTATTATGTGCTTCCCTTAGCAGTAGATTCTACTCTCCTCCCCACCCTATGGCACTATTTAAAGTATTCCCAAACAATCAATTCCTAATCAAGAACAAAGCAATTCTTCAAGATCCTCTTTCCTTAAGCACATTTGACGCAATAGTCAAAGATCTCTAAGAAATAGGAAAAGAAGTTGAACATGGTGTACATACACAAAAAGAACTGCAATTACTTTTGTGTGACTTGAGATCACAAAAGTCATGCATAGATTTTCATATCCTGGTCTTTTACCTTCTGTGTTAATATAAACAAAATAAAGATTATAGCACTTTTCTGAAAGTTTTTGAAATCTCACATAGTCCTAACTTGGAAGTTTTCTTCTTCTATACCTGCTGAATCTCTTTCCAGGTCTTCCCACATAATTTAGAACTTTACAGTAAATTAAAGAATAAGAGAAAGGATTTCCTTGCCTAGTTTTCTGGGAACTTTTCAGAGATCTAAGAATTCTATATATAAGGCCATTTTATTTATTTATTTAATTTTTAAATTTTTATTTAATTGAATCACTGTGAAAAAAATACAAAGCTTTCAGGTTTAAGTCTCAGTCATAATGATTAACCCCCCATCCCTTCACCAGTGCACATGTTCCACCACCAAGAACCCCAATATATCCCCCTCCCACCCATCCCCACCTAAGTAGCTAATGATCTTCACTTTATTCTCTCTATACTTTGAATACATTCAATATTTCAATAGAGAACTCACTATTATTGTCTGGAATTTTCCCCCAACAATCAGGCCTGCTGAAAAGGCATCATTTAATAATTTCTTTTCCTTGCTGAGAATGAAGACTCTGTGAGTTTTGGATTTCTGATATTTTAGCTCAGTTCACAGTCTAGATGCATTTCTGTAAGAAGCTGCTCTGGGTGACAAAATGGGTTAGAAGACCTCTCGGATCATAGTCTTTTGGAGCAGAGGGTCTGTTTCGAGCGCACGGCAGCTCCGGATCTTATCTGGGTGAGCAACGTCACTGCAAAACTCATACCTCTGGGTTGGGAGTCTTAGGAGGTGGCTCTTGCCACGTGGATGTTGCCGCCACCAATACAAGGCCATTTTAATCATTTCACCATATCACTGAAGACACATTTAATCCCTTAATAACCTTCTTGGGTAGGGTACTAGTTAGGGCAATGTAAGTAGCATAAAGCTGTGTGCTGAAATAGGTAAGAAGGGAGATACTTGGGGGCCAGGTATGTACTGACATACTGCATTGATGCTTATTCCTAGTATCATCATTTCTCAACTAGGGGCCTTAGGGGCCTTTGGGATATTCCAAGGGGGCCACTGGTGAAAATCTCATAAATAGGAGCCACAGCACAAGAGGAGGGACCAACCAGTAAGACTGGATAGAGAACACAGGAAGAAAATAAAGTTGGAAGGTGGCCAGAGATGGAAAAAGGTTGCAAAACACTGATGGAGACCACCTGTTAGACCTCAGCCACAGGCAGTCAGCAATGGAGGCCATGATCTCCACGCTAGCCACACTGAAAGATACTGACACCGATATTGGTGACCAAGTGCTGACTCTGCTTACCACCAGAGGCACACTTAGCCCTGTCATTGCCAAGTCTTGTGCTTCATATACCACATTGTGGAGTTTTCGTAGACATAGCCAGCTGGGTGTGTGGTATATATTTCATGAGTAATAATGAAATAATTGTGCCTACTATAAAAGTTAAAGACTTCAAGTCTTCACTCTAATCTTTTAAGATTCAAGAAGAGAGTCAGTTGGGGCAGGAGCGATAGCACCGCGGGTAGGGCGTTTGCCTCACATGCGGCCGACCCGGGTTCGATCCCCAACATCCCATATGGTCCCACCAAGCACCGCCAGGAGTAGTTCCTGAGTGCAAAGCCAGGAGTAACCCCTGAGCATCAGTGGGTGTGACCCAAAAAGCAAAAAATAAAAAGAAGAGAGTCAGTGGTTCTCATGAATGCTCAATTAATAGCAGTTCCTTTAACAAACTGGTCCTTTTTTGTTTACTTTTGAAATAATCAATTTCACACACATAACTATTTTTAAGTGAGTATTTCACTTCTAACTATGTGCAGCTGCTTATATAGTTACACATACAACTATTCCAAAGTGAATATTTAAATAAAAAACTGGTTTTACTAGTTTTCAGAGACTTAAGACAGGATATGTAAACATTTACAGCGAACAAACAGTATAACATCAGTGTCAGTACAGTGCTTCAGAATAAATGGGAAAAAATATTCCTTGTTTTGAATTTCTCTTGAAGAACCTTCCTATTGCATATCCCCAGAAAGCCTAGCAACCAATTTATAAGTTCTCACGAATCAATCACTGTGAGACAGTGGCCCACATTATGTTCCAATTCTGAGCCTCGCTACTTGTGCCAGAAAGAAACACTGACACAAACACTTCAGATATTTGGCTGATTCTCTCAGGTAGGAGAACAATGAGAACTAATGGGCTACAATTTTAAGATCACAAGAGAACAACTGTAGATTAACAAGCAAAAATAGTGTAATTATCTCCAAATAATAGACATCAGCAGGATTCTATGGAGATGGATTGCTCCTGCATGCTAAAGAAAGAGATGAAATTATGCCCCCTTCTACACTCGTAGATAAAGGGATGAAACACACACATTTTAAGAAAACTTGAGCAGCAGGTTTTTTAGAATGTTCTTTTCCCCACTGATGATGGAACTTGGTAGCACGCTGGGGAGTATATAGCTAAGTCATGCCGCATCAAATCAGTGCAGAAACAGGATGTTTCTAAGCCATTTAGCATGATATTTGAAACACGGGCATTAAAAATACAGAATTAATACAAACCAGAATGGGTCTGCCTTTACCTGCAGTCATTGCCTGGCTTCTAATCCCTAACAGTCACAATCCACTGTAACTCTACTTTGGTGATGACATCGAGATTGCCCTAGATTCCTAAAGGTTGTGGAAGACTTGGAAGCATGTTAACCTAACCCCTTTAAATATGTGGGGTACAAGACTAGGGAGAAAGTACAGCTGGCAAGGTGCTTGCCTTGCATGCACTTCTGATCCTCTATACAGTCTCCTGAGCACTGTCATTAGTGATCCCTGAGTACTGCAGTGTGTGGCCCCCAAATTAAAACTAATGTGGGGCTGAAGTGATAGTACAGCAGGTAGGGCACTTGCCTGGCACAAAGCTGACTGGGGCTTGCTCTCTGGCATCCCATATGTTCCCCTGAGCACCTCCAGGAGTAATTCCTAAGGCAGAGACAGGAGTAAATGCTGAGCATCGGGGCTGGAGAGATAGCACAGCGGGTAGGGCGTTTGCCTTGCACGTGGCCAACCTGGGTTCGAATCCCAGCATCCCATATGGTCCCCTGAGCACCACCAGGTGTAATTCCTGAGTGTAGAACCAGGAGTGACCCCTGTGCATCGCCGGGTGTGACCCAAAAAAACAAAAACAAAAAAAAAAATGCTGAGCATCACCAGGTGTGGCCCATAAAACAAACAAACAAAATGTGGACTACGGAATAGGAACGTAAGGCTTCTAGTAGCAAATGAACAATTAATCTTGAATCTGAGAGTCTCAAGTATTGAGGAGTATCAACATCACCTGGGAGACTGATTAAGACAAAGATTGCTGAAACACTCGTTCAGGAGACCTGGGAGGCCATGCATGTCTACTAAGTTCTCAGATGGATAACAAGAGAGTACCTTTGAGAGTCAACATATTAAATAGCTGATTAATAGGTATTTCCAGGATAGTAACAATATAGATTAAGATAATATTAATAACAGGATAGACTTTTGCTCTTAAAGGGACAGAAATGTTGCTCACACTATTGATCTTTCATCTGTGTAGTTGCAAACTCTACAGCATAAACATTTTTATAATATATTTAAGGATTTACTTGTAAAGTAATGAAATACTGGTATGAATAATAGTAAGTTGTAAAAGTTCACAAAATGAAGCTTAAAATAAGTAAAGCTTTATATTTAATATTAATATATAATATTCCTATAAATAGCAATAGTTATAAACAATTAAAAATAAAGTACAATAAAGTGTGACAATATGAACAATGGATATTAATTGCTCCCTGCCCCCACTTTTCCCCAGAAAATAGAATTAAATTAATAATACATGTACTTAAAAATCTTTAAAAAATCTTATTCATAAAATATTTTATTATTCATTTATTATTTGGGGGGTGGAGGTGATGCTTGGCTATACTCAGGGTTTACTCCCAACTCTCTGTGCAGGTATCACTCCTGACAGGGTTCAGGGTAAAATATGTGGAGCCAGAGATGGAACCCAAGTCAGCACAGCAAGTGCCCTACCCACTGTACTATCTCTCCAACTCCAGTATAAGCAATAGGGGTGAGATCATCCATTTCTATTGGGTCTCTGTCTTTTGATTGTGGTCAACTCCCAGCTGTCTAAAGACACTGATTCCCAAAGTTATGCAGTGGCAGATTCTGGTGTGCTATCCCCTGAGAGACTGTCCTGGTAATTTCAGCAGTGACTTTGCTTGGTATGTTGGGCAGTGTTTCTGGAAGAGTCCTGTTGGAGTGCCCTCAGGTGGGCATGCCTGCTGGATAAGGCTCACATTTCTTTTGCCTTGCAGCTGAATTTCTACCTCCTGCCTGGGCCCTTCAGATCACTGAAACTGCAGCACCTCCAAATCCTTGTCCTTGAATCAATGGGAAATTCAGGCTCCAGAAATATTACGCAACTTCCCTGTGGATAACCTCTGAGCTGCGCCACTGCTGAGTCTGAATAGAACAACTCCCTGTTCCAAGCTTCCTCTTGGACTTTGCTGCTTCCTCGGCCTTTAGGATTCCTATAGTGCCAACATAAGAAGCCAGACAAGCACTGGGCCAGCGCTGTCACCTCTCTTACTCTCAGTTGTGCCTGAGATCATGAATCTCACAGACATCTACACCAAGTCTATCACGTTTCAAGTCGGCCTGACCCCACAGGCTTCCTTCCTCAGCTGGAATCCTTTCTCAACACGCTACCTTCCTCTGGAGCTTTTTTGAAATGTGTTGAGACTTTACTTCCCATTTTTAGGCTTGTGGAAGAGGAAAGTATTATGAAAATAAAAACCAGGGTGAGAGCAATCCCTTCAGCACTGCTCTTGGACTCTGCTACATAAACGGTGTAGGTTTTCACAAAGACATTAAAAAAAAAACAAACATGACAAAGAAATTACATTTAAGCTATACTCTGGGTTGACAAATATATTAAAGGCAAGGGAGATAGAGTTTCTTGACAGTCTTTCTTAATTTCACAGTCCAAGCAACTCTCCAAATTTCTCTTGTCATCATGGCAGGGAGATCATACTTCATCTGTTCCATTCTCGTCTTCTGGTTTTAAATCCTGACTGCCACGTGAGGGGCAGAGACAACCCAAAACAGTGATGTGCAAAATTCAGCAGTTTCCTGGAAATATGTTCTTGGAGCAGTTTCTTTGACCTCCTCCTCACTACAGCCATTTCTGGTAGACCTGAAATCAACCCTGGTCATAAAACATCACTGGCATTTTTGTGAAATTTTAGAGCAATGCCTTGGGTTGTGGTTTTCAGTTAAGGGTCCATGGTCCATTGCTGCAGCATAGGTATGGAAAAGTTGAAAGCCACGTTCAGAGCTTTTCAAACTCAGATGTGCTCACAAAGTAGGTCTGCAGCAGAATTTGAGAGTCTACATTTCCTCTATCCGGCCAGATACTGGGTTATCAAAGTTCTGTTCCCTGAGTTGTTAGAGATATAAGCTCTGAAGGGACAGTCTGTTATGTGACCTGGATACAAATTCTGCTCTCTGTGTCTCCATTATTTCATCCCAAACAGGGTACACTCTTAGTATGTACTCCACTGAGGGTAGTGACTTGTCAGTGGAATCACTTGTATCACTTGTCATCCCGTTGATCTTCGATTTGCTCGAGCAGGCACCAGTCACGTCTCCATTTGTCCCTGTCGCATGCTAGTGTAGCCCAATGATATCTGCTTGCTCCAGGAACAGGAAGAGCCTCAAACCATTTCTTTAGGGTTTTGACGAAGAAGTCTGACCATCTCGTTGGTGGGCAGCCACACGGTCTTTTGACATTCCGTGGAATCCATTCAGTAACAGCTCTAGTCCAGCGGTCATCTGGTCATTTCTGAATAGCATTACGTGTCTGGCCTATCTGATTTTTGACGCCTTGGCAAACAAGATAGCATCTCTTGATTCTTGACTGTCGACGGAGGTCAGAACTCCCGGTTCCTTCTCTCACTTGAGTGAGATGTGATACTCCAAGCATAGCTCTTTTGATTCCTCTTTGGGAGACCCGAATAGCGTTCTTATCATGTTTGCGTAGGGCCCAGGTCTCTGAGGCATACTTTAATGCAGGAAGAACAGTGGAATCAAAAAGATGTGCCTGGAGCCGGAGGTTCTTTGTCCTCTTAACCACTTTTTTGACGCTCTTGAAGGCATTCCATGCTGCTCTCTTCCTCCTGCACAGTTCTGGCGCCAAGTCGTTCCTTATGTTGAGTTCTCGACCAACCCAGGTACACATAGCTGCTGCATTCGGAGATGTTTGTTCCATTGAGAGCAAATGGAATGTCAGGGACTAGTTCGTTTTTCATCAGCATCGTCTTGTTGAGGAATAATAAATGTAAAACTCCTATCAATGTTAGCTCTTATTATCATTTTTGGACATCATGCTTTGGCACTTTTTCTTGATATAAGCACACATCAGGAAGTTTAAACTTGCCTCAGTACCTTGATTTCAAAGGCAGGCCCTTTTTTCTCACCTGCTTCTTTAACCCTTTTCTACACATGCAAAGCACATCCAAATGTGCCCCCCCCCCCCCGCCAACTCATTTCAAAGCAGAAATTCCCTGATAATAGTTGGCAACCATGGTTGGAATAGGAGAGAAATGGAGAAGGGAAGAAAGGAGGGGAAGAGGTGAGAAGAGTAGAAGGGGAAGGAAGAGAGATGCAGAGGGAGCCAAGTTTTTTGAGATGTTCAGATAATAAACTCTTTCAAGAAGTATCGGATTTTCTGCTTTAAATATCTACTACTGGGACTAGAGCAATAGTGCAGAGGGTAGGGTGTTTGCTTTGCATGCAGCCGACCCAGGTTCGATTCCCAGCCATTTTGGTGGGCCAACCAGTTTTTTTCTGTATATATACAAGAGGTATTAATATTGAAATACTTTTATTTGTTTTTCTCCTAATCTGACTTTAATCTTAGCAATATCTTAGCTAATAACTAAGAGAGGTAGACCAAAAAATACTTTTCATCCCTGATACAGGAGTCAAACCTGCCATTTGATTCAGTGGACCTCATGACACAGTTTTATTTCCTGTTTGACACTTTTGTAGCTTGAGTGCACCCACAGGGTCTCTTGGAAAGCCTTTGAGTGTTCCTTTGGGACCCGTTGATGAAATCTGGGTGTGACACTCACTGTGTTACTTACCAAAAGTCTTAACTTTACGACTCTTGAGTTCCTGACTCCAACAGAATATTGCAAACTTCTGTCACAGCATGAAGTGGAACGAGCAGATGGAATGGAGATCACACACAAAGTGCTTAGAATGTTTAGATCACCAGAAGATATTAGAGGACTCGCTAGGCCTGTAATTCCATATCCTAATCTTTTCCTCTAAGAAAAACACATTTGCAAGACATAAAGAACAGACTGAGGTCTCTGACATGACTTCATCTACATGCTCCCCTTCTCAATATGGTGACCATCTTGAAGATGATATTAAAGATCCTGGATTTTCAGGTTGTTTTTAAATTATAAAATTGATGTAAATATAAAATAATTGTATAAAAAACTTATAACACAACAATGCAGAATAAGCATTCAACAGATTATTAGTTTCTTTCTAGAGGGATCTGTGTTCATACATTTTATCTGGGGATACCCTTATCATTAATTTATATGGAAAATATTTGGACATGTCCAGACTTGAAAAATAACCTAATGAATCACAAACAATGCTTTACTCTCAGATAGTGAGAGAACCTGTTTCCACAACACTTTGCATATAACTTCAGGTAGTTCATACATTTCTTTGAAGTATATCTATGGTCATATGGTGCAATACCTGTCACACGGCTGACATTTGACCATACTATGAGACAGACAAGGAAGAGATAGGTGGAAAAGGAGAATAAAGGGGAAAAGGAAAGAAATAGCCAACTTTGTTCTGGGTTCAAAATGAAATTCCATGAAACAGCTTTGAGGCAATTAAGAACTATACTGCCAAATAGAGTCCCACCTTCCAGCTTTTTTTTTTTCAAGATCAGTATCTCAGTGATTTTTCTCAAGTCAATTTCTAGCTCTGAGGATCTCTGCCTTGCCTTCCACAGACCTCTGTGTCCCTGCTATGGAGATCTGACCCAAAGACGAGAACTTCTTTGGTGATCTCCCAGACTCCCCTCCAGGGCTACCTGAGCCACCATAAGACCCAGACTCTACAGAGGGTCACTTTTCAATCGACAGAACTTTTACTTGAATTAAAATAAAAAAGAATATCGTGCTTATGTTATTTGATTATTATGTTGCCGTTTGGGGCCACACCTGGTTTACTCCTGACTCTGTATTTAGGAATCACTCCTGGTGGTGCTCAGTAGACCATAGGGGATGCCAGTGATTGAACCTGAGTTGACTGTGTGTCAGGCAAACACCTTACTCGATCCCCCCCTGATGATTATTTCTTAAAATTCAAATGTTAGACCCCAAGAAGGAGTGCTTGGCTCCTGGTCTTGGTAGTTTAGAGAAGGTTCTGGATCAGGCATGGGCCACAAGCTCTGTGGCCTCCTGGCCTCTCTCTCTTTCTCTTCAGTTTTTCTACAAGAGCTGCTGGCTATAATTTCTGATGATTATTCACCTTGGAATTACTATACACACTTTTATAGCTTACATTGTACATGTAGGCAAAGGAAAATGTGCATTAACCATAGCAGTAGAAAAGAAAAGTCATGTGGGGCTTCTTCCTCTCCTCCCCTCCCACCACCTGCCAAACACACACACACGTAGGAAGTAAAAGAAATGGCAACTCACCTCATAATCCTCTCACAGGTAATTAATTGACTCAGGGGGCACTCTCAAGAAGCCAGAAGCACAGAGGTTTTCATTTCCCTTTCTGAGATTCTTTTCTCTCTATTAACCTCACTTTTCTTCAGAGTAAAATCTAATTTGCATGCTCCTCTTATCATGAGTTTCTCCAACAGCTTTTTTTTTTTCTCAGAATAAGTCACCTCCTTAGTTCTTGTCATTTTGAATCCTCTTGGGGTGGCTTTTCACTTTCCACCAAGAATTTGCTGCAACCTTAAGAGTAAATCAGTTTTCATTCAGAATAGGAAGTGTGTGTGTGTGTGTGTGTGTGTGTGTGTGTGTGTGTGTGTGTGTGTGTGTGTGTGTGTGTGTGTGTGTGGTAATGTTAGGGGTGTCTGTCGTTCTGTGGGAGACCTGTTTGTGGGGTTCTGAGAGAATTTTGCCTTGAACCTTACAGACTAGGTAAACCTATGTCATGGTGGGGTGGCCCGATTGAGGAAGTACTCTGAATGAAACAGAAAAAGGAAGTGGTGGGCTAAGGCAACTAAGGACAGCTTCCTGTTTTGTAGGAGGAAGAAGTCTGATTTCAGCTCTTCACAGTTACAGTGTCTCCACATCGGCCCTAAGGGAGTGCGACAGGACGATGTTGTCCTCGGGTCTTTCCCTTGTGCAGGTGGCTTGATAAATTCAGCTGGTGACTCTGTTGACATGGCTGCTAGGCCTTTAATCTTAAGGACCTGTGCAAGACTTGCATGTGCATGTGCTCGGTGAGCTGAGTGAGTAGGAGGGACGGTAGCTTTGGAGGGGAACAGAATTTGCCACCTTAAAATTAACCTCTCTCATTTAAAGATTATTTTCTTTAGCTGGTTATTTTAAGAAGCAGCCGACTACAGAGGAGCTCTGAAAACTAAGTAGAAGAGACTTTTCACTCAGTAAAAAAAAATTAATTAAACTGGTCGATTTATAAGGGAATTCTGTGAGTGAAAGGGTGATCCTCTCTACCAGGAAGAAGAGGGTGAGTAAACCCTAGAAAATCTCATCAATAGAGAAGACGTGGGTTTAAAGCTGGATTTAATTTGCTGTTATTTTCTGTGTGTTGCCTACTTACCTCCCATCACTAGCTCCCTGACACCCAACCCCCACACATCGTTCCACCAATCATTTGCTTTTTTGCCACAATTATCTAGAGAGTTGGCTTAAGGCACTTTGGAGAGATACTCAATATTCCTGTGTCTCTCCAGCCTATACAGGGAGTATACTTGTGACTGTATTTTTGGTTGTTTTTCTCCTCTTAACCTTTTATTACAGGGGGATGGATATATTCAAGAATACGGGAGGCTAGAAAGGAGACTGTTTTTCCTCTCACACTTTTTATTTATGCCTGTCCAGTATTCAGATCAATGCTTCTCACATGGTTTGAAGTTTGAACTCAGAGCCCTTCTTGAGTTGACTTCAACAGGTTAACTGGTGGCTGAAGATATCTCGTAGCTATCTGTAGGATAATATTGGTTTGTCCTTTCAGCCTTGCCACAGGAACCTTAGGGTTATTGGGTTACTCCCATCACAGTGCTCCCATTTCTCTGTGTTTATTTGTAACCTCTTTCTTTGTGCTCTGCTTCCCCAACCGGTCAATTACCTTTATCTCCTAATCAGACTCTGTTAACTTGTAAACATTGCGTTTTTCTTCTTAAGTCCTTTGCATAGTTAATTCAGAGCAATGTCCCTTTTATATAGACACAGAAAGACAGTTAATGCTATGCTTTTGTACCTTGGGAGTTAACTGACTCCAAATGATATTCACTCCTGGACATCCGTTCTTCCCACTTAAGCCTCAGTTGCCCTTACTTCCGAACACTCCAAAAGCAGGGTCCGACAAGGGACTGGATGGACCCAGGGCAAGCTGTGAGCTACCCTGGTATCAAAATGGGCCTGGCCAGAGTGCCATAATATTTAACTATAAGTTAAGAGCATGGTCATGGACAAATTCTGCCATGATCCAAAAAGTAACAACTAGATTTGGACACTGCTAGGATTGGAAAAAATTAATCTGGCCTGAGCACTGTAGTCTGAGATCTATAGGGAGATGTTCCCAGGAGAGCCACCCTACAAGCTTAATGTATCTCCTATTGTGTCCATACAAAATAACTGATATTAAGAAGTAAAATTAAGGGCTGGAGCGATAGCACAGAGGGTAGGGCATTTGCCTTGCATGTGGCCGACCCGGGTTCTAATCCCAGCATCCCATATGGTCCCCTGAGCACCGCCAGGGGTAATTCCTGAGTGAAGAGCCGGGAGTAACCCCTGTGCATCGCCGGGTGTGACCCAAAAACAAAAAAAAAAAAAGAAGTAGAATTAAGATGTTAATTAAGATATTAATTATGTTATTGGACTAAGGCGAGGAGAAACACCCCTAAGTGGTATTTTGCCCTTAAGCAGAAGAAGGAATGTCATATGTTAAGTGTGCTACTGATTGGGGTGTTGTGGCTACCCCCAATGCAGGGAGTTGGAGAGAGTCTAGGGAGAGACCAGGCTTGGAGGTGGAACAGTGCGGAGAGATGAGTGAGGGAGACAGGAGGAGACGGGAATGAGGGACAGTGTGAGACTAGAATGGGAAGTGAGCTTAGTAAGATTAGAACAGGCTCATGGGGAGAATGGAAAAAATATTAACTCCATGTCTATCCATTTATAAGCAAATTTCATGACTTCATCTCTTCTAACAGCTGCATAGTATTCCATTGTGTAGATGTACCAAAGTTCAAGGACAGTAGATACAAGGGCCAGGAGGATTACCCCATAGCTGGAAGCCTGCTTCATGAGGGGAGGAGAGAAGGCAGATGAAATAGAGAAGGGATCACTAAGAAAATGATGACTGGAGGAACCAGTAGGTATGGGAGATGTGTGCAGGAAGTAGATAATGGACCAAACATGATGACCTCTAAGTGTCTGTGTTGCAAGCCATAATGCCCCAAAGTAGAGAGAGAGTATGGGGAATATTGTCTGCCATGGAGGCAGGGGGAGGATGGGAAAGGGGGTATACCAGGGATATTGGTGGTGGGAAATGTGCACTGGTGGAGGGATGGGTGTTTGATCATTGTGGAATTGTAACCCAGACATGAAAGCTTATAACTATCTTGCAGTGATTCAATAAAATAAAATTTAAAAAAAAGCAACTGATCATCAACCAGCCTGGAGGCCTCTCATTTTCTCCTTTGTCAGCCCGTGGTTTTGGCCACCCCCAGTGGGGGAGTGGATTGAGACCTGAATGAAGGCGGCCAAAGAGAACCGCTGGGTTCTCTAGCCAGGCCCGGAGATTACATGGCTATCTTCTTTAAAAAAAAAAAAAAGGTACAGAAGAAAGGAAGCCTCCCAAATACTTAAATATTCCAAAGAAATCCTCAAAATCCTTAAAAGATATTGGTGGGACGATGCCCTACTTTTTTCTACTTACGTCAAGTGCTATACTTGATCACAGCATTTAAGTGGAAAGAAGTCTTGGTTCTTGGCGCCTAGGCACCATGTCCTGGAGGAGAAGTCAGAAAAGTTAGTGGGTAATTAAAAATAAATCATGAGGGGGCAGGAGCGACAGTACAGTGGGAAGGGTGTTAGCCTTGCATGCAGCCAATCTGGGTGTGATCCCCAGCATTCCATATGGTTCCCTGGGCATTGCCAAACGTCATTCCTGAGTGTAGAGCCAAGAGGCACCCTGAGCATTGCTGGGTGTGACCCAAAAAGCCAAAATAAAGAAAAATCCCCAAAGAAAACCAAACCAAAATTTGCGTTATGAGATGCCAGAGAGATCAGATGGGGTTAAGGCACGTACCTTGCATGCAGTGGACCTTTTTTGATCCCTAGAGCCCTATATGGGTCTCATCGTTTTCAAGAGTGAATCCTGAGTTCCTAGTGTTGGTATGGCCTCTTCAAAGCAGAACAAAAAGATACTAATATTAACTTGAAGTTGTATTTCTTGAGAAACACTTGTATTGGATTAAAAAATACTTATGAGATAACGTTACCCTGAAAGAGAGGATACTTACTCACTGTGTAGATGATATCTATCTTCTCACACCTTCAGGACAAAAAATAAACGCCCACTGATTGAGGTTCACAAAACACTCCATTACCCGGCCCCAACTATATCTCCTAAAACACTTCCTCTATAACACCCACCCCACCTTCCTCCACCCTCTAGTCTTCACCAGCCCAAATCACACCCACCTCAAATTCCTCAGATCCTTGAGGAACGATTCCACTTCTCAACATTGTTTGAGAGAAAAAGTGAAACAACACGAAAGGCCTTGAATTATAATTGCATCTGCTACAATCAGATAAATAATAAGCACTTGAGACATTTTCATCTCCTATCCCCCACCCCACACTACTCTTGCTTTCTTCATTTTCTATCCTCACGATTTAAAATATCCTTAAATTGGAAAAAAAAAGACTCAAATTTGCTAATGAAAGTACGAGTCTTGATTTATATATATTTTATGTGTGCCCAAAACAGTAATGATAGGTCTCATTCCCCTGACCCTGAAAGACCCTCCAATCATTGGGAAAGACAAGTAAGGAGAGGCTGCTAAAATCTCAGGGCTGGGAGGAATAGAGATGTTACCAGTGCCTGCTCGAGTAAATCGACAGCAACGGGATGACAGTGATATGTGTACATAGTACATGTGTAATATGTACACATATATAATATCCTGAACTTTGTTATACAATAATGTGTCTTTCTGTGTTTTTCTCTACAGCGTCTATCAAGCTCCAATTTAAAAAACTTATTTACCCATTTAGACGGGTTTTGAGATCAAAGACAGACACACAGGAAAGTTCTGAGGATCTGGATGAAATTTTCGCACATTTTAAACCACAGTTTGCATTATGCAATATTTTTCAGACAGGTGTGACTATGGTGAAGGAAACCACACTGCAAAGTATGAAGAGAGCAATAAAATTAGCAGTAATTACGGTACTAATATAGAGACATATTAAGTTCCAGATGCCACACAGGGTCTCTGGCATCTAGACCTAGTAGTTCTAAACCTCTCTATTGTCTTTTACAATCATCTACGCGCCCCCCTCCCCCACAACAACACTGTTTGAGCAGGACTGACAGTTGACACAGAGGCCATTGAAGTTACAATGAACCATGATGAGAGCCATAAAGCTACTGTGATTTTAACACTGGGAATCAAGTCAAGCCAGCACACCCATGATAAGTGTACACTGTAAATCAAAGATACTGTGCTGCTGTTGTTCCAGAGCAAAGCGTCCAACATGATAGGGACCAACCAGTCAGCAAATCAGCTACACAATTTACTACTCAGCAGGAATTTATTGGGGTTTGGGAAGGAGCTGGCTGAGTTTCATAATAGAAATGCTGGGACTGGAGTGATTGTATAGCAGGCACGGTACTTGCCTTGAATGCATCCAACCTGGGTTCGATCCCCAGCACCGCAAATGGTCCTCTGAGCCTTTCCAGGAGTGATTGCTGAGCTCAGAGCCAGGAGTGAGCCTTGAGCAACACCAAGAGTGGACTCAAAAACAAAATCAATGAAAGAAATGTTGTGTTATGGTTCTTAGGTCTTGATTTACTTAGTTGAAACTTCTCGTTTGGGGAATCCAAGAGAGATTAGGACTTATCATTGCAGACTGGACGTTGGTGGGGTGCAAACTCAAATGGCTCCAACAATGTATTAATGTGAAGACAATTACATACTTCTGGACTTCTCTCAGAGTCTCAGGAATCTATTGTACATATTACACTGGACAATCTACACAGCCATTTGACACGGAGGGAGCGAGTCTCTAAGGGACATGTGCAAACACGTTAGAAGATCACCAACAGTCTTCTAAAACCTTGAAGCCATTTTTCTATAGTCTTACTTTTGTGGTAAGGAGAGGGCAATTTTGGGGACTGGGCTTAATTTCCTGGATACGTTAGTAGCAACAATATGACTGCCATCAAGTCCCCTCTTTTTTTTCAGATGCACTTTCCTACCTCTCTTGATTTACAAAGGCTGAGCATGTAATTGAAGGATCTTTATTCATTTGTCGGTTTGCTTGTTTGGGCACTACTTCTGGTGGTACTTAAAGGGCCATATTTGGTGCAGGATGTCAAATCTGGGTCATCTGAGCACAGCAAGTGCCCTAACCACTGTAATATCTCTCTGGCCCCAATGAATTTTATTTAAATGCATGTAAATTACCAGCTCCTCACCCCTGTGTCTCCAGCCCAGTCTGAATTAGGACAATGAAGGGGAGCTATTTGTAGATGAAAGCCAGCTACCTGTAGTAGTTAGCGTGTATTAAAGTACTTATTCTAACTGATTCATACCTTTGGAAGGAGCTTTATCAGTAAAAAGTTTGAGGATTAAAGATTTAGATTTAGTGATTTTCAGGTTCGCACCAATAAAAACTGATTTCAAACTGAGAGGCTGCGAGAGAGAGAGAGAGAGAGAGAGAGAGAGAGAGAGAGAGAGAGAGGAGAAAGAAAGAGAGAAGCCATATATGGTAGAGAACTCAGTGACTGTCTTAATAAACAGATAAATATATTTTCCACTTAGCACTTTGATGAGTAGAAGGCAAATAGGACCAAACCTTAATCTGAGAACAACTCAGAGAAAAGATTCTACAAACTGATGCATGCTCTGATTTCATTGTCTGGTACAGGAAAGATTTAACATGGGTAACAGAGTCTCAGAAAACATAAACTCTGTTAAATGTTTAAAATGGTAAATATTAAGAAAAATTAATTTCCTCTCAACATAGCTGGATTTGTCTCTATCAATGTTAATTTTTGGTTTATATGTATTTCTTTCTTATATTTTCTTGAAATCTCACTTAGATACCTGTGTCATAGGCTGAGAAAGTATGCCCTAGTTATCCTCAGACTAAGCCTGCATTTTTCCATATACTGTTACTCTCATCACATTGATTTATTACACACTCATCTCCAGTATCCTTTCCCCCACTGGATAGGAGCTTCTTGTGTCCAATCATTAGCATTATTTATCTCTGAGTCCTTGCTTTAATTTAGATTTTGGCCCATTAAAATGTTTGGTTTACTCTTGATTAACAAAGGAAGACAGTTATATGTATAATATTTATTCTTTGATTTCTACTACTCATGAACAAATCTCCCAA
The DNA here is from genome assembly GCF_027595985.1 of Sorex araneus. Lineage (NCBI taxonomy): Eukaryota > Metazoa > Chordata > Mammalia > Eulipotyphla > Soricidae > Sorex > Sorex araneus. The sequence goes on along the minus strand of NC_073307.1, from coordinate 17,707,506 downwards.
TTTTATTTTCTGGCTGCAGGTCATTGGTGAGTTATTTCTGTGAAATTGTTTCAGGGATGAGATCATTGAACTTAAGTAATTCTCCCAAGACTGTAGGAATCCTTAACTGACTGAACCATTTCTTGCAAGTCAGTGACAAACTCAGTTGATGGTCAGTTTTAACTTCCACTGAGTCTGCTTAAAATTTTATTTTATTTTGAAAATAGAACAGTTGAATTCTTTTTTGTTTTTGTTTTGGAAACATACCTGGCAATACTCAGAGGTTAATCATTGCTCTGCACTCAGGAATTATTCCTGGCTGTGCTCAGGGAACCATATGGGATGATAACATGCAAGGCAAATACCCTACCTGCTGTGCTATTTCTCAGGCCCCCAAAATAGAAAAATTTGTTGGTAAGTAAGAAAAAAGACTCTTAAACCAAAGAGAAACTTAATATTGGACTAAGTTAACTAACTATAGTTTTGCTTATAATTTTAATTGTCCTTATTTACTGTAAATATTCATATATTTCTGGGCTGGAGTGATAGCCCAGTGGGTAGGGCGATCCCTTGCACAAGGCCGACCCAGGCTCAATTCCTCTGCCCCTCTCGGAGAGCCCAGCAAGCTACCTAGAGTATCTTTCCCGCACTGCAGAGCCTGGCAAGCTACTCGTGGCGTATTCGATATGCCAAAAACAGTAACAAGTGTCACAATGGAGACATTACTGGTGCCCGCTTGAGCAAATCAATGAACAATGGGATGACAGTAATACAGTGATTCATATATTTCTAAATAGAAATATTAGTGCATTTGGTTATTTTGTAAAATAAAAAATTGAAGTATATCATATTTATCAAGCATATATTGAATGACTTCCTCAAGAGACTTGCATCATATGGTTTAAACACATATTTTAATGCTTACTTCAGCAAAACAATATCAACTGTTGTATTAAACTGGTGTCAGTTATTAGAATTGTAGTCATTGGCTATTTCATTTGAAATCTGTTGTATTCACAAGCTATACTACAGAAGTATGTTATATTTACTATTATTTCCTAACTTTATATTCGTAATATTTGACTGTTATAATAAAATAAATCAAAGTAAATAAAATTAAAACTACCAAGGAACTAAGGGAAAAATAAATATCAATTTCAAAACCTATTAGGTCCTAGAGGGACAGTATAAATAATTTTATGTGTTCAAATACATATACACATCTAAGCCATGTTAGATGCATACGTACACATAACGATGGGCACCTTACACAATCAGGCCAATCTTTTTCTTGAGAACCCTACTTACTTTTTCCTTTTGTCAAAAGCACAGCGAATTCACGAAGTTAAATGTGTTATAGTGGGTTGTTATGAGATAGCAAGGAAACCCTATTTATTCTACACTGTAGCACTGCACTGTCTTACCGTTGTTCATTGATTGGCTGGAGTGGGCACCAGTAATGTCTCCATTGTGAGACTTGTTATTACTGTTTTTGGCATATCAAATACGCCACGGTTAGCTTGCCAGGCTCTGCCTGGTAGCTTGGTAGCTTGCGGGCCGGATACTCTCAGTAGCTTGCCGAGCTCTCCAACAGGATACCACTAAAAACTATTTATTCTACCTTCTCATAAATGACAGATTCTATTACACAGCTAACCGATTTGCAGATCCCATCCACCTCTTTAAGGACCACAAGCTTACAAGAAGCTTCAGAAAAACCAACAGAGGGAATGTTAACTTAGGATACATAAAACCATAGTTAGAATGCTTGCGTGATTGTCCTCGGCAAGAGTACATATAACATGTGTGGGACAGTTTAGGACACAGTTTCATGTATGGCCTAGACAGATAAATGAATGGGTGAGCAGACTGTTAAGAAACAATCATTCTGGGTGATGAGAACTTAGAATTAAAACAACTTTCAGTATCAGAGTGAAAAGAGGCAGTGGTTGGAATTCATACTTCCACAACTATTTGAGATTAGAGTTTCAGTATTCTTGGAGCTCTTATTTTTCTAGGGGAAAAAAATGAAGACTAGAATTTTATGTGGATTCTCATAACTTTCTACAATGCCAACTAATTCAATGAAAAACATAGTGTGGATCAAATAAAATACATCTGTGAACCAGATTGAGTTTTTGGACCCTCAGTTTACATCCTGTGTCTTAGAATCTGATGGCAGTTATTAGCATCCATTGACAAACTGGTCACACATGGTCTCCTGTTCCTAGCACTGGATGAAAGGAGACCGAGACTCTTCTCTTGTGGTAAATTGTATTATTTCCATCTGAGGTGATAGCTTTGGAGATGGCCCAAGGGTTCACTTCTGGAAACCAGCAATCTCTTTCTGCCCTTGTTAATGTTTTTGGCTAATTGCAATAGATATTGAACTGGATTGGAACAAATTAAAATGAACACTCAAGGACTTTATAATGTCTTCCTTTCAAAGTGAATCTGAAACTGAAATTCAATTGCTTTTCATTCCCTTCTTGAAGTTTGTACTAAGTGCTAGATTAGTTCATTACTGAAATGATTCAATGGGCCAGTAGAACCCAGGAGATAATTTGTTCAGTTGACAAACATCAAACACTTGACAATAAAATATTTTAACTCATTTTCCAGGAGAGGAGAATTATTTGCTGGCATATTTTCAAAAATGGTAAAGAAAGAATTAATTTTTCACATTTCAACCATCACTTTTGTTCCGGCTGTATTTTTCACACAAGAATATGTATTTCATTCCTATCATGTTCCAGCACTCTCACCCACTGTGAACTTGCAAGAGACCCAAAGACAAGATTCTTAAGTTCCTATAAGAATAATTCAAGTAATACATTTGATGCTATTTCTAAAGCAATTATATATACGATGTAGAAATCTAAAAATGTACTTTATACAACACAACTTGGGATACGTAAAACCATAGTTAGTGAATCTGTGAAACACGAAATTCGAAATCACAGGAGACAAAAGTTGTAGCTATCTTAAGAAGCCAGGGAAAAGAAACACACAAAAAGAAATGGCAAAAGGAAAAAATGGTAATAGCGGACATCAGAAATTGAAGCATTTTAGAGACTCAACAATAAATCTTTCAGAAGAGGGGCTGGAGCGATAGCACAGCGGGTAGGGCGTTTGCCTTGCATGCGGCCGGCCCGGGTTCGAATCCCAGCATCCCATATGGTCCCCTGAGCACCGCCAGTAGTTAATTCCTGAGTGAGGAGCCAGGAGTGACTTCTGTGCATTGCTGGGTGTGACCCAAAAAGCAAAAAAAAAAGAAAAAAAATAAATCTTTCAGAAGAGAGCATGGAACAATATGCCAGAGCCATGCCTCCAAACCCTGTACCAGGATGTTTCATATGGGACAACCAAAAGGGGGCCGGATGAGGCCCCTCCCAGCCCCAATGGAGCCAGCCCTGTGAGCTGAAAACCTCCAGAACTCAACCGCCATTGTGCTCACAGCTACTCTCCACACGCTCGCAAGCCTCACCCATGAGTGAAACCATTCCTGGACATCTCATACTTTCACCACTGATATACCAAGAGTACCACATCGCATTTGGTGGTGTTTAAAACAGAAGGCAACTAATCTAAAGGGGAAATACATTTATACAGGTATATATATATATATATATATGTATGTATGTATGTATGTATGTGTGTATACATATATATTGTTGGTCAAAGTCTTAAAGGACCAGGCTTCAAGTGTTCCTAACCAGGTACTTTTTGGAAGCATTGTAGCACTGTAGCACTGTTGTCCTGTTGTTCATCGATTTGCTCGAGCGGGCACCAGTAATGTCTCCATTGTGAGACTTGTTACTGTTTTTCACATATCGAATACGCCATGGAGAGCTTGCCAGGCTCTACTGTGTGGGCGGGATACTCTTGGCAGCTTGCAGGGCTCTTCGAAAAGGATGGAAGAATAGAACCCGGGTTGGCTGCATGCAAGGCAAACACCTGGTTACCCGATGTGCAGGCTGGAGTACGGCAGGTAGTGTTTATATATATGCACACAAGGCTCAACCTTTAATGACATAGAAGGGCTTAATGGCTCCTGGGTGAAATAGAACTATCTTCACACAGTTCACTCTAAGAAACCTTTTTTGGATCATTTTAGGCAGATTATTTATAATAAGCAATACAAAATAAATTATTGAGATTTTGCTTTGGGGGCAGGGTTTGGGGTTCAGGATGGAAATATTCGAAATAAAGTGGTGGGAAGGTGTAATGGTGGTGGGATTGGTGTTCAAATACTAAATGTAATTAAATATTGTGAACAACTTTATAAAAAATAAAATAAATAAATTAAAGAAGAAATTTAAGCATTAACACATCAACAGCTTGCACATCTGCATTTCACAGATTAGAAATTGACAAACATAAAAAATATGATAAGCACAAATTGCTACTTTGGCGTAACAAACTTTTAGTTCACTGTAGCTGTATTTCTTTAGCTGAATTCAAAGTAAATCCCTTTGGTATGAATAAATCAGTGAAAATGTCAAAGTTTTAATCACAGTTTAGTTTTAAGAGGCAAGGACTAAAAACAAATATGGTATAAATATAAATAGAGATTAAAGATGGTGTCTACTTGTCCAAATGTCTCCAACAAAGAAATTCAACAAACTGGGGTTTTGACATGGTATCAGTAACTGTTGATCTACTTGACTTTATCTTTCATATGCTTTTTTTTAAACAGTCCCTGTCCTCCCACCCCCCCACCCCCAACCCCCTCTGCTTGGGAAAAAATGCAATTGCTGAGATCATCAAAGCAAAGAAAGTATTCCTGTTTGTTAGTTCTCCCAAAACAGATTCTAGTATTTATATCTCTAAACCTCAAATTAAACAATATTTGTATTTCATGAGAAAAAAAAAACCGAAAAGGACAAAGGACAATGCTAATGAGCTAAGATACTGGCTTTAGCCCTAGAAAGATAGTATAGCTGATAAGGGTACTTGCCTTGCCTTCAGACAAACCTGGTTTAATCCTTGGCACTGCATATGACCCCTGAGCCTTGCCAGGAGTGATCTCTTGAGCACAGAGCCAGGAGTAAGCCTTGAGCATAGCAGGTGTGGTTCCTAAAGGGAAAAAAACAAAGACAAAAATATTTTTTTAAGACGTGAGAACCTGGTCTTGAGAGATAGATAGGTCAAAGGGCTGGTGTGCATGCTTTGTATGCAGGCATTTGAATTTTAGGCTCGGGCACAGCATGGCTCCTGAGCACTGAGCCAAGTATTATTCCTAAATACTGCTGAGTGTGGGCCCCAAAGCCAAACAGTTCCAAAAACAAAAGAATTTAGAGATGTTTTCTCCAGTATATGAAGACATGGAAGTGTCAAAGCACTTCTCCCTCCCTGCCCATCACCTTTTTGGCTGATACTCAGTAGTCGTGCTTAGGGGTTACTCCTGACTTTGTGCTCAGGGAGCACTCCTGAAAAAGCTCAGAAGACCATATGCAATACCAGATATTGTACTTAGGAACCCAGGTTGGCCATGGGCAAAGCAAGTACCTTAACCATTGTATTGTCTCTCTGGACTTAGGTTTGCTTTCTTGCACCCCTAAAAATCTAATGGGGAGAAACATGGGCTTAAGAAAATTTGAACTTTATCAAGTTTTAAAGAATTTTAATTTTTTTGTTTATATATATAATGAAAGCTATGTACAAAGCTATGTACTAAAGAGCCTGGGAAGCTCCCAGTGGCGTATTCGATATGCCAAATACAGTAACAATAACAGGTCTCATTTCCTTGACCCTGAAAGAGCCTCCAATTGTTGGGAATATGAGTAAGGAGAGGCTGTTAAAATCTCAGGGATGGGACGAATGGAGACGTTACTGGTGCCCGCTTGAGCAAATCAATGAACAATGGGGTGGCAGTGATACAGTGATGTATAATGAAACAATAATATTAACTGAAGAATTTATCCAGTAATTCCATTCTATCTGTATGATAGATATCATTGGTTTGTCCTTTCTCCCTTGCTACAGAGTTTGGGCTTATCTGGTAATAATCTCTAAACAATTCTAGACTACATTGGTATGTCCTGCTCCCCTTGCCACTAGGAGCTTAGGTATATCAGTCACACCCATCAAAGTGCTCCTGAATCACTTCCATTCCTTTGTTTATCTGCAACCACTTCTATCAGTTTATCAGCTCATCCCCTAATCAGACTCTGTTAATTTGTAAAGTCAGACCTTGCTAGGACAGTGAACTTATATTGTAAGTTAATATTGCCTTTCTCCTCTCCTTATGTCTTTTGAACTAAGAACTTTAAAAAGGACTTTAAAACAATGTCCTTTTTGTATGGACAAAGAAAGACAGTTCTTAATATGCTTTGGTAACATGGGATTTAATTGGCTTCAAATATTATTCACTCCCGGGCATCTGCTTTCTTGACTTAAGCCTCAGCTGCCCTTACTTCCTAGCACCCCCAAAAGCAGGGTCCTGACGAGGGACAGGACGGACCCAAGGCAAGCGGCGAGTTATGTGCTACTCTGGCATTGAGATGGGCCTGGCCAAAGTGCCTAATACTTAACTATATGTTAAGAGCTTGGCCATGGACATGTCATGTCATGATCCAAAAGTAACAACGAGACTAGGGCCCTGCTAGGGATAGGAAAGACTAATCTGGCCTGAGCACTGTAGTCTGAGATTGAGATGACCCCAGGAGAGCAATTCTATAAGCTTAATGGATCTCTTGCTATGTCCATACAAAATGATTAATATTATTAATACTTATATGTTAGTTGGACACGGAGAGGAGAAACACCCATGGGATTCCGCTCTTGGGCGGGTGTCCTGCTGAAAGAGATTCTGTCCTAGAAGAAGCATCCCCTGAGGGAAAGAACTTTACCCCTATTGATTGTGACCACACCTATGTGTAAGCCCCAAACCCTCATGCTGGGGGATTTAACTAGGCTGTGAGAGTGGTTTGGGGGCCAGTCCCCAGTCCAGTTCCAGTGCCAGATCTGGAGAAGCTAGATCAAGATCCAGATCCAGAGGAGAAGGAGAATGAAGTAACATGGGGGAGGAAGAAGCAGGAGGAGAATCAGAGGAGAATGGAGATGGGAATGGAATAAACTGCAACTGAGACCAGCCAGCCTGGCTCTGTTCCTCCCTTCGCCTGCCTCATCATCGCCATCAACCTTCCCGGGGTGGGGGAAGTGGCTGGAGACTACTGAACATGGGCGGCGGGAGAGATAGAGCGCCGCTGCCCTGTGCCCTGCGTGGCCCCCTTTCCCTTTTCTTTTTTTGTGTTTTTACACACTATCCATGGATCAATTTTGCCTATTACTTATAAATTATTGTGAGTGGAATGATTTTTGTTTTGTTGTAAATCATTTATGTAGTATTTCATTTTTTATTTAGCATTTTTAGACCTGTGGGTCCTAGTAAAAAATAGAATATCATTGAGGGCTGGGGAGTTAGCTTATAGAGCTGGGGTGCATTCTTTCCGTGTAAGAGCCCCAAGTAGAATCTCTGGCAATGTATGATCCCTTAAACATCCTCAGCCACACACATACACAAACAAAATAGAATATGTTTGGAATACAGCAGAAATGACAACTTCTGAACAGTAAAATCTTTTATAAATACCCATTGAACAATTATTATAGGTATGGCGATATATATGAGACACAGTATATATGTATATGACATGTATATATATGACACTATATATGTCATGATGTGTTTTTATATAATATATGTATACACACATATATGCCAAAATCAGTAACAACAAGTCTTACAATGGAGACGTTACTGGTGCCCGCTCTAGCAAATCGATGAACAATGGGATGCCAATGCCCGTTGTTCATCGATTTGCTCAAGCAGGCACCAGTAACGTTTCCATTGTGAGAGTTGTTGCTGTTTTTGGTATGTTAAGTACGCCACAGGGAGCTTGTCAGGCTCCACTGTGCGGGCAGGATACTCTTGGTAGCTTGCCAGGCTCTCTGAGAGGGACGGAGGAATCAAACCTGGGTCGGCCATGTGCAAGGCAAATTTTATACATATATATACATATATGCATATATATGCATATATATGTCATTAAAGATATAGTGATGTCAAATGGGCACAGTCCAACCCTCATGAAGTCAATAAAAGGGAAATAGACAAGCATTGCAAGTGTGACAAGAGTTAAAAAGGAAAAGGTCAGGTTGGAAGAGTAGAAAGAAAAGGGATTCTTGACGAAATCAGGGATTTCTTCTTGAGGGAAAGACACTTTTGCTGAGATCTGGAGAACATATAAAAAGCTAATATGAAGAAAAAAAGGATGAGGAAGAGAGAGAGACAAAGAATGACAAACAGAGAGACAAAGATAGAGACAAAGACAAACATCTTGCACGTTCTAGCATACACTACCTGAAGACAGCTCCCAGAGAGAATTGAGATAGGACAAACAGGGTAATTTTACATTCAAACCCATCAATCCACAGAATCAGGATTAATAATAAAGCAGTTATTTTTTTTTAAAATTAATAGTTTATTTTTAATTAGTGAGTCAACGTGAGGGTACAGTTACAGATTTATACATTTTTGTGCTCATGTTTCTCCCTTACAAAGTTTGATAACCCATCCCTTCACCAGTGCCCATTCTCCACCACCAGTAAACCCAACATCCCTCCCCCTCTCCCCAGTCCCGTCTCCCCCCACCCCACACTGCCACTATGGCAGGGTATTCCCTTTTGTTCTCTCTCTCTGATTAGGTGTTGTGGTTTGCAATAAAGGTGTTGAGTGGCCATTGTGTTCAGTCTCTAGTCTATATTTGGCCCGCATCATCTTTCCCCCACATGACCAACAACCACATTTTACTTGCTGTTCCCTTCTCTGAGTTGCCCAGAATGAGAGAACAGCCTCCAAGCCATGGTGACAACCTCCTGGTACTTATTTCTACTATTCTTGGGTGTTCGTCTTATAGTCTATTATTCTATATTCCACAGATGAGTGCAATCTTTCTATGTCTGTCTCTCTCTTTCTGACTCATTTCACTTAGCATGATACTTTCCATGTTGATCCACTTATATGCAAACGTCATGACCTCATTTTTTTCTAACAGCTGCATAGTATTCCATTGTATAGATGTACCAGAGTTTCTTCAACCAGTTATCTGTTCTAGGGCACTCGGTTTTTTTCCAGATTCTGCCTATTGTAAACAGTGCTGCGGTGAACATATAAGTGCATATGTCACTTAGACTATACTTTTTGGCTTTTCTGGGATATATTCCCAGCAGTGGTATTGCTGGGTCAAATGGGAGCTCAACCTCTAGTTTTTTGAGAATCGTCCATACTGTTTTCCAAAAGGGCTGAACTAGCCGGCATTCCCACCAGCAGTGTAGAAGGGTCCCTTTCTCCCCACATCCTCTCCAACAGCGGTTGCTTTTGTTCTTTTGGATGTGTGCTAGCCTCTGTGGTGTGAGGTGGTATCTCAAGGTTGTTTTGATCTGCATCTCTCTGATGATTAGTGATGTAGAGCACTTTTTCATGTGTCTTTTGGCCATTCGTATCTCTTCCTTGGTAAAGTTTCTGTTCATTTCTTCGCCCCATTTTTTGATGGGGTTGGATGTTTTCTTCTTGTAGAGTTCAACCAGTGCTTTATATACCCTTGATATCAACCCCTTATCTGATGGGTATTGTGTAAATATCCTTTCCCATTCTGTAGATAGTCTTTGTATTCTGGTCGCTGTTTCTTTTGCGGTGCAGAAGCTTTTTAGTTTAATGTAGTCCCATTTGTTGATCTCTGTTTTTACTAGATTGCTTAGTTCCGTGTCATCTTTGAAGATACCTTTATCTTCAATATCCTGGAGGGTTTTGCCTACCTTGTCTTCAATGTACCTTATGGTTTGTGGTCTGATGTTGAGGTCTTTAATGCATTTTGATCTGACTTTTGTGCATGGTGACAGATCGAGTTCTAAGCCCATTTTTTTGCATGTGGTTGTCCAGTTGTGCCAGCACCATTTGTTAAAGAGACTTTCCTTGCTCCACTTCACATCTCTTGCTCCTTTATCAAAGATTAGATGATCATACATTTGAGGTTGTGTGTGGGGATATTCCACCCTGTTCCATTGGTCTGCAGTTCTGCTTTTGTTCCAGTACCATGCTGTTTTAATTGTTACCGAAAAGCAGTTATTTTTATTTGGGTTTTAGGGTTATGTTATTGGTGCTCAAGCAGCGCTTCATTTTTATAGTAGTACTTTGTTTATGTAGCACTTCATTTTAGCATTTTAACATCTGGTACCAGAGGACATTTATTTTGCAGCAGTCACTGAACCAAATATGGTGGCTTCTGTTTTACTAAATGAGTTCAGTTCATTTATTTTCATAGTACAGGTGGATGTTGTAGGTGCCCAGTAGCGCCCCAAACAAGAATCTCCCAACACATTCACGGAGACAAAGAGAGTAGAAGAGAGAAATAATAAACAGACCACATGAAGGATTATAAACAGGTTCTTTGGGCAGCTAGTGAGCTGGTGGGAGAGACCAGGGTGCTGTTGGCACAAGTAGGAGGAATTTGAGTCTTCATATGACTTTATCTCCAAGGCAGTTGTTTTGTATTTATGTTTATATATTTATATATTTTTTTCTTACATTCTATCATTCTTCCTTCTTAGAAAAATTGACTAAACACTTTTTCTCCATCATGTCTTTTAAAATGGCGATAAGATAATGTCGAATATGAGTCAAGAAAGATGATGTATATAAAGCTCCTAAAGCATTTATCATGCAGAATTTAATAATTTTTAATACTTTACCACTTCTGGGAATATACCCCGGAGAAGCAAAAAAGCATAGTAGAAATGACATCTGTGTTTGTATGTTCATTGCAGCACTGTTTACAGTAGCCAGAATCTGGAAAAAACCCGAGTGCCCGAGAACAGATGACTGGTTAAAGAAACCCTGGTATATCTATACAATGGAATACTATGCAGCTGTTAGGAAAAAATGAAGTCATGAACTTTGCTTGTAAGTGGATCAACATGGAAAGTATCATGCTAAGTGAAATGAGTCAGAAAGAGAGAGACAGACATAGAAAGATTGCACTCATCTGTGGAATATAGAATAATAGACTATAAGACTAACGTCCAAGAATAGTAGAAATAAGTACCCGGAGGTTGGCTCCATGGCTTGGAAGCTGGTCCCACGTGCTGGGGAAAAAGGCAGCTCAGATAGAGAAGGGAACACCAAGTAAAATGTGGTTGGAGACCACGTGTGGGAAGGGAGATGAGTGCTGAAAGTAGACTAGAATCTGAACACAATGGCCACTCAATACCCCTATTGCAAACCACACACCCAATTGGAGAGAGAGATCAAAAGGGAATATCCTGCCACAGAGGCAGGGTGGGGTGGAGGGGGGGGGAGATGGGACTGGGGGGCGGGAGGGATACTGGGTTTATTGGTGGTGGAGAATGGGCACTGGTGGAGGGATGGGTTTGCGAACGTTGTATGAGGGAAAAACAAGTTCAAAAATGTGTAAATCTGTATCTGTACCCTCATGGTGACTCATTAATTAAAGAATTAAAAAAAATAAACACACACAACAGTGCTACAATGCTATAGGTGCTAACAAAAAAATACATTATTATTAAAAATGAAAAACACTTCTAATCAATGTGAAAGAAATTTACTAGAAATTATTGCTTTCTTCTAAAGCATAGTGAGTCCGAGTTAGTCCCAGGATTAAATTGATGGAGAAGTGCAATGATGGATATTCCAATGATGGTGTTTTCCTTGTGCAAACCTTACAAAACGTTTCTGAGAAAAGTAGCAGGAAAGATAGAGCCACTAGATAGTCAATAAATATTTACTGAACAGATGCTAAGTGCCAAGCACTGGGAATATAGTTAATGAGAAAGCAACATTTTGCTCACATAAGAAAAGAGGAAATTTACCTTATAACTGTGTATCTCACTGTGTTTCAATAAAAATAACTTTAAAGGTATAAAATAAAGGATTTATGTGCCCAAAAAATAAAAAAATAACTTTAAAAAGGAAACAATACCTTTATGTAGTAAAGTGGCAGGCTACAAAATTAATATGTAAAATGTCCATGGCTTTCCTATATTCATATCAAGAAATAGAAGAGAGAAATTTCTTTTTTAAATTCCATTCACAATTATGCCTCTGGAAATCAAGTGTTTTGGAATCAGCTTAACTAAAGTGTTGAAAATTTTATACAAGGAAAACTGAAAAATGCTCTCACACTACTTCAAGCAACAAAAGAAGATATGAGGAAATGTCAACATATCTCCTATTCATGGATTGGGAGGATTAATATTATCAAAATTGTAATGCTCTCCTAAGCATTGTGCAGAATCAATGCAGTCTCTGTAAGCATAACCATGGTTTATTTCAAAGAAATAAATCAAAATTAAAAAAAAGAGGAAAGTGAATATTAAAGAAATAATTTCCTAAATAACTATTAATTATATTTAAATGCTACAAAATTCACACTGTTCTATTTTGCACATTAGGATACTATTTTGTTTTTTGTGAGGGTGAGGGGTCAAGGGGCATACCTGGTGATGCTCAGGGATTACTCATGGCTCTGCGCTAGAATTATTCCTGGTAGTTCTCAGGGAACAATATTGGGTGTAAGGGATTGAACTCAGGTCAGCTGCATACAAGGCAGGCAACCTACCTGCTGTATTATCTCTCTAGCCACGTGGATACCATTTTGCATTTTCCAAGAAACTACTGGCCCATGAAGCATACTTAATTTTTCTTAAAGTAGATTCAGAGCCAGGGGAGTGGGAGATGGCTCGGGGCCTAGGTGTATGTTTTGCAAGCATGCAGCTGTGAATTTTAACTACATTGTTGCCATATGAACCAAGGATGATTTTCTGTGTTTCCTCTGTTTGTAACTCCTAGTTTCGCAAGCAATATCAAAGGTGTGTGTAATCACATCAGCCTATTGTTGTGACATCTTTGAGCGTCACAACTACAGGGCACAGTCTGCAATGAGTGCATCTAAAAACACCTGTGAGCACTACAGCCAGGAGTGGAACTTTCTGAGAGCACATGTGCAAGTTCTAAGATTAAATGAGTCAGGATCCCCAGTGAGCACTGTGGCGGACTGTGTGAGCACTGTAGTGACAAAGAGTTCCCCAGCCAGCACAGCTAAGCCTGCAAGCACCACAACTAAACATGTGTGTAACTGCAGTTTATGGTGACATCAGCAGAAGGAAAGAACGAAAAACCAAAGTCAGATGCAGGCAACTAATGTCACTTCATTTCTCTGAGATGGTTTCCTTACTGGTAAAGGAAGTTATAATAATGTTATAATAACTCTGTTACAATAATTGCAATCTCAAAGGAGTTGAGGGATTAATAGAGATCATGTGTGTAAGTACTCTCAGTGACTGACTTATGGGGGGGCCCACTAGATAATAAGTTTCCTTTCTTACACTTTAGGCACATGTTAAGCTTTTGAGTGGACTTCTGTGAGTAGTCATCTTGAGAGCAGAGATGAAGTGATAACCAGAATCCACATATTAAGGCCACCGCTCTTAATTGGGTGCATCACCAGTTTGGAGAGGCAATTTTACTCAACTATTTCTCGTTATTTTATATTGTTCTGTTTTCCTGGTATTTAATTAATTTATTTATTTTTGGTTGGGCGGCTACATCAAGCTGTGCTCAAGGTTTATGCCTCAACTCAGCAATCATTCCTGGATGGGGCTTTGGGGGCTTTATGAAACGCTGGGGATTGAACATAGGTTGACCATATGCAAAGCAAATGCCTCACCAGCGATACTATATCTCCTTGTATCTTAAAAGAGAACCAACCTCAAACTATTTTATATAAGTAATGAGAAGTTTTATATTAATGTAATCACTGTCACTGTCACTGTCATCCGTTGCTCATCGATTTGTTCGAGCGGGCACCAGTAACATCTCTCACTGAGAGACTTATTGTTACTGTTTTTGGCATATCCAATACACACAGGTAGCTTGTCAGGCTCCGCCGCGCGGGCTCGATACTCTCGGTAGCTTGCAGGGCTCTCCGAGAGGGGCGGAGGAATCGAACTCAGGTCAGCCGCGTGAGAGGCAAACGCCCAACCGCTGTGCTATTGCTCCAGCCCGTTAATGTAATACTATAGTAAAAAGAAAGAAAAGTATTTATACATATGTATTATATATAGTGGTGGTTGTGTGATACTGGTAGGGTGTGATGAAGGACTTATTCATGTTGCTGATGGCTCTGATGAAAGGGTTAAGGTGTATCTCTGTGGAATTGAAACTCTGTGACCATTAAATTATAAAATAGAAAATTATAAATCTTATTTCTTTGTAAAAAATGGTTTGGTCAGCCACATGGTGGGAGGCAATGTGCTTACCTAATTTTGACGTGTTTTTATTGACAATTTGGTCAGAACAAATTAGCAACTTGGTCAATAAGGACAATATATTAAATAATCACAGACTATTAGAATTATATATTAAAATTAGGACTGGGCCTATTCCACTCAGATCCCCCATTTTCCAGTAGCTAAGCAGTCACACCAAGAAATTGCCTCTGGCACTGTGTAATTCCATCAACGGCCAACATCCAGAGACTATAAAACCAAGCTCCTGGAAGAGAGTGACACAGAGTCTCTTATCCCTGCACCTGGCTGTCTTCACTGGAGGGGATGGGTTGCATTTCCCTCCCTGCCCCGAGCAGAGCCTCGACAGTTGAAGACCTCCGGAACCCAGCCACAGTCATGCTCAAGGCCACTCTCCACACATTTGGACGAGCCTCTCGCATGAAGGAACTGGCAGAGAAACCCAGGTGTGTGGGACCCAGACCCGAGATCTCCAAGGCTGCTTGGATCGGAACTGGACCTCTTCCACCCAGACCCCCCATTTTCTAGTAGCTAGGTGGTCATACCCAGAAACTGCCCCCAGCGCTGAGTAATCCCATCAACGGCCAACATCCACAGACTATAAAACCAAGCTCCTGGAAGCATGACATCTGATAGCTTAGTTCTCCCTCTTGGAGAACCTGACAAGCTACTGAGAGTCTATTGCCCACTCAAGAGAGCCTGGCAAGCTCCCCGTGGCATATTCATATCCCAAATACAATAACAGATATATACATACCTCTCATAGAGCCCAGCAAGCTACTGAGAATATCCCGCCCACATGGCAGAGCCCGGCAAGCTACCCATGGTGTATTCGATGTGCCAAAAACAGTAATGATAGGTCTCATTCCCCTGACCCTAAAAGAGCCTCCAATTGTTGAGAAAGATGAGTAAGAAGAGGCTCTTAAAATCTCAGGGCTGACTGTAATGGAGACGTTACTGGCTCGAGTAAATCGATGAACAACGGGATGACAGTGATACACAGTGATATTAGAATTAGAAGTCTCCCAAGTAATGATTTCTTCCAGCCTCTGCTAATATCAGTATTTTTAGTTAGTAAAAATACACATGCTTACAGTTCTAATGCACTGCATTATATTTTAAGGCAAAGTTATTTTAATAATTTGGAGAACTTTAAACATATAATTTTTTAATAGCTAAAACTGTTCCCTTGTTAGTTGCTATGGGCAAGAAAGAAAAGGGGAAAATTTTAAGCATCTTATTGACTTAGCAATTACATAATTCCCTTCCTTAATTGGTTGAGACCAGCTACAGAATTACCTCAGTGTGTGTGTGTGTGTGTGTGTGTGTGTGTGTGTGTGTGTGTGTAATTGGTAGTTAATGCAAGGTAGCTATTTTAGGAAAGTTTGCTGTTAGCTCCATGTTGTCATCAGAGACTGTGTACAACTTTATTTTTCTTTTAAATCAGGGACTTTTTAGGGAAGCTCAGGAGGCCTGAGGCTCCTCCCAGTAATTCCCAGTAGTGCTCAGGGGCCTCTAGGACCACTGTAGTGGTGTTTGGGGGTCTTCAGGACAGTGCCTGGCAATGCTCGGGGACCATCCAGCACGTGAGACCAAACTGGGTCTGCTATGTATAAGGCGTAACCTTAACCTCTGTACTCGCTCACTAGCCCTGTACTATCCTGTAGTCTAGCATTCCTGAAAGTTGGCAACAAAAGGTAGAACAGAACACTAGGGAACACAATTTGATACTATTTTGATTATTGAGCTCATTACTCTAACCAAGCATTCAAATACTAAGCTGTGAAACAAATGTGTAGTTGCTATGTTTCTGTGCACTTTAGACAGAGGAATTGAGATGTTGTTTGGAAGCAATGGAAACTCAAAACAGTGGTTTTTAAAAAAAACTGTTAAGTTATAAATATTAGATAAAGTACTATATGTATGGGCTGGAGCTATAGCCCAGCGGGTAGGGGGTTTGCCTTGCATGTGGCCAACCCAAGTTCAATTCCTCCACCCCTCTCGAAGAGCCCGGCAAGCTACTGAGAGTATCTCGCCCCCACGGCAGAGCCTGGCAAGCTACCCGTGGCGTATTCGATATGCCGAAAACAGTAACAACCAGTTTCACAATGGAGACTTTACTGGGGCCCACTCAAGCAAATCGATGAGCAACAGGATGACAGTGACAGTGACTATATGTATATAATACATCTCTGTGTACATTGGTAAACTAATGGTAATGGCGGATAAAGAAATGGGTGTGAAGTGGTAAGGGAAATGCGCTCTGAAAGTGGACTAGTGTCCGAACATGATGGCCACTTAATACCCCTATTGCAGACCACAACACCCAAAAGGAGAGAGAGAGAACAAATTGGAATGCCCTGCCACAGAGGCAGGGTGGGGTAGGGGGGGTGGGATTGGGGGTGGGAGGGTTACTGGGTTCATTGGTGGTAGAGAATGGACACTGGTGGAGGGATGGGCTCCTGAACACTGCATGAGGGAAAAACAAGCACAAAATGTTTGAATCTGTAACTGTACCATCACTGTGACTCACTAATTAAAAAAAAAATAAAATATAAATATATATAAAAAAAGAAATGGGTGTGATTTAACAATTTAAAATACAAGTTTATGAGGGCCTTTAGAAAACCGGGACAAGGAAAGATTTAAAACTTACTTATACTCAGAGACCAGTATAATGATTCCCCAAATGAACATATGGCACTAATGCAGTGAAAATACAGGAGCTGAAATAAGTCCATCTGGGATCCTTTGGATGCTACATCCAAGAGGTCTCTGAAGTTCCCTCCAGGAATAGCGGCTACTGTTGGAGGCTCTCCTTGGAGAACAGCCTTTTCTCCCCATCACACTGGTGATGGTGGGGGTGGAATGGCTATGCGGATTATAATGAGAGAGGACACCAAGTTCCAGGCCCAAACTCCGCTGCCTCTTAGCGCTGCTGGTCTTCCACCCTCATTTGAGTGGTTTAAAACCTCCCTTCTTTTACTGCCCGTTGAATTGCATACTGCTATGACGTGGATTCCCTCAAATAGAACATATGGCAATTTTATGTGACTGGTGTAAATCATAAGTGGAAATCTCTCCACGCAGACGGAACTCTGCATGTGGAGATCCAAACTGCTTTTCACAGCACTTGAAATACTCTCCCATAGTCTTAAACTCTTTAAATTCTTACTTCTGATCGCTAAAGTAAAAAGTGACATGCAGGCTGAAATAAGTTTTCCCAACTGCTGGCATCACAGGTATTGGTAAATCTCATGTGAAGATTTAAATTTGCAACAAGTAAGTTTTCGGTTTTTAGTAGAAGATCTAAGTCCGTGGGTTAACTGAGACACAGATAGCACTGCGGGTAGGACGTTTGCCTTGCACGCGGCTGACCCGGGTTTGATTCCTTTGTCCCTCTCAGAGAGCCTGGCAAGCTACCAAGAGTATCCTGCCTGCACAGCCAAAGCCTGACAAGCTACCTGTGGCATATTCGATATGCCAAAAATAGTAACAACAAGTCTCACAATGGAGACGTTACTGGTACCCGCTAGAACAAATCTAATAAACAACGGGACAACAGTGCTACAGTGTTAAGAAGAAATAGGTCACTGTCATCCCGTTGCTCATCAATTTGCTCGAATGGGCACCAGTAACGTTTCATTGTGAGATTGGTTGTTGCTGTTTTTGGCATATCGGATACACCACAGGTAGCTTGCCAGGCTCTGCCATGCGGGGGAGATACTGTAGGTAGCTTGCCGGGCTCTCTGAAAGGGCAGAGGAATTGAACCTGGGTCAGCCTCGTGCAATGCAAGATGAACCCCCTACCTGCTGTGCTATTGCTCTAGCCCAAGAAAGAATAGGTAATATTTTAATTTATTTGTATTTGGTGATTTTTAAATGTCTATCATAGCCTAAGTGTATTGTAAATTTATCAAGTCAAGTATATTGAATTTGTATTTGCAAGACCATCAATTCTTCTTAAAAGTCCATAATTTTATTCATGACAAAATGTGATCTGCTTGTAATGTAAAACAAAGCAAAAGTTAACTTCTTGCATGAATATATCTCCCAAAATTCTTAATACTGGGCTTGAGAGGCGCTGCCTTTTTTTATGCCTAGAAATTTGACTTGGAAATTTCCATCAGCTTGACACTAACTTGAACTTTGAAACATTCTCAGGGTTTCTTAGCAAACAGCTGCAAAAAATATGTGAACAGCTGAATGCCTAAGCATTTGTTAATACCAAACAAATGGGTATATCAGAAAAGGCAAAATGATTTTCAAGTGCTTCAATATAAGATGTTCTACATTTGCGGGGGGGGGGGGTTCTTTATCTTTCTCTTATTCTAAATAAGCATTTTGGTGCACCTGAAATTATATCCACATTTCACAGGAAAATAGGACGTTACTTAATTCTCTAAGTCACGATAAGGTTTAAATTCGAAATTGAAAATTTTCCAATTAAATATCACAATAGTTTTTCAATCAGTTGTCTTACTAGTTTCTATCATGGGTATCATATACCCATGGAGATACTTTTCTTAAGGTATCCCCATGGGTATATGGGGATACCCATGGGGATTTCTCTCAATCTTTGTGAGAATTGGGTGAAGTTTCTGGGGATTCTTTAGAGGACTTCCAGTCTTTGGCAGTACTGCCATGACTTTCCAGGAATGAAGGTTGATGGCAGAGGTCAGGAACACTTGGTCCGAGCCATAGAAGGCTTGTGAAATCACGTGGTCTGGCCCGCAGTGCCTGACCAGACAGATAGCAAGTGAGCTTATTGTTAGCTGCATGAGTCTCCTCGGCCTCTGGTGTGTGGCCTGTGAATGATATTATGAATATCCAAATGGCTCTCAGTAGCAAGGATCCCCCATCCTTGCAAAGGTAGAACCACTGGTTTTCTCTAATGGCCATGTTGAACTACATATTTTAAGCTCAGGAACATGTTAGAACAAAACTTCTATTTAAGTTAGGCAAGGTACATGTCTTCAGTTTAATGCCAGATCTGATTTTTAGTTCAAAGAGGAGATATCTAGGATCTTTGTGATCATAGAGCAGTGTCTTGATTTTATTTCTCTCTCTCTCTCTCTCTCTCTCTCTCTCTGTCTCTAAATGTAGGGCTACATTTCTTGGCTTACACAGCCTCTGAGAACCCAGTTGGGTTCTGAATACAGAATATCTTACACCAAATTCTCCTTTCCTGGGCACAAAAATCATAGTGTTTAGAGGCCAAGTCTTGCATCTGCTTTGAAAGTCTTTTCAACGGGCTGCCCCAAATAGCTCTAGGCCCTTCACTTCATTAGTCATCTTGTCTTTTTCATTCAGCTCCTTCAAGTTTTCAACTTTAACTGAACAAGCATTTATTCTGTTTCTTCTATCCCAGAGACTATTAGATAATACCCTGGTCTCTGTACTTACAGTCTGAAGGGAACTGCCATAAAAAGGAATAACTGTTCTGTGCCACACTGCAAGTGTTATGATAGCTGGTTGAGATTTGCACAGTGAAAAAAATAGATTTGCATATTGGGATCTATCACTTATTACCTTGCTGCCTCCCACAGGTTATGCAATTTCCCTGAATTCAGCTACCTCCTTTATAAAATGAGGACAACTACATACATGTCTCATAGGTTTGCTGTGAAGACAGCATGAGATGAGAGAAAACCTCTTCTCTTGGTGGTTGGTATACAGGCATTTGCCTACTACATGTTATCAATTACATTTGTCAAGTATTTGTGATTGATCTGCACATGCTTCTGTATCATAAAATTATAAATCTGCTAGGACTGTGCAAATCATGTAATTTAAAAATAGATACTCATAAAGTTAGGGTTCAATGAGGAAAACCAACTGATACTTGAAAAAATAATTCAATATAAAGAATTGTTAGCTAGGTACAAAGCTGTCAACCATAAATCTTTAAAAATGATTTAAAAAATTGAAAGTTTCAACTGCAGGAAGCAGCTTTCACCTCTGGACTGGAGAAAAGGAATGAGGAATTAATAGAGCTTGGAAGCTGGAAGGAGGCCCCAAACTCCCTCCCAGCCTGTTCAGCTGAATTTAGACCCCTAAGAGAGAACTGATCAGTCACTCTAAGTTCAGTGGAGGCTATTTATGGGCCTAGAGCTAGACATTTAAAGCAAAGGCATTGGTCAGCTGGTACTGGTATGAACTGCCTATTGGTATGAACTACCCGTGGAGGTAAGATAAAGCTGGTTCTATATCACTGTATCACTGTCATTGTATCACTGTCATCCCATTGCTCATTGATTTGCCCAAGTGGCCACCAGTAACGTCTCCATTGTGAGACTTGTTACTGTTTTTTTTGCATATCGAATATGCCACAGGGAGCTTGCCAGGCTCTGCTGTGGGAGCGAAATACTCTCTGTAGCTTGCCAGGCTCTCCGAGAGGGACAGAGGAATTGAACCCTGGTATGCCGCATGCAAGGCAAACCTTCTACCCACTGTGCTATGGCTACAGCTGATTCCATATACACTAAAGGAACAACACAGGAAATTAAACTGTTGCTATTGGAAGGTAATAACTATTGCAGAGGCAGGAAAGAGAATACTTTCTAGACTTCTAGTATTAGTTCTTTCAGGAACTGCCTCTTAGTTGAGCCAACTAGGTTTTCTAGTACTGGTGGGTGCTAGGGCGTCTTTATTAACTAATGCAAATCTTGTGAATCAGAGAAGCAAAGTAGCATCTAGCTTGGATGTAGCATTCTTTTGAACTACATCAATGTCATATGATTTAAAAAAATCTCTATTAAATTCAGAAGTTTACTCAGAGAATATACTTAAGTTTTCTTGACTTAAGTATATCCAGACATAACTATATTATGACTTAATTCAGACATAACTCTATATACTTAAGTTTTGTTGACAGAAATTCAGACATAACTCTAGATACTGTCTGTGTATTTTACTGGGATTCATCGAAACATTTCCATCATCTAAGAATTATTCTTATTGATTTTCTGAATGTGCCATGCATTAAACTGCAGGATGGTCATGGCAGTTAGAAAAAAATGACTCTGCAATTTGGTGTTACATGTCATACATACAGGACTGGTTAAAGGAAATCTCTATTCTTGAAAAGAATGTCAGCTATCCTTAAACAGATCAAGCTAACTAAATATGTAATTTTGCTTGTCATGTATGGTGTTCTGACTCATGTTAACTAACACTTGTTGTGATGGATAGTCATTGAGTTATCATTAACTCTCTTCAGCGTCAAAATTCTGTTGTGTATACTGTAGTAGTATAAGTCCCTGTATGTTCATTTAAAATTGTTTTGTGCAAAAATAGAAGCACTTCCCTATCCTGTTATGAACAGCTATTTTAGACCATTTTCTAAGCAAGATTTACTATTTAGCCAAGAATCTATTTAACACTGAAAAAATAATCAGAAGAAAAACCAGAAAAAGTGGAGGAAATATCTAAGGAATTAGCAACACTGAGTATTGAGCATATATTTTCCTGTAGTTCATGCTTTTCTGTTAGCAAGTTCTTTAAATTTCAGGACAGGCCTGTTTGAAGAATGGGAAGATACAGAAAAGGAGGTTTAAATTTCAATAGAATTAAATTTATTTGCATGGCACAAAATCTGATCTTATCTATTGCTGAATATGTATGTGTGTGTATACATGTGCACCATTTATCAGAGTATTAAACAGGCATTTTAATTCAAGCATTTGAAAATATATACCTTACCACGATATCATTTTTCACACTGCTAACTCATATCACATAGGTTCTTTTGAGAATCATTCCTGCCTGGGCATATCCTTGTAAAACTATAATTCATGTGTATAAACTACAGTGTTTGCAATCAGTTCTTTTCCCTTTTGCATATCACAGTTGCACCATCAAAAAGTAAAAACTCAAAAGGTACAAATTCTTGGATCTTGGGGATATTGTAAATAGCTGGAGCACATTCTCTGCCCATAGAAGCACCATGTCTAATCCCCAGCACTACCTGGTGACTATCCCCTCCCCATTACGTTCAACCATTATGAAGTTAGGAGTCATTTGTACACACAACATATGAAAACTTCAAGTATCACTTCTTCTCTCTAATGGTCTAATAAAGTTTTATAAATGTATTTAAATAAATATATTATATATATTTAATTAAACCTAAATTTTATTTAAGTTTTATATATATTTAAATAAAATAAATGTATATATTTATATTACAGCACTGTAGAACTGTTGTCCCATTGTTCATCGATTTGCTTGAGCGGGTACCAGTAATGTCTCCATTGTGAGACTTGTTACTGTTTTTTGGCATATCGAATATGCCACGGTAGTTTGCTAGGCTCTGCTGTGCAGGCGGGATACTCTTGGTAGCTTGCCGGGCTCTCTGAGAGGGAGGGAGGAATCGAACCTGGGTCGGCCGCATGCAGGGCAAATGCCAAATAGAAAAAGAACAAAGAACACATTGATCCTGAGAGTAATACGCTTGTACTGAGATGTTTTAAATGATCCCTGTGGGCCATCTGGACATGTGTCCAGGCCTGCTCAGGGCTGTAGTGCATCCAACCTTCCACACAGTCCCAGATAGTGACTCACAGGCCCAGAGAGAAGATTGCCAGTGACTCCCGGTGAGGAACAGGGGACTTCTGAGAGCCAAATCTAAGAGATTTGGGGGCATTTGTTCTGCTGACACCCTGGGCAACTGGACAAAGGTTTGAACAAAGCAAAAGAAAAGCGGCCCTTTGAAAAATCTCTGTGGCTGTCCCCTGTCATGCTGGGGTCCACCATCAACTCCAAAATGAGCACCAAAGTTTTGGGGGTCAAATTTGGAGATGTGAATTCACACAAGCTCTCGGGCTATCCTGCTAGCCCACGGTAGTAGCTTTCCAGTCGGAGCACAGGTTTTTGGTTAGATAAAATCACATCCTAGCACAACTATTATTTTCATAGCACCCACAAAATTAGTCTAACTCACTGGATCTATGTCCTGGTACTCAGTAAATTTATGTAAGCATAGTGAGGCAAGCATTGATAGAGAAGAGAGAAAAAGTGATTCCACAAAGTAATCAACTTATCATTAACCACCTCACTGTTGTGAACCCTAGGTCATTGTTCCTGTTTTACTCTGGGTCTGGCAGGCACCCTTGTGCAGGGCTTACAAAAAATTCCATATACTAATATAGTTGTCAGATAACTGCACTAAGTAAAAATAAACTTCTAAACTAAATGTCATATTTTGCTGTAGCAAACATCAAATCATCATAGCTGAACAATAGGTCAACATGTCTGAAAAAGAGACTTTCTCCTGGATACCCGCTGTACAATTCTTCTTGATCACTGGTTCAAATTTTGAGGAATTTGATTTCTGCTGCATAATTTATATAATATATAATTGTATAAATATAATTATATGACATAACATTATATACATATATCATTATCACTAAAAGGATGTTGGAGTATCATCACCAACTTTGTATTTTAAAGGATTTCAGTCTTATTTTGTCCAGTATTAGTTGTATATGAGCCTTCATTTCCAATTTGAAAATTGAAAATTCAGGTATGATTTACTTCTCCCTGATTCTTGAATTTCTCACTCTTTTTTTCTTATGCATTATCACTGACTTCCTGACAATTCATTATACCAATGGCCTTCCTTCAATTTTTAGAGAACTTTTTACTTTATATTCTAAGTGCTCAGTATTAATCAGAGAAACAGACATAAATTTTCAACCATGATTAGACTAAATTAAGCTTGAATTCCCTTAAAACTTTCAACTTCTATGATTCTGTTGTAGTTTTTGTCAAAATGGAATTGTTGCCAACTTCTATGTAATATAAACTTGCATCACATGAAGGAAAATGATTTCACTTAACAGCAAAGCAACTGAGCAGTAAATTATTGGACTATTTATCACTGGTTGAATTGAAATTGTTAAATTTTTTTCCAGCCCATATAATTTTGATTGTGAACAATTTTCCTTCACACATATATTTAGATGTACATTGTAAGTAGAAAGAACTGTAAGTTGGTGTGGAATGAATCTGGATTTAAATTTTAATAATTCAGCCATGCTGGAGTCAAGTAAGTTCATTTATCTGAACCTTTAGTTCCTTATTGGAAAAATGGTAATAGTAATCCCTACATTCAAGGATTAGGGAAAGGGAGATAACTGCCATACTGATTTAGAGTATGCCAATCACTATGTGGTACTCACTATGTGGTACCAATCCCAACCATTTTACTAGGATTTATCTTTTGCTTATGCTGAGAAGTTTCCTCTCTTTGTCCTAATCACTATTTAAGGAATGTAAGCAAAACTCCCAATTTGGTCCTCTAGATTCTTGTTTAACTGGAATAATATGATAACAAGAAATAACAAATAACAAATGTATTAATGAGAGCATATTTAGTGTTCTACAGTAAAGAGTCTATCAATTTAAGTCTCTATAGTTAACAATGGTTCTTATTATGAAACTTATCAGCACTAAGGAAGTAAAGACCAGTTATGGTCACACATGTCTGACTAATTAAATCGGCAGTAACGACAGACATAACCAGCAAGTTCTTAGGTAAAAAATACGCTCATAGTTAAAATTGCAAAAAATACAATTTGGTTGCTGATTCTTGCCCTCATCCCTGTGAGTTACCATCCCTGACTCTGGGTATCATGCTATGCCTCATAACTGAGGGCTTATCCCTAACTCACCACAGCCAAGAATGACAACAGCCCAATGCAGAATATGTACATGACTGCTAAGTATGCAACCCCAGAGCATTAAAACCAAGTGTGTAACCCTGGCATTCCACACCAAGAATAAGAACAGAGAAGGGGAAAGTTAATAAAGAGAAAGATAGAGAAGCACATTTAAAAAAATGAAAATCTTGGGGCAGGAGTGCTAGCACAGCTGGTAGGGCATTTGCCTTGCACTCGGCCAACCTGAGTTTGATTCCCAGCATCCCATATGGTCCCCCATCACTACCAGGAGTAATTCCTGAGTGTAGAGCCAAGAGTAACCTCCGTGTATCTCTGGGTGTGACCCAAAAAGCAAAACAAACAAACAAACAAACAAACTATCCCTTTTATGTAGGTTGCAATCTGTCTATAGATTTTCTGTACCATTTTCAACTACTCTATTACCAAGTTTGCCTCTTTCATTATTCATATTAGAAAGCTAATTGAAAAGAGACTTTTAAATTAATTTGTCTTTTCTGTTTCATATTTCTTAAACTTTCAAAGGAATTTTGTTTTAATATAGCAAAGAAAGATTCTGTTATATATCAAAAGAATTGTTGCTGTGCCTTGGGCTTGAACAGTAAAAACATTTGGGACCTCTTGCCCCTTAAAGAATGAATATATACCATTTGATATTGCTTGTTTAGCTCTCCTTTGAGTCCATCTTAACGGGAACTGGTCATGAAGGATATAAAATCAGCAGCAACAGAAAGCTAGTTTCTCATCTACCAATTTCTGTGACTTTTTTATTTCTCTACTCACAAAATTGCTTTCCTCCTGCATCAGAGATATATTCCTACATGTATATACAGATATTTAAACATTAAATCATAAAAAACCAGTGAAGCAGATGCAGAATCTCCTTCTGTGTGCAAAGGACTATGAAGACAAATAGATTCAACATTTACAAACAAAAAGTGGAGTTAAAGGTACTAGAAGTTTATGTCTTTCCTTGGCTAATATTCACTAGACTTCAGGATCTAGCCAAAGAGATAATACAGCATTAAGATTCATGTAGCAGACCCCAGTTTGAACCCCGAACCAGATGGTTCCCCAATGTTGCCTAAGCACTGCCAAATCCTTAGGTCGTTGTCTTGAGGGTCTGAGCGCCACTTTGGGAGGCACCCATCTCAAATTTCATTTAGCTTGTGTTAATTTTATTTATTACCCATCATGGCATTATTATAATTCTCAAGACAAATATGAAATCTCAGTCTGTAACATTGAGGGGGTAGTTTTATTAACAAAGAAACTCTGTATAAATAAAACCCAAAGTCAGAAGTTTGACAGTTTAATTAGAGAAGGAATATAAACGCACTGAAGCATTCGTGCAAGCCAAGCCAATTTGTAAGTCTTAAATTCATTTCAATTCAGAAATGAGCACCAGAAGTATTTTACTACATATATTGTGTTTGCTTGTTAAAGTCAAAGAATTTTCTTAATCCAAACCATAGCCTGCTAGCAACTAGCGTCTTATATCTTGGATCCAGCAAGGGTATTAATTTGTTGCCTGTCTTCTCATGAAATCATTGCAATCACATAGTATTAAGGATATAAAATCAGCAGTAACAGAAAACTAGCTTCTCATCTGCCAATTTCTGTGACTTTTTTATTTCTCTACTCACAAAAATGCTTTCCTCCTGTATCCTGTACCTCCTTCTCCACTTTACTTTCTCAGTAATAAGAAGCTTTAGGCCCTATCCATGAAACAAGGGGAGAAGAAGCATCATTTACCTTAACCAGAAAGAATTCTCATACCATGAATAGTGAGCAGATTGAGTTAAAATTTCCTAATGGTTATCCTTAAACTTAAAATAAAATGCAATCTTACCTGACCAGGTAGATGTAATGAATATATAGGTGATGCGCAAAGCTTACCCACGGTACTCTGGAGGTGCTGAGAACGAGTTTGCTAGATGTGGAAAACTAGAGTACATAATTTGTGGTAGTGGGAATTTTATTCTCTTTCCCCTAATTTTGGAAGAATAAATCTGCTCATCAATTATGAGCATGAATTTATCTTTGTATTCTTCTTTAAAACCCAGGCATTTCTGAAGTTATCTTAATGTCCTTATGTGCTTTATATTTTGTGTTTCAGCAAAAATTTTTATTTTTGTAAATTGAAAAATATTTACATTACTATCAAGAATCGTCATATGGCTTTGTAATAATGTATATGATAATTATGCAAATAATTACTCATTAAAATGGCATTACGTTCATCTTTCTTATTAGTCTCTTATTAAATAATTTTAGAATTTGAATATAAAACATTTCTAGAATTTGAAGTACTAGGATTTACAATGTTGTTCATGAGAGAATTCATGCATGCACCTTTCTGAGACTACACCCTTTTCCAGAGTGTTTGCTTCCTTAAACCATTATTCTTAAATATTTTACTTATTTTTTCGGTTCTTTCTTTTGAGGCATAATTTTTGTTCTGAGGGCTTTCATCTTCAGAAGATTTCCATTTGTTTTATTATAATTTAATCCATTGCATTATTTTAAATAGATTATTTTATGTATTTTATTGTATTATTTACCTTTTGTTGTTATTGAAAAGGCCTTTAAGCCACAGTTAAATTTTTTCTTCCTATTATAAGTAATATTTCTCTACAATAGAATTGATTCTGTCTGAGTCTTTACAGGAAATGTCTTTATTTTTGAAATTCAATGATTTAACTACAAGATGCCTCATAAGTGCTGATCTCGTTTTAACAAGTTTGTTTGTACAGGGCAACACTTTAAATCTGTTAGTTCAGATCTTGAGTCTTGAGCTGGGGAAAGTATCTTTCCATTATATTTAATTTTAATTTTAATTTAATATGCATCCCTCTCACTTTCTCCCTTTTTTTTTTTTAATTTGGGAGAGGGATTTTTTTCTTTTCCTTTACATGACTTACTTGGTCTTCTTCAATTGCAGTTCTAGTCCTTGTTGATTTTAATATGGATAACAAGTTTAGCTATAGGGGCTGGAGTGATAATATAGTGGGTAGGGCACTTTGCATGTGACCAACCTGGCTCTGATCCCCAGCATCCCATATGGCTCCCTGAATCATACAGCCAGGAGTGATTCCTGAGTGCAGAGCCAGGAGTAAGCCCTGAACACCTCGGGATATGGCCCAGAAAACAAAACAAAAACAAATAAATCTTGAAATAGATTATAAGTAACTAGTTACAAAGCTAAAGAAATTCCCAGGCATTGCTTATAAATGCGTGGAGTTAATATGGTGTTTAAATTCTAGGGGCCATAGAGATAGTATAGTGGATAGGGTGTACTGGTTACTTTTGAAATTTTAGAGTCCATGTTTGGATGCTAGCTAAATAATAAACAAACCAAATGATATGTCTCTATAGTCAGACGTTGTTCTTGTTGCGCTCATCTGCAATTTTCACTGGTATTCTCAGAGGTAGGTAATTCTCTGAAAAGTAGATTGTGATCTTCCTATTTTAATGGGCTGCAGCTTTGGAGATGGATGCCTGCTTCTCACATTTAATAACCCTCCTGTTCCATTACTCAAGACCCCGAGCGTTATTAGAAAATGAAGTACAGGGGAAGAATTGTACATTTTTGGACTTCACTAGAATTATTTAGAATGTATTGAAGGGTTTTAAAGAAAATTCTGCCTTGCCTGGGGCTGGCAAGAAGGCTGAAAGTGAAGAGAATGGATCAATATGGATGCTGTCCCAGCTCTGCCTGAAGTACCATGGTGATTAGAGGAAATGGCTTATCAGTTCCATTTACAATCTGGAAAAGAAAAATTGTGGAATCAATGGATGCCAGGCAGAAACTGTCCACTGCAGTTCAAAGATACATATCTTCATTACTATCAGGCATCTAAGTAGAAAGAACCTAAATTCTATAGCCTGATGCATCGTCTAAGTAAATGCCTCACACAATATATACCGGAAGAAGATGGGCATGAGTTTGCCTTCTACAGAAAGAAATACTGGATTTCCCTTGTATCTGAACAGTTTAATAGGTTTCTTATGGGAAAAATTCAAATCTATTACAATTCATTTGCAAGGACCAGCAGAAAGAGTGAAAGGACACAATATATAATTACTCTGGCACAGATATGTATAATCAGCTATTGGACTACTTGGGGATGTTCAAACAGACTATCTAAAGTCAAGAAGGTGAGAGCGTTTATGCAGAGAGTGAGTAAAATAGCACATGGGTAATGGGGAAGTGCATGCACCATGCAAAACGCCCAAGAGGAGCTGACATAAGACCCCCTTTCATCCTGCAAGTTATTTCTGGGCTAAGATGTTTAAATTAGAACAAGATGGATAATTCTTTAGGCTTGAACAGAGAACCTTTTAGCTGAGACAGGGTGGAACTGTGGAGACTGTTTCACTCCAAGGAAAGATCCTCAGCCAGGGAGATTTGGCTCAGAAAGCAGTGACTAGGCAGCTGGGCTCTGACATGTATCTTTTAACCAGGAAAATCTGTTTATGGGTCTTGAAAAATCTTGGATCTTTGTGGTTTGGCCTGGTTAGGGAATTGCAATGTAGGGTAAACAACCCATGGGGTATTTTTCTTCTAAGCAATTTAAATAGACCCCAAGATATTTATTGGGACTCTGGGGCCACATAAATCACAGCTCCCTTCCCGGCTGGGTTCAAGCTCATTGAGAAATATATCACTGGAAACAAGATAACTCAAGATCAAAATGCCAGTTTTTATGGATGAAGTTTAGCTAGAATGCAGCTGGGATCTGCAACCACTAACACTTTTCTAGCTGAATGAAAACCTCCCACTTGGCCAAGGAGATGGGGGATAGCTCTTGGTCTCTTACTGAGTCACATGCACATTTGTGGGGAGTTACTTACAGAGATAAAGCAGATCCCCAGGCCTCTTGCTCCTCTCCTTCAAGTTATTCACTGCTTAAAGGAAGGAAAAGAAGGGGAAGGCTGGGAAGGAAGGGGTGGAAGGGAAGGAGGAAGGATAGCCCAAAGCACCTTCCCTAGTTTATCTAAATGGTTGGCATTAGCCATATTTATATGTAGCTGTAGAGAATCAACAATGCTAGTGCAACCATCTAATTTATATATACTAAATCAAAGTTATTTTAAGGCAATTTCAAGTCACAGTTAACTAACTGCAAGGCTGGGGCCAGAAGTTAGAGCTGCTTTCTCAGGGGAATCACTGGCCTCTTATTAAGGAACTATACCTACATTAGTGTTGGAATATTACAAATTAAGCACGTGCACAATATCTGTACAATCGTGATGAGAAAACTAAAATTTACAGAAGGGATCTTCCCGGGTTATTCAGAGATCAAGTGGTTTCTAGCTTAAAAAAAAGGGGGAGTCCCACTTTCAGCCTTCATGGTCAAGGCTCAGAAATACCTTTTGTGGGGCTGGAGCGATAGCATGGTGGGTAAGGCATTTGCCTTGCACATGGCCAACCTGGGTTCGATTCCCAGTATCCCATATGGTCCCTGAGCACTGCCAGGAGTAATTCCTGAGTGCAGAGCCAAAAGTAACCCCTGTGCATCGCCGGGTGTGGTCCAAAAAGCAAAAAAGAAAAAAACTTTTGAGAAGAGTGCTCTGACTTCTCTCACCAAATTACTAAATATTAATATCAAAGTATTTTGTTGATTTGGTTACACATGCTAGTTTTACTCATTAAAATGATTGATTTTCAATTAAAAACCCATTAACAGGAGCCAGAGAGATAGTACAGTGAGTAAAGTGCTTGCTTACATATGGTCAAGGTTTCATCCCTGGCACCACATATAAATCCCACAAGCCTCACCAGGAGTGATCCCTGAGCATAGAGCCAGAAGTAAACCTTTAGTACCATTAGGTGTTCCCACCTCAAAAAAAATCTCATTAGCCAAATACAAAGATGATAAGTACCACAGCAAACCAAAGTGTGGCATTCTTTCATTCTTTAATTATTGTCTTTAGAACCAAAGACTATATATTTTTATCTTTTTATAGTAAAAAAATCATACTATTATTATATTCTAATTATTTCAATATTATTGCATGAAACTGTCATTAATATTACTATAAAATATGATTTCTCAATAAAAGTGGAAAACAATGTCTAATTGATTTGGAAATTAAGATATTTGTATAAAATAATTATAGTTCTCTTTTAAAATGGGGTGAATGCCAAAGGAAACAAAAAAATAAACAGATGGGACTATATAAAATTAAAAACTTTTACACAGCAAAAGAAGCCACACGAAAATACAAAGATAACCTAGCAATTGTGTGAGGATATTTGCACATCTGGGTTGGTAATAGAAAATATTTGAAGAACTCATACAACCTAGCAACAAGAACAAAAAGCAGTTTTAACTGAGTTAAAAAAAAATATGGGCAAAAGTTATGAATAATCCTTCTCTAAGGAAGACATATAGATGACCACAGACACATTTGAAAATGCTCAGTATCACTTATCATTAGGGGAATGCAGATTAAAAACAGAATGAGGTTCCTGGGACCTAAGAGATAGTACAGGGGTTATGGGACCTGCCTTGCATTCAGGTGACAGTCTCTGTCACCACATATGCTCGCCCTGTCCTTGCCAGGAGTAATTTCTGAGTACAGAGCCAGGAATAAGCCCTGAGCACAGCCAGGTGTGCCCCCATCTTGACAGAAAAGCAAGAAAGTGGCGATAAAAAGAAGAGGTATCATTTCGCACCTATGAGAATAACCTGTATCAAAATAACTGGAAATAGCAGATTTGGTATGAATGTGGACAGAAAGTAACCCTGGTGGGCATATAAACCATTGTGTCATGTATGCAAAGTGAAGTGAAGATTTCTTTTAAAAATATGGAAATTCCACTTGTTCCACAAACATTACTCATAAGAATTTATCCAAAGTATATGAAAACACAAATTTGAATGATATATTTAATTTTCACAGTAACATTAATCAGAATAATTGAAACATGGAATTAATCTAAATGTTCATCAATAGACTGAATAAAGACATTATAGCATATTAATACTCAATGAAATTCTACTTTCAGCCATTAAAAAGATAAAACTATACCTTTTCAGGACTAAATAGATGGATCTTGATGTAATTATACTAAGTGAAATAAATAAGGAGATGAAAGACATTTCTTAGATCATTTCATCTAAGTGTGGAATACATAGATTACTAGAGCAAACAGACTGGTATTAAAACATGATAGCCTCTCGGTACCTGCATTACAAACAATAACGCCCAAAAGTAGAGAGACAGTATAGGGGAAATTGTCTGCCATAAAGGCAAGGGGAGGGATGGGATAGAGGAGGATACTGGGGTATCCTCATTGTATGACAGAAACTCAAACATGAAAGCTTTGTAACTGCATCTCAAGGTGATTCAATTAAAAAAAAAAACAACAGATGGTACTCAACGATAGGAAAAAATCCCTAGGCTTTGCAAAGATTATGGTGGTGGCCAGAGTAAAAGGCGGGGAAGGTATGGAAGGAATGAAGAGAGGAGTCTTTTTGGTGGTAGAATGGTACTGGAACTTAAGCCGAGGCAGTTGTGGCGATTACACACATACAGAGATTTGAAGCTAACCTCTGTAAATCCCCAATATTGTGAACAAATGACAAGTCGGTGAAAATAATGTCAAATTATTTATCATCAGAAATTCATAACACTTATATTTCACGTGTAAATACATTACAATCTTTGAATGGCTAATCATCTTTTAAAATTCTACATTATTATTAAAATTATGTTTCTGTTGCATATGGTATGCTGATTCCTTTGGCTCAGCTTTCTCTATGAATACTCAAAGTTCTACCTATAAATTATCCTAGCAGTGTAAAGATATCACTCCTTTATTATTTAAATAATTTTTATCTTTATAAATAAAGTCTCTTAACTTTTTTTTTTTTACATTTTGGGTCACACAGAGATGTTCAGGGGTTATTCCTGGCTTTGTACTCAGGAATTACTACTCATGGCAGTGCTCAGGGAACCAAATGGGATGCTGGGAATCAAACCCGTGTTGGCCGCGTGGGCAAGGGAAATGCCCTACCCGCTGTGCTATCACTCCAGCCTCTCTTTTATCATTCTTAAATATGTATCTATATATCTCTATCTCTATGTAACTATCTATGTATCTATGTATCTATCTATCTATGTATCTATGTATCTATCTATCTATGTATCTATCTATGTATCTACCTACCTACCAACCTATCTCTATCTATCTATCTATCTATCTATCTATCTATCTATCTATCTATCTATCTATCTCTATCTATCTCTATCTATCTATCTATCTATCTCTATCTATCTATCTATCTATCTATCTATCTATCTATCTATCTATCTATCTATCTATCATCTATCTATCTGGACTGATTGACCCATATCCCTCTAGAAGGCTGGCATTTCATCCTGGCTGTCTTTTTCTTGTGGCAAGGAATCCCAGTTTATTCATACCCAGAAGTTGGCTGAACTTGACTAAGTAAGACCTGTTCTAGACTCAAGAAATTAAACCCACAAAAGAGTAGATACCCTCTCATTCCAACTCTGGCAGCCAGATCTAAGCAAGTTTTAGAATTTGAGAAGCACTTGAAATCTTTTGTGAAGGGAAGTTAAGGGAGGGAGATAAAGCAACCTTCCTCAATAGAGAGGCCCTAAGAGGGAAGATTAGAAGACAATGAGGCCAAATGGTAGCTAAAAGAGGTGGGTGATGAACTCCCTTTGTACTCAATTTCCCAACCCCAGCTCAGCATTCTGTCTTGTCAAGTCTGTCTCAAGCAGTCAATTTTATGGGAAAAAAAACTTGAGTCAGAAAAGAAATGGTTAGTCAATCCTGCTATTCCTTTTGAGGACATAATTGCCCATTAACCTTTGTACTCACATCTCTTTTAGTGCAAAGGACATCTTTATTTCTGGAGTTAATTAAGGAAAAAATACCTTGCCGGTCTGGTCATTGACTACAAACTGGAGCTTTCTTGCTTTGGTTATAAAGCTGCATCAGTTAGAGTGAGTTGGGGGATATTGGAATCTTTGTGACACAGGAAATCACACTAGAGGTTGCATGGTCTATCTTCAGTGGTCACATAAAAATGCTTGCAAATGAGTTAACTGTTTGCAATTATGTTGCAATTAACTATGTTGTTAATTGCAAAATTAACTATGTTGTATTTAGGATTCTCAGAATAATTCATTCCCATTTCTTTCACTTCTGAGTAATGAGTTTCATATATTTTGGGCAGGCTACTATTCTAAGTGGCTTGATTATTTATTTTATGTCATCTATCATAAAATTCCCTCTCTTTTTTATATCAAAGTTGCATCTACAAAGGAATACATAAATGGATTAAATTCTTTGGATCAAATTCCTGTGCTGCAGGATGAGCTCATACTTTAAAAAGACTTAGGTCAGAGCCCCAACTATACTGGCAACCATTTAATGACTCAGCACAAGTCTCCAGGACGCGATTTTCACATTGGTAAGGAAGATGTGGACTAGACGGTCCCTGAGATAATTTGTAATTCATATTTTGAGAGACCAAGAGTCATGGGTAGTTGAAGACATGCCAATAGCACTGAGCACTAATACTAGAATAAATATAAGTATACTAGGAGTTTCCTGTTGTTGCTGGATACAAAGATTTTCCTATTCAATCTGATCAGTTAATTAAATTGAAAACAATAAATGAGTTAAACCAAGAAACCATAGTGACTGAATGATATACACATACATATGAAGTAATTTAACATATGAATGTTCATCTATTTCCCAATTTTTTTATATGGCCAAAGCATTTCTTTGATTTAAGTCTATTGATTTGCAATGACTGATTTGGATCTCTGTGATATTTAGTTTTGCTTTGTTTCAAAAACAGCAAGAATGTAAAATTCTTTGAGAAACAATGTGATTGGGGGAACTTAACAATGGTGCTGGGATCGGTGCTAGAACATTGTATGTCTAAAACTCAATTACGAATAGCTTTGTGAGTCATGGTGCTTTAATAATATAAAATTAGGAAAAAATTCTTTTAAGTTCCATCATTTTGTACCACATTCTGATCATCCTCTAACCCATATCTAATTTTATGTGAACACATTTTAGGTGCTAAAACTTATCAAGACTTTAAAGATTCCAACCAATTTTTCATAAGAATGAAAATTGTATTTTGCTTTCATATTTTATTGGTTATAATGTTGCCAATGGAACCTGCCCGAAGCAAATTAAAGCTGAATTCAGAATTGAAAATCAGCAAACATTTCTTTCTATATAGGGGCAGTTGAGGCTCTGTCCTTTCCTCAGAGCCTAATACCAGGAATATAACTGTTAGTTGGAAACCTTTGCTTAGCTTTGCAGATATACTGGAGCATGCCTCAAGAGTCCTGCCAAACATGGAATTTAGAACTGGAGCACAGTAGCCTATAAACACACTCTTTCTAAAGGTAGACTTTTCTGTCCATTTCCTTTGAAATGGGTAGAATATATAGATAGTATAAGGCACACTAGTTATTAGTGATAAGTATGAGGACTCAAGTATTCCTCTTAGATAAAAAGACAGTGAAGGGAATTTGAACACAGGACTGCCCAGTATAGTTTCAGAATTGAAGAGATCAATTTGGGTTGTTTTCTAAAAGTAACTGAATGCTTTTATAATGAACATCAGCAAAGAAATGAATTCATTTGAAGCATCTGAGATGTTACACCAAAGTTAAAGTTAAATTATTAATACTCAGAACAATAGGAGCAAGAGAAGTATTAGGCATCCTGGGAGCAGTTGCTAATGCGTTGTCTCTTTAGTCTGTCTCATAGAATGAATGAACTCCATCTGTTTTTCACTTTTATGTTACTCTGATCAAGGTATAAATCTCCAGCAGGTAATTCCAATTGGACTTGGAATTACCCATGGACTTCTTATCTAAAGAAAGAAGATGCTGTAAAGGACCCTCCTCACCAACTCTATGCACTGGCAGGGATTAGCCCCCGACACAACCAGATATGTTGTTATCAGACATGTTGTTAGACACACAAGACTGTGTATGGTGGACCTAGATATATGTGTGGACAAGAGATAACTTTACCTATGAGAATATTTAGAAATACAGGAATGAGCCCAAATCCTGGTTCAAAGGTGAAATATGTTCCAAATACAAGGAAAGCTGACTGTCTCTCTATGTTGACATCTGTTCTCCCCAAAGCTCTCAAGACTACCATCTTCTGAGCCTTAGTAAAATGTGATGATTTCCTTTATCATCCACATTTTTCCAGCTGAGAATAGGTGTTGAGATATGGATCTAGGCTACAGTTTGTCACTTACGAGTTGTATGGTCTTGGTGAAACATTACTTTTATACATAGAGTTTCTCTATTTGCAAAATGAAGTTTCTTTCAGATAAATATTCATTTCTTTTTACACTTTGACATATTCCCTTCCTTCACATATTTGACTATAATTCAGTAAAATTGAAATATCTCTGCATTATTTGTTAGAATTACTTTGCATACCAGTGAACAATAAAGTGCAAATTGTACTTTGGTTTGAGTGAAACTATGTAAATATGTAAATAGGGTGCTTAGAGAAAAATTAATATAGCAATAAAAATCATTAAAGACACAGGGGGCATTCATTTTCTCTATGTACCAGCTAGCCAGCTACTTACACTATCTCAAGTTGCTTTGCAAGAGAGATTTCCATTTTTCCATGATAGTTTTCATAATTGTCCCCCCCCACTGGTGTGCTTACTGTAACATATCATTTTCTTATCTAAATGTATTTCGTTTCTTTGTTTTTGACATTGCTGTGCTTAGTTTGTTCCCTTTTGCTCAACATCTAAATGAGATTTCCAAGATGGTTTCTCAGAGTACTCTGTAGGAAAGAAATACATTTTTTTTTTCCAGAAAACCCTTCTGAGCTGACCGTGGAGGATCTTAGACCCAATCAAGGCTTTGATATTATTTCCTCCCTTCAAACTGGACCCAACTCTGGATCAAGGAGAGAGCAGGGTCTATTGAAAGCCTGGAGTACTAGCCCTTATAGATGAGAGACCGTTATTAAAATTAGATCAGTCATAAACAGAAATATTGCTATGAACTTTTTTAAATACACTTTTTTTCTTTTGCACAAGTTTAGGACTGAGATTTATCTCACAAAAATTTGAACTTTATTTACTATATTATAGGGAGATAAGTAATGCCAGAGATATGTAAATATTTATATTAGAAAAGTCTCTCTGGCAGCAATGTGGAAGCTAACATAAATGGGAGATACAAGTCAAAGTTAATGGGAAGGTATAGTTGAGAAGAGATGAGCCAAGAGAGATCTAGGAGACTGAATCAATAGGTTGGATTACAGGAAAGCTAGCTCATCAAGTACTTCTTCAGCCAAATACATTTTTTCTATTTTGACCTATAGCTAGATTGCATTGCCCATCCCTCATCCCTCCCCCTCACCCATTAGATCTGGCTTTGTTATTAAATCCAGACCAGGATTGTGGGGAAAAGTGATGTATGTCATAGGCCACTTCCCATATGAAAGTTCATGTGCCTTTTCCTTCTTAGTTATCAACAAGATGGAGGAGAAGCCAGGATGTCTTGACAACCAGGTGAATACAACAGATACCCCCTGGGTCTGGAGTTCTGAATGTATACAGATTCACATGGCCCAAGAGATGTGGACAGATACATTCATTACAAGGGTCAATCCTTTGCAAGCACTGTTGTGGGCACATTCTTCTCTTATCCACACTCTTATTATAGATATGTTATAAAAAATATAAGAAAATAAATCCACATTACACATCCCACCTATCAGAAATAATCTGGTATATTTTCTCTCACATTTTCCCCCCTATAGTAAAATGAGGGAATGCTTTACTCAGGTCCTAAATTTCCCAACTAGTGACATTTATTCCTTCAATAGTTCAATTTGTGATATCTGTAATAAATGTTAGGGATAAAAAGAGAGTCATGATGCACATCCTTTCCCCAAGGAAACCATAACCTGGTGGAAAGCGAAGCCTAAGTTGATCATGACTAACACAATGACAGAAAATGTGCCAGCAGAATGACAACAGGAAGAGAAGGAAGCAAAAGAGGAAAGGTGTCTGATATAATTAAAGAAAAACACATTTATTGAGTGTTTTCTGTGTGTCGGAAACTGTTCTAATCCTCATGGCAATCCCATGAGATAGATACACATTGTGGTATTTCAATGTTACAGATAAGAAAACAAAACACAGAAAGTACAAGGATTAATTACATAGCTATCTGGTATGGAGGGGGTTTCATATGTGTGTGTGTGTGTGTGTGTGTGTGTGTGTGTGTGTGTGTGTGTGTGTACAGCTGGAATAATTTCATACAAGATGTAGAAAAAATACATGACAAATTGCCAGCAGGATCTTGGTTACCTGCTAACACTGAGAAAACAGGTTCCCAGATCTTTGGATCATTGTGCTCCAGTAGACTCCTGACTTAGAAATTGATATGAAGACAATTGGGCTCCTTTTAGGAATTGATGTTCCAAAGGAAGTCTGACTCCATTTATAGACTCTTACAAGAAGGATAGCCAAGGTATGTGACTTTTGAGACCCTATAGACTCCATTTGATTTGGGAGGAAGAGAGCACGTGGAATGCCTTCAACGTCGAAGAAGTGGTTAAGAGAACGAAGAACCTCTGACTCCGGGCACAACTTTTCGATTCCATTCTTCCTGCACTAACATACGCCTCAGAGACCTGGGCCCTACACAAACAGGATGAAAACGCTATTCAGGTATCCCAAAGAGGAATCGAAAGAGCTATGCTAGGAGTATCATGTCTCACTCAAGTGAAAGAAGGAATCCGTAGTTCTGACCTCCGTCGACAGTCAAGAATCAGGGACGCTGTCTCATTTGCCAAGGCATCAAAAATCAGATGGGCTGGTCATGTAATGCGATTCAGAGATGACTGCTGGACTAGAGCTGTTACCGACTGGATTCCACGGGACGTCAGAAGACCGTGTGGCCGCCCACCAACTAGATGGTCAGATTTCTTCGTCAAATCCCTGAATGAATGATTTGAGGCTCTTCTTGTTCCTGGAGCAAGCAAATATCATTGGGCTGCACTAGCACTCGACATGGACAAATGGAGACGTTACTAGCGCCCGCTTGATCAAATCGAAGATAAATGGGAGGACAAGTGATACAAATGATACAAGTGATAGACTCCATTTGCTATAAATGTGGACCAAGTGGTGACCTAGTATCTAAGACACTGTTTTTCTCCCTTTTTTTCACCAGGGACCAGGGACCAAGACTGGTGAAAATAAAAGAGGAAGTTATTAGAGAGAAATGACCTCCTTCCTTGATAGTGATGACAGCTCAGAGCTCTATTACACCCAGAAGTAATGTGTGTTTCCGCAGACCCCAGGCCTAAATGTCATGTAATGAATAAGGAGCTTGTGATATTTCATGGATGACTTAAAGAGACTGGTGATAGTGGGGAATGGGGAGATTTTCAGTGCAATCAAGTGAGTAAACCTGGCTGAAATCCATCCCTAATCAGCTGTAAGGCAGCCTCTCAATCTTGTTCTCTTCATCTGGAAAGCAGGACAAATGGTCTTGAAAATACACACATCGTAAGGCAGCCTTTTCCCTTTCTCATTGCTTTCTCATCCCTCATGTACTCCAGATTTGCTAATTAAAATCGGAACTCTCCCCATCAGGAACATTTTTTTCTGCTGACCTCCTATTCTTTCCCTGTCTCTCGGGCTCCATAAAACGATGGTTTTCTCTTTCTTCCCTGGACCCTTCAAATTGTTTTCTTCTCTTCCAGATAATAGTTTCATACATGTCAATGACTCAATGACAAAGATGCTCATTCTTAATATCAAGAATCTGCCAGTCTCTTACCTAACATGAAAAAAAGATTTTTCCTACTGGGAGTAAATGTCTTGAAATGAGGCGATGGATTCTAGGAGTGAACCCAACTGAATCACAAAGAACCTTGAAAGCAGAAGACGGAGGAAAAAAAGAGACATTTCCTTTCAACTCTGGGTCCTTCTGTATGAACAATCTGTACTTGACTCTGCAGAACTAGCTAAACGTGTCTGAGAGGACCTGAGGAATCACCAAGGACCCATTGGTACTGACAGTGTTTAGGTGGGGGATCAAGGAAAACAAATGAATACTGGGAGCTGGAGAGACAGCACAGCAGGTAGGATGTTTGCCTTGCATACAGCTGACCATAATAAGACCCCCAGCACCCCATATGGTCCCCTGTGGCCCCCAGGAGTGATCCTTGAGCACAGAGACGGGTGTAAGCCCTGAGCACTATGGGGTATGAACCAAAAATAAAAACAAAAGCAAAAGGAAAGAAAGGAAATGGATATAGATCTCTGAATTTAGCAGGATGGATCATTCCCATTCCAGCATTTTATTGCAGCGCTGGCGACCCTGCAGGATTTGGCGTCTCAGACTCACCAGTCCTATCCCTGCCCACCTCAACCCCGGCCATTTTGGGCCCTTGCTAATTTTGCCGCAATTTCAGCCTTCTTTCTTCTTAAACAGACCTCCACCTCCTCCTTTAGGGAATTGGTGCTTGCTCTGTCCTGTATCGGGCATGTCATTCCCCAGGTCCCCATGGAGATAGTTATTTTCTTTCTTTCCATTTTTTATATCGAACTTGCACCCACCAGTCTGGGGGTAGTTGGGGGAGGGGCATGGGGTAGGGGGAAGGAAGGGGAAACTGAGGCTACTCCTGGCCATGCTCAGTGTGGAAGCATGTTCCTGAGAGTTCAGTGCTTGGGCCCAGCAGTATAAGTGCCCACAGTTTTCAGGGGGGATCAGTGCCGTATTTGGAGGTGCTCTGGGGGCCTTGCAGAGATCAAAATCAGGACTTGACACAGGCTTACGTCTAGGCATATGTTTGTGTAAAGTGGCTTTACTGCTTGAGCCATTGCTTCAAGACAGGTTAGGATGGGTCCCAAAGAAACAGAACCAGCTTTCTTTCATTCTGGAGTGAGGGATCTAACACTGTTTTCAGGAAAACTTCTGCTGATTATACAAAGGCCTGTCTTATTTTAAAAATTTACTTCTCTCTCTCTCTCTTAGCCCCCTCCATGTAGGCCCCATGAGGTGTGAGGGTGAGGGGTAACACCTATGTAGTATATGCAACTATATCTCCAGGGCTACCATATTACACCATAGACAATTAATACTCAATAATCGCTCAAGTAATTGAACAAATATCTGACACCATACTAGGTAGTGGTCAATTTATAGACAAATAATTCTGTTGTGGGAGCTATTTGGTTTGTTGTGGCATACAGAGAGAAAGTTGATTGCTTTTTAACTTTTTAGTGTGATGACAGGTCTCACCAAATAAAACCATGGCTATATACTCATTTAAATGGATGACGTACATCACCTTTCGTGATGGGCACAATTACTGCAATGGACATGGCAAATAAATCAGCTGTGACCTCTCCAAGATGACCTCCTCTAATTGATGGGAACAAAAATTGCTTTTCTGGTTTGATCAGAAGGCAGAGTGTGTAGAGAAAAAACCTAAATTTGCTTCTAGCCTTGATACAAACTCATCTGTTTGCTATTTGCCGGGTACAATTGAAAATACCATTCTCACAGCCAGCCCGGCCCATAATGATTTATCATACTCGCTGTTCCCAGTGTTGTCGTAACTATGTCCCCAAAATAATACGCAAGCACCAGCTTCTGTAGCCGTCAGTAATTATGCAGGTTTCTCAGCCTGGAAGGTCAGCGTGTATTATAGAGCAGACAGTTTTGACTGATTAGAAACCTCAAACGCTGATAGCAACTTGAACATCTATAATTGTTTAAAACAAAACAAATGAAAGTAGTTCTCTCTCCTGTGATTTATTCCTTGAGGATATGGTCAGAAAGATGATTGCATCAGATTGTTCCAAATCGCGGGCTGGTAGCATCAAGTCCTTGCTGACTTGTGCTCAGGACACACAAAACAACACGAGTCTGTGCAGTGAGAGGAAAAAGGTGGAGAAAAGAACGAAGACGAGCCGTGTGAGGATCGAGAACTGATGGCGAGGCCAAGTCTGAGAACGTGGCTTCAAATCTTGGGACAACTATTTCTCACTGGTCTTGGGACACAGGCGGTTTCTTTGGCCCCTTCCAATGTCCCTTTTCAATAAAACAGGAAAAATATAACCTCATAGGGTGCTGTGAGGACTGTGTATGACAATGAACATACCACTTCCTAAATCTAAAATTTACTGTGAAAATACCAGGTATTTATTATAGTCACAAGTTAGGTCTTTTACTTTCTAGTCTTTGGTGGAAATGGCTTCCCGAACTCTGTTTAGGGGATGCTAACCCCTTCAGTTCTCAGCCAACGGAGCCTGAAATTTAATATGAGGGTCAGGATGCAGGGATGCTTTGGACCAGTGGGGGACTACTGGATCACCCCAGTAGTGCTGGGGGGTAGTGGCACTCTTAGAACTGCATCAGAGGTACTACAGAGGTCAAGTGGTTCCGGAAATAGAACCCAAGTCTATCTTTCCTATCTCTCTGGTGCCAACTTTTTAATTTCTTAAGTGGGGTTTTAGTAAATGGGAAAATCTGCCAATACCAAAGGCCTTTGCATTTCTTGAAATGACAGGAGAGTTAGAGTTGAAATACTCTGACAAAATTTTTGGCATCCAAAAGTCCCAGTTTAAATCCTGCTTACTACATCATAGTCATTAGCAAAAGAGAAAATTTACTAGTGATTCTTTTAAGGATTACTGCAAAAATTGAGATAAATGAGCCTTGTAGCAATTTCCTGAGCTAGACCAAAGAAACTTCAAGAGCAAAACTACCATATCATGCATAGACTTGCTGAGGCCCTCAAATGTTCTGTATTTGACAGAATAATTTGTATATTCCCAAGGATGGTCATTTCCACAGGACTTAGATTTCTCTGGAAACTTAGCAATATGACGCTGTCACTCTCTACCTACAGCCATTAAACAGAAGATTAATTCTGCCACAGCCAAATTCTCCAATCAATATTATGACCAAACAAAAAAATTTTCATTATATTGCTATTATTATTATTATTATTTTATCTTCATGGAAAAGCAGAGTATTCAGGGTTGCCTGTCATCTGTGTGGTCTTTGCTGTCTCCCGTATGCTGAAGTAAGAGTG
Source organism: Sorex araneus (assembly GCF_027595985.1). NCBI lineage: Eukaryota > Metazoa > Chordata > Mammalia > Eulipotyphla > Soricidae > Sorex > Sorex araneus. The sequence continues at coordinate 17,664,387 of NC_073307.1, read as the reverse complement.
AAAGTCTGATTCCCCATCATTTTCCAGCAGGGATAACACAATCACCCATTTCCTAAGTTCACAACTGTTCCACCAGGGCACCCTCCCCTCTTGTTTGCGCATCAGGCAGCTATTAAATTTTCACTCCCTAATCAGCCTGGTGTCTTTCCCCTTAGGACTAATACGGGAAATTTCCTCCCCTCCCTGTGAATTGTGCTGGGTTCATTATTAAATTTTCTGCTGGTGAATGAGGAAATCAAGGAGACAGGAGGTGATTTCAAAAGCACATGTTCCCCATTCGCTTTGACAGGGCCTAAGGGGAGAAGAGCAACTCGATTATTGGAAGATTTTATTTTATTAAGAGAAAATTCGTGGTCTCTGTAGAATTATACATAGTTGGGGAAAATTGCGAGTTCTAGAGAATTCAGGTGATTCAAGTAATTAGGGAGTTGGTTTTGTTATGAGTGAAAATACCGCTTGGAAGCCTTAGAACTCGGGGTTTATAACAAGGAAAGGAAGGGGACAGGCAGTTAGGAACCAGGTAGACTGAGCAACGGGGTTCCTGTAAGATAGGACCGCTGTGAGTGCTGTCTTTCAGGAGCACAGGCAGACGGGGTGTGGGACTGTGATTCATTTCCACTCCTCTCGGCCCCCACAGTGCAGTGGCACAGCCTGTGTGGCTCCCTTGAATATCTTCAAATCGAGTCCAAAGTGGCAGTTTCTTTTAACGATGTTCTCCAGGCACTTAGCAGAACATTCCACAGCTTCATAATTTCCCTGTGAGGAGGCGCTACTATTACCCCATTTTGTAGAATTAAAAATGGAGTCAGACGATGTGAAACGGGATGCTCAGCCAACAGCTCGGGAGTGAGAAGTGGGACTGATGTTCCAACTGAGTCTTTGCACTTTCAGTTTGAACCTCGAAGGGGTGAAGACATTCTAGAACCGTCCTCTTCTTAGCCCCCTGCTTTCCCTCCAAAGGTAAGCATCAGCGCTATCTCCTGCTGGCCGTCAATATTTGTACAATGAATCTCAGTTGACTCTTTGGGGAAAAAAAAATCACTTACGACCCGAGATCCCTCTGACTTTGCAGTCTCCTTGTTGTAGAGTTAATCTCTGAACAGGATTTGCACCATGGAGTCCACCTTACACTCAGAGGATTTTTTTTTTTAATCTTCACTTTACACTTTTATGTTTTAATCAACTACCATATGAACCACCGATATACAGGATCACATAGAAATTAAGTGAGGATATTAGACACCACTTGAATTTGGGCCCCCCCAATTCAATTTATGGTTGAATAAGTGTCAACTATACTTAAATCTTCGTGTTTCTTTTAGTTCTTTGTTTTAACCAGTTTAATGATTTCCCAGAAATATTCATTCATTGTTCATCCCCTTATCCATCTTTTATCACCCATCCTTTTTCTCTTTTCACATTCCTTAATAAATTCACTTTGGTCACTCCATAGTCTATGGTGCTACATATTTGTGCACAGATGAATTACACACACACACACATGAAATAATAATAGATGATTACTATTCTTACAAAGCTCACAATCTAGCAGGAAAGACAGTAGTTCATCAAATAACCGTGTACATATGTTATTTCTTTATCATACAAATTGTCATTGGGATGATAAAGACATGCAAGAAGTTGTGAGTGCATTTTATAGGTGAATTTTATATCTTGTAGGGGGACTAGAGAAGGCCCACCCAGGAAGTGCTATGTGAGATGCACAGCAGAAGAGATGGGGCCCCTCAACTCTCATGTGCTGAGTGCTGAGTATAAACTGGGCTTTGTTCTGAGCACTTTACACTATGACTCATTGAATTCTCAAGATAATACCTTTTATTTCCCAGAACCTACTCTTCTCCTGTGCTTAGTGTTGAAGAAGAGGGGGGACCATTTCAGAAAGCAGGACTAGCCGAGGCTGCTGCATAGATGCAGAGGAAATGAAATGAGATGAAATCAGAGAGACAGGAAAGTGAATATTTGGAACTTTGCAAGTTAGGAGCTATTAGACTTCTGTTCTCAAAAACCACTTTGGCTTCTGTGTGGACAGTGGAATCTAGGAGAAGTTGTGATATGAGGAGAGCCATTTGGTCCTGGAGAACATTGCTGTCCCCTAGGAGAAGGTAGGGACCAGAGTGGCAGTGTACGGCAAGGTATCAAATGAATAGAGTCAAGTGTATATATAGTCAAGAATTCAGTTACAGATATGTGTGCATAATTATGTTGGTTTATGATTCCCAAGAGCTGGATCGATAGCACAGCGGTTGGGCTTTTGCCTTTCACATGGCTGACCAGAGTTCTATTCCTTCGCCCCTCTCGGAGAGCCCGACAAGCTACCGAGAGTATCGAGCCCGCGTGGCAGAGCCTGGCAAGCTACCCGTGCGTATTGGATATGCCAGAACCAGTAATAATAAGTCTCTCAATGAGAGACGTTACTGGTGCCCGCTCAAACAAATCGATGAGCAATGGGATGACAGTGACAGCATGATTCCCAAAATCGGAAATACTTTTCCCCGACCCTTGAGTGGGGTAGCCCTTGGTGTAATTGGGGAATGCTTTCATATTGCTTTCTTTGTTGTTATTTTTGTTTGTTTTGGGGCCATACCAAGTGGTACCTTGGGCTTATTTCTGTCTCTGTCCTCAGAGATGATGCGTGATGGTGTTCTAAGGACTATTTGAGGTGCTGGAGTGAACCCTGGTCGCCATGTGCAAGGCAAAAGCTTTACTCTTTGCACTACTTCTCCAGTCCCTCACATTGTTTTCTAAAGGAATGTAGATTTCCAGTGGAGGGAGGCATTGGGTAATACTTTTTTTTAAGGAAGTGTTAGGTAACTACTTATTGTGTGAGGTTATCACTGTATCTCTGTCATCCCATTGCTCATCAATTTGCTCAAGCAGGCACCAGTAACATCTTCATTGTGAGACTTGTTGTTACTGTTTTTGGCATATCGAATATGCCATGGGTAGCTTGCCAGGCTCTGTTGTGAGGGCAAGATACTCTCGGTAGCTTGCCGGGCTCTCTGAAAGGGATGGAGGAATCCAACTCCAGTTGGCCGCATGCAAGGCAAACACCCTACCCACTGTGCTATCGTTCCAGCCTGTGTGAGGTTATATTCTTAAAATTTTTAATTTTTATCAGTTACTTTGATATATATCCATAAGTCCCTAAGTGACATGCTTTCTACAATTCCTTTTTTTTTTTTTTTTGCTTTTTGGATCACACCTGGCAATGCACAGGGGTTACTCCTGGCTCTGCACTCAGGAATTACCCCTGGCGGTGCTCAAGGGACCATATGGGATGCTGGGAATCAAACCCGGGTCAGCCGCATGCAAGGCAAACGCCCTACCTGCTGTGCTATTACTACAGCCCCTCTACAATTCATTTTTAAGTGCTCCTAGTGGGATAATGTGGGAGTCACTGTTTCTTGCAATCTTTGATCTCCTGAGTTTTCAGGGTTTGGGATACATACAATTAATGTGCTGCAGCAATGTGAAGTCCTTTGGCAAACAGGTGGGTGTTACTCAGCATTGACAGTAGGAATTGAGAAAACCAAAATTCAGCAAGCCTCTGACTCAATGCTTTACCATTTACTAAAAATAAATGAATATATCCTATAAGATCTGAGTGGAGGTTCAAAGGGCAAATTTGGGAATTTTTTTATAAGGAAATAAAAGTTCTATTCTAACAACATGTCCATAAATGTATAAGAATCATACAACCTTAATATTTATGAAATTTTGGGGCTGGAACGATAGCACAGCAGGTAGGGCGTTTGCACGCGGCTGACCCGGGTTCAAATCCCAGCATCCCATATGGTCCCCTGAGCACCGCCAGGGGTAATTCCTGAGTGCATGAGCCAGGAATGACCCCTGTGCATTGCCGGGTGTGACCCAAAAAGCAAAGAAAAAAAAATTATGAAATTTTAAACTAGAAGAAAAAGCATCAGAGCCCAAAAACTCTTGCTTGAATTACAGAATTCCAGCATAAAGTGCATTTTAAAAATTGTGTAAGATAAAAATATTTATTCTATGTATATATACACATATATGCATAAATATAATTGTCTTTTGGATTGTCATGTGCGTATATAAAATGAAATAGTCCAAACACTTGATTGTCATTCCTTAAATGGTCAAGACAGAGAAGGTAAGATCTAGTGTTCATATTTGGAATTGTGTCTTGTTTATTTTGTTTCAGGGAAATGTATCTGAATTTGAATGACTGAGAAAAGTTATCTTAAATCCATTTCGGAATCATTATGTAGAGGAGATAATAACATTTTATTTGAACATAAAATTTGGGAGTGGTGTTTCTGGATTTTATACTTCTAAGCCAAAACATAGAAAATTTATGTGGGATCAAGTGTTTATTGTTGAGCTTCATTCCTATAGTCAGAAACAGATATTACCATAGTCCTCAAGAATCCCGTGAATTGAAGTTTTCTATGAAGGCAGCGCATCCACATTATCTCCATGAATGACCAAAACCCCATGTGAAGTAATGGGTATGGTGCCTCTGGGATTAGAATGTGATGTTTATTTGCAATCATCCACCTTGGTGTTCAGTTCTCTGGTGCATATTCAAGTGTCTTTGTTCATATCCTCCTTGCTCTCTCTTCCTTCCTCCCTTCCTTCCTTCTTCCTTCAATCTATAATTACAAAATCCCTCTGTGAATTGCACTCTGGCAGTCACTGCTAAGAGAACCAAGGCTGTAGGCCAGAAAAACCAAGCCCCAGACAAAGCAAATAAAACAACCAAAACTCTTCCTAGAGAAGAGAATAATTTTTAAGTCAAAATTTAATAATGGTACGCCAAAACTCAAACAATTGAGGTACTTGCAGCTTGTTTGCTTGAATTAACTAGCTGAAGATTTTAATTCTAATTTTATCTGAGATGGTGAATCTCAAACTATTGGGTTATTTGGGACTGTTGCTCTAAATTCTCATAATGAACTCAATTACATATATTTTATAAATACTATAAACATGTCCCTAATTATAAAATCATGAATGCATGACTTTGGTTGCAATGATGTCCCAAATTACTTGGCACATAAAACTCTAAATAAGAACTCTTGATTGTTTTTATTAAGGTAAGCCTTCTGGTACAATTTACAAGGATTAGGTGGAAGGTGGGTGGGATTTCCAGGGAACCAGTATTCATTCAACTGGAATGTGCCAGCACATTCACCCAGAAGGTGTGCCCCTGTGTGTTATTTCACTGCATATTTTCTTTAAGTTTACCATTTTCCTGTATCCAGAGAAAAAGACTTGCTCCACTGTCCAATTTGTAACACAGATTCCTTAGTTACTATTAGTTTTTTTTAATATTTAATTAAATTACCATGAGAAAAACAGTTACAAAATTGTTTATGTTTGGGTTTCAGTCCTACAATATTTCAGCACTGATCCCTCCACCTGGGTACATTCCCACCACCAATGTCCTGTTTCCTTCCTGCCACCCCCAACCCCCCAAACAATCTGTCTATATGATAGGTACTTCTCTCTCTCTCTCTCTCTCTCTCTCTCTCTCTCTCTCTCTCTCTCTCTCTCTCTCTCTCTCTCCCCCTTCTCTCCTTTTGGGCATTATGGTTTGCAATACAGGTATCGAGAAGTTATCTGTTTGAGATAATCACTCTGGATAAGAACTGTGTGCTGACAGATAGCCCATTTTTATTTATTTTTTTTATTAGTTTATTTTTAATTAGAGAGTCATCGTGAGGGTACAGTTACAGATCCATACATCTTTGTGCTCATGTTTCCCCCATACAAAGTTCGATAACCCATCTCTTCACCAGTGCCCATTCTCCACCACCAGTAAACCCAACATCCCTCCCCCCCTCCCCAGTCCCGTCTCCCCTCACCCCACCCTGCCACTATGGCAGGGAATTCCCTTTTGTTCTCTCTCTCTGATTAGGCGTTGTGGTTTGCAGTAAAGGTGTTGAGTGGCCATTGTGTTCAGTCTCTAGTCTGTATTCGGCCCGCATCACCCTTCCCCCACATGACCTCCAACCACATTTTACTTGGTGGTCCCTTCCCTGAGTTACCCAGAATGAGAGACCAGCCTCCAAGCCATGGAAACAATCTCCTGATACTTATTTCTACTATTCTTGGGCGTTAGTCTTATAGTCTATTATTCTATATTCCACAGATGAGTGCAATCTTTCTATGTCTGTCGTCTCTCTCTTTCTGACTCATTTCACTTAGCATGATACTTTCCATGTTGATCCACTTATATGCAAACGTCATGACCTCATTTTTTCTAACAGCTGCATAGTATTCCATTGTATAGATGTACCAGAGTTTCTTCAACCAGTCATCTGTTCTAGGGCACTCGGGTTTTTTCCAGATTCTGGCTATTGTAAACAGTGCTTCGGTGAACATATAAGTGCATATGTCACTTCGACTATACTTTTTGGCTTTTCTGGGATATATTCCCAGCAGTGGTATTGCTGGGTCAAATGGGAACTCAACCTCTAGTTTTTTGAGAATCGTCCATACTGTTTTCCAAAAGAGATAGCCCATTTTTAAAGTGTGAAATATCTGTCCATTCAGTGAGAAAACAATTACTTTTAAAATTATTTCTCAATGATGATTGCATCAAGCAGAAAATACGATGTGCTTAAATCTTTAACACATCTTTTACATTTTGTAATCTCCATTTCCAACTAGTAAAATAGATTCAGATTCACAACTTTAGTTAACTAAAAACTAGTCTTTAATTTTTAAAATATGTTTTAAATTATTCTTTTAAAATTAATTTTAAGTTAAAATTATTCTGTTAAAATTATTCCAAAAATGGTTTGCATTGAGTATTTAATAAAATAATTTGGGATAAAACAGGGTGGTGATTTAAAAAAATATCAAAGGGCTAGGCAGATGGATCAAAAGACCGGAGCAATATATTTGCATGTAGGAACACTAGGTTTGATCCCTGGTATGGCAAATTCCCCAAGCATGGCTGGGAGCAACTCCTGACTACCAAGCTGGAAGTACCTCTTGAGAATCACGAGGTATGGCCCCAAAACAAAGTCAAAAGCAAGGAAAATATAATTAAGAACTATTAATAAATTATGATTAAGAAAAAACCAAAATAATATAAATTGGTTTGCCAATGTGACAACAATATTGGTGTTTGGTTTGTTTTGGTTTTGGGGTTGCACCCAAAGATGCACAAGGGGTATTTCTGGCTCTGCACTAATGAATTACACCTGGTGGTGCTCACTGAACCTTACAGGATGCTGAGGATTGAACCAGGGTCAGTCACATGCAAGGCTACTGACCTACCTGCTGTGTTATTTCTCCAGCCTCCACAGCAACAATATTAGACATAATAAAATAATTGCCAGTAACTTTTTTACCCGCCCCACAAAAATAAATACATGTTAGACACATCTCTGTGCCATGTAATCTTCCTGCATCAGGGTGTAACACTCCATCCAAATGTTAAATGTGCTCCTACCAGGCTTGATCAATATACAACTTGTGCAAAGTTCTTTCCAAGGAAACTGAATGAAGGTAAGATTTCTCTCTCCTGTCAGGAGAAATCTGTGAGCACAGAGAAAGCAGTAAGGTCTGATCACTGCCAGGTGTGACCTCAGAACTGAAATGAAAAAGAAACAAGTGTTGGGCCGGAGCGATAGCACAGCGGGGAGGGCATTTGCCTTGCACGCGGCCCACCCGGGTTCGATCCCCGGCATCCCATATGGTCCCCCAAGCACCGCCAGGAGTAATTCCAGAGTGCAGAGCCAGGAGTAACCCCTGAGCATCTCTGGGTGTGACCCAAAAAGCAAAAAAAAAAAAAACTGACTTGAGAAGTACACATGAAACTAAACATGAAAGCTTGTAACTATCTCACAGTGATTCAATAAAATTAAAAAAAAAAAAAGAAACAAGTGCTTTGATCAGAGTAAAGTTTTCTAGAAAAAAAGATTTCTATTTTCCTTTCCATTTAAAACTCGAGAGAGAAGAGAGATAGAACCCTGAGGCAAAAAAAAATACGTTTTCCAGCATATGGATGGCCTCCAAAATTCATCATAAATATCAAAGTCATTCTTTTTCAGCTCCCCCTTATAGCACAGATTCTTAATGCTCAGAATGTACAGATAGTGTGATACAGGTGATGCTTTGGAGTCTATAAGAGTTAGTAAAATTAGCTTTCTTCTATTTTGCTGGAGGGCTACTCAATATAACTTTTCTTGTAGTTTCTACCTAGAAATTCAATTCAATGTACTATCTTATTTACTCTGAATGAGCATTTCAACACTTCTATATTCTTGCCTTTTCATGCCTTTATCATTCTTGGCTTGAATATAAAGGCATCTGCATTTGTCATTCCAAGAGTGGTGTGTGAGTATCTCTTTTCATGAAGCTTCTATTCTCACTTTTTATGTTCTTATGTTCTTTCAAAAGTGAATGCTGAGTTAATTTTTTTCAAAGAAAGTTGATCTCATTCCTTCTTTTTAAGTTATTCTGAAGGGCTAAACATATCTTTGGTTCTGAAACATAAGTTTTAGGCAGAATTTAAGAAGATCTAACTGTATAAATTATGTGTGCTCTTTTACTTATTACCTAGATGAATTTAATAATTATTCAACAATTAACTCATATGACATATTGATTAAGTGTCTGCTGTGTGTAAGATGGGATGCTATGATTTGGCAATGAAGTTATGAACAAAGGTACACATTATATCACATTCTCTTTAAAGAAGAGGGTGATATTTCAATCAAATACAATTTCCTTCATACATATAAAATAAAATACTGATTTCCCCTGCTAAAAATCACAATGATTTATACAGTATGTAGCTATGGACTTACTGAATAACATTTAGTAATTTGTTTGTTCAATGAATGAATAAATGAATATAGAACTGACTAATGAAAGTCTGTGGATAGGACAAATTTAACTGTTCTGGAAGAAGAGACTTCAGCAAAATGAATAAATAGATGCTGGCAAACAAAGCTGCCCACTAGAGAACAACCGGGCATCAACTACAGGAAATGTCTTTTGCTCCCAGCAAAGTCAGCCGCAGACACATGTGTCTGGAAATCTTTCAGTGTACTATTAGGGATTAGAATGGAATTACAGGGGTGGGACTGATTGATGAAAACATCTTAATTGGTAAAATGCATAGCAGCATAATTACTGCAGAAGATCTCTCCAGTCCAGGGAGGTCTAAAAATCTTAGACATTTATTTATTTAATGTCTATTTAAATAAATAGACATTTATTTAAAAAATAGATGTCTACCTTCAAGAGAAAAATGGAAAACTATTCTCTTATATTGTCACACCAAACTTGGGAACAAAATAAACTAAAACAAACAGCATTAGTATTTCAGTCTTTCAGAAGCTATATCAATAATGAGTCTCCTCTCTTTTCCACCAGAGAATCAAACAGAGATGCAGGCTGTAAGGTAGACATTAGCAGGTAGGTGTCAGGAGTGGCTGCAGTGGCTGAGGGGTGGCATGGAGCTTCTCTTTCTGGGATGGTTTTCTACTCTCCCCCACTGGAAACGCTATAATTGGTCTTGTGATCAGCGGGTAGGGCATTTGTCTTGCACGCAGCCGACTCGAGTTCGATTCCCAGCATCCCATATGGTCCCCTGAGCACCACCAGGGGTAATTCCTGAGTGCAGAGATAGGAGTAACCCCTGTGCATATCTGGGTGTGACCCAAAAAGAAAAAAAAAAAGCAAGTCTGCATAGATCAACCTAAGGACATATTTTAGAAGAGTTAACCAAGAATAGTGAAGAGAGAATTTCAATGAAGTTTGGAGAAGAAGTCCAATATATCAAAAAAAGTTGCATGACTGTAAATTATTTATTAAAGAGGCTGGAGATATAAAAATATTAGCACTATTAGAAATGGAAAAACTATCCAAAGAATTAATAAATAAATAATGACACTAAATAAAGTAATCATACTCATGAACTCAGATTCATATAAAAATTCAATTTCAAGAATAAATGCACTTCTTAAATGTGCATGGAACATTTTCAGGGACATGCCATAAATTTGGACAGAGAGAAGTTTTAAAAAATATGTCATATTAAAATTCTATAAAATATATTTTATGATTACTTCTAGGTAGAAGATCTTTCACATATGTGGAGATTAACCTGTTTTTAAATAATTCTTGAGACAATGTAGTAATCAAAAGACAAGTTACATTTTTCCCTCTAGAACAGGATAAACAAATAATTTAACTATTAGAGATACTATGAGATGCAACAAAAGCAGTGCTAAGGGTAAAAAGTGTTAAGAAAAAAGTGAATTTATTGCATACAAGAACAATAATAATGATAAATTATTATTAAATAATAATTAAATCATCAAATTATTAAATAATAATGATAATGATAAAATAATTATAGAAAATGCTTAAAATAAACAATATAAATTTAAACCCAAAGAAATTTTAAAAGTAGAACAAGAGAAGCAACCAGCAGAAGGAAGTAATTAACAAAAATCTGAGTAAAAAAATGAAATAGAAAAGAAAACTTAAGATACCAAAAGAATGAAACAGAGTAGATTAATTGGAAGGATCAACGGAATTTCTGGGCTTACCAAGGAACACAGAAAATCAGTATTAAAGTTTATGAATAGTAATGGTGAACTAATAACTGATAATGCATAAATAAAAAGTATCATAAAAGACTACCATGAATATTTAAGTGCATATTAGTCAGATAAACCAAGTAAAAGACATAATTTTAGAGTGATACAACTTTCCAAGTTTGAATCAGGAAGAAATAGAAAGTGTGAACAGATCAACAAAAAGCATAGAAATAAAATAAAAAAGTAAACAAAAGATGTAACTCAACAACAAAAGCCCAAAAATAATCAATGAAAATGTGGGCAAAAGATCCTAGTAGACACCTCAAGAAAATATATAATGTTCAGCATCACTTAAATTAAGTAAAATGCAAATTGAAATGCCAGTGAAATATTACCTAAACATTTAGGTATTGCTTGTGTCAACAATATTAGAAGCAACAAGTGTTGGCAAGGAAATGAATGAAAGAATTCTGACATACTGTTTGTGAGAATGTGAATTGGAACAAGCTCTAAGGAAAATGGTGTGGAAATTACTTTAAGAAAAAGAAACTATGCATGATCCTTCAGTACCACTCCTAGACATTTATCCGAAGGACTTTAAACACTAATTTGAGAGAAAATTTTCACTCTTACCATCATAACAGCATTATTCACCATAGTCAAAACAGAATCAACCTACAAGCCCATCAGTGGGTGACTGAATGAATAAACTGTGATATATACACTTGGAGCTGGAGCGAGTGATAATACAACGGGTAGGGCGTTTGCCTTGCATGCGGCTGACCCGGGTTCGATTCTTCCATTCCTCTTGGAGAGCCCAGCAAGCTACCGAGAGTATCCTGCCCCCATGGCAGAGCCTGGCAAGCTACCATGGCGTATTCAATATGCCAAAAATAGTAGCAAGTCTCATAATGGACACGTTATTGGTGCCCAATCGAGCAAATCGATGAACAATGGGATGAAAGTGCTACAGTGCTATAGACACTTAACAGAATAGAACCATGTCATTAAAAAAGATGAAATAATGTACAATGGATGGAAATTGAGGTGACTACACTAAATATAAGCAAATAAGGAAGTGGAGGACAATTGTCAGATTGTTTCACTTTTATGTGGAATATGAATGACTAACGCAAACAAACAAGCAATACACAATAAAAATATGTTTTTATTTTTATGCTTACTGAGAAAGCTTACTGAGAAAAGCATGATGGAAAAGACAGTGGAAATGAGAGAAATAAAAAGAAGAGTCTTTTGGGGTTGATTGACACTGGAGCGGAAGTGGAGGGCTAAGTGAGAATTATACACATATGTAACTCACACACATGTGTGAAGCTCAATCCCTGAAATTTTATAATACTATAAACCAATGATGGCCAATGAAAAAATAATTTTAATAAATTTTAGTAATAACCCAAGTACATAGTGGAGTTGTCATATATAATAAAGGTGCCATCTTGAAAATCACTTTGCAGTAGTTATTTTACTAAGCACATAAAAGAGAAAATAAACACTTTGTTAGGAATGTGAAAAGTGTAAACCCTAGAATTGGTGTTTTAAAAACAATCAGAGGTGAAGAATGAATTAACATATTGTGACATCTAAACCAGTGAAATTAACTTTCTCAGTTGAAAAGAAGTTATTTTTTAAAATAAAATATCAAGAGAAAATAATACTTTGTATTACTACTTTGTTGATTTTTTTTACATTTTTTGCTGAGGAAGTATTACACAAGATGTAAAGTACTCCACATATAAACTATATTGAGAATGAGATTAAACCAACTATAAACACTCACAACATTAGGTTAATTTTAGAAGTTGTAGTCTTAAAAAACAAAAGAGGTAAATAGGAGGTAGTTCCCCCCATCACACCTCCCCGTGCAACTTTGCTATCAGGGTCAAATAAAAACACTGTAGCACTGTAGCACTGTAGTCCGTTGGTCATCGATTTGCTGGAGTGGGCGCCAGTAACGTCTCCATTGTGAAACTTGTAGTTACTGTTTTTGGCATATTGAATATGCCACAGGGACCTTACCAGGCTCTACCGTGTGAGCAGGAATACTCTTGATAGTTTGCCCGACTCTCCGAGAGGGAAGGAGGAATAAGAACACAATTAAACAAAATTTCCACACACAAGGAATTGATTAGCAAGTGGGCACCAGATAATGTAGAATTCATTTGGTCATCCTTTCAAATCCCAATTCTTTTTATATGACAATTTGCATGAAAGCTGACTGAAGGCTGCTAATACTTTAATGGCAAATATCCGGCAAATACTCCTCCAGATTAGTGAATTCCAGAACCTCGTTCTTGGTTAGATCTGGCTGCCGTTCCTAAGGCTAAAGATAGGGCCTTCCATTTAGGATGGAATTTTCATGGTCCTCCACCAGAACACAGCTAAAAATCTAGATAGAGCACAAAGGAAAATCTATTTCAAGACATTAGAGATCTGCAAAAACCTAAAGACATGAAAGGTAAAATTCCTGGAGGGAAACTGGAGAGTCAAGATGCAGGAAGTGCCAGCAGCTTCTCCCAGGGGCATTTATCAGGTCTGGGTGTGGCCAAGTTAAAGCAAAGGTAAAGGGTCCTAGAGGGGCTGAGAAGACGAGAGACAGATGACTGACAGCCCTACTCTGCTAAAGGGGTGATCCAAATTGACCTCCAAACTTTGTTGGATTCCTCTTCAAAACAGCAGCTGAATTATAAAGCCATGAAGAGTGAGCCTTAAAGATTAAAACCCTAACCTAAGAGTCAATCCAGTAGGTTCCAAAGACAGTATGATATATGTGCTTTAAAATACATATACACATAAATGTATATATACATACATTTATATGTATATAATTGCTTTAAAATACATATACCTATAAATGTATACATACACACATTTATATGTATATAATCATGTTTAAAATTTTTTGTTTCAGTGATACTACAAAATTGATGGGTTTTGGTATATAGTTCTCTGCATTTTAATAGGTCTTTACGTTTATAAATCACAAAAGAGTTGCTTAACTGCCAGCTTACTCCCATAAAAACCTCTGCTATTATAATGGAGGGAAGAATCTGCTCTACCCCAGCTTCTCATTCTAAATTTCCAGACAAATCAGTGGAGATAAATCAACAGAAGCATAATCAGCACCTTGTTAATGCAAACAGTAAATTGGTCAGCAATCAAACTCTCAAGAATCTGAAGCTTCTTTGTCAACACCCAGGAAAATTGAAGAAAAAGGGGAATTCAGCTGCTCCAGCAGTCCAGGTAAGTTAGACGTAACTCTGGAAATAAGAATCATAAATAAAAAGTATTTAAGTGGAGGTCTAAATAACTAGAAAAAGAAGAAAAAGCAGAAACAAAAGTGAAGAAATAGAGGGACATAAAAAGTATACAAAATTGAGATAAAAAAAAGAATGCAAAGGACCAATGAGAACAAAAGTAATGTAAAATTACAAATAAAACCAAAATCAAATGAAGCACAAAGATGTTTCTGAAAATATCTACAAAGTACTTAAACCTTTATCAAACTTACAAAAGCAGTATATATATATATACACACACATAATATCTGTACATATTATATGTAGCTATATGTACATAGCTATAACAAAGATGAAATTTTGCCATTTACAACAATGTGCATGAACCTAAAGCACTGGTTTTTAATTGCTGGTTCACATGCTGGTGCTGATCTGCAGGTGTGTAATGACTGAAAATGACCGGTCTATCTGGTTCAGAGGGCATAAGTTATTATTAGTGCATAATCCAGATTAAGAAAGGTAAACACTATTTGAATTCTTCCACACATGATATGTAAAGCAAACAAACAGGCAAATGAACTTAATACAACAAAAATGAAGCTTGGTTTTGGATTCTTGGACCAATTAGTGTTTGCCAAAAGGAAAAAGAGAAAGCAGGAGTGGCTATGTTGGACAAAGGGAGCATATATGTGTTGACAGATAGAACTGGACTTGTAGTGCTGCACTTACCGGAGTGTGTATGTCTATATTATATAGATGTATAGCTATTTCAATGCTGCTCAACTGAATCTAATATATTGCTATGATGCGATTTCAGTTCAATTAAAATGAAACTACCAGGTCAGAGAGATAGTACAGGATTTAAGGTGCTCGCTTTACATGCTGCTAATTTCAATTCTGTCTCAGCACCCCCTGGTCCTCCAGTGTCACCTGGAATGGCTCCCCCACACCCCACACCCCCAGCTCAGAGACAGGAGTATTCCCCTAAGTACATTGGGTATGACCTGAACCCCACATCAAAAGGAAAACAGATACGTTGATATGCAAACATATAAATAAAAAGAAAACCACAGAAATATTTTCCAGAGTGGCCCAGCTAGGAATGAGAGCTTCATTTGTTTCACATCAGAATTTGGCATTGCCAGATATTTCTTTGAAAAAATAATTGTTTTATTGATTGAGATTCTGTGGTTTGCAGTACTGGTAATAATGGTTTCTCATGCAAATAATTCTAACACCAAACCCATCATCAGGCAACTCACTCCCCCCCCGCATCCCTCCTTGCTCCCCTCAAACCCCACCCCTGCTCCCAAATACATCAACACTTCTTCCTTTAAACCCTTCCTCCCACCACTCAATTATGTGGATCAATTCTCCTGTTATGTTGCCTTTGATTCTTTGTTGCTCTCGTGTTGTGTATCTTTAAGTTCTACGTACTTAGATAAGGATCATTCTGCATCGATCTTCTTTCCTATATTGTTATATTTTCAACTTTAGTCAATAGGTGTAATAATACTATGAAGAAGGTACTGTTATTATCTCAATTTTATGAGTATTGAAATCAACATTTAAAAAGTCCAGGTATGTTTCAGTAATGATCAGAAATAAGAATCTGATCTAGTCTACCTAACCCCAATGTCCTAGATATTTTTCATGAGTTGCAGAAGTAGTGCGTTCAAAGAGATATATTTACACTTGTATTTGCAAGACATAATTCTTTAAAACAAGTTGGTGTTGACACTACAAAGTCGAGTACATTTCACACAAGCAAGGGAGGAATGAGTGAATAAACAATGATTTGAATATTCTCTTGTATGAGAAAGTATATTATAGGAGAAAAATGTACAACAAAACCAAACCTGTTCCTTGTGACCTTTTTACTTTCCTTTGCTATTTCCTCCCACAGGATAATCATTGCTTTTTTTTTTTTTTTTTGCTGGGCGAGAAAATGCCAGCTCTTACAGTAATTTTTTTTTTCAATAGTCTGCCTTACTTTTCATGCTCTAAAGTTTCTTTTTCCCTTTTTCTCCTTTTAACTGTGGTCTTAACACAATTGCATAGCCTCCTAGGAAGCACGATGAGGCTAACGTGTAAGTTAGAGAAGAAGAAGAGCTAACAAATGATCTCATAACAGAGAAGAAACATTTCCAAATAGATTGGGCTTATGAAAATATATGCTGACATTTATCCCAAAAATTTAAATAATTTGCTTATAATTTTTAAACTTTTTTCCTGGGTTTCATTTGTTTGTAGGATTAAGATTATCTATAGATGATAAATTATTAATTATTATCTATACCCAGGTGTGCAGGACCCGGGGCTGAGATCTCCAAGCCTGCTTGGATTGGGACTGAGCCTTCTCCATCCAGACCCCCCCCATTTTCAGTAGCTTGGCAGCCACACTCACAAACTGCTCCTGGCGCCACGTAATCCCACCAACAGCCAACATCCAGAGAGTATAAGACCAAGCCTTGTTCTCCTTCTTGGAGAACCTGACAAGCTACCAAGAGTCTCTTGTCCCCACGGGGGAGCCTTGCAAGCTCCCCATGGCATATTCATATCCCAAATACAGTAAAAGATAAATACATACTAAGCAGGAGAGGCTGCTAAAATCTTGGGGCTGAGTATAATAGAGATGTAAATCGAAGTAAATCGATGAACAACGGGGTGACAGTGACAATGATCTATAGATAAATTATCTATTTATTATTATCTATAAATAATAAATAGCAGCTAATTAACGAATAGGTCCAGGCATTGGTTAGGAACAAATTACTTTTCCTAAATGGGTGAATGAATTTTCTTTTTTTTTTTTCTTTTTCGGTCACACCTGGCAATGCACAGGGGTTACACCTGGCTCTGCACTCAGGAATTACCCCCTGGAGGTGCTCAGAGGGACCATATGGGATGCTGGGAATTGAACCCGGGTCAGCCTTGTGCTAGGCAAATGCCCAACCCACTGTGCTATTTCTCCTGCCCTGAATTTTCATCTTTGAAGGAAAGAAACAATTGTTTGAGTTTCTCATCATCTGGTTTAATATTAGACCCACGAATTCTTGATTGTTTGCTACCATGCATTGACCCTTCTCCCTCTGATAGCTTCCACTGTCCTTATTCAACACCTATTCCTGATTAGGAAAGACCTGTTGTATACATTTTGTTGTGTACATTTTGTTGTGTACAATGGTGTATTTTATAGTCATGTGTTGGAACCTCAGTGGTGCTGGGGAATTCCCCTGAGAAAAGCTCCATATGTAGTAGCATTGCATTTCATGTTAATTTCACAGTATTTCATTATGGAGTAGGTACATTCTAGGGTAAATTTTAAAGAATTTTATATAAAATGTATAAATTTTATAAATATATTTTATATAAAAATATAAAACTTTATATAAAATATAAAGAATCTTTATATTCTGTACATCCTTTCTCTAGTGGAGCTCAGATATCTTATTACCTTCCTAGCTTTTATTCTGCTACATCAGTGTTACCAGAGATTGGTGTATGTGTGTAAAAAACTAAGGCACTCCGAGGGGTGTGTGCCCTCGCGGGCTCTCCGGGTGGCTCTGTCTCACTGCCCACGTTCGGTGCTCTGGAACTGCTGTGTGTGCTGTCGGTCAAGGGCAGGCGACGGAAGGAAGAAGGCCACACTGTTTGCTCAGTTTATTTCATTCTCTGCTTCTTCTGAGTCTGGGATCCTCTCTGGATCTTCTATCTCCCCTGTCTTCTTCTTCCGTCTCTCTCTCTGCCCCACAGTCTTAGTTTATATAGCAAATTACATAGGGCAGTAGCACAAAGTTGGGTTTAACTTCAACAAATCAACAAAGAAGGGTATGACCATTTCTTGAGGAGATTAACAAAATCTCATCTAATGAAATCTCATGAAATCTCATCTAAGGAGATCCGCTCAAGGGCGTGATTCCAAACATGGGTGTGTCAGGGTGTGAGCTAGTAATCTGCTTAAATAGTTACAGTAAATCTACTTCTAATATTTCTAGCAATGTCATTCTGTATGAGCACAGTAAGAGATATAAAGTTTGGTTCTTCCTGAGGACATCTCACTATACAGTTCTCAGGCCAGGTTAATCTTCCTAACCCCAGCAGGGTCCTAGTCTCATCATTACCTTTGGATCACGACAGCATTGTCCATGATCATGCCCTCAACTTATAGCTGAGTATTGTGTTACTTTGGCCTGGCCTATCTCGATGCCAGGGTAGCACATAAGTCACCGCTTGCCCTGGATCCATCCTGTCCCTCGTTGGGACCCTGATTTTGGGGTGCTAGGAACTGAGGGCAACTGAGTTAAGAAAGCAGATGCCCGGGAATGAATAATATTCAAAGCCAAATAAATCCCAAGTTACAAAAGCATAATATTGTCTTCTTGTGTCCATACAGAAAGGCCATTGCTTTAAGGTAAACTATGCAAAAGGCACTAACTTACAATACAAGTTCAGGATCCTTAGAAGAATCTAATCTTACAGAATCTGATTAGGAAAAGGTGATTAACTGGTTGGGAAGGAGGATGCAGAGAAGAGTTTACAGATAAACAAAGGAATGGGAGTGTCTCCAGAGCACTTAAACCTAGACTCCTTGTGTCAAGGGAGGAGGGACAAACCAATGTTATATCCTACATATGTGTATGTGGGGGACCTGTCTATTAAGCTCACAGCCTCATGCTTACCTTTGTACTTTCCAAATGACTGAGTCTTCTTCCCAGGTCTTCTTGTGAGTGATCCCTAAGAGCAAAGCTCTCAGGATTGCCTAAGCGCTGGAAGGCAGCTCCAGAGCTTGAAGCCCTGGCCTGGCAGGTGAGTGCTTCTGGCAACTGATATCTTCCAAACTCCAATCTCCTGCCTTTCATTGGGTGCATTAAGTCCAAAGTTCTCACTCTATTGAGAAACCAAACCAAACCAAACAAAAAACTTTCTGACAGCACATATACAATACAATCCATATATATTTGAATGTGAAAAATAATTGAAATCTGTAATTAAAAATAATCTAGGATAATATCTTTGTTACCTAGACTGGATAATGATTTATTGGTCAAAACACTAAAAAATTTAGAATTATAACTCCAAAGCCAAAAATTTTTGAAAGATTATTTAAAAATTAAGAAATGGTATTTAATGAAAGCCCAAGTTCATTGGCAGGTGACAGAACTGGAAAATTATTTGTCACATGAAAACAATAAGAAGTGTTATTTACATTTAACAATAAACTCTTATAATGCTAAAGGATAAGATGAAACTGCAGTAGATGAATGAAAAATAGACAATCTATGAAAGGATATGATAAAATATCCACAAATATTGACAAGATGCTCAAAATTATGTGTAAATAGACATGCGCAAATTGACACAGTAACCATCTCTCAGTTTATTGGAAAAGATTGGATGTCAGGGAATGTGACATCCCATGGAGCTACGAGACCATATAATGTTCTGACTGAGAAGACATTTTGGTATGGAACTGCTTAGTCAAAAGAGGTCTAGCTCATTCTATAACCTAGCAATTGTGTTCTAGTATATTTACCAAATAGTCTTGCACAAATCCATAGTGGGTCATATTGAAGGGTGTGATTCTGTGATCTTGTTCATGCAGTAGGAAGCCAGAGACAACCTGGCTATCCATTGCTGAGAAGGCAAGTGGATACACTGTGATGGATTAACTCACAAGGGATATGAACAGGATGAAACTGTAGCGACATGAAAGGATCATGAAACACAGTGATAGAAACATGAAACATGAAACACATGCAAAGGAAAAACTTACACCTTACAATACACTCAGCTAGGGTGATTGGGGTGGGGAGATGGAAGATATGAGTTTGAATACATTCATAGCAAAGAGGACTCGGTGAGGAGATTATGATGAGAGCCAGAGAATTAATTCGAGTTTGTTTCTGAGCTCCAGAATAAGTGAAAACTGAATTTGCTTAATTCATACTTCCCAAGCAAACGCTGTACCAGAACATCTTCCTGATCCTTGACAATCCTTCCACAGTCTGATACCCAGTGAGTTTGACCTGAACTAGGAGAGAGCAGGCATTTCAGTCTTGCTTCTCAGTTACATGGTGAAGGGCTGGTTCTACTGGGAGTCTCTCAATATGACCTTCTCTGTGGTTTCATTCTCTGATCGTCTACTTAGATTTTGTGACTCGAAGTTCTACATAAGTAGCTGTTCATGACAAAACACTCCCCTTAAGTGATTGATTTTTTGCTGTCTCCTTTTTTTTTACTTGATGATAGCAAATCCCTTAGAAACAACATAAACATCCATCAGTGGTACATACTGTAATGGACAGTGTAGCCACAGAAAGAAATATGCAAGTTTATACTGGTCCTTAATGAACCAGTATTAACTTGTTTCACAGGAAAATGGTTTTAACTTTTAAATGTAATGTGAGAAATACTGTGAATTATATGATGAAATTATGTTATAGGGGAAAGAATATGTATAAATAAATTGGCATATATATGTCCATGTATTTGTCATTATATATTTTTCCATATATTGTGTTACATATATTCAACATATATGTGTGTTCTTGTTGGTTCCCCTTTATGATAAATGAATTCAAACCCATATATTCCATCTCCCCATCCCAATCACTCCAGCTGAGTGTATTTTAAGGTGTAATTTTTTGCTTTGCATGCAGAATGGATGTAATGATTGTGCATGTGCTTTAGAAGCACATAAATACTATTCGGTGATAACTTACTCCACTTCTTTTGCAATATGTATATACATATATATTCTTTCCCCCTTAATATTATATTTATACATACATATATACATGTATGTGTATATATCACTTGTATCACTTGCCATCCCCTTGATCTTTGATTTGCTCGAGCGGGTGCCAGTAACGTCTCCATTCGTCCTTGTCTCGTGCCCAATGATATCGTAGCCCAATGATATCTGCTTGCTCCAGGAACAGGAAGAGTCTCAAACCTTTCGTTCAGGGTTTTAACGAAGAAGTCTGACCATCTCATTTGTGGGTGGCCATGTGGTCTTCTGATGTCCTGTGGAATCCTGTTGGTAACAACTCTAGTCCAGCGGTCGTCTCTAAATCGCAATACGTGTCTGGCTGACCTGATTTTTGATGCCTTGGCAAATGAGATAACGTCCCTGATTCTTCATTGTTGACAGAAATCTGAACTCTTGATTCCTTCTCTCACTTGAGTAAAATGTGATATTCCAAGCATAGCTCTTTCCATTCCTCTTTGGGATACCTGAATAGCACTCTCTTCCTGGTTTTGTAGGGCCCAGGTCTCTGAGGTGTATGTTAGTGCAGGAAGAACAGTGGACTCGAAAAGATGTGCCTGGAGTCGGAGGTTCTTTGTCCTCTTAACCACTTCTTTGACACTCTTGAAATCATTCCACGCTGCTCTCTTACTCCTGCGCAATTCTGGTGCCAAGTCATTTCTCATGTTGAGTTCTTGACCCAGGTACACATAGCTGCTGCATTCAGAGATGTTTGTTCCATTGAGAGCAAATGGAGCATCAGGGACTAGTTCATTTTTCATGAACATTGTATTGGTGAGATTCAGCTGCAGTCTGATCTTTCCACACTCGTGGTCGAAGTCGGCCAACATTTGTGCCTCTTGGCTAATGTTTGGTATTATTAGAACGATGTCATCAGCAAAGCAGAGGTGGTGTAGCTGCCGACTGTCTATCTTCACTCCCATTCCTTCCCATTCCAGTCATTGCTTGACATTCTTGAGGGTGGCACTGAAGAGTTTCAGTTAGATGGTATCACCCTGCTGAATCCCTCTATTTGCATCAATGATCACTTCCTTGTAGAATGGTGAGATCTTGGTGGTGAATCCATGATACAGCTTGCAGAGGATCCTGATGTACTGAGTTTGAGTGCCTTATTTGGCTAGGGCTTCGATGACTGCTTTAGTCTCAACAGAATCAAAGGCTTTCTTTAAATCAATGAACGTTAGACAGAGCTGCATCTTGAACTTTCTTGAAACTTCAGTGAGCTTGGTCACTGTGTGGATATGGTCGATTGTGCTGAATTCTTTTCAGAACCCAGCTTGCTCACATGGTTGTCCTTTGTCTAGTGTTCTGCCTATTCTATTCAGGATGACTTCAGTGAACAACTTGTAGACAACGGACAACAGGCAGATTGGGTGATAGTTGCCAAGGTCTTGGATGTCTCTCTTCTTGTACAACAGAATGGTCCTGCTGGTTTTCCATTGGGATGGAACCTTGCATTTGGACAGATAGTGTGTGAAGAGCTGAGCCAGTGTATTGACAAGTTCTGGAGGCAGATTCCTTGGGTGTTTGGGTCTGACATTGTCTGTACCAGGTTCTGTACTTGTCATTACCAACGAAATGGAGTGTTGGATTTCGGAAGGGAGAACTTTGGGAATGACATATCCATGCTGCAGAATTTGGTATGTGGGCAAGAAGACATGGCTATCAAAGAGATCCAAGTAGAAGTCGTATATATGTAAATATACATATATATATACATATTTGCTTACATGTATCAAGAATATTTAAGGGGCTGGAGATATAGTTCTGGAAGTAAGATACTGGCTTTGCATATGGCTCTTTCAGCTGTACTCGTGGTTCCACCCCTGATACCACATATTCTCCTCTGGCACTGCCAAGATCCCTGAGCACAGAGCTAGGAATAAACCCTGAGCCTTGCTGGGCATAGACCAAAATCCAATCTAAATAAATGTAAAATAATCTTTGAGAGATTATATAAGAAATTGATAAATTGACTTTTTTTTTCCTGGGAGGATATCCAGTGACTAGTAAACAGAGGAGAAACCACATTTATTTTTCATATTATTAATTTTTCACTGTCACTGTCATTGTCATCCCATTGCTCATTGATTTGCTTGAGTGGACACCAGTAACATCTCCATTATGAGACTTGTTGTTACTGTTTTTGGCATATTGAACATGCCACGGCAGAGTCTCTTCCCTCCCTGCCCCGAGCAGCGCTCCCACGGCTAAAGACCTCCAGAGCCTAGGTACAGCCATACTCAAGGCCCCTCTCCACACGTTTGGACAAGCGTCACGCATGAAGGTACTAGCAGAGGAACCCAGGTGTGTGGGACCTGGGGCTGAGACCTCCAAGGCAGCTCGGATCGGGACTTCTGTCCAGATTTCCCTTTTTCCAGTAGCTAGGCAGTCACACCCAGGAACTGCCCCTGGTGCTGTGTAATCTCACCAATGGCCAATATTCAAAGACTTAAAACCAAACTCCCGGAAGCACGTGACATCTTATAGTCTACTTGTCCCTCAAAGAGAACCTGGCAAACTACTGGGAGTTCCTTGCCCACATGGGAGAGCCTCGCAAGATTCCCATAGTGTATACATATGCCAAAACCAGTAACAGGCTGGGTCTCATTCCCCTGACCTTGTAACAGTCTCTAGTATGGCATTGTTGGAAGGACGAGTAGAGCGAGGCTTCTAAAATCTCAGGACTTGGACGAATGGAGACGTTACTGAGACCGCTCAAGAAATTTGATGATCAACAGGATGATGATGATTATGATGATGATGAAGGAGCTTAAATAGCAGCCTGAGGCAGTTTGTGGGTGTGACCTACAAGGTCACATAGCGACAAAGAGATGGGAAGGGCCAGCCCATCCCCTATCCCTACAGGCCTGGTGTTTGCTATTACCGAACCCATGTACCTGCACTTCTCATTGGGATCTGGAAATTGACAGCTGTTGAGATTCTTTGAGGACAGGTGGAGGGATGACGCCTGCTCTAGTCTGCGGCACCCTGGTGAAATTAGCCTGGCTTAAAGTCAGGAGGCATCTCTGCTACAAGCTTCTTAGTTCTGAGATTCTTTTGTATGTCTATTTCTTAAATTTTTGAATCATGCAAAAGCATCAATCCCTTTAATCTATATTTAATATAAATATCACAAATTAAGAACAGTCAAGGATTAAAATTCTATTTTGTCCTTATTATTTTTGGTTTTGTGTTCACTCCTGACTGTGCTCTGGGCTTCTGGCTTTACACTCAGGGATCACTTTTGGCAGTACTCAGTGGACCATATATGGAGTCAGGGGTTGAACCTAGCTTGACCTTGCTCAAAGAAAATGCCCTACCCGTTGTATGATCTCTCAGTCTTAAAAAGTAAAAATTTTAATATATCAAATTTTACATTTATAGGTAGATAATATAGGTACTTAAATGATGATAACTATGCCCTTTAACAAGTTACAGTGGGGAAAACTGCTGGACTAAATTTGAAAAATAAGTATATATGTCTGAATGTTTACACTAAATTAAAAATAAGAATTAATTACTTACTTAAGTGTAGCTTCTATTTGAATTTCCTAAAAGAATTTTAAACTGGGTCATATAGGGGTTATGTGGATAAATTTTGGGGGATCTATGGGAAAAGCTTTATTATTTCTAATAAAAATGTTTATAATACTTATTCTTCCCTTACTTATGAAAGTATGTAAAAGGAAATAAATGTAAAGTAATTCCTATGGTTTGGTCACTCACATAAGTCCTAAGTATTTTCACATTCTACAATTTTCACTTTATATTTCAGTTTTCAAAGATATCTTAAACTCTTATTAATTGTTAACTAAAATATGATTTCTAAAAAATAACTATTTGGATCCTTGCAATATAACATTTTAATAAAGAAGACATTACTATACATAATTAAAACATTTTGTAACTACTTAATATAAATGCTTTCCTTTTATTCCTATGTATTTTCTTTTATGCTTTTAAAAATACTATCCAGAGGCTGGAGCAATAACACAGCGGTAGGGCGTTTGCCTTGCACTCAGCTGACTAGGGTTCAGTTCCCAGCATCCCATATGGTCCCCTAAGCACCACCAGGAGTAATTCCCGAGTGCAGAGCCAGGAGTAACTCTTGTGCATTGCCAGGTGTGACCCAAGAAGCAAAAAGAAAAAAAAATACTATCCAGTGATGAAGTACAGAGGCTACCGCAGGGCACCAAAGGCTTTCCCAGCACAGAAAGTTAGATGGCCCTGTCAACAGGTTTAACTCCAGGGCAAGAAAAGCAGCCATAATATTTTAGGACATAAGTTAGTTTTGAAAAATAAAACAAATATCTTTAACAATTTTGATTAAGGGCAAAAATTAAACTCTCAAAAGATAGAAATATACCTCTGTTAAAAATACGTTTTTTTGGTTTGTTTTTTGGGTCATACCCGGTGATGCACAGGGGTTACTCCTGGCTTTGCACTCAGGAATTACCCCTGGGGGTGCTCAGGGGACCATATGGAATGCTGGGATATGAACCCGGGTTGGCCGTGTGCAAGGCAAATGCCCTACCCATTATGCTATTGCTCCAGCCTCCAAAATACTTTCTTTTTTTTAACAGAGGTGGCGTTGCACTCTAGAATCTCTCCTGGTGCTGCGTGGTGACCATATAGTAAGTCATGGATTGAACCCAGCTTGGCCTTGTGCAAGGCAAGAGCCCTACCCACTGTACTATCTCTCCAGCAGAAAATACTTCTGAGAATGTTGCATCCATAAAGGTTGAGTTTTATAACAAAATCAATAGGCCTTGTATTTTATCTCCTCTTCGAACATGCAGATTGTTTCTTCTTTAACCAAATAAGTATTGTGCCATAGATGACTATAAACCCTGAGCAAAGTATAGTATGCAGGACTCAATACCTCCTCTGAGAGAGTTCTTGTGGTAATGAAAGGATTTGACCACAAAATGGTGAGAATTTAGTAAATCAGACATAGCCGAAAGGGGTTGGAGTGATAATACAGCAGGTAGGGCACTTGCCTTGCACTTGAACAGCCTGGGTTCGATCTTGGGCATCTACACAGGCTCCCGAGCCTGCCAGGAATGATATCTGAGTGCAGACACAGGAATAATCCCTGAGCACTGCTGATTGTACCCGTCTCCCTGCCACCCCCTATCCCAACAAAAAGAATGAAAAGAAAGCAGGGCAAATTTCTCCACCTGTGATTGAGAAGGAATAATTGACTGGGAGCTTGTTCAAACATTGTGTCCCTTTCTTCTGCTTTCTTCTGGTCCTATTCCATGCTCCACTGATTGTCTCATCTCATTCACAGACATAATTTCTCTAACTGCCCATTTTTAAAAATTATCTGTAAATGGGCACTTCAACATTACAAGCCCCAACAGATTATTTAAAGAACCTGGCCACTCCCAGCATCTCTCTAAATAGCGAGCATGGAATGCGGGTTTTAATACCTTTTCTGAAAGAAGTTTCTTTCTTAGCATTGTAAGAGTGAGTTTTCTAGATTAGACGTTTTAAGAGTTGACTCTGTGCTATATGGCCCCACTTCCTCCACCACTAGCACCACCAATTAAATGCGTTTTAGAATTGTTCATTTATTTTCATGCTAAATCACCCAACGTACAGATTAAAATTAAGCGAAGAGAACTACTTTAATAGTAGCATTGTTTTTACCATATCCAGGTCATAGGATAATCTTGGACCTACGTGGCTGGGTTAAGTGAATGAGGGAAATTGTCTTAAAGCTTGAAGAGCAGAAGTTCTCTTAGTAAGAGACAGAACTAAAAGAAAATTGTCTATTGGGACATAGCAATCTTGGGAGGAGAGAAGAACCACCCTAGACCCAAGGTGGTTCCTATATTCAACATTTACTGAATTTACAGAGCCATCAAGTCTATATGACCTTGGGGGAAAAACATAATAAATACCTAAATGTTTAACAATCAATGATTAAAAATATTAATCTATCAAATAAAGATCATCTCAGGCAGTATCAAGTGTTCCAAAGAAAATCAAAAGCATGATGGGATAGACAATGACTGTAAGGGAGCTTGGAGAAATTTAAGTCACAGCCACAAGCAATCTCATCCACATTTTAGAAACTCACTTCAGGTCCTAGAAGTAGTGTAGCAGACAAGGAGCTTGCCTGGCACACAGTCAGCCCAGGTTTGCTCCCTGGCATTGCATAGTGCCCTGGTTCCCAGGAGAAACCCAGAAATCAGAAATTCAGAAACTCAGAAATCTGAAAAGAAAGAGAGAGTAAGAAAAAAACACAGAGAAAGATGATAGAAGAAAGAAAAAAGAAGGAAAGAGAGAGTGGAAGAGAGAAAGAGATGTGAGAAGAAAGAGAGAAAGAAAGAAAGAAAAAAAGAAAGAAAAAGAAAGAAAGAAAGAAAGAAAGAAAGAAAGAAAGAAAGAAAGAAAGAAAGAAAGAAAGGAAAGAAGGAAGGAAGAAAGTAAGAAAGTGAAAGAAAAAAGCAAGAGAGAGGAATAGTGAGATGAGAGAAGAGATAAACAAAGAAGGATGGAAAGAAGGAAAGAAAAAGTGAGGAAAGAGATGAGAGAAGAGAAAGAAACAAAGAAAGAATAAAAGGGGAAAAGAAGAAAAGAAAGAAGGAAAGTGAGAGAGAAAGAGAAAGAAAGACTCAAATTGTCATCTGTGTGGATAAAGTGTTGGTCTGCACAAAGAGAACAGGAGATCACCAGAAAGGACCTCCTTTGAGATGAAGATCCAGAGTGGTGAGGGTGTCGGTGCCAGCCACAGATGAGGGACAGGTCACCCCGAACAGGAAAAGAGGCACAAACACAACAAAAGGTAACTGATCGGAAGCTGCAAAGAGCATTTGGAGACCATGCTGGTCGAAACTCTTCATTTCTGCAGATGAGGAAACCACATCCCACGAGGGTGAGGGAGTCGCCCATGGTCTCAGAAGCATGTCCCGACTCTGGGCCCCTTGATCTTGTCTCTAGGACTCCTGGCTGGAATTGCTGCAGGAGGACCATGCACGTGGGAGAAAAGAGAGAGGCAGGACAGTAGCCGAGGGAAAAGGGACTGAAAGGCTCCTGGGATGGAATGAGAAGAAAATAACCCCTAGTGAACTGAAAGGCTGGGAGCAGGCAGAGGAGAGCGAGAGGGAGGAAAGCGAGCCTTGTTGCTGGGATTATTTAGGGCCGATGGTTTCCAGTTGAGGTTTGGTTTAATAGATCACTGCCTGGCACACCACAGCTGCCAGCACACCAGAGACAGCAGTTGGAGCAGCTGC
This sequence comes from Sorex araneus, assembly GCF_027595985.1. Classification (NCBI taxonomy): domain Eukaryota; kingdom Metazoa; phylum Chordata; class Mammalia; order Eulipotyphla; family Soricidae; genus Sorex; species Sorex araneus. The sequence goes on along the minus strand of NC_073307.1, from coordinate 17,636,546 downwards.
TAGTGCCACCTGAGCCACGGGAACAACGGCAGGGCAAGTGCAGATGGGCAGGAAGTAGCTCTGGGTCAGGGCCAGGGTAGCCAGATCACGTGGTTCTCCGGAAGTTCACCAAGAGCCCAGAGATCTAGTTCAGTCTTGGTCATCATCCCACCATCTAGATGCCCATCTTCTTCCTCAGACCCCATCTGGTAGCCCGTTCCCCCTACCGTTCCCCCAGGGACAGGTGATGCGCTGAGACTTTCCATGCTTTTCTCTTTCATCCTCACAATGACACAAAGGAGATATTGTTGCCACTCAGTTGTACTGAAGAAACTCAGTCCTACGTAGCTAACAGAGTCTCAGAGCTGGGAGGTCAATGGCAGAAAGCCCCTATCACCTTGTGGGGGTCTGTTTTCAAAGGAAACAGGATGTTCTGGACAGCCTAGGCCAGAGATGTGTGGCCAGACACACCTCAGGTGATTTTTCTCCTCCCTCTAATGGAGGACTCCTTGTCTGGGCAGAGGAGGCTGTTGGGACCGCCTGAGGCTTTGCTCTTTTAACATTTCTAATCTTTCATCACCTCCTTCCCTGAAGGAATACTTCTCAGTGCCACAAGAATACAATGAGAACTGCTAGCTTTTATTTCTTTTTTTCTTTTTGGGTTGCACCCAGTGATGCTCAGGGATTACTGCTGGCTTTGCACTCAGGAATCACTCCTGGCAGTACTCGGGAGACCATATGGGATGCTGGGAATCAAACCTGGGTCTGCCACATGCAAGGCAAATGCCCTACCCGCTGTGCTATCACTCCAGCCCCGAGAACTGCTAGCTTTTAAATGCTGTTACTTTCTGGTCGATACAAGATGACTGGCACCTCTGTATCCTGGAAGATCTTTTGGGGGTGATGCCTTCTAAGGAAGGTTGTAGTTCCTTTTCTTCTGAGAAAAATAAGTCTCAGCTTTCTGGGTGCCCTCTGAGTCTTGTGTGATCAAAGCCCATGTATGCCTTTGCTACAGCCTTGGCCTCTTAATCAATTCTGTGCCTGGCACAATGGCATAGTCAATAAATAGTGACTACACTGAATGACAAAAAGTGCAAAGGATGTTTGTTGGGACCACTCTCAATCTGCTGCTACTTCCCACCTTGTCTTCACTGAGAAACTCAAATGAAAGAAAATATTGCTGCTCCCTCAAAAAATCCATAACTTTTATTTGGGATAATCAGTATTTCATTTGAGATAATCAGTAATAAAAGTATTTTATGAGGATGTGAGATTTTCAAATTGACCTCTTCTTATCTCTAAATTGTCATCCTGTATGGAACAAAAAGGGGCTCTTTTGTCTGTTAAACATGCACAGTTTACACATATTCCATAAGGAATAGGAATAAATGACCAATGATAAGGTTGAAATGCGTGCAGATATAAATATCGATTGGTACATAATATTGAAACATAGCTGTGCATTACATTAACACCACTGCAAGCTCTCCATCTCTGATTTGTTCTTTATAGCTCCTGCTTTATTTTTGACAGAAACTTTATTGACAGAATCATTTTCACTGATATCCATTGACAACTAAACTATGTCCACTTTGTGCACATATTTCATTTCGCGTGTGATATAGTTAGCTAAAAAGTTGCTTACAAGACCACTCACTGATAGCCAGATGCGGAACCTAGCCCTGGCACATCTGATGATCAATACATGGCAGATACTTCCCACTTTGAACTCGGACTGGCCAATTCAATTGGTAACAGTCCAAATAGATTGGTCAGTGGGCGCTTAAATGACAGGCTTCTGTCAACCCCTCTCAGACTCGGACAGAATCTCTGGCTCGGCTCCCGGTCCCCAAAGCACTTGGATTGCGGCGTGAACCCTGGATCTCCTCCTTGTCCCCAATGTGCCAGAGATTGGGATGGACTCTTCCCAGCTTGTCTCCAACCTGTCTGAGGGACAGCAGCGCTGACGACCCCCAATCCTCTGCTAACCTCGCATCCGGTGGACCCTAAGACCCTGAGTTGAGACTGTGGAGCTCACTAGTCCCTAAGACACGTCACGTTAAGAGCGACTGGGCTGCGGCTTCAGTCAGCTAGAGGCGAGAACATGATTTGGGATGTTCTATTAGTTCTGTGAGTGTTCTTAGTTGGATTTCCTTACTCATATGTGTGACGTTAGTGATGATATTGATTGTGCACGTTGTTATCCAACAAATTAGAAGTATTTAAGCATATCTGACTCCACTGGCCTCTCTCACGCTCCCGACACTGCCTGAGTCCTATTTATGAAACATAATATCATTCAGCTTCCTGCTTCTTCACAACAGGGTATTTCTGCACTGGAAGTTACCCTCTGCAGCACCACCTGGAAACCGCATTTGTGTTGCTCACATAGCCACTGCTATCGTGTAGTGTCTGCTAAGTTTTATTCTTCTGATCTGGCTCCCATTTGTTTTTGTCCATTATCTGTGATCACAACTAGAGCACTTATCACAAATGTAGTGGATTAAACCAATGCTATTTATTGTATTATATATGTGGAAGTCAGAAGGCAAAGAGAGGCTTTATGTGGCTAAAACCTGTGTATTGGAAGAGTTGGATGATAGTGATGATGATGATTTTGGCCAGACCAGGTGATATATGTGGGTCTACTCTGCGCTCTATGTTCTAGATGGTTCCTGTTCCCAGGGGACCATGCAGTGCAGGGAATTGAACCCAGGCATGCAATATGCGAAGAGTGTGTTCAGCCTGTTGAACATTCTCTCCAACTCTGGGACTGGACTGTTTTCCCTAGAGACCCAGGGGACAATTTGTTTACTTGCATTTTTAGTTTCTGAATGCCGCCTGAGTTTCTTCACTCATAACTGACTCCTCCAAGGTAAAAGTCAATGAAGTTGCATATCTCTAATCTTTCGTCAACAGTAAAACATCCCCTCCTGTCCTGCCCTGTCCTGTCCTGTCCAGTACCAGCCCACCCCAGCCCAGCCCACCCTGGCCTACCCCAGCCCAGCCCAGCCCAGCCCACTCCACCTCATCCTGTTCTGTCCCATCCCATCCCATCTTTTCCTGTCATTTTCATCCCATACCATCTCATTCCATTCATCACATCCAGTCCCCTCCTATCCCATCCTATTCTATCCTCTCCTCTCCTCTTCTCTTCTTTCCTCTCTGTCTCCCTCTTTCAAATTGATACACACTATTGATTAAATTAACTTCCACAAATTAATCCAAGAATAATGTTCTTATCTTACAGTCAACTGATTAGTAAGCTTCCTTCCATCTGTAACCTTCACTCTCTTTGCCATGCAACCTAACAGTCATATGTTCTGAGGATTATTCATGGACCTCTTTAGGGATGAGGAACATTAGACTGCTTACCAAGTACATCTTGTCCCTTAAGTCCCAAAGCAGAATTTTTCATATCCAAAGTGTCTTATGTGATTAATAAATAACTACTGTAATAAAACAGGAGATAAAATTAAAGTGTAAAAATCAATTGTAATTCTATTGGCATGTATTATTGATGCAAAATTGGAATAAGCTTAATGTGATATCATTTTCAATAGCATCATTTGATATCCGAAGATATCAAATGCCCAGAAGTAGATTAAAAAGTAAGTGAAGATTCAATATTTTTGTATGTTGTAAATTTTATATGCTGAATATTATAGAATGGTGCTGAGAACTTTAAATGTCTTTTTAAAAAATAGAGCATATTGGTAGAAGAGGTAGTAGAGGGTGTAAGGTGCTTGCTTTATGCATAGTTGTCCCCAGTTTGATCTTTAGCACTGCATTTGGTCTTCTGAGTACTGCACATAGTGATCCCTGAGTTCAGAGCTAAGAGTAAGCCCAAAACACCATTGGGAGTAGCCTCAAACAAAATAGACAAAAAAATAGAATATACCATATGTCTAAATAAGAAGACTAAATATGACTAATCTAGCATTATCTGTCCTAAAATTGCTTTATAGATTCTATGCAAACTTGCCAAACTACCAGAAATATTTTTTATTAGAAATTAAGAAGAGAAATATAAAATGTCAAGGCATTCAAAAGAGTTCAATCTTGGCATTGACCATTTATGATCAATATTAATGCAATCTGATTGTGAAGAAGTATTAAATATATACATTATAATATATGTTATAAAACATATATATTCAATATATGGCATAGTAAAAATGAGGAAGCAGCGTAAAGAAGTGATCAGTCAACTCTGGGTTCAAATTCTAGTTTTGTTACCTATACCCTTCCGCAGCTGACCTGGGTTTGATTCCTCTGTCCCTCTCAGAGAACCTGGCAAGCAACTGAGAGTATCCTGCCTGAACGGCAGAGCCTGACAAGCTCCCCATGGCATATGCGGTATGCCAAAAACAGTAACAAGAAGTCTTACAATGGAGACATTACTGGTGCCCGCTTGAGCAAATCAATGAACAACGAGATGACAGTGCTACATTGCAGAGCTACCCTTCCCAACCACAGCAGACTTTTCATACTGTTTTGGTGAAGGTCCTGGGGAAAATGATTGGTATAGTCTGAAGAGAGGCATTCAAGGAGGCTTAGCTCTAACTCACACAGTAACCCCACCCCCATGTACCACTTGGTGAGAGAAGCATTCTTTTAAATGAATCATTCAAGTGATACCATGCTATTAGATTTGGTTGGAACCCTAGAGAATAATTATTTACAGAAGCTCCTTCTATGCTCCAAAAATAAAAACAGGAGGCTAAGTAGAGGTGAAATGGCCTGCTCAGGATCACACAACTGTCAACGATAACTGTAATTTATCAACATTAGATCAGAACCTACCTCTAACTTCCCAAATGAGTACAAATTACAGAACCGCCAACTGCCGGGAGTTAACCTTGCAATTTGAGGATGAACCTCTGAAAATCAGGTCCCTTACTTTAAAACACTAGGGAAACTAACATTTAGTTAAGATAATCTATAGTATTTAAAGTTTTAATGAAATTCCTTAGTGATTTTCTTCCTTTCCTATTTCTCTTCCTGTCCGTTATATCTAGCTGATCTATTAATACTTGTGTGTTCCAACAAGTGCATTAGTTAGATTTCTTCTGGCAAGTTACAGAACTATGTTTAGGCTAACATAAGTTAACGTGGTAGTCAAACTATACAGATTGAGGGCATGATGCCCAGAGGAAACAGAAACTGAGACCTGGTCTTCAGTAGGAGGACTGATGTAGTGTGGGTGGGGGAGGATGGTGAGGGGACAAGACTGGGATAAGTAAGTGGAGGGAAGTGGACACTCTGCTGGACAGTGTGGTTCTGGAATGTTTTGTGCATAAAACCCTACCATCAACAGTACTGTAAGCTATGGGGTCTAAAATAAATTTAAAAAAAAATAGAGGGGAATTATGAGGTATCCAAAGTCAAGAACTCAGCCAGAATTTAGAAAATGATCCCAGAATATAAATTCATAAAGACCTCTCTCATTCTCCCCTCTGTTTCTCCTATCCACATACATCCCTCTTTTTCTGTCTCTCTGTCTCTCTGTCTCTATCTCTGTCTCTTCCTCTCCCTCCCTCTCTCTCTCTCTCTCTCTCTCTCTCTCTCTCTCTGTCTCTGTCTCTCTCTCTCTCCCAACCCACTCTGTGCACATGATAATTGTACATAGATGGAAACTTCGCAATTACTGGTTTCTACATTGTCTATCTCAGACTCAGTCACATTATTTTAATAATAATTCCAAATTCTTGAGAAAGAGAATTTCTTTGGCTACTTGTAGGAAGGCACCAACCACACCACACAATATAAACTGGCTGCTAGGGACCCAAAACTCAAGGTGAAAATAGTAGTCAGGGGTCATGATAGATCATGCAGAGATAGTGAAAACTGACTAAATTAGCCTGGCAGTGAGTTGGTTGACGTATGAGAGGAGTACTTGTTCATAGTTGAATAGTTTCTAGATTAATATATAGCTTCATGAGGTCCAGGAAGGCAAAATATCGCTCTCAATGTTGGTGCACTGGGGATTTAGATTTTATCTATTTCCACAGTTCACTGTTGTTTTTTTAAATGCCCGGAGTCATGGCCACATGGTAAGTTTTTTCAAATCTCTTTCCTTGACATAGTCATGAGGAGGTTGAGATCAGATATTCTTGCCCTTAAAAACCTGTGCTTATGGAAAAACTGTACTTAAGAGAATCATCATTTCAAATAAACTTGGCTTTAAAAGAAGGGAGCTCTTTCATTAAATTGCTATGAAAAGTTGCATAAAATATGCACTATCAGGAAAAATATTGGCTTTATGTTTTTCTGATATTCAATAGTCACTCTCAGAGTCCAGGTATTATAAACACTCCAGCTCAGCAGTCTAGCTTTCTGCTTGCATATATGACTGCCTTTCTAATGAATGAATTACATATGAGCTAATTATAGAAAAGTAGTGCTTTTAAAATACTTTTTTTGGGGGGTAGTATTTAGCATGGTCCTTTATTGGCAAAACCAATTGCTTCTCCAGGGTTTAGATTTCATTCATTTTCTCCTTAATTAAAACCACTGATTTTAGTGGAAAATTAAATGAATAACATGCTTTGCTAGTGGATGTAAGCTTATGCTATGTAAATACTGAAGAGTTATGAATTGGTGCTCTGGTTCATCCCACATGGGGTAGGGATTGGGGTGGGGAACCTAACACAAATCTTTTCTCCAAGTAAGGGTAGCTTTGCTCTGAAGCTTTGCGAAACACATGAAGAGGAAAATACTGCTCAAAGTTTCAAGTCCATGTCTCAAGGATGTCATTCTTTGCCACTGGCTGTCTATGTGCTTGAAAGCATCTAAATTGACTGTAATAGAAAATTATATATTATGTATATGCATATATGTTGTAATTCCTCCCACACACATAAATATGACAAGGGTTGTTGAGGTACAGATGAGAGTCCAGACATGTCATATGCATGATTGGGCATAAAAAGTTGAATAGGAGAAAAAATTTAATCAAAAAAGTAGGAGAAAGATACTGTGTAATGAAGTAAAAAGTCCACATATAAACGTGTATGTGTCTCTCATCTTTTAAAACTAGCTCAACCTGCTAGGATCAATGGATTAACTGTTTCTTTGGTGGCTTCCTCTCTTTTCTCTTATCTTCTCTTCTGAGAGCTTCTAAAGTTCTACAAAAAGAAAAATAACATTAAGCTAATCCACACATCTGGGAAATGAACAATTAAAACATTTTTTGCAGTTGTAATGCATAGAGTAATATGGCAGGCAATAGACATCGACTTTTTGGGAAAGTAAAATCTTTCCAGTGTGTTATTCATGGTACAATTTTTAAGTTGTGTCATCAGTTGCAAACCCCTCCTCTTTAGTAATATTTTTTTTTCTTAAAACTGAGCCTACTTATGGGGCCAGTGGTATAGTAGAGCAAGTAGAACACTTGCCTTCCATGCAGCCAATCCAGTTTTGATCCCTCACACTCTATGTGGTCCCCTGCCCCCACCAGGAGTAATTGCTGAATGCAGAGCCAGGAGTAAACCTTGAGCACTGCTGGGTGTGGTCCCCACATGACACAAAAACAAACTGAGCCTGTTGAGAAAAATGTAATATGCTAAAATGTTGGCACATAGCAGGTTAACTCATGTTAGCATATTAAATATTTTCCAAAATTTCTTATGACTTAATCTTACACTTTCTGTCCATGTAATTACGTTGGATCATAACTTTCAAGTTCATAGTGCTGTATTTACATAAGAAACAGTTGCTGGTATCTTTAAAGTAGAAGGAAAGTAAATCATTAATTAATTGATTGACTGTCTAATAAAGTTTAGTTTGGGGGTCTCAGCTGGCTGTGTTCGGGGCTTATCTCTGACTCTGCTCAGGAACCACTTCTGGTTGGGCTTGAGGGACCATATGCATTGCTGACAGTTGACTCTGGATCAACGTGCAAAGCAAATGCCTTACCAGCTATACAATCTCCCTGGTCCCAATTCTTTAATTTAATTACTTTATTTTGCTTCTTTGGTTTTGGGGGGTGCACACCTAGAAGTTCTCAAGGCTTATTGCTGGACCCATGCTCAGAAATTACTCATGGCAGTCCTGGAGGGTCCTGGGTCAGTCATATGTAATGCAAATGCCCTACTTGCTGCACTATCCTTCTAGCACCAAGTCTTTAATTTTAAGTGAACCAATCAGTAGACATTTATTGAGTGTCTACTGTGTATGCTAAGTAGAGTAGATAGAACAATATAAATGCCTAAGCTTAAAGGGTTTAGAACTATGAAGAAAAGCACTAATATACAAGGCATTATATTGAGTTAAACTGAATTTTATGTGATCAAATAAGATTAGACTGCATTGGATGAGATGTGTTGCTTTTGAAGACCTTGGATTCTTTTTTTTTTTTTTTAATTAAGGCACCCTGACCCTACTATCCATGAGTGTGCATGCAGGGGATATCATGACTGATGCTTACTCTCTTTACAGCCATCCTGAAATGAACATAAGACTTGAGCTTTATTAAAGCACAGTGTGGACAGAGGAAAGAAACCACAATAGACAATGACCTAAATAAAAAATTACTGATTAATCTTAGAAAAAGTCACCACATTTTGCAAAATTATTCACAGTTCAGTCTTATGCATACAGTGTTCCTATAGCAGTCCCACCACCAACATCAACTGCCCTGTACCAATGTTCCCAATTACTGCCAACTCTCCACCTGCTTTTTTGACAGGTACATTTTGAACTGTGGGTCTCACGCTTTAAGGTTTGTTAGTTCTGTTACATATGTGTGTGTGTATGTGTGTATTGTCTCATACCTCTATGCCACCAAGAAATATTTTTTTAATTGATGCTGAAGTACTCCACTGATCAAGGTAGTATGGATTTGAAAACTAAAAAATACAAATAAAACATGGCCCCCCCTCCCACAAGATAACACAATTGAAATATACTAACTGGAAGCAAGATATGAGCTGTTAATGGCTACTAAACACAGAACTCTTTTCCCCAGCACACTCTTGGGAAATGATCATTTGAACTGATACGAGAAAATGATGGACATGACTTGTAAAGAGGATTAGATCCATTCTCTCTGTGGTGATCAGAGTAAACTTTATCAAAGAGTTGAACACAGGAACAGACTGGGTTGGGGGGAGGAGGGTATTCAGGTTGAAAGAACAGCTGAAGCAAAGGCCTGGAGGGATAAAGTGCCAGAATGTGCTGGGAATGGTGAGTGCTCATTTCATCTAGAGCATGGAGTACAGGATGGGGGATGAAACTCTGCATGAGATAAATTAGGGGAGGGAGATTGGGACCGGAGCCTTGAGGTACTTGTGAGGAATCTGAGTCCAAGGACTGCAGAGGTTGAAGGGAACTTATTGTTCAACCAGTGGTGCTTTTATCCACAGGAAATCATCACCTCTCACTCAGCTTAAAGGGCCATCTTTTAACTGTTCTCTCCATTCTTTCTCTGTTCCCCTTTAATCTATTCCCCACCACTGCTAGCCTGATCTTTAGGAGATTATTAACCAGATCATGTCACACTTCTCTTTAGAATATTTCCTTTGCTCCTTCTTTCTTAATTCAAAATATTGATGTCTATCAAATTTTAACAGATTGTTGAGCTCTTGATTATGTACATTTGCTTGTTCTCTCTTCTCTTAAATTTTATTCATATCTAAAATCAAGAGCCAAGTTGTATATAAAACTTTTACTTCCTGGATCATCCAGTATAATGCTGGAAAAATATTAACAGATTTATTGCAGGTGAGGTTGTAACCAAACATTTGTGTTATTATGCAAAACTATCCCTACTGGTGATCTTTAAGTCTTACTCAGCTTCCTCATCTTCAAATAAACGGAAAAATCAGATACAACTCATTTGGTCTATGTAAGATATAAGTGAGATAATGTGTATATACACACGCCATAATCAGTGCTAGGCACACAACACTCCAGACTTGATCCCTAGAGATAAATTTATTTTTTGATATGTTGCTTGGATGTGTAAGCACAGATATATTTAAGGTTTGTCATTGTTTGGCACAACAGCATCCTGATGTTCTTCCTGTTCCCTTGGCTGAAAGGAGCTTGTCTTTTCCTGGGTTGCTCTGGCTGTAGTCATTCCCTGAAATCCAGTCCTGCACTTGCAAAAGGCCAGGCTTGCTTGCAGGTCCCAGAGGAGGGCTTGGGGTTGGTCTGATGACCACAGGGGGTGATCTGGGCATGCACAGCTCCATGCTGCCCTCTAGCAGTGGTATTTTGGGCTGCCCCTTCCTGCCTGGAGCTTTCCAGGACTACCTGGCACTGAAAGGTAAAGTATAGAAGGTAAAGTATGAAAGAATACCAATGGAGGGAGGCCTTGGAGATTATAGAGGGAGAGGTTGATTCACTGAATCTGGTGGACTATCACACTCAATTACTCCCATCAACACTCCCTCCTATATTCAGGGCCAGACCACACAGTCTGCACCAATGAAAAGCTCAAGCTGGGGCCAGAGTAATAGTACAGTGGGTAAGGTATCTGCCTTGAATGCAGCTACCCCAGTCCAATCCCTGGTACTCCATATGGTTCCCTGAGCGCCTCCAAGAATAATTCCTGAGTGCAGAGCCAGGAGTAACCCATGAATACTGCTGGGTGTGCCCCCCCCCAAAAAAATAAATAAAAACAAAAAAGCTCAAGTATCTTCAAGGTTTATGGTATACTGGAATTCAGTTGACATCGTTCCAAGGATCTTGAAGGGGGAATTATTAAGATAAGATATTAAGCTAGGTCCTGTGTAAGACCTACCTCAGTCCCTTTTCTTTCTAGAAGGAAAAAAACAGTTGCCTCAGGAAATCCTCCATATTTTGAAAGATAAAAAAATCCTCCATCAACTGAAAGAAACTGTAGACAAGAGATCTTAACCTTTCCATCCTGTATTCTTGGTATCTGGTACATAAGAAATACTGAAAAATGCTTATTGAGTGGAGGAATATTTTATGGCACTGGGTAGTTTTCTTTAACCTACAGTCCCTAGTAGACCCAGGAGCCATAGTAGACCCTGGAGCCTTCTTTATTTCTTACCTTTCCCTCTTTCTTTACATCCAATAAGCAAGCAGATCTCATGATTTTACACATTGTGTATCTGTCCACATCTCACCTGGCTTTGATTAGTGTTTTTCACCATCTCTCTTGCTTGGATGACTACAGCTGTTCTCTCAGTGCTCGTTGCTTTTTCTCTCCTTCAATCTCCTCCTACAGAAGCTGGAAGACATTGTTTGGTCACAGATTGGTCCTCTGTAAAATCAGTCTTATTGCACATAAAATGAACCAGTCCTTCACCTCGGTTTACTGAGCCTTATGTGACTCCAATCCAATACCCATGAACCTTGGCTTTCCACATTGCAACCGACTTGATTCCCATTCTGTGCCTCTAAAAGGTTACCTTTGCCTTTGCACTTGCTCTTTTCTCTGTCTGGAATACCTTTCCCTGAGCCCCTTCAATGGATGTTTCTTTGTCTTGTTCTGTCTCAACTTAGATGCGACCTCTTACAGAGGTCTGTAATGATCACCTGACTTAAGCACTCTCGTTCCCTAATACCCTTTCATTATTCTTGATCATGTCCTTCTATTAATTTCCTTTAAAGAAGCAATCACTTTTTGTATTATCTTTTTCCTCTGCTTACAATGAGTGTCCTTCACTGTAATATATTTTCCTAGAGAGAAGAGATTTCAACCTTCCCATGCTGTATCTTCGGTGTCTGGTACATAGTAAATATTAAAAAATGCTTCTTGAGGGAGGAACATTTTATGGCACTGGGGAGCTTTCCTTAACCTACAGTCTTCATCAGATATGCTTTTAAGTTGACTGAGTCAAAACAAAAAGCGTCTCATATTCTCTATAGCATGCCCCGTGTTTACATAAGCATAGATCAATTTTTTCATATTTACAAAAAATTACTTCTTCCTCCATATAGCTTATAATAGCTAGTGAATTTCTATTCCTTTTCATATTCATCATTCTTACTCAGAGTAATAAGGTCTGATAGTTCTAAATGCCATTACACTAAAACAAACTTAATATTCTGTTTATTTGGTGATGACTTTCTCCTGAAACTATGCATTCAAGAATTATGTCCAAGAAAAATAGTTGAATAGGGGAAAACACTAAAGTTTCCATTAAAATAAATACCAGAAACCAGTGTGTATTTGTGTCTGTGTGTTTGTGTATGATTCTCCTCTGATTCTACCTCCAACAATGACTAGAAATATTTAAGGGTAATGGGAATGAATGTCACAAGAGTCAGAAAAAATGAACCATTTTCTTTCAGAAACATTAAAGCACATACCAACCTAGAAATACTGAGAAACACAGTATGCACATGTGGAAAAATAAACATCTCAGTAAAGAAATATGCAGAACCACACACAGTATTACGCACACACAGTATCCTGTCTCCTTTTGACTCAGCAACAATAATCTGGTTACACAAGAGTGAAATTTCAGTCACATCTGGCCCATTTAGAAGGTGCTGAATCACTTGCCCAGAGCAAGTTACAGACACTTAGCACATTCAAAGAAAGCAAGAGACAATAGAATGATAGTCTAGAACATTAAACATACCTCACTTGGTTGAAGTGGCCACTCTTTAGGGCAAACTTGCTTCCTTAAATATACCCCACAATCTACTCTTCTTGTATCTCTTAGACGTTTTCATACTTCTCTATGGCATAAGCAAGTAGAGAGGTGGTAGGTTGAGAGGAGGTGGAAGATGACTCAATGTCATTATAAATTAGATCATTAATTTTCTCTATTTAGTCTATTGATTATAGTAGGAGTTCAGATCCTGGGTCTTACTTTCTATTCAGGGTAAATTGCATGTAAGTTGTTCTAGGTGATACTTTAATACTCGTCTTGTATTCATAAAATTTGTGCCTTTCAGTTTAAATACTGTTCCACATCTAAGAAATGTACATGCTTGTCATTTAAGATCTTAATGCTTTAGTAAACCTGTTACAAAGATATATTTGGTGGTGGGATTATTACTAACAATCAAAAGTCAAGAATAGTCATCACATGTCCAAACAAGCTGACTGAATCTAATTAAGAATTTGATAGAAGGGTCCAGAGCGATAGCACAGCGGGTAAGGTGTTTGCCTTGCACGCGACCGACCCGGGTTCGATCCCCGGTATCCCATATGGTCCCCCAAGCACTGCCAGGAGTAATTCCTGAGTGCAAAGCCAGGAGTAACCCCTGAGCATCGCTGGGTGTGACCCAAAAAGCAAAAAAAAAAAAAAAAAAAGAATTTGATAGAAGACTTTTAATCAAAAGTCTTTTAATCAAAATTAACACAGATCAGAAACATTTATCTAGGTTACCCAACTTTACTCTTGAAAAACTATAGTTCATAGAAAGTTTATTTGCTGTGGTTTGTGTTTGCTAAAGGAAGGACTCTCAGAAGGAAGGTCGGGTTCCATTTCTGATGACAGAGCCCTAAGACAACATCAGCGGAGGGATAATGCTCATGAACTCTGACCCAACAGACCTCAGCAAACAGGCTGATGGCATGATATGCTCAGGAAACACCCGTTTATCACAGAGGTTTTCTTCTACGCTACATTGTACAGGACAGGGCAGTTCTCTTAACGTCTTCATCCCACCACCACCGCTCAATGTTTGGAACCTGAAAAGGTTTCGACAAAGGTCAAGGATGGTCAGGAAAAGGATTAAATTGTAGAAAACACAATGTAACTGAAAACCAGACTTCTTAGCATCTAATCATTCCTTGTAACTTTGGGAGAATTTTTCAAGGTTTCAATTTTCTTAGTTTTAAAATGTGTTTGTTTTATCTGTTGTTTGTTTTGGGGAGGTTATTATTTATTATTGTTGTTTTGGGGTACATCCTGCAGTCCACAGGGCTCACTCCTGGCTCTGGCTCTGGCTCAGGGATTACTCCTCACCGCTGGGAGAAACCAGGGGTGCTGCAGGAGTTGAACCAAGGGTGGCTTCTAGCAAATTAGGCAACCTACCTGCTGTGTTATTGCTCTGGCCTCTCAGTTTTCAAATGTGGATAACTGGAAATCCTGCTGCAGGAGACCCCTCCATAATCTGGGCTCCCCTGCCCTACTTCCTCACTCCTTTCTGCTTCCCTAAAGAAAGTCTTTTACTGAATTCCACCATTTAGCTCTCTGGTCCCTTGCTTTTAATTTTAATTTTAATTTCTGGAGCTATAGCACAGCGGGTAGGCATTTGTCTTGCATGATTCCTCCACCCGCTCAGAGAGCCCGACAAGCTACCAAGAGTATCCCGCCCACATGGCAGAGCCTGGCAAGCTACTCATGGTATTCAGTATGCCAAAAATAGTAACAACAAGTCTCATAATGGAGACGTTACTGGTGCCCGCTCGAGCAAAACTATGAACAACAGGATGACAGTGCTACAGTGCTACAGTGAGTACAAGAACCTGCTACAGGGGCTAGAGTGATAGTACATCTGGTAGGGCATTTGCCTTGCATGCAGATGACCCAGATTCGATTCCCAGCATCCCATATCATCCCCTGAGCACTGCTAGGAGTAATTCCTGAGTGCTAAGCCAGCAGTAACCCCTGTGCATCACCGGGTGTGACCCAAAAAGGGAATAAAAGAAGAACCTGTTGCATTTGTCTAAAAGCATTTGATTTTTGCATCATCATCATCATCCACCAAAGGAAACTGGACAAACTCAGTTTCTGTCTCTTTCCTTTCTCTTTCAACCCTTCCTAGGGCTTTGCAGTGCTTAGCAGCACAGGCATCAGCTGTCCGGGGTGAGCTTCCTCACGCTGACCATCTGTTCTCAGACTCACTCTTCATTTGGTGGTGGTCAAGGGGAGACCAGAGAATTGAAGATCTTGCCCAGGAACTACTTGTTGGTTAGTTGGAAGCTCCACCTCTCCCTAAGCCCTGTGTAAGATGCTCAGTCACTGGCCCAAATGTCATTTTACTCTCTTCACTCAGAATGTTTCCTCTGCGTCTTCCTTTCTCTGGTCTCCAGGAATAAAATGCAGGTTCCTAGAAGGACCACTGAAGGGTGCTGAGGGTGTTCCTGAAGGTTCCTTGGGTTACCTCATGAGAAACCTCAAGATGGGTGAAGATTCTGCTTGGTGTCCCTTTCTCTCTTCAGTCTGAGTTACATTCTGCCCTCTGAGATTGGACACAGGGTCTGCTTGGAGCTCTGGCATTGCTGACCAACTTTTTCCTTTTTTCATTTTTGCTATTTGCTTTCAGTTACACTTTCATAGCAGGTGCCCTTTCTGTTTGTTGTGCCAAAAAAAGAAAGAGAGAGAGAGAATGAGAGAAGGAAGGAAAGAAGGAAGGAAGGAAGGAAGGAAGGAAGGAAGGAAGGAAGGAAGGAAGGAAGGAAGGAAGGAAGGAAGGAAGGAAGGAAGGAACTCATTATTCATTCTCAACTCATTATCAACTCATTCATCCTGGTCTATTGCTCAATCAGGGTGGGTTTGAGGTTCAGTAAAAGTAAGAATGGGTAAAAACCAGAAAAAGACTGTAAAATATATGATGCGATGAATATGGTAATATTGGAGGTGACACATGAAGTGGGAAGAGATGGAGTATCTTCGAGAAGAGAATCTACTGCTTTACTTTTTGCTGTATCCTTTATCCAGGAAGTGCCTGAGAGAGTTAGGGATGACCTGGTAGTTTTCTACCAGTACTAAGAAGCTGCACAGGCCTTGGGTCTCAGCAGTTCCATGTGGCAGTTGTCAAATGCATGTGAGTCCCTCCTGATCTTCAGGGAATGGGAATTAATCCCTAGCATCTGAGGATTTCTCAGAGCAGACAATACATAAAATAGTAAGTGCAGCTGTGTTCACATTAAGCTTTATTTGCAAAAATAAGTTGTAGGCTGAACTTTTCCTCTTATCATAGATTAAGAATTGCTGATATTTCAAATGCTCATAAGTGACATTGCTGGGTGATATACTTAAAATATTTTAAGTTTTAGCAGTAAATGCCAAAATTTTTCAGCATGGTTCTATTTTCTTTACCACTGAAAATGTGTTAGAGCTCATCATCACTTAATATTATCTCTATTTTTAAATTTTGTATCACTTGTATCACTTGGCATCCAGTTGATCTTCGATTTGCCTGAGTGAGTGCCAGTAACATCTCCATTCCTCCCTGTCGCGTGCTAGTGTAGCCCAATGGTATCTACTTGCTCCAGGAACACGAAGAGCTTCAAACTGTTCGTTCAGGTTTTGACAAAGAAGTCTGACCATCTCATAATCATTTTGACGTCCCATGGAATCTGGTCGGTAACAGCTCTAGTCCAGCCGTCATCTCTAAATCACATTACATGTCGGATCCACCTGATTTTCAATGCCTTGGCAAAGGAGAGTGTCCCTGATTCATGATTGTTGATGGAGGTCTGAACTCTGAATTCCTTCTCTCACTTGAGTGAAATGTGATACTCCAAGCATAGCCCTTTTGATTCCTCTTTGGGACACCTGAATAGCATTCTCATCCTGTTTTCCTAGGGCCCATGTCTCTGAGGCGTATGTTAGTGCTGGAAGAACAGTGGAGTCGAAAAGATGTGCCCAGAGCCGGAGGTTCTTTGTCCTCTTATCCACTTCTTCGACACTCTTGAAATCGTTCCACGCTGCTCTCTTACTCCTGCACAGTTCTGGAGCCAAGTCTTTCCTCATGTTGAGTTCTTGATCTAGGTACACATAGCTGCTGCATTCAGAGATATTTGTTCCATTGAGAGCAAATGGAGTGTCAGGGACTAGTTCATTTTTCATGAACATTGTCTTGGTGAGATTCAGCTGCAGTCTGACCTTTCCACATTCACAGTCGAAGTTGGCCAGCATTTGTACTGCTTGGCTAATGTTTGGTGTTATGAAAACGATGTCATCAGCGAAGCAGAGGTAGTGTAGCTGCTAACTATCTATCTTCACTAATATTCCTTCTCGTTCCAGTCATTGCTTGATGTTCTTGAGGGTGGCACTGAGGAGTTTGGGTGAAATGGTATCACCCTGCTGAACCCCTCTCTTTACATCAATGATCACTTCCTTATAGAATGGTGAGATCCTGGTGGTGAATCTGTGATACAGCTTGCAGAGGATCCTGATGTACTGAGTTTGAGTGCCTTGTTTGACTAGGGCTTCGATGACTGATTTAGTCTCAACAGAATCAAAGGCTTTCTTTAAATCGATGAACTTTAGACAGAGCTGCATCTTGAATTTCCGCAAAACTTCAGTTAGTTTGGTCACCATGTGGATATGGTCGATTGTGCTGAATCTTTTTCAGAACCTGGCTTGCTCACATGCTTGTCCTTCATCTAGTGTTCTGCCTATTATATTCAGGTTGACTCGAGTGAACAACTTGCAGACAACAGACAACAGGCAGATTGGGTGATAGTTTCCGATATCGTGGATGTCTCCCTTCTTGTACAACAGAACGGTCCTGCTGGTTTTCCACTGGGATGGAACATTGCATTTGGACAGGTAGCATATGAAGAGCCGAGCCAGTATATTGATAAGTACTGGTGGCAGATTCTTCAGGTGTTTGGGTATGACCTTGTCTGGACCGGGTGCTCTTCACATCTTTACCTATGAAATGCATGTCGGACTTCAGAAGGGAGGGTGTTTGGAACGACATATCCATCCTGCGGAATTTGGTATGTGAGCAGGTGGACATGGCTGTCAAAGAGATCCAAAGAAGCCATGGATAATCCTCTCCATTGCCCTTCTGGAAGATGGATCCACAAGGAAGTAGGAGGGCAGTGATCTTGGTCTTGTAGTTGGTGAAGAACAAGTGAGCGTTGCGAATACTTTTCCTGGCCTCTGCTGCATCGGCCAACACTGCTGCTCTTCTCTCTTTGAGGTCTTCCTTTATCGCTTCCCTGTACAGCTTTGCGAGTTCGGACATTAATTTGTGATTGCCTGAGGCTTGTGCCAAACCACGCTGGCGAATGAGCTCAAGTTTCCAAAGACAGGCGTCTGTTTGTGGCTTTTCCACTCTCGGCATTCTTCATACAGTCATGGAGGTGCTGAACCAGTTGATCATATTCCTTGTCCATCTTGTCAACGACGGCATCTTCCCACATTGCCACAATAATGCCAAAGAGCTCCCAGTTGGTGGTCATTCTGGGAGTTCTCTTCTTAAACTTAAACTTTGCAGTCCTTTCTCCCCTCTTTGTGAAGTAGAATTTGCATGAAGGAGACGATGGTCCAATCCCATTTGGAATTTTGGGACAACACAGACATCTGTCAGTCAAAACCTTTGATTGAACATGATGTGGTCAATTTCATTGTGGATCTATCCACCGGGAGACTCGCATGTCCAGCATTTAGATTCGGCCTTCTGGAACTATGAGTTATCATGGATGGTCTTGATTGACATGATGAACTTAGACAATCTCTCACCTTGTTCATTCCATTCTTTGCCATGAGTCCCAATGTGGAGTTGTTCGGGTGACCTATCTTGGCATTAAAATTACCAACAATGATCTTGTAGAAGGTGTGGTCTTCTTTACAGGACTTCTCCAGCTCCATGTAGAACTTCTCAATTTCTTTTTCACTGTATTTGGATGCTGGTGCAGTGAACCACATCTATTCAAGCGTAATCATTCGATTTGGGTTGTTAGGCATTCAAATAAATTAATGCTCATGGCCAAGTTCATGTTGACAAGGACATCAGCACCACCAATGCCGCTGTTGTTGCATGTTCTGAAGAACAGTTTTTCTCCAGTGTTGAAAGTGGTGTGATATGATCGATGCCTTCTCGTTTTGGTCAGACCAATGATATCGCACTTGATCTTCTGCGCTTATATCATCAGGTCCTAGATTCCAGCATATGTGCATTGAAAGTACAATCCTTTTAGTCCTTCTTCACTTGGGCAGTCTAGTTTGACCCTCAGATTTTATCAGCCTCTCCTTGCTCATCCTTCTTAACACTGCAGTATTGGGGGCTCTTTCGGTATCAGGCCAATGAGGCCCATTGTTGTTACTGTTTTTGGCACATCGAATACGCTACGGGTAGTTTGTCCGGCTCTGTCATGTGGGCAGGGTACTCTCAGTGGCTTGCTGGGCTCTCCGAGAGGAATGGAGGCTTTTAGGGTGGCCTCCAATCTGCCTTACAGGTTCACACCATATTTGAGCCCCATCAAATATGGTGTGGAAATTATTGAAAATGGGTATTAAGTGTCTTATGGTGTGCCATGCGACTGCAAAGCAGCCACATGGTCCAGAAAGTGGCCTGGAGTGTGGCGGTAGCCGGGTAGTGGAGGTAGTGGTGGTCAGCCAATGAGGTATTTATTTAGTTTAAGTTTTAGCCATCTTAATTGTTTTATGATAGCTCCTGTGGAGTTAATTTTTATTTCCCTAATGGCTAAAGATATTGAACATATTTTCCACGTGCTCATTAGCCATCCATATATTATCATTGCAAAAGGCCAAGTCTTTTGCCTTTTGCAAAACGAAGTGGTTGAAATTATATTAAATTTTCTTTACATATTTTCTTTATACAGGCTATTGAAATTTCTTTATGTATTCTACACATAACTTCTTTTTGAAATACATCACTTTGACTATCTTCAGTCTATACATGTCAATTCCTTAGATTTAAAGTCTTTTTCAATAAACATTTGTAATGTTGATGCACATTTGCAAGGCATATGTTCAAGCACAGAGCCATATACCAGAGTTTAATAAGCAAGAAAATGTGAGAGGATGGTATCTGGATTTACTTCACTGCTTCTCATCCATCCTTCAACTCTTTAGTCTGTTCTTTCTCCTGTTGCTTAAAGGGTACTGGAGGTAGCAATCTCAGTTCAAAAAGTTCCAAGTCAAATTATGTTACACACTTAAATGCTCATCTGGGAGATGGTGCAGGTAACGCTGTGGGGAAAAAAAAAACTGTGCAGATTCTAACAGGGTAGATATATCTGTGTTGACTTCCATAGCTGATATCGAAGCTTGTGATCTTCAAGTATGTAAAAATTAAGAAAAATAAAGATCCATTTTTTTAAGACCTGCCAAGAAAAGCAAGATAAAAATGGATGTAGGTGGCCTTAGAGTTCTGTTGGCTCCAATATATGGTTGCTGTTATTTCAAACTTAGTTTAATATAATATAAAGTGTAATTCAGTAACAAACATTGTACATTCCACAGGTTCTGTAACTGTCATTTAACAATCCAATAGATTTTTCAGTAACCCTTGATTGAATTGACACGAAGTAAGCGCATCTGTTTTCTGCCTTGTGTTATCCCTGTAGGCTAGGAGTTATGTACCGAAGGAAGATAATTAGACTTCTTCTTCTTTTAAATCTGCCTTGCATGTTAAATGCTTTGATCTCAGTTAAATTGTATCCTTTGTTAATTAACAGATAAACAATTAAGAAGCTGTTTTGGCCTGGCTGGCTGTTGAAAATAAGGATTCACAACAAAGCCAGCTCATTACACATGGGCAACTATGATCTCTCAAAGCAATTTCCTGCAAAGACCAATAAGCTACCTTTTTTGGAATATCCATCTCCAAGATGTATCAATGTTTGTTTATAGTGATAAAGTCTTCTCAGTGGAATATCCCCTGGATACTTATAACCTCATAAAAAACACAGCAAACTGACTGATCTGTATCGCTCCTATACACCAAGTCAAAAAATTAGGCTTGTCTTCTCACCTCCAGGAGCTACATCTCTAAATAGCTCAGCGTTGTCAAGGAAGTTATACTTTGCATGACACTCACAATTTGAAAAGATATCATATTGGGAAAAAATTTTTACAAATAAACATAGCAATCTTGGCTGAACTGTGATATATAACAAAACTCTACATAGTCATAGTACCACTATATGATACTTATTTTCTTATATATCACCCCAGAGAAAAGCCTAACTTAAAATGCTAAATAGTACTTCCATGGAAATTGTTGATTCAACCTCTCTCATAATTGTTGCTGGCTTTAATTAACTGCATTAACATGGGACAAGAGTTTTAGTACACTGAATTGGACATTTGTCTTGCATGCAGCCGACCTAGATTCAATCCCCAGCACCCCATGTGGTCCCCTGAGTTTCACTAGGTGTTATCTTTGAGAATAGAACCAGGAGTAAGCCCTGACCACCTCCAGATGTGGCCCCCAAATTTAAAACTTTCATTAATCATAATTCCTTATTTTTCATACTTTTCATACTTGGTATTTTTTCATACCTGGTATAGCAAGGGTGAGGTTCCCTGAGTCTATATAAATTAATATCTGGAAATCATATGCATGAGCTTGAATAAGTATATATATGTACATATATACATGATATATATCCATATACATATAGATAGCACAAATAATGGTATAAATATTATAGACAAAGTTCTGCTTTGATGCAGGGAAATTTATATTTTTCAGCATACAATTACAATACATTACAAATGTATTGAGTATTCAGTTTGTGGGGAAGGAGGGATCCTGGGGTCGTTGGTGGACGGAAGAAGTAACAGAATGGTGGGTTTGGGATGGGAATATTTTATGCTTGAAACTAGTATAAACAATTTTGTAAAACACAGTGTATAAATGAAACTTAAATTTTAAAAGACACAGTTTCAATGCTGAGAACTATTTAAACCAGTAGACATAAAGTTACTACCACATACAGGATGAAGTCTCTATTGAAAGATAATAAAATCTGAGATGGGGAAGGTAGCTTAAGCAGTAGATCATGTGTCTATTATGTGTGATGCACTGAATTTTATCTCTGGCACCAATGGTCCCATGAGCACTGCTAGATGTGGTAGCACAGCATTTTAAGGATCCAAGCTCCAAGCTTTCAGGTCTGCACCACTGGGCAGAGCATGGCTGGGAGCGTCTTCCCCCTCCCAAAATAAAATACAATAAAAGCAGAAGAACTGATGAACACTATGACTAGCTGGTGGGTAAATGAGCTGGTTGGGTGGTTGGCAGTTTGGTAAATTCATTAAATGATTCACTTAGCAACTGCTTTTTGAGGATGCTATGACAGGCACAGGGCCAGGTCCTGGTTTGTGAGCAGCAAACAAAGGCTAACCCAGATAAAATGTGACACTGAATCTTGTGAAAAATCCCTCATGTATTTCAATGATCAATGATTCGGTGACAACAACGAAACACCTGTGTGTGTCGAACATTGATTTTGTGTTTGGGAAAACAATTGTGAGAAATCACTGTGTGCTTTACTGTATCTCATTCCATAGCCTAGTAAAGTATTACTAACATATTCAATCCTCATGAAAAATACCCTCTGCTGTGAGGTAGGCATATTTCCAGTAGCCATTTAGCAGATGAGAGAACGATATGCAAGAAAAGTTGCCCACATTCATACTTGCTAGTGCGTGGTAGTTCTAGGATTTATTGGATTTTCTGACTCTCCAATTTCCCATACAATAAAACCGTGTGACTGATAAAGCAGGAAAACAAATTAATATCCTTGAAGACCTTAGCATTTATCTGAACTTCCAAATACTGACTAACATGAAACAGGAAGAAGGTATTTTCTTTTTTTTCTTTTAATTTTATTGATTCACTGTGAGATATAGTTACAAGCTTTCATGTTTGAGTTATAATCACACAATGATCAAACATCCATCCCTCCACCAGTACACGTTCCCCCCACCAATATTCCCAGTATACCCCCATTTTTCCCACCCTCCCACTGCCTCCATGGCAGACAATATTTCCCATTTTTTTCTCTACTTTTGTGCATTATATTCTGCAATGCAGATACTGAGAGGTTATCATGGTTTTTTTTTTTTATCTATTTTCGGCACACATTTCCCATTCTGACTGATTCCTCCAATCATCATTTTCTTAGTGATCCCTTCTCTAATCCATCTGTCCTCTCCCCAACTGCTCATGAGGCAGACTTCCAACTACGAAGCAATCTTCCTGACACTTCTATCTACTGTCCTTGGGTGTCAGTCTCATGTTATGTTATTTTATACTCCACAAATGAGTGGAGCCCTGAAGAAGGTATTTTCAAAATCCTGTCCATAACCATGAAACCGTAGTTCAGTGGCAGCTCTTGTGTGGTGTAATTGTCGATGGAGCATCGGGTGGACAGGGCCACATGAGGTCAGACTTAGTAGCAACAAGGAGCACAGGTTTTGGAAGCAGAGATCCATAAGTGCAAATGTAACTCTCCCACCCACCTTGCTCATGTTCACTTCTTTCTGCATTCTGTCTCATGTTGAAGACAGATTCTGGATATGTCCATTTAGAACTATTCTGAAACCCCAAACAGAATAATAGATATAATCCCACTACACAGTAATTACTCAATAGTCATCAAATATTCTTGAGAATGGTTTCCAGGCTGGATCTCAGAGTCTTTTTAAAAACTGGGTCATACCCCATGGAAAGTGGATGGGCCATCTGGTGCCACGACTCAAACTCAGGCTCTCTAGTTGCTGGGTCGAACTGTATCCCTGACCCTGAAGTTTGAGCAATTTTTAATGATTTACTAATAAAGAAACTAGATGGAGTTGGAAGAGGTGAGCGTGATGTTTAGACTCTAAACATAAGCAGACTAATTCACTATATTTCATCCTTCCCCTTTTCTAATTCTTGGCCCTTCAGAATCATTCTGGCATCCTGGAATCTAAGTAATGCAATTAGGCACTTAGTGGTGATAACACACATGGCATATAAATACAAACACAGAGAAGCACTGACATGCTCAAACACATACTTATGGACTTAAAATTTAAGAGGGTGTAAGCCAGACAGTGTTTTGGCTAAGCGAGGTACGGCAGGTAAATTAACCTCAGGAATTTCATATAAGGTGAATTACAATGTTAGAAATGTTTAGCAATTCACAAGTGCATTGTGCTGGCTAGCACCCTTATTTTTAGAAAGAAAAAAAAAAGCAGGGGCTGGCGCCATAGTGCAGTTGGTAGGGCATTTGTCTTGTACATGACAGACTGGGGTTTCTCCCCATAAGGGGACTCTATATGGTCCCCCAACATCATCAGGAGAAATTCCTGAGTGAAGAGCCAGGAAGAACCCCTGAGCATCACCGGGTGTGACCCAAAAAAGAAACAAGCAAACAAAAAAGCATTTTTTGTTTGCCAGGAAAGCAATCAATTGGCAATTTTCTTTATATGTTTACTCTATGCCTAGTATACCGTTCTTGGTTTTTTCCTTCTTCCTAGATAATAAGGTGGACTGAATGATAGCACAGCGGGTAGGGTATTTGCCTTGCACGTGGCTGACCCAGGTTCAATTCCTCCATCCTTCTCAGAGAGCCCAGCAATCTACCGAGAGTATCCCGCCCGCACTGCAGAGCCTGGCAAGTTACCCATGGTGTATTCAATATGCCAAAAACAGTAACAACAAGTCTCTCAATGGAGATATTACTGGAGCCCTCTTGAGCAAATCGATGAGCAATGGGATGACAGTGCTACAGATAATAAGGTAGATGTTGGGGCCGGAGCGATAGCACAGCGGGTAGGGCGTTTGCCTTGCATGCTGCCGACCCGGGTTCGATCCCCGGCATCCCGTATGGTCCCCCAAGCACCGCCAGGAGTAATTCCTGAGTGCAGAGCCAGGAGTAACCCCTGAGCATCGCTGGGTGCGACCCAAAAAGCAAAAAAAAAAAAATAAGGTAGATGTTATGAGAATCTCACTTATTGTCTGTGAATGTGCAGTGTGGAAGGTGCATACAAAGTACTTACTGGAACCTGTGGACTGGAGAGCCTGCAGTTGAAGGGCCAGAGAGAATATAGGAGAAAAGGCATTTGTCTTGCTCATGACCATTCCTAGTTCAATCCCTGGCACCACATATGATCCCCTGAGCACTATCAGGAGTGATCTCGAACCAGGAGTAAGCTCTGAACACTCCACAACTCCCCACTCCCATTTTCAGTCACATGCTAGACAAATGCCCGCTCATGAGAAAGTGAAAACAAACCAACAAAGAAACAAACAAAAGAACAGTGCAGAGGCCAGAGAGAGCGCAAAAATTAAGATACTTGTCTAGCAGGTGGTTGCAATTACATCCCTGGTTCAAATCCTGGCACCATGTATGTTCCCCAAACACTTAAAAAAGAGTGGCCCCTAAGCACAGAGCCAGGTACTCCTGAGAATTATTGGCTTTACTCTCTCCAAATTAAAGTGCATGAGGGTGAGGGACAAAGATAATTTAAAGGGCAAAGCACACACTGTGTAAGCATGAAGTCCCCAGTGCTGCATGTCTCCTTATCAGAGGAATAGCCCCTGAGCCCTGCCAAACATGGCCCTAACAAAATAAGATTCATAATAACAAAAACGAACATTATAATAAGTACAACAGGCACACATATGTAGCCAGGCCTTAGAAACAAATGCTTTGCTTTGCTCACAGCCCAGATTAGCTTGAATGGGCAGTATTTCCTTTGACTTTGCATTTTAAATAAATTCCCATTTGTTTCCAATGCTCAATCTACAGTATAAATAAGAGCTTGTAATTGCTAGGAAAAAAAGGTATCAAATCTCACCTCAGTTGAGAGAATACTTAGGAAATATTAATGAGAAACAGTTGGGACCTATTGAGCACCAGTCTAAGATTTTGCTGGACTCAGGCAAACTGGGTACATTTTCAAATTAAACGTTTTCTAGGAACTGGATTACACTGTTGGATTGATGCAACATTATACCAACTTGTCATTTCTCATTTGTTCCAATTGTATGAAATAACAGTATTTACTATAAACAAATGAAACTCAAATCTGGTTCATTGCTATTGCATATCAGTTTGGGGAGCAATGAATAAAAGACAAATAATACATGAAATGGGAAAAAGTCAGTCTAGAGGACTTGAAATACATTTAGGAGGGTCTCCAGTCCAACTCTTTGCTTTAGCTCTGTGCAAACTCTCTATAGCACAGTGCGAGTCCTTATTATCAAAACTAGGGAAAACTCCTCAGGGCAGAGATATGTTACAGTGGTTAAGGTGTACCATGTGTTGCCAGGGACCGTGTGGTGCCAGAGACCTATCCAAGGGTAGGTCCCTAGCACCACATGGTACATGGGCATTGCCAGGTACAGAACGGAAGATCCCCTGAGCAATGCCAGGTGGGTGTATTGGATTAGCCCCGACACCACAGAGCTCAAGGAGCACTGTATCCATGAGCCTTCACATTGATTCTGAATGAACTGGTTGAGAGTCAAGAGGGACCTTTTGATATTCCTAGGGAAACAGTCCTCCTGCAAAAAGTAAGGGAAACTCTTCATCCTTTCATTCTGTCTCAGAAACTGTTTTCACCAGACTGACTGAAGAGTATCTTTATAACACTGATGTTTGTCAAGTCTCCTTAGAGTCGACTCTGGATGATGACGGAAACCTAGTCCTTAAGAATGAGCCTCATAATTACTTTGATATTGATCAAAACACAAAGGAGTGAGTTAATATATTGTGTTTGGTTGCAAGCACCGTCAGACCTATGCTTGATAAAAACTAGGCATGGTCCCTGACTGAGAGCATCTAATAAAATGTTATGAGTTCTGCCTCAAAGAGATTAAAATTGATGGTATGCTGTCAACCCCAGAGTTTTTGAAATGCTATTTTGATTCTGTGCTGCAAAACCACAAGTCAATATGTTTGTCTTTGGCTGTTGACTTGGAGTGTGTTAGACATGTTGATATTTTTGTCATGTAGAAAACCGACACAAAGCCATTGTAACTCAGCTTGGCATTTATTAGGCTTTCAGTAGGCCTGAATGAACATGTTCATCTTCAATTCTAAAGTCGAATTAAAACGTGAACCATTCTTCAGGTGAAAACCCTATGTGCAGAAAGAGTAACCACAGTTTCTGGATATCAACTGACTATGTCAAAGCTTATAATTCGTAACTCAAAATACCACCAATGTGCCAAGACAGGGACCAGGTGGGATAAGACAGGCTTTGAGGTTAGGCCAATCTGGGGCTAAGGTTCTCTTCTGAGTGAATTGTCTGAGTCTCATTTTTCTCACAGTTCGATCACATTCTTGTTTTGTTTTGTTTTGTTTTATATATGAGTCACATCTGAAAGTCCTTGGGGGCTTCTTCTTATTCAGTACTCCTGGGTCACAATTCCTGTCATACTTTGAAGGTCATACAGTAATAGGAATTTAACTGAGGGCTCCAGAAATCGAATGCTGTGAAGATGAAATTATATTTACTGGGTAATGTATGAGAGACATGAAAACTCACTTTGGGTGTGTCCTCAGAGTGTTACTTAGGCACAGAAATGTCTCTGTTGATTGACAGATATATTACATACACCAAGGTTTGAGGTTAACACCTTTTTTAAAATTATCTTGCAAATGTGCTGAAGATATGTCAGTGGAAAAGAATGATAAGGTTGGGTTAGGGCTGGGGAAATCTTCATTTCTTCTTTTCTTCTTTGATGTGTAACTATGGATACTGGTAGTATATCACTGAGAGCCCTTAGTATTATACATATAAAAGGCCCAATTAATAGCTACAATTTCTTGGATCCAATGAAATATTTTTCTCAAGCTATTATCGTCAAACAATAGCGACAAATTGTTGCTATGTTTGTAGGGATTTATATATAATTTCTCGAATATTTTGGGCCAATATTTGGAAAATTGGGAACTTTTCATGATAAACAGTAACTTGTGGCCCCACACTTCTGTTTTCCAGAAAAGTTAGGTAATTAGTTTTACAACAGTCAGGAAGCAGGTAATATATGGTCACTTGTGTTCTAAGCTGTAACTCTAACAAGTGGTTTGGCTTCCAAATATATAAAAGAAACCTAAATGTCCCTCTACAGATGAATGTATCAAGAAGTTGTGGTATATACTCAGTGAAATACTATGCAGCTCCAAGAAAGAGCAATATCATGCAATTTCAGCCATGTAATGGAGCTAGAAGGTATGTGTAGAATGAAGTCATCAGAAAAAGTTGGATAGATACAGAAAGGTGTGGCACTTAAAGATACACAACAAGGTAACAAAAAGGCAATGTAATGGAAGAAATGGTCCACACTTCTTTGGGTATTTGGTGGTGCAGCATGGGAAGGAGGGATCTTGGAATCCTTGGGAGAGGGTACACTAGTGATGAGTGTGGTGTTGGAATTATATGCATGTTAAATATTATTAGCATTGAAAATCACAGAATCACAATTTTAAATAAATTATTTAAAATAAATGACTTCCACTCTCAGCACTCACTCTTCTGCCTCTTTCCCACTCCATTTTGCAGACTAGGACAGTGAGGCTAGTGTCCTAGTCTGAAAAACGGAGATACAGCAGCTGCCTTCTGGACTGCAGGGCAGATTCCCTGAACAGATATACCCAAGACACCAAAATGAGCTTGTGAGCAAGGTCCACAAGCATCAATCATTGTCATTCCTGTATTCCTTAGCTACTCTTGCTAAGCTGTCTTTCTTTCCAGGCTATTGAAGTTAAAGGTCGCTAACTGTTATCATAATGGGATTGTTGCAAGCTAATATTTTCAGTTCACCTTCCTTAAGAATGGCCGTCTCTCAAACGGGTCCATCTAGAGATCAGAATATATTCCTGAGAGCACAAGGAGCCTCTGCTTCCTATTATGCCTGAGCAGAATAAAACCACTAATCTTGTCTCTACCTGAAAAAGACTCCCAACAAATATTTCCAAGGGAGACTCAGTGTACGGCCGAGCAATCAGAAGCAAGGGTGTATTTTCATGAAGAAACTGCTGGCCATCCCTTCCAGAACTGCACATGAAACTCTCTCAGGAGCCTCATCTGGTCCTAACAAACCCATTTCCTGTTTCTTAAGTGTTTGTATACACAGTGAGCACCATATAAATTTATGCTTCTTTGCATGAGTCTTCTATTGGGAAAGAGGACCCCTTTCTTCCATAGATAAGAGAAATCACTCTGAAGTCAATTATATGTAACTTTAAAATATCCCCCCTGCCCCTTACCAACAAGATTCTCGAATGTCTTGGTGCTTTGCTTTTCTCATCAGTGAACGAGGAAACTAACGTGTGTAAAGAGCTTAGTAGAGTGTTGTCACATAATAAACACTTAATAAACATTATCTCTATCCTGAGAATTGCTTTCTGAGTAGTAGTCAGACCAAGAAGGAATTATAGTAATGATGGTCTCTGAACATCTGGAAATTACTGTCAGTTGCGATGACACCATTCCTTTCTTGGACATATAAAGTTTAAAAAAAAAAGAGAGAGACCCTCTCCCCCCACCCCCTGCACCACCACACATTCTTTGCTCTAAGGTTTTAACTGTATTGTGTAACATCTACAAAAAATTATTTGATTATAAACCCCAAAGCCACTTTAATTCTTTGAGCAATCTCATAATTCTTTAATTTTGCTAAATGACCTTACATTTTGTTTTAGACAAAACCAAAGAAGATAATTCTAAAGCAAGACCATTTGATAAAGAAAGAAAGGTGTTGGGTCAGAGTAACAGTACAGGGGATAAGGTCCTATTTGCCTCAAATGTGGCTAGCCCAGGTTCAATTCCCGGAATCCCCTATGGTCTGTCCAGCCTGCCAGGAATGATCCTTCCGCACAGCAAAGCAAAACAAAACAAGGCTAAACAAAACAAGACAAAATAATAATAATAATAATAAAATAAAGGTGTAGAGGGAATATTATTAACCAACATATTTAGCAAAAGGAACTAAAATGATATTTAAAGACTTTTTCTGTCAGCAAAGTAAATTATTTTCTCAACAAAAATAGATTTCACAACTATTATAAAATATGTGTCACTGCACACACTTTTCTTTTTTCTTTCTCACAATGCTATCTTCCTAGTCATCAGAAGGACCTTGGTGGTGGCTGTCTTTCCTTATCTGCAGGGATATTTAGGTACTTAGATATCTGGGGGCACAAAAAGCTGAATACATTTATTCATTGGGTTGATAAATGTCTGCCATAAAATACTTAGAAATCATATGTAAGTATGACGAACATAAAATTTGAATTTTGAAGAGCACTCAAATATATTCTGATCCATTTTCTTTTTCCCAGGCTAGAAGTCCAGTGTCCTTAGTAGAGATTGGGAATCATGGAGATGTTGAACTTGGAGAGATCCAGCTAGCATAGCCTTTAATTTATCCAGTAATTGTTAATACTGACAATATTAGGAGACAATATCAGGAGACTGAAGGCAATCTCAGATGCAAGCACCCATGTGTGAGTTGACACATGAGCCTCTCTCTCTCTTTTGCTTGCTTTTTGGATCACACCTGGCAATGTTCAGGCATAACTTCTGGCTTTGCACTCAAGAATTACTCCTGGCTGTGCTCTGGAGACCATTTGGGATGCCGGGGATTGAGCCTGGATTGGATGGAGTCTGCAGAGTAAGATGAGCCAAACTGGAGCTCATGGCATTTATTCATGACTAGGTCTGAGATACCATTTTAAGACCCTTTAATGGGACCCTTCCTAATATTTGCCATATGGAGAGTACACTATGTCATATACTGTGTCTGAGGAAGCTTAGCTCTGAGTGGCTGTTGGTTTTTGAGACAAAAGTTTGGATTCTTTTGAAGTGCAGAAGCTTCTTAGTTTGATGTAGTCCCATTTGTTTATGTTTACTTCCACTTTCATGGTCAGTGCTGTTTTGTCTTTAAAGATGCTTTTCGCTTCAATGCCATGGAGAGTTCTGCCTACATTTTCTTCTATAAACCTTATAGATTCATGTCTGATATTGAGGTCTTTAATCCACTTTGATCTGACTTTTGTGCCTGGCATTAGAGAGAGGTCAGAGTTCATTTTTTTGCAAGTAGCTATCCAGATTTTCAAGCACCACTTGTTGAAGAGGCTTTCCTTGTTCCACTTTGCATTTCTTGCTCCTTTGTCAAAGATTAAGTGGCCATATATTTGGGGGTCTGTGACAGGATATTCAACTCTGTTCCATTGGTCAGCGGTCTGTTTTTATCCCAATACCATGCTGTTTTAATTACTACTGCTTTGTAGTAGAGTTTGAAGTTGGGGAAGGTGACGTCACCCATCTTTTTTCCAAGGATTGCTTTAGCTATTCCTGGGGGTTTATTGTTCCATGTAAATTTCAGGAGTGTTTTGTCTATTTCTTTGAAAAATCTCATGGGTATCCTGATAGGGACTGCATTAAATTTGTATAGTGCTTTGGGCATTGTTGCCATTTTGATAATGTTAATTCTCCCTATCCATGAGCAAGGGATATGTCTTCATTTCCTAGTGTCCTCCTTTATTTCTTAAAGTAGTGTTTTGAAATTTTCCTTATATAGGTCCTTCACCTTATTGGTTAAGCTGATTCCAAGGTACTTGATTTTATGAGGTAGTATTGTGAATGGGATTTTTTTAAATGTCTCTTTCTTCTCTTTCATTATTTGGATATAAGAAAGCCATGGACTTTTGGGTGTTGATTTTGTAGCCTGCCACTTTACTATATCGACTTATTTTTTCTAGGAGCTTCTCTGTAAAGTCTTTAGGGTTTTCCAAGTATAGTATAATATCATCTGCAAATAGTGATAACATGATCTCTTCCTTTCCTTGCTGTATGTCCTTGATATCTTTTTCTTGTCTAACTGCTATGGCCAGGACTTCCAGTACTATATTGAATAGGAGTGGCGAAGGCGGGCAACCTTGCCTTGTGCCTGATCTTAGAGGGAAGGCTTTCAGTTTTTCCCCATTGAGAATGATACTTTCCGTGGGCTTGTGGTAGATGGCTTTGACTATATTGAGGAAAGTTCCTTCGATGCCCATTCTGCTGAGAGTTTTCATCATAAACGGATGCTGAATCTTGTCAAATGCTTTCTCTGCATCTATTGATATGATTATATGGTTTTTATTATTTCTTTTATTAATATGATGAATTATGTTGATTACCTTGTGAATATTAAACCATCCTTGCATCCATGGGATGAATCCTGCTTGGTCATGATCTTTTTGATGAGTTGTTGGATTCTATTTGCTAATATTTTGTTGAGGATCTTTGCATCTGTGTTCATCAGGGATATTGGTCTGTAATTCTCTTTCTTTGTGATATCTTTGTCTGCTTTTGGCATCAGGGTGATATTTGCTTCATAAAAACTGTTTGGAAATGTTTTTGATACTTAAATTTCCTGAAAAAGCTTAAAGAGGATTGGGAGTAAGTCCTCTTTAAAGGTTCAGAAGAATTCACTAGTAAATCCATCTGGGCCAGGACTTTTGTGCTTGGGGAGACTTTTTATTATCGTTTAAATTTCTTTGATGTTGATAGATCTGTTCAGGTATTCCAGGTCTTCTTGGTTCAGCCTTGGGAGGCTATAGGAGTCTAGCAATTTATCCATTTCCTCGAGGTTTTCACGTTTCGTGGCATAAAGATTCTCAAAGTAATCTCTGAGGATCCTTTGAATTTCTGTAATTTCCGTTGTAATGTCCCCAATTTCATTTCTAATTAGGTTTATTAGGGCTTTTTCTCTCCATTTTTTTGTGAGTCTTGCTAGAGGTTTATCGATCTTGTTTATTTTCTCAAAGACCCAGCTCTTCGTTTCATTGATCTTTCAGATTGTTTTTCTTAGTTTCCATCTCATTAATTTCTGCTCTGAGTTTAATTATTTCCTTCCTCCTGTTCTGGTTGGGCTCTGTTTGTTAGTCATTTTCCAAGCTCTTAAGCTTTGAGGTTAGGTTACTTATGTGGGCTCGCTCCTCCTTCTTGAGGAATGTCTGTAGAGCTATGAACTTTCCTCTTAACACAGCTTTTGCTGTGTCCCATATGTTTTGGTAACTCGTGTCCTTATTGTCTTTCATTTCCAGGAATCTTTTGATTTCCTCTTTGATTTCCTTTCTAAGCCACTCAGTGTCCAATAGTGAGCTGTTTAATTTCTAGGTGTTTGATTTCATTTTCTGTTTGTGTGAGTGATTTATTTCTAATTTCAGCGCATAGTGGTATGAGAAGATCATTGATACAATCTCTATCTTCTTAATTTTATGGACAGAAAGAACCCACAGAATGGGAAAGAATATTTAACCAATACCCATCTGATAATGCATTAATATCTAGGATATACAAGATACTTGTAGAATTGTATAAGAAAAAACCTCCAACCCCATCAAAAAATGGGGAGGAGAAATGAACAAAAGTTTCCTCAAAAAAGAAATACAAATGACCCAAAGGCACATGAAAAAGTGCTCCACATCCTTAGTCATCAGGGAGATGCAATCAAAACAACAATGAGATATCATCTCACACCACAGAGACTGGCACACATTCAAAAGAACAAAAGCAACCAGTGCTGGCGTGGATGTGGGGAAAAAAATGCTCCTTCACTGTTGGTGGGAATGCTGACTGGTTCAGCCTTTCTGAAAAGCAATATGGACAGTTTTTCAAAAACTAGGAACTGAGCTTCCATATGACCCCGCAATACCACTTCTGGGAATATATCCCAAGGATGAAAAAGAGCACAGTAGAAATGACATCTGTACCTATATATTTATTGCAGCCCTGTTCACAATAGCCAAAATATGGAAACAACCCGAGTGCCCTAAAACAGATGATTGGTTAAAGAAACTTTGGTACATATACACAATGGAATACTATACAGCTGTTAGGAGAGATGGAGTCATGAAATTTGCTTATAAATGGATAAACATGGAGAGTATCATGCTAAGTGAAATGAGTTAGAAAGAGAGGGACAGACATAGAGGGACTACACTCATTTGTGGAGTATAGAATAACATCACATGAGGCTGACACCCAAGGACAGTAGATACAAGGGCCAGGGGATTTGCCCCATAGCTAAAAGACTGCTTCATGAGCAGAGGGGAGAAGGCAGATGGAATAGAGAAGGGATCACTAAGAAAATGATGGCTGGAGGAACCAGTTGGGATGGGAAATGCATGCCGAAAGTAGATAATGGACCAAACATGATGACCTCTCAGTGTCTGTGTTGCAGGCTATAATGCACAAAAGTAGAGAGAGAGTATGGGGAATACTGTCTGCCATGGAGGCAGGGGGAGGGTGGGAAAGGGGGGGTATACCCGGGATCTTGGTGGTGGGGAATGTGCACTGGTGGAGGGATGGGTGTTTGATCATTGTGAGATTGTAACCCAAACATGAAAGCTTGTAACTATCTCATGGTGATTCAATAAAATTTAAAAAATTTTTAAAAAGTTTGGATTCTTAGGATGTTTTTTCCTACATATAAGCATAAAACCCTCAAGGTGAAAAATGGAGGTGGGTAAGGAGCAGCCTTAGGCACTCTCCCATGCCCTTACTCCTTAGTTTCTTACTCCTCTCTCCTCATTAATTATAATTCAGTATTTATTTATTTATTTATTTTAATTCAATATTTAGATATTGATCAATCTTAGCTTCATTTTTTAAAAAGAGTCGCTTCTGGACCCTCAGTTTCAATTAGTTTTCTCTTTAATCACCAACATCTGTACTTTCTCTTCGCAACAAGCATTTAATGATTATTTGAGTAATCTATTTTTATAGTCCTCTTAGCTATTGCCTATGGTTATTTGTGTAAAATTGTGGTGCCTGAGACATAAACTTAGTATTTTTAAATACTGAATGCAGATATTCAGTATTTTGTGGAATGAATAGTGAATATTCTCTGAAATCGGAATCCTGTATATCCTAAGAAATGATCCATTTCTATTCTTTAAAAAGCAGAAGTTTTCTTTCTTAAACTTGCAAAAACCTGTAAATCAACATGGAAGTGTTGGAGTCCTTTGATGCCTGTGAACTCTGTAAACTTGGTACCATCCAGGCAATTATGCTCTCTGGACCTGGCTACAGTTTCTGGGAAATGCTGAAAATGCATAGAAAGCACTGCACTTGGGAGATGGAAAATAGAATAAAATTATAAGAATGATCATGTTCTATTGTGCATCCTTCTCACTCTTACAATCACTGGCTACACCGACCAGGAAGTGTGAATAATAAGCAGGACCTTCCTCCAATATTCCCCGTCATGTGGCAGCCTGGCCCCAGATAAAGTGAATATTCTGATTTTGAGTTCATCAGCAATTGAATTATGCCTCAGATCCCCTTGTTATGATTTAAAAAGCAAGCCTTTGTTCATGAGAACAAACATTGTCCATGTTAAAAAAAATATTGTCTGGATGTTGTAGTAGGAATTAATTGGCAAGAAGTTCGGCTGGTTTTCCTGAAGCTACAGTATTTTGGTCAGAGATTTTGTTGTGGAAAACTGTGGGGAGAGAGTGAATCATCCGAGAACACACATATATATTAATAATCAGTCTGACTGTTTATTGGTTATTTTCTCTGTGCCTGCCTCTCTGCTGACTGTTTTATGCTCATTATCTCATTTAATTTTTATAAAACCCTGCCAGGTGCAGGCTAAACCTGTTTACAAAAGAAGCAGAAACTCTGAAATGTTAGTCAACTTGTCCAAGGTCACTTGCTAACAAATAGGAGAGACAAGATGCAGATCTGCATTGTTAGGCCTCCAAAGTCTGTTCTTAACTGTTTCGTATTCTACCACCCTGTATTTTAAAACCTCCTTGTGTAATAGAGACATTCCCAAACTATTAGTAAAATTAAAGCATATTCTTATTAGTATTTTAGTAACTAAGTCCAGAGAAATTTCTGCCAGAAATTGCATCATTGCTAGATCGTACCTCTCTTCTAGTTTATATTCCACATATGAGTGCAATCTTTCTATGTCTGTCTCTTTCTTTCTGACTCATTTCACTCAACATGATAGTTTCCATGTTGATCCATTATATGCAAATTTTATGACTTCATATTTTCTAACAGCTGCATAGTATTCCATTGTGTAGATGTACCAAAGTTTCTTTAACCAGTCATCTGTTTTTGGGCACTCCGTTTTTTTCCAGATTGTGGCTATTGTAAACAGTGCTGCAATGAATATAGAAATGCAAATGTCATTTCTACTATACCTTTTTGCCTCTCCCGGATATATTCCCAGGAGTGGTATTGCTGGGTCAAATGGGAGCTCAATTTCTCTGGACTTAGTTACTATAATACAGAAATCCAAAACTGCGTAGCCGCTATTGTGGCCACATGACCTCATATCTCTTCATTCTCAGCAATGGAAAACAAATTATCAAATGCTTCTTTTCCAGCAGGTCTGACTTTGGCGGGGGAAACTCCAAACAATAATAGTGAGTTTTTTGTTAAAATATTGAATGTAATCAAAGTAAAGAGAAAGTAAAGTGAAATTTATCAGCTACACAGGTGGGGTGGGGGGCTGGGAGGTGGGGGGGTGGGGAGGAAGTTTACTATGGTTCTCTTTGGTGGAATATGTGCACTGGTGAAGGGATGGGTGTTTAAGCATTGTGTAACTGAGACTTAAGCCTGAAAGCTTTGTAACTTTCCACACAGTGATTCAATAAAAAATAATAAAAAATAAAATAAATTCAAGCATATTCTTATTCCTGTTTTGTTGCCCACCCAAACATTAATGAGATATCATTGCCATCCTGTCTGTTTCTCCTTGAAAGTCTAGGATAATGCTTGGGTCATTTTGTGTAACTACTTCCAAATACAGTGGCTTAAAATAAATGCTGGATTTATGTAGACCATTATTCATTGCAACATTCAGAAACAATAGCTAGGGCATGGAATCAATCTAGGTGATATCCAACAGATGAGTGGATAATCAAAGTATGGTGTATATACACAATGGAATACTACACAGATGGAAGGATGGATGAAGTCATGCAATACATTTCAACCTGGATGAAATGGGAGGATATAATGTTAAGGCAATTGGATCATTAAAAGGGCAAATAAAGACAGAAAAAGAGAAGAAGACAAAGGTGGAGTAAGAAGAGATGGATGGGAAGTAACAGGGATCGGGGTCAGAGGTTTCATTAGTGGTTTAGAGGTGTGTTGTAATTACAGACCCAATAATACTTTAAATATGAGATCCAAACTCATATTTCAAGAAAGCAGTCATAGGGTGGGAGGGAACCCTAGGCACATTGGGGAAGGTAATTCAATAGTAGTAATAGGATTGGTCGTGGAACATTGTACCCTTGAAGTCATGAATGACTATGAATGACTAAAAATCATGATGCTCTAATATTAAAACATTTCTATGTAAAAGAATAGTTAAAAACATTTTATACTACTTTGCCATTAAAAAATGTGAAATTCTGCTGAAAAACGGTTCCAAGGGATGGAGCAGAGTCTGGGTTCAGTCCTGGTAATGCACGGTCCCCTGAGCACAGCATAGGGAGCAAGGAACCACGTTTTGCCAAGTGTGGCATAAAAATAATAAAAAAGCAAATGAGAAAGATAAAGTTTTGAGTTTTAAGGCAAAATAGGTGAATCTTGAGAGAACTACGCTAACTGAAATAAATAAGGGGGTAAAATAATAGTTGAGTGATTTTACTCACGTGTACAAATGAATTAATAAGAAAAATTGGTAAGAAATGACAAAACTATACTAGAATCTGTGAAAACCATGGGGTTCCCAGAGGGGGAGAGGTTGGGCATTGGTAGGATGAGGCAAGAGTGGTAGAATGTCTGCTATGGGGATAGCGCTGGAACTTTGGCAATGGCATTGACAGCAATTAGAGAGCTGTGAAGTCAAACCCTGCAAATATAGAGCATTTCAAACTATAAATGAGTCAAATGGTTCAAATAAATATTTTATTTTTATAATGATTATTCCCTCCCCACCCCGAGCAGAGCTCCTGGCAGCCAAAGACCACTGGAACCTAGCTACAGCCATGCTAGAGGCCCCTCTCCACACGTTCGGACAGGCCTCATGCATGAAGGTACCGGCAGAGGAACCCACGTGTGTGTAATCCCATCAATGGCCAACATCCAGAGAGAGACTTAAAAGCAAGCTCTCAGAAGCAGATATGATGTAGCCTGCTTCTCCCTCTGGGATAAACTGGCAATCTTCTAAGAGTTTCCTGCCCACATGGGACAGCCTTGCAAGCTTCCCATGGTGTATTCGTATGCAAGATCCAGTAACAAGCTGGATCTCATTCCCCTGACTCTGAAGAGCCCCCAGTGCAACATTGTTAGGAGGGCCAAGTCGAGATAGACTTCTAAGATCTCAGGGAAAGGACGAAATGAGATGTTACTGAGCCCGCCCGAGAAATCAGTGATTAACGGGACTTTGTGATTTCGTGAATGGTTATATGATCAGGTATTGGGTTTTGGTGATTTATTTATTTTTTTAAATTTGAAATAAACTCCTTCTAAATATCTTAAATTTTTCTAGCTTTGTTGAGGTGTACCAAATTATTAACAACAAACTAACAGGTTTATCATCTCATGTATAATTTTATATACTTACTATATTTTTAAAGAAAGTTTTAAGAACATTTAGATCTACCCTCTTAGAAGCTTTCAATGATATGATGCAGGTGAGGATGATCTATGTCAAAAAGATTGAAAACAATAAGAATTGGTAAGAACAAATTAAAAGAAATTCTAGTACATGTAGAGGCAAGTTAATTGATATAACTTTTATGGAAAGATATATGGAGATTCATTAATTGTTTTTTATCCCTTAAAATAAAATAATAGAAATTTTATATCATCCAGCATTGTCAGTGCCAGGTATTTATGAAAGGGTATGGTAGACTTGTATCTAGTCTAAAGTCTATTTACCAGTCAATATGCTATGATAGCTAAAATCATAGCATTTGGCTCAACCAATATATTTGCTCCTAGAAAAATGTCATACCCTGGAGTTGGTAGCAATATTCAACTCTTTCCTACTTACATTGCCAGCTGTGTTTCTTATAAAGTTCCAATGAGTCTAGAAGGACTGACCAATTATTTAGTTTTAAAAGCCTGATGAATTTTAGATATATTTATCTGAGCATATGTGGAAAGTATTGGAACTGAACTTTAACTCTTGTCAGAATTATTTCATTGTTATTTTTCCTGTTAGAGAATGAGCATATTTTGAATGTAAAATATATGATATATCATTAACTATAGTAACTAATTTTTAATTAGATTCCAAGAACTTATTCATCTTATAACTATATCCTTTGACCAGAATCTTCCTATTTCTTTACTTTTCTGATTTCTTTTTCTTTTTTTATTGAGTCACCGTGAGATGCATAGTTACAAAGCTGTTCATGATCCGGTTTCAGTCATACAATGATCCAAAACCATCCCTTCACCAGTGTCCATTTTCCATCACCAATGACCCCGATTTTCATTCCTCCTGCCTGCTGCTTCTGTGGCAGGCGGCAGGCGCGCTCTCTCTCTCTCTCTCTCTCTCTCTCTCTCTCTCTCTCTCTCTCTCTCTCTCTCCTTCTCTCTCTCTCTCTCTCTCTCTCTCTCTCTCTCTCTCTTTCCTTTTGAGCATTATGGTTTGCAATATAGATACTGAGAGATTGTCATGTTTGCTCCCTTACCTACTTTCGGCACACGGTTCTTATCCACAGTGGTCATTTCCAACCATCTTTGTCATAACGGCCCCTTCTCTATCCCAACTGCCTTCTTCCCTAGCACTTGAGGCAGCTTCCAACCATGGGCCACTCCTCTTGGCCCTTGTTTCCACTGTCCTTGGGCATTAGTCTCATATTATGTTTTTTTTTATATTCCAAAAATGTAAGTGTAAATATAAATTTACACGTGTAAAAGTGTAAATGTAAGTGTAAATGTAAATATAATGTGAGTGTGAGAGGATGGAAGGGACTGGGCGCTCTGCTCTCCCCTGCACCCGCTCCCTGCCCTGCCCCTGCTGCCCGCTCCCTGGCCTGCACCGGCCCCTCTCTGTCCGGCCCCTCCGTTTGGCCCCCTATCCATCCTGCCCACTCACCCCGCATGCAGCTCCCCTCAGTGGACTACTCCGTGTGTGCAGGAGCCGAGCCCAGAGCCTGCTGCAGCGAGGGTCTGTCCCGGCCCTCCCGGGTGCTGACCCGGGTCCCGAACCCGACAGGTGAAGCTTCAGCCAGCCTAGAGCTCTCCCTTTGCAGGGAGCCTTAGTGCTGGAGCTCGGTGCAGATTCCAGCTTTGTGCTCCCTTTGTAAGGAGCCCTTAGCGCTGTGCTCATGCTGATTCTGGCTCTGTGCTCAGCGGTCACTACTGACAGGCCGGGAACCCTGTCCGGGGCCGGAGATTGAACTCTGACTGGCCGTGTGTGAGGCGAGCACCCTGCCCTCTGTCCTAGCCCTGTGGCCCCAGGTTCAAAGATTTTGGATGTTACTGTGGGCTTGTGCAACCCACGTGTCAGGAACATTAATTCCAAGCTCTAAGCACCTCATGTTACCCATGTGGGATGTTTTAAATATAGCTAATGTAAACCTATAGAAAAATACTATGCAGGTAGTAAAACAAGATACGATATGATATAAATTAATTTCACTGGATCACGGTCACTGTATCACTGTCATCCCATTGCTCATGGATTTGCTTGAGTAAGCACCAGTAACATCTCCATTGTGAGACTTGTTACAATTTTGGCATATCAAATACGCCGAGGGTAGCTTGCCAGGCTCTGCCATGTGGGCGAGATACTCTCGGTAGCTTGCCAGGCTCTCTGAGAGGGGAGGAGGAATCGAACTTGGGTTGGCAACATGCAAGGCAAACACCCTACCCGCTGTGCTATCACTCCAGCCCATAAATTAGTTTATATAATATAATTATATATTAGTTTAGATCATATAATTAATGATATGAATTAATTTTAAAAATATAAATTAGTTTGATAAATGGGCTTGAGTGATAGCACAGCGGGTAGGGCGTTTGCCTTGCATGCAACCAACCCAGGTTCGATTTCTCTGTCCCTCTCAGAGAGCCCGGCAAGCTACCAAGAATATCCCACCCCCATGGCAGAGCCTGGCAAGCTACCTGTGGCATATTTGATATGCCAAAAACAGTAACAACAAGTTTTGCAATGGAGATGTTACTGCTGCCCACTCGAGCAATTCTATGAGCAATGGGATGACAGTGATACAGTGATTCCACAAATTAGTGCAATCATTCTATGTCTGTCCTTCTACTTCTGACTCATTTCACTCAGCATGATACTGTCCATGTCCATCTGTGTAAATCTATTTTTTGCAATCAGTCCTTGTCTTTGGCAACCACTTTTCTATTTTATGCCTCTCTGAGTATTCTACATTGAACATAAATATCATGCAATATCATATCACACAATATTTGTATTTCAGTGTCTGGCTTACTTAAATTACCATAATGACATAGGCTCATCCATGTCACAAATGGCAAGATTTCTGCCTTAAATAACAAATAATATTCCATTGTATATATTTATGACATCTTCATTATCTACTAAAAACACTTGTTTCCACATTTTAGCTAAGAACATAGAACACATATCTTAAAGCACTGAAATTATGTCCTTAGGGTATATGCCCATAAGTGAGATTTCTGGATTCTATGATAGGTTTGAAATCTGTAACTGGCTGTGATCGATAGCACAGTGGGTAGAGCGTTTGCCTTGCATGCAGCTGACCCGGGTTCAATTCCTCTGTCCCTCATAGAGCCAGGCAAGCTACTGAGGGTATCTCACCCACACGGCAGAGCCTGGCCAGCTACCCGTGGTGTATTTGACATGCCAAAAACAGTAACAACAAGTCTCACAATGGAGACGTTACTGGTGCCTGGTTGAGCAAATTGATGAACAATGGGACGACAGTGTGACAGTGCAGTGCTACATGGTAGGTATATTTTATTATTTTATAAACTTTCATATAGTTATCCATAATAGTTAAAGTAATTTATGTTACCAACCACAGTGTTTATGGGTTTCTTTTTTCTACACCCTTGTTAACATTTGTTATCTCTTGTCTTTATGATGACAGCTATTCTAATAGGCATGAGGGAAAACCTCATTGTGGTTTTGATTTATATTTCTCTGATGATTAATGGCATTCAGTGCTTTTTCATATACCTGTTGGCTATTTGTATATATTCTTTGTAAAAGTCTAAGTTTATACTTTGTGTACCTCTTAAAATTAAACGATTTGGGTTTGAGTTCTATGTTATTGCATTTGATTGTAGGAATTCTTTACCTTTTAAAGATAATTCTCTACTAGATTTTTCTTTGGAATTTTGCCACATTCCATAAGCCTTTTCTATTGTCTTTTTGCCTTTTACTATAACAGAAACACTTACTTTTTTTTTTTTACTTTTTGGGTCACACCTGTCGATGCACAGGGCTTACTCCTGGCTCTGCACTCAGGAATTACTCCTGGAAGTGCTCAGGGGACTATATGGGATGCTGGGAATAGAACCCGGGTCAGCCGTGTGCAAGGCAAATGCCCTACTTGCTGTACTATCACTCCAGCCCTTTATTTATTTTTTAAAATAAGTATTTTTTTCTTTTGTTGCTAGCAATTTTGGTGTTACATTAAAAAAATTGGTAAGAATAATGCCAAGAAACTGTCTATGATTTCTTCTAAAAGAACTATCATGTGATACTAAGTAGGAAACTTGGGGTTGAAGGGGATACTTCTAAGATGGAATCTTTAGAGAGTGGGGTCTCCACTTTTTCTTTGTGTCTCTGCCTCTCTTTGAGTCCATTACTGTGATTTTTTTTATCATACTGGGTTTGTCCAGTATGGTCTCATAACTATAACACAGAAGTTTTAAAATAGATGTGTTTTTTACATGTTGTTTTCTCTGAGAGTGATTGTTGAAAAGTAAGTGCTTCAAGGAATCCTGGAAAGAAGATGCAAGTCTTCAAAGAATCTCTGATTGTTAGTTGTACAACGCCACTCTTGCTGAGTTTTGTTAGTCAAATAAGTCAATCAGCTAATTATGTTGAAAAGGTTGAGGGAGATGAATCTCACCTTTAGATAGTGGAACAGCTATGCAAGTAGAAGAATGGTGTATGAGTGTGTGATGATAGCAATGCTGTGGAAGAGAATAGATTGA
Source organism: Sorex araneus (assembly GCF_027595985.1). Lineage (NCBI taxonomy): Eukaryota > Metazoa > Chordata > Mammalia > Eulipotyphla > Soricidae > Sorex > Sorex araneus. Next base: position 17,593,818 of record NC_073307.1, on the reverse strand, counting down.
TGCCAGCCCTCTTTGAGTCTCTCTTAAAGACATGTCCATCTTTCCAGCACACATTTAAATGGAAATTAGAGAGGACATCTTTGAATAAAATATTGTGAGTAAGATATAATGGTAATATACACATACTAGTCAATTGCTGTCTGCCATCCCCTAAACTAAGAACTTTATATGCACTATTTCATCTAATTCTTAAAACAACACTCAAAGTAGGCCTAATTATTTATGTTATACATAAAATAATATGACAAATAATAAGTGGCATCTCTGTTATAATCTTCTGAGCTTTCAAAGCATTTGCCTGTAGTATGTTTATAAACAAGCTAAACTTAATGAGAAAGGTGGACGTGGGTGAATTAAGACAAATTAAAAGCATATTTAGGAGAAGTTCTATTCTTTATAACCTGAGAATTCTGTTCTAATACTTCGAAAGTAGGGCTTGCCTTCTGATTATTTGATAAGTAAACAGGAGGAAGACAAGAAATGGGCAGGAGAAAGAAAGAAGGTTTGGAAATTGGCCTATTGACTACCCAAAAGTATGTAGACTGGAATTAGATAAAATGGGAAAACAAACAAGTTCTGATGGCCTTGAAACTCAGACAGTTGACTCTAATCCAAGGTCAGACAGCCACTCATTCCAAAGCAAACCCTTATACTCATCATAGTGACCTTAGTTGATTGCTTTTCTTTTTGCTTCCATCACTATCAAAACACTTGTTTTAGTTTTCTTGATTTGAAGCTACAACTCCCTTTCGGAGAGGAAAGAAATTTCTCACCCATCAATGAGTCAAGGCAAACAATGCCCCGAGGTTTACTCCACAGAAAAATACTCTATGTGTGGGAACAATTCCATTCTTCCTTTTTTTTTTCTCCCATAACTGACAATAGGTGGGAGAGAAAAGTTGTCAATTTCTAAGTTAGTTTTTCAACATTGAATCAACTACAGGATTGAGTAAGGCAGTATCTTAGTAAACTTTTGGTCAATTGGCTTTGGAAAAGTTTATAAGCAATCCTGATACATGAATTTGTAATAGAAAATTTTTCTTCTTTTAGCAAATTGCAATGGTTAAAAAAGAATGGACTTCCCAATTAGGCTGGTTTGAGCTTGGATCTATTTCTATCACCTACTAGCTGGGTAACTTTAATTGAGTTACTAACCTTTTGGAACCATAGTTCACTCATTTAAAAACTAGAAGAAGAACAATATCTAGATAAAACAACGTGGTTTAATGAGACGATAAATTAGAAGTGTGTCTAAAGGGCCTGGGCTTAATGAAAATGTTCAATATATATTAGTTATTGATGGTGAATATTATATTTTCAGATACCTGGTCTAACTTTAGTGCCTAGTCCTTGCTCTGCTGCTTTCAATTAGAAATGGGTTTATTGCAGTAAGTGCAACTATAATATCATGAAACAGAGATGTCTGAAAAGGCAGACTTCTCATTTATCAGAAGTGGTATTCAGGAGGAACTTGAGTCAGAAATCTTCCTCTACGCTAATGGTTTCAACTTGTAATGCATGCATTCCAATACCATTCCACAGACCAGTGGTTGCAAACCATGAGTCTACACTGTATTCCTATAATTACAAAAAGTAAAACAGCATCTCCCTCTTGGGTATTTAAAGGTCTAGTCTATAAATCATAAAACAATGTCAAGTACATATGATCTTGTCACATACTAGATAGCATCTATTATTTATATTGTTGTTCCACATTCAAATATTTGTTGAGTGACTTCTGTGTGGCGAATACTATTCTAGGGTCTTCTTTGAGATAGATGGATGTCTGCATAGAAGATTGATTCTTTGCATACGTGCAAAGTTTGTGACAGTCATTTCAGCAACTGACTAAAATATGTCCACAAGCTACATGTCACCTGTACTTGACATCAAGACAGACCCAGGGTGTATGGTGCTTTTGTGGGTCTATGTTAACACCTAGGATTTCAGAGGGTTGTCCAAGCCAGAGTATTATTTAGTATTCCTCAAACATGCAAACATGGCTATAGAGAGAGGCTGGACCTGAGGAATAAAGCAAAAAAACAACAAAAAAGATGAAGCAATTGAGTAATGTTAGATACCACACAAAAAGGAGAAGTGAAACATGAGGATGGATATGGACCAGAGAACAAGTTGGGACCAGTCTAGAAGAGTAATGTGGATATCTGAGAATGATTTTTATGTCATACTAGCAGCACTGTGAAGAATAGGTCTTTTAATTTAAAGTGATTGGGTGGACTTTACCCAAAGCCCTACTCATACTTTTCCATGAATTTTGAGCTGTCCATGTTTTTCTTTTTTTAAATTTTATTGAATCACTGTGAGATAGTTACAAGCTTTTATGTTTGGGTTACAGTGTCACAATGATCAAACACCCATCCCTCCACCAGTGCACATTCCCCACCACCAATATCCCCGGTATACCTCCCCCCCATCTCACCCTCCCCCTGCCTCCATGGCAGACAATATTCCCCATACTCTCTCTCTCTCTCTACTTTTGGGCATTATGCCTTGCAATACAGACACTGAGAGGTCATCATGTTTGGTCCATTATCTATATTTGAATAGGCCCAAGTTTAAGACTTGGGGATTGTCAATAATTTAAGAAATAATTAATCAAAAATCCACTTTTATTTTCAGCTGCTTCTGCAGCACAGAGAACTAATTAGTTAAACTTCAAAACCACTTAATAAGTGGTTAGACATGACTTATGGTAAGAAGACACATGGCATTGGAGATTAAAACTGGGCATTAGTCTATAAACTACAGAGCCAACAATACTGCAAGAGTGAGATTCAAACTCTAACAACCAAACATAAAAATGTGCCTTCCAGGGAGACAAACTGGAGGTGGGAAGGATTATCTGAACAGTGGTAAAGGGATGTTGATACTGGTGTTGGAACATTGTTCTCTTGAAATTAAACTATGAATATTTAAATCACGGTGCCTTAGTATTTAACAACTATATATATATATATATACATGCATATATATGGCACTGTACTGTAGCACTGTCATCCCGTTGTTCATTGATTTGCTCAGGCAGGCACCAGTAACGTCTCCATTGTGAGACTTGTTGTTACTGTGCTTGGCATATCGAATATGCCACGGGTAGCTTGCCAGGATCTGCTGTGGGGGCGGGATACTCTTGGTAGCTTGCCGGGCTCTCTGAGAGGGACAGAGGAATCGAATCCGGGTCGGCTGTATGCAAGGCAAAGGCCCTACCCACTGTGCTATCTCTCCAGTCCATATATACATGTATATATATTTAAATCTGGATGTTAAGACATTGGCATCTCTTAAGCATTTTGTTTTGACAAAAATACAAATGAACTAATGAACTATGATACCAATGAACATAAGTGTGTAAGTATACTTATAATAATAAATTAAGCTGTGAACAAGCAGTACAATTAGTTTACTTTTCTGCACCTGACATCATTGGCTCTTCACTGAAAACATTAAGTAGAAAAGGTGAAAATGTTTAACTTTGAAATAAAATGAAATGAAATACTCTTTTCTAAGCAAAAAGCATTGCATAATTCACAAGCATTACAATCTCACAACAGAGACGTTACTGGTGCCTGCTCCAGCAAATCAAAATCATATAGCAAAAGTGAAGGTTTCACCTTTGAAGTGACTGAAAAGCACAGACCAAATTGTTGCTTGGAGAAATAATGATAGGATCTAGCAAGATAATAAAAAATCTGTTCACCTGACTCTATGTAGAGAAAAGAAAAATCTAAACCAGATGCATGGCACTGAATGGGCAACCATACCATTTTGTTGTCTTAAGCACTTGGCATAAGACATGATTAAGGTCAATTCTTTCATATTTCAAAAACTTACAGAACATTACATGTTGCCCATTTACCTTTACCCCATTGCCCTTCCTGGCTTCATTTATCTTATTTAGCCTTGACTCTATCATCCATCATTATAATAACTCCCTTACAAATCCACTTAGGACCGCTGTCTGTCATTCCTTTCTCCATCCTCTGCTAAAAATCAAAAAAGGTGAACACTATCTGCCTTCCGCAGGCTTCTGAGCACACGCGTGTTACTAGTGAAATTCACCACGAGAGAAATTTTCACTTTAATTTTGACTATGCCACCACAACACATTCAATGTCCTCTAGTATAATCTTGTTTCTAATGTACGTCCTAATTTTTTTTCTGAGAACACAATTTCACATCTTCTTCTGTCTCTTTATACACTTAAGGAGTCTGTACTAAATATAAACTCCATCTAATGCTGCACTGAGATATAAGAAGACATAACAAAATCAATAACCAATAACCTTGACCCCACATATTTTTCTAGCCCACACCCTGATTCAGTTTCTTTCTATATTAAACTTCTCAAAAGACATATTACCCATACATCATATTTGGGGGCAGTTGTCATATTTCAACAGATCTAAAGTCTTCATCATCTCGTCTGAGTCTTTTATCTTGCTATGAATATGCTCAATTTTAAGATGATCTTGACCAATTACTCTGTCTTCAATTTAACAAAATATTTGCTCATTTTGGAGAACTCTGCAAGGCTATTTTTGAAAGTGATGTTGTAACAGTTAACTCTCCTTCTGAATATATTCTTACTCTTAATTTCAGGGTGCTTTATCCTGGGTTGCCTTCTCTTTCACAAGGTATTTCTTCTTGGTACTATGGATGGTTTCTGCGGGGAAACTTTGGGGTAGGACTCAACCCCTTCTTTCTTCCCTCTCTCCATGATATGGGTACAGGATACTTTTACCAGTTCTCATCGTGTTGTGTAAGAAATGATCATAAGTTTGGTAGCTTAAAGTAATACTTATTTTTAATCTCCCACTTTCCCTTTGTTCAGGAGTGTTGTATGTTTTAGGGTCTGTTATCTACAGTCTCACAAGGCTTCTGCTAAAGTCTCAGCTAGAATTTGATTTCATCTGGAAGCTCATTTGGAGGAAAATATGCTCCTGAATTGATTGTGATTATTGGAAGAATTCATTTCCTGCGTTTGTCTGAGTAAGGACCCAAGCATCTCTCTTGCTTGTGTCTGGAGGCAGCTCTTAGAAGCTGCTCACAGATCCTTGCTTTGCAGACTCCCCCAGAATGTCTGCTCGTTTCCTCTACACTTGAAGAAGAGTCTCTAATTCCATTCTGCTGTCTTGTAGAACCAAAAATAATCTTGAGAATATAAATGATTACCTTTGTCATAGTTTATTGGTTGGAAGTTGTATCATGCCTATATTCTAGAGAGGAGAGTACATAATTATATGGATTTCAGGAGACAGGGATACCATTAAAAGTCACCTTAGGGTCTGCCTGACACACAGAATTTTCCAATCCTTTTGCAAATTTTTCTAGTAAAGACTTCCAGCAGGCTTTGAATCCATTTCTTAAAAGTATGAAAATACAACAGATGATGAGAATGCTAATTGTTTCAGTCTCTATGAAAAACATTATAGAGATTTCTCAAAAACTTAAAAAATATAATTACCAAACTCTCCCACAATTCCACTAATTTAAAAATCAGACCTATTTCATTGTAGAGCACTATTTATAATAGCCAAAACATATTAAAGAATACCAAGGACATAATTATTGGTAGATAAAGAAATTGTGGGGGCTGGAGCAATAGCACAGCAGGTAGGGCATTTGCCTTGCACACGGCCGACCCAAGTTCAATTTCCAGCATCCCATATGGTCCCCTGAGCACCACCAGGAGTAATTCCTGAGCGCAGAGCCAGGAGTAACCCCTGTGCATCGCCGGGTGTGACCCCAAAAGCAAAAAAAAAAATTGTGGTATATATAAACAATGGAATACTACTCAGGTAAGAATGGGTGAAGTATTCATTTTTTTTCTCTAACACAAATATAACTGGTAAGGGTCTTTCTAAGAACTCTTAGATAGTTATAAGGAAAAAATAAATAAGAGATAATACAGTTATCTGTGGTTTATAGAGAAGCAAAGCAAAGATGTAGAGAATGGTTCAATTAAAAAAAAAAAAGACTTTAACCATAAAACTAAAATTACCAAGGGAAAAGGGGAAGACATAAAAGATTCAGTGGACAATGGGTAAGGGATATTGGCGTGTTTATAGTAGATGTATTGTGGTAACACTGCATCCCTAAAATATATAAACATTAACACATTTGTTTAAATTGCAATAGACTAAATCGATCAAGGACATGGGAATCTATTTGTGAAAATTTTTGCAAAGGCTTTTGTATTATTTGATAGATGCAATTGAAAGCATGAAATTAATATAAATGATTTGTAGCTTAATCCTACCCTCACAGAAATTATTTTCCCAGCTCTATGCCCTCATAGTTCATCGTTTCTATCAGCCAGTACTGGCTGGTTTGAAAATTTAATCTCATTATTGGTTGAAGCAGATTTTAAATAGATGAAATAATTTTTCTCTGGACTATGGCCTTTGAAGCATGTCATTCCAGAAGAATTGATAGTATTTTCACAGAGAATACAGTGGTTAAACTTGGCTTTTAGGATTGTTAGCTAAGGACCAGCAGAGAAATTGTGTGTGTGTGTGTGTGTGTGTGTGTATGTGAAATAGATCCTGATCAATGCAACATCTGTAGTTCTCTTCATTAAGCTTAAATACAATGATGAAAAGTGTATAGCATGGTAAAATTCAGAATTCAGTCGTGTAATTGAGGTCTGCTTTTTAAAAACTTGCTTTATAATTACTTTATTTTAAGCCACAGCTTAAGCAGTCCAGTCTCCCTCAGTTCTGGTAAATTCCTTTGCAAATTGATTTATTAAGTACTGTTCTGCTAAGAAATAAACATTTTTTCCTTCTTCATGAATATCAGAAAGAATTCTCTTTATACAAGAGCCAAACTAGTGAGGCAAAATAAAAGGCAAGATTTGCCTTATTTTCTTTCTCAAACCTCACACTTTGAGCACCAGTCTCTCTTTGCTGTTTTTCCTCCTGCAATTGGATTCCCTCTTAGCTGCTATTAAATTCTAGAAGCCTGTGACAATATTGCAGTTAAAGGAATTATAATAAAATCTAGTTGTAGAGAGTTTTCATGTGTTGATTCAATGCTTAATTTTCTGAAATTTCCCATAAGTGACCTTAAGTTTTCCCTCTAGGATATATAGATTTTTTTTCTTCTGCAGATAATTCTAATACTTCAAAATATTGTCTTCTCTGTATTATTTTCACATATTAAACTGAAATATATATGCATACATATATATATATATAGAGAGAGAGAGAGAGAGAAATTATTCATCAGTTCAGAATGCCATAACAAAATACCACACTGGGTAGTTTAAATAAAAAATAATAATTTTCTCATAGTTCTGGAGTCTGGAAGTTCAAAGTCAAGGTGCTGGCAAGGTTGATTTATTCTGAAGATTTTTGGTGTGTCCTCATATGACCTTTCTTGGTAAGTTTAAGTTCATGGTTTTCCTTCCTTTTATTTTATGGACACTAGTGCTATTAGAGGGCTGGAGCGATAGCCCAGCGGGCAGGGACTTTGTCTTGCATACGGCCGACCTGGATTCGATTCCTCGGTAGCCCAGCAAGCTACCGAGAGTATCTCACCCCCACGGCAGATCCTGGCAAGCTATCCTTGGCATATTCGATATGCCAAGCACAGTAACAACAAGTCTCACAATGGAGACGTTACTGATTCTCGCTTGAGCAAATTGATGAGGAACAGGGATGACAGTGATACAGTGATACTCATTTATTTAGTCTTAGATAACGTTCACTTTGTAGCAAATCTGTTTACATAAAAGAGAGCTCAGCTTCATGTAATTCTCAAATTATATCCATATCCATCAGTATCTGTGTAACTCTTTTGTCTCCACATTTGATTGAAAACTGCGGAGGGGGTAAGTTTAAGAGAGTGTCTTATGATATTCTATTCTATGATATTCTATTCTTTGCTATACTCTGACAAATACTATGCGATATTTGTAAGGTATAGTGTGGGCTGATAATGGCCTGTTTCTTGGGACAGTGTTTACTTTACTTGGTTTAATTTTGTGTTCTAAATTATCTTTAAGTTTGGAATAAGATATATTATATTTTCATCTTGAACAAATTATGTGATTTACTTTAAAAGGGGAGACAGCCATGAAGGGTTAATTGAACTAACAGTGAAAAGACCTTGATTCTGCCCCAGATACTGCTACTAACAAGTAAATACAAAGATAGATGCTCATTTATCCCCTTACTTGAAAGACACATACAGACATACACACACACAAACACACACACATAAAAATTCTCTCTTCCAATTCAAAGGTTATACAGCTCTAGAAAACTATTTCTATAGTTTAGATGTAGGATATTTGAGGGATTTGCCTACTGCATATTTAGTTATTGAAGTTTTTATCTCTTGGGCTGGAGTGATAGCACAGCAGGTAGGGCATTTGCCTTGCACGTGGCTGACCCGGGTTTGATTCCTTCGTTCCTCTCGGAGAGCCCAACAAGCTACTGAGAGTATCCCGCCCCAAGCCTGGCAAGCTACCCGTGGTGTGTTTGATATGCTCAAACAGTAACAACAAGACTCACAATGGAGATGTTACTGATGCTCCAGCAAATTGATGAATAACGGGATGGCAGTGCTACTTTGCTACAGTACTCTATCCAAGTAGTCACTAGGTTCATGAGGTTGACCCCACTTAATCCCCAGCTTCAAGCTCAGGGTGACCTTATAGTCCAGACCTAAGCCAATCAGCATGGTTTATAAAAGTATCCCCTGGGGCAATCTAGAACTGGCCAGAATTGAGTAACTGGCCTAATCAAGAACACAGTGTTGATATGGTATAGATGTCTCCTTTTCACCCTGATGAGAGAAAGAGATAGACTAGAAGATCCTAGTAATCATCTAGCTGCCATCAGGGAAAAGTTTGCCTGAGGATAGTCAGCCTAGAGGAAGATCTAGTGAATGATGAAGAGAATTAGATTGAGTTCTGAGTCCATGGCATGAGCCTCTGGGTGAGTAGCAAGATGGAGCACGGATGAGAGAAAATCAAAGACCATTACCCTAGCAATGGGGTAAGCCACTGGGTCCCAGCTGCAATACCCAGTGCTTCCTCGTAACAGACACCGAGTTAAGGATGAAAAGATTCCTTTGTCATGAAAGTCATTACAACTTACATATCTAAGTGCTGCAGGATGCCAATTCTAGGGCCCCAGAGATTACTGAGAACTTGTAGCCAAGGATCACTGAAAAATCACTTTGTAAATAATCACTTCTAATCGTTTGCAATAATGAAAATTGGCTTTCAGACAAAATTTCAGAGAGTACCTTTTGAAATTCAAAACACAGTTTAAATCAGGGAAATTGACATTACTATGAAGATAGGTTATAATTATTAAATTAAACATGCTCTGTGCCATTCATGAACAAATCTGGACCTAAAGGTAGCTTGAATGAGTCTGCTTATGTTCTCTCTACCAGGTAATTATCTGTGTTAAAAGCTAATGAAATAATAGAGCTAAACTTTTATTTAAAATACGATTATTTCTTTGGTAGCTCAATGTTTTAAATGTTTCTTTGGTCTCATTTGGAAAGTCTGCAATGTTTCCTTGGGGTCATAAACTTTTTGTGTTATTTTTCACAGCAAGGAGGAATATCAAAAAGAGGCAGAGAAGAGTTTAGTTAAGTTATGAAGAAAACTATGTAATGTTTTATTCACAGATTGAACATTTCAAAAAAGTGAATATCTATCCTCAGAGGCAACAGAATAGAAGATATATGATCTCTACCTGGTATACGTAAGAAATGCCACAAAGAGCTATAAATTGGACACATAAGTGACATCACCTCATGCTGGAGTTTTGAATTCCTTACCTGCTTATGTTTTACCAGCCAAGATGAACAGTGAGTTCTTCGAGGCTGGCTTTAAAAGCCTCTCAGGTATTTGAATGTGCAAAGATGTTGATATCAATGTTCAAAGATATCCCAAAGAATTGGTACCAATAAATCTGCATCCTCTTGTGAGGGTTCCAAAAACCCAGTAGAATGTTATATATCTTTTTCCTCTAAATCTAAGGCACCAGAAATTTTTTAATTCAGTTGCTCTTTATTCTCATTTTCAGTGCAAAGTATTACTGTCAACTTGGAGAACTTTAAAAATCACCTCAAGTATATGGGGCAGGTGTGATAGTTCAACTGGTAAGGCACTTGCTTTGCACGCAGTCAACCAGATTTAGATTCCTGATATCTCATATGGTCCCCCAAGACCCCTAGGATTGATTCCTGAATGCAAAGCCAGGAGTAATCCCTGAGTATCACCAGATGGGACTCTTAAAACCAACTGTAACAATAAATAAAAATAAAATATAGTCAAGCACAAAGGAATCTTTATCAGTAGTTCATTGATGTAAAAACTGGTATCAAAGGACTTGGAGATGGTCTAAATCAGCCTTTTTCTTAATGGATGACGTTCCCACACCAGGGGCCCCAGAGTCATGGCAGGGGTAGTAGTAACTTCAGTGCAAATAAGGGCAATTTCTGTTTTCTCACTTAAAGATAGATTTTCAGGAGGTTGCTAAGTAATTATTTTTTTTCCTGAAAAGGAATGGTAGGACAAACACATTTTGGAAACTCTAGTCTAAATCTTATTCGTCATTTTGGTTCTGAATTAGCAAAGCCAACCTCCAAAGTCAAAAGATTTTCTCAAGGCCACAGAGAAATTATAGGAATGCAGAGAGCCTGACCTTAGAAAAGCAGCTTCCTATGGGCGTTACAAGCTCCTGGATGAAGGACATTATATCAATAATGACTCTATTTTTTATTAACTAGACTTGAGAAAATTTCAGACATTCTTTTCCAATGCTCCCATCAGCAAACACAAAAGAAGCAGGATTGCTTTGAGTATAAAATACTCGGGGGATTATGCTTCCCCTTATCCATAAATCAGAGATGAAAGATCGGATGTCAGGACTTGTTACCACACAAGCCCTTTCTGAACAGACTGAAAGATTTTGTTTTACTCTCTGAACGTTAGTGATTGTACTTTGAAAAGAAAATTCAAATGATGACTATTACTACTTGCATTCAGAGACTCGCTAATTTTACCCTTTCATGCTAAATTCTTGCTATTAGACTGTAAATGCAGTACAGATGGAAACCTCATCTATCAGTGGATCCCAGAATGCATAGGCTGCTGAGGCCTCAATACAAATGACATTCATCACTTAAAAGTCATCTTTCATTTACAGTTTTGAGTCATCATTGGGTGTATACTGTATCATGTTTGAAGGCCAGCAGTCTACTTTATTTCTACTGTCTTCCTAAGATAATATTCTTACCCTGTTCCTTGTCTTCGACATGCAAAATACGTTAGCACACATGTATACTGAATACTATATACGCTGTTTGCCTAGAGTGTTTTGCTCTAAGATCTTCACGCAATAATTATTACTCATTATGAAAGTTATTAGCTCAAATATTTCCTTGGAGACATCTATTATCAGAGTACTCTTTAACAACTACCCTATTTTCTTTGTTTACTCTAAGGACAATTTACATTTATTTGCTAATTACTGATCAAATACACTTCAGAGATAAGAATATATTAATATATATGTATAATATATATATAAAACTTCCAATACAGCAAACTGATAGATGTTGTCAGATGAAACCTTTAACAATTCCAACAATTTAAAGGTGATCTTAAAAAAAATCTGCACATTGCCTTCATCCAGAGATGCTGGCTCTAAACATCTTAACTCTAACAGCTGTTGATATTTCTCTTCTACACTACATCTCGACAGCTGAAGATATATTGCTTATTTATTTTTATTTGGTTACTTGGACTTGCTCTCTAGTATGTAAGCTCATGAGAAAAGAGCTCTCATCTTTTTGGCTGTCTATTCCTAACTCCTAAAATGGCAACAGTAAGTAATCAGAAAACATTCATTTATTGTAAAATTCCACATTCCATGCCCTACCTCATAGGATGAGAGGCTATTGTTATACAGGAAAGAGAGAAGAGCTGATTTAGTTTACCACTGAGATTCTATAAACATTATGGCGGCCAATATTCATTTGCAAAGACTGATTATTTAATGGTTATCTGTGTTCTTCAGTTTATTGATATATTTAAAGGGTGATAGAAAAAATTAGCTCAGAGTTTGAAGTAGTTTCTTATATATATATACATATGTATATATGTACATATGTATATATATATGTTGAGTCTAGTCTAGTACTCTTTCTGTCATACAGCATATCTGTGAAAGAGCACGAATAGGTTTATCTCATGTAATCCAGAATGGATAGATGGAAAATAGCATTTTTACAATTCACAACATCCAAGATATAGAAACAACTTTAGTGCAAATTGATACATGGCTGAAAACTTTGGAGGTGGGGAGCAGAATACATAATGGGAAACAATTAAGCTATAAAAAAGTCTTGGGCCAGAGTGATAGTACAGTGGGTAGGGCATTACCCTATCTGGATTTGATCCCCAGCATCCCATGTGGTCCAATGAGCATTGCCAGGAGTAATTTGTGAGCGCAGGATTAGGAGTAACCCCTGAGCATCACTGAGTATAACGCAAATAGTCAAATAAAATGAAATAGAAACAAAATTTTGGCTTTTGTGAAGACATGAATAAAACTTGGGGCAATTGTGTTTAATGATATAAGCTAGAAAGAGGGGCTTGAATGATAATACAGTGGATAGAGTGTTTGCCTTGCACGTGGCCGACCTGGGTTAGATTCCCGGCATCCCATATTGTCCCCAGAGCACTGCCAGGAGTAATTCCTGAGTGCAGAGCCAGGAGTAACCTCTGTGCATCGCTGGGTGTGACCCCAAAAGAATAAAAAAAAAAAAGAAATAAATCTAAAAAGAGATTGTCAAATACAATTCCCACAAATTATATAATGAATAGTTAAAAAATAAACACACAAATAAAATACAATGAAAACAACTTAGACTCTGAAAACAAAATAGTGATTGCCTAAAGAAAAGGTGTAGGGAGGTGAAAGGAACAAGATTAGTGGGTCAACTCGATCAGGGCAGATGGGACAAGAACTTTGGTGGTGGCTATATTAAAATATGTTTTATTTAGGAATGCAATGCATGCTTGAAATTATTATAGCATAAATCAATATTATATTTATATTTTACAAAGTTTTCTGTAGGACTAAGGTAGAAGCATTCTAAAAATAAATCCAAATTCACAATGTCATCGCTGCTGTTTGGAAAGTGGTTTTCTGAGTAGTATTGCGTTCCGTTCCAAGCCTTTCTTATTAAAATGGCTTAACTTCTGTCACACACAAACAAAAGCAAAGACTGTTAGAGAGAAGCTCTGGAAAAAGTGGTTTATGGGAACCCTGAGAGAGAACTATAGCATAATTATACAACTATCCAAACTAATTAATCTCAGCAGAATTTTAACTTTCTTCTTGGGCAATAGTAAAAAAAAAAATCAACCTGATTCCAAAGTTTCAGCATGTAACTTTAACTAAATCAGAATTACTCCAACTCTAGTTCTTTTAACCCTCAACTCCACAAATCACTTCAACCCTAAGTCAGTAAGAGAACAAATGAAAAATGGAAAGAAAACCAATTTTATCATGCTATACAAGTGTGGTTTTTTGTGCAAATCTGAAAGTATCCAGACCATAATCACTTCTTGCATATCCTGATTTTTTTTCAGCTTTATCCTCTTCCCAATTTTGGGGTGCTGCCACATGGCCACTAGCTGTCCCCTCTAGCAGTCCCACATGTTATCCTTAAGGGTCTCTAAGATTTGTTGTATATATCAAGCAAAGCTCTCAAGTGCAATGGTACCACCCGGGTTTACTTTGCAAATATCCTGCCTCATCTAGGAATTTGTTTTGGATTATGCCTTGAACTACAAATTGTTAGCTGGAAGCTCATAGATTTATTAGTTTAATTAATGCTGGGAAAGTACACTAGAGTTTCTCAGGGATTAAAGTTTGAGACTCTATTGTTTGAGGGGGATGGTATATATTTTCCTGTTCCCACATTTGTGTGCCTTTCATCTTCTGACTTGGTGTTCAGACTTGTTGCCAGTTTTTCATGAAACAACCAACAGAAAAATAAAAAGGAAGGCACCCGGGAAACAGAAAAAAAGAAAACAGCTGGTAAGAAATTCTTTTTAAAAGTCCAGGAGCCACTAGGGAGAGGGAATAGGAAAAAAGCTGCATTGACTGACAAGAGATGGAAAATCACTGAACCATAATAGAGCTCACTTGTATTGACATGCGCTAACTAAAGTGAACAGCTGGGGTAAAGTTACTGAGCATCCTATTTCGGAGTTTGGCAGTGGACTCAACTCTATTTGCAAAGCAGGCAGCTATGACAGGATTTTACAGGTTTAACCAGAGCAAAAATGCAGTAAGCCCAGCTGAGCGACTGAAGTATTGCAATGGCAATTTCTCTGCTAGACTCTCTCGTTTAGTGGAAGGAACCCGCTGGTTCTCCTTTCATATCATGGCTTAGGCATATCCCGAGCCTGCTGCTGATTCCCTTCAGTGGAGTCAGGACTGTCATTTAACAGCGTGTTTTTTGCAAGCTCTGGGCTTCATCTGATGCTTTCTCCATAGAGCCAAAAATCAGTACAGAAAAGAATTTATGTAGCAGTACTACTCGGAGCTAACATTAATGGAAGACTTACTCTTTGTCAATCACCGGGATAAATCCCTTTTGTATGGCTCACCTTACTTAATCCTTACAGTAACCTTGTGTGGGTAATAATGTTATTATGCCCATTCTATCGGTGGGATCGAGGCGTAAAGAGATGAAGTCATCTGGCCCAAGGCAGGGTGAGTCAGTGAGAAAGTCAGAATTACCACTTAAAATAATGCTCAAACCTGGGTACTTCCCCAGGAGATGCTACCATCAAGATTCTAGTCATGTGTGGAGACCCTCAAATTCTTCTTTTATGGGTGGTTCTTCTTTGCCTCAAATATTTAACTTAGTTTTAGTTTACTCACATTGGACTCCAAATGTTTTTCTATGTGTTGGTATAGTCCAGCAATTCTTTGCTTGTAACTGCCATTTTCAAATGATTCTCCTCTCTGGGAAGTCTAATATGAGAAATTAGAAAAAAAAAACAAAACAAAACTAGTGAAAGTAATAAAAGAGAGATGCCTGGTATACATCTCTCTCTCTCTTCTCTCTCTCTCTCTCTCTCTCTCTCTCTCTCTCTCTCTCTCCTAGGAACAACCCTGATTATTTTCCTATCCATTAGCCTCTTCATGCTTTGCTTTGAAGATCCAAGTACTTATTTATATTGTGCTGAAAAGACACAGGTAGAGAAAATAGAATAAAAAATGAAGAACATTTTATCTTGATATTTTTTTGTTTCAGTGCTGAGGGTTGAACTCAGGGAGACAGACAATTTTACATTTTAATGGAATAAAAACCCTGTTATTTGCCATATATGGGTTCCCATGTGTGCTTTTCCCTGGCATACTGATTTCACATACACATTTAGAAAGTGTTGCCTCTAATTGTAGTAAAAACATTTAAAAACTCTACCTTTTTTTTTTTGAAATGAATACCAACATGTAGAGAAGGAAAATTCAGTTCTGTGATAACTTTTTGACTTTTATTACTACATTTTCTTTGTTGTAATTTCATCTTTAGCCTTTATGCCTCTCTGACCAACTAATGGAGCTATAGGGAAGATGTTAATAGTTATTATTAAGAGTTGTTCTGTCAGTGGTGTGCACCTAAACTTCAAAGGCCTTCTTAGATTTGATGGCAATACAAGAGAGAAATTATATGTAGATAAAATAGAATCTCTCAGTGCTTACTACCTCTACCTTCTGAACATTTTGTTTGCTGTGTGTAATGCTCTTTCCTGATTCCTGACTCTGACTTACTGTCTCTGCGGAAGAATTACGGCTAGAGAGAGGCCATATGACCATAGTTTAAAGTAACCCCAGGCACTGTCTCATCCTAACCTTGTTTTGGTTTCTTTATGACACGATTTTCTTGTCCTGTGAGGGATTTGAGTACTACTGTTTGTCACCTTGTAATAGGAAGCGTTATGGTCAATAAGAATAAACGCTTATCTGACGTGGCTCCCCAGAGCCTCGCATGACACCTGGCACAGTTGAATGGACGGTGGGGAAATCAAGTCAAGGAAGAGAAAACAGCAGGTAAAACAGGATTTATTTGTTAACCCACACTTCTAGGATGATGACTCTGTGATTTTTAGAGAAGACATCCTAACTTCAAGAAGTATCTTAGTAGATAGATGTATCTCAAGGAATCTTGGTGAAAACTAGGTACTCTGAGATTCAGCAACTATCTTTCAGCATGTAACAAAAATGAACATGTATTAAAAGATTTGAGTTTGAGTCTTACTCCCCAACATATAATGTGAAACCAGAGAAGAAAATCTGTATTTTTTTATTTCTTCATTTTTTAACCACTTTTTATCATTAACATCATTAAGACTATAAAGATTTTCAAGTAACCTTACTAAAACAAATGAAAACACTTAAATACATTTAAACTTCCACTTTCTGCATAGACATGGAGAGTATCATGCTATGTGAAATGAGTCAGAAAGAGAGGGACAGATATAGAAGGACTGCACTCATTTGTGGAGTATAAAATAACATAACACAAGACAGACAACCAAGGACAGTAGATGGAAGGGTCAGGAAGATTGCTCCATAGTTGGAAGCCTGCCTCACAAGCAGGTGGGAAGAGGACAGCTGGAATAGAGAAAGGATCACTAAGCAAATGAGGGTTGAAGGAATCGGTCGGTATGGGAGATGTGTGTAGAAACTAGATAAAGGACCAAACATGTAACCTCTCAATATCTGCATTGCAGACCATAATTCCCAAAAATAGGGAGAGAATATGGGGGATACTGTCTGCCATGAGGTTAGTGGCAGGGGGGGAAATATGGAGGTATACTGGGGATATTGGTGGTGGGGAATGTGCACTGGTGGAGGGATGGGTATTTGCTCATTGTGTGATTGTAACTCAGACAGGAAAGCTTGTAACTATATCTCATGGTGAATCAATAAAATTACAAAAAAAAATTACACTTTCTCTTTCTTTCAAAGTGTAAAGAATTTTTCATTATATGTAACATGGACCAAATTCAAATCAATATCATTTCATTTGATTTGTGATTCTTCCCCCTGTTTATCCATCACTTTATTTCCTCTAGTGCTGAATCTCAACCTGAAAAATGACCCTAAAGAAGGTGGGTTAAAATGTTCCTATGTCACCAACCATAGTCAAGAGGCTCTTTTAGCTCCCTGGGGGAAAATAGCACTTTTGTGTAACTTGGAAAGATTTTAGTCTTTGGCCACAGTGTTATAAAGCCCCATATTCTGAACTTATTTTCCTTTAACTCGGACACTTAAATATTTTCAGTGTTATTTTAGTTTCATTTATTCCTTTTTCCCCTTGGGAATTATTTTGAACTCTTTCACATGAATTCTAGTTATAAAACTGCAGGGCTGAACTGACACAGACAGAAAAGAGAAGCAAGAGAGTGTTGCTGTGGGAAATGAACATAAGAGCAAAAACACACTCAGACAATCCAAACAAGGAGTGAGTACCTCTGAGCACCACATTGACTTAGCCGTTGTTAAAAGCCCCAATCAAACTGACCTGTAGTTGAAATCTAAATGAACCATCACTAGCTGCCCAAATGATTAGATCTTGTTGTGTCTCAGATAACTCATTGTTGAATCACAATAATAATCCCAGGCAAGGTGGTTGTGAAGGTTGAATTGTTTATGAAATTCTTAGAACTGTGACTGGCATACAATGAATATTTCATGAGCATCTTCAAGTTTGACAAATACAAGATGATCTCATTCATGTGTGACATATAAATAAAAAGAGAAAGCAAGGGAATAGGCAGTATTGAATAGCAAATCCTTGGGCATTCCTACAGAATGGTGTAGGGGAGAGATTTGTTGGGGATTGAAGGGTGAACTAAAAGTGACAAGGGGACAATGGTGGATAGTCTTTGACACTTTGACATTGATGAGAGTATAGCAACTTTGTACATCAAATACCAACACTTGGAATTGGGCTAACACAACCATAATAAATACAATAATTTAATTATTTCTATATTTATATCATTAGAAATACAATAAACACAATTAATTAAAAGAAGGTTTTAAATCAAGAAAGTCACAGTGAAGTATGAATAGGCTACCATTCATACAAAGGCAGGTTTAAATTCTAATTTCATTAAGTCCTAGCAGCATAATAGTGGATAAAATATTTGAGTTTTGTTTCTTCAGCTATAAAATATTATCATATTAACCTTAGTGAGACAAAACTATTCAGAAAAATACATTATTAAGGGACATTTGAGAGTGGATAAAGAGTTGAGTATAGATTGGAAAGAAGGGGTGGAGCAAAAGGAAGTCCCTATTGATCTAAGAAAATAGGAGAGAAGTTTCAGCATTTCTTTTCTCCTGAAATAGTACTGTCAGCTTGGTAAAAGTGAAATAAAACAAAGACCAATTCCTTATAGTTTATCAATGTAAACATACTCCACTCTTCTAACCCACACTTTAGGCTCTGTTTACAAAGACATTAAGAGAACATTTTGTGTCCATGTCTAAATCCAGAAGCAGTTCAGTTCTGTCTGTATTTCCCCGTCATACACAGCACTGTAAGAAAGTGAGGTGAAACCTCAAAGAAGGGACCGGTATCAAGAAGTAAAATCTTTGCTAAAGCAGATGATGAAAATTTGAGCTGCTAGAGGAATCAAGAAAAGAGTGAGAAGGAGGACTCTTAGCTGGGTAGGATAAAATGTAGATTGGGGTCAACCTTTCTAGATTTTCAAGGGGACCATATATCCTCCAATATATCTAGATGAGATGTTGATTAGGTTAGGTCTAATTTATTTACTCTATAGGGTATTATTATTATTATTACCACTACCTCCCCTCCCCAAAAAAAAAGACAAAGAAATGTGTTAAAATTCCCAACTGGAAATGAAAAAGAGCTGGTTTGAATGAAGCTTTGCCTGATCCTAGAACTTATGCTGTTAACTAACCTCACGCTGTTCCTTCACTCCCAGCCTGGTCTTCAGAACCCTGGTCTTAAATTTTCCTCTTTATAGGATATTATGGGAAGTCAAAGACATATGAGATTTTACTTACCAATGCCTAAAAATCTAGGACCAGTTTATTAGGTGTTTTTAGAACATGTGAATTTAAATAATATTTCCCAAAGAAACACATATGAGGGGAGAAAAAGATTTATATCAAAACTCTTTTTTCTAACATTAAAGAGTAGAGTTTCTTCCTTGCTCAGGACCTGTGGGAAGGAGGGTGGGTGGGTGATTTGACCTGTAAATTTAATGGGGGTCAGCATTAGAAGGGTTAATTACACCTGGGTAAGTGTCTTGCTGTATGGCTAAAAATTTTTAAGAAAAAAATTTTGATTAAAAATTTTACTTTAATTTCAAAAGTTATGTTTTCAACGTGAGGATCAGTAAGACAAGGATGTGTTCTTGTGAGAAGAGCATTACGTGCTTTCACCATTCATTTTGCACTGGTTCATGCAAATTATGTAGCTGGTTCTTCCAGCTCTGTAAATGAAAGGTATGCTTTAATGCAAAACTAGAAGAGCCAGTAGGTGGTAGGTAGGTCCTTTACCCACCAACTCTATGATAAAAATCACTTAGTCCCAGACAGGAACCAGAGAGTTCTCCTTTCACCAGTATTTGATTTACTGTGTTTAACTGAAAATAATGCAAGGCTTTTAAACCAGTGTTTCAGAGACTTGGTAAATATGGGTGATGTATCTTTGGTTCAATGACAATGTCCTAGTTTTTAAGACTTGGTGCTGATCATTTTAGATTTAAACTTCTTAGAAAAAAATAATAAAATTACATTCGCATGACCTCCAGGCAGCAGATGTGTTTATAAAGCCAATGGTCCTTGGAAATTCAAGCAACAGAATAGCCAAGACCACAGGAATCCCTGGCAAATGATACTTTATGTCTTGCTGTATCCAGGTGTGATTCCTTTTCTGTGCTTGTGTTACACCCGCACTTCATCTTCAAAGACAGTTTTAAAAAGCTGGACTGAACTGATCTTTAAAAGCATAATTTTAAAAACAATTTTCTAGTATCTAGTGATGAAGAATGATGATCACTTTGAGTAAAACTAAGCTCAAAAAACTGAACCAAAAAAAAAAACAACCTGAACCTATATAAATGTTTGGAATACAAGAAATCAATCTGCCCATTAGCATGCTAATAAATGCAGAATATTTCTATTCTTAATTAATTGGCTAACTAAACAGAAAGGCTTGGGTGAAACAGAAGCATGATTATTTAACAAGAAAAATCAAGAAGGGCGTGTGAATAACAATTACATAATTAACATATAATAAAGAACATTTGAGTTTCAATTATTCCTTATTGGCAGATCAGCTACATCCACCAGAATCTCTTTCATTTTACTGAAAATTGAGCCTTTGAAGCTTAAACAATTTTAGCACTTGGTCTCTAATATAAATTTACTTATTAAAAGTGTTCGAGAGCAACATGATACATTTAACTACAAGAGCAAGGCCAATTAAGAAACTAATTTGGTCAAGTAAAGATGTATTATTCTTCATGCCCAAATATCAAAGATTGAACTGCCTGAATTTAGTGTGTTAGTTTGTAAGAACAGTTATTGTAATCTCAGGTTATAATGAAAAAGAGAGAAGCAGGTTAGAGAGGTCACAGTCCTGGTAAAAAAAGGTAAGATGCTTGGCAGAAACATATCATATCATATCATATCATATCACATCACATCATATATCATTTTATATTTCTGTATGGCTATATAAACTATATTATATTATTATGACTTTCCAGATAAATGAGACTGATAAAACAGATATAGATGTTATATATATAAGATATAGAAATAGTACAGAAAAATAAAAAGTTTATATGTATATAGATAGCTTATGAACATATATATACATGCATACAACATGCTTTGAATACCAGTTCTTCAAGAATTCCACTTATAACAAAGTTTTTAGGGATTTGGTAAGGGGTCTTGAACACATTTGTGATGTAGAGGAGGGGTATAATTGTCTAAACCACAGACCAATAACACTGTAAGCAATCTTCCCTGAACTACAAAAAACAAACTTAAAAATGTGCCTATTTCAGAGATTATCTTGGAGTTGGGGATTGGGAAAGAATCTAGGGGGAAATTAACATGGGTGTTGGAACACTGTATGCCTGAAACTCTATTTTGAACGACTTTGTAAATCACAGTTCCTTAATACAAACAATTTTTAAAAGGAGGCTTTTAGTCAGATATGTTTGGAAACATGGAGCGTTATAGCTTACCACCACTGGAGACTATATTTGTTTTATGAAGTTCTTAATAAATTTTTCTGTAATCTATTCACTGGTGTTGGGGTTATCATATCCCAAATCCATCATGCACAACTTTTTTTTTCTCTATGCAATGCCTCCTCACATTCAAGAATCACTATCACTATCATCCCATTGATCATTGATTTGCTCTAGCAGGCCCAGTAATGTCTCCATTCTTCCTAGCCCTGAGATTTTAGCAGCCTCCCTTTACTCGTCCTTCCCAATGATGCCACATTAGAGGCTCTTTCAGGGCCAGGAGAATGAGACCCATCATTGTTACTGTATTTGGCATATAAATACACCATGGGGAGCTTGTCAGCCTATCCTGTATGGGCAGAAAGCTCTCCTTAACTTGCCAGGTTCTCCGAGAGGGAGAACTAGGCTATATGATGTCACGTGGCCGCTGTGTAGCCACATGCTTCTGGAAGCTTGCTTTTATATTCTTTGGATGTTGTCTATTGATGGGATTATACAGCACCAGGGGCAGTTTGTGGGTGTGACCACATAGCTACTGGAAAATGGGGGATCTGGGTGGAAGAGGCCTAGTCCCAATCTGAGCAGGCTTGGAGATCTCAGCCCCAGGTCCCCCACACCTGGGTTCCTCTGCCGGTTCCTTCATGGGTGAGGCTCACCCAAGCATGTGGAGAGTGGCCTTGAGGATAGCTTTGACTGGGTTCCAGAGGTCTTCGGCTGCTGGGGCTCTGCTTGGGGAGGGGAGGGAGACCCAACCCACCCTCTCTGAGGGGACCCAGTGAAAACAGCCAGGCACGGGAGCAAGAGACTCATTGAAGAATAAGAATATTAAAAAGTATTTAAATAATTACAGAACCAAAAAAAAAAAAAGAAAAGATAAGCTCAAGGCATCTTGCACTTTAGGTAGCCTTTGTACAAATTACAAAAATAAATTTCTATATAATCAAGAAAAATAACCCTATGGTTTACAGCACACTGTGTAAACTGAAAAACAGAGTCATGGCCAATGCCCTTTAAAAACAGGCGGAACACTTTCAGCCCTTTTGGAAAACAATATGGACGATTCTCAAAAAATTAGAAATTGAGCTTCCATTTGACCCAGCAATACCACTCCTGGGAATATATCCCGGAGAGGCAAAAAGGTATAGTAGAGATGGCATCTGTATTCCTATGTTCATTGCAGCACTGTTTACAATAGCCACAATCTGGAAAAAACCAGAGTGCCCAAAAACAGATGACTGGTTAAAGAAACTCTGGTACATCTACACAATGGAATACTATGTAGCCGTCAGAAAACATGAAGTCATGAAATTTGCATATAAATGGATCAACATGGAAAATATCATGTTGAGTGAAATGAGTCAGAAAGAAAGAGACAGACATAGAAAAATTGCACTCATATGTGGAATATAATGTAACTGAGAAGTACAAGTTGGCAATGATACAACTTCTGGCATATATCTCTCTGGACTTAGTTACTAAAATACTAAAATACAGAAACCCAAAACCGAGAGGCTGCTAAGTGTGGTCACTCGACCTCATACCTCTTCATTCTCAGCAATGGAAAACAAATTATCTAATGCTTCCTTTTCAGCAGGTCTGACTTTAGGGGAGAGACTCTCCAAACAATAATAGTGAGTTTTGTTGAAATATTGAATGCAATCAAAGTGAAAGTAAAGTGAAATTTATTAGTTACATAGGCGGGGGGGGGCTAAGGGTGGGGGGGCTAGGGGCGTGGGGGGGGCTAGGGGTGTGGGGGTGCGGGGTGGAGCTATACTGGGATTTTTGGTGGTGGAATATGTGCACTGGTGAAGGGAAGGATATTCGAGCATTGTATAACTGAGACTTAAACCTGAAAATTTTGTAACTTTCCACATGGTGACTCAATAAAAATTTTTTTTAAATAAATAAATAAATAAAAACAGGCTGAACACTGTCCTAACATGTTGGGTCACTGAACTAGTAGCTGAGGGTTGAGGCTACCACTCCTTCCCTTAGCCCATTCCTGAAATTTCATGAAGTTTATAGATAATCTTACACATCAGTAGACAACATGTAGGATGCTTTGGCTAACACAGAAATGACATTTTGTTTTGGGACCATACCCAGCAATGCTCAGGGATTCTCCTGATTATGCATTTGAGAAATACTCTTGGTGATGCTTAGGGGGCCATATGGGATGCCAGGGATCAAACCCGGTTGGCCACATGCAAGGCAAATACATTTTAGGCTCTACTATTTTCCAGGCCCAGAAATCACTTATTGAAAAATATTGTAAAGAGGAAATAATACTTTGACCCATGTATCCAAAGCACTTAAATGCAGTGATTTAAGTGTTTTAACACACTGAGATCTTTAAGTCATCAACTAGATCTATCCTTTGAACCTTCTTCATTAGAAACTGAATAATAATAATAATAATAAAAATACTTTTAAAAATGTCTAGTCTACTTACATGAATCAAGATAAGCTCAAGGCATCTTGCACTTTAGGTAGCCTTTGTACAAATTACAAAATAGCTATTCTCCTAGGAACTTAACATTATAAAATGCTTCCCAACCTCTGGATTTCCAAAAGCCTTGGGACAGAGCTGGAGCATGAAGCTGGAGTTTCATCTTCAATGCCCTGTTGACTAGGTGCCTTTGAGAGGAGCAATGAATGCATGGCTACTTGTGTTGTGGGAAAGGGATGAATCTGAGCTGAAAGAAAGACCAAAAGGAGGAAGAGTGATG
Source organism: Sorex araneus (assembly GCF_027595985.1). Classification (NCBI taxonomy): domain Eukaryota; kingdom Metazoa; phylum Chordata; class Mammalia; order Eulipotyphla; family Soricidae; genus Sorex; species Sorex araneus. Next base: position 17,569,764 of record NC_073307.1, on the reverse strand, counting down.
AAAGCAGTACAAAATGGTATGTTTAAACATGTTTCAGATTATAAGGCCCTTTGTATAGTATACACTTGGTTGATAGCAGCTATGAAAGGCTTATTGACATATCTGAACTTATGGTAATTCTAGACTTGTTTTTCTTTAAAATGAGATCGTATTTCCATTATTTTATTTTAGTAGCAGGAGCACTTGGGCCAAAATTCACTGCTCCATGAGTATATGGATTTTAGGACACTCATTCACTCATTCACCCCTTACTAAATGGATTAAGAAATTTCTTTGAATATAACATTGTTCTAGTCCTATAGGAACTATGGGAAACAAATAAAAATCATTGCTCTGTGATACGCTAGTAAATACAATAAGACAAATGATAATGAATGTAATGAGAGTAATGGCAGAAGGAATATGTGTCGATGAATAGGAGTGGTGTCCCTTTCACCCCTTTTGACTTCTCACAAGGACTAGGGATGAGTCTTGAAGAAAAGGATCTATAAGTGAAACCATAAGAGGGCAACAAAAAGTGTGAGTTTTGAGAAACCCAGAATGATGGGTGGGGGGGGATTAAAATCATATATAGTAAGTATATAGTAAGTGTTTGCTTGACATTGTTAATACCTGTTTTAGAAAAAGACTTTAAGCAAAAATAAATATAATATAAATAGTCATCCAAAAATGTCATTGCGGGGCTGCAGGATAGCACAGCAGGTAGGGCGTTTGTCTTGCACACGGCTGACCTGGGTTCGATTCCCAGCATCCTATATGGTCCCCCGAGCGCTGCCAGGGGTAATTTCTGAGTACATGAGCCAGGAGTAAGCCCTGTGCATCACCCAGTGTGGCCCAAAAAGCAAAACAAAATGTCATTGCATTTATTTATCATCAGCTGTGATTATCATTAATGTCATAATAATATGATGTTGAACAACATTATTTAAGGACACGGTATAATTATTGAATAGGATAGGACAAGAAGAAATGAGACCCATACAGGAATCCTGGAGAGCTAAGAAGATGGTGGTGGTAAGAGTAGTGGAAAGTGGATGAGTTAGAAAGCTAGCTACTAGATAGATATAGCTGGGCTTGGTAAGCATTTGTTAGGGGAAAGAATTAGGATAGAGGGAGCTGAGTGAGAGTTTTAAGAATGATTTCCAGGCTTCCAGACAAATCAACTTGGTGAGCAATAGTGCCATTTAATGAGATATGCAAGTAATTCTGATTGAAAAACATGTTCTGTGAGGACAATGTAGTTCATTTTGGTTACATTGGGTCTGCAAGTTAGTAAGACAGAGCAATAGCTATGTCCAGAAGGCAGTAACATTAAAATAGGTAGTCATTCATCATCATGATCATCATCATCATCATCATCCTGTTGATCATCGAATTTATCGAGTGGTCTCAGTAACGTCTCCATTCATCCTAGACCTGAGATTTTAGAAGTCTCTCTCTACTCGTCCTTCCCAATGATGCCTCATTGGAGGTTCTTTCAGGTTCAGGGGAATGAGACCCAGCTTGGTACTGATTTTGGCATATTAATACACCATGGGGACCTTGTGAGGCATTCCCATGTGGACAGGAAACTCTCGTTTGCCAGTTTCTCCCAGAGAGAGAAGTAGGCTAAAGGGTATCGTGCGGCCGCAAAGGGAGCATGCTTTTAATTCTCTGGATGTGGGCCATTCATGGTATTCCACAGTGCCAGGGGAAGTCCCTGTGTGTGACCACCTCACTACTAGAAAATGGGAAATCTGGATGGAGGAGGCCCAGTCCTGATCCAAGCAGGCTTGGAGGTCTCAGCCCCGGGTCCCACACACCTGGGTTCCTCTACCCATACCTTCATGCATGAGGCTCATCTGAACAAATGGAGAGGGGCCTTGAGCATGGCTGTGGCTAGGCTCTGGAGGTTTTGGCTGCTGGGAGCTCTGCTCGGGGTGGTGAGGGAAGCTGGAGCCCATCCCCTCTGAGGGGCCCCGGGGAAGACAGCAAGGTTCGTGGGCAAGAGACTCTTGCCCTCGGAGTCATTAGGATGAATAATGAAGGAGTACACACAGTAAGAAGAAAAGGGGCGACATGAGGCTGCTCAAGCAGAAAAGTGTATAGAGGATGATAGTTGCAGAAGAATAAGAGACAATTCAGAGTGCTGATATCCAAAGAAGGGTAATATTTCAAGAGAAATTAATGATTGAAATTTAAGGCAATGGAGATTAATTAAGACTGAAATAATAATGTAACAAATACATTATGACTGGGAAATGGTCATCATATTTGGCATCTGGTCGGTCACTGGAGATCTGAGTCGACAGTGCTTCTGTGGACATGAGGACTAAAATTACTGAATGGACAATGAAACTTCAGTATACTTTGTGGATATTAGGATTTAGATAACTGAATGGGCATGGGTGGAGTGGAACAATGAATTTGGCAATGAGGAGGGGAAGGCTGAGAGAAAGCTTAGAGGTGTGCCATGGTTAGAACCTTTATGGTTGGAGTAGGGAAAGAGAGTTGGAGGGAATGTGACTCTGTTGTCTTTAGAGAAAAAGAGGAACTTCAAAATACAAGAGGAAAAATAATCTGGCTGAGACAAAGTCCTTGTAGAAGGCAGAATAGATAGCAGAGATAGAATGCAGAGCAGCCTTAGCCTTGAGTTGAAAGATAGAACTTTCTCACATGGGCACAGGAGAGGAATGTCTGGGGAAAAATACAAATTTAAGAGTAGCAGTCAAGAAAGCTAAGGTAATTTATCCTTCCTGACTGCTTTTATCTTTTTCAATGAAGTGAGCAGAATAATCACCTAAAAGGGATAGCCTCATTTTCAGCTATTTACTATACTTGTTCTTCACTCGATTATTCTTCATTACACTGATTCTCATTGTTGTATTGATTATTGTTTGAATATGTCCAAAAAACTTACTCACTTTGAAAATTTGAAATTTCAGTTAAAGTACACAGTTGGTTGGTGATTAGAGGGCAGTTTCTTATAGACAAGAGGGATCTCAAATGACTTGAAGCACTTTTGCAACTAGAGAGAGCATTTGAATTCATATTGCATAGAATAAAGTTTAGAGAAAAGACTTTCAATCATTTCATTAGGAGAATATGAGAAATCTCTCCTAAGATATTGGGTTTGTTCTAGCAACCTCCTCGCTTTCTCTCTCTCTCTCTCTGTCTCTCTCTCTCTCTCTCTCTGTTTCTCTCCCTCTCTTTCTATGTGTGTGTTTCTGGTTCACTTCAAGACTCCAGCAATTGCCAAATTTACAATATACTGTCTTTTATTCTCATCTCAAAATACTTGCTTGTTTTTCCCCTCCCCCCAAATATAATTTTAATCGCAAAATGATTTATCAAAGTCAGAGAGGTGATTGACAAAATGCCTATTATTTTTAACTTGTAAAATTAAAGGTTTTCTTTGAAAACCTGACTTCAGATCGCAGTGTTTTTTGGCTCATCTTTTTTTTTAATTGAATCACTGTAAGATTCAGATATAAAAATTTCATTTTTGAGTTTCAGTCATACAATGATTGAACACCCATACCTCCACCAGTGCACATTTTCCATGACCAGTGTCCCCAGTATCCTCCACCCCCACCCTGATTTCTAACCCTCCCCCTGCCTTTATGGCAGACAATTTCCCCCATACTCTCTCTTTACTCTTGGGCATTATGGTTTGCGATATAGATACTAAGAGGCTATCATGTTTGGTCCTTTATCTACTTTCAGCACACATCTCCCATCCCGAAAGATCCAACCGTTATTGACTTAGTTATACCTTCTCTATTCCAGCTGCCTTTTCCCCCAGCTCATGAGCCAGACTTCCAACCATGGAGCGATATTCTTGGCCCTATCTCTACTGTCCTTGGGTGTCATCTTCATTTCTGATTTCACAGCTGAGTTTATGGAAGAAATCTAATAGCTTAGCCCAAGTAAAAGATTAATAAAGTGGCAAGAAAGACTGGGAAAGGGCAAGATGCTGAATGTCTTCTGGACCCCGTGCTCTGTGAGGGGGTCTCATCTAGAGGATCCTTCAATGCTGCCATGATAACAAAAAAAAAACAATGGTGATGACGGTCCCCAAACAATACTGAAGTGACAATGAGGTCTGGAAAATGTTTAAGAAATATACACTTACAGCTTCCAGGATTTCTGTCAATTGAGAGAAATGCTCCTTGTTTATCAGGCTCTTTCCAACCGCCCTGCCTCCCCCATTCAGACTCTTCCATTTTCTATTTAATGAAAAGACTTGGAGACGAGCTACAGGTTGGTGAAAGGGTTAAATCAGAGATACTTATTTGAGTTTGTCTTTTCACTTTCACTTTGGTACCTAGGTTTGGCCATCCAATCCTGTAAAAACCCTTACATTTATTCAACACACGTCTTGAAATCATACCTTGTAACAGTTATCTCCTTAATTTTTTATACTTCCCATTATTTCTTTTATTTGGATTTATTTTTAATTGTAAAAATAAAACAAGGTCAAATATCATATGAGATTTTTAAAAAGTTAATATTCTCTGCTGCCATCTTCTCCAGTTTTGCTCTTTTCAACTCAAGGGGACCATTTGTAATATTTTGAGGTATTTTCTGCTATGTCTTTCTGCTACCATCACATTACATGTCAACCACTTTATTGGTCATAAAATAAAATATCCAAAAGCATTTATTATTATTATTATTATTATTATTATTATTGTTATTATTATTGGTCTGGAGCAGTAGCACAGCTGGCAGGGCGTTTTTCCTTGATGAGGCAGACCTGGGTTCGATTCCTCTGCCCCTCTTGAAGAGCCTGGCAAGCTACTGAGAGTATCTCACCAGCACGGCAGAGCCTGGCAAGCTACCCTTGGTGTATTCGATATGCCAAAAACAGTAACAACAAGTCCCACAATGGCGATATTACTGGTGCTATCTCAAGCAAATCAATGAGCAATGGGATGACAGTGATACAGTGATGATGATGATGATGATGATGATGATTATCCATTATTTTTCTGCCTGCCTGTTCTTGGTATTGTAGCCTATACATAGTGATTATATCTTAGGAAGTTCCGTACATAGAATTACAGGAATTATTGAGAAAAATAAGAACTTATCAGATATCTTTATTTTTGTTGATAAGAGAACCAAGGTAGGGAGTGGGAAAAAAGAAACATATATATATATATTAATTTCAGGGAATGAATTTGAATCAAAAGCTTCATAACTTAAAATTCAGATCTTGGTAAAGGTCAGTAATCTATCAATATCCCAGTACAATTTTTATTTCAGGCTTTTTCGGTCACACTTAGTGATGTCCTAAACATCACTAGCTCTGATTAATCCTGGCTCTGATTAAGGAATTACCACTGGTTGTGTTTGAGGGACCATATGAGATGTCAGGGATTGAATCTGGATCAGCCACGTGCAAGACCTTACCCACTGTACTATCACTCGTGCCTCTTAAGTTTTAAATTTATGCTTCCCCTTCCCTTTTTATAACTTGTCATAGCAAAATTACAAGGAAGTTACAAGGCAAATTTTATAAGCAAAAGTACAAGGAAAATTAATCTTGAAAGATAATATATGTCCCAGAAGCAGTCATAAAATGTTACAGAAATATACCTGGGGAAATCAATAGAAAGAACTAAAGAGGATAGTTTGGTTTGTTTTATTTATCCTGAGAACAAAGAAAGGGGCAAGCAAGAGGACCTGAAGAATGAATAAAATAATAATTGGTGCAGAAGGATAAATGAAGGTATCTGTAGTGTTGCTCTTCCTAGAAGTAAGGAGCACTGAGACACGTAAGAGAAACACAGAGTACCTCAATAACTGAATCAGCCCCAAGCCTCTTGGCCTACCACTTAGGTGACCTGCCTTATACAAAGTTCTATGTGCATAACAACTATATTTTCTCAAACTAGGGCATATCATATAATCACAGAAAAGCTCATTTAAAATGTAAATGTTATGCTGTGGAGTTACAGAAATAAATCAAGGTTTTTATCACTGATTTACAGCAATATAATTAGTGCTACCAAGTTCCCGTGTGTAGCAGGGTGAAAAAATATAACATTACATATTTCATTTTAGCGGAGGTTCCCCAAACATGAAAACAAGATTCTAAAGTAACAGGAGTCATAATTAAACACCTTTCAGGGAGTAGGCTGAGGCATTCTAAAATCAGCTGTGCAAGCCTTAGGCATTGCTTTTCCTCTGACTCTGAAAGAAGTGAAGTTGAAAGACTTGGGTAAAGAAAGGAAAACTTAGGAGTCCATCTCTGCTGCAGAGAATGCTTCTTACAAGGGATGAAGGTCACATCCCTTCAAAGTCTGGCTCAAATCCTTGACCAAAAAATATGGGTATATGGAATACACACCATCGTGGGACAACTCTGAAGGCTATTAGAGATCTAGAGCTCCCTACAGGTTTGTCCAAAGCTGCTCTGGACTCTGATTATTTAAGCACCTGCTTCTACCACATCCCTTCCCATCAACCCCATAAACACGTCTCAAGAATCATCCTGCACTCAACATTCTATCTCAGAATTAACATCCAAGAAATCTACCCCAAGAAAAATGAGTAGGGGTTTCCCTCTTTCCTGAAGCTAAGCAGAAGAGAGGAGGGCTTTAGAGAACATTTGGAAGTTTGACCAATGGTTCCTGGATTTGGGAAACATCATTGACTCTGCTCTCTCCTGCCAGACTACTATTAAGAGTTAGTGGCCCCCCAAAACAGTTGAAAAAGAGAAAGGAGAAGAGTGTATAAAGATGATTATGCTACAATGAAGGGCATCCTCACCTTATGCTAAGGACAGGGCAAACGTGTGAGCATGACTAAGACCAAAATGGCACAGAGCAGGGGAACCTCACAGGAAGACATGGTACATGCCAACCCCTTAGTTACCAACTTCTTAAATGCTATCCCAAATTTGAATACTAGAATTGAAAACAATTTGGGGCTGCATCTGGATTTAGGGACAGAGATGCTAACTCTGACAAGGAACATCATTCAGGGCAGCAGAAAGAGGGGAACTGACAGCAGCATATTACTTGCCATCTCTGGAAATGACTGATAAAGAAAAGAGGCTTCTTCATTATGATAGATGAGTTGACATAGAAAATAAGTATAATGGGATTTGCCATTCTCCACACCAGATGCAGAAGTAAATTTGCAGACAAACAGATCTGTGCAGATTGCCCTATGATGGAGTCTTCAAATTCTCCCATTGATAGTGAGGCAGTGGCCCTGCATTAATTGGCTTCTATAAAGCTTGTCTCATGCTCCCTTTATTACTTCCTATCAGGGTATTCAGACTTCCATTTCTTTCATGCCCCTATGCCTTTGCACACGATAGCCCTATTTGGCTGGAAATTTCAGCCCCTCTCATTCCTATTTGTTCTTCAACGTCCAGACTCTGGGATTTTACTCTTTGAGAAATCTGCCAGAAATATACAATTACTCCATTCCCAAAGCGACTACCATCCCCTGTCTTGTATCACAATGTGTGTGTCACTCTGTGTTGAAATATTTATTCTTTGCCTTGACTGCAAGTTCCCTGGAGGTAGCTATTCCTTTGTGAGTATGTTCCACTCTCAGCACTAGAAATGCCATATGATAAACTCACTTTTGAATCAGTGAGAGATGCTGTAGAATAATCTGGGACCCTTCACTGAGAGGATGAGAGTGAAAATATGTTGTTGAACTTCTTGGGTCAATTGGCTTAGCAAGGATTGGCCATTGTTTCCTACAAAATAGAATTCAAATTCGCTAATGATCCTAAAGGGGCTTTTCTACAACTCAGCTTTGCATAGCTGAGATCTTTAATAATATAGACACTAATCCACCCCACTTGGAATTCTTGCTATTTGAAGAAAGAAATCTCACCTGACAGATGGATTAATGTTTAGGCAGATTGTATTTGCACAGCTGCAGAGGCTTTTTCAAACAAGATGTTTGCACTCTACTTTATTTATCAAAAAGTTTGGCGATCAGGTGAAAACACAAAACCATTTAGGCAGAGAGAAACGTGGGAAACACAATGTCTACTAGAGAACATTTCTAGAAATCTTTTGAAAATGTCTCTCTTCTTTCTGTGTGTGCATGAGAAACATACACACATGAAAACACACACATACACACATAGAGAGAGGGGGGAGGGAGGGATAGAGAGAGAGAGTGAGAGAGAGAGAATGAAAGTTCGGGAACTATAATTACAATCATTCAGAATTCAGCATGAGTCAGGGGAAAATAGAAACCCGGATGGCCAGGAGCCTAGACAATCCATTGAGAAGCCTGATCACACAACAGACCTCAGATCAGCTCTAAAGCTGTCTTGTGAAGTCTGTCCTAGAGGGATTCCCTTAGTTCATTTTTTCTTTGCTAAGCAACTGCCTTACTATATGAAGAATGGTAATGATGCAACTGGAGGGACAGAAACAGAGTTCTTATTCAATGCGGCAGTAGTAGAAAAACTAGATGACACATATAAGTCAGCAAGAGTAACTTATGGGCATAGAATAGACATAAGAAATACTCCCTACAAGTTTAGGGGAACTGAAAACTTTTATATTTCATACATTCATGTAAAATTTCTAGGATCAACTCTACTGGCTTCAATTATGGCTTGGTAGCCTCTCTTCATATAGGAAGAGTATTGTTGAATCTAAATTCATTGTGGATAAGCTGGTAAGAATGATCCTTTTGAACAGACAGAAAAAGAAAGGGGATTTTGTAAAACGTTGGCGCTTTAAATTCATACCATCAATTATGCGAAGAGTGGAAGCAGCAATGGTGATAAGAGCTATGGGATTTCCAGCCTCAGAACAGAAGTTCTTTCACATAGCAAGGAATTTAAAAGGTGGGTGAGAAAAACGGACTATGGTACACCCTATAGTAGTATTACTTTTGGGAGACTTTCATGTTTTATGGCACTTTCTTTAGATAAAGTATGCTGGTTGAAGAATCATAGTCAACTGTTAAGCAAATAAATAGAAGAAAATATTTGGAACATAAAGAAAAACAGAGATAGAGAGACGGAGAGAGGGAGGAGTGAGTAGAGAGAAAGAGACAAAGAGACAGAGAGATAGAGAATGGGAGAAAAATATACACTACGCTGTAGGCCAGAATTCCCAGTACTCAACAGTTGAATAATTAATCCCCTGTGATGATCCTTTAGTAGAAATATTGCAGAAGGTCGAAACTGATGCAATTTTGGAAACCAAAAGTAACACATTGAAGAGCCCACATCACACATGGCTTATTATGTTCAGTACAAGAAATCTTCTTTATGGAATATTTTCTCTCCTGTTGCAGTTTTCTTGAAATAAATGTCTGCAGAAGTCAAGAAGTCATATAAGAACGAGAAAGCTTAGGAAGAAAGAAAAACAGGGGATAAACTAGTTTTCAAGCTTAAAGGAGTTTAATGAGAGCTAATGATGCATGTAGCTGTAGGTTCTTAATTGGGTTGATTGATCTGGCAAAACTGCTTGACAACATCTTATTCTTCGTTAGAGGCCACTACTGTAGAAGATGGAACATTCTCTGGGCTATCACCCTTTTCAGAACCACTTATCCATAATTATGAGTTCATATAATTTGGGTCTCACTTATTTTACCCACCAGCTTCCATACTCACTCAATCACCATCAAGACACATGAGAAAACTATGAGAAAACTGAACCCTCACCAAGGGAACTGGCTAAGGAATAATCACGATCCTTGTGAAAAGAAATGAAAAGATACACGCCATTTTTTTTTTTTTTTGCAGGAGCTTTTTGTGAAAAGAAACTTTTCTCAGAAGTAGTTAATTTGGAGTACCTGTTGGAGAATAACATGAAGAAGAAGGAAAGTTGAATGAAAACATAGGCATGAATTAGCATGAGTTTGAGTCCCTAGATCTGTCTTAAACTAGAAATAACCCTGAATGTCCAATTTAGAGAGTCACTTCCTATTCCTGTTGAAAGCAGAGTTGTCATGTGCCCCAGTCTTACTAATACGTATAAACAGAGCAAAGCTAAGATACTAACTTTGCTAAGTTAAATTTCAAAAAATCACATTAGCTGGGACTCTGCAGTTATAGTCGGCAAAACAGAAAAACAAAACCACAGATTTATCATCTCATAGACATCCCTATCAAACAACTCTCAAACTCTTTTACAATGTTATCTTTTGTGTTTGCTGGCATTTGGGTCTTTAAAGATAGCACAGTGGTTTAATGGATCAATAAACACCTTTACCAAGTTTTACCTTTGCCTCCTGAGTCTCATGCCATGCCCCTAGACAGAGTCCACTATTCCCATATTTATTCCAATGTTTCTATTGTTTGCCTTTTTCTATTGTACCGGAGAAACAGTTTAGATGATTTCAAACTCATATACACGACAGCTCTCCAAGAGAGCAGACACTGGCTATATTCGAATATATATTCCTAGAGTCTAGTACTGTGCCTACCACACTAAGTACTGCTTTGAATTAAATTTGATTCAACTCAAATTTTCTCTCTGATGCCATTCAGTACCGAGTCTCTGCCTCTGGAATTTCTACAGACTCATCCTCCCTGTGGTTTGTCTGATTCTTCTTCTTCTATTTTTTCACTCGACCTAATCAGTTATAAAAACCCACATCTGTAAAATGTGCTTATTCATTTATTGAACACTTACCAAGGAAGCACTTTATGTGTTTTAAGTCAATTAATCTTTACAACAGCCTCTCCATCTTCAAGAGGGAGAAACCAGTCTCCAGCAGTTAAGTGACTTGCCCAAGGCCATACAGCTAGTAAGTGCTGGGCCCAGACATTGAAAAGAAGTAGCAGTGCTCCTTTATTACCTTGCTTTCATCTGGAGCTTTGGTAGTTCCTTAGGGGCTAAAATAGCTTTTATGTCTTTTGCCTAAGTGACATCATACATTTAAAGAAGTATGATCATTTATTTCTAAAAGTGTGGTAAACTGTTCTTAATATAAGAAAAAATAAAATAACAAAGTTTTTCCTAATACAAAAATACATTTATATTGGATTTATTTATATAGATTTGGATTGCATTACAACTAACTCTACTAGCTGCATTAATTAGCTCTATTTTCCAGATAAAAAATTGAGACCAGTGGAGGTGAATGGGCTCTGGTGGAGGGATGGGTAAATGATCACTGTATGAGTAAAATGCAAACATAAAATTCATAAGTTTGTAACTGTACATCACAATGATTCTCTAATAAAAATTTTTTTTAAAAAGCAAAAAAAAAATTTTGAGACTCAATGTGGACCAAGTTTACCTGCCTGGAGAAGAGCTTCGATATAATCTCAGGCTGTTTGGGCCAGAGAAAGAGCTAACAGGGTTGAGCTCAAGCTTGCATGCAAAAGACCTGTTTCATCCCAGCACTACCAAACTCCCCAACCACTACTGAGTTGTCCTTAAGCACAGGAGAAGGACCCCAACACTCAAAGGTATGACCCAACACTCAACCCCCAAAGAATAAATCCAACACTGACTTCAAAGCCCAAATCCATCCACCATTGTGCCAAAGAATTTTGTATCAATAGATTAGTGATTATATCAGAAGAAAATTATATTGCTTTGTGGCCATGCGATATCTTATAGCCTACTTCTCCCTCTGGGAGAAACTGGCAAGCTTCTGAGAGTTTCCTGCCCACAGGGGACAGCCTTGCAAGCTTCCCATGGTGTATTCATATGCTAAATCCAGTAACAAGCTGGATCCCATTCCCCTGACCCTGAAAGAGCCTCCAGTGCAACATCATTGGGAGGACCTAGTCAGAGACTTCTAAGATCTCAGGGAAAGGACGAATGGAAAGGTTACTGAGCCCGCTTGAGAAATCGATGATTAACAAGATTTCGTGATTGTGATTGTGATTGTGATCAGAAAAAATATCAGGGTTATATGACTTTTGATTTATGCTTTGCATTATTGTTATTATCTATATGCACAACAATATCTACTTACTAATGCTGTCCCATGTGTCTGTAAAGTTCCAGGAGTATTTGACATAGAATTAGCACTCAGTAAATAGTCTGTCATCCCGTTACTCATCGATTTGTTTGAGCGGGCATCAGTAACGTCTCTCACTGAGAGACTTATTGTTACTGTTTTTGGCATATCCAATACACACAGGTAGCTTGCCAGGCTCTGCCATGGGGGCTCCATACTCTTGGTAGCTTGCCGGGCTCTCTGAGAAGGGCAGAAGAATCGAACTAGGGTCGGCCACATGAAAGGCGAATGCCCAACTGCTGTGCTATAGCTCCAGCCCCAGTAAATAGTAGTCATCATTATTATTTATTCAATGTTTCTTGTCCCAGACATTGGACTAAGCAGAATACACATACTATCACCTTTAATTCTCATGGCAACCTCATGATCTTTTTGAAGATATGTATGATGGAAAATATGTAGATATGGAAAATGAAGATCAGATAAATGAAGTAACCTGTAAAATTCGCTCAGCTAGATAGTTCCTGTGGCTGCACAGCTAACTCCTTGTTTGATAGAGGAGCATAATACTAACTCTATCTTTCTTTTTTTTTAATCGAATCACCGTGATGTAGTTTTGTGATTGAATTTCAGTCATACAATGTTCCAACACCCATCCCTCGACCAGTGTACATTCCCCACCACTAATATCCCCCATTTCTTCCTCAGCCTGTGACTATGGTCGGCTCTATCTCTCTGTCTCTCTGTTTTTTACCTCTCTCTCTCTCTCTCTCTTTCTCTCTCTCTCTCTCTCTCTCTCTCTCTCTCTTTCTCTCTCGCTCTTGATCTTTCTTTCTCTTTTGGGCATTTGGGCATTAGAGTTTGCAATACATGTACTGAGAGGTTATCATGTGTGTTCCTTTGCCTCCTTTCAGCATGCAATTCTTATCCAGAGTGATTGTTTCCGACCGTTTTGATTTGCAATACAGATACTGAGAGGCTGCCATGTTGGTCCTTTGCCCACTTTCCCAACCAAAGCAATCCCTTGCAACCATCATGGTAATAATGCTCCCTTCTCTATGCCAACTGCCCTCTCATCCAGCCCTTGTGACACTAGCTTTATTACTTACAAAGATCTGGTGAAGACATCTGAGATGGATTTCATTAGTCACTAGTGATTCCTTACATACATGAATCTCAGCTTTGCAGATAAAAAGATTCACAACTATACTGGCCCGCATTTTTCCCCCTGGGGGCTGTAGAGATAGTACGGGGGCAAAGGCTCTTGCCTTGCAATTGACTGACACTAGTTCAATTCCCGGCTCTGCATATGGTCCCCAGAGCACCAAAGGAGAGATTCCTTAGCACAAAGTGGAGATTAAACCCTGTGCAGAGTATGTATGCCAGCCCTTAGAGCTAACTCCCAGGTGTTAAATGTATAGTTTGTTTATGGTGCTCCGATGGTGAAAGCGCGCACACACACACACACACACACACACACACACACACACACACACAGAGCAATTCTACTACTGAGCTACACCTCTAGCCCTGCAGGCATAACTTTTCAAAGCCAACCTTGGGGAGCAATAGCTGCAGCAAAAGGAAATGTTTGAGTTCCTACAGTATCTGAATCCCAACAGCTGTACACATGAACTTATCTCATTTGAAGTCCCTTTGTACCTGGGCAGCTGAAGTACTTAGTAGCTAGAAATACAAACTTCCTGTTTTTGGTCCCCACTCTTTTTGATTCCCTTTTTAATGGTGAACTGGTAAAAACTGAGGGAAGACTTAGAAATTCTCTTGTTAATTCCAGCTTTATAGCTTGTTCAGATTGGAAAAACTATGCATGTTGAATTAAAGATTTCTGGCCAGTTTTTGGTATCGATTAAAGAACCCGATGGCTACCTGAGTTAATGTAGCAGAGAAGAAAGAGTTTTCACCAGACTCGGTCAATCCCAAAGGCTCAGCAGACAATGGATTTCTTTACCTTTCATGACCTATTTTTTTTTTTCTCTAATTAGCCCGGCTGGCTTAAATTTACTGTGCAAGTGCCAAGTTTTCATCTCACTTGGGCTATTTAACCAGTCACAATGTTGCCTTTTATGTAAAAGAGTACAGAATAACCCCCCCCAAAATTTGACAGTGAAGAATGGCATTTCAAATAAGGGACTAATCAGTTCTGTCACTCTCACTTGGGCAGCAAAATCAAGCCTCTTGTTTTGGGAAATGCTGCTGCATGGGGCAAGTTCGACATTGCCAAGCTGTTTTTCTTTTTAATATCACAGCTGATTTGCTGTGGCGGAGGCTGCTGCAAACTGCTGGCACCGTCGCTGCTTCCAAAAGTTTCTGCCAAACCTCCCAAAGTGGAGGGAACCATACTGTAGTCTGTGATGGTGGGTTTCTCTGCCAAGAACCGGCCTACAGAGAAAGAGCCTCATTCATCTTCCTGTACCTCCTTGTGGTTTGAACAAAGAGAAGGCATCAGACTGTCCGTACGAAAACAGTGAGAAAATGCCTGTAGCCTCCTCGGCGCAGTCCCGTTGCTGGGAACTTCCAGTTGATGTCTCAGCTCTCTATTTCCTCACATCTTTCCTTGGTGCACAAGGCAGCAGACAGGTGGGACCATGCAGATGACTCACCTCTGCCACCCAAATGCTACGAAACACAAACCACCCTGGGTACTAAATGTTTCAGAATCTATAGTTAATTGGCAAAACTTCTTGCCAGAAGAATTGAGACAAAGTTATAAAGTATGCTTCTACCTCCTGAAAAATCTCAAATCAATGTACTACAATTTTATGGCCAACCATAATACTATCTTTTTTTCTATTCTCATTAACAGATGTCAACCTATGGTGAGTGGTTTCCAGAAATTTCTTTCATTTGCAACTGAAAGCAAGACAAGAAGGCAGCATGAACCACACTGGTATGCTGACAACTCAGCACTTACTACTACAAACAGTCCTCTAGGCCGGCCTACTTCTGGGTGCCCAGGCAAGAAAACAAAGACATTATTTAAAGACAATTAATTAATTAATTAATTTTGGTTGTTGTTGCTGGATTATACCCCATGGTGCTTAGAGGCTACTAAATATCAGCTTGGAGCTTGGGTACTTGTGGTATGGGCTTCAGACCATTGATTATGTCCCAGCTCTAAGGATACATTTCAAAGAAAATTTAAGGGGTCAGAGCAATAGTAAAGCATGTAGGGTATTTGCCTTGCATGTTGCTGACCCAGTTTGCATCCCTGGCATCCCATCTTGTTCCCTGAGCCTGCCAGAAGTAATTTCTGAGTGCAGAGCCAGGGGTAATACCTGAGCATTGCTGGGTGTAACCTAAAAAAAAAGGAGGAGAAGAAGAAGGAAGAGGAGGAGGAGGAAGAGAAGGAGGAGGAGGAGGAGGAGGAGGAGGAGGAGAAGGAGAAGAAGGAGAAGGAGAAGAAGGAGAGGAAGAAGAAGGAGAAGGAGGAGGAGGAGGAGGAGGAGGAGGAGGAGGAGAGAGAAGAAGAAGAAGAAGAAGAAGAAGAAGAAGAAGAAGAAGAAGAAGAAGAAGAAGAAGAAGAAGAAGAAGAAGAAGAAGAAGAAGAAGAAGAAGAAGAAGAAGAAAAAGAAGAAGAAGAAGAAGAAGAAGAAGAAGAAGAAGAAGAAGAAGAATTAAACATTTAAGCTCTCATTTCAGGAGAAATAAAATAGATAATGAATAGGAATAAGAAATGTGAAAGAACAATGGAATATTTTTACTTATTTCAAAATTGTTTGGGAAAATGGTGTTTTGTTTAGTGAAGGGAATGAAGTTTCCTTCTCAAAACTGGTAACATTGGTAAATAATAAGACAAGGAAGAACTAAGAGAAAGAATTGAATATTATAGTCACCTGAGATTTTTTACTCAGATCTCAAATCATTGAAATTCGCTTATCATTTATTAGTATCTCCTAAAACTATGCATGCATTCTGTGTTGAGTGGTCTCAAAAATTAAATTCTAGATAATTTTTGTGTCAAGTGCTTTACATGTACCAGACACTGTTAAGTGCTTTAATTATACTAATGTATTCAATTTTCAAAAGGTGCTCTGAGATACTCTTTCTATCCCCATTTTACAGACCGAGGATGGAAATATTGAGAGATAAGGCAGTTTTCCTCAAGTAACACAGCTAGCAAGTTTAGATGAAAGGTGTACATTGTGGCAGTCTGAATTCAGAACTGGCATTCTAACAACCCTGCTCCCTAGTCCAGCTGGTGGGGAAGTATTAGAACAGGCTTTTGAGAAGGCAGGAAGCTACCCAATGAAGCCATTTGTGTTTCTGAAGGGTTTATTTATATATCCTTACAATCTTCCTTACAGGGGTGTTTTGAGAGTGAACAAGGGAAGTATCCTACTGACAAGAAGAAACAGATGATTCATGTTGAAGGAGGGAGAAAAAAACCCTTTCAAGCTACAAGGAAATCTTTTTATATTTTCTTATTTTGCACTGCAGGAGGTCACTAAATGCATCATGGGGGAGAAATGGATCTTTTAAGATCACATGGATAAGAGTTCCAGCTTTGGAGCAGATGGACACCCTGCCACCACAAAAGTGATCCAAAAGAATCCTTGCTTCTCAGAGGAGATTGAGTTACTAGTACTGAACAATGCCCAAGTGCACTTTGCTTAGTTGACCAGATGTCTTATTTGGTCAGTACTTTCCAGGTATTTCGGTGCCCTTGGAGACTTCTGAAAATTCACTTGAAAACTTAGTTTTAGTTCCCCTGTACACAATCTGTACAGGACTTTCGGTGACTTTGGGTGTTATTAGTTTGCTTTTATTCAGGTCACCAAACAAGTCAGAGGGTTTTATAGGCTGGCAGTAACTCAAAACTTTGCTTCCTTTTCTGTATAAACTTATTTCAACAATTTTCCCAGAATGTTTCCTTGGGCCGGGCACTAAGGGCACATAGTTAAGTAAGGCATTGTTCCTTGCTTTAAGGAGCTCACAGTGAGAAGAGTTGGAGCTTGGGTTCTGTGAGAGACCTTTACCACCCTGATACTATGTACCACAAAGGCTATGTAGGACATGGAGAAAACAGGTTTTTGCTATTTCTCCCCATTTTTGTCTCCCATGTTTTGTCCTCCAAATTCCATCTTTTTTTTCGACTTCTCTGTTTCATGATCTATGCTCATCCAGTGTGAGACAAATATCAGATAGTAATTAGAAGAGTAGCTCATACAAAGACTGCTCCATGAAACTTTTATTTCATCCTTGTGACAACCCTTTGAGGTGGCTTTTGTTACTTTTGTTATTTTATTCATGAGTAAATTGAAGCATAAAGTTTTAAAAATGAGCCCAAACTCAGTTAGTCAGTCCTAGACCCAGGTGCTTGGTTCTCGGTGTACATTGTCATACCACTGCTATCGCAGTTTTGATGCTGCTGCCATGAAATAATAAGTTCCAAAAGGAGTTAATAAAGAACCTTATGCTCAAATGGGGGAAGATCATGAGCCATAAATCAAAACAATAGTGTCATTTAGTGATTATATGAACATTCTTTTGACTCTTCCCAGACCCATTCTCTCAGTAGATATTACTAAACATATGAGAAAACTGAGATCCTAGCCAGTTATCTATATATAATAATGCAGACCTAACAAAACCAAATTTTGAATTCAGATGGGTTGGCCTCCCTGTGCCCTTTTTAATGTGCCCTCCTCATTCCTATGAGTATTGTGGCACAGAGCATGAGGACTAATACTGCCTAAACACGAGAGACCATCACTGAGAAGGCTCAGGTGAAAGCATGACTTAAGAGAACAATCAGCACTAGAAAAATCATAGAGATCAATACCTTCTTTTGCCTGATAATTTAACATCTGGCAACATTTCCATTGAAAAGTTTGGAGACAAGCTTGGGAATTGGAACGAGTGACTGCTCACTGTCTCCAACCCTATACTCACAGAGAGAAAACACAATGAGAATAAATTTGCTTAAAAGCCCAGTTATCGATCCAAACACTGGAATGACTATAAAGATGTCACACGCTTCTTTGTGAAATGAGATCTCCGCTTAGGAAACAGCCTTGCCAGACCAATACTGGCATTTTTCGAGATTTGCCCATGGTCCTCTGATTCTAGTTTGTTCCATCAGGAAGACACTTCCTCAGAGTTGGCAAAAGCTGCAAATAGCTCTTAGAATGTGCGACCAGCAATCGCGGAGTCTTGCTGATTCTTTGCCGAGGCAAGTTTGTCAAAGTTGTCAAGAGCTATCTGGGAGCTAGTTGTGGTTAGGAGAAAATACTTTTGCTGGTTTTATACTGCCACACAGAGAGACATGAAGACACACGTAGATTGTGTGGAGGAGCCACAGCCTCTGCTCTTATTCCGAGTGTTCTGTCTGTTCTAAATCTTGCGCAGACCTGTCACCACCCCGACTGATCATTCTCTGATTTGCTCCATGTATGTCTTCACTGCTGGGGATGCTGTCACATACATTTTTCATTTCATTTATTTGAAGGGAGGTTTGCCTTAAGAGAGCCTTGACCCTTCCACTTCATTCTTTCTAAGCAAGAAAACAAAAGAGTAAGTACAGACAATGATAGGAAAGAAGCATGCACTCTGGCATGCACTGCGTTAAGCACTTGCCATGACTTAGCTCACTTAATCCACATAAAGCCAATAATGAGGTAAAAGCTATTATTAACTCCATATTACAGATGATGAAACAAAGAGGCAGATTATGCAACTTGCCCGGAGCATGCAGTGACTGCTGAGGTCCAACTCCAGCCCTGATGAACCCCCATCGTATATCACTGCCCCTGTGGTTCCCAGTCTCCTATGTTTTTTTTTTCTAAATATGCAAAGCTCTGTTACACTGGAGATAATTGTCTTTAATTCCCTTTGAGTTTAGTTATTTGGGGATAAACAAGGGAGTGAATGTTTGGTACATCCCTTATTTGTCTATTATTCTGGCATGAAAGTTCTAAAATATGATTTAATTTTCCCAGTTACGTAAATATCAGGGTCATAACCTGCTACTCACATTTCTTTTCCTTCTTAATGGAAGCATTTTTTCCCATGTGTGAACAAGAAACATAGCTGCTGTAGGAGAGGGACGTTGCCTTATCCTCCAAACCAAGAATACATGACTTAAACATAGCAAGTTGTCATGAGACTTTTAGTGGTTAAACAGGTGAATAAGAGAAGTGAAGAGACTCTGAGGTGCCCGACTCCCTGACATGATCGCCATCTATATAAAGTCATCTGTATCTGATTCATTATTCCCAACTGAAGATTATTGTGAAGTATAGGAGCAGCATTATATTTTTTAAAAGGTCCTCTGACTCCTGGCTAAGAAAAAAAAGTCTATGTTAGCGCTTTTGTAATATCATTGCCTCTTGGTACAAGGGGACTGAAAAATGTGCATCACATCTGTGGCTGTTCAAAGAACAATTCAGTCTATGAGAAAATTGAAGTTTAAAGTGATATTATTCAAATAACTTTTTAAGGTGAGGCACCTCTCAAGCAACATGAATGAGATTATTATTAAAATCACCATTGAGAAAACAGGCTATCACATCAATGAAGCAGAATGGAGGCCCTAGTGATAAACACTTACACATAAGGGCAATTAAAGTACCACAAAGAGACTAAGAGTTTGAAGTAGAAGGAGAAGAGCCTCTTCAACAGATGAAGTGCATAACAACATGCCAAACAAAATCACACCTCTACCTTATACCATTCACAAAGGCTAATTAAAAACAAATCAAAGACACTTATATCTATTCTGTCTCTATAAAATACATTGAGGAAAACATAGTAAGAATTTTCAATACCTTGACCTCAAAAATGTCCTCAAATATACAAGTTCCATTGGCAAAGAAAACTAAAGTGAAAATAATCCAATGAACTACATAAAATCAAAAAGGTTCTGCATGGAAGTACCCATCCGATAAAGGGTTGATATCAAGGATATACAATGCACTGGTTGAATTCCACAAGAAGAAAACTGCCGACCTGATCAAAAAAATGGGGTGATGAAATGAATAGAAACTTTCCCAAAGAAGAAATCCGAATGGCTGAGAGGCACATGAGAAAATGTTCAGCATCATTAATCATCAGGGAGATGCAAATCAAAACAACAATGAGATATCATCTTACACTACAGAGACTGGCCCACATCCCCCAAAACAAAAGCAACCGGTGTTGGCATGGATGTGGGGAGAAAGGGACTCTCCTTCACTGCTGGTGGAAATGCCGATGGCTCAGCCCTTTCGGAAAACAATATGGACAATTCTCAAAAAATTAGAAATTGAGCTTCCATTTGACCCAGCAATACCACTCCTGGAAATATATCCCGGAGAGGCAAAAAGATATAGTAGAAATGACATCTGCATTTCTATGTTCATTGCAGCATTGTTTACAATAGCCACAATCTGGAAAAAACCAGAGTGCCCCAAAACAGATGACTGGTTAAAGAAACTCTGGTACAGCTACACAATGGAATACTATGCAGCTGTCAGAAAACATGAAGTTATGAAATTTTCATATAAGTAGACCAACATGGAAAGTATCATGTTGAGTGAAATGAGTCAGAAAGAAAGAGACAGACACAGAAAGATTGCACTCATTGTGGAATATAAAGTAGCTGAGAGGTACAAGCTTGCAATTATGCAATTTCTGGCAGATATTTCTCTGGACTTAGTTACTAAAATACAGAAATCCAAAACCGTGCAGCTGCTAGTGTGGCCACTCGACCTCATATCTCTTCATTCTCAGCAATGAAAAACAAATTATCAAATGCTTCCTTTTGAGCAGGTCCGACTTTGGGGAGAGAAACTCCAAACAATAATAGTGAGGTTTTTGTTGAAATATTGAATGTAATCAAAGTAAAGTGAAAGTAAAATGAAATTTATCAGTTACACAGGTGGGGTGGGGGCTGGGGAGGTGAGGGGATAGGGGGAGATATACTGTGATTCTTGGTTGTGGAATATGTGCACTGGTGAAGGGATGGGTGTTCGAGCATTGTATAACTGAGAATTAAACCTGAAAGCTTTCCACATGGTGATTCAATAAAAGAATAAATAAAAAAAAGTCACATGAACAACAACAAAAAATGGTTCTGCATGGGTGTATTGAGAAAGAAATTAGCTCTAAAATAAAATGTCATCCTGCTGATTAGGAATATTTTCCTAATATTTTGTGATGTGCAAAAATATTTTCACATCACACATAATATATGAGGTCAATATTAAAGGCCAAAGATAATAAATCACTCTTACAGTTTAACCAAAAGTCATAATACATTTCTCAATAAAGAATTGGAGAGAGGTGATTAAATGATACTTCCTCAAAGGTGACTTAAAGATGGCCACAAGCATTTGAAAAAATGTTTATTATCTCTGATTACTAGGGAAATGCAAGTCAAAATGACAATCATATATTACCTCAGACCAGCAAGAATGATATATACTCAAAAGTCCAGAAATAAATAATAAGTGCTCATGAGGAAAAGACTAGAAGAAACTCTTACTCACTGCTGGTGGGACTGTAGCTTGCTTTAACTTCTTTGGAAAGTGGTTTATAGACTTCTTACAAACTTAATAGTTTCACTTTGACCCTGAAATTCCACTCCTGAGAATTTTCCCCCAAAATACAAAACTATCCATCTTTTCCTACATTCATTAGAACGTTATTTACAATAGTCAAGATCTGAAAGCAACTCAAGTGCCCAACAGAAGATTAGAATAAAGAAGATAATGGTGAGGCGAAACAGACATTCAGATGGAGGTGGTTGGAATATTTTATGCATGAAACCTTATCATTATCAGCACTGTAAATCATAGTGCCTCAAATAAAATATAAGAGCATTTAAAAATATTGTGATGCGGAACTAAGCAATCTAGTAAAAACAGAGATCAACAAATGGGACTACATTAAACTAAAAAGCTTCTGCACCGCAAGAGATACAGTGACCAGAATACAAAGACTATCCACAGAATGGGAAAGGATATTTACACAATACCCATCAGATAAGGGGTTGATATCAATGGTATATAAAGCACTGGTTGAACTCTACAAGAAGAAAACATCCAACCCCATCAAAAAATGGGGCGAAGAAATGAACAGAAACTTTACCAAGGAAGAAATACGAATGGCCAAAAGGCACATGAAAAAGTGCTCTGCATCACTAATCATCAGAGAGATGCAGATCAAAACAACTTTGAGATACCACCTCACACCACAGAGACTAGCACACATCCAAAAGAACAAAAGCAACCGCTGTTGGAGAGGATGTGGGGAGAAAGGGACCCTTCTTCACTGCTGGTGGGAATGCCGACTGGTTCAGCCCTTCTGGAAAACAATTTGGACGACTCTCAAAAAATTAGATATTGAATTCCCATTTGACCCAGCAATACCACTGCTGGGAATATATCCCAGAGAGGCAAAAAAGTACAATCGAAACAACATCTGCACATGTATATTCATCGCAGCACTGTTTACAATAGCCAGAATCTGGAAAAAACCCGAATGCCCCAGAACGGATGACTGGTTGAGGAAACTTTGGTACATCTATACAATGGAATACTATGCAGCTGTTAGAAAAAAGGAGGTCAAGAATTTTGTAGTCAAGTGGATGGGCATGAAAAGTTTCATGCTGAGTGAAATGAGTCAGAAAGAGAGAGACAGACATAGAAAGATTGCACTCATCTATGGTATATAGAATAACAGAGTGGGAGACTAACACCCAAGAACTGTAGAAATAAGTACCAGGAGGTTGACTCCATGGCTTCGAGACTGGCCTCACGTTCCGGGGAAAGGTCAACTCAGAGAAGCGATCACCAACTACATTGTAGTCGAAGGCCATGTGGGGGAAGGGAGTTGCGGGCTGAATGAGGGCTAGAGACTGAGCACAGCGGCCACTCAACACCTTTATTGCAAACCACAACAGCTAATTAGAGAGAGAAAACAGAAGGGAATGCCTTGCCACAGTGGCAGGGTGGGGTGGGGGGGAGATGGGATTGGGGAGGGTGGGAGGGACACTGGGTTTACGGGTGGTGGAGAATGGGCACTGGTGAAGGGATGGGTTCCCAAACTTTGTATGAGGGAAGTATAAGCACAAAAGTGTATAAATCTGTAACTGTACCCTCACGGTGATTCTCTAATTAAAAATAAATAAATTTAAAAAAATATTGTGATGTACACACAAATCAACAGTACTCATCTATAAGAAAAGATGGAATCTTGCGCTTTGCTGCAACTTGGACAGAATTGGAGGAAGTCATGCGTCATGCTATATGAAGTAGGGGAGAAAGTCAAGACAAACCCAAACCCAGGGATCTTATACATTACGCATTCAGAGAGTGTAAGGAAACAAAACAAGGAATTAGAAAATCTCCAGTTGAAACAACACTGAGATATGGTCAATAAAACTGATCTAAGGGCTCTGGGGGCAGTGAGGTGGGAACGTGTGAGGTCTTGAAATAATAGTGGCACCCTGGTGCCTGATAATGGGTAGAAGCGCTGCACATATAAAACAATGACATTTGTGATATTGTTTTAATTAATTAATTGAAAAAATCACATGCTTATTCCTACAAACTCAGAAGTCGCAACAGCATCTCATCCATTTCTCTAGCATCAATCTCCTTCATTATCTATTCCATTTAGCTCCTATAATACTTCTTTTGGGGTGGGAGGGCTCAATGGGAAGCATGCTAGTCTGTTCTCAGGACTTATGCTTAGCTCTTTGCTTAGGGGATATTCTTCTTTCCTTCTTTCTTTCTTTCTTTCTTTCTTTCTTTCTTTCTTTCTTTCTTTCTTTCTTTCTTTCTTTCTTTCTTTCTTTCTTTCTTTCTTTCTTTCTTTCTTTCTTTTTTCTTTCTTTCTTTCTTTCAACACCCATCCTTCCACCAGTGTACATTTCCACCACCAATGTCTCCAGTTTCCCCATTTCCCTCCTACCACTCCCCAGCCAGCTCTCTCCCTCTCTCTCTCTCCCTCTCTCTCTCTCTCTCTCTCCCTATCCTCCTGCCCCTCTCTTTTGAGCATTATGGTTTGTCATACAGATACAGAGAGTATAAGAAAAACACCTGAGGACAGTAGAAACACAGGCTAGGAGAATTGGTCCAAGGTTGGAAGCCTGCCTCAGGTTCTAGGGGAGAAGGCATTCGGGATAAAGATGGAACCAATATGGCAATGGTAGTTGGAAATGATCACTTAAGATAGGAACTACCTGCTGAAAGTAGGTCAAGGAACAAACAGGATAATCAGGGAATATTCTTTGTGATGCTTGGGAGGCCATGAATGTTGCCAGGGATTGGACAGACTATGCACAGGGAGTAAATGCCTTAATGTATTTTGCTTGCCGTCAGCTCTGTTATCCTGTCATCCCTCTTGATTATTGCCTCTTCCTCATTTCTATGCTCTACTTGCCCACACAAGGGAATCTTGGCAGTTCATGCCCTCACTCCTAGGGGTTGTTGGGAAAGAGTGTTTTCTCTCTACCGTGTATTTTTCCTTCATTCAATCTTCAGGTTCAGCATCCCCGATAAGAAGTGTGGAGGATAAAGGAAGATGTGTAGGATGAAGAATAAGCAAAATTCAAATTCTTGCAGAGATGGAAATGCATTTGGATACTTGTAGATAATTCTTTATCTTTTGGGCACAAAAGAACTGCTATGCAAGGGAGAGCTTTATCTCCCCATTCTGCAGAAGTTTTTCTTTATTTTTTTAATTTTTAATTTTTTTATTTTTTATTGAATCACTATGAGAACAGTTTCAAAGCTTTCAGGCTTAAGTCCCAGTCATACAATGATCAAACACCTATCCTTTTACCACCAGTCTGCAGAAGTTTTAAGGACCCTCCAATATCTTAATTCTTAATAAAACTATCAGTCACCAATGATACCCTACATTACAAAAAGCAATAAAATCTAAAAATAAATAGATATGGGATTGAGAGATAGTGCAGTGGGTATGATGCTTGCCTTGCATGCACCTAACCTGGATTTGCTATCTGAGTGCAGAGCCATGAGTAACTCCTGAGCATCACTGGCTGTGACCCCCAAACAAAAAACAAATGAAAATGGATAGATGAGACCCTTAGCTGTCTACATTCACTAACTCATGTACTAGTTCAAACTCTTATCTGGGTATTTTGTAAAAAAATATACTTATGGTTGAAATTCTTGCCTACAACAAAATTAAGATCTCTCTTCCTCCTCTCCTCTCTTTCCGCAGAGCTCATTTGGTTAGCTTCTATATTAAACTGTGAACGCTCACTTGCAGGAGCTATCCTCCTGTGCACATCAAAACTTCTCTTTTGTAATATTTCTGCCCAGATATTAATAAACATGAGTGGGAAGGGAAATGAATGCAGAAGTGTTGCTGCTCAGCCTTTTAAAGTCTGTGGTACTTCCTCCTTTTGCTTTGACTGAAGATGAGGTGAAGATTAGGCACTCTGGGAGCCCAGCTGCCTTGGAAAATTCCCTAAAGGAGAATCTGTGATTCTAAACAAAATTTTTGGACACTAAGATGGAAATCTAGATGGAACTAATTTCTATTCTATAGCACTGCCATCATGACTAGCGCCATCCGGATAACGGGGGCAGCTGGCTTTAAGAAAAATGAAAAATTCAAGCGTACCACATATATGGTAGAATCCTTCCAAGCTCTGTAGGAATTCTGGTTCTGACTGGGCATCTGTTTATTCTCTCCCAAGTAAAACAGCAAGTAATCTTCAAAGGGTATCATATTTTTTTGATAAAAAATATTGGCCTTTACCCATTTGTTGGTTTTTCTTTGTACGTGTTCTTATTTGAAGGAGATCCCAGCAGTGCTGAGGCCACCAAGACTCAGGGAAATCACGCCATGCCAGGGATCAAACTTAGGGTCTTGCCCATGCTAAGTATGCCCACCAGCTATTGGACCTCTCTCTTCTTCTCAGTCTTTGCCTTTGTAACTTTGAAAATACTAACTTAGAAGACCAGTTTGGGGCCAGAACAGTAGCAAGCTTATTACTGGGAAGAGAGAGCACTAGGAATGGTGTCCCATTTACTGAAAGAATACATACTTGGGAAGGTCTGTTTGCAGAGATGCCCTAAGGAGACCTCAGGGCTTTTTCATTTCAGGGTTTAAGTGCACAAGCTCTGGATTAAAGGTTACATCCGGGCAACCTAGAACTGACCTCTTGAGTTAACAGGGCACTCAAAATATTTAAAGTGAACTCTTCTAAGTGTTTAAATGTGTCACTGCCACTGTCATCCCATTGCTCATTGATTTTCTCGAGTGGGCACCAGCAACATCTCATTTTTGAGACTTGTTACTGTTTTTGGCATATCAAATACACCATGGGTAGCTTGCCAGGCTCTGCCGTGCGGGCGAGATACTCTTGGTAGCTTGCCAGGCTCTCTGAGAGGGGCAGAGGAATCGAACTCGGGTTGGCCACGTGTAAGGCGAATGCCCTACCGCAGTGCTATTGCTCTAGCTCGTTTAAATGTGATCACTTTTAAATTAGGAGAATTCATATAAGGATCACAGATTACTGACAAAATAATCATCAGTCCTAGGCCTACATGTCTGCACAGTCTAACATTGGTGAGGAGTATCTCTCTGCAGAGATAGGTATGTTTAGGCATTGGCCATGACCCCATCCTTGTCATAATTGTTTCCACAACTATAGATCCATGGTTCTAAATCTTATTTGGTCATGTAAATTCTTGGATCCCATCATTAAAGGTATTTGAATCTTTTTCTATTTATTTTATAATGGAGGGAAGAGTACAACTGTCAGGAAGTTAAATAATAATCATATTAAGTCCTTAGATCAATATCTTATACATAATCACTTAATATAGCTTAACCATAATTTCCTTTAATGTTCTTATGGGATGTTGTCTGAGTCCTTTCATCTCTTCTCATGTTAATGCAGTTGGGAAATATGAAAATGCTACACACAAATATAAGCATCGTATTGCCCAAATCTTTTGGATTTATAGATAGAGTTTAGAACAATTACGAAATTTGTCCAACATCATCTTAAGCTGGGCAACTGTCTACTTCTATTAATCATTGTTAGGAGACAGAGCGGAAAGATAGGAGCTCCATGAAGAAATTTCAGAATGTGAGCAGGGCAAACTGGTGCAAAGGGCGTCGGTTCCCTATGCTAGTTGGTAAGGAAGGATACTTCTAATTCCCAGTGAGAGACATATATTTCATTGACTTGTCATTAGTTTAAAATATTATGAAGTTTTAAGGTTTAGCTTAGTATGTTTATGTATATATCATAGTCACTATTCGTACCTTTAAAGCTTGTTTATCATTCCATCACCAAACTTCTCATACTTCTCACTTCCCCCAACCTTTCCCTCTAAGTATGAACCATTGAGTTTTATTTCCTAATTTGTAAAATTGATATGATGCAGACTTATCTTGTAGAGTTGCTATGAACGATGATTTTAAAGTACTAAATATGTAAATATCTAGCATACATCAAGTGCTCAGTGTATGATAACTATAAATCATAGCCAGAACAAATTATAATTGATCAGCTATTGAAAACAAGTTAAAATATTTACTGAAAATTATTTACAATAGTTTTTTTTAAAAAGCAAATAGTGATGTTACACTTTTGAGTCCATTCTTTGCTGATCACTATTTCTATTAATGTCCTGTTACTTCCAGTGACATTTTTGACATTGATCCTGGAGATTTTTTTTGTTTGCTTATTTGTATTTTAAACTTATGATGCATGAATGGTATTACGCTTCTTTTTTAAAATTATAATGTGGATATAAAAATTCTGCTTTAGGACTTGTCTCTACTTCTGTCTAATCTTAGCTGATTAGAACTGAGAGTTACAAATTGCATTTGTATATTATGTTCAAAATGCTCTGCTACTCACTGATGTTTTAAAGATACTTGAAATGAATATTTCTTGGTTTCTAAAGTGCCAGTATGCTTTCTCAGTCTCATCTTTCATCTCTTGTATAACCTTACTTCTAAAGCCTAAAGAATTAGACTTTCCTCCACTTTTTTGAACCTTTGGTATAATGGAGGCTTAGATAAAATAGGACCTTATAATATCTGGAAAGCAATTTGTAGTGATATACCTTCTTTTATTGAATACTATCCCAGAAATCATTGTCTATCTAAGAGTCTGGCACCAGATCTAACTGCTTTAATAATTACAGCAGTTCTATCCAATTCCCTTATGAGATAAGAATTGTTGATGCCCCTATTTTACGGAAAGGGAAACTGAGGCATATGACACTGAAACAATTAGCTCAGTGAACTTAGGAAGTTAGAAGAAAGCCAGAATATAATTCTAATTATTGTGTCCTGACTCTTGACCCCCTCATGTTCCAAAGTTGTGTACTGACTTGGAAGATATATTAGAATCACTTTGGATGCTTGTTAAGATTAAAGACTGGAGTTCTGTCTTAGATATCCTGGCTTTACGTTTAAATTGGTAAAGACATTGATTATTTGGTTTGGTGCCATGATTAAAATTGAAAGCCACCCCGCCCCCGGCCCCCAGAACAACCTTAGTGTCATAACTGCTTTTGACTCCTCATCAGTGGAATAGTGTCTCCAGCATAGGATGCTGCCGTGAGTTAAGAAAAGCAACTCAGGCAGCATCGACATTTGTAAAGTAGGAGACAGGGGCCAAATGAACGTGCAAATTCCCCATATAAGCAGTTACGTCTGTCAGCAAATCAGCCCTCTGGGTGATGGCTCATGAATGATCCTTTAGTCCTGGTGAGGCTGGGTTGTCCATTTCCATGCTCTGCAGAAAACAACCTCAAGCCCTCTGCATGTAAAGCTGGGGGTCACCAGTGTTAGGTCTGGTACAAAGGCCCAACATTTTCTTCCACGTGACCATGTCTCATGACCTAGGACATTATTTAGAGGAAAATGCTGCATTAAGGCCAAGACAAAATTGCCTTGGCATTGGAAAGAGAGAGTTCTTTAAGAAAAGAGAAAATCTGGGCTAGAGAGATGGTACAGGGGCTCAGGCACTTGCCTTGAAGGAAGCAGACCTTGGTTGGGTGCCTGGCACTGCGGCTGCTTCTCCAAGCACTGCCGGGAAGTATCCCTGAGCACAGAGCCAGGAGTAAGCCCTGAGCAAGATGGGTGTGCCCACCCACACCCACCCACACAAAAGAAGTAGATGAAGAAAATTACAATGAAGGGCAGAAATTGTACACAAAATAATCAGAGCTTTATTATTTTGTGAGTTTTACCTCTTCAGAAAAATATGTTAGCAACCACTTAAAAGGGAAAACAGACTCGCATGCTCTTCTGTTATTCGACTTCTTGTGTTTTATACGAGGTTCCTACAAGTTGGGAAAGAATATATTTTAACTACTAGTTAAAGCTGAAGACTTTTCTTCCCATATCCATAAAATTTTATGAGATTCCTTATTTTTGAAGCGCTGAGAAATAAGCGTATTTGTCTTAAAACAGGACTGAGCATTTATTGTGTCTCGGCAGAACGAAAACTCCCCAAGGATAATAATCTTCAGATTTCTGGCTTAATTCTCTAGTTTCCTGTAAGGCTGCCAGTGGTCAAGCTTGTCCCAGGGTCCCTTCATTGTGGCCTCCTCTCCCACTCGCCATGGACTCATTTCTCTTCCTTGCCTTCTCCCTTGCTCTAGAGATTTCCCAGATCCTTTCTCTGAGAAACTTTAATATTGCATCGACATAGATAGATCTTGATTTTCTTCTCTATCCTCTTTGCTCTGTGTTCTAAGGATCTCTAATTTTTTATTTGAAAATCCAACCATGTGTTTTGAGTGAAGCTGTTAATCAAGTTAAGGTGGAAACATGCCTTAGCCAAGCAGACACGAATGCCCTGGATCCAACAGAAAGTCCAGGAGTGGCCACTAATGGATCTAGGACCAAGAGGTTTCTTTATTTGGAATTGTTAGCTATAAAGATTCATGTGGTTGCTGGGGAAATATTACTTCCTTCATGAGAAACTAGAACACAGAAATCTTAAAGCGGCTGTGATGGTGCTTACCAGCATGTGGGTAGGGCCAAAGTTGAGAAAGAAAGTCTCACTTCATTTTACTTTTTGGATTCAGTCACGTATCTTAGATATTCCCATTCTAGGGACCAACAAAATAACTTTTTTTAGCTTAAGCTGAGTTGGCTTGGTTTTCTGTTTCTTGTAGCCAAAAAAAGAGCCCAAATTCTCTTATGACTTTCAAGAACGTAGCCTACAATTGAGAAAGATTGTGAAATGTGGATGGGACATGACTGGAGAAATCACCATAATACAAAACAAAAAGGTGGTAAATTTCCATTGAGAATGCTGAGAAAAATCTGCAGTGAAGGATGAAGGAGGGACTGGGATTGTAAGGTATGTAATTTTCCAACAGTGGTAGAAAGAAGTTGAGTATGGAACAAACTGGTAGTGAAAAAGGGGAGCATATTCTGAGGCTAAGTGTGAGAAAGGTGTGGTGTGCTCAGGAATTGTAGGGTAATGACATGTGGCAGGACCCAAAATATGATGTCTGTGAACCTGAAGCAGGTAACACTATGCTAGACTTATATATATATATATATTTTTTTTTGAGGTCACACTGCATGGTCGATGGTTACTCCTGGGTCTGCACCCAGGTACCACTCCTTGGCAGTGCTTCAGGATTATATGGGTTCAGGGAACAGAATCTGAGTTGCTAAGTACAAGACAAGCATTCTATAAATTGTACTATCTTTTCAACAGCTAGAATTGTAATTTGATAACCTTTGGAGAAAACTTGAAGTAAAATCATTATTCTGTAGGTTTTGGAGCTCTGTGGAATTTTTCAAGATAGGATTAACATGATTAGAGCTTCACCTTAAGAAGCCAGTGATGCTTTCATCCTGTGCTCTGTCATTATTTTCTAGAGGATGGACTTTCTGATTAAATTTATTGCTCGGGGTGGGAGCAATAGTACAGCGGATAGGGCATTTGCCTTGCATGTGATCAATTCGATTCTCAGCATCCCATATGGTCCCCCAGGCAACACCAGAAGTGATTCCTGAGTACAGAGGCAGGAATAACCCCTGAGCATAACCGGTTATGGTCCCCAAACAACAACGACAACAAATTACTGCCTCTTTCACCTTCTCCTGGCATCTATTCTCACCTAAAGAAATGGTACAAAATCACACACTGATTTTTCTGAAACTTTTCTGAGATGTAATGAGAGGGGAGGATGGAGTAGAGAGTCTAGTCAGGCCACCAAATTTAAGGATGTTGCACATATGCCATCTAATCTGGTGGATCTCATGATGCCTCCCCAAGATCCCACATCACAACAGTGTACACCCTCTACCAATGATAAATGCAGTGGTTGATGATACTGAATCTCAACACTTGCTTGCAATCAATGACTGACTAGTTCAGAATATAAATGCCCAGCCCCAAGCCTCAAATCTGTCCATCCTCTTGCATTCTTCATGGGCCAAGATTTTTATAGACCCTTTGCTTTCTACCTCCTCCCTAAATCACTTGCACAAGAAAATTCACCTTAGTTCTGCTTCTAGGGATTCTAACCTCATTTGGAGGTCATTTGGAGTAAAATGGAGTAAAGAGTAAAATGGGGTAAAGAAAAAATGAAAAATATAAGTAACCTATTAAGTAAAAATAAATTGCTATAGAGAACTGCAATATATGTTAATATAACTAGAGCAATTCCTGGCATATAGCAAGTGTTTATGACAAGTATTTATTTTTATATTTATATAAAAGTATTCAAATATTAATGTCATTTTACTTCTTTAAACATCTAATGAGGGGCTGGAGCAATAGCACAGCGGGTAGGGCGTTTGCTTTGCACAAGACCAACCCAGATTCGACTCCCAGCATCCCATATGGTCCCTTGAGCACTGCCAGGAGTAATTCCTGAGTACGGAGCCAGGAGTAACCCCTGAGCATTACCGGGCGTGATCCAAAAAGCAAAAATAAAAAAAAATAAACATCTAATGAACATTTTGTGCCTCTCTGCCCCCATAATCATTTCTCCAGTCTAGTCTTTCTTGACTCATCATTTTGATTATAGTAATGTTCTCCGTATTAGATTTTTTCTCTCTCCCTTTCCTACCCCCTCACTTGTACAAATATTTGAGTGCATATTTTATAGAAGACCCTGTTTGAGGAGTAAAGTAGGACAAATTACCTAACTGAGCCTCAGTTTACATGTTGGAAAATAGAGCTATCTAGATAATGCTGAAATTAAATGAGAGAATGCATGTAAAGTATTGAGTTCAAGCCAAGTAAGCACTGGATTTTATATAATTTTATACAATCCTCCCCAACCTTTCCTGCATTTTCTAGCCTGAAGTGGAAGGTACCCACAAAGGTGTTATTTACTGGTGGTGGTTCCACTTGGCAAATAGGCTATCTCCCCTACTTAAATGATTCAGATAAAGATCTTTTCTAATAAAGATAACACTTTGCTTTGTCCAATAAAAACACATGTTGGTTCCTGCACTTATTATTGAAATGCACATGCTGCCATACTCATATTTGCCAAACCATGAGCTGTATTAAGTGCTGTATCATGAATTTTCATCAAAGGTCACCTTGAGCAGGCTAATGAGCTCCTCTGTGTCCAAGTCCACACTTCCCCTTGTGTAGGCAGAGGTGCAAACTGGTGAGAATGTGGCTCCTGATGAAAGCCATTACCTTGAAAGCAAGTGGGAATAGCAGGGGTGAGTGTGAGAACAAAGCAGTCTGAGCCCAGTTATGTAAACAGTACTTTCCGGTTCCTTGATCTTTGTGGGGAAAAAGCCCAACATTTAAAAAAGAAAAATTCTGTTTTCTATTTTTTTTTCCATTTCAACTGCAGGGTTTCACAGCTTCCTGGGCTCCTTCTGAGCTTTGATACAGTTCCATTGAACAGTAAGTGAAGGTTGGGGGGGACAAAGAAACAGTAACAACTCGTTGGGCTTTTGCTCTGCATGTGGCCACCAATCCAGGTTCAATCCCTGGCACCACATACTGTCCCCGGAGAACTACCAAAATTCATTCCTAAGCATTGGGAAGAGACTAATCCTTGAGCACTACTGCCTGCGACCAACAAAATAACAACCAAAAATGTCAAATTTCTCTGGAACTCAAAGAAAGAAGTTAGAACTTAGCATGCCACTGGTTAGTTTGATGTATTGTGTAGTGTGTATTGTGTAAAGGTGAAAATTTGTGTATGTGTGTGTGTGAGAGAGAGAGAGAGAGAGAGAGAGAGGGAGGGAGGGAGAAATAGTGAGAGAAAGAGAAAGACAGAGACAGAGAGACAGAGACAGAGACAGAGAGACAGAGACAGAGAGACAGAGACAGAGAGAGACAGAGTGACAGAGACAGAGAGAAGTCACATGGAATCACTTAATCATTTTTGTGTTTTCATTTATTTTTATATTTCCCCCCTCAAAGTTTAATTTCCTTTTTATTCTTCACTTTGGAAAATGACTGTAAAAGAGTTTGCCAGGTGGTACACTTTTAAAAAATTTATAATGGAAGATGGTAAATAAAGTTGAAAATGCACTGTTTTTCCCCCTTATTCTTTTGTCATGACTTTCATAATGATTTGTTAAGGCAGCACATATTTCTTTTGATTTATACAATCCCATGTAAATGCTGTCAGTCACCACAGTTATTATGGTGTTTAAATAGGAAGGGAATAAATATGTTTTAACCTGAATTTCTTTCTTCATATTTGATCTACTGGCTTTATGGTTATTTCATGTAATTGTGTGGCTTAGTTAAAAAAAATGCCTCTGGCTGCATTTAAAAAATAAGTATTTGTACAAGATGGAATGATTAGAAAAGAATATGCTTAAGAATTGAATGACTAGAAATTATCTTGAAATTGTAATACATTTTGGAAAATGAATTCAAAACACTCACAGTATTTTTTTCTATGAACCTATATTCAAGGAGTTTTGAAAGATCGTAGCATTCATAGAAATAGTAGCGCTGTCATCCTGTTGTGCATAGATTTGCTTGAGCGGGCATCAGTAACGTCTCCATTGTGAGACTCTTTACTGTTTTTGGCATAGCGCGTATGCCACAGTTAGCTTGCCAGGCTCTGCTGTGTGGGTGGGGTACTCTTGGTAGCTTGCTGGGCTCTCTGAGAGGGATGGAGGAATCGAACCTGAGTCAGCCACGTGCGAGGCAAATGCCCTACGCGCCGTGCTATAGCTGCAGTCCGTGCAGCACCTTGAGAGGGATAAGCTCAGACTGTGGCTGCAGCTGTAGGGAGATGACTCAGCCCCAGTGACCACTGACCACAAGACTGGGAGACTCTTCCGGAGCTAACCGCTTAGCCTTCTTGCCACGTGGGTCTTGAAATGAAGCAGCTCAGAGGCAGCACCCCAAGGTCACCATCAGAGGCCATAGAAGTCGCAGAAATAGGCTCTCCTCTGGGAGCCCAGAAATGAGATGCCGTGACTCCAGGGATCAGGAGTCGATAAGCCCCTGGGCTGTGGGAGCCACGCAACTCTGACCCCCCAAGGTTGTGAGCACCTCCTCCTCCTCGTACCCCCTCTCACCCAAGCTTGCAAGCAAGATTTCATTTTTTCCTTGTGCGCCTTCATAGTTCAGGGGGCAAAACTTGGGGGCAAGCCCATATGGAGGACACAGGCAGGACTTAGAAAATATAAACATATTGTCGCTTTCTAAGCACTATGTGCTTCAGAAACATCATCGTAGATCAACGGAGAGGAGTGGGTCAGTTTAATGGCTGACTTGAAAGAAGAAAGGTTAACAGGCTAATAATGGGGAGGCTAGAATATGAACAGAGGGGGCAGGAGGTCAGTTTCTATTATATCCTTCACAGGGATATAGAAAAAGCAACAGCTATTGTACTCCATATTTTTTGAATATTTTTATGCACAAACTACATGTAAATCTCTGAACTAGACGCAGTACAGAAGAAAAATCTAAGGCTTGCATGGTTTTGAAAGTCTCAGAACGATCTCATGATGAGAAGAATGCTCACACATGTTCAACCCAGAGTTGAAGCCATCGGTGCAACAGTGGCACTAATCGTATTTATGTGAGGACGGAACAAGTGGTTTCTAATGAAGTACACAGCACAGTGCCAGAGAGGTAGTACAAGGGCTCAACTGCCAGCACCACAAATGGTCCCCTGAGCAATGCTGGAACTGAGCCCCGAGCCCCGAGCTAGGTGGAATCCCTGAGCACTGCCAGGCACTTCCTCCAAACAAAAGCAAAACCAAACAAAACGGAAATGGAGTACACAGCACAGTGTCTGTATGCAATACATTCTAATTATTATTTTTATTGTCTATTGTTCATCTTGGGGCTGGAGCTATAGCACAGCGGTGGGGCGTTTGCCTTTCATGCGGCCGACCGGAGTTTGATTCCTCCGTCCCTCTCGGAGAGCCCAGCAAGCTACCGAGAGTATCGAGCCCATGCGGCAGAGCCTGGCAAGCTACCTGTGCGTATTGGATATGCCAAAAACAGTAACAATAAGTCTCTCAATGAGAGACATTACTGGTGCCCGCTCAAAGAAATCGATGAACAACAGGATGACAGTGATTGCTCATCTTGTCATTTTTTTTTTCATTCATTCACGGTCCAGTGACTAAATTCTGTGTGTGTGTGTGTGTGTGTGTGTGTGTGTGTGTGTGTCTGTGTGTGTTGTCAAACACTGCAGTGCTCAAGGCTTACTCCTGGCTCTGTGCCCAGGGATCACTACTTGTGCTTCGAGGACTGTATGTTGCTGGGGATTGAACCCAGATTGGCAGCGAGCAAGATAAGTGTCCTCCCTGCTCTGGCCCCCAATGACTAAATTGTTGTTGAGTACGGTGACAAGTTAAGGTGGAACCAAAAGAGAGCTTAATACAGAGGACAGA
Source organism: Sorex araneus (assembly GCF_027595985.1). NCBI lineage: Eukaryota > Metazoa > Chordata > Mammalia > Eulipotyphla > Soricidae > Sorex > Sorex araneus. Next base: position 17,534,043 of record NC_073307.1, on the reverse strand, counting down.
ACCAGTCACGGAGGTAGTTCTTACTAGGAAGAGACATGGTTAATTAGCAATTTTCATAGACCTCACTAATTAAGCTTATGGTATGAACTTCAGGAAAGTAGTAAAGTGCTAATGGGAGTGGGTGGGGGGAGGTGGCATCAATCCAAAAAACCTTTAATAGAATTAAGAGATGGATCTACTGAAATCTGTAGGAGCTAGCTGGTTAAAAAAAAAAAATTAAAAAAGGTTGGAGTGCTGAAAAAGGTAGCATTTCATATAGCTATAGACCATGGATGCCCTGAGATCCCCTAGAAGGTTTGGCTTGCCCCGTAGGCGGGTGCGTCGGGGCTGTCTGGGAGGGCAGTCTCTAGCTAAGAGTGACTCGGGAGAGTCTTAGCTTCATCCTGAGAGTAACTTGAGGCAGCTTTAAGAGCTTTAAGCAGGAAAAAGACCTGCTAATATTTGCACTTTAAATGTAAGTGGGTGGAAGACAGATCAAAGACGCCTGCTCAGAGAGGCAGGCAGTGATGGAAATAGAAAGATGAGGCCATGAGACCACAGGATCCAGACCAAAGAGAGATTTTTTTTTTTTGAAGAGCAGGAGTGCCAGCAGCTCTTGAGCATGGCTTTGAGGACAGTTCTGGTGCTGCCCCGGGGCACTGGAGGCAGACCAGGAGACCAGAGTAATGTGTGTCCACTCAATAATGGGGTGCCAGACTCCCAGAACCCATTCAGGCCAGGCAGGGGAGGGTGCTGTTATTATGCACATTCCCATGCCAGATGTAGCAGAGCCATCGAATAGATTTCCTCCCAGATAGCAGGGCAAGATGCAGAAAACTCCATGCATTACATCGTATGATCACAACCCCAGATGCAAGGTGATGGGTTACATCTGTTACATCCCACTGGCTCTGAGAGTGGAATGGAAACCCTCCGTATTTTAGGTACTTGTACTGGCCTGCCACAAAGAGAAAGAAAAAAGAAATCCCAACAAATTAAACAAAGAGAGCAAGAAACAGGGGAAAGCATACGCTGACTTTCCAGTTTGATCTAACTGGAGAATTGCTGAAAAGAAGTTTCCCGGTTGATTTCAGCTGCTGATTTGATTTTTTTCTCTTTTTTTTAACTGGTCCTCTTCACTAGTGTACATTTCCCAGCACCAGTGTCCCCAGTTTCCCTCCCCTCCCTCTATCCTCTATGTTAGACTCCTCTCTCTCTCCCTTTCTCTCTCTCTCTCCCAGGCTCCTCTCTCTCTCTCTCTCTCTCTCTCTCTCTCTCTTTTCCCCCCACCCCTTTGGGGCATTAGGATTTGCAATACAGATACTGAAAGGTTATCAAGGTATAACCCTTTACCCACTTTCAACACTCAGTTCCTGTCCAAAGCGATCATTTTCATCCATTATTGTCATACTGATCTCCTCTCTATCCTAACTAATTTGATTTTGATGTGACCTTATCAACTGGATGAACATATTTCTCCATTTGAATCACCATTCGGGTCCATACTGACATAAATTCTCTAATATTTCTTATGGCTTGTGTGGATTTTTGGGGTTCAAACTGCTAAGACACAATTCATAATTTTATAGAGTAGAAGAGAGGGAACTTCGGTAAATGATTAACTGACTTGCTTTTTGGTCTGAATGTGCCTTTGAATCATGAAATTGCATCTGTACCTAAAGATATTGGGAATATTTATGGTACATGACATAATAAAAATACTAGCTGCCATGTGTTAGATAATAAGTGCTATGTATTTTATAGGAAGCAGTTTCTAAAATATTCATATAAACCGTAAAAGTAAGTGGTACCATTATATTATTTTCTTCCAAGATAAAATGAGGCTTAGAAAAAATGAGTAATTTGCTCAAGATCATAGCCAACACTTGTCAGAGTCAGGATTTGGCCAGAGGCTTGCCTAAATCCAGAACTGGCTTCTAAGTAATAATCTCTGCTCTGAACTATATGAAAGGAAAGACAAAAATTCCTACAAATCATTCTTAAGTATCAACACCAGGAAATTTTCTCATCAATAAAATGGAAATAACTGCAAATAAACACTGGCATTTTAATAATTTCCTTTCATTTTTTTTTATTTTTCAGTGACTTTGGTAATTATTTTCTAATTTATTTAATTTTCATATTCTCCTTATATTAACTGAAAATCATTTAAATGTACTTGGCTTAGTTTAGGAATAAACATTCTTTAAGAACATTATTATTATTTTTTTAGGACAAGATTAAATTTATTCAATAGCCACCCAGTGCAAGCAGACAAGAGATGACTACATATAAGTACAGCATGGTTTGTCAATATTAAGAACATTATTATTTCTATATTATAATAGAAGTAAGAGAAACTTGTCAATAGTTTTAATCAAACCCAGAGTCTTTAACAACCCTTAAAATGCATCATATTTCTTGCATAATTAGAATTTAGAATTCCGGAGAAATATGTAAATTTAGATAATATGTAAATTTGAGTTAAAAGCTCAAATTTTCAACTGAAAAATAAATATATTACTATTTTATACCAAGTGTTTCTATTATGCCTGAAAAAAAACTTAACAGGAGTAAAAAAAAAAATGAGAAAGCTGATTGACAGGTTCCCTGCAAATAAGAAGATGGAGACAACAGACAGAATTTGATTGATTGATAAAGCTATGGGCTTTGGAGGTGATTTTAGACCTCAGATCAAATCTCAGCTTGTTCACTTAAGAACCTTGACCTTTTATACTCTGCTGGTTTTTAATGCCCTTATGTATAAAATGGAAATGCTATGGCTTTTTAATAGGACTCATGTGAGGCCATGAGATTCCTCATTGCTGTAACAAAAAAGCAACTGGAGATAATAATTTGTATGTGTCATCCACTCCTTATATGTCTCAATCACAAGACCAAAAAAAAAGAAAAGAAAAATTAGGGCCAGAGCGATGCACTATCTTTGCTTGCACACAGCTGGTACTGGTGGTTTGATTCCCAATATCCATAGGATCCCCGTGTAAGAACAATTGTACCCTAATCTCCTTTTCAGCATGAGTGACTATGGCTTAAAGACTCTGTGCCATTTGTGTCAAGGCATAGAGCTATGGAAACAGGAGTAGTGATTTTTCTGCATCACCCGAGTGCTTGGGCCAGGACCGTCCATACTCTGTTAAACAGCTGAGAGGCACAGGGAGAGATACCTTCTAACAGACACAGAGTAGGAGGCCTTTGCTGAATGCTGCACACACGTGATTTCCTTAAGCAGTCTTTTGCTAAGATAAGTAGCATCATCCTCACTTGACAGCTTTGAAGCTAGAAAATTTAAGTCTTTTGATCAAGGTCAAAATGATAAGTTATGAGCTCTTATCATTCAGAGCAATCTGACAATAAAAATTGCTCTCTGCCTTTCAGGAGCCTGTGCTGAAGGGTTATGATCAGAGCTTCCACATTGTAGGTGGCTCCGGAACATCCAGCCCTTTAAAACTATTTCACTGCTTTAACACTTTCCCTACTCCCCCCTTGTTTTGGGCTGGAGCGATAGCACAGTGGGTAGGGCGTTTGCCTTGCATGCAGCAACCCCAGGTTTGATTCCTCCGTCCCTCTCGGAGAGCCCAGCAAGCTACCGAGAGTTTCTCGTCCACATGGCAGAGCCTGGCAAGCTACTGCCAAAAGCAGTAATAACAAGTCTCACAATGGAGATGTTACTAGTGCCCACTTGAGCAAATCAATGAGCAATGGGATGACATTCTGCAGTACTCAGGGCTGACTCCTGGCTCTGTGCTCAGGGGGCTATATATAGTGCCAGGGATCCAATTTGAGTGCATTGCATGCAAGGCAAGTCCCCTACCTGTGGCTTTATCACTCATTCCCATTTTTGTGACTTAAAAAAATATTTTCATAAGGTTGTTCACATTGATTGCATTCGATATTTCAACACTAATCCCACCACCATTACACCTTCCCAGCACCATAATTTCAAATTCACCCACCACCATTCAAGCCTTGCTGCCAGGGCAGGTTCTTGATAATTTGTTTTCTACTGCTTATTATGAATATCATGAGAGGTCGCAGGGCTGAAAGAGCAGCCGCACGCTTCTGGAATTCTGAAAATGTAAATGGTTGGTGTCCAGAGACATCTCTGTAGGGAGCTAAGTCATTTTGAGATTCATTTGGGAGTCTGGATCAAGGCCCTTGATGCGCTGAGATGGTGCCCAGAGACAGATCATAGGTGTGACAGCCAGGACCCCAAGCTGGCAGGGAGATGGGAAGGGACAGCCCGTCTCTGCTGCTGTGATGTAACCTGGAGTCTTGATCCCTGAGTACCTGGGTTTTTCTTCTGAAATCTGGGAGTTTCATCTCGAGTGGGCAGTGAGGACTCACCTGCTCCATCTGAGGTGCCCCAGTGGAATTGGCTCATATGGGGTCTGGAGAGATCTCTGTCTTCTGGAATTCACTGTTGTGTCTCTAGTCTCCTTAACTTTGAATGTTAGCCTGGATTTGGGATTAGATGACCTGATTATAAAAGAGGGTAAAATACTGAAAAGTCTGATCAACATTAGTATTCAGTAGCATGGCAGCCTTGCTAATCATCAGTACAACTGATAATTGCATAATGCTAGTGAACCCCAAAGAGGAGTCCAGAAGTCTGCCTTGAAGAAAATTGCATGCAATATATTTACCCTCCGCTGGTACCACCCTCCCAAAGGACTGCTGCAGTGGTGTTAGAAAACGTTATTTTCAAACTGGAGAGATAGTACAGAGGGTAAGGTGCTTGCCTTGTCGTCACTCCACAGCCAGGAGTGAGACAACCATAATGGAGAGTCAGCTGTAAACACTGAGCACTGTTGATCAGTGAGTATCATTTCACTCAACATGATACTGTCCAAGTTCATCCATCTATAAGTGATTTTCATGACTTTGTTTCCCCTGGTGGCTGCGTAGTATTCCATTGTGTAGATGTACCTTAGTTTTTTTATCCAGTCATCTGTTCTTGGGCAATCAGGCTCTTTCCAGATTCTGGCTAGTTTGAATAATGCTGCAAGCAATATAGAAGTGCAGGGGGAAGAAGGCAGTTGGGATAGAGAAGTGGCCACTATGACAATGATAGTTGGAAATGGTCACTCTGGATAAGAACAGCGTGCTAAAAGTAACAAAATTGATAACAAACATGTGAAAGAAACAAGCATGCTAACCAAGCCAGTACCTACATTGCAAACCATAAGGCCCAAAAGGAGAGTGAGAGGAAGAAGAAAAAGCCTGAGGCAGGCTAGGAGGGGTAGGGGCGTGATGGGAGGGAAACTGAGGACATTGGTGGTGGAAAGTGTACACTAGTGAAGGGTTGGGTGATGGAACATTTTATGACTGAAAACCAATCATGAACACTTTTGTGACTGTGAATCTTTTTTTTAAATAAATACTCATAAAAAAGGAAAACAATGAATATTCTTTCATTTTCAAGTTTATCAGAATAATATTTACCCTTTTTAAACAAAAAGAAAACGTAAGATTTATTGCCTGATTGTGACAGGCAGCAACTGAAAAAAGAAAGCGAATTTGCAAAGAGAGTTGAACTTAGGAAAGAAATGCAAAATAACAAAAGTATCTTATCTCTCAAATGAAACCAATATTTGAGAAGTGAGGTAATCGCTAAATTTAAATACTATTCTAAGAAAATGGTGAGTGAACAGAAAATCGAATGCTGCCAAGGAAAATCTTGGGGAAAATCTTGCTCATAAAAAGTTTTCAGTGAAGGAAACAAAAATTATTCAACAATTTAAAAACTATATTAAAAGGCTTCTTTTATTCCACATAGCTTTTTAGTAACTCAAAAAATTATAAGCATTTTATATTTCTGACAAATTATCTCCTAAAATGATCACCATGATCATTTATATCTAACACTTTTATTGCCGGTCAGACCTTTTGCCACGTGTGATTGGACCTTTAATTTGTTTCATTCAGTGTGTCCCGCATTTAATGAGTCCTGAAAGACTGATCTTGAAGGAGGGCAGACTCCCACTGAAAATACTTATTTCAGTTCCCCTGTTTCCTAGCACTTGTTTTTGGGCTTTCTCTTCTTTGTTTGAATGGTTTTGGGGGGTATCTCCCAGAGGTGCTTGGGGGTGAGGACACACAGCCGTGCTGGAGAACAGACCAGGGCTCCCCTAAGCACAGCAGGAGTCGGATCACCAAAGCCACAGCCCCAGTTCTACTTACGAGTTTCACAAAGCTCTCTTTCAGCACAGATTGTGTCTGATATAGTAGTTGGCTTTGGTTTGGCCAAGCTATTTAATTAAGAACATATTAACCATCACTGGTGATTGCAAGTTCCAGATTTAGCAATGGATTGGTTATAGGATATTAAATTAATCCAAATTTCCCTGAATAAGAATACCACTATATAGACTGTAAAAAGCCTATATAGACTATATTGCTAGATATTGTTAATACTACTGAGTTATTACTACAGGGAACAGAATTGTTTGGAGCTTCCTGAGAGATTAACATATTATTAAAATTAATGGGGGTGAAATGATAGAATGGTAGGGAGGGCACTTGCCTTGCTTGTGACCTTCTCAGGTTTGATTCTCAGCATGCCATATGGTCCTCCAAGCTTGTCAAGAGTGATCCCTTAGTGTAGAGTCAGGAGTGGTGCTAAAATTAAAAAATAAATAAAAATTAAGTAAGGTGCACCAAAAAATAAAATTAAATATTATAATCTTGTGGGTAAAAATCACAAGGAAAAATAGTGTTTGAAAACACAAAGTTTCACTAATATAATAGCACTGCTGGGGAAACAGAATAACTGAAATAAACATAGATTGTTGATGCCTCAGGATGGAAAGTAGAGAAACACCTTAGTGTGAGGTCAACAAAAAGATAAGCACATCACTTTGCCAAAGATACTTTTCATTCTTGTCTGCTTTTAATTTCTAATCATGGCCAAATGAGACATCTTCAAACTCCTTCACTTTAGAAGTATCTGTGTCCTGTTTGAAGTTATTTTTGAGATGCAGTTAAGCATGAGAAATATTAGATTGAAATAATTGTGTCTAATATTGTGTTTATGAAAAATAGCAGTGTATGAGAAATACCGTTTGTTCTAATGGTTAAGAAGGCAGGCTTATAGAGCAGTTCCTAGACTCGAGATCCAAAGTAGTAGATTGACTTTTTCTTCACCTTGATCATCAGTGCAATCATTTGGAGGTAATGGGTAGTAGACATAGTGCATCCTGAATCACTTACGACATAAAGTTATCTTCATCATATTATTTCAAAACAATTTAGACCAAAATTCTCACTCAACAATGACAGAAGAGTTACTTCAGTGCAAATATTTTCTTTGGAATTTTTTGTTTTTTTAGGGGGGGCCACACTTGGTGGTACTTAGTATTTAATTCTGACTCTGTGCTCAGGGGTCACTTTTGGCAGAGCTTAGGGGACTATATGTGTTATCTGGAATTGAATCTAGGTAAGCTACAGGCAAAGCAAGAGCTTTAATGCCATAGACTATCTCTAGCCCCTACAGGAATTTTTAAGACAGATTTAATTAATTTAGTTTCTCAGTCCTATGCAGTTCATTATTTATATCCTAAACATTTGATTTAGTCATGCTTAGTCTAAGGTTGTAGTCACACTAAAGAATTTAACAGAAGAACTAAACCACTGAGACCATATGAGAATGAGTGTGGGGTATTCAGATTTTTAATATTTATTAAGCTTTCAGCTCTGTGTGAGTTCAGCTGCTTTTGATGCAATTACAAAGCAGAACTCAGTTGGTTAATAAAGCCACCATACTCTGCCTTACTCAAAGGACATCTGTACAAATGTGTACAGTCTTACTTTCCTGCTTTAAATACCTAATCCGGAAGTATTAAATATGTTATATGGAGGATATAGAGAGGAAGTAGTGGTGACAAGACTGAAAAGGTGAAGATGATGCAAAACTAATGTAATAATCTGAAAACCCCAAGAGGTGAGGCATTACTCCATTTCATTCTCTCAACTCCTTGTACCCTGGAATAAAATAAAATTAGTAATTGTCTATGGAATGTTCTTTTCTGGGGGTTGGGGAAATTGGGTAAGAATCAATATCATATGTTTTGTGCTGTTCAAAGAAACAGAGGTGGAAGTGAGAAATTGTTTAGTCACAACTTCTGTCTTAATGTAAGGAAGAATTTCTAAGACTAGATCATAACAGTAGAGGATCCTTAAAAAAGTTAAAGTTTATTGAAAGTAGAATTTTATGTTAAACTAAATGCTGGATAGGTATAATATAGGTCATTTTTATTTAACCACCAGAATATTTACTTAAGCATGGAATAGTTTTTGCTTTAATTATGGAATATTTAAGTAACCATCAACCATTTCTTTACTTGAAAGTTTATGAGAAAACTTTGTCACATATTCCCTTTAATTATACTTTTCCATTTATATTTGAGAATAAAACCTGATCATCTACTTGAAGAATCACAACTTGAACACCTGGCTATTGATTCATTTGTTTTTCATTCTTTGTCGTGAAATGAGATTTTGAAGATTTTAAGCCCATTCAAACTCAGCCAGCCACAAAAGAGGCCAGGACGTCTTTGCTGCCTCAGTGGATGATGTAGCCCTTGAAATTGTGCAACTACAACAGAAAGTCAATCCCTCTGAAACTGTGATTCACTAAAGCCTCATTCTTATTTTCCAGGACCATTCTGTAACACAAAATTCAGAAAGCATGCCAGTCCTCGTTGTGATGCTGGAGAAATTGGTAAGAGGGTTTCAAACTCCCCTTTCTGCTTTTTCTAAAGTATGAAGTGAGTAAGGAACTTGGACAACTGAACAAATTCTATGGTCCCAATTCTAGTTTGTTAAGATCAGATAGAACTGACCTCATTTTCTTTAAAAAAAAAAGACAAACAAAAAAATATCAAAACCCAGAAATCAGACTAGTATATAAAATCACCACGCCTTCATTTTCAACCCATTAGCAATTAAAGTTGCTAAGTCAAAAACATATGTTCTGGCTGCTAGAGAAATAGTACTGTGTGTAGGGCACTTGCTTTGCATGCAGGTAATCCAGGGTCAGTCCCCTGCATCTCATATGGTCCTCCTACCACCAGAAGCCACACTTGAATGAGGAGTCAGGAATAACACCTGACCATTTCTGGTTGTTGCCCCCAAACCAAACCAAACGATAAAACCTTCCTCAAATTACTTTGTGATAGTTACATACCACTTAAAAACTCAAGGCAGTGGCTTTAAATTTTTATTCCATTATGCATGTTTTACAGGAATTCTTAATGGTATGCTTTACTATTGTTCCATTTAATTCAATATATGGGATCATGCATTGAACTAATATATTTGTAAAACCCTCTACCCTAATATAAAATAGTCTCTTATCCACATTTCAAAGAAACTTTTGACTGTGAAAATAAAAATGACTACAAAAATGATCACTTCAAAAGCATGAGTGATTTTTATGGGTTAGCATGCTATTAACTACCTCAACAAGATTCAACAAGATTTCATTTTTCTTTGAAAAAAATTTTTTAAATTATTTTCATAAAGTTGTTCACAATAATGGATTACATTCAATATTTTAACACCAATCCCACCACCATTATTACACCTTCCCACCACCATTAATTTGAATTTTCCCGCCACCACTCAAACCTGCCGAACAGGCAGGGGCTAGATAATTTATTTTGTATTGCTTGTTATGAATAGCATAGATTTCCTAAATTTCTAAAGCTTTAGATAGTTAGGGTCTGCAGAAATCTCTGCAGTGAACTGCTCAGTCCCAAGATTCTCTTGTATGTCGTTAATGAGCTTAACTAGCATCCAGGGGCAGTTCGTGGGCATGATATCCAGGGTTCCAGAGGCACGGGGGAGATGAGGAACAGCCAATCCCCTATCCCTTGAGCCCTGCAGTTTGCAGTCACTGCTCCCACCTACCCGGGCTTTTCATTGAGTTCTGGACATTGGCGACTGCCGGGATTCCTAGGGGGCAGGTGGGGAGACGATGTCTGCTCCCGTCTGAGGCGCCCTGGGGAGATCAGCCTGGTGCAGGCTCTGGAAGCATCTCTGCATTGAGCTGCTAGGTTCTGAGATTCTTTTGTGCATCTCTGGATCATATCCAGATATGATATGATTAATAAGCTTAAGTAGCCTGATTTTATTTTTCTTCCATCTATTAAAAACTGAAACATTGAGAAATGAAGCAACTGACCCAAGGTCACACAGTGATTAAATATTAGAAGTAGGATTTGAATCTACATCTCTGAATGATCTTCTGTACTGCTCCCTCAGGTCAGACGCATGCAAGGCAAGCCCCCTACCTGCTGTTCTACGTCTTAGGTTCCACAGATCCACTTTTAAATTTGATTGGTGTGATCTGGATCGCCTTCTTTCAATGTTGTTGACGCTGCAGTTTGGATATACACTGCAATGGAATATATATCTCTTATCCCAAGTATTTTCAATTCAGAATTACTAGAGGATTCTAGTGTTTCCACTTATATTAAGATATGAGCTTTGGGGGGAGGGGGTAATGTGGGAGAGATAAGACAGCAGGTAGGGCACTTGTCTTTCACATGACTGATCAGGGTTCTACCCCTGCACCCCATATGGTCCCCAAGCTCTCCATGAGTCATCCCTGAGCACAGAGTCAGGAGTAACCCATGAACACCACCAGGTGTGGCCCCCAAACAAACAATAAACAAAGACCTTTTTTGGCTGTGCTCAGGGCTTATTCCTGACATTGTGTTCATAGATCACTCTTGGAGATGTTCAGAGGACCATCTGTGGTGCCTGGGATTGAATCCAGGATAGGTGTGTGCAAGCTCTTGACTCTTTGTATTATATGTCTGTCTTCAAGAGAACTTTTTTCCATAAATTATTGATTTATGAATATAAACATCATAATCAGTAAGATCAAAGGGAGGAAATAATGAACTAGGTATTTTTAAGTAGGATTGATATGCACATTAAGTTGTATGTTATGGAAATGTTAAAGTTTTCTACAAATGAATTTACTTTCCTACTGTTCTTCACATATATTATTTAAAATAATGTTTGAAGTGAGTATGTGTAGTGTAAAAATCATAAAAGATTAATCCAACAGTCTCCCCCTAAAAAAGAATGCTACTGGGCCGTCAGTGGGCATTGTTCATATTTTTTATGGTTTATTGTGGTTTCTAGATGTCTTTTTTTTATAAGGAGATTTCTAAAACTCTCTGGGAAACGATGATGCCAAATTTTTCTTCTTGTGGCATGCCTGCAATCTGATTTATGATAAGTGCTTTATCTATGTAGAAAGGGGTGTGAAAATAAATCTTTCACATGAAAATTTCTAGCAAAACCCAGGAAGTCTTGGCTATTTAGTCAACATAGTGATTTCTTTTTCTTTTGTTCTCCCTTGGTCCATAATGAAATTGTTCTTTGATGTTTCCCTGTTCCCTTGACAATTTGGGCCAGTGCCTGTACCCCACTCCATTCGGACTCCTATCTCTGTGCTATCTTTGTAGACTTGAGTGAAAACAAGTGTTCACGGTTCTCACTCCTCATCCCATAATGCCTTGTACTTGATATACACTCAGTGCATGTTGGTTAAATGAATTCTTGGTAGCCTGAAATCTTAAACAAACGTTTGTTTGTTCTTTAATATTCTCATGAACATTTTCTCCTTCCCTACCTTGCCCTTGCTTCTCTCTTGCACATCTGTGTTTTACGCATCCGCCCTCAAGTCAGCAGAAGGCCCTTCTTAATCCTCTGACAGAATGCAGAATAAAAGGATTGAAAGTCCTTTTGTCATGGTTTCTACTTGTTCTTTCCTTCTCAATCGTCTAACTACTGTTAAATTTTTCACTGGATTAAAAACATTTCAGGAACCAGAGAAAGAGAGAGAGTACAGTGGGTAGGGCACTTGCTGGCAAGTGTCAGCCTGGGTTCAATCCCTGGAACCTTAGATGGCTTCCCAAGTACCATCAGGAGGGAATTCCTGATTGAGGAAGCATGATTAAAATCTGAGCACTGCAGGTATGGATTCCCCATCTTCCAAAACAATCACTGTATCGCTGTGTCACTGTCTTCCCATTGCTCATCGATTTGCTCCAGCGGACACCAGTAAGAGCTCCGTTCATACCTGTCACGTTCAGGGGAATGAGGCCCATTATTGTTGCTGCTTTTGGCATATCAAATTTGGGTAGCTTGCCAGGCTCTGCCGTGCGAGATTCCAAACCAATACAATTTAAATTTTTTTTTTTTTGCTTTTTGGGTGACAACCAGCAATTCTCAGGGGTTACTCCTGGCTCTGCACTCAGGTATCATTCCTGGCAGTGCTTGGAGGACAATATGGGATGCCGGGGATTGAATGCAGGTTGACCGCATGCAAAGCAAATGCCCTCCCCACTGTGCTATCACTCCGGTCCCAAGATTTAAAATTTTTTAACTAGAAATTTTATTTCTTGGGGCTGGAGCGATAGCACAGCTGGTAGGGCATTTGCCTTGCATGCAGCCAACACAGATTCAATTCTCAGCATCTCCTATGGTTCCCCATGCACCGCCAGGAATAATTCCTGAGTGCAGAGCCAAGAGGAACCCCTGTGCATCATCGGGTGTTACCCAAAAAGAAAAAAATAATTTCTTCTAATATTGGGAATGGTTTAAAGATATGTTAAGATCCTAAGTCCAATCCTGCTTTCAGGATAACCTGTACCAAACAGTTTAGGGTAGTTCATCCATTTATCAATATTCTTAAAAGAGCTTTTGGGTCATGAAGCTCGTCTGGTAACTGGTTTTACTTGGAGCTGGTGTACTTGGTGACAGCCTTGATTTTTTCAGATACTGCATGCTTGGTCAACTCGCCAGGCAACAGCAGGCACACGGCAGTCTGGATCTCTCTAGACGTGATCGTTGAGTGCTTGTTGTAGTGTGCCAGTCGGGACGCCTTGCCAGCGATGTGCTCGAAGATATCACTGACAAAAGAATTCATAATGCTCATGACCTTTGAAGAAATACCAGTGTCTGGATGGACTTGCTTCAGCACCTTGTAGATGTAGATGGAATAACTCTCTTCTGTTTCTTCCCCTCCTTCTTCTGGGTTTTTGTTACAGCTTTCTTAAAGCCTTTCTTGGAGATGGTAGTGCCTTTGCAGTCCGCTCCAGCATCCTCAGTGTGCTGTTCTAGCTGGACAAGCCTCACGCAATGAAGGAACCGCAGAGAAACGCAGGTGTGCGGGACCCAGGGCCGAGATCTCCAAGGCTGCTCGGATCAGAACTGGGCCTCTTCCACCCAGATTCCCCATTTTCCAGTAGCTAGGCAGTCACACCCAGAAACTGCCCCTGGCACTATGTAATCCCATCAATGGCCAACATCCAGAGACTATAAAACCAAGCTTCTGGAAGCACGACATCTGATAGACTAGCTCTACCTCTTGGAGAACCTGGCAAGCTACCGAGAGTTTACTGCCCACACAGGGGAGAGCCTGGCAAGCTCCCTGTGGTGTATTAATAAGCCAAATACAGTAAGGATGATGGGCCTCATTCCCCTGACCCTGAAGAGCCTCTAATGCAACACCATTGGGAAGAACAAGTAAAGAGAGGCTGCTAAAATCTCAGGCTAGGATGAATGGAGATGTTACTGGGCCTGTTTGAACAAATCGATGATCACCAGGATGACAGTGATACAGTGATACAGTGTATTCTTAAAACTACATAATAATGTGGTCGTCATTTAGATAGAGAATTCCCCTGAATCCCCATGCTTTCCTCAGAAGAAATTACATTGACAAATAACTCTGAAGCTTATTTTTAACTTAACAAAAAATTCCTAGCTTATAAATATGAGCCTAATTTAATTTTTTAATGGAATGGATGATATTTCTTAGTATAGCATGCTACAATATAGTTAACCATTCCTTATGAGCATTCTTCTTTTTAGGGGATTGGCATTGTGAGCATTTTTTCCTATAAATATCCTAGTATGTGTCAGTCTTCTATTGTTTATCCTATAAACTTCCAGAGAGAATAGAAATAAGAAATTTCTAGGATTTTCTTTTTTCCTCATAGGAGTCTTTTTTATTTTTGGACATTTCGTGACAAAATAAGACCCTCCCGCCCACCCACCCCCATAAGGAGATAAGACATTTCAACCCATTTCTAAGAGAATATAAGTTTACTACAATTGAAACTGAAATGAGATTTTTGGGAAGTTTATAATTTATTCTGTGGCACTAGGTTCATAAATAAAAATAATTAAAAAGACCTTTCAAAAGTATTATGTACAAGAAAATATAGACACCCAGAATGAGTGTCAATATAAGCAATTAATCTTGGTTGGAAAAGTTATATTACTGTAAAATGAAGTATCTGAGGTTCTAATTCCATTTGATAGTGGTAAGTTCTTTAAGCCTTTAAGCAGGAGGCTTTAAGTGCCTCCTACTAATCAGAAACTTGCAACTCCCTTTATCTGGTCTTCATGATATAGGCGGGAGGAGGAATATCCACCTTCCTATGACAGAAAGTCTATAATAATAGTTAACTGAGTACAAATGAGGCAAATTACTGTTTCCTGTAAGAAAGGCCCATAATATGTACATACTTATTTTCACTATTTTCAAAATGTATATGCATAAGAATTTATTTTTAAAATAATTTTGAGACCTAACATTCAAAGCATAGTGCATGTTCATAAAAAACACAGTGGAATCATCTCTCTTTTTTAACAGTATAAAATTATCAAATTATACTTTTCGCCCTATATCTCTTCATTTATTGTATACAATTGATAATTCATTGAGATCACTTAAAAGGCTCTTGCCAATTTTTAAGGTAAGACAATGGTGCTCTGAATTAGGGAAATTGTAATAAAAATGGGGAAAAAAAGCACAATATTTCCCTCAAGCTTATGTTGGAGTCTTATTTATCTGAAAGTAGAACTTATAATTGTAAACTTGATTTTATGATAAAGATTTTTACTCTCTCCAAAACCTGAGGTCATAAAGATGGGTTCTAACTAAATTCTAAACAACATGGACAGAACAATGGATGCAACCATGACTGTTCCTATGAAATGGCTTTGTGATATGGCTGACTAATTAAGTACAAATAATTCAGAGACTTGAGGCTGGAGATACACCTTACAGCAGGTAGGGCATTTGGCTTTGATGTGGTCTTCCCGGGCTCCAATCTCAGACACTCCAATTGATTCCCTGAGGCTGCCAGGATTGATTTCTCAGTGCAGAGACAGGATTACTCCTGAGTATCACCCAGGTATGGCCCCAAAACAAAAACAACTCTGAGACTCAATGAATATGGTTAAAAACCTATCTAGAAAAACATAATTTTCTTCATATACAGAATGATTTTAATGTTAATATTGGAAGTTTATACCTTAATCCATATTTCTTATTATCATGTTCAAGATAACATTGCACAAATTTTTGGAGCAAAGAAATGATGAGTTTTTGGTACAGCCTTAGTTTTTGTACACAAAGACAAATGCATAACATTTGGGGGGAACCCTGACTCATTAAAAGGAATATTTGTCAAATGAAGAGTGTCTGAAACAGAACAACTATGAGGGTTTAAAAAAATGCTAAAAGCCTGATATCCATTAAAATATTCTGAGCAAACACTATTTGCAAGATATAACGGGGCTAAGGCAGACCTAGTTTTGTCCTCAAGGAATCAAGGGAAATGCTTAAAGAAAACAGGACTTGGGAAATAGAGTAAGTAGCAGAGGATTTGCTGTAAATGAGGTAAATTTTTCTGTCATATTAAAGAAATATCCAGTTTATTCTGCAAGATTTTAGTAAATAAAAGTCAGTGCAACCAGTAGAAAATGTTCAAGAAGGATTCCAAGTCTCTTAGTGTCAAAGCTTGCTAAACATTTTGGCTGGATAATGTAAGACGAACCCTACAAGATTTCACATTATGGGCCCTCAGTTTATTTTTCTTCATTTTATTTTATTATGTTTTGTTATTTGGGCCACACCTGGCTGTACTTGGAGTCAACTTCTGGTTTTGCACTCAGGGATCATTCCTGGTGGGCCTCAATGGACCATATAGTTTGTCAGGGATCAAAACCAGGTCAGTTGTAGGCAAGGCAAGAACCCTACCTGCAATCCCCCAGGGCTCTCTCTCTCTTCTATCAACTACATGCAGCATTTGACACATGCTATTACATTCAAACAGTAAATTATTTCATCGAAACCTTAAAACCCTCTATGAGAGCATTGCGATTTTACCCCAAATTACAACGAGGCAGTGCTGATTTGGGTGGTAAGTGTGTATTTACTAAACATGAAATAGGAAGAGGCAGTGCAGTGGCTCTCTCTCTTTCTCTCCCACCGCCTGCTTTCAGTACTCTCACACCGCTTCCCCCACCAGGGGAAGGCCCATGGTGATGAGCAGGTGAAGGAAGGAACAAGGGCCAGGCTGGTTGGTCTCAATTGCCGTTTATTCCAATCCTCTCCATTCTCCTCTGATTTCCTTCCAGCTTCTTCCTCACCCATGCTACTTCATTCTCTTTCTGGATCTCCCTTCATTCTCATCCTGGCTCTGGATGCCCCAATCCCCTCCTAGAGTCTAGGTAAATCCCAAAACATAAGGAGTTGGGGCTTACACATAGGTGTGGTCACAATCAATAGGGGTAAAGTCTTTCCCTCAAGGGATGGATCTTCTAGAACATATAGTCATTCAGCAAGACAACTCTCCCAAGACTGAAATTCCAACTATGGGTGTGTTTATCCTCTCCTTAGTCCAACAGATACATAAACATTCATAATATTAATCATTTTGTATGGAAACAGTAACAGATACATTAAGCTTATAGAATTGCTCTCCTGGGATCATCTCGATCTCCTATTATAGTGCAACTCTACTTGATTGTGACACACACATATGCAAAACTGGAGTAAGAGAAATAAGTTTGGTGAATAGAAATTTCCTGATTTTTTTTCAGTAACTTGTTGATTTCTTGTTTTTAACAGAGGAATGGTTTGTAGATCTGTTGGAACCTGACTAGCTTAAGTCAAAGAACTGCCTTTTCACCATCAATGCATAAGACATGGGGGATGTTGGAGAGAGAGCACAGGACTTAAGGCATATGCCTCCCACGTGACTGAGGCAGAGTTGCTCTGAGAAGTCCTGGGAGAGCAGAGCTGCCAGGTCACGCTTAGTAGAGGTGGTGGCACCAAGGATAGAACTCATGTCCTTATGCTTACATGGCAGATACTTTAGCCACTAAGTCTCCTTTCAGCTCCCCGAATCTTATTCATTCCCACTGATAGATTTTTCTGGGGAGATATAGAAGGACATATGTGATCATCAGTGTTATTTATTAAACTGCAATTACATAAATCTGCAATTATCTCATAATAAAGTTAAAGATGTGTATACACAAAAGTGACAATGGGACCACTAGTTCTTGTTCTTCCTCTGCTCCTACTCCTTGGTTGGGACCGGCCCTCTGTATTCCTAGGACTAGGTATAACTTTTACCCCCAAGATCCTATACATTAGAAACACAGATATTTCAACTTACATTTATTTTTTTTTCCTTCACCGTATTCTCAAAATTTCCCTCTGGAAAATGCATATTAACGAAGTGGTCCAGTATTTGTTTACTTTGGTTTATGGAAACAGTGATGACATTTAAACCCCAGAGGAGATACCTGCATGGTCAAACCACAAAATCAATCTTTTCAGCAGTTTATGAGTACAGAATTCAGGTGGTAGCTTGAATATTATCTCTTATTTGGATTGACTCACATTTCCAACTTTCCAAAAAGCACCGGGAGGAATGCTAAGTTTTTAAGTGTTAAAAAATAACAAATTAATGTATTTTAAAAAACAAGTAGAATCATCTATAAGGAGGTAATTCAAAGATAAACACCAAGTTTATCCTAGTACCACTTGCTCTTGTTAATAGGAGCCCTTGAAAATGAATGGCAGATACTCACTGAGGCTTAAAATTATTCAAGTTCTACCATATACAGAAGCATAAATAATTTATGAGTTCTCCAACTTATGAGGTGTTATGTCCCAATAAACTCCACTATTGAAAATAGAGTTAATGAATAATGGAACAAGCACAAAATTTCATTTCTGTCTCTTTCTCTCTTTGAGCCACACCCAGTCATGCTCACTACTACTGGCTTTGGGGTAGGGGTCACTCCCTGTGATGTTCTGGGCCCATATAGTGCCTGCAATCAACCCCCAGGCTCCTGAATAAAAGCATGAGCTCAACCTGTTGAGTTATTTCTCTGACACTCCCCTTCTGAGAAGCAAGAATGGCAATACTCAGAACAGGCAATCATTTATGGGAAGAAGAGTGCTTCATTTTCAATAGTTGTAATAAGGTACCCCAAACTGGGTCTAATTAACTTGGCTGGGTAAGAGGCCTTTTCTGAATGATTCCTTAACTAAATAGATTACGCCTATTTGCTCAGGTGGTGAATATAAAATGCAGGCAAGCAGTAAGATGAAGGGACCAGGGAATTTTTACCAAATATCCTTCTATTGTATTATGTTCATGCAGTTACTAAATCACCACATATCAACAGGCTTTCTATTTCCCATCCTTTTGCTCTAACTGCACTGTGGTAAGGATATTGCTTTAAACGCAGTGTGGCTCCTCTTGCACGAGGGGATTTAGGTGATCCCGGTATGGCACTACTCTAGCTGGAACATGAGAACCCGACAGGATCATGCAAGTCCAGGGGTTTGAACCTTAGTGTTCACTCCAAGAACACTCAGGAAATGCCTCAAGCCACCAAGGGCAAGCATATCAGAAAAGCGAGTAACTATTCCAAGGATGGCACTGCAGAAGCAGTGTGACCCCTTTCGGCATTAGAACGGTGGTGTTGGTAGGTGCCACCAGGACAAACAGCAGTGCTGGATGCATGGTCGTTGGCTGCCTCCCCCACCTCCCTCCCCCAAAATACTCAATTTTTACTGCACATGCTTAAAAATGCAGAAAGTGATGCAGAACTTAAAGCTTTAGTTATAGATTCTCTGGTCATTGAACATATCCAGGCCAACAAAGCGCCCAGTGCTGCAGAACTTACAGGGCTCTTGGACAGACGTATTGATCCCTCTCTGAGCTCTCCCTGCCACACTGGGATGATTCTTCCTGAGAAAGAGAAGTGTTCCTGAACCCGAAAAGGAAGTTGTACAGAAGAAAAAGATATCACAGAAGAAACTGAAGAAGCAAAATCTAATGGCCCAGGAGTAAAACTAAGCATAACATAAATAGAAATCTAAGTGAAAATAAATAAATAAATGGATAGATAAATAAAATGGGGGAAAGGCAAATCATGGTAGGACATTGTTGTCAAACAAATAATCATCAACACAACAAATCTTTATAGTGGTGAAGATAATACGGATTCTCATAGACTGAGACTGTGTCCTGGGAGTACAGAAGATATTAGCAAAAAAGTTAAACTAAAACAATTATTAGTAGGAAAATACCATTTTTTTTTTTTTGCTTTTTGGGATCACACCCAGCGATGCTCAGGGGTTACTCCTGGCTTTGCACTCAGGAATTACTCCTGGCAGTGCTTGGGGGACCATATGGAATGCCGGGGATCGAACCCGGGTCGGCCACGTGCAAGGCAAACGCCCTACCCGCTGTGCTATTGCTCCGGCCCCCAGGAAAATATCATTTTGCTGCTCAAAATTTCAATGAGTTAGAAAAGCTGAGTCTTGCATTACTTATGGGGGATGAAATCACCTAAGACAGTGATAACAAAGTGAAGAAAAAGGAACAGGGCAGAAAATATGAACATGTAGCATAAGAGACATTAAACTTTGTTTCATGAAACTTCGCTTATAGTTTACCTGTAGATATGCACACAACATGGACATGCTTTGGGTCTCAAAATGAAATATATTTGATCAATACGGGGTTGAATGGAATCATTATCATGAGTGGTGTAGTTGTAGCTGGTATTAAAAAGTTGAAGGAGAAGGCAAGTCCATTTAATATATCCTACTCTGTGTATGAGTCACCACTGAACAAACACTTTCTCAACATTCGTATCCCATGTAGCCCAAGAAGATCAATGACTTACATTGTGTTGGACCATCTGGTTTAAATCAGAACAATTCTCATTGGACTGAAAAAGACCCTTGCATGTGTCGCCACGGCTACTTTGGCTAAGAGTCCTTGGTAAATATTGGAGATTCCAATGAACACTAGTACAGGTAGGTTACTTCTTTAAAATAAACACGTCTTTGTTTCTCATGAAATAGAAGTGTGAAACTCACGGAAAAGAACATATAAATTTCAAATGGATTGAACTACCTTCATCAAACATTTTTACACATGACCTAATATGAATTTACGCTGGATCATTGCTTTCAGTGATATGTTGATTTTGTGTTTTTACACAGAAATGGCTTGTAGTTCTAGTGGAATCCAAAGAATTTAAATTAAAAGGACTTCCTTTCTACCTAATCAATGCACAAGGCAGCTTTTTAGAAGTTTTTTTTTTATAACCTCCATCCCTTCCCTCTACTAGTCTTGAAATAAACATCCCTTTTGTCCTCATCTGTCCTTAACTTCTATTTATTATTTACACAGGTTTACACATCAAATAGCCAGTTCACACTAGTAACACACTAATAGCCTCTTCTTGCACAGATAGAAATTATGTACCTGCCACTCTTATTTTCTGCAGAAACTCAGTGGCATAAAATAGAATCAAATCAGCCTTGCCTCCATTTTGGGGACCCTTAAAAATAGCTTTCAGATAATACATGAAGTTGAGATGGGTCAATATTCTTTCTCATCATCCCCTAAAAGACAAAGCTTTTAACTTCTTTATCCCTAGACTTTTAAATTTTCTCAAATAAATTCTTTGTCCATGCTTAGAGCCCTATTTCTTAAACTGTGGTTTAATCACTGTCACTGTCAGTGTCATCCCGTTGCTCATCAATTTGTTCCAGCGGGCACCAGTAACGTCTCTCATTGTGTGACTTATTTGTTACTGTTTTTGGCGTATCGAATACGCCACAGATAGCTTGCCAGGCTTTGCCGTGCGGGAGCGATACTCTCGATAGCTTGTTGGGCTCTCTGAGAGGGGCGGAGGAATCGAATGCGGGTTGGTGTCGTGAAAGGCGAATGCCCTACCCTTGTGATATCGCTCCAGCCCTGTGGTTTAATACTTTTAAAAAATTATATTTATTGTTTGAGGTGCTGTGATTTATAATATTTTTAATAATAATTTTATGTGTAGATCATAACAGTACTACCCCATCTCCAGAGTTCCCACCTCCCTCCCACAAGGTCACCTGAGAGCCCTCCCCTTCAACACCTCGTGCCCCCTGCAAACTCAGCTCTGGGGATCAGTTTTCCCATTGTGTTGCTCTGGCTCTTTGGTGCTCCCTTACTGTGTGTCTTCAAGTCCTACATATGAGAGAGATCACTCTGTATCTGGCTCTTTTCTTCTGACTGAATTCACTCAGCGTAGGTTTAGGTCATAAACTGTGTTGCAATGCAATTGGGGACATATAGATTGAAGTGGGGGTCATTTTGAAATAGAAATCTTTATGACTATTTGTTCTTGTATGCCTATGTGCCAGTGGTCTTGTAACAATTTCTTAAGTGCAAAAGGACTTGTGATTGGGAAAAGTTTAAGAAGTTCTGAGAGCTGCTCTGTTCTCCCACTAGCCTGCCTGTGTGAATTCTGATTCGCTGTTTCTGAGACAGAGATTCAGTATTACAGACTATCTGGGATTCTGTCCCTTCTTCTCACCTTCTATAGTCAACCTGTTCTGAAGATTCTCAGCCACATCCAAATCTTCCTTGAAGCACTCTAACCCCCCTCCACAGTTTCTTTCTGTCTAAGAGAGCATCTGCAATGTGTCTTAATTGAGCAATTGAAAAGGCCAGACATAAATGCCACATGTCATCATTACAGGAGTTGTTTTTTATTTTTAAATGAAAATAAATACAAGACAAAACCTCACCAGGAAGACTATATGTCCTAATAATAGCTCTACAATTCCCTCTTAAAGATAAACTCCTTCTCATTATTCTAGCCATTAACTTCACATTGCAATATATATATACACACACACACACACACACACACACACACACACACACACACACATATATATACGTATCACTGTATCACTGTCATCCCATTGTTCATCGATTTTCTCAAGCGGGCACCAGTAACGTCTCTATTACACTCAGCCCTGAGATTTTAGCTGCCGCCTCTCCTTACTCGTCTTTCCCAACAATTGGAGGCTCTTTCAGGGTCAGGGGAATGAGACCTATTGTTACATATATATGTATATGTGTATAAATTTATTTTAAATATGGCACACACCATGCATTTGAAGAACATCCTTTTTAGAGGTCACTGATGATATTAGTATCATGTTAATATTACCACAGTGTAGGATAACATAGCCTCAGGTAGTTTAGGTTTATTGGGTTACTCCCATCACAGTGCTCCCATTCCTCTGTGTTTATTTGTAACTTCTTTCTTAGTGTTCTGTTGACTTTTAAATATTGTTTTTCTCTTCTCCTTGAGTCCTTTGCATAGTTTATTCAGAGCAATAACCTTTTTGTATGGACACAGGAAGACTTAGCAAATGCTATGCTTTTATAACCTGGGAGTCATTTGACTCTACATGATATTTTCCTCCTGGGTATCTGTTCTCTCAACCTAAGCCTCAGCTGCCCATAATTCCTAGCACCCCCAAAAGCAGGGTCCCGACGAGGGAGGAGATGGACCCAGGGCAAGCAGTGAGTTGTGTGCTACCCTGGCATCGAGATGGGCCTGGCAAAAGTGCCTAATGCTTAACTATAAGTTAAGAGCTTGATCATGGACAAATGCTGTCATGATCCAAACAGTGATAACTAGATTTGGACCCTGCTAGGGTTAGGAGTGATTAATCTGGCCTGAGTGCTGTAGTCTGAGCCTGTGGCAAGATGTTGCCAGGAGAGCTGCCTTGCAAGCCTCAATGTATCTCTTGCTATGTCCATACAAAAATAACTAGTATTAAGATGTTAATAAGTGTTTGGACTAAGGAAAGGAAAAAAAAAAACCTTAAGAGTCAGGAAGGGCTTTGGAATGCCCTGCCCTCAGGAAGGGCTTTCTGATGTTGATTTTGCTACCTGGCTGGGTGTAGCCTAGAGGGCAAGGTGGGAGAGACAAGTAGGAGGAGAGACTAGAGAAGGCTGGAGTAGATGCAGAGAGAGGCCAGAGCTGGGAGTGCGGGAGATGAGAAAGATGGAAGATTGAATAAAAGGTAACTAATCAGCAACCAGCTTGGTCCTCCTTCTTCCTTTGCCTGTCCTTGGTAAACGGCCGTCCCGATCAAGCCCATACACAGCGGTTCCAGAGCACCGAATGCGGGTGGTGAGACAGAGCCGCCTGGAGAGCCCGAGAGCATGCCTTAGTTTTTTACACCACAGGTGCCACAGAACCAAGCTACCCCGTCTGACATTTGGAAGAATATTTTATTACTTGAGTCAGAACAACAGTACAGTAGGTAGAGCAATTGTCTTGCATGTAGCCAACCCTAGTTCTATCTCTGGCACCCCACAGGGTCCCCTGAGACCTATCAGGGGTGATCCCTGAGTTCAGAGCCAGGAGTAAATCTTGATCGTTGCTGGTATGATCTCAAAACAAACAAGCAAAAAATAAAATAAAATAAATGATCATTACTTATATATGACTATATCTTTCCATTCCACATTGAATTCCTTTGCAATTCTGTTTGTCTGTCCTAGACAAACTTAACAGGAACTAAGTTTTATATTTTTTATAATTATTTTTAAATGAGCTGTTTATAATCACCCATTTCTATATTCCAAAAAACAGCAAACACATTTGAAGCAAGTAAGGGCAAATGGATTTCAGTTTTTCTTACCAACTAAGATTGCAAATTACTGGAAAGGGTTATAGGTGACAGGAGAATCTCTGGTCAATCAGTTCTGCAGTGGGCTTGAGAAGGAAGCTGGTGACCCAACAATCGCCCTGCGTTGATGCAAGAATCAAGAATCAATGCCAATCTTAGTGGTTACAGAAAAGTCTTGCAACCACATGGCATCACCTGATTCTAGGAAGTTAAAACTTTCAGCACAAAAGTAGCTACAGCCAGACCCATCTTGGAGGTATTGTGGGTTCAGTTCTCGACCACCACAACAAAGACAATATCGGAATAAAGACAGTCACATGGATGTCTTAGTTTCCAGATGCATTGAAACTTATAATATAGAGCACTATAGTAAACATGCAATAATCTTTTAATTAAAAAAAATCCTGTTAATAGCTTAATTGAAAAATGCTAAACCAAACAGTGCTAATCATGATCTGAACCTTCACTAAGTTACGACCTTTTTGTTGCAGGGTGCTTGCCTTGAATGTTGAAAAAACAGAGTGATAGTTGCTGAAGATTGGGGTGGCTATGAAAGTCTCTTAAAATGAGTCAAAGATGATGCTCACCACATGGACGGGCCCTTTCACAAAGGATTTCTCAATAGCATGTGAGTCTGTTTAATAGCACTTTACCCACAATAGAAATTCTTTCAAGTGAATCCTCTCAGACTCTGCTGCTGCTTTAACAACTAAATTCACCCTATTTTGAATCCTTTGTTTCCATTTGAACAATATTTCCAGCTTTTTCACTAGGAGCAGGTTCCATCTGAACAAACCATTTTTCTTTGTTGATCCATAAGCAGCTACCGTTGCTCCATTCGTTTTCACAGGCGATTGCAACAACAACACAGTTCAGAGTTTGGGCTCCACTTCAAAATCTAGTTCTCTTGCTGTTTCCATCACATCTGCAGTCACTTCCAAAATAATTACAATAGTAAAATATGAGAACACTGATCACAGATCACCATGACAAATATAACAAAGGTTTGAAATAGTTTGAGGATTAACAGAATGTGGCACAGGGAAACAGAATACGCTCACACTGTTGGAAAAGTGACACCAGGAGATTTGCTTAATGTAGGGTTGCCACAGACCTTATATTTGTTAAAAAAAAAAAAGAAATATCTGCAAAACACATTAAAGTAATACATTATAAAACTAACTATGCCTGCCAGCCTGTCACAATGCTAAAATTCCAGTATTAGCAATTCATGAAGACTTCTTTGTTTTGTTTTGTTTGGGGATAGAAAACAGGATTTATTAAGGGTGGGGTAGGGAACAGGAGGGAATTAAAGGAGCTGGTCCTAAGCTCCCAGGAAAGCAGGGCCCACTATTTCTCCACAATTAGGAACCTATTTGACATCAGAACCATCTGGGATGAACTGTTTTCCAGCCAGTCTTCAAACCCATCAGTATTAAACTGGGTAAAGCCTTGCTTCCTGTCAATGTGGATCTTCTGGTGGACGGGGAGCTTGAACTTGACCTTGCATAGACTTTCATTCACATCAGTCATGTGCTTCTTGTTCTTCAGCTTGGTGGGTTGGAAATGGATTTGACCCATGTAGACCTTGGCCACAGAGCCCTGGGGCTTTCCAAAGGAACGCTCATACTGGACTCATATTTGGAACCGAAGTTTAGAAACCATTAGAGCAGATAGAAAGATCCACCACAATGGGCTGTCTCCAGGGTTCCTAAGGGCAGCCTGGAAAAGCAATGGGTTCTGGATATTCCTAGGAAAGCTGCTGTTCCCAGCCACTGAACCCATGTTCCCTGGGAGGGAAGAGAATGGGGACTTAATCAGTCATTAAAGATTCTTGACGACATTAAACACTTATAAAAAGTTATGAAAACTTCCACTAACAAAATGCTACAACTATTTCTTTAGTATGGGTGAGAAAATAGACTGAATTTATGATCCACAAACATATGAGAAGGAACAAGTCTATTAAATTGTTTTTCAAAGTTAACTGTGAATGAACTAAAGAATCCTTTTTATGAAAATATGGTATAAATTCATGATGAGGAAGTTAGAGCCAAGAGGATAGAAGTAAATGCAAATAAATGAATAAATAAAAAAAAGAGAAATTAACTTTTTGTATGTATAATTTAATCTACATATAAACACACAAATATATACTGTGTATCTTAAGCGCCAGGCTGTTTTCACTCCTCCCCACCCCAAGGGACCCAGCCGCAGCAGTCGACCTCCACTACCCAACAGCCGCCATGTTCTAGGCTGCTTTCCTTATAAGACAATTCCTACCCATTTTCCATAATTTCCACACCATATTTGATGGAATTCAGACAGTAGGCAACAAATCATAGAGGGTAATATATATATATACCTTTTAGAGAGCCCTGCAAGCTACCGAGAGTATCCTGCCCATATGGGCAGAGCCTGGCAAGCTACCCATGGCATATTTGATACTCCAAAAACAGTAATGATAGGTCTCATTCCCCTGATCCTGAAAGAGCCTCCAATCGTTGGGAAAGATGAGTAAGGAGATGCTGCTAAAATCTCAGGTCTGTGAGGAATAGAGACGTTACTGGTGCCCGCTTGAGTAAATCCATGAGCAACTGGATGAGAGTGATACAGTAATACAGTGCTATCTTAAGCATAACAGCTTTTTCTCCCTAAAACTAAAATAGTACAAGCATAACACTGTAAAACTAAAATTTAAAAACTTTTTTAAGATTCTTCAACATTAATAATCTTCACAAAGATTCCAATTCTTCCTTTGTATCTTGATAGGGCATGAGAAGAAGTTCACTTGGTAAATTCTACTCTAGGTAGAAATGACTTTGTACCTGCTAATAGGAAATAGAGGATTAGACAGATTAGCAGTGTCAGCGCAGAAACCACAACAATAAATATAAAAGCAATCTCCCATGTGTGTGTGCCCCTTCTCAGTTTGGCCCTGAACTCTACACACAGACATTCACTCAATCATTGCCCAGCTTCTGGGCAACACTCTGCTTATTCCTGATTTATGGCTGGACTTCAGCTGTCTGTTTAAAGTCACATAATAAATAAACCCAAATCTGTTTTAGGTCAACGCTCTTTCCACCTTCCTTCCCTCACCGTGTCTTCTTCTGAATCCTTGAAGAGCTTTTGGTGCCCACCCACGTCAGTTCTGGATGCAGACAATATGGCAAGTATGTGCAGGGGATTGAAGAGAGGACAGTAATAAAACTCTACAATATGTAAAGTGATATTTACATTATAGATACTTAGAAGAGACATTGAACTAGAATTCTCTCAGCGCCATATTTTGTGTGTGGATATATAAATTGTTTCTAAATAGGATTAATGTGACGTTTATATAGCAACATGAACTCTAAACTCTCAGTGGCAAAATCTTGTAAACTGGTGTTAATATTCAGGCTGGAACAGGATAATGTGGACAAATCAAGAAAAAAATACTATCTGGTTTGTATACCTTGTATAAATAAATGTTTAAAACTTAAATTTGCCTACATTTACTAAGCACAGAAATGAGACCTAATTAAACTGAAATTCCATGGAAAGCCTTCCAAAGCTCTTAGTTTACTCATCCAGTATAAACACTGTAAATGAATAAAATGCAGTGTATTAAACAATTTAAAGATATATTCAAGGTTCCTCAAACCCAAGCAATAGAATTATCCAATTGCACAGAGTGACCAAAAATGACTAAAGATTTGTGGGTTTCTGTCTTTTGGAAAAGAAATTAATTTAGAACACACATAGTATAACAGTACTGTAGCACTGTAGCACTATTGTCCCGTTGTTCATCAATTTGCTTAAGTGGTCACCAGTAACGTCTGCATTGTGAGACTTATTACTATTTTTGGCATATCGAATATGCCACGGGTAGCTTGCCAGGCTCTGCTGTTTGGGCGGATACTCTCAGTAGCTTTCTGGGTTCTCCGAGAGGGATGGAGGAATTGAACATGGGTGGGCTGCGTGCAAGGCAAACGCCCTACCTGCTGTGCTATTGCTCCAGTCCATAATATAACAACATAGTATAAGAACATCTGGATTAATTATATTCCCAGAATAAAGCAATGTCAGTATTTAGTCATAGACTGCAGCTAATATTTTTAATAAGAATAAAGGAAACAATAAAGGTGTTGAGTGGCCGCTGTGCTCAGTCTCTAGCCCTCATTCAGCCCGCAACTCCCTTCCCCCACATGGCCTTCGACTACAATGTAGTTGGTGATCGCTTCTCTGAGTTGACCTTTCCCCGGAACGTGAGGCCAGCCTCGAAGCCATGGAGTCAACCTCCTGGTACTTATTTCTACAGTTCTTGGGTGTTAGTCTCCCACTCTGTTATTCTATATACCATAGATGAGTGCAATCTTTCTATGTCTGTCTCTCTCTTTCTGACTCGAGTATCATTGGGTGTGACCTCAAAACTAAAAATATTTTAAAACTAAAATTAATTAACAAAAGTAGAAAAAGTCACATTCCTTTTTCAATTCATTTTTCTTTTCCTGGCTAAACTTCCAAAAAAGGAGCCTATTAATTTTGAAATGATATGGTTCATAGGTGGGCTGGAATGATAGCACAATGGGTAGGGTTTTGCCTTGCACATGGCCGACCTGGGTTGGTTTCCTCTGCCCCTCTCAGAGAGCCTGGCAAGATACCAAGAGTATCCCACCTGTACAGCAGAGTCTGGCAATCTACCCGTGGCATATTCAATATGCCAAAAACAGTAACATCAAGTCTCACAAGGGAGACATACTGGAGCCCATTCGAGCAAACTGAGGAGCAATGGGATGACAGTGAAACAGTGATACAGTGATGGTTCATATATATTTAGTTCTAAAAATCTATTTTGTTGATGCTTAGCTTTTCGATGACTTTTGATAATAACTTAGTTTTTGAATGACATGTAAAATAATTGCAAGTAATTAAATTTTCAACAATTATATTTATATGTGTCTATATTTTATCAAATATTTGAATTCTGGCAAAATGTAATATTTAAAACTATGCAATGTTTTAAAACGTGATACCCTTTCACATATAATTGAGAATGCAAATGGAGGAGAAAAACTGATTTTTTTCTTCAAAGAATAAATGTATTGCTTATCAACTCTAAAAAAAAAAAAAAAGAATAAAGGAAACATGCTAGAAAAAAGATACTAAAGTCTCTTGGATCTCTCCGTAGTTCCACATCCCTTTCATCTTCCCTTCCTCCCCAAGGTATCTCTTTTGAGCTTGGTGAGTATCCTCCCAATTCATATATTCATGTTTGACAGGTTAACCAGAAACAGATATTCCGTTGCTGCTAATTATTTTAAATTTTATGAGAAGTGTTTATGTTCTAGGTTTGGAGAGGTAGGACTGTGGGTAGGGTACTTGCCCTCCACATGGCTGGTCCAGGTTCTCTACCCCACCCACCATATCGTTCCCTGAATCCTGTTAGGAAAGAACTGTATCCTCAGGTAGAAAGCCCAGAACACTGCCAGGTGGGGCCCCAAACCTTCAAAAGTAAGGTTTCTTTTTTTCCTATGTATAAAATATGTACACATGTATTATTTGAAATACTGGAAAACATCCCAACAGCACATTATCATTATCTCCCAGTCTGCCTTGGTAAGCTCGGTTCCATAAACCAGTTCTCAGGTGCTATTCTCTTTGGCCGTTCTTTAATTCCATAATATATTTCTTCATATACCATGTAAGAAAGGGATCATTCCTGTGTATCACTCAGCATGAGATCTTCCACTACTAACTTTGGAGCGTGGCTTCACCCAAAAGTGCTCCAAGGCTGTACCTACTCGGGCTCAGAAGACCATGTGATGTTAGGGACTGAAGCCAGCCTTCCACACGTGAAGCATATGCTCAATCCATTGAGCAATCGCTCCATTACCTGCATTTTAAGAATAAAATGGGGTGTCAACCAGCACTTTACAGATATGTCAGTGATAACTTCCATGTGGAATTCCATTTTCAAAGTATGCTATATTCTGTCCACTGCTTTATCAAAGACATTTGGTATTCTTATTCCCCTGATATTTTTTTCTGTTACATGCATGACTCATTATGTACATGCATATGTGTTTCTCCAGGGTATATACCCAGAAGTGAAATTGTCGGTTCGTAGGTGTTTGTGTTTTTAGCTGTCCTAGATAATTGCCAAATTGCTCTGCCAAATGATTGTATCATTTTGCACTCCCACCAATAGTGCACCAGAGTTCCTATTTCTAAAAGACATAGTGAAAACTTTAACTTGTCTATTTATTTCAATTTAGGAATCCTTACTATAATTTCTTAATTTGTCAGAATTTAGATTGTGTACAGGCCATAATACATAACACAGGAGCTGTTGGCAGGCTGTTTTGTTATCAACAAAGCCCAACAAATACAGCACCGGGATCTCAGTGACACATCTGTAGCAGAGAAATATTAAGTGCATTTGGTTATGAGACAACATAATAGAACAAAACAAGTATTTCTCTTTGTAGGCCTTTATTGAATCAAGCAATTGCTAGGCAATATGTACAGATGTGAGGAAAATGTAATTATTGTTTTAGATTAGTTTCCTTTACCTGCAATATGAGCCACTTACTTTCTATCAATGCTTACCATCACATTGTATTGACTTAGATTATTTTTTTCTTGTATTCAGATAATCTTTTTTAGCCCAGAGGCAAAGCAACTGTTTCATCTAAGTACCTCCTAGGGACTCCTGTTACAATAGCTACTGTATACACATTCTCATGAAACTTTTTGATATAAAGTGTCAAGTCCAAAGAAATTAAAAGAAGGTGAAAATATGGATAGAAAGAGGATAGTTATAAAATAGCTCCCTCTTAAAGCTCGGCATTTGAAATCAATATGCTCTATTACATCTGGCTGTGATGATGTAACATCCCTGCTGATACCATCTGAGTTGTTGATCCATAAAAATGTACCTCTGTGGTTTTATATCGATTCTCCTCTTCCACCTCCTTTAGCACATGAATAGTACTATAAGTTTATGAAAGGACAGATAAGTTCATAAAAAGTTCATAGGACAACGTTTATGAAATACTTCATAAAACAACTATGTAGAAAAAACTGTTCCTGAAACAACTACATAGCATAGTTAATATTTATTCATTTATATTATACATTATATAGAATATTCATTTTATCATACATTATTATACATCTACATTATACACTTACATATACATTGTTATACCTAGACTACATTTACATTACTATGCATTTATAGCTAATCGTCCAGTTGTTCATCGATTTGCTCGAGCAGGCACCAGTGACATCTCCATTGTGAGACTTATTGTTACTGCTTTTGGCATATCGAATGTGCCATGGCTAGCTTGCCAGGCTCTGCTGTGCGGGCGCGATACTATCGGTAGCTTGCTTGGTTCTCAGAGAGGGACGGAGGAATCGAACCTGGGTTGGCCACGTGCAAGGCAAATGTGCCCCCTGTGCTACATTAAAAAAAAGATAAAGGTAATAAAAGCATAAGAAAAGAAGACAAGAATTAGATATTTGTTCCCACCCTTTTTTCTTCCTAGGAATGAGAATGAAGTTAGAAAAACAACAATAGTTTATACACAAAGGCATTTTTAGAGATTCAGAAGCCAATGGAGAACATCTAATTTAATGCATTCACTTTCAAGTTGAAAATCAGAGACATTAAAATAATTCTGCTAAGGCACACTTTGCACTCCGTTTCTCTGACTTTCTTTTCTCCACGGAGGTGAAGCAGTCACTCCTCGCATAAATGCAAAGTCTGAACCTGCTTGACTTCAATTACCTGATCTTTAGAGCTCCACACCCAAATCCAGAACAACAATGCATTATTACCTTTTCCCGTAAAACAGTATTAATGGTAGAGAACTTGAAAATATGCATGAATTTTGCACTTCACAATACAGCACTGTCTGACAAAAATGCAAACTGCAATTGGTGCTTCAGGAGAACATGGCATGTATGCTCCATTTTCTTATTTAACAAATATTTATTGAGATCCATTTATCTACTGAGAAAACAGCAGAGGTTACTGCTTCTCTTGGCATTTACAGTTTAATCACAAAGCACATAATTAAAAATAATTACACAAAGAAGTGGAAGGTGCTGTAGTGCATTTGGAAAAGAGAACTAAATCAACCAAGGGTACTGGAAAATGGAATGTTTTAGGTAAAGGTTGAGTAGGTGGTACCCTGGAATACTGCCCAGCTCATTTTCATGAGAAAGAGAGCTAATGAATATTTGAGCATCTTTTCACTTTGGTCTTTGCTAAAAGAGGAGTCATAATGTTTTGCAACGCATTAGATTTTTATGTTGTTTCTTCTTACTATTTCTTTCTTACTGCTAGTTCAAACAAGATTTCCATTGTTTAGATAACTTTATTGTTCTTGATCTTGTGCTCCTTTTCAGTATCAGTATATTAGTCAGTTGCATAATCTCCGGGCAGCTAGGGAGGACCCCGATGGCTCCCACTCTCACTGCCCGCGGTCTGTGGGCTCCAGCTGCTCCCCTAGCCAGGACGGCCCATGCCATGGACAGAGGGAGGAAATGAGGGACAAGTCGGTTGATTGATCACTTACCGTTTATTCCATCCTCCCCACATGCCTGTTCCAGTCTCACTAAGCTCCCCATTCTAGTCTCACACTGCCCCTTACTCCCGTCTCCTCCTGTCTCTCCCTCTCATCTCTCTGCACTCCGTCTTGCAGCCTGGGCTCTCTCCACGTACCTGCTCCTATATTCTTCTATATTCTTCTCCCTCTGCCTCCTGTTCTAGTCTCTCTGTGCTCCATCTTGCTGCCCTGTTCTCTCCAACTCTCCGGACTCTCTCCAACTCCCCAGCATTGGGGTTAGACACTACCCCCTGTCTGGTAGCAAAATCAACATAAGAAAGCCGTTCCTGACTTCCCATCAGTCTCAAGGGTGGAAACACCACCTAGGGGTGTTCCTCTTCTCCTTAGTCCAATAACTTAATTAATATCTTAATTAACATCTTCATTCTACTTCTTGGACACAGTAAGAGATACATTTAGCTTGTAGGATGGCTCTCCCGGGAACATCTCGACACAGACTCAGACTACAGTGCTCGGACCAGATTAATCTTTCCTAACGCTAGCAGGGTCTGAATCTAGTTATTACTTTTTGGATCATGATATAATTTGTTCATGACCATTCTCTTAACTTATAGCTAACTATTATGGTGCTTTGGCCAGGCCCATTTCGATGCCAGGGTAGCACATAGCTCAATTTGCCCTTCTTCATCCAGTCCCTCATTGGGACCCTGATTTTGGGGTGCTAGGAAGTAAGGGCAACTGAGGTTTAAGTTGAGAGAACAGATGTCCAGGAGGTAAATATCATTCAGAGTCAATTAAATCCCAAGTTACTAACGTATAGCATTAGCTATCTTCTTGTGTCCATACAAAAAGGACATTGCTCTGAATTAACTACACAAAGAACTTAAGGAGAAGAAAAAAACAGTATTTACAAGTTAACAGAGCACAAAGAAAGAAGTTACAAATAAACACAGAGGAATGGGAGGACTGTGATGTGAGTATGCCAATAAACCTAGTCTCCCTCTGGCAAGGAGGAAAGGAAAACCAATGTTATTCTACAGTCACTAAGTATAAATATAATGATTCTGATGTATGTAAACATTGAGGATGATCCTGTGTTCTCATTTTGGAAGGAAAATAATCTAGGAGAAAGATTTTCAGGAACGTATTTGAAAATCTGAACTAAATTAGGTAACAAACTCAGATCTCTAAGGTACTTCCGGTTTCAATTAAGAAGTGCCTTTAAAATTTATAGCATTCTTGCTTTTGACATTTTCTGTGAAATGGGAATAGCAAAATGAAGTCTATTAGCATATTTCTTAGCTATATATACATATATATTTGTATATATATACATATATATATACCCTGAAATATATATATATATATATATATATACCCAGGGTATATATATATATACCCTGAAAGAGCCTCCAATCATTGGGAAAGACGAGTAAGGAGAGGCTGCTAAAAACTCAGGGCTAGGAGGAACAGAGACATTACTGGTGCCCGCTCAAGTAAATGGATGAATAACAGGATGACAGTGATACAGTGATATTTTGCTAAACCTTTTGTTCTATTGTATTAGGCAGGAAGGAGACTGAGTTTTCAACCAAAGGCGTATATTGTTTGCTAAAGGTCTCAGACTTTCCATATTGTAAGAAAGCAACTAAACCTAAATTAAAATTTACAAAATGGAAGAGAAACAAGAATGATGAATAAACATGGATAACAGTGAGCTAATTTTGTGTTGCATTCTCACATGGAACCAAAAGACCTAATGATGGATAGCAATATATCATTTATTTTGTCTGGGAATATGAAAATTGAATAGAAAATTAAAATTAGGCATTTGTTATTAAAATGTATTTATCAATGTGCTTTACTCTGATATATTATTAAAACAAATAAAAGATGAAGTCAAGAACTTAATTTTGATGATCTTGAATAAGTAGAATTATTCTTTAGGGTTTGTATTCTGCAATCTAGTGGCTGTGGACAAAATGCTTGAGTTCAACTCCCACACTCTGCCCCTACACCTCTTCCTCAAAATTCATTTGTTGAAGCCCTAGTGTTCAACGTGGCAGTTTTTGGAGATGGGGCCATTGGAGGACAATTAGATTTAAAGAAAGTCAAAAAGGTTGGGCTACCATTACAGGATTGATGTCTGTAGAACAAGAAGAAAGAGACCTGCCTGATTTTCTTCTTCACCTCCCCTCCTTCTGTCTCTCCAGGAAAAGGACCCAGGAGCAAGATACCCATCATCCGTACAGCAAGAAGAGAACCGTTACTGAGAAGGAAGCTGCTAATACTTTAATCCATAATTTCTCGGCATTCAAACACATAAAGGGTAAATTCCTATTGCCTTTAGTCATCAATCCATGACATTTTGTCATAGCATCCCTAGCTGATGGACTCTGGCTTATTTATGTTTTCTTTTTTTTTAAAGGACAGTAATAGAGTGTTAAGCATTTTAGTTGCCAGGAGGTGCCTTCATATCAATTCCATAATGTTAACACTATAGTAATCATGTTATCTAAACTATAATAAAACATAAATTATAGATAAATAAGTCAAATTAAAATAGCATGAAATTAATGGAATTGCATTAAATATTAACAGTGAAATCGCATTTAAATGATTAGTTCATAAAAATGCTGATTTGAGATTTTAGCTTTATTCATCTATATGTAGGTAGATGCTAACACCTCTGCAATCAAATAAAGATCTCTCTCGTATGTTGGATATAAAGAAACATTAATAAGGAACAATTAATGGTCAAAGGTATCAACACTGGAGAATTTGTCTGTGGAACTGAGTTTACTTGGGGTAGGGGGCATGCAGGAATGGGAGGGGTTTGGGGACATTGATTGACATAAGCTGACATGCTGATGATAGGTATGGTATTGAAGCAATGTCTACATGACACTATCATTTATAGTACTGTAAACCATGGTACCTTAATACAAAAAGTGAGAAAAGAAATACTGACTGAATTAGATTTAGAAAAATATTGTTCATGTACCATGCCATTATATCTCACAAGGTCATTTCATACTTTGTAAACTCATACAGATTTCTTCCCAACTGAATACTAAATTGTGTTAACATTTATTTATTTTTCTTTTCTTTTTTTTTGCAGGCAACACCTGGGAGTGCTCAAAGCTTACTCCTAAGTCTATGCTCAGGGGTCATCTTTGGTGCAGTGCTGGGGGGACTATGTGGGATGCCAAAGATCAAACCTGGGCCATTTGCATGCAAGACAAACACCTTATTCACAGTGCTACCTTTATGGCAGATATTTGTTAATTTTTATACAAACATACTTCAACCTTTTGTATGCTTGGTAAATATCTAAAACATTGGTAGGAAGATTTAGACAGTAATATAAAAGGAGAATTATCAAATTATCTTCTTTAATAACTGATGATTTGATGTCATACCAATTCTCATAACACTGCATTTAGCATTGCAAACAAGGATGAGTTAGCAAAATAATCTTAAAATAGCATCATAATAATTATTCTAGAAGAGAGAGAGAGAGGGAGAGAGAGAGAGAGAGAAAATAAAAGCAAAAGCGCCTGCCATAGAGGCAGGTAAGGGGAGGAGGTGATAAGAGAGAACCTGGGGATACTGGTGCTGGGAAATGTACACTGGGTGGAGTGATGGACATTGGAATACTGTATAACTGAAATAAAATCATCAACAGTTTTGTAATGGTCTATCTCACAATGATTCAATAGAAAAGTATATAAAAAAAGATGGGGTAAATCTGTCATAGAAGGAATATTTGAATTTAAATAATTTAATAGAATAAAAACTAATATGTCACACTATTCCTTTAATTTTTTTTTAAAAAAAACCTAGTTTACTGTAGACCAAAGCCAAAATTGTTGGTACAATTCTAGAGTTGATAGTGATTAGATAACAAAGCTCCAATATTAAAATCCATAAGTAAAAACTTTTATTTTTATATGAAAATTCTTATATCTCTTCACAGGATTTAAGTCCTTATCTAAAAATTTACAAATCTGTTTGCTGCTAGTTGAATCTTCTGTGCTATTGTTTTTGTTTAATGAGCCATTATTCTCTGCAGAGATGCCAAACTGCGAATAGTTTCAGCTACCCTGGTACTAGGCTGAAAACTCTGGTGTCTTCTCAGAGTCATGGTGGGCAGCCTCCTCCCCTACCCTCATACATCTGGAAGTCCTGGCAGCCATGTCCTTCTCCCGCTGCTGCCACCATGCCAACTCATTCACCCAAACCAAGGGTACTGAGATCTCTTGACCACATAGCCACATATGCGACAATCCCTAATTCCTCAGTACTGAAATTCCAGTAGGAGCACACCAAATTAAGATGGGATAATGACATAGATGTCAACAAAATTCAACAAACAATATGTCACACTATTCTTAACTAACTGAACATTTAACTTAAATTTTTTATTCAGAATTCATTGATAATAACAACCATAATACTAAACAAATGTTAACAGAAGAAGTAGAGGTATTGTAGATCTTCTATGGGATTTCTAGACAAAGCATCCCTGTGATAATCCCACTTCCAGAACTAACTTCCTCTACAGTATGTGAAGTTATTATTTACATCTATGGAAAAATAAGATTTGTGGGC
The DNA here is from genome assembly GCF_027595985.1 of Sorex araneus. Classification (NCBI taxonomy): domain Eukaryota; kingdom Metazoa; phylum Chordata; class Mammalia; order Eulipotyphla; family Soricidae; genus Sorex; species Sorex araneus. The sequence goes on along the minus strand of NC_073307.1, from coordinate 17,497,026 downwards.
TATAAATGAACAAATAAAAGATGCTCTTTATTAAAGATTTTGACACTCTTAAAAGATTTTTTTTAGTTTCAGACAATAGAATCTACTTGTAGTTAATTTAAAAATAAATAAAATAGTTAAGAATTTGTAGCTGCTCAGAAAATTAAAATAGTTTCAGAAGAAAAGTCTCTGTTCCAAAAGAGCTCTGAGAACAAGACTTTGTTCTTGTTCTGGGATTTATAGAATTCTGAAGGACAGCGCTGATGCTACCCTGAATCTAATATCACACTGTCTGCCACGTCCAACACAACCTAAAATGATGCCCGATGTCTAGTCATTTCTCTCATAATTTTTTTCTGATCAAATGTTCATGTGACTGTCAATTTTCTGGATGACCAGGGAAGAGGTCAATGTAACTGTTTGAATCCTACTTGCAAAGGAGGTAGTCTAATATGTTGGATGATCCAAATGACAGACAAGGAATCCAAATGTTATAATTAAATCCAAATGATTTATATCCCTCTTAATAAAGATACTGAAAATTGGGCATGCTCATTGTATGTTGCTATAACTTGTCAACTGGGAAAATATTTTTCAAAGGTAATTTTGAGGTAGCAAAGAAAATTTTAAATGCACAGTCCTATAACTGGCCTTTACTTCAAGGCATCATTCGACAGGAAGAAAAATCATGCATGTTTTCCAAAGTGCTTAAATGTGTTTGCTTAATTACTATTTGTAACTGTAGAAATAGCCACCATTAATTAAAGTCTCAACTGTATGCCAGACATGGCACTAATTAACAGCTCCTACCTACTTAAACCATATTCAAACCTATGAGGTAAATAAAATAATTGTTCTTCTTTTATGATGAGGAAGCCAACTGTTAGAGAGTTTAAGTAACTTACTGAACATCACCCAAATGGAAGATCATCAACGTTCATTAATCTGAAAAGATTCGGTACACTGTTTTAATGCCAACTTGGGAACTATGACAGGATCCATAGTTGATAAAGTTGGCTAATGTGGGTTCATCCCAAGCATTGCCTGATCCCTGAGCAGGTCTGAGAAACACTGGGAGTGACCCTGCACCCGCTATGCACTGCTTGAGAGGGCATGCCTCAAGAATTGCCATAGGAGGAAGAAAATATTAAATGTTGGGGAGTAGAAAACATAGATCAATGGGCTAGAGCACATGAAATCCATGAAGGGGACCTTGTGACCTTGTGAGAGAAAATGGTATTTTTGCAGATGTGCCTAAGTCAAGAATTTTGAGAAGAAGAAATTCCAGTACATTTTACGGACTGGTCAGGCCTTATCTGACCTAATCATAAGGTCTATCCGTGTGGCATAAGGCAGCAGGAAGTTGAAGTTAAGTCATATGGGTTGAGAAGCACTTGACCAGTCACTGCTGATTTTGAAGATGGGAAAAGGCTCAAACCAAGGAATGCAGGCATGTGAGGTGCTGGGAAAGACAGGAAGAAAAGTTCTCCCTTTGATCCTGCTGACCCTTAATTTTAGGCCATTGAGAATCACTGAAGGCTTCTGATCTGTAAACTACAAGATAATAAATTTCTGTTGTTTTGCATTATCACCGTATTTTGCTAATTTATCACAACAGCAGTAAGAAATATACATACATTAAAATTTTGGTCAAGGTCTTTTTATACTCTTTTTTCTTCACATTCATCCATTCCCGTGTTTGTTTGTTTGTTTGTTTTTGCATTCTCATGTTGTAAGTACCTTCTGCCAAAGATAGCAAAATTCAAATATTTTTGCTTACCTTTTCTTCTGAACATCAGAGCAGGATTATAGAATCATTTTTGACACCTTCCACTCCTTGTTTCCCTCATATCCAGTGTTTAAGCTACCACCAAATTATATTTAAAAAATTTCTTAGCAATTCTAAGAGCCCAGACTTCTTTTTTTAAAATTGAATCACCATGAGATAGACCATCACAAAGCTATTCATGATTGTGTTTCAGTCATACAATGTTAGCACACCCATCCCTCCCCAAATTTTCAGCAGATTAATATTGTGGCAACATTCATCCCGAGACAATGGAGTCCAGTCAGGGGTCTGGCAGATATTTTGGATTGTGGGAGCAAGTGGGTGCTGGGGGTTCTGTTTGGGTGAGCATTGGGTGAGCACTGGGTTACCCCTGCCCCTCCCCCATCTAGGCTGTTTCCATCTATCCAAGTCTGTTCAGTCTTGTGCAGGTCCAAGGTTAACTGCAGCTTTTGATCTCTTTCAAGATTTATGTATACTTCTCTAAAGCCAGCCAGTAGAAGTGTTTACATGGTGGTTCAGGAGTCGGTTCCTCAGGGTTACTACTGATACTTCCAGGAGTACAGGAAAGTGGGGGGAGATAGCCCATCTCAAGTCTGAAAAAGCCTTCAGATTTCAGTCACAGAATCCTCATCTCTGAATTTTCATATCAATGAGATGAGGTCCTTGCCGACATTTGGAATCCCGTGGGGGCATGGCAGCAAGTTTGGATTGTGGAGACCAGACACCTTTAATCTTCACTCCATCACTTGATATGAGTCATCAGCTGATTTACTGGATCACTAATTTCCCTAATTCCATCTTTTCCTGCACATTCTACTCTTAATTCAGAAACCAGAGTATATAAAAAAACACATTAAATATCTCAAGATTTTGCTCAGCACCCCTTATTAGCACCCATTTCACCTCTAAGTCTAAAAGATCTGTCCCCACATCACCATTACCTTCCTGATCTCATCTTTTTCTCATTTTGCCTCTCTGTCTCAGATGTGTTGCTCTTGTTTTAATCCAGTCCCTCTCCTTGGAATGCTCTTCCAGTAGACATCTGTCTGTCACTTCCTGCAATCAAACACCACCTCTTAGCAAAACCCATTCTGGTTAACCTTTTGAAAACTACAGACCTCCTTCCCTGCTACTGGTTCTCTTAAGCTCTCTGTCCTGCTCCAATTCTAACAAAATATTGTTTAATTATAATATGTTCCCTATTCTGTTTGTAAATAATAACTTAAGTTCCAAAAAGGCAGAACTCTTGTCTGCTTGTCAAATAGTTGTTAAATTTGTCAAAATAGAACACTCTGCAAAATAGAATTAAGCCTATCCTGAAACTGGTATTTATCACATAAATTCATGGTGCTTTTAGAATAGAATCCATGTTAAAGTACATTACTGAACGTCAGATATGTGTTCTTTGAATAATTTGTGACTTTGGAATTGAAAAGTCTCTACCTTTGGTACAAGACATTCTTTACTGCAAAAAGGTCAAGTTATTTTGATGGCTTAATGAGGCATTTTAATGTGTGGCCCACACAGAGTTCAGTTCTTTCAGAAATTGTCATCAGTACATTTTGTCTCCTGGACCCTAAAACTAAGTTCTGGATATAGGAAAATAAGTTAGGCTTTATTTCTACATTATTTTCAAACTATATTGATGTAGGGGCTTCACATTGTTTTTTAAGCCACTAAAAAGTATGAATTGCAAAGTAATTGTTTATCAATTATTTATAGGCTAATGCCTCAAGCTAAACAAAACTATCCAATTTCCAGTTCAGGAAAAATTCCCAGAAAAGAGTTTCATGCATTCTGGGAGGTTGGTCATATGTGTTCCAAAGATATAATTGAATCTGTATCGATCAATAGCATAAACAAATCACTGAAATTTTCCAGCTATTTTACCTTTTCTGAGCAGACTATTTGGTATTCTGATTATGTAAAGTTGCAAGTTGAAAAAAAAACAAAGCTATCTGCCCTTACATTCTAGATATAATTCTTTCTGGGATGGTTTAGGGAAGGCAATTATGGAACTATCAGAATATTCTTGAGAGAAAGTCACCTATGTTACCTTACATTTAAGTTTTGTATAAATGACTACTGTGGACTTACTCTTTGTGGTGTGTCTTCTCTCAGAATATTATTATATTCTGATATATAATGTATATATCATAATATATATAATAATATATATAATATAGATAAGAATATTATTATACATTTATTTCCTTTTTTACCTTCAAAATCTGAAGTTCTTTACATTCATACTCTTAGGCTTCTTGTTCCTTAGCATCTCATGTTGTAGTCATCTCAAGGTTTACCCACTCTATGTTGCAATCCTGTGTTATAACCATCTAATTCCTTGGATTGAAGATGTCTACAGAACTATGTGGCAGATTTTTATAAGTGAGTACTCAGTGGTGAACTCCTTGGTGATTGATAAATGGATAGATGGGAGGTGTGGGCCAGTGGGGATGGGATTGTTAACCAGGTAGGAAAAATTTTATAGGATGATATACCTCAATACTGGGTAACAGAGAACTATGGTGATCCTATACAATTTTGAAGCAACCAGAAACTTTTCCTTTTACTAGTACTAAAATGAGAAATTAGAGAAAATTTAGACTCAAATAAGGAAATAAGATCCTTGTTGAAAGATATTTTATTTTCACATGGAATAACATGAGCTTGAAAAAAATTATAAGATTTTTCTATAAAATCTTATAATTTAAGATTAAAAAAACACATAAAACTAACAAAACAAAACTAAAACTAAAACTAAAAACACATAAAACTAACAAAACAAAATAAAAATATAATCATGAAAATTCTGGTCTAGGACTCTGTGCAGTTCATTTTGTCTCAGATAGTGTAGTTATGGAAAAATCCTTTTAACGAGAAGTTAAATAGTCCCCAGTAATAAATAATCTCAACTAGTAATCTTCATATTACATGGCAGACATCGTACCTAGTTATTTGACTTCATTTTACGAGTGCTCTCTTAGGAACTGATAAGAGAGACAAAGCTGTCTGTAAAGCTATGTATGACTATTAACTTGAAGACTCAGAATCTGACCTCTAATTTTTCTGAATCCAACCCAAAAGGCTTTCTTAAGAGCATGCCATCTCTAATAAAAAAGGGTAATCACTAAAATTTTGGTGATGAAAAAGTGTGATTTGAACCACTGGAAGTAATGGAAGCATTAAAACAGAGTGGCATGGTTACATTAACGGTCAATAACTATTGTTTAATTTGGTAACAACCCAAACCTATCCAACCCCTCCTTAACTTAAACAGAAAACTATATTTCAACCTAGGAAAAATTAATCCAGTCTTCTTTTTTCTTTATAATATCATCACCACTTGGGCCAGACAGATAGTACAGTGGGTAGAGAACTTGCCTTGTACATGGCCTTCCTGGGTTCAATCCCTGACATCTCTACCACAGTCAGGAGTGATTCCTGCATGCAGAACTAGGAGTTAACACTGAACATCACCAAGAAACAAATCAAAAACAAAAGAACAACAAAAAAACAAATATTATCACACTTTTTGGAAATTACATTAAAAATACAATCATACCAAATAACAAAGATATCACTTCAAAATAATAAATATATAACTTTTACTAGCAAAGCACAGTGGGTAGGGTGTTTGCCTTGCACGCGGCTGACCTGAGTTCGATTCCTCTGTCCCTCTCGGAAAGTCTGGCAAGCTACCGAGAGTATCCCGCCCGCACAGCAGAGCCTGGCAAGCTACCTGTGGCATATTCGATATGCCAAAAACAGTAACAACAAGTCTCTCAATGGAGATGTTACTGGTGCCCGCTTGAGCAAATCAATAAACAACAGGACTACAGTGCTACAGTGATACATTTTTACTAGATGGATTAACAATATGTCTGACATAGAGTTCGGAGTTAGTACCTCACTCAATTTTTCCTACTAACTGTAGTTAGTAAATATCTCATGAGTGGGGAACTGAGAGTGAGATCATTCACCTAAATTTGCACAAATAATGAAGACTAGACTTTTGGTTTGAACTGCCTCTACCTGACCCTGAAGTGCATCTCTTACTACACTTTATTAAATGATCTTTTTATATAGCTTACAGTTAATCCTGGGTCGATTAATACCTATGCAATGCTTCTTTTAAAATTTCTTGAGAGAAAGACATTTTTAAAAGGGTGTAGGTTTCATGGAGTGTCTAATGAACTTGGTTTTGTACATTTTGGCAAGAGGAACAAGTCCTAGCCACTAGGTATATCTCTCCTGCAAGTCAGAACTGTTCCACTAGGGGAAGTCTAATTACTTAAGGGATTAGCTAAGAAACAATGGACCATTTCCAAATAGTGTCCTGGAATTAATTAATTCCCTCCTTCTTCCCTGAAGACTTTTTCTTTCTCTTGGATAGCCTGGCATGATTGAATAAACTAATGATTTCAGCCCTAATCCCAATACATAGCTGCATGGTCCTTCCTATCCATCTACCCAACTAAGCTTATATTATGTGTCAAGTCATATATTGAATACTTATGGAAAAGAAAAGGAAAGAAATAAAATCTCCAGGACCTGATCCCATGAAGTTTGCAGTCGAGGAAGTGTGTCTATTATTAATCAATGAATCTGTTTGTAGCCACATATTAACATATTGTGATACAAAACTCTGATGTACATGAGAATGATACAATAGCATGAAGGAACACAAATGGCCTAGACAGAGTTAGCGAGGCTTAATTGAGAAGAAAGGAGAGCTTGAGCTGAGATATGAACCTGGTAAATCAGGAGTAGTTCCTTTACAGAACACACAGTTTGAAACAGGAGGAAATTGGGTTACTCGCCATCGTGCTTTGTCTTGTCCTCATCAAGAACCCTGTTGATGCATCCCAGAACCCTCTAAAGGTTGAAGACATGGTCAGGTAGTAACAATCATGTAAAAACCCTCATTCTCTTACTCCGAGTCTCTCTAGGGCCTGGTGAAAAGATGCCAAGAGAACACTTGTCTCTAGGTTTTATCTTGACCCAGGGGTGTGCCCATAAAACTCTTCCATTTAAATCTGCATGTTTCTCTGGCATTTGGGGAGGCAACTTTATTTGTTTGTTTGTTTTTGTTTTTTTTAGCACGATGACCAAAGCACTTGGGATTCCAGAAAATCAAACAATAATAAGAACAAAGATAAAAGCGAATAATTTTGGGGTTTTTTTATTAGATTCTGACTGGATTCTGTGATGAGCAGTTTGCCTGGCTTTATCTTATTGAATCTTATAATGTAGAAACCCTTAAGGTTGTGTGGGTCTAGGACTCAGAAAGCTGGAACTGTGGCTGATGGAGCCACATTTACATTTTGGGGATCTGAGAAGAACATTTGAATTTGTGACCCGTTAGTACAGGAATCCTGAAACGTGGGTAGCTGTCAATGTTAATTATGCATGAAGAAAGGGCTTTCTGCAAGTTTTAGACACATCCACTCACAGGCCTTTTTTCTTTATGATACTGAGCAGATTCCATCCTGCGTAAGGTGAGTGTGCAGTCAGTACACCAAGGATAGTCATAATGCTTAGAATTTGTGCAGAGCAAGTTGTTTGACTATGGCTTTGCATTCAGTGGTTAGGTCACTTCCAGGGTACACCTCTCCTGGGCAGCAGAATTTGTCTCCTGTTTCCCGTTCATCAGGTCTCTCGATTCAAAGAGGCAAAACCCAGCTCAGACATGCAGGGGGAAAAGGGAGTTGATTAGTTTACAGAATTGAAAAGCTCAGCTCAGAGGTAGGTAGACTCCTCCAGGCTCAGTTGTTCGTAGCTCAACTCTTCCACCTCATTCTTCAGAGTTCGCCTTCTTTCTCTCCATCTTTCAGCTGCATTGAACTTCTCCCAGGTCCTTCAGCAAGACAGCCTTCCATGTGCCTTTCAATCCTCAAAGATAGGACTTGTGCCACTCCCTCCATACTGACTGATTCCTGCTCATTCTATTCCCCTATTACTAAACAATAAAGTCATCGAGCATCTGAAAGGATGACATGTCTCTTAAGATGATCTGTCATGAACCACACTTCCTGATAGGCATGCCCTGCTATGATAAGTGAAGGCTCATTTCAATCAACAGGATACAGCAGTAAATATTCTCTCCGGGATCCCTCCTTCATGGCAGCTTGCACTGATGTGTGTTAGGGAGGATTTAGCTATTAGGTAGGAAGTCCAGTCACCCTGCTGAAGAAACCACATAGAAAGACCATATGCAGGGAAAGAATCTCTAACTTCACGGAAAGAGAGGCCCAAGGATTCCAGCCATCCCTACAGAACCTACACCTTCCAGTTATCCATACGCAGAGGTCAGAAATCTGGGTGAGTCACCTTCAATGTCACTGCCACCTGTCTACTTAGATCCCCACAATTCAGGTCAGTAGCATTTGGAGCAAAACAATGTTTTCAGTGGAGTCTAATCAACCCATGGGCTTATGAAAAAATAATAAATTGTAATTTTAGGCTCCTAACTTTGGAGTGGAGTTCCATAGCAATGATAACCCAGTCTCAATGTTTGCCAGTTCCTGTGCTAGTTCAGGGTTTATAATTATCAATAAAATCAGCATGCGCCACAGCTGCCCAGATCTACTCATCTTCCCAGGCACTTCCTTCTCAGGGATATTTCCGGACTTTGCTTACCAAATGAGCCTTCTCCTCTAATAAGCTCTAACAACACCTCTTACTTCTCCTTAGCTGTCCTTTGCTTACTCAGAAGCCACTCAGTTATTTATGTCATATCTGTATTTTCTGGCAGAATATGAGCCCCAGGAGAGTTGGATTCATGTCCATCTAGCTTATCACTGTACCCTCTGTGGGCCACCTGGGATATGAAAGACATTCAATTGATTTCTGTGCATTTTTGATTGACAGCAGCCTCCATCTACTCTCCTGATTTTTAGGTTGGCAAAGAAGCTAGAATGATGACTCCTTTACTTCCCACGAGACACTGAGAGATAGGGTACTTTTTAATGGTTTAGAATTCCCAAGTCCTAGAAGAACTGTTTGAATCAAAAACAAAACAAAACATGTTCCCTTTAAAATAAGGACCTTTTGTTTATTTTCACTTGGAAATTATGTGCACAGTAGTTGCCTAGTTAGTTGCTTGTTTTTCATTGTTTCTATTAGCTTCTTGTGGGGCGTTAACCTTCTAGCATCATTTTCTTTCTGAATCTGATACCATCTGAAGTCTAGCAGAGAGATATAGACTAAAAAAGAATGTTTTTGTAAGTCTTAGAGCAACAAAGAGGTGGACATTTTGATTTTTTTTTCTTTTGCAGAGAGGAGTGCGGATCATGGTCCCTGGAGTCGCCTAGTCTCACATAAAATAAGGATAAGAACCCTTGCTTCCCATTGTGAGAACTGGGTCCTTCTCTGCCTTACATCAGCAAACTCCTTTGGGGCTGAAAGCACTTCCTGTGAGCTGGCTCTGATTCAGCCATTCCTCTGGCCCACACTCCAGCCACTTGTCCAACTGGAGACAGGCAACTTTGCTAAAGCAGTGCTAGCAGTGTGTTCAAGAAACAGTCTTATCAGCCAAGAACATTTACATGTGTTTGGGATTAAATATATGTGCTGGATTTAGAATATGTTCTTTTTACAGACTGCTGGATCATTAAGTCTTCTACTATTTGCTAAAGTCTTATACCTTTCTCTGTGGATATTTCTTAGCAGCAGCTGCTAAGAAATCCACAAACGGTGGGACATAATTTAATATCACAGAACAAGTGCAATAAAATTAACAGTTTGATATAATAGCAATATAAAAGACACAGTGAGGTCTGGTAAGAAAAAAAGTATTTCAAATACAGCTCAAGGATTACAATACTTGTCTCAAGTAGTCCTGTGACCTTTGCTTCTTGTTCCTCAATTTCTTTGTCTATAATCACTGTATATCACTGATCCTGCTCATTCTTGATCACCAATTTGCTCAAGCGGGCACCAGTAATGTCTCCATTCATCCTAGCCCTGAGATTTTAGCAGCCACTCTTTACTTGTTCTTCCCAGCAGTGACGCATTGGAGGCTCTTTCAGGGTCAGGGGAATGAGACCCATCACTGTTACTATTATTGGCATATCAAATATGCCACAGAGAGCTTGCCAGGCTCTTCAACATGGGCAGGATGCTCTCGGTACCTTGCCAGGTTCTCAAAGAGGGAGAACTAGGCTATAAGAGGTTGCTCCACAGCATTTGTGCCCGCAAGCTTCCGGGAGTGTTGTTTTGCAGTCTCTGGATTTTGGCCATTGGTGGGATTACACAGCTCTGGGGGCAGTTTGTGGGTATGGTTGCCAAGCTACTGGAAAATGGGGGGGTCTGGGTGGAGGAGGCCCAGTCCCGATCCAAGCAGATTAGGAGATCTCAGCCCTGGGTCCCACACACCTGGGTTCCTGATCTGGGTGCCAGATCAGGAGGTCTTTGGTTGAGTTTCCCAAAGCAGAGCAGAGCCCCAGCTCTGAAGATCTCTGGAACCCAGCCACAGCCATGCTCAAGGCCCCTCTCCACACGTTCGAAGGAGCCTCATGCATGAAGGAACCAGCAGAGGAACCCAGGTGTACGGGATCTGGGACTGAGATCTCCAAGCCTGTTAAGATTGGGACTGGGCCTTCTCCACCCAGATCCCCCATTTTCCAGTAGCTTGGCAGCCATACCCACAAACTGCCCCCTGCACCGTGTAATCCCATCAACAGCCAAGATCCAGAGACTACAAAACAATGCTCCCGGAAGAGAGTGACGCAGAGTCTCTTGCCCCTTTGTCTATAAAATGGAGACAATCATTGCCACCTAATGTGTTTCTTATAAATAACGTCTCTAGTCAGGGTAATGGATGAGAGCCATACTCCGGGGCTATCAGTCACACAAAGCACTTGAACTTTGAAACCCGACTAGTTTCAAGTTCATGGGAAAGTTGCCACCACTGGAATCCAGTGAGAGATATCTAGTTGTGGACAGCTCTGCCCTAGAGAAGCTGTAACTATGGAAGAAGAGAGTGACTTTCCAAGAGCAGAATGTCAAGAAGAAAAATAAACACGTAGTTCTTCAACTTTGCCATTATCTCATGACTTGATCTCCTCCGTGCTCATAATCATTAGCTGAAACTTATTAGAATCTAGAAACCCAGGGTATCCAGGATGCTGATACAATGCTCACCATATCCATATGGCCCCCAGAGTACAGAGCAAGTACAGAATATGAGAGAGTGAATTCGGAGAAGAGAAGCAGAATGAAAATTCAACATAGCAAACTAATGTGTAATATTTTAGATGGTGAGATGTGTTGTGGAGAAATCTAAAAGAATGTAATAGTTCTGGGAGGACATACAGTACATGAGGCATTGCTAAGAAGGTAGGGCGTTGAGGAAAAGTTCTAGAAGGGGGAGCACTTAACTGAGGGACACTAGGAAGTAAGAGATTGGTATGGGTGTTAAACTGTGGGAATGCCATGTACTGTTCAACAAGGATCATAATAAGATGAAATCATGAGTAAAAAAACCTCTAAATTTCTCAAGGGTTAATCCTTCAGTAATATGATCATTATTGTTCTATAAAAATAATGTGTATAATGCATCTATGTTGGGAGAAAGAAATTAGAAAAAAGGTGAACTAAGGGCATGCTGCAGTAGATACGGGGTTATATGCTATTGGGATAAATAAATGCATACTATATAGTTGGGAAGTATCTGTTAAGGAAGCATCTTTATGTTCTCTGTTCTGTGTTATATGATGTTCTACGAAGTGGAGTATAATATGATTTAACTGGAAAGTTAAGAATTATAAATTCTCTTTACTGACAAAGACATTAGAGTAAAATGAGTTTTAGGCTAGATACTTAAAATTATAATACAATAGAACTGAATGCTATCCTCTTACTTTATAATCATGTTGAACGTATCATAGGTTCTTTAAGCTGTCATTCTCAAATCTTATTCCACAGAAGTTGGTAAGAAACTAGTGCTAAATGTCTCTGTGATGTTTACACTGACTGGAGTTTGTCTTCAATATTGACCAATATTCAGAATGTCGCTTATATTCTGAATCTTGCACCAAAAATTGAAATTAACATGCTGATGGAGATAATTTATATTTACAAAGTGCTAAATTAAGTTTTTTATGTAAAACGTGGAAAGAATTCAAGTAGAAATATTCATGAACTGAAAGTTAATCTAACAGCTAGTTCTCTTTATGTCAAATTATTTAAAAATACTGCAAATGTATTCTATTTTTAAAATGGAAAGGAGAGGAAGAAAGAAAGAAAAATACTTGTATTTGGAAAGTAGGAGAAAATGTGAAAAATATATGCTTTTTTATAACTTTCTTTCAGATTTATTATTTCCCGGTATTGGCTTTGCATAGGCTAATTTTAAATAGCTATCTTCCTGACCATACTACCAAGATGGAGCATTTGTACCATAGCAACATATTTTTAGAAATAGGCCTCCCACTATGGGGAGAGATCAAATATGCCTTTACTGATGATCATTTTTCAGTGACTGATGAGAATGACAACAAAGACTGACTGCTTTGGAAATAGCTCTGGTTGTTTATGTCATGGCAAATATATATTCAAATTTGAATATATAAGGAACAATGATAACGCATACTTGAGCGACTATATAAAAATAAGACTTAAATTTGTTCTTCTCAAAAGAGAAATTCTAAGTCGAATATTTTCATTTGTATTAGTGCTGGCATTTATAGTTAGGTCTATCACATTGACGAACAAGATCAAATCATTGGGCATATGCATATTGTTCCCAAATGTGCTCAGTTTAAGGCAATAATTTAGTGAATATTCAACTTTCATTTAAAACAGATCCAATTTCATAGAGCAGTTGAGATAAATTTACATCTCAAGGTTTTTCTTTATCCCTGGGTAGCATGGAAATATACTACAGCACTACCGTTATCCCAAATATAAATTTATTGTAACATGCCTGCATAATTATTAGATACAATTATTTAGTTATCTAAGCCAAAAGCCAAACATATCTAACTTCTTTTTTTTTAAAATTCTTTTATTGATTCACCATGTGGAAAGTTACAAAGCTTTCAGGTTAAAGTCTCAGTTATACAATGCTCAAACACCCATCCCTTCACCAGTGCACATATTCCACCACCAAGAATCACGATATACCTCCCCCCTCCCCCCACCTCCCCAGCCCCCCACCCCGCATGTGTAACTGGTAAATTTCACTTTACTTTCACTTTACTTTGATTACATTCAATATTTAAACAAAAAATTCACTATTATTGATTTGGAGTTTCTCTCCCCTAAAGCCGATCTGCTGAAAAGAAAGCATTTGGCAATTTGTTTTCCATTGCTGAGAATGAAGAGATATGAGGTCAGGAGGCCGCACCAGCAGCAGCATAGTTTTGGATTTCTGTATTTTAGTATTTTAGTAACTACGTCCAGAGAAATGTCTGCCAGGAATCGCAACATTGCAAGCTTGTACCTCTCAGCTACATATCTAACTTCTTAGGCCAGACATTCACTTGGTCACTACAGTCTCACAATTATTTTCTACCCAAAAGTCATTTTTGTTTTTCCTTCTGGCTTGCTGAGAAAATTCTATCCTTGTTCAAGTATTGAGGAGCCCTATGGTTCAGAAGAGTCTGGATGAATCTCGATTAGTCTAGGTCAGTGATAGTCTTTCTGTTTCCCCTTGTAAGACATTGTTTCAGGAATCAGTATGTGATGCAATTTTGGCTGATTAAACGAGGAGACATTTGGTAATAAAGAAAGCGTGGGATTCGGTATGTCATTTGCTGTACTACTTGCCAGAATGATTATTCCAGCTGTAGCAATTTTATCATTCCCTAAATTCTAAGCCTCTCTATGTCCAGTTCTAGTCTGTTTTCAATATTTCCATGAATACATTATGTAGCATTTATGGAATTTCTCACTACTTCCCCAAAGTACCAAGTCTCATACCCATTCATGTTTTCTTCTTAGCTGACAATCATTCATTCTGAATCACTCACCTCTTAATTTCCCCCTCTATTAGAATTATTCATTGTTCTATTTTCATTCTGCAGTATGTTCTGTGCTCTCACTATTGTAATTATTGTGGTATGTCATAATAGCTTTTTGATGTACCTCTCTACTAATTTGTTTGTCGATGACTCCTGAAGAACTAACATTACGTTGATCATTGCATTCTTAAGCCCAACCATAGATCTTTGGTTAGATGGTCAACATATAAATATTAAACTAAGAAAAATGAAAGGAAGAGATTAGTAGGAGGTTGAAGGGAAGAAAGAAAGGAAAGTTAAAAGGAGGAAGTAAGAGGAAAGGATCACTACATGAAAACTGCCATGAAGTGGGAAAAAAATGTTCAGTCCCCTAGTGCACTTGTATGTATCTTTATCATAATTCTGGAAAAAATACACTATGATAGGAATGATATCAACAGATGAGCAGCAACAGTTAGCACTTACTGAACATTTTACATGGTCTATGCTAAACATTTAATAGGATCTACTTCCTTGGAATTCCATGACAACAGACTAAAGAAGATATTATCATTCTCATAACATATTCATAGAAACAGAGGCTCAAACACATTTTTCCCTTTAAAGGCAGAACTAAGATTCCAATCACATTTGAATCTATCTCCATAACTTAAAACTAGTGGTTTTCCACTACCAACCCACAGACTGGTATCAGTCTGAAGAAATTTCTTGCTGGCTCACAAGAAAAAGTTATTGCCAACTTGACAAATTTGGATAAAAATTTTATTTTATCATATTATATTTTAAGAGTACAAAATACTATCAAAAATAATGTTCTCTTTTTAATTTCTGCCTTAATGATCCATGAAATTTTTACCTATTTTTACTGGTTTTTGGTCGTACAAGGATTAAAAATTGTTACTTTAAATATTTGCCTGCAACTCTGTTATTCTCCTTTTCTGAAGAAAAAAGGAGACAGATGTTCTTACCAAAGAGAAAATCTAAGCATTTCCTCTGCCTCTCTGTCCTTTATTACTGCTTGTCTCCATCAAAATCTCCCTTAGAGAGAAGTTGAATCCCTAAAGGGTCAGTTATTCTATAATGGGTTTATGTACCAGCACAAAACACAACATGATTCATAACTTGAAATCTGCTTTTCAGTCCAATAGCTCACCAGAGATCAATAAGTTAGTAACCCCATGAGCCTCCTATAGCTCTGTTATCTACCATCAGGTAACAAATAATATGTGTGAAAGTGATTCTGAGTTTGAACAGGATGAATTGTTTGGTGGACTGGCTCACTGCTAGCGCTTTCCTTTAAAAACAAAAACCCAGGAATTCTGACCGATGACCAGAAAAAAATATTCAATCTTTTTAGAGAAGTTTGCATCATAATCACTATACAATGATTCCTCGAATGTTTCCAGGCTATCTACTAGAACCTGATCTTATCCTGAGACAGATCTCAATGTTCACCCTGCATTAAATGTAGCCTGCCCCTAAGACACTCTAAGAAGTATCATAAACTGATTCTAAATTACGTAGCTGTTGGCTACCATATGCAGTGAACATGGACAGGTGCCTTTGTTCAGGGAGTTGCAGTCCAGGAAACAGTTGTTTTACTAGGTAGAGACGTGTCTCTTACAAGGTGCTCATCATATACAATTGATTGGGTTGGAAAAAGCTAAGGAAGTCATGTTATTTTCCAGAGGTTACATAATGGGACTTATAATAACCAAATGTAATTTCATGTTTCTTATAAAAACAATGGTAAGACCACGGCTGGGGAGATAGTATCAGAGTTAGGGTGTATTTGGGTTAAATCCCTGGCACCATAAGGCACCACGTGACCCCGTGAGCATCAATGGATAAAGTTCTAGAGGCCCTTGAAGCACCACTAAGCAAACCTTATTGGTCCTTTGCACCACTGATCCTGACCTCAGGCCTTTATTTTCAACTGCCTGGTCCATTGTAAGGTTTAAATGTGGATGCTTCCAGCTGATTGATGCATCTATTTACTGAGGTAAGTTGGCTCTGCTATAGAAAAGTATACCTTAATCAATAAATGTGTTAATTCAGGCACTCGTCACTTCATTGTGCTTCACAATAATTGCATTATTTACAAGTTTATGGCCATCTGGCTTTGAGCAAGAGCACATACTTACTTTGTGTCTCCCATTTTTACAATTCTCGTAATACTCCACGCTTTAAAATTGCTATTATATTTGTTATGGTTAACTGTGATCAGACATCCTGATTTTAGTATGATTGTAATTGTTTGGAGGTGCCATTAACTGTGCCCATACAAAATTCTAAAATTAATTGATAAATATCTGCTATTATTTTTCTACTTCCTGCCTATTTCCCTTTTCTGACTCTTTTTCCTCAGGACTCTCTATTTACTGGAACACAAAAGATTCAAATCGGGCAATTAATATCCTCATGCAGACTTTTTTGTATTAAAAATTATATTTCTGATTGTAAATCAAAAGCTAGAAAAGATTAAAATTAGTGAGAAAGACATGTTGGCAAATAACAATCAGTACTCTTTTTTTAATAAATCTTTTAAGGTTAAGGAAGATACCTCCCTCTTTTTGACATAACACTATTGCACACTTAATACTTTAATGCAGCATATATGATTTGCTTTATTGAATATTGGTCTAGAACTAAACTCCAAGATGTGAGAAATCTAAAACAAATTTTGATTAGTCTATTCCTGATAACTATGAATTATATTCAACAAACGTGAGTTAAAGTGTTAAAACAATAAAGAAAAATTGGAGCAGGCAGGGTGTTTGCCTTGTATGTGGCCACTTCATATGGTCCTTTGAGATTTCCAGGAGTGATCGCTATGTGCATAACTAAGTGTAATCCCTGAGCAAGTGTGGCCCCCAAACAACAACAAAACAATAAACAAAAAAATAACGAGGATTGTTTTCGAGAGGGCATTGATAATTCTGTGGATAATTCTCTGAGAGTTTAGAATAGCTTTTTCCTAGTTTATGGCACCAGTTGTAGAATAATTCAATAGAAGGTTTATTGAGACATTTGATAAAAGTGATATTTTTACAGGCAATTAAAATCATATGCAGACATGATTGCTTAGGTAATATCATAAGAGGACCAGTTTTGGATAAAGTGCTATAATCTGAAAAAGCGAGAAAAGTTCTTCCAGGACATATTTTGTCAGTAATCCTGTACCTTGCCTGTAAATCTTGACCATTCCATACATCAAGTATAAAGAGAAAATAGCTGTACTGAGATTTCTATTTAGCACCATCTGGCTCTCTTAGTGATCAACATTCCACACTTTGTTCAAATTTTATGATTTCGCAACATTCTCACACTACTGTCACTGTTTACAAATTTCCTACAAGCTTCAGCCATTTAGTATCTCTTTATCTTGAAAAAAGTCCTCAACCACTTGTCAAATATACATAAGGTCAGAAAATGTGCTTGATATCTCACTCAAAGGAAATTTAAATACACTCTGATGAAAGGACACTGGAGAAAGCAGGTCAAAGTCAAGAATCCTTTTATGGCTTTGAGTAATATGATTTTTCAGAACAAAACAAAACAAAAAGAACATCATTCTACTTGACTTCTCTCCAATGGCTATTTTTCAACATCTATTTTTGTTGTTTTTGTTGTTCAAAGGATCCAGAGCTCTACCCCTGAAGTGGGTATTGGCTGTTTTCAGACCACTTAGTAATTGTCCTCTCTCCCCAACAGCGCTGCAGTTTCCACGTAAGATTTAGCTCTACTCCGTGGATATTGCAGTGAAGTGCAATTCCATAGGTGACAGACAAAAACAAGCCCTAGAGAAGTCAAAACATAGTGCCCAAAAGGAGATAGAGGGAGAGAGAGTAAGGGAGAGAAAGAGAGAGACAGAGACAGAGAGACAGAAAGACAGAGAGACAGAGAGAGAGAGAGAAAGAGAGAGAGAAAGTGTGCTTGCTATAGACACAGGCTGGGGGGCGGTATATGAGGGAAACTGAGGACATTGATGGTGGGAAATGTACACAGGTGGAGAGATTGGAACATTGTATGACTGAAAACCAACATGAATATCTTTGTAACTGTGTATCTCACAGTGATTCAATTTTTAAAAAATGGGGAAAAAAATGTCTCTAGCAGCCTTCTATTGTGGATTCTTCCTCTCATTATTCTGGTTCACTCAGGACACAGATAGTTGGCCAGAACCCAGTCTACCAGATGTTCCTTTCCAAAATTGCAGGTGGTGATATCCTAACCAGACTTGTTAGACAATTCCTGTACTTCCTTGATTCCATTCCATATGCTAGTATGAGTCTGCAACTTCCTGTCAAAGTTGGTTCTTCTTTGTTTACTTCTTGTGCATATAAGCCCTTTCCATTTCTTCTTCCTTCTGAATTCTTTGTCTTCAAATATTTGGGAATTCAACAGTGAAACAAAAATGTCTCTCATTCTATCTTAGTAGTCATCTAGGATTATTTTAAGGAGCCAAGTTCTGAGAGCACCAGAAAAATTTTAAAGTTGGTGCTAATCAAAATACTAAATTATGAAATTTCTAAAAACATGGACTATTATATATCTAACTCTGTCTTATTTTCTTGACACAAGCTGTTATTTTCTCTTATCTATAGAAAATATAAATTAAATTTATAGTCTTATTTTTTAGTATATCTTTATTTAAAAATCTAGCCAATTTTTTCTTGCTAAACAATAATCATAATACATATTTACAATATACAATATAATCTGTATATAATAGGCAATGTGTCAACATACATCAGCTCTACTGTTTCCCTTACCCCAAAATATTTTCCTCCTTCTCTTTATCTCAGACATACTACTAAACTATTAAAACACATATTTGACACACCTTCTATGACCAATTACTTGGATATTTTCTATCTTAGTTCTGAGTGTACTCTATGTATACTTTTGCTACAGGACTTACTACAAGGTAGGAATTCTGACTTGCATAAATACTTTTCATGTTCCCTACTAGTTTATCAGTTTTTACTGGGGATGTTGATTGTTAGATCACTGAATACCTATTTATTATTTCTATGTAATTTATTATTCCCAGTGTTTTGATTATAATAACAAACCAAGTAATGTAAATTACTTTCAAAATCTGCATTTAAAAAAAGACTTCAGGGTTGATAATTTTTAGAACCATTAAAAAAAGTAGAACTCACATCTCACCAATACAAATATGAATAAAAAAGGAGAAATATTGACCATAAATGGATATAAAGATAATAATTTAAAGATGCAATTCTCTAGAGAAGAATTATGCTAGAGTAGGGTTGAGAGAGGAAGCACAAATCATAGTTTGCACAGACTAACTCATTATATATGTCACAACACAAAATTAGATATACTTAACACATTGTCTTGTGTGAAGTTTTGTTTTAGAGAAGAGAAGAGTGCCTTGAATGTTGTATTATCAGAAAAAAACTTTCCAAGTTTATATTTGGATTTTGGAATATGCTAGATGAGTTATTCATCTAATTGTTTCTAACAGTTTTCTCTGAAATCAAGTCTAATATCTGAGGAAGATACCAAAGGAAGAAATCCATTCTATTGCTAAACTCTACCATCAAAGATTCACTGTTAATCAGAAATTGAGCCCATTTAACTACAAAGAGAAAGAAAGAATATAGAAAATCAATCCATGTAAAACCCTCAGGGCATTGGTACTATAAAGTGAACAATGAGGACTGACTCTTCAACTCTTCTTCCCCATGAAGACTACTATTTGCTCTTGTATCTGCAGGGATTTAATGATAAAAGATATACAGTCTTCTGGGTACTGAGCTGCCAACCAGGAAGTCAATATTTCTGAGGCAGTATCTCTTTAACTTAAAATGCCAACTCATTTGTTTGTCTAATCAGAGATGGATCTAATCCTCCATGGTTAAGGCTACCATGTTTATTTCCAACTGATCAATAGTGACATCTGCTGGTTCAGAAAGAGACACTACTGTGTATAGTAAGAATATAGAACTGCATTAAACAAGTAGTCTCCAACTACCACTGTTCCATGGATGCATGCTAGTCTGCAAGTACAAAAATATTTAAAATACTGGTCTCCTGCTTTGATTTTAACTTCCTATTTGGGGACTAATATTCAGGACAGATGTTGGTACAGAGGTCTAAAAATATCAAGGATCTTTGCATTAAATTATGCAAAATTAAGATACGGCCATCAATCTTAAACACCAAAGTGGAATAATTTCAAGATCAAGTTGATTGTGATGTGGAAATTCTAAGATATAACTAAAATTAAGTCCATATTGGAATGAAGTCTTGGTAGTCATGTAGAAATATGTCTCCAGACTTTCATAATTGTTAGAGAAGGCAAAGATTTTATTCATATATATGTCTTCACCCTACTCCTAGATCCAAGACAGCAGTTCTCATCCCTATTCCTGTACTTAGTCTCATTTTTCTCCAACTATCTTTCCAAGACAATAGAAACCATCTATTATATCACACTCATATTCCAAACACTGACTGTGATTTATCAGTGAAAAGAGAGGTCCACAGTCTCACTACTCAGACTCCAACTCACAATAATACACAAATAAACATATTATAAAGATATAAACATGTATATCACTGTCACTGTCATCCCATTGCTCATCAATTTGCTCGAGCAGGCACCAGTAACGTCTCCATTGAGAGACTTGTTGTTACTATTTTTGGCATATGGAATACGCCATGGGGGGTAGCTTGCCAGGCTCTCCAAGAGGGACGGAGGAATTGAACCCAGGTTGGCCACATGCAAGGCCACATGCAAGGCAAATTGCCTACCCACTGTACTATTGCTCCATATATACATATATATACACATATACATATGTGTGTATATATATACATGTGTATATGTGTATACGTGTGTACATATATATGTATATATATGTGATATAATGTTACATTTCATCATAGGCAACATGCAAAGAATGCAAGTACCAGGGATCTAAGTTGATGTTTCACAATACAATGCCCGTTGATGACCAGGTAGGTCTGTGGAACTAAACTTTTCCCAAGTTCTTCAGTGGCTAATCTCATCTCCTTCTCAGCTTTCTTCACTTCTCAGAATATCTCCTGCTTCCTTGATTTCCACAGCTGTGCATATCCTCTTCCCTCCCACTGTAGTTTGTTATTACTTAAAAGGAGTAACCCACGCTCTGGTATTACTCTCCCTGACTACACCAAGTTTCCATTCCATTTGATATGTGCTCTTGGTTAGTCATTCAGGAAAAATAGATTATCCTAGTTAGACTAAGTTAAATAAGTTTGCATTGCTAATGAGAACAACTTGGCAGAGAATATATTTAACACAAATGAATGTATCTTTGGTGCCCTGATGAACATTGAGACATCAAGCAAGAAAGAGATATTTGGGGTTTCCCAGATTCACTGAAGTGAGTATATATAATTAAGAACAATAAGTCATTATAAAGAGTTAATTGAGCAGTATCTAAGACACCATGGTCAGCATTTCAATTTCTTACCTAATAGAAGTACCACAACACTTATAAGAGGAAGAACTCATGCCTATTTACAGATGAGGATACAAATGTTCAGAAAATGTAAATATTTTGTCCAAGTTCACATAGTAAATCTGGGATTCCAATCAGTGTCTTTCTGAATAAGGATCCATCCAGTTAACAAATGATGCTCTACAGCTGCATTTTCTCTTAGGCTGGCCCAGTGGGTCTCAGACTTATTTGGCTTCCAGCCCCCTTTCAGAATAACAAAAAAAAAAAAAAATCACTCATCACCGTCCTGGAAATCTGCCTTCTTCAAGCAAGCAGAAATTGTACCTAACGCTACTACCGCCCACCCTCCCTGGATCTTTCCAGTGGCCCATTTCTTCCGGGAGTGGATTTTGCCTGCTTTGGGAAACTGTGCTGGCCCAATCAGCCATGAAACCTAATTGTTTGGACTGAGGGAATAAAACAAGGACTCCACCACTGCACAGCCCAATTTTGACAAAATTGCCATGACATGGGTTACCGGCACAAACTGTAGCACTGCACTGCACTGTCGTCCCATTGTTCATCGATTTTCTCAAGCGGGCTCCAGTAATGTCTTCTTTGTGAGACTTGTTGTTACTGATTTTGGCATATCGAATACGCCACGGGTAGCTTGCCAGGCTCTGTAGTGAGGGTGGGTTACTCTTGGTAGCTTGCCAGGCTCTCTGAGAAGGACGGAGGAATCGAACCCGGGTCGGCAGCATGTAAGGCAAATGCCCTACCCACTTTGCTATTGCTCCAGTCCAAGCACAAACTACTTGCTGATTATTTTGTGAGATGTTGTGAGAAGTTTTAACTTTTCTAGAATTGCATAAGAGAAATGGAGTTACAGGGATGCTGAGTGCAGAGAGATGTTGGTACAGAAGTGTAAAAAGATCATGTCTAAATAAACATCACAGGCTCTTTCTGTAACAGTGTGCTCATGCAAACACACAATGACAAGGCTGAGTTTAGCTCACAGCACACACTGCTCTGTGGCTCTGCATACAACCAGGCAGCCTCATTGACTGAGCACTGAACATGACATACTTTTGTAAAATAATAACCAAAGGTTGAATAGTCACTCATTTACCTGCTTTAGACGTAAATTATATAAAAAGAAACAGATTGGGCATCATTCCTACACCCTTCCTACTCTCCCTTGTTCCTCGACAGACCTACAGATCACCATTTTATTCATGGTTCCTCATCTCTCCCTCCAGTGCTTCTTGTATTGTTTTTGGGTCACACCCGGCAGTGTTCAGGGCTTACTCCTAGTTCTGTACTCAGAGATCACTCCAAGAGGTGCTTAGGGAACCATATGTGTTGTTAAGGATAGAACCGCTAGGTTTGTTGTGTGCAAAAAAAGTGCCTCATTCACTGTACTGACTCTCCAGCCCCCTCTTCCAATGCTTTGTGTGCCTGTACAAGCAAATATGAATATATGCTTATGTTAACATCTCTGTATTACACAAAAGGCACCATCTACTTTGTTCTTGATGCTAAAGACTGTTTTCTTTAGACTTAAATATCAATTCATCTGTCTTTCTATAATCTACCTACAGTATAATATTGCACATTTGTTTTAGGGAACCCAAAGTAACAAAAGACTGAAAAGATTTTCTTTTACAAAACATAAGAGAATTTCAGAGAACAGAAAGATTACAAAAGGACTGGGCATCCATAGACCCATTTGGGGGTTGTTGAAATAAAGAGGGTAATGTGGGCGAGTTGTATAGCTATCTATCCAAAACACAGAGTCAAAAGCACTGAAAAGATGAGGTCCAAAGTATCACTACAAACCTTTAAAATGTGCCCGTTGGGCTGGTAGACTTAGGGTGGTAAGGAAGGAAGGCAGCATGGAAACATTGGGGGAAGGAAATTAGCATTGGTGGTGCAATTAGTGCTAGACCACTCTAAGTCTAAATATCAACAATACAATATGTCAACCGTCAATAACTTACACTCAGCGATCAACAACTTTGAAACTCACATTTTTTAATTAAATAAATTTTTAAATAAAATGCAAATATTAAAACGAGAGAAAAAACAGCAGCAAGGACACCACTCCTTGGTAGGATTTTTCACACAGTATTCTGAGGCCACAAACAAGTGAATTTCTTGCCATTATCACTGAAAGTCTTTACATTTTCTCTATTAGTTTCTTCCAGTCTCCATTCAGATTCAAGCCAAGAAACCAATACTGTTAATAGGGCTATTTTCCCGAGGAAACTAATTATAGCTGTATGCTGTCAAAACAAGGGGAATTGTTAATGATCGTTTACCTGACAAAAGAGAAATAAAATTACTTTGCCACAACATTGGATGCTGGGATTGTGCCACCAAAGCCCCTTTTTAGTCATAATTATAAAAATAAAGAGAATTCCTTCAGAAGAACCTTTGTGATCCCATTCCATTCAGTAGTTCAGTTGATTGTCAGGACTCGGGAGAGTTGAGGGACTGGTGGGGGAGGGCGGTGGCAAGGGGGGGCAGGAGAGGAGCCAGAGAGCTAGCATTTCCCCTTGGCTCAGAGCTCAGATTTCCTGATGAGAGTCCTGCAAACAACAGCTCCTAGAGAATGGGGGTTCTCCGAACCCCTTCCTGACCATTGTCTCAGATGAAGCACAGCCATTCCATGAACATTTGGAATGTATTCATTCAACTCCTAGAGAGATGTTAATGTGCCAGGAGCTCTACCAAGTGCTGGGATAGAAGCAGATGATAAAATCGCTGCACCACAAACACCAAATAGAAAAAAAAAAGAACAATAATTGGAAACCTTGGCCCCAAGCAGCTTGCAACCTACGGCAATAGATAGACAAGATAAATAAGCAAGACAGATATGCTATATGACAATAAGTTCCATAAAGTTATATCAAGTAAAGTAATTGGAAAGAGAAAGTGAGGACACAATTCAAAATAGGACTTAAAGAGTGGGGGAATGTGGCTCAGAAATAGAACATTTGCCTTATACATGTCAGACCCTGCGTTTAATGCCTGAAACCATAAAGTTAATTAATTGATTAGAATTTAAGTCGGAATAGGGCTCTTTTAAGGAAAGACCTGAAGGAGGTAAGGAAATGAATTCTATGCCGTTTTTTTTCTTTTAGAGTCACACCCAGCGATGTTCAGGGGTTATTCCTGGCTCTGCCCTCAGGACTTACTCCTGGCGGTGCTCAGGGGACCATACGGGTTGCCGGGGATCGAACCTGGGTCAGCATGGTTCCGGTCCCTGCATTCTCTAAGTTTACAGGCAGGGAAACCCATAAATTTCCGTATCTATGGATTTCTACAAAAGGAAATCCAGCTCTGATAAACCTACCCACTTTATCAGAGCTGAAGTTGACATTAATCTAGAAAAATGTGTTCCATCAGTTGTTAAAATATTGAAATCTGTCTGTTCTGTGTGGTATACCACCTCCCCATTCAGCAGGCTAAATGCCTCTATACAGCGGGCAGGACTGACACTGAGCTTCAAGGACCTGTCCAGTATTCATGCTGATTGACTTTGCTGGAGTGAAATTTAATATTTAAGTTAAATATTAAATTCTAATATTTAACCGGTGGCTAAATATTAGAATCTCCACAATAAGAGCAAGTGCAAATGGTCTGAGGCATAAAATTGGGTTTTTGAAAGAGGAGGCAGAAAGCCAGGTGGCTACAATATCCTGCAGGAGGGAGGAAGGAAGACAGAAGGAAGGGCAGATGCTGAAAAGCCTTGTAGGGTACTGAAAGAGCTGTGGGCTTTGCTGGAGAGGAGAAGTCTGTGTAACATTTTGAAGGGAGGAGCACGATCTTAACTTAGGCTTCAGAAATGACACCCTGCTTGCTGTGTAGCATCTCTTAAGAGGGACAAAGACACGTCTAGCTAGGAGCCCCTTGCATTTGTGCAGACACAGTATGACAGTGACACTTGCAAGGATCACTGAAATAAATTACCACAAACTTGGTGGCCTAAAGCAACAGAAATGTATTTTCTCACAGTTCTGGTGACTGGTATTTTGAAATGTGGGTGTTCACAGGGCCTCATTTCCTTAAAGGCTTCAGGGGAGATTTCCTGCCTGCCCTCTTTAAGTCAGTGGCTCCAGGCAACCCCTGGTTGATGTAGTATTCGTCTCATCTCTGCACTCAGTGTAACTTGATTGCCTCTCTCAGGTGATGTGTCACTATATTCAGATTCCTTCTCTTTTAGCTTAGAAAAATACTGGTTATGAGGTCTGGGCAAACTCACATCCGGTCTGGCTTCATTTTACCTTGATGGCTTCTGCAAAATCCTTATCCAAGTGAAGCGACAAGGACTGGGGTCGGAATTAATCAAGTGGTTTTATTGTGATGGTGGTGGGGGAGGGAGGCAGTGGTTTGCCAAGTTGTGTTCAGAGGGCCCCAGGCCTCTTCTTGGCAATTCTTTGCTAACCAGGCCAGTGCTTCAATGCAGAAGTTGAAGGCTACAGTGCTATTTGGGTCCTGCAATGTCACGGATTACCCAGACCACCCTGGAAGTTCTTGGAGTTCTCCAGTGTTCGAGGGTCATTATAAGCCAGGCATCCACCCTTACCCCTCTGCTATGTCTCCAGGCAGGATTTTAACAGCTTATTTTCAGAGACACAACACATTCTCCAAGTGGGCAATATCAGATCCTGGGAGCAAGAGGGGGACACAGGAATAAACCACAGGGAGATTCCTGGGATCAGTTGGGAGGCACTTTTTGTTTGCGTGCTTAAAGAATATAGATTTTCAGAGAGGCAGTGAGTGGTTTCTTTTCTGAAACAGGAGTGCTAAGTCAAATAGGGTCGGGAACCTCTGCCAGCTTAGCTCAGGCTAGGAGCACACACTGGGAAGATACCACCTAATTGTCAATAGGCTTGAAGAGAAATTTGATAAGATTCTCTGAAATAATGGCATGTAAGAGAAAAAGAGAAGTTGAGTTTTAATATAGAGATTTTTTCTTCTGTGTATCTGGAAGAATAGAATTTTTATCCACTGGATGGGGTTGGTAAAGGGTAGAGACAAAGTTTAGGTCAATAATTAAGGATTAATTTTGGATATGTTTATTTTAGATGCCAACAAATAGGATGTGCACCTAGATTCTGCTTTTTCATTTTCACATATTCCTTCTACCCTGTGCGAGGCATGGCAGATGCTTAAATATATGGTGTGTGGATGCTGTATGAATGAATGAATGAATCAGTAACTACAAGTAGAACAAAGTTGAAAAGCATGTTAATTTTAAAAACTGGATGAAAATGTATTAAGAACAGAAACCAACATTTTTTATACCCTTTCTCATTTGCAAATTGCTTTTTATCATGCTGTATTTTAAACTATTCCTTATGTAAGTGATCTAAAAATGCTGTAACTATATCCATCCTGCGGTGAGAAAACTGAAACTAGAGGTTAAACCAATAAATAAAACTCATTCACAAAGGAAAAGGAAGAATAAGACTTTAACCCCAGATTTCTAGCCCCCTAACCTTGGCCTTCTCATTGAACAGAATTGTCAGGGATATATATTCTGATCAGAGTAATTGAAATATTTCCAGACAGTCAGAAATTTTTTATGATCCAGCTCCACATAAGGAAATTAGTATTAGTTGTAATGAGTAGTCTTCAGGTCATAATTTTGAGCTACTAATATCTCTTAATTTGAAACTGGCAACAAAATTTAGAAATAACTTTCCTAAGTATAGATACTCTAGATTTCAGTAAAAATGCTAGCTACGCTGTACTTCTACTCTGACCGTAGGTAAAATGGTGTTGATTGAAGCACTTAACTACAGAAAGAATAAAGAAACTCTTCCTAGTGCCAGCAAAAGGGGAAGTCAGGAAATTAAGAAATTTGCATCTTTAGTTCCACCTCTCTCAACTTTGCAGAGTGAGCCACAATTTACCTGGCTTATAGTTTTAGAGAAAGAAGAATGAGAGGTGGAGACTTGATGATCTGAAAATAGCACAGATGGTGGTTTAAACTCAAGATAGAATTGGATTCGGACCCTCAAATCTACTGTGCACCAGCTCTGTTAGTTTAGGCAGTTTATCGTATGTGAACTTTCATTTCTTCACCAGTAAAGTGAAAATAACATTTATTTTACAGCATTGTTGTATGACTCAAATGAGACAAGTATGAAGAACACTTAGCGCAGTGCCTGGCATAGCACAGTTAAGTGGTAATCCCTTTCGCTATCACCATTATAATTAGAATTTTTTGCCTTTGTAGCCAGAAAATGTGTGATAGTTATAACTTAGGTGGAGACCAGATAATACAGTTGAAACAATATGAAGTCCTGACACCTAATTTTGCTAATTTACTTCTTCCAAGGTCTTTTCCTTTCTCACAGTCTTAGTTGACTTGAAAGTACGTCAACTAAGTTGACCCAGATCTTGAAAATGAGCAAAATAATCATCCCCTAAGTTCCCTTACACACATGCAGGACAGTTAACAGTTACTGTTATTTACAAACTTGTTTTCTTAATATCATCAATCACTCCTTCCCTTTATATGACAAGCTTTATATAGAATTCTTCAATTTTTTTTACAATTATAAATAAAGATAAGTGGGTAGTCAACGATGAAAAAATTCAAGAAAGCTATATATAGCTATAATTGCTGCACGAGAAAAATAAGCAAAGGTGTTTCCAACAACAGAACTTAGGTATAATAAAGAATTGCTAAAGAAAGCAAGGCTATTTCTATAAACATAAAAATATAGATGCACTGGTCTCACCTTCATTTCTCCTGTCTTGAAAATTACGCTTTCCAAGGCATTTTTTTTAATTTAATTTTTTTTAATTTTTTTAAAATTCTTTTATTAAGTCACCATGTGGAAAGTTACAAAGCGTTCAGGTTAAAGTCTCAGTTATACAATGCTCAAACACCCATCCCTTCACCAGTGCACATATTCCACCACCAAGACCAAGGCATTTTCTTAACAAAGTGGGAAGCAGGAATAGGACATCATTGACAATTGGTATCTTTAGACCAGTACCTGATTCCAGAACTGTAATTGTTTGCTTAGCTAGGACTGAGTGTTCAGGGAAAAGATTTCCTAAGTGTAGATGACTAAAAGTAGTAAGCATGCTTCTCTAAGTTACTTATGTAAATCAAATTAGTAATTTTGCTTCTTCTGATATGGTCTGTTGTACAGAATTAGAAAAGCGTTTTGTGCTTGTTACATTGCCTTGAGTTGGTCCTTCATAAATGGTTGTTGGAGGAATAAGAGAAAATAATACAGTTCATTTGAGTTCTATGCTCCATTTGAATTTCACATAAAGCATGACCACAGCCTTCCCTTCGTTAATACTTCTCATGCATAAGTGTTTCACGCAGATGGAGAGGGAAGCAGACAAGACTTAGTCATCTGGAGTCCCAAATACCTTGCATGAGTTAGAAAGACAAGTACATCAATTTTTGTGATTGTGCGGGTAGGGCGTTTGCCTTGCATGTGACTGATCTGGGTTCGATTCCGCCATCCCTCTTGGAGAGCCCGGCAAGCTACGGAAAGTATCCCGCCCTCACGGCAGAGCCTGGCAAGCTACACGTGGCATATTCGATATTTGAAAAACAAAAACAAGGCTCACAATGGAGACATTACTGGTGCCCGCTCGAGCAAATTGATGAACAATGGGACAACATTGCTACAGTGCTACAGTGCAATGATTGGTCAAATGGCTTTCAGACCCCATTAATATGTCCCCTTAGAGAGCCCATGTCCATTCTTCCCTGCTGCTGTCTCTGGTGCATCACTGAAGTCGCTTGTCATTGCTCATCAAGAGATCTCTACGGCCTTTTACTTTGTTCAGTCAGCCAATAGAGAACTAAGACAATGGAACTGTCCTCAAGAAATTCACTTTCAGGTTTCACTCCTCAGCCAGAGTGATAGTCCAGTGGGGAGGGCGTTTGCCTTGCACGCGGCCAACCCGGGTTTGATCCTCAGCATCCCATATGGTTCCCCCAAGGACCCCCAGGAGTGATTCCTGAGTGCAGAGCCAGGATTAACTACTAAGCACCGCTGAGTGTGACCCAAAAGCAAAAATAATAATAAAAAAAATAAAAAGAAATTCACTTCCTGCAAGGACAAAAATGAACTTCAGAGATAAACAGGAGGTGGTAGAGGAGATAAAAACCAAAAGCTGAAGTGACTGCTGTACCAAGGTGAACTGACATTTAGAAAAGTATTAAAAATTAAGATTTTAAAACAGGTGAAATTTTTGTTATAGGTAAACAGGAGGTTCTTTTGAACCCTCGAAAGAGAAATTTCAAATAAACGACTTAGCACAAGAACAGGGCTATATTAAAAGGGACTTATACCTGGGCAAAAAGAAGAGGCAACGGGGTCAGATCTGACCCTCTCTTGTTTTTCATTCTTTTCGATTTTTATGAAACTGAATTTTTTCATTCTTTTACTTTTTATGCTAAGTAGGGGAATGTTTACTCTGGAGTTTTCTAAGGAATGGGAGGAGGTTTTCCAAGGCCAAGGTTTTAACTCCTCTAGGTCACCAGGATCCTGTTTAGTGCTGACCGTCTCTGATTCTGTTGATTTTGACAGACATGAGACTTACATTCTAAAACGTGTTCTGAGGTGTCAGTTAAATAATAAAGAACGCTGTGAGACTGCATCTTGCCAGCTAGTGGTTTTCCTGCCTCTCACTTGTAAAGGCTATATGCCAGCATCTTCTGATTACTTTAACCCTGCCTCCTCACGCTGGATCTGAAAATGATAGGAGAAGACAAAGGCTGGTACTAAAAGGAAGCCAGAGCCTAGAAATGATTTTCCAGTACGTTGAAGACGAGTGTAGCTGGATTGTGAAACTCAAAAAAAATTGTCTCTACCTTTTGGAACAGCTTTTTCAATTATAGGGGGAAAAATGGTAGAAAAAAATTTCTACCATTCCCTGATATCTGGTTCAAAGTTCTGTAATAACTATCAAGTATGAAACTTCGCTTTCAAGCATGACGACAGCTTTAAAGATCTTATTTGCTCTCTCTTTTTTTTCTGTATCCATTTGTAAATACATAAAATAACTGGCTCACTGTAAGGGTAGAGATTAGCTCTCTGATTTCTGGAAAATATGGTCTCTGTGAACAGAGAAAACCTTCAAAAAGCCTGCATAATAGATTAACTATTTTTCAAGTACTATATTAATAGAGGACTAAACAGCCAGAAAGTGTGTGTGTGGGGGGGGGGGGTAAAATAACACAGCTATGCCAGCAGCAAAGCTATATGACACTGGGAACTGAGCTACAAGTCAGGAAAAAAAAAACTAACAAACAAAACAAAGGAAGAATTTAGAAGAGAATTTTTTTTTCAGTATTTGAAGTGATAATGATGTAGAAAACAGGAAAAACCACATAACTTTTCTGTAGACAAAGACTCGGTCCCAAAGCTTTCTCCTTATTTGGTTGAGTAAAGAAAGCCAACGGCCACAAAACTTTCTGTGAAAGCATTTAAAAAAAAATTCTAAAGTTTTAAACAAATATATAGAATACAGAAGAAAAATTTAGGGTGTTATGATACACCACTAGTTGGATATCTGATATATGTAACTCAAACAGGAAGGAAAAAGTTATCAGGAGAATCAACTGAGATTAAAAACAGGATGGGTATAAGGGCTAGGGACATCAGCTTAGAAGTTAGAGCAATCTGCTTTCTATGCACAGACTCTAAACTCAGTCCCTAGCACTGCAAAACAGTCCCCACCACCAAGCACCAAGTCCTGAAGGGTATTGGCCTCACAGTCCACAGCTCTGCTGGTCCCCAAAGCTCCACATCTCTGGGAAGAGCGTTGTACTGTTTGACCTGATTGGGAGAGGGTCTTAGAGAGTAACCTCTGGCATTGCTTTGGAATGTTCTTGCCACTTAAAACACCAAAATAAATAAAATACAGCACAATATGAAGACAGCAAGCCGAGATGAAAGGAGCCTAGAAAATATAATGAAGAATTACAAGTGTTGGGAAGGTAATTCAGGAGTTAAGGAGTTTGTCTTGGAAGCTGCCATCCCCAGTTCAATCCCCGCACCCCATAGGATTCCTCAAGCACTACCAAGAGTGATTCCTAAGCATAGGGCCGGGGCTAAGTCATGAGCACCGCTGGGTGTTGCTCAAAAACACACACACAAAATTAGAAGGAAATTCAAATTTAATAAGATCATCACCAAAATCTATACTAAAGATAGCAAAATTGGAGTTACCAATAGTGAAAAGTGAATCAGCATTTCAAAAATGCTTCCTTTGGATAAATCAGAAATATAAGATCAGGGATAGAAAAGATGTGCAGCAAGGGAAAAGAAAAAAGAGAGACATATTTGACAATTACAGAAATCCTCAAGAAGCAAGCTAGATCTCACTGCCTGTTGAGAGATGATGCCAGAGATAAATGGAGACAAAGCAAACTGTGATCACATGGTAGAGATGAAAGTAAGCGCTAGAAGAAACTTCTCTACCCAAGCAGTTTGTCATTTTAAAAAGTATTATTAAATAAAAACACTTTATTAATAAACATAATGATTATTAAATTAAAAAGTTTTGTTTTGTTTTGTTTTGTTTTGTTTTTTGCTCTTTGGGTCACACCCGGCAATGCACAGGGGATGCTTCTGGCTCTGCACTCAGCAATTACTCCTGGCAGTGCTCGGGGACCATATGGGATATTGGGGATCAAAGCCGGGTTGGCTGCGTGCAAGCCAAGTGCCCTACCCACTGTGCTATTGCTCCAGCCCCTTAAAAATTATTTTTAATGAACATGTTGAAGTTACAGGTGAAGCCTTCACTGTAAATGTGTGGGGCATATGTATTTGAGAGAAAAATAATTAAATAAGGGAGGGATGAAAGCAAATTTTCCAGAGATGAGCAAAGAATGGATTCACATCTAGAAATTTGATGGGTAACTGTAATATTAAAGATTTCAGCATTTACTGTAATGTATATTTGTCTAAACACATTTTACTTTCAGTAACTCACACTATGAAAAATCATAGTTCTACTTTGTAGAAAAGAGGCACAGATAAACACAAAAACTGTAGCTGGTACACGATGCCAGGTGTTCTTGTACCAGAGCCAAGCCTCCTCACCCCCACCTTATTTAAACATAAAACCAAGTCCACAACTAGATAAATCCTGGGAAACATCAGCGGTTAGTTGGTTCTTTTTTTTTTAAAAAAAAAAAAGAGAAGAAAATCTGATGAAAATAGTCAAGCAAAAACAAAAGCAAAGAAGCAAGTTACTACAAGATACAAAAATCAAGCTGACCCAGATAGTTGATTTCATGAGAACAGCTGCACTCATACAAAGCAAGTGAGTTCATTCCATTTAACCAGAGAAATGCACTTCTAAGATTCCAGCTTAATAAAATAACTGATTTTTCATAACTATCAAAATATAATTCTGTGAAATAATTGTGCATATGTCATGATAAATATAAATCCATCTATAGTGCATATTGGACTGGAGTGATAGCACAGTGGGTAGGGTGTTTGCCTTGCATACAGCTGACCTGGGTTCAATTCCTCTGTCCCTCTCAGAGACCCCAGCAAGCTATGAAAAGCATCCTGCCCACATGGCAGAGCCTGGCAAGCTACCCACAGCATATTTGATATGCCAAAAACAGTGACAATAATTATCACAATGGAGATGTTACTAGTGCCTGCTCAAGCAAATCAATGAACAATGGGATGACAGTGCTACAGAGCTACAGTGTATATTAATAAATCAAACTATACATTTTAGTATATTTACTTACATAATAAGTAAATATCATATAAGGCAGGCTCTGCCGTGCGGGCACAATACTCTCAGTAGCTTGCCGGCTTCTCCGAGAGGGGTGAGGAATCAAACACTGGTCGGCTGTGTAAAAGATAAATGCCCTACCAGTGTGCTATCGCTCCAACCCTTATATGATACATATATATATATATATATAATTTATGTTAAATGGTAGTTGTTGTTGGCATTACAATGGAAAAAGATTCTAATGGCATGACCAACAAATAAGTAAATTATGTTTGATATGCATAATAAAAAATATTGCAGTTAATCATGTCTTAAATCAGTATTTCTCAACCTTTGTCTTATTGTATCCCCTTTCCAACCTTTTTTCATGCCTGTGGTTCCACTGTCTACAGATTGGCTTCCGAACCATGTACCATAGTCTCCATTTCTGTTTTGTCACCTGTGATCTCCTGGGTGCTGGAATGTTCTGGAATGACAGTCCTGGAATGTCCTGGGGGCCCATTGAGAGGGCCGCACATACAGCTCCTCGTTGAGAAACACAGTTTTAGAAGACTTTTAATGCCATGGGAAAAAAGTTTCTATGAAAGTTTCCTGAATTTGAGCTCCATTTAGACCAGTTATCAATTAGACCAATAAGGCTACAGGCTAGCTAAGCCACATTTTCTACATATCTCATTTAATAGGTCATTTAATTTCTCAACCACACCTTTTGACATTTAGGTCTGCCTATTTTCAAAGAC
Organism: Sorex araneus; assembly: GCF_027595985.1. NCBI lineage: Eukaryota > Metazoa > Chordata > Mammalia > Eulipotyphla > Soricidae > Sorex > Sorex araneus. Next base: position 17,463,329 of record NC_073307.1, on the reverse strand, counting down.
CTCATTTATAGTCTACTAAAGCAGCACGGATGCTTCCCTTATTTTCACTTAAAATTCACATTCACTGGTGCATCACTACTTCATTTCTCTATATAAAGATGTACAAATTGGGACTGTCAGGGGGCAGGGCTTCAGAATTTGAGGATGGGGTTTGAGAGAATTTCTAGCCCAAGCATTCATCTGATATATGGGAAGTGAGCACGATGAACTTGTATGTTTGAACATGAGGAACTTGTATGTGGACATTGTATTTTCAATCCATCCCGCTCAACTTATCGTTGGCCCATACACTTTCACAACATGGAGCAAAACATGAAGTTAGTTGTTTTGTCTACATGTCACCTCACTAGAGCACTCTTGAAAAATGGAAGTGATTAGCTGCCTGTGTTCTGGAGAAGCTCATCTCAAACATCCACTTCAGAATTCTGTAGACATAACAATCTTGCTGGTCATATTCCTGAAAGGAGTTGGCATAGTTTCCACTTTTGCCAATCACTCTCACCTTCGTTGGCGAGGTGGTATCTAACAGTTCAAACAAGAGTTGGAGAGAGAGCCAAGTTAGAGAACACAAAAACATATTATCTAAACTGTTCCAAATTGACTCTGAAGCAGTTTCCATGAGGGAATTGTTGACTAAACGTCTACCTAAAGTTTTCTTTGTGTAGATGCAGTTACACACATCTCTCAAATTCGTTCTTTGCGTTGGTTAGCATTTCACACTAGCTACAGCAGAGATCTTGTTCTTTGCTTACTTGAGTCATTTGACCATGGGCTCTAACTTTTTGATTGAAAGCTCCCAGTGAGTGATTACATTTTGCTGTCAGAGCACCATGGTTTTTATGCTATGAAAGTGGGACTAAAACAGAAGCTAGTTGCCATCACATAGGAGTTGAGGAAGGCAAAGAAAGGCTTTGCAGATGAAGCCCTCAATCTGGGTCCAGATTTGGAAGCCCATCAACATCCAGTTTCCAGAATAAAGCTTTCTGATGTCCTATAAGAATCACCTTCTTGGGGCTGGAGTGATAGCATAGCGGGTAGGGTGTTTGCCTTGCACGCGGCTGACCCGGGTTCAAATCCCAGCATCCCATATGGTCCCCTGAGCACCGCCAGGAGTAATTTCCTAACTGCAGAGCCAGGAGCAACCCCTGTGCATCGTCAGGTGTGACCCAAAAACCAAAAAAAAAAAAAAAAAAAAGAATCACCTTCTTACAAGTGTTCAGGGACACATTCTGGGGATGGGATTTCAATCTGGACTCTCTTGTAACCTAGTAAGCTATTGGGTGCTATCTGTGCCATTGACCTCACTGAGTTATAGAACCCATTATAACTTTTATTATTTCTGTAAACCTCCATCCCCTTTATGATCTAACTTTTCTCTTGAGGCATCCCAAATTCCAGGGTGAATCTCTAAAATAACTGTTCCAATTCCTTCACTTCAGTGGTCCATTCTGTATGTTTACCTGTCTGGCAAACATGAACTATAATTATACTCAAATGGCCTTTAAAAATATATTGTCTCTTCTGCTGATGCTTTATGCAGGAGGGAATGAGGCATTCATGTTAATAGGAGTCACTTAAATTTTTTTCTCTTTAATCTCAGGTGAGATGCGGGGAAGGTCGACTTGCGCGCGCAAGTGACACTCTCTGCCGGAGGTCCGGGGACTTTCCCCTGGGCGCAAGGAATAGGAACAGAGTCCTGTTTGTAGCCCAGGCAATAAGCCTCTGGCAAGCTACCCGTGCGTATTGGATATGACAAAAAAAGTAACAATAAGTCTCTCAATGAGAGACGTTACTGATGCCCGCTTGAACAAATCGACGAGCAACAGGATGACAGTGACAGTGAATCTCAGGTGGACACATTTGAAAGATGACTTGGTATACTTTTCAAGAAGTTAGGTAATTAATTTCTCTGCTCTTTTAGACAGCCATGTAAAAGTTTCTGTTTTCTCAAGTCTCCACTATACCCTCCTCCCTTCTCTCTGCCTTTATTTTCCTACATTCTACAGTAGGTAAAAGAAGCGGTCATATCAGAAATGTCATTGCCTCACTCTCTTTCTCTGCACTCATCCCTCTCATACATTATTTACTCCTGCCGATGAAATTGCAAGGAGTATTGTAGCTTCTGTCCAAGAGAATGTTTTCACCTGTGTACTAGATCCCACCCTTTTTGATCTGCTCAAGTACTAAAGATAAATGTTTTATCCAAAATAACTCGTCCATAAATCAGTCTTAACTAAAACTAGGTTATCATTAAAGTAATTCTAACTCACTCATGCACATTCATCTATTATAGCCCATCTTCAATACCAAAGGTAGAGTTTTCTTTCTAAAATGAAAATTGAACAAAGGCAATCCCTGAATGCATAATTTTCTCATTATTTTTCAAATAAGATATATAAATTATTCTTCAGGATTACAAGGTTCTATAACCTTTAATTTTTAATCTTGTGCTTTTACTCTCTTGATCATCTACTAGTTTTCAAGCAAACTAGCCTTCTCTCTGTCCCTCAGACACTCAAAGCAGGTCTCAGCATCTTTGTATGTCTTGTTTATTCTTCTTGAAGCATACCTCTCCCCACATTTCTTCAGGTGCCTTCTATTAACTCAGCTCTAAATTTACAAGTCACCTTATCTAAAAAGCTACACAGATCACCCTAAAAGAACCTTCCTAAAAGGCACTTTCATCAACTTCTGTCACCGTCATCCCGTTGCTCATCGATTTGTTCAAGCGGGCACCAGTAACGTCTCTCATTGAGAGACTTATTGTTACTGTTTTTGGCATACCCAATATGCATGAGTAGCTTGCCAGGCTCTGGCGTGCAGGCTCCATACTCTCGGTAGCTTGCCGGGCTCTCCAAGAGGGGTAGAGGAATCGAACACGGGTCTGCCACGTGAAAGGCAACCACCCAACCACTGTGCTATCGCTCCAGCCCTTCTACATAGCACAAATCAGAACCAAATATTTTCGTTTTTAAAAAATTTATGGCTGTTTTGTTTTCTCTCTTTTTACTAAAATGTAGTGTTCCTTACTATGAGTATTCTGTCTACTTTACCTATCAGCTATGACCATATTGCCTAAAAAATGAGTTATTCTAGAAAATACCCAATAACTATCTCTTGAATAATACATGTAAATTATTACTATATCTATTTACATCATATAATATTTTTGTAAAGCAAAATATTAAGCTAGAGGAATTTGATTTTATACATAAGAGACTTGTTGACACATTAGTGGGGGATTAAGAGAGAGGGTGTTGGGTGGAAGGCTGGGTAGAGCACATTCCTAACTGACTTCTTGCCTTTTCTCCTCTGCATATGGAGATCATAGTGCAAAGCTAATGTATTGAACCTCACATATCAACCCTGCTCTCCATGACCTTTCAGAAAATATTCCTCGTTATCTCCTCACCTCTCTTCATATCTTTTTTAACTTTTTTGCTTTTTCAGTCACACCCAGCGATGCACAGGGGTTACTCCTGGCTCTGCACTCAGGAGTCACCCCTATCGGTGCACAGGGGACCATATGGGATGCTGGGAATTGAACCAGGGTCAGCCTGTGCAAGGCAAATGCCTACCCACTGTGTTATCGTTCCAGCCCCTCTCTTTGTATTTTTACTGAGAGTTCAATTCCCATTGACCCTCAGAATCAGTTAGACAATGTATGGGACCCAACACAAAATAAACAAGTATAGGTCCTTGTCCAAACTTATAAAAGAAAAAATAGCAAGAGAGTGATTAGCAAAGTTTTAGATCAAAGGTAGTTTCCATCTGAGCAAGGGGTTCTGGGAAACTGTATAGACTGTGTGCTCCTAAAGTCAGTCCTAAAATCTAGCTTGTGGGCACATTTTTCCTCTTCTCTTCTAACATACTCCATAAACTTGGGTTTTCCTTAACCTCAGTCCTGACTTATCTCTGTATTAATTCTGTATCACTGTCATCCCGTTCATCAATTTGCTCAAGCAGGCACCAGTAATATCTCTACTCCTCCCAGCCCTGAGATTTTAGCAGCCTCTCCTTACTCCTTTTTCCCAATGAATGGAGGCTCTTTCAGGGTCAGAGGAATGAGACCTATTGTTACTGTTTTTGGCCTATTAATATGCCACGGGTAGCTTGCCAGGCTCTGCCAGTGCGGGCAGGATTCTCTCGGTAGCTTGAGGGCTCTCCAAGAAGTATATTACATATATATGTATATTACTCTATGATTTGTTTTCTACAGTGTATTAATTATTAAGCAAAATACAACACAAATTCAATGTATGAAAATCAAAATGTTGGGGTGGAAAGAAAAATAAGCAGAGTGATCTGGGAACTCAAAAACTCCAGGAAAATGGTTTGAGTGCATAGTTTGGAAGGTAGAGAAACAAGAATTTGTGTTCATAATGTGAGAGGCAAAAATCAACCGTTGCTTAAAAGGCCCTGCATTTTAACTCCATCTCTGGAGTTTTCCCAAATTAGTTATTTGTTCATAAAAGGAATTAGATTCATCGTGAAAAACAGTACTTTGTTCATTTGCTTGATATGGTTGCGTTAGTCAATTTCACCTATTTATATTGCCAAGAGGGAAAAGTTCATCTTGTTATTCCAAATTTACTATCTCATTTTTTAAAAATCTCTACAGATACTGAGCTGTACAAATTTCTACTGTTTCTTTTTACTGGGATCTATTCATTCTAAAACTGAGTTCATATATAAGGGTTGAAGTATAACTGACAACCCAGGATTTGGCTCTTTTGAGTTCAGCCGGGACTTGGGCAAAGTTTGTATAAAACAAAATACATTAAGTAAAATATTGGGGCAACCAGAGAAAACTCTATGAACTCACTGACCTTTTGTGTCAATGTCTTCCTTTAAAAGGCTACTTATATTTGATGGGTCAAATGTAATCTCCCAGTCCCCTATGAAATTTCTTCAAATGACATGTGTCATCACTGAGAAGCAGTCAGATCACTAAAGGGAATGTTTTAAATTCTTTAAAGCTTTCAGTGAATTCCATTCTCCTATAAAAAATGGGCTGCCTCTTTCTTTTGGGGACATCACAGCTACCTCTTTCCTTTCCAACTCCCCAGTGATGCATTTAAAAAAATCTGACTGTGACCTATTTTAGTGACTTAAATCACCATGGAGATGCCTGAATTCCAAATTTAAAATATAGCCTGCCCAATTCAAAGCATCCATTTACTGTAAGAGGTAGCAATGGGAGAATAATTTTGAGAAACCAAAAGTTGGAATGCAAATTACCCAAGGTGACATTGAGACACTGCAATTGCCTCATAGCACCATCTGTTATTCAAGAAACCCATGTTCTAAAGTGGAGGAGTTATTCTAAACTCACTGGTGCCCTTAGTTCTTTCTTTCATTAGATAGAATTCTAACCCTCAGTTTACACTGGTAGCAGGTAGTTGATCTTCCTCTGGCCTTCCATAGAAGAGGGTTAGTTAGCCAACTCTGGGTGCCTGCAGAACCTTGTAATGAAGGAATTTCATTGTGTAAGCAGTACGGTGTTGCTTTGGCCAACTTGGACTCCATTTAGAGTGACTAAGCTGAAAGAAATCTGAGTCCTGAATCAACAAATACAAGGAAGCTACTCCATGGAGTTTGAGTCAAAGGATAATGTTTCTTGAAATGTTTTAAGTTTCTCACCAAATTCAAGTAGGAACTGGGACTAATAAAATGTACAACCAGGCACAGACTCTCCCTCTCACCTTTTTGCTACTTCTCTGTCCATTCATTTCCTTTACTTACATATTTGCACACTTGACATAACATTAGAGCACACTGCTGATAAGAATGTAGACTTTCAAGCTGGTCTTGAGTTTGAGTTCTAATCATTCATGCTTCAATTTTCTCTTTTGTAAAACACTACAAAACAACAGTATCTACTTTGTATTGCTGTTCTGAGGATCAAATGAATTAACGCAGGGAAAATGTCTTGTACAAACCAATCTTTCTTTGCTGGTTTATCAGTTTCCCTGATTTAATGTAGTGACCTGTATTCTGAGTTTAAGTCCTTTCAGGTCAAGTACTCTCTATTATTGGACTTTGCTTAGTGTCCAAGGGAGATAACTCCTCCTGGCCCAGTCACCTGTGGAGGACAGATTAGCAGGAGTGAATATTCATTGTGTGACAGGCAGTGTTCTAAGGACTAGTACATTCTTATTCATAACAAGTCCAAAAGTTGTTACAGTGATTAAAGTCAGTTACAAAATGAGGACCTATATGAAAAATAAATGAAAGCAAAAGGCCCAACAGAGAATTTGAGGATAATAATCAAGGGCGTTAACCAGAACATCAGAATCTGGCTCCCTGTTACAAAGGGGCCAAAAGAGAAGGGATTTGTGGATAAGAAGAAATGAGTAGCCTTGCTTGCTAAGAAGTATCTCGAGGTTGTCCATCTTTGAAAAAGGAATCCTCTGTCTATGTGAGCTGATATTTAATCTTGAAGTGCTCTGAAACCCAAAATTATAGAATTATATGACTGAGTCTCTTTGAGTTACTTCAAGTGAGTTGCTGGAATAATAGAGATTCAGGATTGCTGAGTCACTTTGATGGAATTGCACTTTATTAAGATTTTAAATATAGCCACTGATAGCCATTTACAATCTATTTTAATGATATATTAATTCATTAATTCATTACATGACATATTAATGTATTGGCACATATAGTTATGCACAATATTAATGCCTGTAAGTGATGAACTTCATGTAAGTATCCTAGGAGTTATTATACAACTATCATATAAGGGAAAAATGAAGTTTTAAATTCTTTGTCTATGTTTCAATAATGATAAAAATATAAGTAACTCTCTAGTCATAATCATTCTGATTTTCAACTTTGCAATCAGCTATTGGTCCTGATAAGAATAGAATGCGAGATTGTCAACTTTTTATAGAGTGACATATTTCTCTTTTCCTTTCTGGATCTCTATCCATCTTTATTTTCCCTCCTCCAAAAAAAGAAATCTTATTATAATTCCTTTATCTAACACTTCTCACCCCCACTGGTTTCAAAAAAATCTACCACTCTGAAATGTTTCTTTGTTACAGAAACACACTCTCTCTGAACACTAAAAATCAAATACTGAGAAATCACTGTAGTTTTCCAGGTTCCAGTGGATGACTTAAACCCTTGCAAATACAATACGGCCTCTCAGATATTTCAAGAATTTAATAACTGCAGAGAATATATATTTAGGAAAGTTTTTTTTTTAAGTCCTTCAATTCTTTAAGTAAAATTCCGGTACCCTAAGAGGATTCAGATTAGTTTGTTCCAAAAATATTTGATTGCCACTCACGTTCAAATTGCATCTGGTATTAAAGGAGAATGTAAGATAAGCAAAACTTCTATATGCCCTTGAAAGTCTTAAGACTAAAAAGAGAAAGTAAGGTCTACACACAAATTATACTTTAAGAGAGAAGTATTAAGGGTCACATTCATTATTCCTTCACTTGTCCTGGCATACATTTGAAAACCAGAATGTTTGAAGTAAAAATAAAAATTTTCAAAATAACATTAAAATAATCTCAAAATAATTTTAGTAAAATAGCACAGTTAAAAATGTTAACAGGTATCTGAAAACACATTTTAAGACAAAGCACTCTTTGTCAACCCTTTAGTCTTGCTAACAGAATAGAAAATTTTACTGCCTTTTAGATAATCAGAGGCAAATACTTCAGATTCAGGGAAAGATATCTTCCTTTCATGCCCTCACTCTGTTCTTTCCTCCTTGACTCTACGATATTATTTCTCTTACCAGTTTATGCCAAATCTTCCTCACAGGTGGCACAGGTTCAACATTCTATCAACTCACAGAAGTATAATGTCATTTAGTCTCAGATGTAAGGAAATAGAGTAGATGCGTTTATGCACACATGGCTCGATATCTGGCAATGAAGAGAGTTCATTCCATGGAAGACAGGTTTTCTGAGATGAAGAACTTAAAGTGTCAAACTTGTGAAGACCCCTATAAGAGCTGTAGGACTCAACTGGCTTAATTTAAAAGAGAAATCATTAAGCTATTGGCAAAGAAGTAAAGGTTCTATTCACCTCTTGGTTTTGTTCCTTCTTTCCTCCCAACCTTCTGCAGAATTTAGTCTCAGTTCCCACATTGTAATATGTGCCTAAATCCACCTCTACTGGAAAGAAAAAAAGAAAGCAGAGATGGGAATGCTTCTCTCTCTGTTCCAAACATTTTGAGCAGGACTGATTTTTATTGACCTTTGTTGAAACATGGGCTCATCCTAGAACTAAATCCTAAGCCAAAAGAAAAAATATGCTGGCTAGCTCAGGCTTAATTCACATCTATCTAAAATTAGAGTCAGCATGGGAGAAATAGTGGAGCAGGCAGGGCACTACCTCAACGCACAATCTCTGATGCGCTGGTCTAATGCAGCTCTCTCAGATTAGGTCCCAGGCACCACATATGGTCCCATGTGTCCCTCTAGGTGTTATCCCTGAGGGTAAATCCAGGTGTAAGGCCTGAGCACAGCTGGGTCACAAAAAAAAACTTGGATTAGACTGAAGTCTGTTCAGGCCTTGGGAATTAAGAGAGAAATCACAGAAAGTTATCCAAAGGAAATCTCAGAATATAAAAATAATTCTTGCACTGGTGAAGGGATGGGTGTTTGAGCATTGTATAACTGAGACTTTAACCTGAACGTTTTGTAACTTTCCACATGGTTACTTAATAAAAGAATTTAAAAAAAATAATAATAATAATTCTTGATGAGAAAAACAAGTATACAATAAAATTTAGTGCTGTTCTGAATCTCTAATATGTAAAACAAATTAAGTGAGAACTATTGACTTAAGGCTTGAAGTTGGGAGCAAGAATGTGATACCTATCAAGGGAGATAGGTATCCAGTGGGCACATATCAATGATTCATTTACATTGATGTTATTGAGTTTAGAGTAGCTTTGTAAAAGATCCTCTGTGATTTTTACTTGTGTTCATAGTAAAATGCTCTGAATTCTGTCATTGTTCTTTCCTGAAAAAAGCATAAAGCATAAGTAAAGCTAAGCCACCATGATACATAAGAAAGAAACCATGTAGAACAGAAATGACTAGTCTTGGGACAGCATCTACATTGAAATTTTTTCAAAACTGCCTCATATGTGGTTTTGTTTGTTTGATGTTTCGATGCTGTTGTGGGGGCTACACAAGGTGGTGCTCATGGCTTATTCCTTGTTCTTTGCTCAGGGATCAATCCTGGAGGTGTTAAAGGTTCCAGGGATAGTAGAGGGTCAGCGACATGCAAGGCAAGGGCCGTAAGCCCTGTTTTAACTCTCCATCCCATCAAACTACCTCATCTGTTTTTTGAGCAGAGTTATAAGAATAGATGCATGGCTTTGCCATTAAGTCATAAAATTAATTTCATTTTAATTTGAAAGGAAGCCAATTATGGTCTGACATTTAGATACTTTTAATAAGATTAGAGTCTTGATTAAAAAAATAAGAAGAAAAATTTCAAATTATACCCTAACTGACTTCATGGATATTAGGGGATTTAATCACTCAATTTCATAAAAAAAAGTATAAGTAAAAACAGATATCATTAAAATAATGCTTTTATAAATTGTATACAAGGAAGAATAATCTCTTAAAATATCTTTTCCCATCAGGAATGGAATGTTGCCAAGTCTCACTGAGTTTCAGAATTCCATGGACATAGCCTGTTCGTTTTAAGGTTGCTTGGGAAGAAATAACATTTCAGATTCTAACATTATTTTTTGTTTTATGGTCCTGTTCTTACTCCTGGTTCTGCACTCAAGGATTACCCCTGGACGTAATATGGGGGGGTGGGGGACATAAACAGGTCAGGGACTGAACCCAGGGTAGCTGCATACAAAGAAGGTGACTTACCCATGTCACTATTACTTTGGCATTCTTATTGCTTATACGTGTAATGTTTTATTTCAGTTCCATTTTTAAAATAACTGTGAGATTAGCAGATAATATGCTCCATTGTGCAGACTAGAGAAACTGACCAGCAGAATGTTAAAACATTTATCCAAGGTTGTACAACTTAACTTTATTTAGAGAGTCAAAACAACCCAACAGGATATTTATGACTTTTTGTTACAACCATCAAATGCCACCTCAGGTAATCTGGGTAAATCAGTAAATCTAATTCTCCAGGACTGAACCTCCACATGCCCATGTGTTGAGTTTTTAACATTTTATTTATTTATTGAATGGCAGTTCTGTTTTAGGGATTCTCCTAGGTGATGGAGATACGGAGATTAACAAAACCTACTAATGTACTCTCACCCTAATGACATTTTCTTCCCTTAATTGTTACCAGAAAAAGTTAAATATAAATGAGTTTTAAACTATGCATAATTATTTTTGCCTTGAATATTCTATTTTGATTATCATAATTGTAACATTTACAATGTTCCAATATCTGTGTTAGGCACAAATTTAATTTGATTTTCAATCCATTTTCAGTTTGACTATAACTTATTTTGCCTTTTGTCCAAGGTTCAATGCTTTTTTAAGAAGATAAAATACCTTTTGTTCATATTCTACTTAGAGCTAATACTTTAAATGATCCCTTAGGTATTATTCAGACAACATCTGGGAAACAGGTCAAGTTTTTCTGAATGATCTTATTTTAGATATTAAGGAATATCTTCCCCTTTACTTTCCTTATACTTTTCCTGAACAAACTCTTATATTTTCCATACATGCACCCTCTTACTAGTACTTCCTAAATGGATATCCTACCAAAGTAAGAAAAGGATTTTATATTTAGGAAGGCTCAAATGTAGAAATCATAATTTTATAAATGCAACCCCTATGAAATATACATTATGTCTACATACTTTAGTAGAAGCTCTGATATATATGCTATTTACAAATGAGCTGTGATACAGAGAGGCTGTGTGCCATGTTTAAGACCACGGAGACCATTTATTTTGCCATAAACTTCAGGTGTGATAAAAACATGGCAAGGAGAGCAGACACTTTGTGGTTTCTCTCCATCCCTACCCCCAGCCTGAAGGGAATCATACTACCTTCCAGGAAAAGAAGGCTTCATATTTCTTGGAATTCTCAGTGCCTAGCATGATTCCTTGCAAGCAGTTGGTATTCGTCCAATGTTTGGTAAGAGCTAACTCTTTGCATCACTCTAGGATGGTTTACGTTTGCTTTTCTGAAGTCTGTTTTACGGGTGCGGAAACTAGAGTCCAAGGATGTGCAGTTGGGTTTAGCCAAGCTAGGGTTAGCCTTGACTTCTGCCTCTCAAGTTTTCATACTTCATATAGCTCTGTAGAGTGTCTTCAATTCACAGGAAGCCATACTGAATCTGTGTCAGATGATCGATTTGCTTAAGGTATTTCCCTAAACATTCATGGAAGGGAATTAGTCCCCTCTTGATGAATCAGAGAGACGAGAACACAAAAATGAGAGACCCTGTCAGTTCTAAACTAAACCTCTCTTTGCTCCATACCCCTCAATCATAAATCCCAACTCCATGGAATACTTGAAAGACTAAGTGAGACTGTCCTTGTAAAGTCCTGAGCCCATGTCTGAGCAAACAGCAAACAGACAAAACATGTCACCTAAACAGAGAAGAAAGAGATGGAAGAGCAGATGTGGGGTATATTGAGTGAGGACTCAAAGACTAGAGACAGCTGGAACACATGGTAACTTATCTTAACATGTTCTGGTTTTTCAGGGCTTTATGTTTCTTTCTAAAAAAAATTTGCTTTGGGGGCCCACTCCCAGTAGTTCTCAGAGCTTACTCCTAACTCTACACTCAGGACTTGTTCCTGACAGGCTCAGGAGTACCAGGGATTGAACCAGGATTGGCTGCATGCAAGGCAAATGCCCTACCTGTTGTACTATCACTCTGACCCCCAAGGGCTTTATGTTTCTTTGGACCTATTAACTTTATCTTGATAGCACTGACCTTTGATGATAGTAATGATAAATGACCGAGAGAACTGAGTTTACCAAGAGCAAAATGTGGGGGGAGATATGAGATGTGGGGTTGGGGGAGTAGTGGTGGATGGGATGGGATCCTGGAATAATGGTAGAGAGAAGCCATTCTCTCTCGAATGTTGTATGCATAAAACTTAACAATAAGTATTATAAATCATGGTGCCTAAAATTAAAAAAAAATCTAAAATCACAAGATGTGCTATATAATGATAAAATAAATAGTAATTTGCAAATTTTATTCTGTGGGCATGCAGCAATGCCATCCAGATGAGTGTTTGTTATTATTAATTGCTCTACCTAGCTTGGTTATTTACCTAGATTTAGGATGGCAGTTCATCTTTTAGTGCTCTTAGTTGTGTTTGTTGCCCTCTGGCCTAAAGTGTTGTCTCATAACCATCCATGGGAATAATTAAGACCCTGGAAGAGAAAAGCTTCTTATTGATTTTCAGAATAACAGCCCCAGGCATGTCTGAAATTTTTTCTTTTGCTCTTGGTAAAGTCGGTTCTCTAGGCCATTTATCAGGTTCTGTTGCTCTTTGCCCATTTACTTTAACTGTATTGAATACTTGCAAAAAGAGATTCCATATTCTCTTATTAATTTCATAAAACGCCTCACAGACAGAATAGTCAATAAACTATTTGTTGATACTGAATAACTTGATTGTGGATGCTGATATAAATTATTACAATGATCCTAAACTTGGTAAGCTAAACAACTAGTTTTATTTTAATTTACTGTATCACTGTCATCCTGTTGCTCATCGATTGCTCGAGTAGGTGCCAATAATGTCTCCATTCATCCTTGTCTCGTGCTAGTGTAGCCCAATGGAATCTGCTCGCTCCAGGAACATGAAGAGTATGTTATTGTTACTGTTTTTGGCATATAGAATACATCACAGGTAACTTGCCTGGCTCTGCCATGTGGGCAGGATATCCTCAGTAGCTTGCCAGCCTCTCCGAGAGGTATGGAAAATGAGTAGGAATGTCTTATGATGTGTCCAGGAATATGTTCACATGTATGTGAAGCTTGGCCCAAGCATGTGGAAAGTGGACTGGAGCATGGCAGTGGTTGGGTTGTGGAGGTCAGCTGCTGGGGCTGAGTCCCTCGGGGCAGGGAGGGCTCTCACCTGCCCCCATCTGGGGCGTCCCAAGTGAAAACATCCTGGCGCAGAGTTGGGTGACATGGTTATGGGGGCCTCATTTTATGCTCCCTTCCAGAAGCAGCCGTGAGTTCTGGACGGTGGCTGATGAGATTATCTGGCGGCCTGCAGGCAGGAGGTGGCTTAAGGGCATGGCCCCTGGGTTGCAGGAGACTGGGGGAAGCAGGCAGAGGATCTCTGTTCTTAGGTCTCATTGAGCCCAGAGTCTAAGGTCACAAAGTCTGTGTTACCTGGGTTCTGTGGGACTTCACTCATGAGTGAGGCTCGACCTGAGCAGGTGAAAAGCAGCCTGGAGCATGGTGGCAGTTGGGTTTTGGAGATCGGCTGCTGGGGCTGGGTCCCTCGGGGCGGGGAGGGCTCTCATCCGCCCCTCTCTGGGGCCCCCCGAGTGAAAACAGTCTTGCGTGGAGTCCAGTGCCATGGTTATGAGGGCCTCATTTTATTCTCCCTTCTGGGAAAAGCAGCTTTGAGAAATTTAACTTAATTTACTAATTTCAAATATTTGCTGAATGCCTAATATATACCAGATTCTGGATATATAGTTATAAACAGAGGTTGATGCTTCTAAAATGGCTTTCTATGGGAAGGTTGTCAACAAACTAATCAACAAACTAACAAGGCAACATAACTAAGAAGTTAGCATATGTTCTGTGTTTGGGCCTTGGAGGTTATTTTTGATTTGGTGGACATACCCAGTGATTCTCAGGGTTTATTCGGGGCACTGCCCTTAGGGCTCATGCCTGGTGGAAATCAGGGGACCATACATGGTGCTGGAGATTGAACCAGAGTAAGCAGCATGCAAGACAAGCATCTTACTTACTATACTATCTCTCCTAGGCTATTTCTGAGCAAAGGAGATTGAATCTAAGGGTCAAATCAGATTTAATAATCACAGAGGGAGAGAAAGAACTATTCAGGAAAGTGTAACTATTCAGGTAACAAAGAAGAAATGCTATTTTGCTACTTCAGAAGAATGAAAAACAATGCAAATGTGATGAGAGAGAGTGAGAGAAAGAGATGACGATGATGATTATGATGATAGAGTTGATTGATTTTTGGTGACCTCTAAATCATGGTAAAAATTTTGAGCTTTTTCATAAAGAGATTTTAAAATATCCTCTGTCTGCCCCAGTGGAGGACAGACGACCAAAAGTGTACAATAAGAGGCTACCACAATACATACAAGCAAAAAAAGTAGGTGATTTTATCCACCATCAAAGAGAAATGGAAAGGATTGATAACAGAACAATATAGGCAACCACCAAGTCATTTCTGTAGCATTTTCTCCAAACATCTTTAGAATTTGAAAAGGACAAAAATAAAAGCTCAGTGAATAGACAGCAAGATCAGACACTAAAGGGTAGGTAGGAGGAATTAAATGATTAGTCAGCGTGAGAGTGCCTAGTGCCTGCTAAGTGACCATGAATATTCAGGTAAGTGTGTCTGGCTGGAAGATTACTGAAACAGCAGGCACCCAGGGGACAAAATGTACTCAAGTAAATCTCTAATTAACAGACAACGTGGTATTGACTGACGCCCTGTTAGGGTCTAAGCCTGGGTGTACAGATGGCAGCCAACATCCAGGCAAAAGATTAAACATTCAGTAACCATCTGGATGGGTCTTGCCATCACACCAGACGTCTGGATCATTGGAAACATCTGGAATATTGATCTGACTTTCTGCTTTTCCTGTGAAAATCTAGTGTTACAGGTCCAGCGGCAGAGACTTGGGATTCAGGGTATAATTATGATGCAAACCTGGTGGGAGTTCAAAGAAATATGTGTCCAGCTAATGTTGATGAGCATCAATGCCTAGACTTAACTGCTTCAATGCCCAAGAATCTGGCTTTGCTTTCCTATATTTTTTTATCAGAAAAAGTTGAGCCTAGCGTTTTCTGCTACATTGCTTATGCTTCATTACATTAATCAGAACTCCCAAGAGCCTATATATCCCCACCTCTTGAAATATGCTCAGCAAACCTGCTGCCTCATGGGGTGCACTATCATCATCACCCAAATAGAGGCATCTATGACATATTTATCCACTAAAGTAGACTTCCCACAGGCCTGCTGGCCTTGCTTAATTATTTCCTCTCTGGCGTCCTGAACTAGTACTTCCCTCTTTGTTTATCTTGAACTTAAAAGCACAATTAGAACTAGAATGTTTGAGGCAATCAGAAAACCTTAGTGAATGGGCTGGAGTGATGGGAGAGTGGATAGAGCATTTGCCTTACACACCACTGCCCTGGGTCCGATCCTTGGCATCCCATATGGTCCCCTGAGCACCACCAAGAATAATTCCTGAGCACTTCTAGGTATGCTCCTGCAAATAAATAAATTAATTAATAAGAAAAGAAAAATAAAGAAAGAAAAAGAAAAGTTTAATGAAGAAATTTTCTAGAGATGCTCAAATGAGCTAGGGAAGGAAAAATAATAGACACCCTGTAACCTAATGGTCTCTCTGTACATACTGACTCTATCTTCAGGGTAATGCAGTTCTGTTTTTTTTTAAGAGAGGAGAGAAAACAAATTATAAAAACTAACACAGGAAAACATGTTTACTCCTCTTCAATAATTCTATTTTCATTAAACTATATTGTTGGGGCAAAAGCTGTCTCTTGAGGCAAAATGTAAAATAATTTATGTACACTCCAGTTGTCTCTGAACAGCATTGAATTTAATGAGAGGAAAATAAGAGAAAGGGACATGTCTAGGGACTACCAGTGGGACTCACTGTAGGAGAGATGGCTCTGATTAGACATTCGGTGCTAATTTTTGTTCCCTTCTATAATTATGGTACAAGATACTTCATTTGAGGAGTAGATTGGCTATTGGTGACATTTTTCTGGAAATCTCAATTCTTTTACCTGGAATTGAATCTCTACCCATTTCTTTTATTTTCATTTCATTTTATTTCTTTTCTTATTTTCCAATGTATGGTCAACTTGGAACTGTCGTGGTGTGGGCGGTGTGGATTAGGGAAGAAAGTTCCTGGCTTACAGACAAGTACCTGGAAATATTGACTTCATGATAGGTGACTATTTTATTGTAAATAAGGGCATTGGGGATATTGGCTCCACAAAAGATAGGGGAATGTGGGATTTTTTTCTCAGCAGCCCTTCTGTGGGTTAGCAGTTTGGTTGGTAATAGGAGGATTTGGTACTTCTTCATGCTTAAATGTTTACTACCTGTTAGCAGGACAGAATTCCTTTGTCATGGAGCTGTTTTCAGCTCTCATCAACCTCAGCTCTCATTTTGTTGAATATTAAACTCTACTTCAACTTAAAATATGAAGTTCTCTTAAATATTATGGAGGAAGGTGTTTGTGATGTATCAGGCTTGGATTCTAGATACCCAGTGGATTCAAGTCTTAATTCTGCTACTTTCCAGCTCCTGGATCTTAGCTTAAGACTCACATCATTTAACACTCAAGGCAAGTTAACTCTTTAGAGTAAATCTGTGCTAACTCCTTTCAAAAAATAAAACATTACATCTGACAAGATATTTGCATGACTTATATATGTACAAAATGTATACTCAACAGCCCTCATCAACCACACAAAATTAATAAATAAATGGAATATTGAGTAAAACTCCA
Source organism: Sorex araneus (assembly GCF_027595985.1). Lineage (NCBI taxonomy): Eukaryota > Metazoa > Chordata > Mammalia > Eulipotyphla > Soricidae > Sorex > Sorex araneus. The sequence goes on along the minus strand of NC_073307.1, from coordinate 17,446,620 downwards.
AGGGCAAGAACACAGCTGCATTCTGGATCTTTAGCATAAGAAATAAGATACTAAGGTCCTGGAAAATGACTCAATGGTGGACCACATGTCTCATATATATGGGGTGCTGGGTCTGATCTCCAACTCTTCAATAAAAGAAAAAAAGAAGAGAAAATAATCACAAAAGAACTTGAGGAACATTATATAGATGATACAGAAGTATGTGATTTGTGACTGTCTGAGGTCTTTTACTATACATTTTTATTTTCACTTAGATAAATCCTTTGCCACTAACTTGTTTCATCAAGGGGATCAAGTCGAAGTGGCAGTATATCATTCACCTAGATTTCTTTTTTAATGTGAAGTCATTTATTTAACAGCTATCAAAAGGTAGTTTAGGATCCCTCAGTGTTCTTTGTCCAGGCCTCACACTATTCCAGGCTGGGTCCTGTGTGCATTGGCCTTGGTCCATGCTGGTCTCTCACTGGATCTGTCTCTCTGAATGATTTCCTGAACGTGGCTCTCCTGTGCTCAGAGCTCTTTGTCCCTCAGACTTTTGTATGCTCTCAGGCAACTGGTGAATGGGTGAGGAGAGGGGCCAGAGAGCCACTAGATTTTTTTTTTTAATTTAGTTTTATTGAATCATATTGTTGGGTCCGGAGCCGCAAGAAGCAGAGACGGGCCAATCTTGCAAGACAAAAGTTTATTCAGACCAACATGCTGGGGCTGCACCCCTAGAAGATGCAGCGATTTGTGCTAGCTAGGGCAGCCTTTTTATAGGGCTTGAGTCCTCTGGGTCAGTCACGTTTGTCACGTAGCCTCATCCAGAGCCACTTTTTTAGAATTCGTGTGTCCGAAGACATTCTTTCAATCTCCTTGCCCTGCGTCAGGAGTTACTATCTGTAACGCTGTGGGACCAGAGTCGCTATCTGGGCTATGCGTCAGGGGTGGAGTCGCTACCTGGGGTTTGTCCGGAGTTACTATCTGCTGGGCCGGAGTCACCATCTGCTGGGCCGTGGGAATGGAGTCACTATCTGGGCTCCTTGTTTTCAGCAACTCCTTCTGTGAGAGGGTCCCTATCTGTTAGGCACATACGTGAATTCCAACCCAACCAACAGGCAGATGTCAGGATGTAAGTGACAGGATCCAGGCACAGTACACTGTAATATACATTTTGGGGGCATAAGCATGGTTACAGAAGCAGAACAAAGCGAGGTTACAAAGGTCAGGAGTGGGCTGCCAACCATTTTAACTCAATATAATTTCTTTCAACTTAACAATATATAATCAATATATGTGTTACATATAATCACAGTTACAAAATTGTTCACTATTGGGTTTCAGTCATACAATATTCAACACCCGTCCCTTCACCAGTGTACATTTTCCATCACCATTGTCCCCAGTTTCCTTCCTGCCACCCTCTCCCCACACTCCAGCCTGTTTCTATGGTTGACTCTTTTCTTCTCTGTCTCTGGCTTTGGCTCTCTGGCTCTGGCTCTGTTTCTCTCTCTCATACTCTCTGTGTCTCTGTATCCCTCTTCCCTTTGGGGCAGTATGGCTTGCAATACAGGTAATGAATAGTTATTATGTTTCCCTTTCCCTTCCAGCACCCAGTCCGTGTCCAGTGATTATTTCCAGCTCCCACAGTGATAGTGGACTTCTCTATTCTAACTTCCCTCCCCTTTCCACCACTTATAGTAAGCTTCCAACTGTGGACCAATCCTCCTGGCCCTTATTTCTACTGTCCTTGGGTATTAATCTCCTACTATGTTTTTTTTTTATATCCCAAAATTAGTGCAATCATTCTATATCTATCCCTCTCTAAAGGCATCCTATGGTTCTTCTTGCATCCGGTTCTACTTCTGCTATTAAAAAGTAAGAAAAAGTCCCTGGCCTTACAGGGTACATTTTATAATAAGAAAGATAAACAAGTAATTATAATACAATATCCAAATAGTTATTAAGGTGAAAAGAGTAGGGCATCATGAGAACAAAGCAAGAACACCTAACTAACTGGAGAGGGAGAAAAAAGGTTCAGGACAGCTTGTCTGACTCAGAGCAGACTGAATAAATTTTGAATAAAAAATAATGACTAATATAATAGTGAAATAAATGTTCTAAGTAGGATGTGCATGGACAGAGAAGATGGGGACTAGTGTACTAGTCACAGGAAAGAACAAGGATACTAGATATAAAAAAAATAGGTATTCAATTCTTGGTAGCAATTTGTGATTCTGGCATGTAAGTTCAAAGGACACAAACAGGTGTGCAAATGAGTTTGCTGAGATTCATTCAAAATGTAAATTCTTATTCCCTGGACACTGACATCCTAATTCAAAAAGGTCATTGGAGATCCAGGGCAATTTGAACTGTAGCAGCTTCCCAGTTGTATATGAGACAGGAAAACTACAGGAGTAAATTGATCACATAAATATTAAATGCTCTCCATTTCCTAAAACTTCTTAAAATAAGAAAGACAATATAGTTCTTACTTTCTAATTCTCTTTCCCAGCTCTTTTAGCTGTGCTTCTTATTTTGTTTGCGGCTTGTTTGTTTGTTTGTTTGTTTGTTTGTTTTTGTGTCAGGAGGATGCACAGTACAATTTGAAATATTTAACGAAAGGTTTGGGATCACTCATTGGAAAGTTTACTTCTTAGTTCCAAAGCAAAAATTAAAAAAAAAATTTTTCTTCCTTTAATGGGGTAGTTCCCAAACTGTGCTCAGGATGTCTGAGAGCCCCATATGTGACGCTTAGTCAAGTTATTGATTCAGTGCAAGGGTTCAGGCTGGGATGCTGATTGTGCCAGAGGCACTTTCAACCATCTGGGCATTGCTATAGGCCTCCAAGGACACTGCTGGCAGTGCCACGGGCAATCTAGGACTGTATCCTGCAATGCTCAGGATACTGGGTGGTATCACTGTATCACTGTCATCCCATTACTCATTGATTTGCACGAGCGGGCACCAGTAACGTCTCCATTGTGAGACTTGTTGTTACTGTTTTTGGCATATCAAATATGCCACGGGGAGCTTGCCAGGCTCTGCCGTGTGGGTGAGATATTCTCGGCAGCTTGCCGGGCTCTTCAAGAGGAGTGGAGAATTCAAGCTGGGTGGTACCAGAAATCAAACCCAGATTGGGCACATGTTGCCTAACCACTGTACTACTTCAGGCCCTGACTCTTTTCAAAAGAGATCTAGTGTTTTGGGGTATGTGTGTGTGTGTGTGTGTGTTTTAAAATATTTATCTCAGGGCAATAGATCAGCTAACAACATTTCAATATGCTCTTCAACATTCTCACATATTCAAAATATACAACATGGAATTTTAATAATAGTAACTATTAGAACTTTGCATTTAAAAAAATTTTACTTTTATAAAGTGTTCACAATAATTTATTACATTCAATATTCCAACACTAATCCCACTATCATTACACCTTGCCACCACCATTATTTTGAATTTTCCCACCACCACCCAAGTTTGGCTCAAAGGCAGATCCTAAATAATTTATTTAGTATTATTTGTTATAAATAATCTGCTAAAAAGGATTCCAAAAAGTTTCCTTAGAGGAAAGTGTGGGAAGTTTGTTGCAGGATTTGTGACCAAAATCTTACCCTAGAGACATTAAACTCTTTTATAAGAGATAACTAACATGTTGTTAGAGATTAAGCTTTGTGTGTTGGTGTATATATATATATATATACATATATGTATATGTATATATATGCATATACATATATATATACACACATATATATGAGAATATCATGCAACAACTGGAATGGTAAGGAATGGGAGTGAAGATAAACTGTCAGCAACTACCACCTCCACTTCACTGATGACGTCGTTCTAATAACACCAAACATTAGCCAAGCGGCACTAATGCTGGCTGACTTTGACTGTGAATGTGGAAAGGTCAGACTGCAGCTGAATCTCACAAAAACAATGTTCATGAGAAATGGACTAGTTCCTGACATTCCATTTGCTCTCAATGGAACAAACATCTCCGAATGAAGCTGTCACGTGTACCTGTAAAAAACTAAGGCTTGCCGAGGGGGCGTGCACTAGCGGGCTCTCCAGGCAGCTGTGTCTCACCACCCAGGTTCGGTGCTCTGGAACCACTGTGTATGGGCTGGATCGGGACAGCCATTGGCCAAGGACAGGCGAAGGAAGAACGAGGACCAAGCCGGTTGCTGATTAGTTACCATTTATTCAATCTTCCATCTTTCTCTTCTCCCGCACTCCCAGCTCCATCCTCTCTCTGGATCAACTGCCTCCTCTCTCGATTCTCTCTCTTCCCTTTTTCCTCTCTTGCCCTTGCCCCTAGGTTACACATCGCCACGTAGCAAAATCAACATAATAAAGCCCTTCCTGAGGACTGTCAGGTTCAAAGGGAACACAACCTATGGGCATTCCAAAGCCCTTCCTGACTGCCAGCAGGCAAAATACCTCTTAAGGGTTTTTTCTCCTCTTCCCATTCCAAACACTTATTAACATCTTAATACTAGTTATTTTTGCATGGACATAGCAAGAGATACATTGAGGCTTGCAAGGCAGCTCTCCTGACAACATCTTGCCACAGGCTCAGACCACAGCACTCAGGCCAGATTAATCACTCCTAACCCTAGCAGGGTCCAAATCTAGTTATCACTGTTTGGATCATGACAACATTTGTCCATGATCAAGCTCTTAACTTATAGTTAAGCATTAAGCACTTTGGCCAGGCCCATCTCGATGCCAGGGCAGCACACAACTCACCGCTTGCCCTGGGTCAGTCTTGTCCCTCGTCAGGATCCTGCTTTTGGGGGTGCTAGAAAGTAAAGGCAGCTGAGGCTTAGGTTGAGGGAACAGATGCCCAGGAGGAAAATATCATGTAGAGTCAAATGACTCCCAGGTTACAAAAGCATAGCATTTGCTAAGTCTTCCTGTGTCCATACAAAAAGGATATTGCTCTGAATAAACTATGCAAAGGACTCAAGGATAAGAGAAAAACAATATTTAAAAGTCAACAGAACACTAAGAAAGAAGTTACAAATAAACATAGGAGTGGGAGCACTGTGATGGGAGTAACCCAATAAACCTAAACTACCTGAGGCTATGTTATCCTACATGTACCTAGGTCGAGAACTCAACATGATGAATGACCTGCACTTGAGCTGCGCAGGAGGAAGAGAGTAGCGTGGAATGCCTTCAAGAGCATTAAAGAAGTTGTTAAGAGGACAAAGAACCTCCAGCTCCGGGCACATCTTTTTGACTCCACCGTTCTTCCTGCACTAACATACGCCTTCAAGACCTGTGCCCTACAAAAACAGGATGAGAACGCTGTTCAGGTCTTTCAAAGAGAAATCGAAAGAGCTATGCTTGGAATATCACGTTTAACTCAAGTGAGAGAAGGAATCTGGAGTTCCAACCTCCATCGATGATCAAGAATCAGGGACACTGTCTTCTTTGCCAAGGCATCAAATATCAGATGGGCCAGACACATAATGCAGTTTGGAGACGACCTCTGGACTAGAGATGTTACTGACTGAATTCCATGGGACATCAAAAGAACGCGTGACTGCCCACCTATGAAATGGTCAGACTTCTTCATCAATAACCTGGACAAACAGTTTGAGGCTCTTCGCGTTCCTGGAGCGAGCAGATGCCATTGGGCTACACTAGCACATGACAGGGATGAATGGAGACATTACTGGGACCCGCTCGAGCAAATTGATGAGCAGTGGGCTGACGAGTGATATAACTGATATATATTGATCAAGATTAGTTGCCTTCTACTCTACACCCCATCAAATGTGGTGTGCTACTCCTGGTACAACTGTGGCTTAGAGAATGAGATGCCACTCCAGGAATTGGAAAATTTTAAATAGGATGATAGAGCTGGAGTTAATTTTTTAACTCGATGGTGACTTTGGGGTCTGGACGCATCTCTGCAACTTGTGGCTCTCTTTAGAGATTTATCATCTGTGAGTCTCTGAATCGTGGCCAATAATGAGCTTATGTGGTGCCGGAGGCAGTTTGTGGGCATGACTGCCAGGCTCCAGGAAGAACAGGTAGATGTGGAGAGGTTGCCCATTCCTCACTTCGTGATAGGCTGAAGATTTTGGTCACAAGTCCTGCATTCCTTGGTTTTCAACAGATTCATTCTCATGCGTGAGGCTTATTCTATGCCTTGGACATTGGCCATGACCATGGCAGCAATTGGGTTCTGGAGGTTTTTGGCTGTCAGGGATTTGTTCAACTTGGCATTTTTGTAGGTCATAATAGTCATAGTGTCAATTTCATGTACAAGAACCTTAAGCCTCCTGGGACTATTAATGTGATTAGTCATATAAATAGTTGTACTTAAAGAAAGTCATATTAAAGTGAATGTTTTTGTTGTTTTGTTTTTGAGCCACACTCAGTGGTACTCAGAGGTGGCTCAGGACTCTACACTCAGGAATTACTCCTGAGACCATATGAGATATTGGTAATTGAGTCCACAGGGAATAGAATCTGGGTTGGCAGCACACAAGGCAGTGCACAATTCTTTGTTAAAGCAAAACTTCTTAAGGAACGTTTCCAGACTTGTTCATGTTTCCAGGATGAATGAGGTGGTCCCCTGTACCCAAAACTCTTGATGCACCACATACACTTCATTTTATCTCTCATGACAGATGACTTTCCACGAAATTGATTTTGATGAAATCTTCATAATCCTACAAAACCAGGTTTGGAGCCAGAGAGAAAATGTAGATGTTAAAGAGCATCACTTTGGATATATGCACCAGATTCAGTCCCAACACCACATGGTCCCCTGAGCACCACAAAATGTAGCCCAGAAGGCACCCTCTACCCCAAACCTATCATTACTGGTGACCTGCATCATGCCAACATTGCAGGGACTCAGCACAGGGCCAGAGCAGCAACAGTCTTTAGACTTCCACATTGAATCACAGCCTGGGAGACACTCGCCCAATTCCCCCAAATTAACATGTTTGACAAACTACTTGAAACACCTCTCAAGGTGTCTTAAAAATGACTCACAGATTCATTCATTCACTCATTCATTTACTCATTTGACTGAGGCGACAGATGTTTAGAACGTTTGAGGGAAAAGTCTTAATTTTTCCATCAAGCTCTTCCTCGAGGATTTTTATACATTGATCAGAGGTAAGTTTACCAATTGGTTTGCTTCGAGCTCTCTACATTGGAACCTATAGTATATATTCCACTGGTTCCACTTTACAAGTGAATTAAAGAATTACAGAAGCCAAAAGATTTGCTCAAGATCCTCAAGGTAATACCACAGAACTGAGATTGAATGCAGCATTACTGAGTTTGGAGACTTTTTCTTAATCACTCCATAACACTCCTTTTTAGATTTTGACCATCCTTTCTATAATATAGTAATAAAATCAGCTATTTACTGTAAATCATCTATTTTCAGTATAGGAATAAAATTAGCTGTTTACTGGACTGTCACTCTCACTTACTGAGAAAACACAAAGAGAAAGTCAATTTTATATCACATAACACCTGGCATATAAAATGAACATTTAAAAAAGTAATCTTTGGATCAAAGAAATTGAGATGTTTATTTCCAATGGCAAGTGTGCTTTGATCAGTGAAGCATGCCCAGATTGAATTATTGTATATTTTTGGAACTGGAGGTACAGTTTAGAATTTGGATGATGTTCAATTTTAATCGTATACTACTTGGCTGAATTCATGTAATCTAGCTAAAATAGTTTATTTTATTTTAGTTTATTTTTAAAGAAATGCATTGTAAGATATTTCATCTCTGTTATATATTAGCAGGAATAAAATTGCAAATGTTCTATGATATGACAGTAAAGTTAAAATGTATTGACCATTCTACATGCCCTTTATATGCATTGTGTCATTGATTATTGCAGTCAAAGAAATATGATACACAAACTATTTTTCTCCCAACACAGACTTCTGGTTAACTGGCAACTGGAAGACAACAGTTGGTATGACACGGCTCCTATCATTACAATAACAAAAACGTCCAGCACTCTACTCATCAGTAACTACTCTGATAGTTCCAAGAAAGTTCCAAACTTTCTTGGAAATATCAGACTAATACAGATCTCACTGCATGAGTGAAATGCTCTTGCAGGGCCCCAATCCTAGAGACCCCTAAATCTTTCTTTCATGAGCTATAACCACAAAATCCACATCAGATTCTTTTAGTGAAGATCTAAGATCCATTTCTGGCTTTGTTATGGGGAAATATATTGGATTCTTCTCCATAATAAAGGCCCACCTTATTTATATATATGTATATATATGTATATATATATACCACGTATATATTTTAATGAATCACTGTGAGATAGTTACAGACTTACAAACTTTGATGATTACATTTCAGTCATACAATAATCGATCTAGTTCCCATCCCTCCACCAGTGTTCATTCTCCACCACCAATGTTCCAAGTATCCCTCCCACCCCACCCCGACGCCGTCCCTGCCCCACCCCCACCTCTGTGGCAGGCACATTTCATTTTACTCTATCTCTCCTTTGAAGTGTTATGGTTTGCAATACAGGTAGTAAGTGGCCATCATGTTTGGTCTATAGTCTACTTCCAGCCACACAAATAACTAAAGCAATTCTTGGGTAAAAAAATGATGGGAGGCATCACCTTCCCCAACATCAAACTGTACTACAAAATGGTAATAATTAAAAGAGCATAGTATTGGAACAAAGACAGATCTGCAACCAGTGGAATAGGGTTGAATATCCTTACATGCACCCTCAAATATATGATCATCAAATCTTTGATGAGGGAGCAATACATATAAAGTGGATCAAGAAAAACCTCTTTAACAAATTATGATGGCAAAACTGAAAAGCTACATTCAAAAAACTGGGCTCAGACCTCTACCTAACACTGTTCTCAAAAGTCAGCTCAAAATGGATTAAAGACCTCAACACCAGACTAGAATCCATAAAGTACTTTTTTTTTCTTTTCTTTTCTTTTCTTTTTTTTTTTTTTTGCTTTTTGGGTCACACCTGGTGATGCACAAGGGTTACTCCTGGCTCATGCTCATGCACTCAGGAATTACTCTTGGCAGTGCTCAGGGGATCATGTGGAATGCTGGAAATCGAACACGTCAGTCACGTGCATGGCAAACACCCTATCCGCTGTGCTATTGCTTCAGCCCCCACAGGGTACATTGAAGAAAAGGTTGGCAAAACCCTCCATGACATTAAAGCTAAGGGTATCTTCAAAGATGAAATGCCACTGACTAAGCAAGTAGAAACAGAGATAAACAAATGAGACTATCTTTTTTTTTTTTTGCTTTTTGAGTCACACCTGGCGATGCACAGGGGCTACTCCTGGCTCTTCACTCAGGAATTACCCCTGGCGGTGCTCAGGGGACCATATGGGATGCTGGGAATCGAACCCGGGTCGGCCGCATGCAAGGCAAACGCCCTCCCCGCTGTGCTATGCTCCAGCCCCTAAATGAGACTATCTTAAACTAAGAAGCTTTTGTACCTCAAAAGGAATAGTGACCAGAATACAAAGGCAATCTACAGAATGGGAAAGGATATTCACCCAATACCCTTCAGATAAGGGGTTAGTATCAAGGATATACAAGGCACTGGTTGCACTATACAAGAAGACCCACTTTTTAAGGTAAAAATCACCAAGTCTTCTCCATAATAAAGACCTACTTTTTAAGGCAAAGGTCTCCAGCACTATCTTAGTTGCATGAAGGGTATTCCTCCTATGCTATCCCCTTTGGTTTCCTGTCTCACTTAAAGGCTATCGAGAAGAGATAATCATAGTCCACAGAAATCTAGGGCTTCAAGACAAGGGTTTGAGAATGCACCACCAGCCATGTGTGTGGGAAGCAAGAGGGACGAGCTACTTCTTTTGAGGAACACACATGAAAGACATGGCCCAGAGACATAGGCTAACTAAAAGACTGTAATTTTAGATCATAGAATGTCTCCCTCTTGCATAACTTGTCACCACAATAACAGGGCTTGGGTATAATAATAATGAATTTCAGCTTAAATAAAAGCAAGGTATAAATTCTCTCTGAGGAAGAGTACATAAAGAATCACAAAATCATCAAGGGGGAATAAAAAAAAAAAACGGTGCTAGAGAAGTGCGGACCCTTTTGCACCAGTACCTAACATAGTCATTAAATACACATATTAAACACTGCTTAACTCATTAGCCAAAACCCTTACCTAAAGTTCTTAATATACAGAAAACATATATATAGTCTCTTAAAATATATATATAAGCTATGCCAAATGACAATAAAATTAATATGAGGGAAAAAGCAATCATTGGAACCAGATTTATTTGAACTATCAACACAAAACTGAAAATAATACGAGAGCTAAAAGTAATATCATTGTTTTAAGGGCTCTGTCAAAAATAAGGTAAACAACAGGTAAGAACATATGGGTAATTTATTCATAAATTTTAAAAACTGAGTTAATCAAAAGGAAATGTTGCAAATCAGAACATAACATGCTTCTGATGTGCTCATCAATAGATTGAACAAAGATAAGAAAAAATCCAGTGAGCTTTAAGATAAGTCAATAGAAACTTTTCTATTAGAAAAAGAAAAACATATTTTTAAATAAGCAAGAACATCCAAGAGTACAGTTAATTTCCCCATACATATAATTGTGATACAAGAGGAAGGAAATGGACAATAGAATACAATAAATATTTGAAGAAAAAAATGGCTAATAAATTTCAAAACTTTATTACAAACACCAAATGACACACCAGGAGTATAAGAAAGCATCTAGTAGAAAAAAGCATAAAGCACAATTTAAAATTACCTTTGCCTATATTCAAACTTCAAAAAACCAACTGTAAGGAGATAAACCTTGGGGAAGAAATAGCAAGGGTATGGGGGATAAGGAGGAAAAAGAAACCACATAAAAGAGAAAGTGTAATAAAAACAACAAAATCCTCAGCAAAAACCATGTAAACATTAGAACAGTATAAACAGCTATGTATCATTAAACAAAACTTCAGTTAGCACACATAGCATACACAATGGTTATTCTAGTAGTCTGTACTGTATAGATTAGGCTGTATTACCTAAATCTATGTAATCATGTTTGTGATGTCTACATAGAGACAAATTGTTCTACCAATAAATTTCTAAAAATGAGTCACTATTTTAAAATTGTTTGTGACTGTATAGAAAGTGTCAAGTTTGGGGGGTCAACTTAGAGTTTTATACCCAGTCCTTTAAAAGTAAAATTATTGATGTTGTACACACAGAGAAGCACAAGCAGTTAGAAAATTTTTATCTGCTTGATTTTTCTGTTACTGTAGAACTACCATATTTAAAAATCCACTGAATTTTTGTCAGTGGAAGAGATTAATTTCCAGTTTTAATGTGAATAAACAGCTCTCCTTTCCAAGAATACAAGCACAAATGACACTAGAATTCATACTAAACATGATTCTCTATTGCTCAAAACCTGTGCTCTTTAGATATTAATTGCATTGTGAATAAGTTCCCTACAATTTTTTATTAAATTACAGAAATATTATTAAAGTAACTTTAATTACTTTTCAAAAATTCTAGCAATGGTTGTCTCAAGAGAAAAAAAATAAGCCTTTAGTGCAGAAAATAACATTTTGTTGTTGATAAAATAAATCATTCAATATTGAGAAATACTAACTAGAAATATTATGAAAATTAAATGAAGATAATTGAATGTGGGAATAATATTTAAGACATTTTCTTAAAATCCTTATTATCTTTACCAATATTTTACTATCTGAGAATACAAATAACCTCCACAAAATATGCTAACTAATTTATTGAACTATTAGTTACTATCAAAAGCTAGAAATGTTGGATTATATCATTTAGCTTGTATTCTCATCACAGAAAGTATCATAAATGCCATTGCACCATGCCTAGACTCTCATATTTCCAAACCACACTCTGTCCACAGGGACCTTGGGCTCAAGTTTAATGTTATACCAACCCAAATTGCTCAAACACAGCACAAAAGAGTTCTTTATCTTTGGGTAAGTGTCCCACTACCGAAAGCAATTTCCTCCTCTCTTAATATTTATCCATCATTAGATCACCATATTTCCTCCTCTGCAAAACCTTATTGAATCTGTATATTCTGCCTTCTCAGAACTTTTCTTACAGTGTATAATTTTCACTATTAATTCACTAATTAGTAGTATAATTTATTCTTCAAATGTCTACTGAATTCATTGGACTGAGAATTTCTTGAAAATTGGAGGGAGCCTATCTCATTTATCTCCTCGCCTCTGGGCCCCCAGATTTTGTTGGTATCTGTCTTATGCATAGAAAATATTCACTGTATGTTACTGTAAGGCCTAGTCATGATAATAATACAAACTACTTATTGGGAACTTTGCTATGTATCATGTTCTCTGCTAAGCATATATATCATGTCATGTCATTCTCATGATAATCTCACAGGGTGAATATTGCTAAAACTGTCATTTATATGGGAAAGAAATTTGAGGCTTGGAGTGGGTAAGTACATGCCCGTAGCTTCTCACAGGGTATAATTTGGTCTTAGATGGCTTGCTTCCAAAGCCTAATTTCTTAGGGCACTGAGAAACACTACTCCATTGTGAATATACCACCATTAAAAGTCAGACATAACTTCTGAAATGGAAGCATGGTCTTATCCTTATTTAGCATGGAATGATTCCTTGCCAGAATTATGCTTTCCTACCCAGAAAACATCTCTCAGAATGCTTTCCTGGAAGCATGTAGCAAATTGCCTTTTGGAGAGTGACTTTCCTTTGAGTTAACTGAGAATAGAACTTCAGAAGTGTATGCCTGTGAGGAGAATGAGCACAGAGCTCTACTGCCAGGGAAAATGAGCAACACCAGAATCTTGAAATTTGGGGGCACAAAAGGGAACTCTGCTCAATCCTCTTTTAAAGGGATGGTGGAAAATAAAGTCATCACAGCTTTTGGTCCCTGACATAAAGAAATCCTGAGCTAGTTTGTTTGAATCTATCACTAGGAGCTAGCTGGTGGTTTGGTAAACAAGAGAGGCTAGAAATGATTCTCTACCAGCAGTACCAGTGACAGAAGTTAGATTTGTGGGTACACACTATCCCCAGGGTGTTCTAGGGAGGCTAGATGTCCCACAATTCTACTACTGCTTTTCCTTGGACCAACTGTCACTCAGCTGCCAACACCTCTCCTCATGGTAACAGCTGAGGATGACAGGTCCTTATTCCTCTTCCAGATCTCTAAACTGAAGGAGTTCTGACTACAGAGGGATTGGGAATACCTTTGATGTGATTATATTTAAATGACTTGCTTTGTAATCAAATATTTGGCTCCACATTGCTGTGTGTGTGTGTGTTTTTTAACTGATCTGGCTGGTTTTGTATAATAAAAACACGAAGAATGATTTGGGAGGCAATTTAAATATAACTATAATCACCAATGAAGCCCAACTGGAATAAATTTAGTAAAGAGTAAATCTAGTTGGTGGATACATCTATGTGCAAAACATACAGAAATGTTTGCTTAAGGCAACAGGTAATCAAAATATGTATATGTAGAAAGGGGGGGGGGCTTTTCCCTTAGGGAAAGATTTGCAAATTCTCATTTTTCATGCTTAGGCAGAAAACCTATAAGAAGTAAAATTATGATACATAGTTGTAGTTATTACAATGTCTCCCCACTTTTTTAAAAACAGCTCTTACAGTTACAATTGTAGTTCTTACAACTATAGCTCAATTCAATTTTGATATACAGTGGAGTCACACAACACACAGGAACCTACATACAGTGTGCAGGCACAGAAGCATTCATAGTGTACTAGGAAATAAATAGCAATAAAGTTGCAATTTTATTTGCTGGTCTTCCAGGTCTTTAATGGTATTATTAGACCTCAGCCTGCCTCTGGTTGAGAGTTCCTTGTGAAGACCCTCTGTCTGTCCGTCTGTCTGTCTCTCTGTGTCTCTCTTTGTCTCTCTCTCTTTCCCTCTTTCTCTCTCCCTCTCCCTCTCTCTCTTTTGTGCATGTGTGTGATCTTTCATGGTCCTTTTTCAGAAGATTTCCATTTTATAGAAAAGATCTCTGTCTCTGAATACACACTCAGAATTGTGGAGGAAATAAGCTGCTCATTGCATTCACTGCCCTCTTTTACTTACCATAATGTCTTCCTAAAACAATCTTACAGGTCTTGCAAAATTGTTTTGGTGACTATAATTACTTTGCATACCAGTAAAGGAACTTATGTCTGGCATGTAGAAACCAAGTTTAGATTTGAACCGTGAGTAGAAAGTTGAAGTAGGTAGGTGGGTAAGGTATCGCTTGGAAATTAATTTAAAGAAGTAAAACTGAGATGTAATAGGAAAAGGAGTCTCTGCGATCAGTGTAGGAGATGATCAGCAGGAGTGAAAGTCCTAATAAGATCCGCAGAACTTCTAATAAAAAAAAGTCCTAATAAGATCCACAATCCTTCTTCCATGGGAAAATCCTCACAGATGAACTGTCATCCCCATGGAAAGCTTCTGGTCTGAGCACTTTGGAAAAGGCTTATAAAATCAGTTTTGCAAAACTTTATGATAAGTGCTCCACTCTGGGGTCACCTGTGTCCAAATATAGGAGGAGTAATTTTCTTTTTTACTTTATGGAGTTCTTTCTTCTCTCTCATATTTCCTAAATAAAATGGTCTTGTTTCACTGTCTTCTAAACTTCTGTTCTGTGTGAATAGATAAAAAACCTAGAAAACTGGATAGAATGAAGGATTTTCCTGTCTACACCATGTGGAGCTCATGCAGACTGCTGTGTAAGTCCCGATTCTCTAGGTACTACATGAATAAGATCACAGTGGGCCAAGCAGGAGAGTTTACAATTCTTTTCAATCATCCTACCAGCAACAAACGTTGCTGAAAAATACAATGTACTTAGTTTTACGCAAGGTTACTTGGAAGTTCTACCTCTCTGAATATCTGTCCATGTTCCTGAGATGGTAAGTAACTTCATGCCTAAGGGAAAGGACCAAAATTTGGGCCCCTTTCTCTTTCTACTGGTGGAGGACTTATGCCACAACAGGACAAGGTAATGGAATTTTCAAAAAAATAAAGTTATAAAGGATCTGTCTTACTCGGGGGATATTAACAGTGACTCCACAGAACATAGTGAGATCAAGATTTTTTAATATCATCCATAGGTATATTACTGATTGTTAATCCGGAAGGATTAAAAAAATGCCTAGTTCATTTCAGACCCCAAAGAGCCAACAACAGCTGAAAACTAGCTTTCAATTCAGTAGAGATTAGTTTTCTAGCAACAAAGGGCACAGGAAGTTAAGACCCATTAAAAGAAGACACTACAAAGCCATGATTTCTCCGAGGCACTGAAATATCTCTTTAGACAGCTAACTTTCAATTCATCTATTTCACAAATTAATTGTTGCTTTCACAAGAATTGCCTGAATTAATAGATATAGATGGTTAAGAAACAAGAAAGAAATCATATTTCTCTGCCATAATGCAACAGCACTCCAGATTAAATTATACATTTTATCTGGATTGACTATTTTGAGAAATATCTATGTGCATTTAAACATCTTTTTGACAGTGGTAAATTTATTTTGAGAATTTATAAGATTCTTTGCTCCAAAAATAAGGTTTTAGCATGTCTAATTTTCTCATGCGTGGAGAATTAGTAAACAAGATATTTAGGTATTTAATCTCTCATCTGCATAATAATAAACAATCTAAATACAAATCTTCTATGTTCTTAATGTAAACCATGTCACACAGATTTAAGAGGAAATGTAATGGTTTGCATCTAGAAGACCAATATTTACCTTCCAGTTAATATTGAATTGTGAATGATAACTATTCTTCTCCAGCTCTGAGCATTTTCTAACTGAATTCAGTCAAAAGATTTGGAAACTCACTTTTCACATGTGCTCTAACTCATTGGCATTAATTTCATATAAATTATGTTGGAACAAATAGAAAGAATAGCTGAAAAGGTAAGGAGAGAGAGGAGGTAAAGAGGATAAGAATGATTACTAGCTGAGTTGAAGTCTGAGCAAAATTGACCCTTCAAAAATTGGACTACGTAGGTCAACTTATACATCTAAAAAATAATTATTTACTAATTTTTGTTGAGAACAGAGTAATAATATCACTCACCTTGCACTTTGCTAACAGGTTTGTACCTCAGCATCCCAAGTGGTCCCAGAAACACTGCACAAGCCATGAACAAAGTAGGATTTCCCCAATCCCAAAATAAATATATTTTTGTGATTGCAACAGTTTGAAAAAAAATTCTTGCACACAAATTACTGTGTTGCAACACTGTATGCCTGAACCAATTCTATTATGAACAACTTTGGGTTTTTTTTTTTTTTTGCTTTTTGGGTCACACCCAGCAATGCTCAGGGGTTACTCCTGGCTTTGCACTCAGGAATTACTCCTGGCAGTGCTAGGGGGACCATATGGGATGCCGGGGATCGAACCCGGGTCGGCCGCATGCAAGGCAAACGCCCTACCCACTGTGCTATTGCTCCGGCCCCTATTATGAACAACTTTGTAAGTAGCACTATCTTACTTAAAAATAAAACCATTTATTTAAAAAAATGTCAAAAAATACCATCTAGACACGTGACAGTCTGTATGCTTTGGTCCTTCACAGAGGAGAGATGTAAACAAATGCAAAAGGAAAATCACAACAGCAGTAAAATGGCTATGCTATGTACTGTTCTACTGTGATCAAAAACAAAAACAAAAAACAGCTGAGTTCCCACTCTACTAAAGCCCTAGAAGTTGCCCTTCTACCCCAGAGCAGTCACCATGCCTCTGCCAACTCCACTGCGTCACGACTGAGCTCCTCAGAGAGTAACTCCACAGAGAGGCCAACCTGCCCAAAATTTCAGGAACACTGGGTTTTTGTTTGTTTGTTTGTTTGTTGTTTCCAGGTCCCACCTGGCAATGCACAGGGGATACTCCTGGCTTTGCACTCAGGAATTACTCCTGGCAGTGCTTGGGGGACCATATGGGATGCTGGGGATCAAACTGGGTCAGCCGCATGCAAGGCAAATGCCCTATTCGCTGTGCTATTGCTCCAGCCCCTACACTGCGGTTTTATGCCTGAAAACCCAGGCTTTCTTGAAGCAGGGATGGGCAACCTCCCTCCATCTCCCCATACTTCTGAAAGCTCTGGCAGCCACACCCATTCCACCATCATTGTCATTTAAGCTAATCTACCAGCCCTGCTCCAGAGACTTATAAATATATCTCTAAAGAGATCAACTAACCACAAAAAGTTCTCAGATACCCAGTCCCAGCTGAGATCCCCCAGGACAATATTGGGAAGGGGGCGAGCCATTATCACTCTCACCAAGTCCCAACAACCATACTCACACTCTAAGAACTGCTACCATACCTCTGGCCATACTGCCCAATTAAAGATTTTGGATTTTCTGGATCCATGAATGCGACATGAATGCGACAACTCCAAACTACTAACATCTCAGTAGGAGCACATCAGCTTTGATGGGAATGTAATGTGGTGAGATACAACAATTTTCACAAATTTTCTTTTACTAAAGTATTTTTTGATCACTCCATGAGCCATTTAGTGGTAACAAGCAATAAAAAAATAAATTATTGTGGGTTTACTGTGGGGACAGACTTGAGGGGTGGTTGGGAAATTGGAGACAATGGTGGAAGGAAGGTGACAGTGGTGGTGGAATTGATATTGAAATATTGAATACCTGTAACACATCATCATGAACCTTTGTAAACCATGGTATTCAAATAAAATGGGAATGGACCAAACACGATGACATCTCATTGTCTGTGTTGCAAGCTCTAATACCCAAAAGTAGAGAGAGAGTATGGGGAATATTATCTGCCATGGAGGGAGGGGGAGAGTGGGATAGGGGGGTTATACCAGGGATATTGGTGGTGGGGAATGTGCACTGGTGGAGGGATGGGTATTTGATCATTGTGTGATTGTAACCCGAACATGAAAGCTTGTAACTATCTCACAATGATTCAATAAAATTTTAAAAAAAGAACTGTAACAATAAAAAAGAATAGTACTATCAATTTATCTTCCTCTTCCTTTAGATTTTCTTAATTTCTAGCTTATTTTGGTTTAAGAGTATAGTTTATGATACCTATAAAATATGTGCTGATGGATCATTTATATTATAGATAAGAATTCTGCCCAGTAGCAGGTTAACACTGTAGCATTATTGTCCCGTTGTTCATCAATTTGCTCAAGCGAGCACCAGTAACGTCTCCATTGTGAGACTTGTTGTTACTGTTTTTTGGCATATCGAATATGCCATGGGTTACTCTCGGTAGTTTGCCAGGCTCTCCGAGAGAGATGGAGGAATGGAACCTGGGTTGGCTGCATGCAAGGCAAACATCCTACACGCTGTGCTATCGCTCAAATCCAACAGGTTAACAACAGTTAAGTTTTGAATAGTTAGAAGTCATACGTAGGTTCTCAACTACAGATTATATACCTTTCCTGTTCTACCCCCTCCACCCCCCACCTTGAACTTTGTTCAAGGTGAGGCAGAAAAAGCTGCCAGTAAACTAGTTGAGGCCTCAGGTTACCAATATTGCCATGTTAGTGGGGCTGTGTACACGCCATCAGCTTACATGGAGGATGTGGAGAGCATGTGCAATTCTAGTGATTAGTGTACCTTTAATCTTAGAAGTTTTCTGGTATCAGATAAAGAAGCTACTGGATTGCACAGGCATTTTCAAATCCTATCCACAAGAACTTAAAACTGGGGCCGGAGCGATAGCACAGCGGGTAGGGCGTTTGCCTTGCACGCGGCCGACCCCGGTTCGATCCCCGGCATCTCATATGGTCCCCCAAGCACCGCCAGGAGTAGTTCCTGAGTGCAAAGCCAGGAGTAACCCCTGAGCATCGCTGGGTGTGACCCAAAAAGCAAAAAAAAAAAAAGAACTTAAAACTGAAAAGTGGCGCAGATACTCTCCCCACCTTCCCCCTACACACACTATTTCTGCTGAGGGTCCTTGCACATGTGTTTTGCTGATGCCACATCAAACTCCCTGTGATTAGGCATTCCTCATTCATTTCCCTTGTAGCTTTTTTTTTAATGTGTGTGAGTCTCTGCAGTAGGGCTATGTGGACCACATGTTGCCAGAAAAAAAACTCAGTGTCTTGTGCATGTAAAGTATGTGCCTCATTCCGTTGATTTATCTCCCTGCCCACCTTCTTCATTCTCCTTTGAACCAAAGCTTAAGATTTGTTAGGAATAAACTTCTCAGCCTAGAACACATATGCTCCTTTTCTCTTATCTATTCAATTCTCTCTCTTTTTAATCTTAAAATGAATTATGCTTAAAATGGATTAAACTTAAAATGCATTCAAAGAAAGTAGTCTTCATTCTCTCTTAGAGCACAGCAGTTTTTCTTCCTGACTCATTTCTCTCCATAATTCAGCTACCTTTAAAAAAATTACAACAACAAATCCTAATTTGCTTCTGAAGTCTTTCTAAAGTGAGAATGTGAATATAGATAACCCACGGTTTCTACCTTAAGCCTATCTGTAGCCATCTTATCCTACTCCAAAGGGTCAATTATACTTGTAGACATGTGTGTGCAAGAAATAGCAGAAGATCTATCATACTATAATGTCAACCATTAACAAGGTATTTATTGGGTAGAGATCTTGAGTTAAGATCTTTATAGTCATCATCTCATTTAATCCTCATATCATCCTATCTTAATTGAGAAAGAATCAATAAATATCTCTGCAATCCACAGGAAAGCTGCTCAGAGTTTAAATGATCGTTCTTAGTTACTCAATTTTAATTTGTAGTCCTGAGCTTCTGTCTTGCTCCCTAAACAGTTTTTAAAATTATGGATTACAGTTTGTTAGCACTTCACTAAACACATTTACTGAGATACCAATTAAGCACTGAAAATAGGAAACTGAATTAGAATTTGGATCTAACACATCCCACAGCTGAGTTCATTCCTCTATCACATTCCCACAGCCATTCCATTAGGGTGATATTTCCCACATTTGTTCATAGGTTTACTTAGAGGCCTTCAGAATTCCCCAAAGATGAAGGACAATTTGCATAAACAATGAGTCCAATGAGATATGTTGCACCTCTAAAAATTTTAACTGCCTAACAGTCCCATCTAATTTTGTCCATATTAAATATTGAGATGCCATCATAGACTTCATTTGAAAATAAAAAGAAGAGAAGAAGCAGGATGTTACACCATAATTTGAATTAATACCTTTCATTCCTCTCTCTTATTAACTACGCCTACTGAGGTCTTTAGCTTCCAGATGTACCAAATGCTTTCTTTTAACTCTTTATTGTTTACTAAGTCTACAAATACTTGGGGCCGAATTGAGATCATTTCTTCATATGAGGACTTCATTTTATGAATGAGTCAACAACCCTAGAACAAAGTCACCCAAAGGCGTATCTTTGAGGCATGACTAGACAAGGAAGTAATTGTCAAATGAGAAATTAGTAATTGTGTCAGAAAATATGGTTCCATCACTCATTTTAAAATTCATGTGTTCTGCATCGATTGGAATATAGTGAAGGGACCCTCTTGCCATTCTGGAAGTCCAAAGGGCTCAATGGTAATAGAGGTATAAAACTAAATTTTAGATATTGTCCAGTTAGGTGGGATTTTAAAATAGCATCATGATAAAAATTTAAAGGCCCAAGTTTTGCTGTGCAAAAAAAAAAAAAAAGACTATGTTTTTTTCTTAAATAAAATTATAAAATTAAATCTTTTCTGAGTCACCACCAGATTTACATGAAATTCATGCCTGGGAATATTTTCTCTTCCCGGGTCCTACAGAGATGAAGAGACTAGGCCTCTCCATTTAGTGGGATAAGAAGACGCTACTGTCTTCGTAGCTCTGGTAACTGTGTTCTGTCCTAGTACACTGAGACACAGATTCTCCAAGAAATAAAACATTCTAATACTTGTTCAGAAGTTAAAACATGCTTTTTAGATGGCTATTACAGTGGATGTAGAAACAACTATAATGTGTTTTACAGAGGGGAGCGGGGGCGCAATACCAAATACAAAGAAAAATAGGGATTTTACTGCCAAGAAACAGAGTGGGAGAGGGTGTTGGCAGATGGAAAATTATTCAAAGGGGAGGCTGATTCTTGGTAAACTGACCTACCAGAGCTCTCACAAAAGGATTATCAGCGTAATTAAATATTAACAGATGGAGGATGTTGGAGAATGAGGACTTGGGTCAGATGTTGATGGGGATCAGATATTGAAGGTAGGTGATTATGGTTCAGCAAATTTAATATCTTTGCTGAAAGTGAACTCTATAAAAACAAATATGGAAGCTTATATGTTAAGGTACTCAATTTTTCTTACCTTTGTTTTATTGTCTTATTGTCGACTAGCTCTCTCTCTCTCTCTCTCTCTCTCTCTCTCTCTCTCTCTCTCTCTCTCTCTTTCTTTGAGCTTTAGCTGAATATATCATTGCTTGAGATTAGTTGAATATCCTCAAGATGTATCCTGGCCATCAGCTTGCTCACTTGTCTAGAATTGTACTGTACATCATGTTCATTTTCCCTTCATTTCTAATGAGTCAGACATATATTTTAATGATACATTTTTAATGCTGTTATAGGGGCTTAGAGGTACTATAGGAATTAGGGCACATGGGTAGCATGTGCCTCTCCCAGGTTCAATTTCCAGCACTACTCAGTCCCCTGAACACTGCCTGGCATGACTCTGAAGGACCTGAACATCACAGTGACCTTTCTTATCTCCCCAGCACCTCAGGATCTCAGCAATATTTTATCTTTTTTTTTTTAATCCTTGATTTAAAGCAGAGGCCAGAAAATGACATAAAATGGCAGGTCGCTGAGACTTCCCCCCAACCAGGCCTCTTGAGAAAACTCTTGGAGTGCCCCTCAAAATAAATAGAATAATATTTTTTGTAGTCCATTTAGCATTTTAATGATTTATACTTGTGAGCTCAAGGGGAGGAAATCTAGTCTGCCATAATGTAGGGAACATTAATATAACTAGATGTTTAAAATCTGTTTTATTGATTCAGGTGTTGTTTAGGCCAATAGATTTAGACATGTGCTATTAGAAGGAGAGTTTATTAAACCCACAGAAGAGGTGATACAGTTTTCTGGGGGTGAGAATCCATGGGAAAATAGCCTGGTTCATGGGAGGGATAGAGGAAGAGTCTTTATTCTGGTTTCTGTTTTTTTTGGGTTTTTTTGCTTTTTGGGTCGCACCCAGCGATGTTCAGGGGTTACTCCTGGCTTTGCACTCAGGAATTACTTTTGGCGGTGCTTGGGGGACCATATGGGATGCCAGGGATTGAACCCGGGTCGGCCACATGCAAGGCAAATGCCCTACCCATTGTGCTATCGCTCTGGCCCCCTATTCTGGTTTCTGTAGGAAGGAGTTGGTGAGACAGGTTTCAGCAGATTGAGGATAGGGCAGTTTGTCAGCACTGAGTGGCCTGGATCCGGTCGGATGGCAGAATGGACTCTGAATACTAGGGGTTGCAGATGAAAGGCACATTCACATGCAAATTACTTGCTCTCTGTAGGAACCAGGTCACATGAGGGAGGCAGTTATTCCAGGTTTACGAAAGGCCTGAGGTATCAAAGATTCAAAATTTGACTGAACAGACATGAGTAAAACTAATAAAATAGATGCACAAATAACTTATTGACTATTGTTCAAACAATAGCTTTCTATGTTCATTTATATTTCACTCTTTAAACAAAGTACATGAAGGCAAGATTCAGAGAGTTCAACATCTCTGAAATTGAGATTCAGCTATGGCCAAATTATTTTATGTAACAATATTTAAAAATTGTTTTTATTTTAATGAATCACCGTGAGGTATAGTTACAGACTTACAAACTTTCGTGATTACATTTCAGTCAAACAATGTTCAAGTACCCATCCCTCCACCAGTGCCCATTCTCCAACACCAATGTTCCTAGTATTCCTCCCCCACCCCCAACCCTTCCCACCCCTGCCTCTGTGACAGGCACATTCCCTCTTACTCTCTCTGTCCTTTTGGGTGTTATGGTTTATGCAACATTATTTGAATGTAGATATGCGTCTTTTGAAATCACAAGCTATATTTTTAAAAACTATTAGAACTATTACTGTAAAATATTTATAAATCAAATTTACAATGTACTTTCAAATACCTAACTAATTGGTTTCCTATATGACAATGTTTTCTGTTAATCTTTCCTGTTCCTTCTCACCATCCTTAAAAGACTTAATTTAAAACCCATTTAAAGGAGGGGCCGGAGCGATAGCACAGCGGGTAGGGCATTTGCCTTGCACACGGCCGACCTGGGTTCGATCCCCGGCATCCCATATGGTTCCCCAAGCACCGCCAGGAGTAATTCCTGAGTGCAAAGCCAGGAGTAACCCCTGAGCATCGCTGGGTGTGACCCAAAAAGAAAAAAAAAACCATTTAAAGGAGACCTGACCAATAATACAGTGGGTAAGGCATTTACCTTGCTTGCAGCTGACCCAGGTTCAACCCCCAGCACCCCATCTAATCCCCTGAGCACTGCCAGGAGTAATTCCTCAGAGTACAGCCAGAGTAACCTCTGACCCACAAAGTTGTGACCCACAATGCCAAACACCCCCCACAAAAAAAACCAACCCCCAAAAGTCAATATCACAATTTGGAGATTTAATAACATATAACCTTTGTTTAGAATTTACTTGCAGGTATAGGTGATTGTAACCTCAAAAAGATTTTTGTGGTTCTATAGAACAAAGCAACTTCCTCTTCTACTTCAATCAAATGACAACTGCTTTTGATTATGAAGCTCAGTTACCTAATATACGCCAGCCACATGTCAGATTTCCCTTCAGTTGCATTTCTCCCCAGCAATGTTTTAGAAAAGCATTCTTGGAAGCCTTGTTCCTTCTCATATTTAGATTTGATCCATGCTAAGGATAAAAGTGGTCTTCCCCACAGTTCCATTGGTTTTGTAGGGCACTGTGCCAAATTCTCCGTCAACACTCAAGCAGTCATTATCCAAATTTATATGTGGTCTAAGTGTGAGTCCTGTTGGAGGAAGGCTTTTATGGAAAGGAGTGAGACAACATCTCGGAGTCAACATCTAAAGGCACACATTCAGAACTGACAAATCAAGGTCACCATTTCCATGTCTGCCAAAGTGCTCAAAACGCACATGCTCCCTGGACTGGGAATAAGTCCAAAATACACGATTGCCATGTAAACCGAAGTACTCTTTTCCTGCAGTGACCCCGTGTCCCTTGGACCTTCCAAATTTCAACTCTTAGTAAGGGTGACATGAAACTTTATGTGTGTGGCAAATTTTTTCACTTGAGGCTAGATTAAAATGATTTAATCATTTGTACCTGAAGCCAGCAATCAACCCTCTATCCATCTGCAAATGGGCATTTCCTAATGCAGAGAACATCTTAATAATCCTCTATTATTTGTGAATACAAGCTCCCCCTGTTTCTTTGTTTAAGGCAAAACAGAGCTATGAGTGTTTGGACTGGCTCTATCTGCTCTCTGATAGTTTTATTACATGCGCCCTGTGACAGGGGGAGGCCTTCAGCCAAATGACCTCACAGACTAGTTATTCAGGGAAGGCGATGCTGACACATGCTGTTGAAATATCTCCTGAACAAAAGCCACGTAATATTTTCTCATTTTCCCCTGAAAGTAAGACCTGAATGCGTGTCACAACATAGGATGGATAATGGAAGCAGTGAAATGATTTTCTTTGCATCCAGCTAGTATTATGAAGAGAAATGGGGTTGGGGATCAGCTTGAAAAAGAGAAAGCTTGATTTGAACCAAGGGCGATAAATTTAGAAATTCCAGAAGCACTCCCTCTTCAGATAGCTTTGGTTGCGCTTATTTGCTGAATGACAGTTTTTACTTAAAGGATCCTTTGTCAACATAAATGTTATGGCTATTTACAGTGCATGGTCTCCAAGTTTGGGTCTTTTGTTTGTTTATACAGTGCCAAGATGGAACCTGGGGCCTTCACACATGCAAGTAAAATGCTCTCCCATTGAGTCACGCCCCTGGCTCTGCTCCACAGTTTTTAAAATGCTACTCTCCACTAGTAAAATTTTATTAAGCACACAGACCTCCAGTGCGTACATCTATTTAAAAATTAACTCCTACATTCATGTATTGCTCTTACTCTAAAACATTAAAAACTTGAAACATTCCAAGAGTGAAATAAAGTTAAAATATCTTGTACTGGGGGCCAGAAAGACAAGTCAGGACTAAGTCCCATGCCTCTCATGTAGCCTATCCTGGTGAATGCTTGGAACCATGTGGTTCCTGAGCATCACCAGGTGCAGCCTTGGAGAGCCTTGGGGAGCACCACAATTGAAGGCCTGGGTGATCCCCAGCGCCATAGGACTCATAGAGCACCTTATCCTCAGGCCCTTTAATCAAGACGCTGGCCTCGTTGTCTGAGAATTCCCAGAGAGTGCTTCTGGACCTGTGGGAACCATTTGCGAGCTCCCTATTAAACATCCAATATTTTTTGAATATTTCATTTTTTTAAGAGGAGCCTTTGGATCACACCTAGAAGTGGTCAGCAGTGACCCCTGGTGATGCTACAGGGCTCCTCTGTATGCAGCACTGCTCCAGGTCTACACCCAGAGTACTCAGGAGACCAGGGCGAGCCGGGGATTGCACTGGGGTCAACTGCTTTCAAGGCATGTGCTCTAACCACATGTACTATTTGCTTCCTATGCTTGTTGTAAAGAAAGCCTTTGTAATCGGTTTCAATACAGTCATTTCCGTTTCTGCTCATTCAAAATATCTTAGAACTAGAAAAAGAAATATTCTTTCAACAAAAACCTTGCCTTTGTTCATTTTAATTTTACTCTCCCACTTGAAAGCTTGAAGATATTAAACAACCCTTTGAAACAGTTGGCTGGAATGATAGTTCAGTGGGTAGGACCCTTGCCTTGCACACCGCTGTCTAGGGTTTGACCTCCAGCACTCCAGATGTTCCCCCCAATCACCACTAGGAGTGATCCCTTAGGGCAGAGCCAGGAGTAAGCTCTGAGCACTTAGAGGGGTGACCCCCAAACCCAAACCAAAACATAAACAAGCAAAAAAGTAAAGCACTGTATCATCATTTAACATGAAAAATCAGTGCAGCTTACAACTATCTAGGAAAATTTCCAAACAGAAATATTTAGAGAGTTTGGGTTATTTGGGGCCCATATGGTGGTGCTGGAGTTTACTCTTTGCTCAGTGCTTGGGGGTTGCTCCTAGCAAATTTCTGGCGACAACACGATCCCAAGGATCAAAGCCATGCCTACCAAATCTGTGTTTCAGTCCACTGAACTATCTCCCAATACTGTCACTGTCACTGTCATCTTGATGCTCATCAATTTGTTCAAATGGGCACCCATAATGTAAGTCTCACAATCTCCCAATACAGATTCTTAAAATAATTGTATTGAATTCCACCCTACAATTGCCAATATTTCGATCACTGTCACTGTCACTGTCATCCCGTTGCTCATCAATTTGCTCAAGCGGGCACCAATAACATCTCCATTTTGAGACTTGTTGTTACTGTTTTTGGCATATCAAATACACCATGGGTAGCTTGCCAGGCTCTGCCATGCAGGTGAGATACTCTCTGTAGCTTGCCAGACTCTCCGAGAGGGGCGGAGGAATCGAACCCGGTTGGCTACATGTAAGGCGAATGCCCTACGGCTGAGCTATCGCTCCAGCTCCCAGTATTTCGATACTTGATAAAAATAATTTATATCACTCTGCCGGAATCAAAAGGCAAAACTAATTACAGCTAATTTAGAAAATGCAGCTAAGTCTTCCGTAAGAGAAAGAAAAAGATAAGAATAATCAAAATGAAAAAATCATTACTTGTAATTTACCAGTCAGAGTCAATT
This sequence comes from Sorex araneus, assembly GCF_027595985.1. Lineage (NCBI taxonomy): Eukaryota > Metazoa > Chordata > Mammalia > Eulipotyphla > Soricidae > Sorex > Sorex araneus. The sequence goes on along the minus strand of NC_073307.1, from coordinate 17,419,683 downwards.
ACAGACTGAAGTTAAACCTTTGGTATCTTTCATCTAGCCTTCCTATTGCTTATTTAAAAAAGAATGACTTAGACTCATAAACACTTAAATTTGACTATGTTCAAACTCAGAGTTTAGATAAATATTTGTAACTCAAGAGTCTTCATTGCCAACATCATCACATTTGTATCATGGTCAGATCATAAAGTAAAACTTTTTAAACTAGGAGAGGGGAAATTGAAGGTGTGAGAACACAATTGCTTTGCACAAGTCAGCGAAGGAGGTGGGGGAGAAGGCTCCACTATTTCAGAGTGTCAGTGTCACTTCCCCAGACTCCTTGGTACCCCACAGCTCTGTGGATGCCACAGTTCCCTGCTGTTTCAAGGAGTACTGCTGCTCCACTGGGTATAAGGGGTCCTCCCAGGACCACCTCCACTCTGTAAGGTCCCAGGCAGAACAGAACTCACTGCAGCCTCCTTGGAGAAGCAAATCAGCTCTATCTGCTTTGATTTACCTTCTGCCAGGTAGAAAATTGATGCCATTGTAGCACCTGTCATTCTATACATTTCTCTTGTGTTGGATATTTCAAAGATCCATATACTCACCACAGGAAATGGAACAGAAGGATAAATATGAGAGACGCCACCACAGGATGGGAAGATCCACTTCTCCCCATGGAAGTCCTTTTCCTATTAGTTGGATATCTGTTCTGTGGAGATGCTTTATCTAGCTACAGATTTTCTCAACTATAATGAGACAGATGTTCTCTCATCTGCGTAGGCCACTTTTGTGTGGTGTTTATTCCATAGGAGGGACCTTAGCTCCTCTGCAAATAGACTTCTAAGAGCTACTCTACAGTCACGGCAGAATACAGTTTAAGTCAGGTGGAATATGAAGTTAGGGTTAATGTTAGGAATAGGATTAGAGTTGGAGAGTTAGAGTTAGGGTTAGGTTTGTATAGGTGTTAGGCATTAATTAGGTTTTAGAGTTTTCATAATTAAAATGAGAAGTTGAACAGTGTGATTTTAAATTTTTGGCTAATCAATAGTGTCTGACTATACTCAGTCATAGTTTACAATGTCTAAGGAAATGATTGTCTCATTAGAGTATTTTGATATAATTACAGTCAGTGAAAGGTAGCATGTGGTGTGTGTGTGTGTGTGTGTGTGTGTGTATCATGCACATGTATGTAAGAGTAATAGCGAGAGAGAGAGAGAAAGAGAGAGAAAGAATGTATATACACTCCTGCATACATTCTTATAAGCACAGCACCGTAATAACCTTTAAGAGCTTGCAATTTTTTTTCCATTTTACTGTGTATATCCAACCCAACTGCCACCATGCTCCAGGCTGCTTTTCCGGGTGCTTGGGCTGAGTCTCATGCATGGGTGAAGTCCTAAAGAACTAGGTAATACAGAACTTTGTGACTTTGGACTCTAAGCTCAACGGGACCCGAAAACAGAAATGCTCTGCCTGCTTCTACCAATCTCCCGAGACCCAGGGGTCACAACCATAAGACCCACCCTGCCGGCGCCAGATAAATTCCGAATTGGCTGACCTCCAGTACCAACTGCCACCATGCTCCAGGCCGCTTTGTGGCCATGTGACACATCATATGACACACAAACACTTTCTACCCATTTTCCATCATTACTACACCATATTTGATAGGGTTCAAATATGATATGAACCATCAGAACTCCTATAATGGCGATTGGAGGCTGCCGTAAAAGCCTCCCTCCCTCTCGGAGTCCCCAGCAAGCTACCAATTCTACTTCACAGAGCGGGGAGAAAGGGCCGCAAAGTTTAAGAAGAGAACTCCCAGAATGACCACCCACTCTTTGGCACTACTGCAGCAATATGGGAAGATGCTGTCATGGACAACACCAACAAGGGATAGGAGTGACTGGTTCAGCACCTCCATAACTGCACGAGGAATGCTGAGTGAGAAAGCCACAAAAAAAGCCTGTCTTCGGAAACTCTCGAGCTCATTCACCAATGTCATCTGGTGCAAGTCTCAGGCAATCACTAGCTAACATCTGAGTTTGCAAAGCTGTGCAGAAAAGCAATAAAGGAAGACCTCAAAGCGAGAAGAGCAGCAGTGTTGGCCGATGTGGCAGAAGCCAGGAAAAGCATTCGCAACCTCTGCCTGTCCTTCACCAACTATAAGACCAAGATGACTACCCTCAGATGTCCTGATGGATCTTTCACATCTTCCAGAAGGGCAATGGAAAAGATTATCCACAACTTCTACTCAGATCTCTTTGATAGACACGTCCATCTGCCCATATACCAAATTCCACAGGATGGATACGTTGTTCCCAGGGTTCTCCCCTCTAAATTCGACACACCATTCCATCGGTAAAGAAGTGTACAGCATCTGGTCAAGAAGTGTACAGCACCTGGTCCGGATAAGGTCAGACCTGAACACCTGAAGAATCTGCCCCCAGTACTCATCAATACACTGGTTCAGCTCTTCACACACGCTACCTGTCTGAATGCAAGGTTCTGGCCAATGGAACCAGCAGGACCATCCTGTTGTACAAGAAGGGAGACATCCACAACATTGGCAACTATCGCCCAATCTACCTGTTGTTTGTCGTTTACAAGTTATTCACTCGAGTCATCCTGAATAGGATTGACAGAACACTAGATTAAGGACAACCATGTGAGCAAGGTGGGTTCCGAAATGGATTCAGCATGATCGACCATATCCACGCAGTGACCAAGCTCATTGAGTTTTTGCGAGAGTTCAAGATGCCGCTCTGTCTAATGTTCATTAATTTAAAGAAGGCCTTTGATTCTGTTAAGACTGAAGTGGTCATTGAAGCTCTAGCCAAACAGGGTGTTCAAACTCAATACATCAGGATCCTCCATGAGCTGTATTATGGATTCACCACTAGGATCTCACCATTCTACTAAGAAGTTATCATCGATGTAACGAGAGGGGTTCGGCAGGGTGACACCATTTCACTGAAACTCTTCAGTGCCACCCTTGAGAACATCATGTGACAACTGGAATGGGAAGGAATGGGAGTGAGGATAGACAGTTGACAACTACACCACCTCTGATTTTCTGATGACATTGTTCTCATAACACCAAATATCAGCGGTACGAATGCTGGCCGACTTCGACCTTGCATGTGGAAAGGTCGGACTGCAGCTGAATCTCACCAAGACAATGTTCATGAGAAACAGACTAGTTCCTGATGTGCCATTTGCCCTCGATGCAACAAACATCTCTGAATGCAGCAGTTATATGTACCTAGGTCAAGAACTCAACATGACTAATGACCTGGCACCTGAACTGTGCAGGAGGAAGAGAGCAGTGTGGAACACCTTCAAGAGCATCAAAGAAGTGGGTAAGAGAATGAAGAACCTTTGGCTCTAGGCACAACTTTTCGACTCTACCATTCTTCCTGTACTAACATAGGCCTCAGAGGCCTGGGCCCTACGAAAACAGGATGAGAATGCTATTTGGTTATCCAAAGAGAAATCAAAAGAGCTATGCTTGGAGCATCATGTTTCACTCACGTGAGAGAAGGAATCTGGAGTTCCAACTTCTGTTGACAATCAAGAATCAGGAACACTGTCTCGTTTGCCAAGGCATCGGAAATCAGATGGGCTGGACATGTAATGGGATTCAGAGACGACTGCTGGACTAGAGCTAGAGCTGTTAACCACTGGATTTCATGTGACATCATACGACGGCGTGGCCGCCCACCTATGAGATGGTCAGACTTCCTCGTCAAGACCCTGAATGAACAGTTTGAGACTCTTCGTGTTCCTGGAGTGAGCAGATGCCTTTGGGCTACACTAGCACGTCACAAGGACAAATGGAGACCTTACTGGCACCCATTTGAATAGATCGGCAAACAATGGGATGATACGTGATACAAGTGATCCAAGCAAAATATCAATGCTCATGATCATATTTACTCCTCAGGCTAAAATAATGAATGGGTAGAATTTTTGAATCTTCATTGAAGATTATCCATTTATTTATTGGGCTAAATTATTGGACTTGTTTATGAGCTCAAGAGCCATGTGCTAGCCCAATCCCACCTGCTCCTGGTGCATGTCCCAGGCTTAACCCATCAGGATACTGCTATGCTAAGCAAATGTGATTAGTTCAGAGAGGATGTTCTATTGAGGCTTCATAAATCAAACCTTTCTGTTGTTTTCACACTGGAGGCATAAAAAGATTTTTATCTTGTGTTCAAAATGAATACGGTAAGACTATTTTGAGCATGAAGTATTTTATTGATAATCCTTTTTCTCACCACAAAGATAAGGTCTCAAGAATAAAACCAAGATAATGTCTAGCTGAGCTGAGAAAATCTAAGAGAGATATGCTCTGATGAAATTATTTGAGTTCTGGAAGCGACCATGTTTGCCTTACAGTTGCATCAGCGAATAAAATATTTTTCTGTTGTTGTTGTTTGTGCTTAATACAGGCTGATACTTGCATAACATACTTCGTAGTACAATATCAATTCAAGGAAATAAATCAGTAATTGATAAATTGATATAATAAAAAGGAAGGAACACTTGATCTAAATAAGTAGGAAGTATTGTCATTCTGTCCTACCCTGAGTACCACAACCAAATCAGAGGAACCTGATATTTGTACAGTATAATATTATGCAAATGAGAATTTTAGATTCAGCAAATATTTCTGTCTTGGACAATTTGAAATTTAAGATTCAGAGAAGTTTGCTGTCCTGGACACAGAAAAAAAGGATACAGGGAATATGAGTCCATAGGTTGATGTTCAAACTCATACTTTTGTGTAGAGTCCTCTAAATATATTGTCATGTCATTTGCTAATAGTGATAGTTTAACTTTTTCTTTTTCATCTGGATGTCCTTGATGTTTATTTCTTGTCTAACTGGTATGGCAAGTACTTCCAGTACTATATTGAATAGAAGTGGTGAAACAAGGAATCCTGCCTTGTGTTTGATTTTAGTTTTTTAATTTTAATTAAAATTAATTAGGTTTTTTAATTTTAGATTTCTTAAAATTGAGTATAATGTTTGCTGTGGTCTTGTGGTAAACGACTTTGACTATGTTGAAGAAAGTTCTTGCAATTCCCATTTTATTGAGTGATGTGTCTTAATGATAATTATTTTCCTCTTGATCCATTCCTTCTTTACCCTCCCACTTCTAGGAATAATCAGTTTTCTGTAAACCCAAAGTTGTATCTGATGCAATGAAGAAGAAGCATCACTTGTTCTAAATTTCTTCCGGGTTAAAACCACTGATGATAACTGAATTATACTCCCATACTAATTTGTTAGTCAAAACTTCTAGTGCCTCAAGCCTCAATTATGCATAACTTTATAAATCATGATGTCTTAATGAAAAATGAAGTAACTTTACTTATGAAAAAAAGGTATTTACAGATAAAATTTGTAAAGTTAGCATAAGGCTATTAGGGTAGACATTCATTCAATATGACTGGTGTTCTCATAAAGAAAATAAGACATTTGGACATAGATTTGCACCAAGGGTCAATGATGAAAAAATATGGGAGAACATAAACATGAAATATTGCCACCTCCAAGTCAAGGATAGAGACCCATAACAGGTCTTTCCTTCACATTGCTCAGAAGCAATTAACCCTATCAACATATGGTCTTCAGACTTGCAACCCTAAGAACTAGAACTATCACATCACTGTCACCCCATTGCTCATCGATTTGTTCAGCAGGTACCAGCAACTTCTCTCATTGAGAGACTTATTGTTACTGTTTTTGGCATATCCAATATGCCATGGCCCAGCCATGCGGGCGCGATACTCTCAGTAGCTTGCTGGGCTCTCAAGAGGGGCGGAGGAATCAAACACGGGTCGGCCTTGTGAAAGGCGAACACCCTACCGCTGCACTATTGCTCCAGCCCACTTACATCACATAATACATATTTATTGTGTAAATAACCCAATTTGTGATAATTTATTGTGGCAATTTTAGCAAACTAGAACCATCACAAAAGAGCTATCATCAAATATGGTCTGACTGGAATTCAGGATGTTTTGTTTCATAATTGCACCCAAATTTAAAGTGAGAAAATTCCAGTCAACAGTTTTTTTCTCTTTTATGAAACATTGGAAGAGCTACTATTCTAGACTTTTATTTCCATGTAGCATAAGCCACTTGGAACTGAGAAGCAACTTCCTCCTTTGATTGGTGTAGTGGGGGCATGGAATGTGTTAACAGGGGCCACAACTCTTAATTTATCTTATTCACCAGCCACCCAAGAATAAATTGTTGCCAAGAACTGAGTGTTAAAAGTAGGTAAAGGAAATTACATGATGAACTTTCAGTGTCTGTGTTCAAATGACAATGCCCAAAGGGAAAGAGAGAGAGTGTGTGTCAGAGACAAAGAGAGACAGAGATAGACAGAGACAAGGTCAGAGGCAGAGAGACAGAGACAGAAGGAAAGAGAGAAAGAGATGGAGTCAGAGAGAGAGACAGAAACAGAGAGACAGAGACAGTGAGAGAGAGACAGAGAGAGAGCTAGAGAGAGAGGGGGAGGGAGGGCAGAAAGGGAGAGAAAGAGAAAGTCCCTGCAATAGAGATGGGGGTTGGGGTTCAGGAGAGGAACTGGGACATTGGTCATGGGAAATGTAGACTGTTGAAGGGATGGGTGTTAGAACATTATATGATTGAAATCCAAGCACAAACAACTTTGTAACTGTATCTCACTGTGATTCAATTAGAACAATGGATAAAAGTTAAAGAGTGAAAAATTGCTCCCATTTGTCACCATGCTTGAGTCCATTTTGGTCATCACTGTGGGCTTACTGGAATGTGAAACTGAACTGATGCAGTGGAGTCTCTACGGCTGAAGATAATAGAATTAGAAAGACCATTAGAAGAAAGGCCATTCTGAGGAAACTAGAAGGACTGGGGTTGGACGTATAGAAATCCATAACAAAACATGATAAAAGGCAGACTGGGATAACACATGTACCTAAACCCATAGTCTGTGGTTTGGGGATCCACCTCAAAGGTTCCAGGAAGCATATAAGGCACTGAGGGGATGGATGCTATAAGTAGAGGAACTACTTACCTGGGAATGGTTCACATGGACAGCGAAAAATCTCAGCACAGAATGCAATAGTACAGCGGGTAGGGCGTCTGCCTTGCACGTGGCTGACCCGAGTTCGATTTCCAGAATCTCATTTGGTCCCCTGAGCACCGCCAGGAGTAATTCCTGAGTGCAAAGCCAGGAGTAGCCCCTGTGCATTGCCAGGTGTGAGCAAAAAAGAAAAAAAAAAAAGAACAAAGTCTTTCTCCTCAATTTCCAGACTGTGTTAATGCACTGTCCTAATTCAGTAAAGACTGATATTTTGTTTTGTTGTTTTTTTTTCAGTCCTAATAAATGTATTCATTACATATAGAAAAATGTCAAAAGTAAAATTATAGTAAAATTATGTGGAAGAAAATTTCAAAGGGAATTATTGGTGAGTCTATTTTTATACTTCAAATCAATTTTATAGAGGAGGAACAGAGAGGGCAAGTAACTAGTTCAAGGGCACATAGAAAGTTGTTATCTTGAAAACAAAATGTTTTTCTTCTCCTTTGTGTATTCTTCACAACTGAGCTCCCAGCTGGCAACTTAAGGTCATTGATGACCTTTCTGTTCATAATTTTGTTCCACAGAGCAGAATACCTTCCTTCCTAATCTAGAATACATGTACCTTTTCAAACTGATCTTCAAGGAGCTTCATTACATAAACATGAATACTAGCAATCTTTCAGAATTGGAAGGCAGCATAAACGGTCCCAAATGCCAATGTTTTGATTCTAAAATTTTCCTTTGATGCTTCAACTATAGTATTTTTCATCACGGTGCTTTAACTGAAATAATACTTGGGGAAATAATACCTTCTAATGACTGATAATTGTGAGCACAGCTTTCATAACATGTGAGGCATACAAAGTAACCAAAAGAAGGTATCAATAATAATATCGCCATAATTTCCTTTTATTTCTGGAAGTAAGTTTAACTATGTGCAGATTAATGATAAGCTAAATTAATGAATGCCTAGAAGCTCCTGGAAAAGCAGATAGATTTGTTTGATAGATTTGTTTCTCTGTCACTCATTCTTTTCAGTTCTCAAAACCCTTAAGAAAATTTGAGCAAATGGGAAGTGAAAAAGGAAGATAATCCATACTTCCACCTCTATGCCCTTGACCTCACTGGACCAGGTTTATAATGACAAAGAAATACGCTGTTTTCTCTACTGCAGAAAAGACTGCTTTCTGTTTTATATTTAGTCTCTTGAAAGAGGAGAAGGAGGAAGTTCCTAGGATCTTAGAAAGCCTTCATTCATCATATAAAAGAAGAAACAGTTTCCAGAAAGATAGAAAGATACCCTCAAGAAAACTTTACTAGGTACCAGGATGGAGGATTGGAAGCCATGTTTTATGCCCTTCCTCAAGAATTGATTTTTATTTCATAATAACCTGGAAATGCAAGTTCTTAGGGACTTTGTGGCCAATAAAATTCCCCCAAACAAAGAGTGACCAAGTATTTCAATCAATAGGTTTGGTCTCCATGACAACATATAAGCAGCTTAATATTTTCTTTCTTTGGATGATTTGGCTTGTAATTTATTATTTAAGTGCTATTGCTTTGATGACCACCCCAAGAAAATGGATATACTTATTGAGAGTTAATATTTATTGATCACTTTCTTTCTATGTGCCAGACTATTGTTCTACAACATACTATCTCAATTAATCTTCACAATTTTATCAGGCTTTATGCAATACATTGTATTACTGTCCTCAGATGATTCATGAAGAAGTTAAATAACTTTCCCCAATTTGTATCGATAGTAAGTTACAGAACCTGTATATAAACTCATATTCATGTGATTCAGAGTCCACAGACTAATTTTTAGTTTATGCACAGTAATTTATCCCAAATTTAATTGTGTGAAATACTTATTATTTTATAATTATATAGACCAAGAGTCTTGGTGGGCTTAGCTGGGCTCTGCTGAAAGGAAATGTCATGAGAAATATCAAAAATCAATGTACATGCTGATAGCACTCTGATATGAAAACTCGAGGGCCATACTTCCAAGAGAAGCCAGGTTGTCAGAAATCAGTTCCTAGTTTTAAATGTAGGACTCTGTTTACTGTGTTGTTACTGGTTGTCCGCCAGAGTCTGGTCTTTGTTCCTACGTGTATTTGTGCCCAATAGTTCTCTTCCATTCTCAAAACAGCAAAGGCTTGTCCAAGTGCCAGGTTTATAAATTTTCACCACATCTACCTAAGTAATCTCTGTGTTTTCGGACTAAGTGGTATGGAGATTAACAACCATAAAACCTTTTCCTAGGAGAACCTACATGATAAACTAGTCACAATCTCAAATTTATTTGGCCTACTGCCTCCTTTTCAGGAAAAAACAAAAGTTACTCACTGCTGCCTCTAAGGATACCTTCATTAATGGAACCAAGAGACACATCCTGTAACCCTGTTGAACCCAAGGTCACTACCAACTCAGGATCATTCTAGGCACCTTTTGATTAGGGCCGGGTACATGGTGTCACCCACTTTGAGAAATGCTGAGCTAGATGGTTTAGATTGATATTTAGTTAAAAATAACTAGAGGGCAGGAACCTTAAGGGTCAAGGAAGGCATGGATTGGGAAATTGATGGTGAGAGAACAGAGAGAGGTAGATGCTAGAGTGGACCAGCTCCTGGGATGTTCTCCCAGCTTCCACTCTAGTGCACACAGATTTTTTACCACTTGAGAAAGTGAAAGTAACATTAACTGCTCTTCCAGTTTTATAAAGCCAGAAGTCTGCATTTTTATATAGAAGTACTCAATCAGAAAAGGTTTGCAGGCGTGTTGGAATATTTCCCCTTTTCCAGCTGCCTTCTGGAGTTTTGTCACAGAAACCTTTTGTCACAGAAACCTAGCTGATCTTTGACCCCCGCAGATCTAAGGTGCTATCCAGGCTTGATTTGACATTGTAGATTCCAGGCTCTGGCCCGGCCTAGTCTTTGGGATGTAAATCCGAGTGCTTTCAGCCCAAAGAAGGCTTCCGTTTTGGTTTTGTATCTTCTTTCCAGGGGGCCTAGATTAACGGCCTGCAGATACAAGAGAATTATGTTGCCTCAATGTTCTTCCTGTAAGATCTTTTGGTGCTTTTGGTGACGTCAATGTATTGCGCCCTTTGGAAGGGCCATGATCAATAAAAGGGGTTTGGTGAGAAGGTGAGGGGTGGAAAGTGTATAGCGGGGCGGAAAGTGTATAGGGGCGGAAAGGTGTAGAGAGGATGGAGAGTGTATAGAGGGAAGACTGGAATAAACTGCAAGTGAGACCAACCATCATGGCTCCGTTCCTTCCTTCGCCTGCCACATCTTCGCCATCAACCTCCCCGGGGTGGGGGAAGTGGCCGGAGGCTACCGAACTCGGGTGGCGGGAGAGACAGCTGCTGCCTTAGGCCCTGTGCCTGGCTCGGTGTGGTGAGGCGTCCCTTCCCTCGCCCGCGCCTTTTCTTTTTATTTTTATACACAGGCGCTACTTTAAAAATAAATCCCATATATCCTCAAACTAAGTTGGATTTTCAGGCCAAAAGCTGGGAAATGTTATGAACAGGTTCTAGGACCATGGTGGCTTCCTCAGCCACTCCTTAATCAAAGTGTCCCCATGTCTGTAATCCTACCTTGCCTACCAACCCTGAGTGCTCCAACTTAAATACTGTATGCACAGCTGCTCACCACACTCCAGAGATTTATTCTACAGACTGAAGATCTCTAACATTTAACATTCTTAAATAACTGGTGCAATATCACAGCGGGTAGGGCAGTTGCCTTGCATGTGGCCGACCTGCGTTCAATTCCTCTGTCCCTCTTGGAGAGCCCAGCAAGCTACCAAGAGTATCCTGCCTGCACAGCAGAGCCTGGAAAGCTACCCATGGCATATTAGATATGACAAAAACAGTAACAAGTCTCACAATGGAGATGTTACTGGTGCCTGTTCAAGCAAGTCGATGAACAACCAGGACGACAGTGCTAAGTAACTGGTGTAGGACTTCTTCAGTTTGTTCCAATGACTTTCTTAGGGAACTGCTACACAGATCAACCCCAAATAGCTCCTTCCAGGTAGTTCTTAATCTCACTGCTCTATTATATTGTAAGGTCTAAGGAAGCAGAGACCAACCATGCCATAATTTGAAGTTTTATCTCTCTACCTATTTAATGGCCTAAAAACACTTAGTAATTATTTCTTGAAGGAACAAAAGTATCTAAGCACTGTGCAGAGGCCTGAGAGTTTACTGATTTCATTCAGAAAGACTCAGAAACCACAGAGGAAGATAATTTACATGAGAGACTAAATATGAAAATTAACCAAACAAAGGAACTATTTAAGTCTTTTGAAGGGACTTCATTTTGAAAAGTCACTGCAAAATGATTCCCTCTGGGTAGGACAGAGTGGAAGGTGTATTCTGTTGAGCTGCAAATGAGCAGCTAGAATTGTCACATTGCCCAGAGTCTGGTACAGGAAGAGTGGATAGAGTAGGGTAGATTATAGAAGAGGATTGTTGATAGTCCTTGGCTATTTTATATTTCAACAGGCAAAACAAGTTTATGGCACTGATTTACAATTATGTATATAGACATTATACATCCTACTTCGTAATCCTTGCGTTAGAGGGAAACCCTAAGGGAATATTTCTAAACACAGTGAGGGCTAAACCATCTGTTTTCTATCACCTTATTCCTTTGGAGTTAACTCCAGTAATGTTGTTAATCCAAAGCAGACCAGACCTTAGACATTTCAAGAAAATAGAAAAGTACAGTTCCTTTTCCCTGTTTCTCGGATGTTACCTTGTGTCATGCACTTGAGCTAGCCTCTCTCCTGTCATCATCACTAGATAGTATGTCTAAATGGCCATGGACATCTGCCCTGGCTTGGTCCTGCAAGAGGTACTCATGTCCTCCTTGAATTAAGGACCCTGTTTATGCTTCCATGTTACTCCCAAACAAAACTAATATCTCTACTTTCCTATCCTATTAAGCATGAGTGGAATATCATTTGTGACAGTCTACTGACCCTGGGTGAACAGATTTGATTAGTTTCATCTGCTATTAAGAAACTGCGATCTTGAGGAAATTACTTAGTTCTTCAGGTATGCAGAAGTATCTTCAGAAAATTCCTCCTGTTCTTCATCCATAAAATCGTAAAATCCTTCTGATTATAAAGAGAAGTAAATCAGTTTTTTTATACTAATAAATAATAGTCTTATGTTAGTAACAGTTTTATCAGTATTCTTAGGTTGTTACAGAATCTTTGCAGGGATGGTTGACTTTCAGAGTGCTCAGGCGCCATTCTACAAATAATTTGGCTCTGCAGTGCCAGGCCTGGAGTTTGGTGTTAGGATTGCACTTGGGGATTCATGCATGCAAGACACATAGCACCTCTTTGAGTAATTGCCCTGGAGTTGGGGCTCAGGAAGGGGTGTGTCAGTTTGTGAAATAATTCATGGAGAGAATCATAGGCCATAGGAAAGTATATTTGGGAAACAGGAGTCTCCTAGCAAAGAAGAGACCAACGGACCTTTGCTCCTAAGAGTGAAAGGCCCAGTGTTGTCATTTGTCATAGGAACTAGAAACTCTTATGGTGCTGGTGGTGTGATTTTGATATGTGAATATATTACAGTGATTGTGTAGTGAGCTAGAGTTTGCTCAGAGGTCATTTGGATTGACCTATGCTTGCTCTCCTTGGTTGTCACAAAGAAAGAGACTTTGCAGGGGGACATAAAACCTTGTAGAAGTTTCTTTACTATCATAAATTCTGACCAGTACCTAGAATGGAGCCTGGCTGCCGGTATCGTAACATTGTTCTCCCTTCTCGATCTTATCTCAATGCTCTCATGACCTCACACACACCATTTTCTATCTATCTCCCTAACATAAACTATATCACTGTATGACTGTCATTCTGTTGTTCATCAATTTGCTCGAGCGGGCACCAGTAACATCTCCATTCATCTTAGCCCTGAGATTTTAGCAACCTCTCTTTACTCATCCTTCCCAACAGTGCCACATTAAAGGTTCTTTCAGGGTCAGGGGAATGATATCCATCATTGTAACTGTTTTTGGCATATTGAATACTCCATGGGGAGCTCGCCAGGCTCTGCCATGTGGGCAGGATACTCTCGGTAGCTTATTGGGGTCTCCAAGAGGGAGAACTAGACAATAAGAGGTTGTGCTTCGGGAGCTTTGTTTTATAGTCTCTGGATCTTGGCCGTTGATGGAATTATACGGTGCACAAGGGGGCGGGGGGTAGTTTGTGGGTGTGACTGCCTAGATACTGGAAAAAAGGGGGATCTGGGTGGATGAGGCCCAAGTCCCAATCCGAGCAGGCTTGGAGATCTCAGGTCCCACACAGGGTTCCTCTGCTGGTTCCTTCATGTGTGAGGCTCGTCTGAGCATGTGGAAAGTGGCCTTGAGCATGACTGTGGCTGGGTTCCAGAGATCTTCTGCTGACTAACATTATGGTATGGCTTGTATTCCAGCACAGGAAAAGAAACCAGCTGAAACATCCTACAGGGCCTTGTCTCTGCACTGTATTTGCCTGAGATCCGTGGTTTGTATGTCCTAGTGGGTCCTGATTGGCTTTCTGCATCCTAATTTGTGCTTGTAAACAAAAAAAAAATTCTAAACAGTTTTATTTTGTAACTGTATCATCACTTTTAATTTGTCTTAACATTGAGGTTCTGCTATTCAACAGTTATCACCTGGCCCCAGAGTGATTTTCTTCATTTAAACTCAGAAAGAGGTCCTGTCTCTTTGAAGGCCAGATGAACCATAGTTAAAACACAGTTCCACAGGCTTACTCTTTATAGTGCATGGTAACTCATTTTGTACTGCAAAGGCTAGTTTCTTGGTGATATAAAATTTCATTTTATTTAAGTATGTCATCTCTATACTGAATATACAGAGTATGTACATTCTACATAAGTATGTCTTTTCAGTACTGAATGTAATGAAGAAACTGACAGTTTCTAGGGCAGGATTGGTGGCTGAAAAAGCTGGAGTACATGGTTTGCACACAGGGTTCCCACGTTTGATATTCAGTGCTACATAGTTTGCTGAGTACCTCCCAGAACAGCCTCTGACCACTATGGGTTGTAATACCAAAATGAGCAAAAAAGGAATGAATTACTTCTAAATCTCTTAGCAGTGTCTTAACAAAAAATTTTAATGTATGTGTTCTAAATGCAAGAAGACCAAAATCTCGCTGGAAACAATTCTAGAAATATGCATCAAAAAACACATATATACACACAAATATATCCCTTTAAATCCCATCAATCTCGTTCATCCCCCTCATCCTTGCCAGCATGCATTACAGTTTAACTTTCTCCTTTGTGGAAACTTGCATGTATTATGGACAACATATAAATTAGATAAATTAGATTAACATAATAAAGTATGATTTCATGGAACTAGAATTTTGGTATAAAACCAAAAGTTTATGAGCTGGAAGAAAAAATATCCCTAATGGAAAGGTCCCAGTAGTGAGGATACGTTGTCCAAGAGACAAAGCACTACTTCTAAATCTCTAGACAGTTCATAAAAAGAGGAAATTTTAATGTATATTTCCAAAGTGCAAGAAGGCAAGAATCCTTATTTCTCAGTGAAATGGTGATTTACTCCTGTTTGTCAACAGAGAGAGGGTATGGCTTCCTTGGCTGCGAAAGATGATCTCAGAGACATGAGAAGAAAACCCTACAAAACATTTGAAATGTTATCAACATAAATACATGAAAAAGTAAAATGAAACTGAGTCTCACCAATATTAATATATAGGTTGACACCAGCATTTTCATTTGCTCAGTCCAGTTGCAACTGCCAAGGTCTGACTCCACTGCTGCTTGAAAACCCATGTGATGGGTCCAGTAAAAGATTGGCAACAAGATGGCAGGTTGGAAGATAGTGGATTCATCTTCCAAATAACTATATTGTCTGCACAGTTTAAAGATCTGGTTTGTTTTGTTTAGGTGCCACACCCAGCCATGTTCCGGGCTTACTCCTGACTCTGAGCTTAGGGTTCACCACTGACAGGCTTGAGGGACCATATGAAGTACCAGCGATCAAACCAGAATTTGGCTGAGTACAAAGCAAATGTCCTACCAGCTATACTATCACCCCAGTCCCAAGAAGTGTTTTTTATAGGGAAAGAAAGACTAAACAGAGAAGCACATTTGTATAAAAGGGTTTGCAGATCGGTGGGTATCAGAATAACAGATAATTTACTTCTGGGGTAGTACCCTTGGGCACCTCTGTCTTATTTGGATGAAAACTAAACAAAGTTAGGTAAGTAAGTACTAGGGATTTTGGAAAGGACAAGGTAAGAACAAACATCTCTACCCAGAAGAGCTTGCTAGGATTTTTTAAAATTTTATTCAGAGTGGTCCCAATTTACTTTTGTTGATTTCACAACCACTCACCAAGTTGATTGCTTTAGGATCAATTCGTAGATTTCTGACCTTTTTCATATACTTAAGCTAACTCACAAAAGGAACAAAAAAAAAACATTTTGCAAGGAGACATAATTTTAATCATGATATCAGCATTTCAATTGTACTATATGTAATGGCAGAACTGACATTTCTCTTATTCCTGAGTTCTTAATCAGCCACATATTTAATTTTCCTTTGAATATACCTTTTTATATTTTAATAATAAATGATAACACACATCTGGTTCCTCTGCCGGTACCTTCATGCATGAGGCCTGTCCGAATGTGTGCAGAGGGGCCTCAAGCATGGCTGTAGCTAGGTTCCGGTGGTCTTTGGCCGGCGGGAGCTCTGCTCGGGGTGGGGAGGGAAGCTGGAGTCCATCCCCTCCGAGGGGCCCCGGGGAAGACAGCCAGGCATGCGGGCAACAGGCTAATAAAAACTATTGTAGATGGCAAAATTAAATATCTACTAACAGGGAAAATGTCTTTCTTTTGTTATCTTCAGCCAAGCTTCCACCTCCCTCTGTCCAAGTTTACACCGAAGCATCATGTGATGCAGCTAACTGAGAGCTCTCACACCAGTGTACCCACTTGGGCAGAGTTCTCCCCTACCAGGCAAATGCCACCATTGAATGACTGATGTTCTATTTCCTTATACCTTTTGGAGGCTGTGGGCATTTCTCTGGTTGAGAAAAGCTTATCTCAACAACTATTTCACCTTTGAGGTCAGAAGTTGCCCAAAGCTCCCGAGAGCCCCTCTCAAAGTAAACTGAGGGCATTTGTCATGTGTATTGGGAGGCCTGTGCTAATAACAGAATGCCTTAAAATAAATGACTGTTAAGCACTTTCTATTTTTTTTATCATTTAGTTTTATTATCCTATTCCTATTTTCATGTTACAAAGAAGCCACACAGGCCCAGAGAGATTAAAAATAGCTGAAGGTGAACTTCATGTAAGAGGAAAATGTCTGATTCAAATCCATGTTGGGCTTAAGTGGTGGATTCTCAGCATCACTGTCCCTCTGTCTTTTCTAGTACCTATTTTTCCCCTGTATATGCATTCTCAGCATAATAATATAAGGCAAACTACTTTTATAAAAAGCAATTTCTATTTTCAAAATGTCAGTTTACAAAAAATATCTATAGGTAATGGCCGTGTCCTGATTATCAAGTTTTCCATAAAAATAACAATTTAATATCTATTAAAATCAAATTCTCCTTAGAGCATAAAAGATATATGTTTTACACTATATGTTTCAAGAGACATGAGAATTTAAAAGGGATAGATAAAATATGATTCCAACCATGTGGGATTCTGAAAAATGAAAAATTATAAAGATATTAAAAAATCTGTGGTTATCAGTATTTAAGGACATGGTAAGTAGGGGAGAATGGAGGAATAGTGTTGTGAACTCTTCTAAATGATAACATAATGGAGAATACATGCCATATGTATTTTCCAAAACTTATTGAATGTTTAATACAAGAGTGAAATCCAAAAAAAATACTGTGGAATTTGGTTGATTTTTTTTAAATAAGCAAAGTTAAGTATGTTTCAAGATCACTATTGAGATAAGACAAATTGCAAACAAGAAGAAAATATTCACAAGTAATTCTGACAAACGGTTTCTACCCAGTATATATTAAGAGATCCCATAATTTTAAAAGGCAATTCAAAAAAGCACAAAAGATTCATACAATTTACCTTTTCCCCATATTTTTTAATAAAGGAGATAGGAAATGGCTCACAAACACATAAAAACAAAGTGTTCACATCACCAGTCATCCATCCAGAATAAAGAGTCATTACAATGATAATGAAATACCATGACACACCTACTAGAATGACTAAATGTTAAATGTTAAAATAACACTTTGGGGGCTGGAGCGATAGCACAGCGGGTAGGGCGTTTGCCTTGAACGCGGCCGACCCGGGTTCGAATCCCAGCATCCCATATGGTCCCCTGAGCACCGCCAGGGGTAATTCCTGAGTGAAGAGCCAGGAGTAACCCCTGTGCATCGCCAGGTGTGACCCAAAAACCAAAAAAAAAAAAATAAAAAAAAAAAATAACACTTTGGAACAACTGGAATTATCATGCATTAGTAGTACAAAAGTAAAATGGAGCAACTATGTCAAGACATTGGCAGCTTCTTAAAAAACTTAAGCATACATAAGTTTTCTGACCCAACAATTCCCCTCTTCGCTAGTGATCTAAGTGAAATGAAAACATATGTATGCTACAAAGCCATATAAAAGTGCTCTTGGCAACTTTCCCTCGCAAGCTAGAAACATCCCAGATGTCCACCAATCGAAGAGCTTATTGTTTATTTAAAATTTGTATTAATTTTTATATTTAGCTTAATTATGTTTTAAGTCATATGGTTGTAATAATGTTAACATTGATTGTATTGATGTATTGTTTGTATTGATTGTATTTTATTGAAATTCCAGCACCCTATCATGTCCAAAGTTAATGAAAGCCACCCCTGTTTCTACCACTTCTAACTCAGCTCTATATTCTCCACACTCTTTCACCTACTGCTTGGTAATAATCTGAGTTTTGTAGCCCAAGGTCAGGAGTTTATCATCATCCAGTTTTTGTCCTCCTGATTTGGCTTGCTTAACATGATTCCCTCCAGTTCCATCCACACTATAGACAACTGAAAGATTTTATTTATTTTTTATTTTTATAGCACTCCATTGTATACTAATCCACCAGCTTCTTCATTTTTATTCTGCTATTGCTGAACACTTGTGCTGCTTTCATATTCTGGCTAGTGTACTAACTGCTGCAATAAACATAGGTTTGTACATATAATTTTGAATTGATGTCTTAGTGTTTTGTGGGGGTTGCCAATAATTGGAATAACTGGGTTAAGGTAAACTCTATTGTCTTTGTTTAATCCAATCACATCTCAGCTAGGTCCTAAGCTGGTTCCTTATCTTAGTTATTATGAGCAATGTAGTAAACATCAGGATGAATCAAGCTTTTAAAACTAATAATTTCATGTTCCTCAGAAAGATTTCTAGCACTGGAATTGAGGAGCAGGTAGGAACTCTACTTTTTAAATTCAGTTTTGTTATTTATTTGGTTTGGGGGCTACACACAACAGAGTTCAGAGGCTAGTCTGAATTTGAGGATTAAATCTGGGGAGCATGCATACAAAGCCTGTACTCTGTAAACTATCTCCCCTTTAAACTAACTTTTTAAACATTAAACAAATGTCATTTTCCAAAGCGTATATGTCTAGTTCCCAGCTAGCTCTTTTTTTTTTTTTTTTGCTTTTTGTGTCACACCTGGCGATGCACAGGGGTCGCTCCTGGCTCATGCACTCAGGAATCACTCCTGGCGGTGCTCAGGGGACCATATGGGATGCTGGGAATCAAACCCGTGTCGACTGCATGCAAGGCAAACGTCCTACCCGCTGTGCTATCGCTCCAGCCCCTCCCAGCTAGTTCTTAGAGGTATTAACTACCAAATGTTAATCACTTTCTATTCTTACTTTCTTTGATTATTTTTATAATGAAATACTACTCTAAAATAAAAAGTAATGATGTACTGATACCTGTGAACACGACAATCATTCTCAAAAATATTATGCTTTGGGGCTGGAGGAATAGCACAATGGGTTTGGCATTGTGCGTTGCCAGGTGTGATCCAAAAAGCAAAATAAAAATGCTTAATGAAAGAAGCAATATATAAATAGGGACGATGCTTGAATTGTGTGTTAATTACATTGACATATTCTATTCAATTGGTATCCCAATGCAGAAACACGGTTTCATCCAGAGTTCTTGGGAGTACAGAGTGAGAACAGAAAGATTACAGAGGTTCTGCCTGGTCCAACAAGACAGCAGCAGTTGACATCTGTGGTTTCTGTTTTATTCTCTGCCTTGATTTAGTGCTGCATATTGGAATTTTCTATAGCAAACAGCTGCATGATGGGATATCATTACCATCAAGGCTCACGACTCCAGATATAAACGGTGGTGATAAAATCAACTAAAAGCAAAAAAATAATTAACTAAAAGTAAGTTAATGTCTAAATAAAATTTACAAGTATCAGATTCCTGAGGAATTAGTGGGTATAGAGTTTACATCATGAGAAAACTTAGAAAGAAAGGTACCTGTGCCCTTAGGTCAAGGAACTACACCAAGCTAAAGCAGTATCATTAATCTATTTTTTGAGGCATGCAATTTGACCTGCAACAAGAGCCAATTTGATTTATGTCATGTTATAAAACAAAAATAATATAATGAATTTTAGTGCATGAAAATGAGAATTTCTGTAATTAAGAAAAATTAAGAAAATATTTCTTAAATGAAAACATATTGAGAAAATAAAGGGAGAATTAATAAAGATCTGGGGAGAGATGGAGACCTCATAAGCATGTTCAGGAGACCCAAGGGCCCACAATTCTTGGCCAACCACCCAGGCAGAGGATGAATGTGAGGGTCGGAGGATACTTCACTGTTGAGTATTGTGGAGTTGGGTACTACATGGATCAGCCCTGTAGTCCTGCAGGGGAGGTCGCCAGGAACACACTTAGCTATGGTCAAGGAAAAAAGCAATGCCAGAGATCAAACTCAGTTAATTGTATGCAAAGTTTCTGTCTTAACATCCCACACACTATCGTTCTGGCCCCAGATTTGAATTTTCTTTTGTGTTTTCAAATATACCTTGAATGGTGGTGGGAAAATTCAAGCAAAACATAATACCCAAAATAAGAGAAGAGTATTGGGGAAATTGCCTGCCATCGAAACAGGCTTAGGACTGGGATGGGGTGGGGGAAATGTACTGGGAACACTGTTGGTGGAGTGTGTGCACTGGTGGAGGATTGGGTGATCATTGAATGGTTGAATCTCGAACATGAAAGTTTTGTAACTGTATCTCACAGTGATCCAACAACAACAAAAAAAGTGATGTGGAGTCCATGCCCAATTCAATCAGCTGAATCAATGGCTGAATAAATAGCATTAGCCCTACATTAAAAAATAAATAAATAAATAGGAGCTGGAGCGGTAGCACAGTGGTTAGGGCATTTGCCTTGCACACGGCCAACCTGGATTTGATTCCCAGTATCCCATATGGTCCCTGGAGCACTTCCAGGAGTAATTCCTGAGTGCATAGTCCAGAGTAACCCTTGTGTATCACCAGGTGTGACCCATAAAGTAAAAAATAAATAAATAAACCTTTATTCAGGTATAACAAGTGGAATTATTAAAGAAAAAATAAATTGCTTTTCTTTAACTCCAAGAACAATTCCAAGATAAACAGTATGAGAAAATTGTGTCTTTATGTGCCAAGTTCAATGATTTTGATTGGCTACTTTTTCTATCATTTTGATCTCACAATTTTAGTGCCCTGAATCAAAAGTAGAACACTACATAAACAGAACTTTAAAAATAATAATGATTGCCTTTGCTCATCCCATACAGGTACCTGGCCTGTGTCAGAGCTCCTTCCCAGAATCATGGCCACATTATCCCCCCTCCACATCCCATAAGAACCATAAGTTACCCTCTTAGTTGGAGCTTTCAGTAGGTTAGCTTCACCACCAGGAACACAATAGCCAATAACTCATTAAGCCCACCTCAATTATTACTGTATCATAAGCAGAATAGTAACCTTGAGCGTGAAGGGCTAAACCACATAGGTCACAATGGTAAAGCAACACAGAAACCCACCAAGCTTACATATTGAAGAGGCTAGCTCAGAAGACCCCAACAGCAATGAAGTGATAGACAACCTCTCTCACAAGAAATTTAGAAGGGAGCTACTGAGAATGCTTAGGGAGCTAAAATAAACAATGGAAAGCAACGCCAATAAAATACAAGAGGATTTGAAGGTAGAAATGCAGGAAATGCAAACAAAATTACATGTGAAAATGTCAGACCTGATGAAGCCAATAGGAGTAACATAAGAATTATTGGAGTCACAGAGGGACAGGAAGAAAACCCTGATGAAGAAGAAACTGTCAAAGACATCATTGCTACAATGTTCCCAGAGCTAAAGAAAACATGTGACCACTTTCAGGAGGCCTTAAGGGTGCCAGCTAGAAGAAATCCAAATAAAAATACCCCAAGAAACATCCTGATCAAAATGACCAAAACCTTAGATAGGGACAAAATCCTGAAAGCAGCAAGATCAAAGAAAGAAATTGCCTATAAAGGAGCATCCTTAAGATTCACAGTCAACTTGTTTGATGAAACCCTCATGGCCCGAAAACAGTGGTGGTATACGGTGAAGAAACTCAATGAAATAAATGCCTCACCAAAAATACTTTACCCAGTTAGACTCTTATTCATAACAGAAGGAACAACACACAATTTCACAAATAAACAACAGCTCAGGAACTTCATAGACTCAAAACCGTGGTTACAAGAACAACTGAATGGGCTACTTTAAGACAAGACAGGCCCCTCAAATACACCAAATTCAGCAGAAAAAATGGGACAAAACCCCATAAAAATAATCTCTCTCAAGGTCAATGGGCTAAATGCATCAATTCAAAGACACAGAGTGGCAGGATGGATTAGAAAATTGAACCCAACATTCTGCTGTCTGCAAGAAACACATCTCAATAGTCAGAGCAAATACAGGCTCAAAGTCAAAGGCTGGAAAACAATACCACAGGCTCACAACTCTCATAAAAAATCTGGGGTAGGCATCCTAGTATCAGACCACATTGACTTCAGACTGAAGAAGGTCAGAAGAGAAAGTGAAGGTCATTTTTTATTGATAAAAGGATCTGTACAACAGGAAGAATTAACAATGCTAAATACATGTGCACCTAATGAGAGACCAGAAAGTACTTAAAACAACTACTCATAAGCTCGAAGAAAGATATCAATAGCAACATAATACTAGTGGGAGACTTCAACACTGCTTTATCACCTCTTGATAGATCAACCAGACTCAACCTTAGCAAGGACATACTTCATCTAAGGGAAAAAATAGAAGAAAGGGACTTAGTAGATAAATACAGGATACTTCATCCTCAAAAAGCTGAATACACATTCTTCTCAAGTGTGCAAGAAACATTCTCCAAGATAGACTAGATGCTGAGCCACAAAACATATATCCATAAAATTAAGAAAATAGAGATTGTATCAACAATCTAATCAGACCATGATGCACTGAAATTAGAAATAAATCACACACACACAAACAGAAAACTAAATCAAAGACCTGGAAACTAAATAGCTCACTATTGGACAAAGAGTGGCTTAGAAAAGAAATCAAAGAGAAAATAAAAAGATTTCTGGAAATGAACGAAAATGAGGACACGAGTTAACAAAACTTATGGGAGACAGCAAAAGCTGTGTTAAGAGGAAAATGTATAGCTCTACAAGCATTTCTCAAGAAGAAGTAACCTAATCTCACAGTTTAAGAGTTTGGAGAATGACCAACAAAAGGAGCCCAATCTGAAGAGGAGGAAAGAAGTAATAAAACTCAGAGCAGAAATTAACGAGAGGGAAACCAAAAAAAAATCTGAAAGATCAATGAAACCAAGAGCTGGTTCTTTGAGAAAATAAACAAGATAAATAAACCTTTAGCAAGACTCACAAAATAAGAGAGAGAGAAAATCCTAATAAATTAAATCAGAAATGAAAAGGGGGACATTACAACAGAAACTACAGAAATTCAAAGGATCCTCAGAGATTACTTTGAGAATCTTTATGCCATTTAACATGAAAACCTCGAGGAAATGGATAAATTCCTAGATTCCTATAGTTTCCCAAGGCTGAACCAAGAAGACCTGGAATACCTGAACAGACCTATCACCATCAAGGAAATTGAAACGGTAATAAAAAATCTCCCCAAGCACAGAAGTCCTGGCCCAGATGGATTCACTAGTGAATTCTTCCAGACCTTTAAAGAGGACTTACTCCTAATCCTCTTTAAGCTTTTCCAGGAGATTGAAGTATCAAAAACTCTTACAAACAGTTTCTATGAAGCAAATATCACCCTGATACCAAAATCAGACAAAGACACCACAAAGAAATATTATTATAAACCACAAAGAAAGAGAATTAAAGGCTAATATCCCTAATGAACACAGACTCAAAGATCCTCAACAAAATATTAGCAAATAGAATCCAATGACTCATCAAAGAAATCATGAACAAGTAGGATTCATCCCAGGGATGCAGTATGGTTTAGCATTCGCAAATAAATCAACATAATTCATCATATCAACAAAACAAATTAGAAAAATAATATGATCATATCACTAGATGCAAAGAAAGCATTTGACAAGATCCAGCACCTGGATGATTTTATGATTAAAGAGATTTTATGATTAAAACTCTCAGCAAAATGGTTACCGAAGGAACTTACCTCAATATAGTCAAAGCCATTTACCACAAGCCCATGGCAAGTATCATTTTCAATGGGGAAAAACTAAAAGCCTTCCTTCTAAGATCAGGCACAAGGCAAGGTTGTCTGCCTTCGCTACTCCTATTCAATATAGTACTAGAAGTCCTGGCCATAGCAGTTAGACAAGAAAAATATATCAAGGGTATACTGATAGGAAAGGAAGAGGTCAAACTATCACTATTTGCAAACGATATGATTCTATACTTAGAAAACCCTAAAGACTCTACAGAAAAGCTCCTAGAAACAATAGGTCAATATATTAAAGTGGCAAGCTACAAAATCAACACCCAAAAGTCCATGGCTTTCTTATATACAAATAATGAGAGAAAGAAGAGACATTAAAAAAAATTCCTTTTACAAGAGTACCTCAGAAAATCAAGTACCTTGGAATCAACTTAACCAAAGAGGTGAAGGACCTATACAAGGAAAATTACAAAACACTACTTCAAGAAATAAAAGATGACACTAGGAAATGGAGACACATCCCCTGCTCATGGGTAGGGAGAATTAACATGACCAAAATGGCAATACTGCCCAAAGCACTATACAAATTTAATGTGGTTCCTATCAGGATACCCATGACATTTTTCAAATAAATAGACAAAACACTCCTGAAATTCATATAGAACAATAAACCCCCAGGAGTAGCTAAAAGCAATCCTTGGGAAAAAGAAGTTGGGTGGCATCAACTTTCCCAACTTTAAACTCTACTACAAAGCAGTAGTAATTAAAACAGCATGGTATTGGGCTAGAAACAGACCTGCAGACCAATGGAACAGAGTTGAATGTCCTATTACAGACCCCCAAATATATGGCAACTTAATCTTTGACAAAGGAGCAAAAATGTGAAGTGGAACAAGGAAAGCCTCTTCAACA
This sequence comes from Sorex araneus, assembly GCF_027595985.1. Classification (NCBI taxonomy): domain Eukaryota; kingdom Metazoa; phylum Chordata; class Mammalia; order Eulipotyphla; family Soricidae; genus Sorex; species Sorex araneus. Next base: position 17,394,949 of record NC_073307.1, on the reverse strand, counting down.
AGTGATGCTTAGAAAACTGGATAGCAACCTGCAAATAAATGAACTCTGACCTTTGTCTAATGCCAGGCACAAAAGTCAGATAAAAGTGGATTAAAGACCTCAATATCACACATGAATCTATAAGGTACATAGAGGAAAATGTAGCAGAACTCTCCACGACATTAAAGCTAAAAGCATGTTTAAGAATGAAACATTTTCAAGACCAAGCAAGTGGAAGCATACATAAACAAATGGGCCTACGTCAAACTAAGAAGCTTCTGCCCTTCAAAAGAAACAGTGACCAAAATACGGGAAGAGCCCACAGAATAGGAAAGAATATTTACCCAACACCCATCTGATAAGGGATCAATATCCAGGATATACAAGACACTAGCAGAATGATACAAGAAAAAAGCCTCCAACCCCATCAAAAAACGGGGAGAAGAAATGAACAGAAGTTTCCTCAAAAAAAAGAAATCCAAATGGTCAAAAGGCACATGAAAAAATGCTCCACATTGCTAGTCATCAGGGAGATGCAAATCAAAACAACAATGAGATATCATCTCTCACCACAGAGATTGGTACACATTCAAAAGAACAATAGCAACCAGTGCTGGCGAGGATGTGGGGGAAAAGGGGAGTTCTTTCACTGTTGGTGGGAATGCCGACTGGTCCAGCCTTTCTGGAAAGCAATATGGACAGTCCTTCAAAAACTAGTAATTGAGCTTCCATATAACCCCGCAATACCACTTCTGTGGATATATCCCAAGGATGCAAAAAAGCATAGTATAAATGACATCTGTACCTATATGTTAATTGCAGCACTGTTTACAATAGTCAAAATCTGGAAACAACCCAAGTGCCCTAGAACAGATGACTGGTTAAAGAAACTTTGGAACATCTGTCACTGTGACTGTCACTGTCATCCCATTGCTCATTGATTTGCTCGAGCGGGCACCAGTAATGTCTCTTATTGAGAGTCTTATTGTTACTGTTTTTGGCATATCCAATACGCATGAGTAGCTTGCCAGGCTCTGCCGCGCTGGCTCAATACTCTCAGTAGCTTGCCGGGTTCTCCGAGAGGGGCGGAGGAATCGAACTCAGGTCTGCCACTTGAAAGGCAAATGATTATATCAGCCAAAGATACCAAAGTGACGTCATTTTGGAAAACTAAACATTTATTTCTAATATGTTTATCAATTTGCTTGTATACTTTGGTAGTACTGATAATTATTTTTATCTTCACACATTAGTTATATGCTTTCAAACCCTTAATTTCAAATTTCTTCAATTTTCCGTTTGTTTACCAATATGGAAGTTCTTCTTTTCACTTTTATGTCATTTCTTGAAACTATTATTTTTTTAATCTGTTAGTAAAATTTTATTATGAAGAAAGAATAGTGTGTAGAATAATCTGCTTATCTTTTTCTTGTGACTTCTTTCCAATCTTTTTTAAGACTATAAATGAGTTGAGGAGGGTTATGGGTGTTTTGGTGATAGTGGATACATAAATCCCACAAACTGTAACTATTATAATCATGTTACCTAAATGATAATAATAATAAAGAAACAAATAAAGCAAATTAGAAAGAAAAATAATGATTATAACAATAGGAGCTAAAGTTTTGGTTATTTAATTATTTTATTTGAAGCACCATGATTTTCTGTTAATGGTAAGTTTTCATGGATACAATTCCGACACCATACCCACCGTTCCAATGCTCATTTCTCTCCACCATTGTCTCAGGTTCCTCTTCAAACCTCACTTTCTCCCTTTGGAAAGCTCACTTATGTAAACTGAGGGGAGATGTTCCATGTTCTTTCCATATAGTAGCAAATTATATGATTTTAATTTTTTTATAGCCAAGCAGTATTTCATTGTGTATATATCACATGTATAATATATGATATATATACATATATATATTAGCCCCAGGTTGTTTTCACTCGGGGTGCCCCAGAGTGGGGCGGGTGAGAACCCTCCCCGCCCCAAGGGACCTATCCCCAGAAGCCAACCTCTACTACCCAACCCCCGCCACACTCTAGGACACTTTCCGGACACATTATAAGACACTCCCTACCCATTTTCCATAATTACCACACAGTAGGCAACAAATCATAGAGATTAATATATATACATACATACACACACACATACACACACACACACACACACACATACCTCTTGGAGAGCCCGGCAAACTACTGAGAGTATCCCGCCTGCACGGGCAGAGCCTGGCAAGCTACCCATGGCATATTCAATATGCCAAAAACAGTAACGATAGGTCTCATTCCCCTAACCCTGAAAGAGCTTCCAATTGTTGGGAAAGACCAATAAGAAGAGGCTGCTAAAATGTCAGGATTGGGAGGAATAGAGACGCTACTGGTGCCTGCTTGAGTAAATCAATAAACAACTGGATGATAGTGATACAGTGATACAGTGATATATATCAATATGTGATATATACAATGTATTATATATGTACAATACACACCACAGTAGTTTCCTTATTCAGTCATCTGTTCTTGGTACTTGGATTCTTTCCAGAGCTTGGCTCCTTCAAAAACACATACAGATGATCAATCGGCATATGAAAAAAATGTAGTCCTTTATCATAAGGAAAATGACAATCAAAAAAAGAATACATCATCTTACACCAGTGATGTTGGCACATGTGAAAATAAACAAAAACAACCAGTATTGGAGTGATTGTAGAGAAAAGGAACCCTATTTCACCATTGGTGGGAATGCTCACTGCATCGATATCTTTGGAAAATGGTGTGTAAATGTCTCAAAAGAATAAAACTACACAAAAATTAAGTATTAAACTTCCATATAACCCAGAAATTCTACTTCTCAACACCTACCCAAAAGCCTAAAGCACTGTTTCAAAAAATCGTCCAGGATACTATGTTTTTTATTATTTGTTCACTTTTAAAATGCCTTGATTTGTTGGCCCCATAAATTTATTTATTGAATTTATTTTCTTTTGGCTGTGATTCTGTTGCTGAGCTACATCCCGGACTTCAGGGTCCACCTGTCTATTAATAACTACCAACAATAATAAGAATAAGGGATTGGCTTTTGTTTTGTAACTAACCTGTAAGAAAAACTGATTTTCTCAAGATCACACAGGCCGTAAGAACAGCATGGAGCTTGGAGAGAAATTGTCCTGGCTTCAAAGTATTTGCTTCAGAGTAATGCTTCAGAGTAGTCGGATTATTATTTAGTGATGTCATTTCTAGATTCTTAACCATCTGATGGTAAGATTTTATTCTTCTTGGAATTATCTCTTTAATCACTTCTTATATGCCTTCATGGTTTAGCAACAATATTCCCACATCTATCTCATTGGGAACAAGACAGATAGAAGAAGACAAAGATTCGTGGATACCCTCAAATGTTTTTAATCAATACAATCATATACTGAGTGTCTGTGTAATTGAAGACTGAATTGCTAAGAAAATAATATCTTCTTCCCACTTTTCTGAGGGTGATTCTTATATATCTCCATTATCTTGTTTTCTCTGAGAAAAAAACTCCAGATAATATAAATAATTTTAAGTCATTATTTTATATATCGCTTTTCAGCATATATAGAGTGCCCCAAAATGTTATTTAACTCAAGCATAAGGGTGCTTGCTATCTCTCCACCACACTGGAATGTAAGGAAGAGAAATAAAGAGAAATAACTGGGTCACAAAACTGTAAATGAGAAAAAGTTGCCTTAAGAAACAAAGTAGAAGAGCTATCCTATGATGGACTAATAAGTGAATAAAGAAGTATAAACAATGTTGATTCCCTAAAAACCATTATCGTAATGATTATTCGTGATCATATGGAAATATACAAAAATTCCTTTACCCAGTAATCAAATTTATAAATCACTCCTAATCCAACTTTTTGTTCAAAACTAAATCAAATAGACAGGTCCTTTTGTCATATTTGGGATAACTCAAGTATTAATTGATTGTTTATACCTTTGAAAGACCTTCAGGATGAAGACAACTTTTTGATGGATTAGATACTTCAATATTTTACAAGTAATGTAGCATCTACCTACCTTGTTAGAAGTCTGTTTTCTCTCCACAAATAAGTCTTTAAGTCTTATTCATTCAGGTTTTATTTAATGGACTTAATATATGATGAAGTTTACAATGATACTACCATAAAAAATTTATTGTGCTATTACATAAAGCTAGAGGAAATAAAGTCATATGAAAGAGGTTTAGAATACATCTTTAGCTATTAAGATAAACACTGGCCATCTTTAAATATAGAGAGAATGTTATAGATAAGTAGGTATGATTTACTATCTTTCCGAGTCTGGCCACATTCTTAAGTTACTGTGATTAATTCTGGTGAAGGAGCACAATTTTAACATCAAGCTTGACTTTATTTTTAAAATTTGAAAAGAAGGAAGATTATTTTTTGCGTAAATGGAGATGGTTAAATATTTGGCAAGAATAAACTTTCCTAAACATAGCATAACTTATTAGTTATACATAAAATTAAAGCAAGTTTATGGAATATATTTAGAGTATTAAATATAATTAAAATAATAAACATTAGCATTTAATTAAATTTTAGCTAATATTTAGTTTTATTTGGTTTAATTTAGTTATTAGCTATTTAGTTTAGTGATTTATTAGCTATTTGGTTAGATATTAGACTACTGACATATTTGAATTAGTTTTTATTTATTTCTACTTTTTAGATATCGAATTGATTTTAATATTCATGACTTGAACATCCACTTAGCAAATAGAACTGCCTGCCTGAATTAATCTTTGTATATTAACAGGGAAATACTTGTCATATTTTTGTAGGTATAATTAGTTACCATGGAAATTTTCACTGCTTTCAATTTCTTTCTTCCATTATATAGAAAACTGATTATTTTTTTAAAAATTATTCACCGTGATTTATAAAACTGAAGATAAAAATTTTATTTATTTATTTTTAAATTTTATTTTACAGCACCCGGTATTCCCAGGCGGTCTCCCATCCAAGTACTAACCAGGCCTGACCCTACTTAGCTACTTTCTCCCAGAGAAAGAAGTAGGTTCTAAGATATCGCTTCTGAGAGCTTGCTTTTAAGTCTCTGGATGTTGGCCATTGATGAAACATTTAACACATTTAAAAACAAATGTTTAAAAACATTTAAAACATTGTTGGCCATTTAACACATCTGGGTTCCTCTGCTGATACCTTCATGCATGAGGCCTGTCCAAACGTGTGGAGAGGGGCCTCGAGCATGGCTGTGGCTAGGTTCTGGTGGTCTTCGGCCATGGGGAGCTCTGCTCGGGGCGGGGAAGGAAGCTGGAGCCCATCCCCTCCAAGGGGCCCCAGGGAAGACAGCCAGGCGTGCAGGCAAGAGACTCTCATATATAATATATAGTATATATAGCGGGCAAGAGACTCTAATATGTAATATATAGTAATATATATTACTATGTATCATAGTAATATATAATATATATATATGAGAGTAATTATTTGTTGCCTACTGCTTGAACTCCCTCAAATATGGTGTGGTAATTATAAAAAATGGGTAGGAAGTGTCTTACAATGTGTCATGCAACCACAAAGCAGCCGCATGGTCCAGAAAGTGGCCTGGAACGTGGTGGTGATTGGGTAGTGGAGGTCAGCTGCTGGAGCTGGGTTCCTTGGGGAAGGGAGGGTTCTCAACACTGTTAAATTGTTTCTGATTGGTTTAAGTTCCTCTCATACTTTATTTAGCTCAGCATGTGCAGAAGACCAATAAACCAGAAGCAGAAAACAGCCAGGCATTTTCTGAGAAACGATCTTTGTTGTTTGAAAGCTGTACAAGGAAGGGTTTGTGACAGAACATTTTTAATGTCTGCACAGGAAAGCTGAATCTGTGGCGCTCACACTGAGGTCAAAGGCTGGGGACAAAATCAACAGGCTGAAGTTGGTACATGAGAAAGATAAAATTCTAATGATACAAAAATTTGAAACTACTGAATTCTAGAATTAATTCTTAAAAGTTCTCATTAGAAGAAATAATATTTTTCCAATTCAACCTAATTTGAATTGAGGTTTTCTATAACTTGTAGACTTTGTCCAGTTTGACTGCAACATACCTAAAGGTCATTCATCACAACTAACTTTAAGAAATAATCATCAAACCCCAATGGTTTTATGAGGTGTTTCTTGTATAAAATAAATTCCTTCCAATAAAATTGTTCTGGGGCTGGAACCAGAGAGATAGAAGAGTGGGTAGGGCATTTGCCTTGCATACAGTTGACCCAGGTTCTATCCCGGCACCTTACATGGTCTTTGACGTGCAGCAGGAGTGATCTCTGAGCAGAAGGCAGAAGTAATCCCCAATCACACCAGGTATGGTTACAAAACACAAAATAAATCATTAAAATGATTGGGGGCTTAGAAAAATAAATTTTTCCAGGTTATTTTATGGAAACGGTATAGCAATGAAGCCCAAATCTACCTATGAAAACATACATAAACATAATATGTGCCAAATTTACTTATAAATATACTTTGAAAAATTTGCAAAAGGTTTTAACAATTCAAAACAAATGAATATAGAGATTTATCAACATTTAAACCAATATAAATCATACCAAGTATGATTAATTATAACATACTTTATATGTGCGGTATTTACTATAAAAATAAACATCTTATAAGTAAAAATAAACATCTTATAAGTATATGCAGTAAAATCATATACCTTAAATCAAATAATAGTCATTGCAGTCAATATTGGATTGGAATTAATAGCTATTAACATGACATTTTATTTGTAAAACCAAAAAAATGTGATCCTATAATTACCAGGTGTTTTGGTCAGTTACAAATCATTAATTGATATGAATTTCCTTTATAGATTCATATGGTAACCTCAATACAAATTATCAGATTACCTTAAAAGCATATATATTTTCTATTTTTCTCCTGTTCTGATAGATGTATCTTTGCTACTAATAAAGCTCAATCCCTATGCTAAAGTACTATGTTTCATTCTTTCGCTTTTATCAATAACTTTGTTCCTGTTTTAGTCTTTTAATTTTACCACACATTTTATCTACTCTTTTCATGTAGACCATGTACCTGTTCAAGCTTTTCTCCTACTATCCTATTTCTTCATTCCTTTTACAAGAACATTTCTTTAAAGAGTTCATTATCTACTTTTGCTGTCCCCATTCCTAATTTCTCATTATGACCAACCTTTCACTTGCTCATTCCACTAAAGATGTTTTGGGGTTTTGTTGTTGTTGCTTATTTTTTTTAATTAAAGAACTGTGATTTACAAAGTTATTGACTGTTGAGTTTTAATATTTCAATACCAATTCCACCATCTGTGTCAACTTCTCTCCACCAGGGTTCCCATACTCCCTCTGCCCCCACCTCCCACCCCATTCTCCTTGTCAACTTGACAGGCAAATTACAAAGTTTCAATGGTTGCATCTTAGATCTCATGTTTTCAGTGTTGTTGAGTTTGTCTTTTGGATATTCAACTACACCACTTATATCACCATCATAAGTGAAGTTCTGATGCCTGTTCACCCATTATTTCTCGTTCACTTCTTTTCCCTTGATTTCTTTCCTTCTCTGTCTGGAGGTGTTATGGTTAAGATAATGAATGGTGTTACCTCTTTCCTAACTTCTGTTCTTACTTAGCACTTCTTGATGGAGTTCTTCATGGGCTCTTTCCTTAAAATTCGTTGTCTCTTAGTTTATTGGTGGGTGTCACCTTTTTCTATTTATTCCCCCACCTCACATTCTGCAGCATCTTTGATATTTAATTCTCCTGCAACAGCTTCTAAATACTGTTTTGGAACCCTGGTTAGTAAATGTTTTCTTCCCCAATTATATTTTATTTATATGCCATCCCATCTGATTCTATCATTTTAGTCCTATATACGTGCTTCTGAGTCCACATCTTTAGGACTTACTATTCCTAAGAACTCAACTCTACTCAGCTTAATCTATTTAAATTTCTGTTTGGCATTATTTATTTGAACATTAGATACTTCAAAACAAACATTTCCCAAGCAAAATCCCTGATCCTCCCTTTTCCTTAAAAAAAAACCACTATTCTCCAGTGTTTGATATTTCAGTAAACTGTATCATTATCCATCCTGTTATTCATGCCAAAAGTCTAATAATATTTTCCATTAAATACATCAGTGAGTCTGATTCATTCTACCTGATAATGTATGTTGAATGCATCTTTTTCTCTCTATCTACTACTGCCAGAATATTCGATAAACCTCACTTTTCAACTTGTATAATGCAGCTTCCTCCTACTTCTATTCTTATTCATTGGAAACTTTTCTTCCACAAGTCTGAACAATTGTTTTAAAACAGAAATCAAGTGCTACCATTATTTCGAACTTTCAATAGCTCTTAATTTAAAAGAACTTCCTCTGAAATAAAAAACATTATATTGTCTTGATTTCTACAACGTTTCTGTCTCTTGGCTTTCACATTTTTCTCTGTACTCTAGTCAACTGTAGTAATTTTCTGTTTCTTGAAATGCCTAAATTTTCACAGATTACAGAATTGTGTTTACTGCTGTCAACTAACATGGCCAAGTTTTAGACTCCTTCCATCTCAGGGAGTCTTCTCTAGTGATATGCCCCACAGTGCCCTCTATTCACTCTATTATCAATCTCTCTCCCTCCTCTCCTCTCCTTTCCCCTCTCTCTTCTGTCTTCTTATCCCTCTATTTTTTTATAGCATTAAAATTACCATGCTTATGGATTTGTCTACATATCTATGACTCACCTTCTTCCTCTAGAATGCAAAGTCTCTGTCATTCAGAACAGGTCAAATATCTAGCAGTAGGTACTCAATAATAAAATTCAAATGTTACTATTTTCTCAAAGATGCAATCCAATACCTGATAACCTTTCAGTATCTTTATTGCAAACCATAAGGCCCCAAAGAAAAGAGGGACAGACAGACAGAGAGAAACAGAGTGACAGGCAGAGGGTGAGGGGTAGGAGGGAAACAGGGGACATTGGTGGTGGGAAATGTACACTGGTGAAGAGACAGGTGTTGGAACATTATATGACTGAAACCCAAACATAAATAACGTACTAGCTGTATATTTGGCTGTGATTTAATTAAAAATGTAATTAATTTTTTATTAGTGAATCACCATGGGTTACAATTACAAACTTATGAACTTCCATGTTTACATTTTGTTTATATCCCTCCATCAGTGCCCAGTCACCTCCACCAATGTTCCCAGTATCCCTCCCACTCTCCCACCCCATTCCCCCCACCCCACCCCACCTCTGTGGCAGGGCATTCCCTTTTGTCCTCTCTCCTTTTGGGTGCTGTGGTTTGCAACAGAGGCACTGCGTGGCCATCGTGTTTGGTCTATATTCTATTTTCAGCGCGCATCTCCCATCCTGTGTGGGTCCTCAAACCACACTTTACCCAGTGTTCCCTTCGCTATGTGAGCTGTCCCTTCCTCCAGCGTATGGGGCCAGCTTCCAAGCCTTGGAGCCAACCTCCTGGTACTTATTTCTACTATCCTTAGGTGTTAGTCTCCTATTCTGTTATTTTATTTTATATTCCACAGATGAGTGCAATCTTTCTGTCTGTCTCTTTCTGACTCATAAAAATGTAATTAGTTTTTTTAAAAAGGAACAATCCAAATCCATTCCTCACCCTTCTTCAAGTCTTCAGGTTATTGGGAAAGAACCATCAATATAGTTGGCATTTCTTTCAGCAAAATAGTTCATTCTTCATAAGCTGAGTGTAACCATCCAAGCTAAGGCTACCCACCTGTACATTCTGCTTTCCACAGCAGAGGTCTTGATGATAGTACTGACAAATATTTTCTCATTGGTGATGACCTTTCTGTGAGATACCATTTCCATAAATAGAGGTTGAAGGCTTGGAAGGTACAGAAAGCCCAGGAGAAAAAGAAATTTAATTTCAGAACTTCCTAATTCTACTTCCTACAAACATGGTAAATGGATATTTAAATTATACCATATATGACAGACCAATATAAATGGATACCACCAGAAATGACAAAATATTTAAAAGTAATGAAGAACTTGGACATGAAACAGTAAAAGTGACATTGTATAATGAAGCTAAACCATGGGCGACCAAATGACACACTGTGAAACAATAAGAAAAGAAAAGGAAGAATGACAGTTGGATGATAAATTCTGAAAGCAGGAGTTTCTGCTGATCTGTTCACTAAACTGTATATTGATTAAGAGTTTGCCTGTAATTTCATTATAGATTATAAGCAACTTGGCCATTGGTTTCATTTGGTTCTCTTTTTGTTGTTGTATTAATATATGGTAAAAATAAGTGCCTATTGCACATCTATGTTATATTTATTCTTAACTTTTTTATTATGGGTATCAGAAAACAGAAATAAAGTGCTGCTCACTCACGTAGTGCTGCGTATATACTTGTTTGATGAAAATGAAATTATCACTATCCTAGAAATGAAACCGTCTAAAGGAGAAAGGAGCATTATAACTTAAATAATGCTGACAATTAAAATAAGACTATTTTCTCGGGTGGGAAAAAAGGGTAAACAATGTTTATAAGAGTGAAAAAGTATAAAAAAATAATATGTAGTAAACAAATCTTATTCTGAATATAGAATAAATTCTTCTAATTCAACTAAAGCCAGATAATATCACTGTCACTGTCACTGTCATCCCGTTGCTCATTGATTTGTTCGAGCGGGCACCGGTAGTAACGTCTCTCATTGAGAGACTTATTGCTACTGTTTTTGGCATATCCAATGTGCCACGACTAGCTTGCCAGGCTCTGCCATGCGGGCTTGATACTCTCGGTAGCTTGCCGGGCTCTCTGAGAGAGGCGGAGGAATCAAACTCGGGTCGGCTGCGTGAAAGGCGAAGGCCTAAGTGCTGTGCTATCGCTCCAGCCCTCCAGATAATATATTTAAATAATATAAGTATTAAAATGACATACTGTAAAAGAACATGCCACAGAAGTATAACTTACGTATAAAAACATAAAAACAGATATTAAACCTCTTCATTTTCCCCCAAACTTTATTGAGCCATAATTGGTGTGCAATGGTGTGTAAATTTAATATGTTCAATGTGTTAAAGTTATACACATACATGCTGTAAAATTATTACAAATGTTTATTATTGATATATTAAGAAACTAAAAATGAACGTTTGAGGGTATTGGGAACACCTGGAAGTTCTCAGGGCTTACTCCTGGCTCTGCACTCAGGGATCATTCTTGTCGGGGCTCTGGGGTCCATATGTAGTGGCAGTTGGTGGAACCTTGGTCAGTGGCATACAAGGCAAGTAATCTGATCGATGTATTATCTCTCTGCATCTCCCCCACCACCACCTATACAACCTATATGAAACAATCTTACTAGAAATAAACTTGGAAATAATAATCAAATTATATGCTCTGTTGACTCAAAAACTTTAAATTCAGCTGACCTAATTTAAAGAAATGCTATGGAAATTCTTAAGAGAGACAATCATGTGTATTTTAAAAAAGTATTTGATATAACTCAAATATGAGTGAGTGGGATATCTCTTTGAGAAAATGATAACATTTCCTTTGGGTATATACTTAAAAGTAAAATCACATGGTAGTTTAATTCTTCCCAAACTTATTGAGTTATAAGTGACATACAACATTGTACAAATTTAATGTACTCAACATGCTGATTTGCTACACTTAGATCTGCAAAATGATTATTGTCAGCTTTACTAATACCTTCATCATGTCATGTAATTTACGTGTCTATGTTTTGTGGTTAGACTATGTAAGATCTACCTTATGAAAATTGAAGGTATATACAAACATTGAGGGTACATATTATAGAATACTGTTAACTTAGAATCACTGCACTGCACATAGGTACTCAGAATTTATTCATCTCTTAACTGGAAGCTTGTACCCTCTGACCAATCTCTACTTCTTATATCTTTTAGAGACTGATAAACATTATAGCATTTTTTTTTGTTTCTGTGAGTTTGATATTTTTAGGTTCCAGATTTAAATGCTAAATCATAGGATATTTGTATCTCTTTGTCTCGTTTCATTTGGCATAATAGCATCATAAAAGTGTCTGTGCATATATTTGGTATTTGTATCATATCTTCTTCTAATTGCAGACACTTAAATATACTCATTCCTGGCTACTGTTAATACTACTATAAGAAATAGGAGTGCATATATTTTTCTGAGAATCTGTTCTCATTTCCACTTACTATAACAAAAGATATAAATTGTGAGAGTTTTTAAAAAAAGCAGAATTGATAAATCTAGGCTAAGAAAAAAGATGCAAGGATTCATATTGTTTAAATGCCAATACTACATAAAGCCACCCATCAATGCAATGCAATCCCTATCCACCCACATTCTAATAACAGTTTTCAAAGAAATAGAAAAGAATTATAAATTTAGATAGAACCTGAGAATGAAATGCTTGGAAAGAATAGTATATCGGGAGACATCAAACTCTCTGATTTCAAAATATACTAAAATCTAATAAAAAAAAACAATTGGTATTAGCATCAGTAGACACAAGTACTGTAGCGCTGTAGCACTGTTGCCCTGTTGTGGATCGATTTGCTCGAGCGGGCACCAGTAACCTCTCATTGTGAGATTTGTTGTTACTGTTTTTGGCATATCGGATACGTCACGGGTAGCTTGCCAAGTTTTGCCACCAGACACAAACGGTATAATATTATAGAATGAGTATATTATCTTGTAATCCACATGTCGAAGAGCCAAAGAATAATTTATGATGAGGTTTGCTATGTTACCTTTCTGGGCTGGAGCAATAGTGATAGCGATAGCACAGGGGGTAGGGGCGTTTGCTTTGCACATGGCCGACCCGGGTTCGGTTCCTTGACCCCTCTTAGAGAGCCCAGCAAGGAATCGAGAGTATCCCGCACACTCAGTAGAGCCTGGCAAGCTACCCATGGTGTATCTGATATGCCAAAAACAGTAACAATAGGTCTCACAAGGGAGATGTTACTGGTGCCTGCTCGAGCAAATCGATGAACAATGGGATGACAGTGATACAGTGATATGCTCTTGTATTTGTGATAAGCTAAGTTTTAAATAAGAAAGTCAAAAACACTCAGTGAAAAAAATGTAGCTTCTTCAAAACTGGTGCCAAGAAATCCGGATAATCGAGACATTTAAAAAATGTGATCCCTGGGCTGCAGTGATAACACAGTGGGTAGGGCATTTGCTTTGCAGGCGGCTGACCCAGGTTCAATTCCCAGCATCCCATATGGTTTCCTGACCACTTCCAGGAGTAATTCCTGAGTGCAGAACCAGGACTAACCCCTGTACATTGACAGGTGTGACCCAAAATGAAAAAAAAAAGTGATCCTTTTTATTGTTTACACCCCAAACGGTACTATAAGTAGATTAAAGAATTAAATATATTAAACATAAAGCCCAAAGCTATTAAGGTTTCTACAAAACTCTGAGAAAAATGTTCCTTGACATTGTTCTTAGCAATATTTTTTCAGCCAAAAGCAATAAAGAAATTAATGTGACTATATGCAACTAAAACCCACAGCATGACAAAAGAAACAATAAGCAAAATAAAAAGGTAACCTATGAAATAAAAAAAAATATTTCCAAACTGTATAAGAAATAAAGGGCCAGCATCCAAGACATGCAACAACTCACACAGTTCCACAGCAAAGATAATAAACAATATGATTAAGAAATTTGCAGAGGAAGAAAAATGTGAAAATAGCAGTGATATATCACCTCCTACCAGTGACACTGGCAGACATCAAAAAGAATGAAAACAATTAATGTTGGCATGGATGTGAGAAACAAAGGAACCCACCTGCACTGTTGGTAAGAATGTTGACCGATTCAACTTTTTGGAAAACAATTTTTATACTTCTCATAAAACTAAGAATTGAGTTTTCTTATGGCTCAACAACCCCATTTCTGAGGTTCTACTCCAAGAGTCCAAAAACTATACAAAAAATACATTTGCTGTCTTGTATTCATTGCAGTTCTACTCACAATAGCCAAAATCTGTAACAGTCCAAGTGTCAGAGAACAGATGGTTGTATGAAGAAGCTATGATACATATATACAATGGAGTTCTTGGCTATAAGAAAAGACTATCGGGGCCAGAGCGATAGCACAGCGGGTAGGGCGTTTGCCTTGCACGCGGCTGACCTGGGTTCGATCCCCGGCATCCCATATGGTCCCCCCAAGCACCGCCAGGAATAATTCCTGAGTGCCAAGCCAGGAGTAACCCCTGAGCATCGCTTGGTGTGACCCCCCCAAAAAAAAGCAAAAAAAAAAAAAGAAAAAACTGTCATGCAATTGGCTGCTATCTGAATAGAAATGGAGGGTGCCACGCCAAGTGAAGTCAGCTAGAAAAAAGAGAGACAGACACAGAATTGTATCTCTTATATGTGGGACATAAGAAACATAGGAACTATTTAAGGGGTTGAGCCTGAATGCTCTCCAGCCCTTCGAGATCTGTCTCTCTGTCTCTGTCTCTCTGTCTCTAGTTTCTCTGTCTCTCTGTATCTCTCTCTGTCTCTCTGTTTCTTTCTCTGCTCCTCTCTTTCTCTTCTTTATTTTAATTTTTTTGAGTAACTTCCAGGCTGTTTTTTTTCTATATTGGCTGCACTATTTACATTCTCACCAAGAGAAAATTTATCAAATTTTCCTTGAATGAGGAGGGGCTGGCTATTCACTTAGACTCTTCTAATTGACCTGTAGGATGGAGAAAGTCTGTTGCTGACATTTTTATGAGAACTAAGTAAAAAAGTACAATACAATAAAAATGGCATAGCAGAGGCTTGTATCTTTGTCACTGCATCTTTGTCTTTAAGTGTCTTTGTCATCGTCTCTCATCCCATCTATCATTCCATCCCTCCCTCTCAATTTCCTCATTCTTCTCTCAAGAAAATGATGAAGAGTATATTTCTTATTTCCACCACTATAGTTCTTAATTGTCAGCATCTGATTGTTTTCGGACATCAACCACTTATTCTTACAAATGTTGTTGACTTTGGGGGGCTGGAACGACAGCACAGCGGGTAGGGCATTTGCCTTGCACACGGCCGACCCGGGTTCGATCCCCAGCATCCCATATGGTCCCCTGAGCACCGCCAGGAGTAATTCCTGAGTGCAGAGCCAGGAATGACCCCTGCGCATCGCCGGGTGTGACCCAAAAAGCAAAAAAAAAAAAATGTTGTTGACTTTGTACAGGAGAAAGCAGACCCTGACAGTCATCTTCACACTGTAGACATGAGAGATACAAAGAGATTCCTTTAGAAATCTTATTGTGTATCTTTTGCTTGATTTACTTCACTTGTAGTGAGTCAGGATAAGGGATTTTGGAAGCTCTATTGAAACAGACCATCTATAATTTACAGCAGCATCCCTCTCTCACAGATGCTCTTGCACAGAAGGTACAGAAAGTTGATTTTGGCAGCTGCCTTCTTCCCTGGAGAATTAGAGTTAACAGAAGGAGCTAGACCAAGCACCCAGTTTACAACAAATAGGAATCCTGGGACAAAAGTCTGTTCAGTGCCACTCTGCCTTTGCCATGCTCTGGGTTTTGCTTGAACTTGTGCTTGTGGGTTGTTGGCTTACTTACATTTTTCCTCCTTAAACATGCTTAAACATGCGTGAAGCAGGCAATGAGAGATTTTTACTCTTTCCCCTCCAAAGTTTCCTGTTTGTGGGCACTCCACAGATGTTTCTGTTTGCAGCAGCAATGCACCAATAACTTACTTCTAACGAAAAAAGCTAACAGCCTGCCTAATGGCAATGCAGCTCTGATGGAAACTCTGCAGCTAGTCAACGAGGGAATGTGGTTATTGTAAACATTTATTCATCAGGCAGTAAGCCTCTTTAATCCCCTACCCTGCCCAGACCCCATGCTGGCCTCTGACCAACCTGCCATGACTTCAAAAGGAGCGTGTGGGGGGCAATAGAAGGGCTCACAAGGGTGCAGACCTTTCTCTTCGCTGGATTAGTTGTCAGCGACCGCTGTGTGGGGAAGTTTGAGTTCAGGCTCACGAGATCTGGAGTGAGACCTCAACCAAGAACTGGGCTGAAGACCTATTGCTAGTGGGGAGAGAGACAGAGAGAGAGAGAGAGAGAGAGAGAGAGAGAGAGAGAGAGAGAGAGAGAGAGGGAGGGAGGGAGGGAGGGAGGGAGAGAGAGAGAGGGAGGAAGGAAGGGAGGAAGGGAGGGAGGGAGGGAGGGAGGGAGGGAGGGAGAGAGAGAGAGGGAGGAAGGGAGGAAGGGAGGGAGGGAGGGAGGGAGGGAGGGAGGTACACCTCCATGGGACACCAGGTTTAAGTGTAGGGCTGCCAACTTTAGCAAATAAAAATACAGAACACCTAGTTACATCTGAATCTAAAATAGTAGATGGATTAGTTTATTTTATTTTCAATGAACGTGCTATGAAACATTGAAATTTACTCGAATGTTAGACATTATTTGATGGGAATTTGGTGCCTGGTGTTTTAGCAGACTCACTCTCTTGTGGATCAATCTCTTGGACAAGTCTGGTCTCTGTGGGCTTCTTTATTTCAGGGATCATCATTTCTCCTTGCATCCTGACCTGTTGGGATCTGCTTTTGGAAACTCTGTAAATGAAATATTCCTTCCTTCACTCCTTTCTCCCGAGGGGATCCAGGTGCACAGATCCAGTGAAGTCTTTTATTTCACTTTCTGGCAGTGAATCCTCAGCTGGGAGCCAGATTCCCCCAGTGGGCGAGTTTCTCTGTGAGAAGGGAGAGTCAATCGAAGTTGTATTAACTCCTTCCAGCCCCCATGATTCCATTAGCAGAATAGATTCGTGGCTTTGCTTCAGTGCTGTCTTCCAGCTCTGTGGCTATCTGTGTGGACAAAGTCTCACTCAGCAAATCACTGGTCAATAGAAATGTTGTTTTGCCTGATGCATCGATGGCCAAACCCACCATGGGTGTTGCTATATTGCCAGTATCAATACAGCGTGCCCTGTAGGTGGTCTAACAACTGAAAAAACCGAAAACACCCTGTTTTCCAGATCCTTCTCAGGATGATTTTTAAGTTGTGTGTACAGAAACCTAATACTGAGAGAGGCTGGGCGGTCTTGAGCAGCCTCATGCCAACCAGAGTTGCACCGTTTTAACTGTTTTATCCTTAGATATTTTTTTCTAAAAAGGGTTCTGTTGCTTAAAGCACATTTGGAAAGGACTAATCTAGGATGAACTCTAATTTCATTAAGCAGAAATACTTCTTCTTAATGCGTGTGTTTGCATTTCACCAGTGCTCTCTGCAGCTCTCCATGTGGTTTTCTAGACTGTTACTTTGCCTGAATGTCCCACTCCTGACCTCCCTATGCCTCCTCCATCCATTCACCACACAGCTCTTATGCCCTAGCAGCCCACACTCTCTCACTCCTCCGTTTTCTATTTCTAAGAAAACTCATTGTCTTGGGGCTGAAGTGATAGCACAGCAGGTAGGGCTTTGCCTTGCACGCGGCCGACCCGGGTTCGAGTCCCAGCAACCCATATGGTCCCCTGAGCACTGCCAAGGGTAATTCCTGTGCATCGCTGGGTGTGACCCAAAAAACAAAAAAAGAAAACTCATTGTCTTTCTGAACCTGATTCAGCCTGGTCCTCTATGAAGAAGCCTACTCAGGGCTGGAAATAAACTCTATTTCCACTATAGTTACAGAGAGCTTTGCCTGTATCTATGCTATGAACACTTTTCTTTGTTGGTTATCTGTTAACAAAACTACCACACTTGGTTTGCACTCTAGGAGAACAGGAAATGTTTTCCTCTGCAAAACCAGCACCAGTCCTTGCTTGGAAGAGAATCATCTTTTGTCCTCCTTGTTCCCTTCCCTAAACTTCTGTCCGTCCTCCCTAAACTTCTCCCAATCGAGACCTGAATGGACAATGCTTCCTTCAGGATACCTTGCTTGAGTCTCATTCTCTGTCTTCTCAAAATACATAGTGAGCCCTTTTGCCATGGTATTCATTTATAACCATTTAGCCCGATGCCTTTCCTCCTACAAAGTGATATCCATGAGGGTAGAATATCTGTTCTACTCAACTCATACAAAGCCCCAGATCTCATAAGGAATAGGTATTTTAAAATGTTTATTGAATGAATCAGTGATAAAATGAAAGGCTAGATGAGCAGTGTTTAATACAGGACTGTTTCTTGTCTACTAGAAATTCAGTTACAAATGCTTTATTGTGTAGTAGATTAGGAATACAAACCTGGAGGCAGATTTAGTACAGAATTTAAGGCACTTGCCCTACATGCAGTCAACCCATTTCAATACCCGGCACCCACATGGTCCTCAAGCACTGCCAGGAGTGATCTCTGAGCAAGGATCCAAGAGCAAGCCCTGAGCACCACCAGGAATGACCCCAAACAAACAAGCAACAACAGAGATAAAACATGGTCCCTGATTATATTAGTTTGATTCCAAACTTCTCCACATACCAGACACATAACTTTAGATGATTTGTGCCTCATTCTTTTCTCCTGTACAATTAAGGAAATTATTGGATTCTCCTCATTGGATAGGTATGAGTGTTTTGGTAATCAAAGAAAAACACTTATTTAAACCTAGCCATTACTAAATAACTGTTAAATAATCATTGTGTAGTGATAATCATTGATTATCACTACAAAGTAATCTAATTAAGATAGAAAAATGCAATGTTCTCTCCAAAAATAAAACTGTTAACCCATAAGACATCTATAGCAACATCAGCTAATTACAGCATTTTTATTATATGCATATTTAATATAGCATGGGTTATTGTTAAATGTAATAAGATGGAAGTCTTGTTTCATTCCAGAACAAATGTATATGCTTCTTCACAATGAGTCTACCAGTGCTCAACCCAGTTAGCAAACCAAAACTATATATCATCTTGGGATCTTACCACATTCTTGTTTTGGTGGAGACGTATAACAGCCCTTAGGGAGAGGTCTATAGTTGGAGATTCCCCATACACTTGCAAGCCCCAGTCCTGAGGTGGGTATTTTATGCCTGTTTGGAGAATCTCAGTTCCACAGAGATAGTGTTGTGAAAAGTCTGAATGTTTTTAGTCACAAGACATAGGTCAATGGTCGTTAGGGTTGTTGAATATCAGGACTCATCTTTCTCCACTAGGACATGCATATTTTCTCTCTTGTCAGTCCGGCCTGATTGCAGAAAAAAAAAAAAAAACCTTAACTGTTCATTTTTGAAATTGTCCTAAACCTCACTTGCTATGGAATCCTTCATTCCTAAAGTTATATTAGGAGTAAAAATCCGCGCAATTCTTCGCTCTGATGCTGTTAATAATACTCAGCTTTGGGTATCCTAGTTCTAATAAGAAGAGGTAGAGGTCTTTTAAAGGCATTTTAGAAATATTTTTGTGGTGTGGTGATATAGGGGGCACCGCTAGCTTGGGGGAATGTCGGGATTCAGGCATCCTGCTCATTTTGACAAATCAGCATAATGAAGTGTTACATGATTTTTCATCTGCCCAAGAATATTCCTAATGCTGGGAAACTACTGTCACTTTGGATTTACTTTTATTCTCTAGTAAATAAATCCCTAAGAGTAGAGTTTCTGGATAATATTGCAAGTCTATGATTAATATTTTTTAAACCCATCCTTTAGGGTACTATCCTTTTTATGCAGGCCGTTTCAGGGGCTTCTCCTAGCACGTATCTTTGGGGTCACTCCCAGAAGATGGTGCCAAGGACCCAACCTGGACCTCCCACTTACCCAAATGTGCTCCAACTCTTTAAGTTTTCTGACACTGGGCACTGTCCCTTTTCTAGGACCCATTCCTTTGGTGTTTTGTCTCCCTTTCTCTTTAGGGCCTATATATAATAATCTTTGCATACCATTTTTGTTTTCATAGAAATAGAAAGCATTTTGGTACAGTTTTGATTTATAGTGCTTTTCTAGAAAAAACCCTACTATGCAAATTAAGGGAAGAAAATGTTTCTATTATACTACCTCCAAAACTATTCACTGTTTAAAAATAATTCTAATTTCAGCAACTGCCCATGGTATTAAGCCACTGAACACAACAATTTTTATATTCATGGTGATTCGATGAACAAAGTTAAGCATCTGACTATTTCCTTATGACTTTGAGTAAACATTGGCCTCAGAATTTCATACCTTAAATACACTGGATCAAGGACGTAGCTCAAAGGTAGAGTACACGTTGTGCAAGTATGAGGCTCTGGGATCAATCCCAAGTTTTTATAATAAATACTAAATGGAGTGTTTCATAATAGATCATATTTGTATTCTCTTTATATTGGATTAAGTCAATTTAGAGTTTAATGATCAATTAATATTTGTATAAATAAGTTACATTATACAATTACATTAGATAATTATATTATTTGTTTCATTCTTTACAATAGAAAGACATAATTACAAAGCACTCATAGAAAAAAGTATGTAGGTAAAACATGATATGTCTGGTTCTTTTGTACAGTCTACTGAAAGTGCAGAATAACACAAAAAGCAAACATCTATGCAACCACAAAAGAACATTGTCTTCACTGTCAAAACCCTTATAGGTGTTAATAAAGATAATCTTGTTCTACTAATGGGTCACAGGTATCTTGAACTTTATGAAAATCTTTACATTTTACAACTGAAGTATACCTTTCTAAATAAAAGTTTGATTTTGCTCTCCCTATTTTTTCTTTGGAATTGCCTACCAAGAAACTGCATTATGGATACATGTCCTACCAGGGCTTTTTGCTGGGTGATATGTTAGTAACATTCATTTATGCTGTTGGGTTATTTCTCTTTTCATTGTTGCATAATGTATCACTGTGTGAATATACACAATTTACTTTTCCAGTCTACGTTTGGGCTCTATCCAGGTTTTGGTTATTACAAATAATGCAATGAGCATTCCCTTCCATACCTTCTGATGAGTCTGTGCTTGCTTTTCTAAGGAGTACATCCAGCACTGCCAGATAAAATATAGAACATCTAGTTACATTTAAACTACAGCAAAACAATAGATAATTTTATGACAATTATGCCCCAAATAATATATTGAGCCTTCCTGTACTAAAGATTTATTTGTTCTATATCTGAAATCCAAATTTTAACTGTAATTTCATATTTTATTTGCTTAATCTGGCAAGCTTAAGTAAAAATGTTGGCTTGAAATGGTGCTATCATAGAATATATGTCATCAAACACACTAGATAAGTCTAAGCTGTTTTACTAAGAGGCTGCACTAAATTATAACTTCAACAGCAGTGTATTAATTTTGTTATCAAAAATTATACATCCACATATGTGTGGGTTTCCTCTCTGGACTCGATGCTATTCTATTGGACAATTACTCAATTATGGTGCCAATGCTATCTTAGCAATAATAGATCTTGATTCCTGGTAGAGCAAGTCCTCCCACTATCTTATTTAATTAAGAGATAATCTTTGCTGTCGTTGGCCTCTTGAATCTCTATTCAAATTTCAAAATCAACTTGACACATAATAAATACAATGAATTTATGGGACCATTGGGGAAGGATTTGCATATTTTTATACTTAATTATATAAATTCATGAACTCATTGTCTAAGCTTGTTAGGGCTTTTCCTTTTTCCTATTTTATCAAGTTACCTGAGTTTTATTTTTATCTAGTGTAAAAGTTCCAACATCCTGTCTATTACTAGATCTGATTCTGTTATCTTTTCTTCACTCTTGATAACATACTATATTTTATTGACCCAATAAGTGTCAAAATTTGTATGTACAGTATATATAGTATGTATGTATAGTGCAGTAGAAAGAAAAGCAAATAATTTTAATTTCTCCAAAAGGCCACTCATTTCTCAGAGGCTACCCATCAGGGTATTGAGGAGTTTAATCTGCAGTGAAGTGATGCCTGACCTTGTGGAATTTTTTAGATTCATCTCACCATTGATTTAAATGTTCTAAGAGAAAGGATTGGACTTGCCATTCATTAAGGATTAATATCTGACTTGCCAGAAATCAAGGATTTCTTATACTTTAGAGCAAAACCACCATTTTGCAGAAGCCCAGGAGATCCTACTTTGCTTTAGAACCTATCAGTTTGTACAGCCTCTCAAGAGTCACAACTTGAGCTTTATGCACTTCTTAGAATCTCTATTCCTCTCCCTCTCCTCATTTCTGAAAGTATGTAAGACAGACTCACTGAAAAATCAATGTATACCAGTAAGATTTTTCGGTTATTTTTTGCAGGGTGGGAAATTTCGAGCCACACCTGGTGATGCTTGGGTCTTACTCCTATCTCTGTGCTCAGGAATGATTCTTGGTAGTGCTCAAGAGCTATATGCAGTGTGGGGACTGAACTATTGTTAGCACTATGCAAGTCAAGCACTTTAGTTTCTGCACAGTCTCTCTGGCCTTCACCAGGAATTTAGTTGAGTTCTCTTAGTTTCTTTTTTTTTTGCTTTTTGGGTCACACCCAGCGATGCTCAGGGGTTACTCCTGGCTTTGCATTCAGGAATTACTCCTGGCGGTGCTCGGGGGACCATATGGGATGCCGGGGATCGAACCCGGGTTGGCCGCGTGCAAGGCAAACGCCCTACCCGCTGTGCTATCGCTCCAGCCCCACTCTCTTAGTTTCTTTACTTTTGTCCCCAAGACTTTAGAAGTCAGCTTTAGGTCACTAGATAATAGCATTTCTTTCTCACTTTATCTGCTATTTACTTATTGTTGGTATGCAGAAATAAAGTCCATTATGTATAATGGTCTTGCATGTAATCACATTGCCAAACCAAGTTAGTAGATTTGATGTAGAATCTTCTGAAAGTCATATACAAGGAAACTTTCCAGGTTTCAGCAATATTCTTAGCAGGTACCCCTAAAAAAAAAGGGTAATTTCTTGATGAAAGCCAAATGGATCACTTTCAAACTGCATGACATTGGAAAACACTTCAAAAACTACTTATTGTTGCCATTAAGAGTTATTGCAGGGGCTGAAGCAATAGCACAGTGGGTAGGGTGGCATTTGTCTTGCACGCAGCCAACCCGGGTTCGATTCTCAGCATCCCATATGGTCCCCTGAGCACCGCCAGGAGTAATTCCTGAGTGCAAAGCCAGGAGTAACCCCTGTGAATTGCCAGGTGTGACCCAAAAAGCAAAAAAAAAAAAAAAGCTATTGCATCTACCTCTAGGTTTGATGTGTAGAATTTAGTGAATGACTCTATGTATAGGACTTTCTTTTTCTTTTTTATTTGAAACTTTTTATTTTATTGAATCACCATGAAAAAGAAAATACAAAGCTTTCAGGTTTAAGTCTCAGTCACATAATGACTAAACCTTCATCCCTTCACCCGTGCACATGTTACACCACCAAGAACCCCAATATACCCCCCTCCCACCCACCACCCACCTAAGTAGCTAATGATCTTCACTTTATTCTCCCTATACTTTGAATATATTCAATATTTCAATAGAGAACTCACTATTATTGTTTGGAATTTTCCCCCAACAATGAGGCCTACTGAAAAGGCATCATTTAGTAATTTCTTTTCACTGCTGAGAATAAGGACTCCATGAGCTCGGGCAGCCGCAACAACGGCCACGCAGTTTTGCATTTCTTATATTTTAGCTCAGTTCAGTCTAGATGCATTTCTTCAAGAAGCCGCTCTGGGTGCCAAAATGGGTTAGAAGACCTCTGGGATCATAGTCTTTAGGAGCAGAGGGTCCGTTTTTGTATAGGACTTTCAACAATGCCTGAACTATGGCCCATGGCAGAAAAGCTCTTGCTGCCTTCATTCTCTTCATTGCAACATCACTAGCCTCTCCCCAAGGTAGTTCCAGTGCCCCAGTCTTAGGAAATGCTCTTCCCACTGCCTAGGACACACATCTCCCTTTCCTGACCCAGCAAATTCCTTCCTAGCCCTTAACTTACAAGTTCTACACTACTGCCTCAAGAAGTGGAGCCCTCATCACCACCCTAGCTCCTGTCACTCTCTACAGCCTGCCCACCTCCCAACCCACACAACAAAGCCAGCACAGAAAACATCACCTAGTTACACGCATTAATGACAGAATTCTATCTTTATCTGAAAGAGCATTTCAATGTACTCCAACATTTGTACTGAATTAAGCTATTAGCTTCTATTAGACTGTACCTTTGGTTAATTCAAAATACAGTAAGGGGATATATTTTCTTACCATAGAGAAAAGGACTTTAAACATTTACCAAAATTGTATGTGCTGTCACAAAATGCAGCTGGAGTTTATTTGCATAATATCAGGTTTCTCAAAGTTTAGTGCACTAATTAGATACTGCTGTCAGGATGAGTGGTTGGAACTCCGCCGGGCGTATGTTTGCAATGCTGTTGCCATCTCAAACTCCCCTCTCTTTTGGAAGCTCCCTGTATTTTCCTTTGGTGTATATATGTACATATATATTAAAATTATGGGGAAAATCATCCCCAGACTCAAAGAAAATAGATCTGCACAGGGATAATACAGATTATTCATCTCTCTGGGAGAAGTGAAAAGATATTTATCCTGAACTTAGGGGCCGGTGGCTGTCTTCCTCAGTTTAGGTCTTGAGAAGTGAGGCTTCAGGACTGTGAAACGCATTTGCCTTCTCCTGTCATTAGCAATTAATAAGACAGAGAGCATTGCATAATTTTCTAAGCTTTAAATGAATACTTTTCAGATTCGGGAAAACAAATATATGCCTTTTGATCTTTAGTTGTTAACGGACAATAGATGTATATGTTTGGATTTACAGTCTACATAATCCTTTGCAATTATGCAGATTTGCTGTTTTAGTGTAGAAACCACCATAGCGATTCCTCAGTGAATGGAAAGGGCTATGTCCAACAAGACTTTATTTTAAAAGTTGATGGCGAGATGGATAGGGTTTGAGAGCTACGATTTCTGACCTCTGTGATCTGATATTTAGTAACTAAGACTATCACTTACCTATTTGTTTGTTTATTCCCTCACTCAACGAATATTATTAAGGGTGACTACGTGTGTTAGATATCACTAAAAACATTGAAGATAGGCAGACTGGGAAGTCTTCAGAACTTACTTTCTTGACCTAAAATAGTCAAAAATAAGTCAAGAATTTTGTAGAGTTAGCAATGCTTTGAATAGATGACAGCTAACCAGGTGATGAGCAGTGTCTGGGACTGGACTGGGGAAAGCGTGTGGTGCTTGAGATGGGAGTAGTACAGAGGTGCTTAGCACAGAGGTTGTGGATCTGTGTGCTGGTTCTTGGAAACACATTGTCCCTAACCTCGACTAACATTGTCTCTAACTTCTACTAATTACAACACCACATGCTTGATTGTTTTACTTTTTATGGAAAAAGAAAAAGTCTCAGAGACTCAGAGAAGATGATTCATCTACAATTTATAGCTACTAGTGGTAGAACTAAGACTCCAGTTCAGCTCACCAATTTTCAGGGGCTGAGGACGTTGACTTTCTTTCAAGAACTATAATCTTTGCTATGAATGTCCCAAGCAATGCCTTTTCCAGTGTTCCATGGATTTTTGTAAGTTATGGAATGAAACTTAAAAACACCTTTCTTTATTCACCCTGTTTTTCAAACATCATTCACTCTTCTTACAATGAAAAAGTACACTATCACCCTAGGCATGTTGAGTATACCATTGAGGAATTAGACAAATAAAATCCCTGACCAGAAGGATGCTGGAAAATGTCAAAAACAAGCTCTGCAGAGGTAGAAGGAGTCTTTCTGTGCCATTTGCCAATTTTTATGGTGCCAGCACTTGGCTTATTTCAATCTGTTCAATTTGTGAACTGACTTGCAAACGTCTAAAAATATGAGGTTTTTTTCCAATCAACTGCCACCCAGAACCATGCAAAATTGCAATAATGGCCTTTAGTGACTTCAATCTTGTGTAGTTGGCCACAAGAAAAGAGGCCATTTTATCACAGTGCAAGATGTTCTATTATGCAGTGAAGAGAGTATATTTTTTTTTGATACTAGGTTAAGGCAAGGAATGGACATTAATTGAAAACAGAAAAAAAGAAATGAAAAAGGAAATTGCTGTGATAGACTTGACACCAAAGAGGAACATGTTTGAAAACACTTGTGTTTTGATATAGAAATCTTCACTTTATGTAGAAATGTTTGTCATCTTCTTGACACATTCCAAATGCTCTTTGGACCAGATAAGTTAGATTATTGTTTTAATAATGGTAAAAGGGAGTCTGATTTCAGTAAAGGTTTAGGATTCTATTCCTATTCCTGATGCTAACTACTCCTTTGACCGTGAACAAAAGATGTGCAGTGGTCTTGTAATGGTCTCTTGTAATGTTCTTGTAATGGATTAAGTAACATAAGGAAGGAAACATGTCATGTTTCACACGTTAATCTCTCCAGTTATAAGAACTTTGGCATTCTTATTAATCTTTTGTTTTGATTTTGATTTTTTGGCCATATCTGGCAGGGCTTGTGGGCTGGAGTGATAGCACAACGGGTAGGGCGTTTGCCTTGTACAAGGCTAACCCGAGTTCGATTCCTCTGCCCCTTTCAGAGAGCCTGGCAAGCTACTGAGGGTATCTCACCTGCATGGCAGAGCCTGGCAAGCTACCCGTGGCATATTCGATATGCCAAAAACAGTAACAACAAGTCTTACAACGGAGACTTTACTGGTGCCCGCTCAAGTAAATCAATGAAAAACAGGATTGCAGTGACAGTGACAGTGATCTGGCAGGGCTTACTCCTGGCTCTGTGTTCAGGGATCACTTCTGGGGGTTCTTGGGAGACCATATGCAGTACCTGGGATCAAATTAGGGTTGACTTTATTTAAGACCACTATCTTAGCTCTCTTGCCCAGTTCTAATTGTGTTTTAGGTCATGTAAACCCCCCTCTTTCCCTCTCAGTGAGGACTCAGACATTGGGTGCACGTGACAAGAACTAACTCTATCCCATTTTCAACCTTCAGCGCATTTAGTGAAGACCCACTTTAAAATGGAAAACACATCTCAAAATGCACATTTGCAAACGACAAGTTGAAAATATGTCTAAGAGCCACAGTATTTTAAAACTAAGATAGGACAGGAATACCAGTGTGCTGTGGACAGCTTTTTGTAAATGTCATCAGTTCTAGAAGAGCAAAGTCAGACAAATTCTGGAACTCATTGGATTTAAAAAAATTTTTTTTCCAGTCATTTCTGCCGGCATCTGCTTACTTCTAACACCCACCCTCTTTGCAAATGAGGCACGACTGAGACCTGTTCACACATCAGCTAGAAACATTGTTTGGGAAACAGTTGTTGTGAGAACACTGATGCGTGTCCCCATTCTTACAGCTGGGAATTGCAAATGCCTTCCTTGTGTTTCCATTAGCCAAGACCCAGGAGGATTTTCTGACTGTGTCTTCCTTGCTGTGATTCTGAGTGGATGAGAAGGGGAGGAGTCTGCATTGGACCCCCCTCCCCCCACCCCCCACCCCCAGAGCTGGATTTCCACAGTAACCCCAGTTCAGCTGGTCTCTTCTGAAGTGCTCGAAGAGGGCTGGCAGCTCTGAGTGCTCCAGCGCCAAGGAGAGCATTCCGTGTTTTGCCTCACTTCATTTTTTTTAAGTGAGGCTTACATCCCTGGGACTGGATATGTAGTTAATAAAGGGACTACAGCTGCAATCTGAAAAGAAAGTCTGTTTTTGTGGCTGTTCCAAACATGTGCTATGCATTGTGTTCATTTGGAATTCACTCTGACTTTAGTTCAAAAGCAGCACCTAGTGATCTTGGAAACTTGTGGATGCTGAGTTCGGATGAGGAAGTCTAAGTCTATGAGTACAAATCAGACAGGGCAAGGGACTCTTCTCTTCTCAGACTGTCTTCCTGGGACCCTACAATAGTGAATCAATATTCCATTGTGTTTTATGAAGGGGGGGTTGAGGGTTTTTTTTTTTTGTAAATTAAACCTCACTCCACATTTTAAAAAAAATCATTAATTGGGTTTATGTGACCCAATACAATTTTTCTTCAGTATAGCACCACTTGCACATTCAACTAGGTTGTTTAATACAGATCTCATGGACTTGGAGGAATAGAATCAGTAAGAGACAACCATGGACCAGGATGAAATCAGGGGAGAAAATGAGCAAGGATACAGCATGAAATCTGAATATAGATTGGGGGGAGGGACCCAAAACTACAAAACTACTTTCAGAAAGCTTTTAAATTAATAACCATATTTTCAAAAACATCTGGAGTCTTTGTATATTAAATTTCCATACAAAACTTAAGAATCCACAAAGGAATTAAACCAGTTTTATGGTAACAAAACCTAGACCTACAGCTACATAGAATTGAGTTCTGTCTACACAGCAGGGAGCTGTGTAGATTCCCCTCTAACTTCTCTGTAGAGGAACATCCTGCCTTATGTATCTTTGATATTAATACTTTGTAAGATGAAGAGTGAGCAAATATCCTTTCCCAGTCTAAGGGCAATCTGTCTTTTTATTCTGGTCATTGTTTCTTTGGCAGTGCAAAAGCTTCTTTATTTGATGTAATCCCATTTCTTTATCTTTGTTTCTGTTTTCTTAGTCAACAGCACTGAATCATTGATGATACTTCTAGATTCAATATCATAAATACTTCTGCTTATTTACCTCAATATTATGTATGGATTCTGATCTGACAGTAAGGCATTAAATCCACTTTGAAATGATATGTGCATGGTGTGAGACAAGGGTTTGAGTTCATGTTCTCTGTTTTACAAATGAATGGTCAGTTTTCTCACCATTTGCTGAAGAGTTTTTTCTTGACTCACTTTATACTTTTAGATCCTTTATCAAAGATTTCTAACCACATGTCTGAAGATCTGTCTCTGGACTTTCCGCTCTATTCTATTGGTCCAAGATGCTGGTCCTTATTCCAGTATCACACTATCATAATTACTTTAGCTTTAAATTTGAGAAAATAAAAACCTACTATCTTCTGTTTTCCTAGGATTGCTTTGGATATTTGGGGTTTTTTCTTTGTTTATACTTATTGCTTATTTGGAGGATAAATTTATATTACAAATAAGATTATAAGATAAATTTGTCCTTTATATAAAGCACAGAAGGATTAGGTTAATGTCTTTTTTAAATGTCATGGATATTTTTATTTATTTTTTAATTTTTTTAGCTTTTTTGGGTCACAGCTGGCGATGCACAGGGGTCACTCCTGGCTCTGCACTCAGGAACCACCCCTAGCGGAGCTTAGGGGACCATATGGGATGCCAGGAATTGAACCTGGGTCAGCCGCGTGTAAGGCAAACGCCCTACCCACTGTGCTATCGCTCCAGCTCCGAGTCATGGATATTTTTAAAGGAACTACATTTAACCCGTGTATTGCTTTGTGTAGAATTTTGACAATATTAATCCTTCCAATTAATAAACTCATAAGATGTATTTCCATTTCCTCATGTCCTCTTTTATTTCTTTTAGCAGTGATTTCTTTCTCTAAGTCTTTAACTTCTTTCTCTAAGTCTTTAATGATTCACTCTTCAGCTATCTTGGTTAATCTTTTAGTAATTTCCCAGGTATTAGCTCTCTCTGAGAACAGGCCCACGCTGAGAATCAGTACCTAGAGATGAAATACTCAAAGAGTAGCAATTAAGGAAGAAGTTGGCAATATAAAGAGTAATTAAAAAGAAAAAAGTTGGCAATATTCTAATACCTAAACTTCTGTTTTCTGTTTCTGGTCCCATGAAGGAGCTTTGATTTTAGCTGCCAATTTCTATTTTTGAAACCACTTCAGAATCTATGCCTTCCATAACACACTAAAATCCATCTTGTCATATATTGAACATCTGAAAATGAGGAAAGATTTCCCAAAGGAAAACTGGCTGCCTCATGTTCTCCTGGAGGAAATTCCCTAAGAGATAGGAGGATAATGCGTTAACAGCCATCACTCATCTGTGAGACAATTTGTCATATCACCACTTTTGAGAATAAAAGAATTGAGGGCCTCCAATGTTTGCTGGCTAATGTTGGGGTTACATGACTTGGAGCCAAAACAACCAGATTAAGATGAAAACCATCCAGTCAAACATCAGATATCAAGTATCCAGATGCTTGACATCCTGAAGTGAGTCTGCTCTGATTCTAATTGGAACTCTGAAAAAAATTGATCTGACTCAGTCCTTCAGCATTTATTATCATCTACTTCTGTGCCAGACACTCTGGATGTAGTGGCACATCCCATGGTTTCTGCCCCTCTTAGAGTTTACTATTGGGCGACGTACAAGATAAACAGCAAACTAAAAGGAAACATGAGGAGTGGTGTTATGAAGTGAGGATATTTCAATTACAAGGAAGTATCACATTCCATTAAAAGAAAGACTTCTATACCTTAACTATGAGCTTTTATAACGATCAGAAAAGGAATCCTGGTTTTTTTAAACAAACAGTGGTCACACCATGGAATGATCATAAACCAGCAGGCTACTTTTCCGAAAAGGGAGAGAGCTGTGCCACTGTGCATGGTCTCATGCACGTGATAGTCCATATAATGAGAATTCTTTGGATAGAAGGTGATAGGGATAGAAGATGATAGAAGGTGATATAGAACTTCATCAAGAACTGGAAGTTGACCATATTTCTGCTCTGGCATTTCTCTCATATGGTCTCTTCAACCTGGTCTCCTTGGTTGAGGCCAGCCAAGATTCCTGTTGTGTGTTGCCTCCTCATTGCCAGAGAGCTGCTGCAGATGGAAGCCTTGTGTCTTAACAATAGTGTACTTAAGCCAAGAAGGAGATTGATTTAAATTCATGCAGAGAAACATTCACCAAAGATCCTTCAGAAAAGTCACCCTTATTTTGTTTTATTTATAACTGGGTCACCTGCTTGTTTTAAGGCAATCTTTAATTTAAGCCAATCTTCATTTCCTGTTAGGAAAACAGATCACCAAGTTTGGTTTAAGCCAGCCAAGATTTCTTTCTGGATACATGAAGGGTATCAGAGTCCTCTGATGTCATGGTTTACTAGAAACTTCAACAGAAGTGAAGTTCTGTTAGAAAAATAAAGGATGAAAGAGCGTATGGATGGAGACATGGATGTAAAGGCAGTGAAAGCTGTATCAGAGTGCCATAAGAAGGTGAAAAACACAGTTAATACTTCCAAGTTCACAAAAGTCTTAATGGGAGACTAACAGACAAGGACAACAGAGATAAGGACCAGGATTCTTTCAAGGCTTGGAAGGCGGCCTCACATGCTGGGGGAAAAGGGAGCTGAAATAGAAAAGGGACCACCAAGTAAATAATGCTTGGAGGGCTCGCTCAGGATGGGAGATGTGTGCTGAATGAAAGCAGACTATGGACTGAACATGATGACCACTTAGTACCCATATTGCAAACCATAACACCCTAAAGAAGAGAGAGAGTAAAATAGAATGTGCCTGCCATAGAGGCAGGGAGGGATGTGTGTGTGTGGGGGGGGGGTGTTGGGAGGGATACTGGGAACATTGGTGGTGGAGAATGGGCACTGGTGGAGGGATGGGTACTCAATCGTTGATGACTGGAACATAATCATTAAACTTTATAAGTCTGTAACTATACCTCACGTTGATTCATTACAGATAAAATAATTTTTTAAATGTTTGAGAAGTCTTATTTTAGACCTGGAATTAGACACATAAGAATTATTTCTTCAGTGCAGATGTGATAGTAATAACTTCTTCCTAAAAGAGCATACAAATTATTAACTTGAAGATGATAATACCTTCTTATGATGGCAAAATGCTCTGTGCATTTGATATAGGTACTAAAGACAGATGTAGAGATAGGGTAAAATTTTTTAAAATTTCCCCAAATTAACTTTCATTTTAATTGACAAACATGTAAACACATATATATGTATAGTGCTTAAATGTTTAAGTACAAAAATAGAACTAATCTAATAAAAAGGGAAGGAACTGGCTCTCTTACTGGAATGATCTAGAGATCTATCTAGATCATTGTGTTATATCCCTCAGTGGGTCTATATTCACTTCTATGCTGAAGATCTTGGTCTACACAGCAGGGGCCTCATATGCACACAATTCAGACCTCTAAACACTAATAAACTCACTAGGGAAAAGAACATTTCTTTCTCTTTCTATATCTACTGATGTGAAGAAGAATATTAGTTGATCTTGCAATGTTAGTTGCTCACTCCTCATTAAACCATTCTTGTCAGGAAGATGGTCTTGATCATTTAATCTCTCTATGGTTACTATGTTGGGGAGCCCTCAGCAAACAAATAACAAAGTCCCTGAATTCTATGATCTCATTCTATGATAACCTATGAATATCTCACTCATAGGTGAAATATTTGCAATAGGTAAATTCACAGAGATAAAAAAAAAAGTATCTTAGAAGCTGACAAGAACTAGGGTCTAAGGAGTCATGAAAGAGGAAGGTCCACTAATAATCACGGACTTTTAGTTTTAGGTGATACAATTTCTAATCAGACTAGTGTAATGGTGTTTAATTTTGTGAATATACAAATAGTATTGAGCCTTAAATTCAAATTAAATGTAAATTAATTTAAACCATTACTATCATGCATGTATTAAAAGTCAGAACACTTTTGCTGTTGCACAAAATGTTACATATTTGGGGGATAACAATTCTGGGAACTAGAGTATATTAAAGAACAGACATTTATAGTGGAAATTTCAAAGTTAGACTCAATAAATATAAGTGAAAGGCGAGACCACTGTGAACAGCATGATGATAAGGCAGACAACATTGTGTTAATGCTGGACTAAGTATTAAATCAAATATTAAATCAATTATGACTGTGACAGGGACTGTGTAAAAGCACATCCAGCTCTCTACCGCTGGTAGGACACCCTCACCTATATCAGCTTACAGGCTTTTGAAATAAATCACTTGATGATAAAAGACAGTCTCTGCATGCACACACCCAACCCCACCAATCACCTAATCGCACATCTATTGGACAAGAAAAATCATTATTTTGCATTTGAATTACATTTTGAAAAAGATGGTGCATTTATTTTCTCCTTTTCTGAAATCAGTTAAAGAAGCTGCATAGGTGAATTTAAGAACTTCCAGAAAAATGTGGTGGTGCTCTATTCACAGTGAAGCCTTGGGCCCGTCTTATTTCTAAGACAAGAGTTTCTGGGCTAAATGAAGGAGCTTGTGCTTTAGAATTAGCAGATTTTAAGCCAGAAGAGAGATTGATGCTCTAAAGGGAAACTTTGTGGTATGTAAACTGTATTTTAGTGAAAAACATTTTAATAGATTAGCTGCATGCACATGTGTATGTACGCCTAGTAGCATCACCACAACCATGCTGATATTTGTGTGTATACTCTGCACACATTCTTCTAGACATGATACTAAACATGTATTTTAGTGTCAGTATGTTTTATATCTCACATGTAGCATAATATGATTGATTAACCTATTCTTCCCTTAGAGGGAAGGGCTTTTAAAAGTGCATTTATTCTGTCGCTGTTTGGTTTTAAATTTGCAAGTTAGCATAGAATTCTGACTCATGTCTAAGATTTTATAAAACTCATTATAGGGGAAAAAAAGAAGAAAAACACAAGCATTTACCTACTTATTTTTAAAACTACTGTTGTCATAACAATTTCATGTTGCCTTGTAAGGGGAACTCTTTTCCTTCATGCTATATTTAAAGCATTAGTTGCCATAACAACAAAATGTAATTCATCATATGGAAATCCTGCCTGAGAGCCATTCTGTATCAGGAATATTTACATTATGTTGCAAATATGAAAGGCACTTGCAAACATCATGAGGTCCATTCTTCTGCCTTTGTGATAGATTGCCCTAAAACTTCCATAAAGGTGGGCTAAATAGGCTTATTTTATAAAAAGAAAATTGAAAAAACAAGACCAAGGAGGAAAAAAATCTGTCTCGTTTCAAAGTGATATCTAAGATTCTGCAGTTTAGATAGGTCTAATGAGTAGATATTCTTTGTGAACTACAGTCTTAAAGAACTCTCACTGACTTTCCTGAGTAGTCAAAAAAAAGAGGGGTCAATTTCAGAGCCTATTGAACTGACTGGTACAAGATTGCAGTGATGAGACATTCGGGGCCTCACGGGATGGGGGATGGAACCGGCCCTTCTCCCCTTCCCTACAAGACCCTGAGTTGCTGCCCATGAATGGTTCTTCTGGCTCCTGAACGGCCATGATCCCAGAGGCACACAAACCAATCTCAGAACCCAGTGGCTTTTGGCAGAAATCCCTCGAGACTTAATTACGAAAATATCAGAAATCCAAAACCGCACAGCCGCAATAGCTCATGTGTTCTTCTTAATCAGCAATAGAAAACAAATTATCTAATGATGTCTTTTTCGGCAGGTATGATTGTTGGGGAAAATTCCAAATAATAATGGTGGGTCTTTTGTCGAAATATTGAATGCAATCAAAGTAGAGAAAGAGTCAAATGGAAATCATCTACCGCACAGGCGTGGGGAGGGGTGGGATGGGGGATATACTGGGGTTCTTGGTGGTAGAAAATGTACACTGGTGAAGAGATGGGTGTTTGATCACTGTATGACCGAGACTTAAACTTGAAAGCTTTGTAACTGTTCTCACGGTGATTCGATAAATATTTTTTAAAAGGGGGGTCAAATAATATTTATTAACCCTAGCTCTTAGCAAACATGACTATACTTGGTTCCCCAATCTAAAATAATATGAGCAATATTCTTTTTGATCACAAAAAACAAAATTTTCTTCTACAATGTTTGACGCTCCAACTTATAATTAATCTCTGGCATATTTAACCTTCTTAACTCAGCATCTCTCTTTCCATGCATTTATTTATTTATTGACAAGGAGAGTAATGAAGGAGAGGTTTGGGGGGGCATATCTAGCAGTGTGGTATGACCATGTGGTACTACAGGTAGAGCTGGGGTTGGTAATATGCAAGGCACCTATCTTAAGTACTGTACTATTTATCTCTTTTTCCCCTCTGCCATCTCTCTGAGATTCTGATGAAACATATATCCTAGTTCTAGAAAGTGTGTACAGTACATCACATTTTGTTACAACTTCAGGGGCATTACTGGGTATCTGCATGGCACAATTTGGTGTGGGGTTCTGGAGAGAAATTTTCTCTTCTACAAAAAGGTGTTATTGTGTTTGATGAACCTCAATAGGTTTATTTTCTTCTAGACCAATAGGCCTTCCTAGCTCTGTGAAAGCATTTTCCCTAGCAACTCCAGAGTTTTGGAAATAACACAGGGTTCTGGGTCCAATGTTTTAATTGGATCAAGAAGTACCACTTCCTAGTCATGTAGGCCTGAGTAAGACCTTTAACCTCTAACCTTTCGCTTCCTGCTATGAGATGGAGCTCATAGTGACTTCTTCCCTGGGACTATGATCAAAAAGTAATAAAATAATAAAAAGATATGAAATCACTTTGCTAACTACAAAAAGACCATAGTAAATATTGTGATCGCTGTTTTTATTCTTCTGCAATTGAAAAGAAGACCACTAACTTTATCTGTGATGCTAAAGGGTGATATGGAGGTCAGTGACACCTCTCCTAAACTTAGTTCTAGCTTTATCTTGTATTTGGAATTCAAAAACAGTTTTGGAACTGTGATGAGAAAACTCATCCTCCCATTAAAGAATATGTTCAAGAAAATAGACCTTACAGATTTTTCTACTGTACTATTGCCAATAGTATGATGAGCCTCACACATGAAGGAACCGGCAGAGGAACCTAGGTGTGCAAGACCAGGGATGATATCTCCAAGCCTCTCAGATTGGGACTGTGCCTCCTCCACGCAGATCCCCTTTTTACCAGTAGCTAGGCAGTCACACTCACAAACTGCCTAGGTGCCGTTTAATCCCATCAACGGCCAAGATCCAGAGACTATAACACAAAGCTTCTGTAAGAGAGCAACACAGAGTCTCCTGCCCTTGCGCCTGGCTGTCTTCACCAGGGTCCCTCGAGGGGGGCAGGTTGAGTTTTCTCCTCACCCCGAGCAGAGCCATGGCAGACAAAGACCTTCTGAACCCAGACACAACAGTGCTCAAGGCCACTCTCCACATGCTCAGATGAGCCTCACGCATGAAGGAACTAGCAGAGGAAACCAGGTGTGTTGGACCCAGGGCTGAGATCTCCAAGCCTGCTCAGATCAGGACTTGGGCCTCCTCCATCCAGATCCTCCTTTTTCCAGTAGCTAGGCAGTCACACCCACAAATTACGCCCCCCCACCCACCCCCTTGTGCGCCATGTAATTCCATCAACGGCCAAGATCCAGAGACTATAAAACAAAGCTCCCGGAAACTTATGGCCACTTGACCTCTTATTGTCTTAGAGAACCCAGCAAGCTACTGAGAGTATCCTGCCCGCACAGCAGAGCCTGGAAAGTTCCCCATGGTGTATTCAATATGCCAAAAACAGTAACAAAAGAAAAGAGAGAACAAAAGGGAATGCCCTGCCACAGGGTGGGGGTGGTGGGAGGGATACTAGAATCATTTGTGGTGGAGAATGGGCACTGGTAGAGGGATGGGTACTCGAACATTGTATGACTGAAATGCAAGCATGAAAGTTTTAAAGTATGTAACTGTGCCCCACGGTGATGCACGAATAAAAAAAAAAACAAAACAGTAACAATGATGGGTCTCATTCCCCTGACCCTGAAAGAGAGGTTGGGAAGGACAAGTAGAGAGGCTGCTAATGGAGATGTTACTGGTACCTGCTTGTGCAAATTGATGAACAGTGAGATGACAGTGATACAGTGATACTATTACCAATGTCTGGCATACAGTACATATTGAATAAATATAACAAAGTGGTAAAAATAGAACTATCTGAGGTCAAATCCCACTGTATCTCAGTATCCTCACCTGTAATGTGAGTATAATAAAATGGCCAGTACTATAAGATATTAAATAAAGGGGGGAAATACCCAACAACTAAAACAATATTTATTAGAGGAATAGAAATAATATCTAACTCCTGATTGGAAAGAGGGAGAGAAGGCATTTTCTATCTTGGGTCTACATTATTCCTTCACATTCGGGGCATACACTTAACCTCAGTGCTATGTTGGGGTGACAGTTCTCCTACCCAAGTTCTCACAATGTATACATCTCATTTGGCCCCCACCAGGAGTGATCCCTGAACACAGAATCCGGAGTAAGCCTTGAGTACTGCCTGGTGTGCCTCTGAAACAAACAAACAAAATTAATAAAAAACAAACAGAAAGAGTAACAGTAAACTGACAAGTCTATAGTTACCCTTTTCCCACT
Source organism: Sorex araneus (assembly GCF_027595985.1). Lineage (NCBI taxonomy): Eukaryota > Metazoa > Chordata > Mammalia > Eulipotyphla > Soricidae > Sorex > Sorex araneus. Next base: position 17,357,714 of record NC_073307.1, on the reverse strand, counting down.
TAAAGGGCGATATTAAGATAATTATTCACCAAAGTTCATCTTTTTTACCACACATGTTCTTCCAATGTTTTTTTTTTGTTGAAAAAGTTTGATTCATTGAAACACATAATGAATTTATTATCAACATGGGGTCTTACATATTGAATTTGTTTGCCTTTTTCCACTTGTTTCTTCTGAGGAATAGTGGGAACTAGGAATGCGTTAGTGTTGTTTGGTAGACTCTTCAGTTTCTCTAGTATATTCTTTTACTGGGTAATAATCATGTAGTTAGACTTTACAAACATCCTACTCTAAAGAGATTCACCAGTGATTTAACCCTCAATTGGAATAATTTTTGCCACTCTGTGACCTTAAGAGACCATTGGAGAACCTAAGATCTCCAAATGGACAAATCTGGTTTTCAGCTTACACATAGTTGGTGTTTTTTTTTTTCAATTCTCATTTCTGGTACTTTCTTTACATTATTTGCTCTTATTTCTGCATGCGTGATTCCCCACCTATCACAAATGCATGTTGATTTTCTAAAACCTATATTATGATTTAAATCTCTTACTGCTTCTCAGAAAGAATGACTTTATAATCCTGAATGCAAGTATAAGATTCTCAGAGAAAGGACAGAGGTGGAGTGTTTTGACATTTTGTTGCCAGTGAAGGTGAAATAACATTATATGCACAATTATATCATAAATATTAACAGTCTTGTAATAATGTTATCTAAATTACAATAACTATTAACTAAATAAATTACCAGAAAAATGCCCTTTATGCCCAACTTAAGTCATACAACACCCCTCCATCAATCAATTGTGACAGGTAAAATACATTGAAAATATGTAGAGTGTTGGTATGAAAATGATAGAAAATAAAATGATGTCTTCCTACATGTTTAAGTAAGGCCTGCAATACCTCCACCCTTTATACACTAGAAATAAAACAAGAAATGATAAAAATGGCCTATGGGGTTTTGTTATAAAATCTATCATGGGAAGCACCCAAATTCTGAGCTTCTTTCCCCTGTGTGATGAAAGTTAGTTCATGGTATTGATTTAAAAAATCTGACATGTTCTGATAGGTCTTTCTTCTCCCCTTCTTTCTCTAAATTTTTGGAGGAATGAGATACTGCTAAGGAAAGAAAGAAAATTAAGGCCCTGCTGGAATTGTTATCAAAAGAACAAATGTTATACTATTAGCATCCACTGTATTTTTTCCCTTAAATATTCCCTTCCTGGTATTTCCCAATTTTTATAAAGGAAGAACTTTAAAATAAGAATAAAAATAAATAAATGAATAAAATTAAATTAAAATAAATAAAATTAAAAAAAGAAGATTAATCTTAAATGGCAGGTGCCTGGGATGTCAGACATCAAGAGGTAGGTGGCAAGGATCTTGGAAAGTAAAGTACTAACTCATTCATCTATTCTGTAAATCAAATCACAATTGGACAGTAAAAGTAAGGGAACATTACACAGGAAGATTTTAGTGAATGTTTCACATTAATGCTATTTCACTATATCTTCTGGGTGAATTGTCATACTATCTCATATTAAAACATCACATCAAATACAACATAACCTGCATTTTATACCTGAATATACATAAGTACCTTATAGTTGTGAGATAAAGTAAAATGGATTGATTTGTATGTCTGTGCTGTAGGAGGTGATATTTATGGAATCAAACTTATTTTGAGTTTGTCTTTACTGTTGATTTAGAATCAGGGATTTGGCATTTTCATTATTGAATTAGAAGCTGACATATTAAAAAAACATCAAGTACAACAATTGTATCCTCTAGCAAAAAATATAATGGAAATTATGTCTTATTATTATAAAAGACATTCACCAGTTTTATGTACAATTGAGCATTCTTGACTCAGCATTACCTTTTTGTTCAATCCCTATAAAAATCCAAGTTTCTCATATCATCTTTGGAAATACTTTGGATTCTTGTCAAGCTATGATGTATTAAACTTATTCTTGTATTCTCCTGTGAATGCATAAAGCATCAATAAATGCTCACTGTTTGCATAAATACAATGTCTTAACAGTTTAACAGAAATGACTCAGTTCCTTTGGGTTTTTAAGTCTCATTTCTGATGTCCTTTCTAATCCCTTGTCAGTTTTCTCTGAACCCCTCCCCAGGTATTTTAATTAAGTGAAGTCCTGAGAAATCAGCATTTTAAAAATTATGCATATGCTCCTATTGCTTTACTATATTTTAGTTATCGTCTTGATTTAAACAAGTAATATTAATATAAGAATTAGAAAATGTGCTTCACCGGATCATTTAATAATAGAAACTATTAAACACTAATTAACCAGCACTTTGCTATATGTCTTACATATACATTGTGCCTTTTAATTTTACCTAATCATTATCCAAACCATAGAAATTACAAAAGGGTGTCTTCATAGCCAAAATCAGAAAACAACCTGAGTGCCCAAGAAAAGACAAATGGATGAAGAAACTATGACACATCTACACATGGAATACAATGGAGCTGTCAAAAAAAATGAAGTCATGAAATTTGCCTATAAGTGGACGGACAATGGAGAGTATCATGCTGAACTAAATGAGTCAAAAAAAGAGGGACAGATGTAGAATGACTGCATTCACTTGTGGTATGTAAATATAAGTATATATATACATACATATATATTAGAAGAAGACTGGAGCGATAGCACAGCGGGTAGGGTGTTTGCCTTCCACATGGTGGACCCGGGTTTGATTCCTCTGTCCCTCTTGGAGACCCCGGCAAGCTACCAAGAGTATCTCTCCCACACGGCAGAGCTTGGCAAGCTACCCGTGGCATATCAAATATGCCAAAAACAGTAACAAAAAGTGTCACAGTGGAGACGTTACTGGTGTCCACTCAAACAAATCGATGAGCAACGAGATGACAGTGATACAGTGATATTAGAAGACTCATATCCATGGCCAGGGACTACGAGGACTGGTTAGTGGTTGGAACTAACCGCAGATGTGTGTGGGGATGAGGGAAGGTAAGATAGAAAAGAGACCAGTATGACAATAATAGCAAGGAATGATCACACTGGACAGGATCTGAGTGTTAAAGCAGGTAAAGAGATACTCTTGATAACCTCTCAGTAACAATATGCAAACCACAATGTCCAAAGGATAGAGAGAGAAAGAGAGAGAGAAGAAAAGCACCTGCCATGGAGGCAGGCATGATGGGATGATGGGATGGGAGGAAAACTGGGGACACTGGCGCTGGGAAATGTACACTGATGGAGGGATGGTGTTGGAATACTGTATGACTGAAATCCAATCATAAACAGCTTTGTAAGGGTCTATCACAGTGATTCAACAAAAAGTAAAAAAAAGAAGGTGTCTTGTAGCTATATTAGTTGGGTTCCCCCCCCCTTTTCAATACTACCAGGCTAGATATTAGAATATAAGAAAGAATGTCTTATAAAGCAATGACCTGGTTGAAGCATAATATAAGCATTTATTAGGGGGGTTTATTAGCACTAAAACCTGGGAGACACAGATTCTAAAAGCCGTTGAGTTATGTTTTGAGTTGCTTGAATGGGGTATGGTGTATATAGGCAAAAGAAAAGGCAAGAATGTTCTCCCTTTCCTCAGTTCTCCAAATTAGGTTTTTATGACACTGAGTGGTAACCCAGTACTACAACTGACAACTCAGAACACAAACTAGACCAAAATTTAGTTAAATTAAGGTTGCTACAGTAACGTGCAAATCAGGAGAAAAGTTAGTTGAGTTTCTCCATCCTCCATGGTGTGTGATTGGCTGGCTTTGTTTCAGCTCCTCCCACAGATGGATGTATCTGAGCTTGCTTAGACATCCCTGGGACCTGATTCTCAACCGCTTCCTGACTGTTTTAGTTATCCAGACTCAAATGAGCACCAAATGTTTCTTACTTTTGTTGATTACAAAGAAAATAATAACAACGGCTGATCTTAATCAAGCTCATTCTCTGCCAAGGTCAGCGCTAAGGAATTTACTCTTTGCCTCACATTAAAATTCTATTATTTTTGCATAATCCATTAGTTTATTAATGTATCCCAACAGCATTTGTCAAACTTCCAAAATTTTCTAATTACTGCCCTAGAAATACTAGGAACAATATCTTAACTTTAAAAAACTTATCCTTCTAGTGAAATGCAAACACAAAAGTTCATAAGTTTGTAACTGTACATCACAGTGATTCTCTAATAAAAAAAAAATTAAAGAAAACTTCCCTTAAAAAAAACTTACCCTTCTTGGGGCCAGAGCGATAGCACAGCGGGTAGGGCGTTTGCCTTGCACGCGGCCGACCCGGGTTCGATCCCTGGCATCCCATATGGTCCCCCAAGCACTGCCAGGAGTAATTCCTGAGTGCAAAGCCAGGAGTAACCCCTGAGCATCGCTGAGTGTGACCCAAAAAGCAAAAAAAAAAAAAAAAAAAAAAAAAAAAAACCTTACCCTTCTTAAAAATCCAGGGAATTATCTATTATTCAAAAATTGCCTTTTATCCAAATATTGTTGGGGAAAAAAAATCCCTGACCAATTAAAAGTGCTTCTACTCTATACTACAACTACAGCCTAGGATTATAACGTCCAAAGCCAATGACCTGGAATAGCTAGCACCGGACCTCTCACATGCAGTTCTTGTACTATACCTCTAATAATCATCACCAACCAAAAATCATTGATTTTGAGAGAAGGCTTGCAAGCAGTGTTTAGGAGACCTGGGGATCACTCCCAGTGACTCTTGGCCAATGTGACCAAGTGTTTCAAAGCAACATCCTGAGGAAGTGTGACGTTGGGGACCACGTGATGCTGAGAGTCAAACGAAGTTTGTCCACATGCAAAGCAGCTTCTTTTTCTTTCTTCTTTTTTAAGAACTATTTTTGGGGTCACATACCTGGGTATACTCTATACTTGCTTCTGGCTGTGTGCCCCGGGGTCACTCTTGACTATGTTCAGAGTACCCTGTGGGATGATGGAGACCCAAATGAAGTTGTCTAGGTGCAAGGCAAAGGACTTACCCTTGGTACTATCTCTCCAGTCAAGACAACTTCTTTATCACTGTGGTATCTCTCAGCCATCCTAGAGATCCCTCCCGTTTTGGTTTTTTTTTTCTTTCTAAATTTTGTTTTTATAGTCATACCAAATGGTGCTCAGGGATTATTCCTAGTTTAGATATCACTTATGGTGATTTTCAGGGAACCATTTATGGTACTGGGAATTGATAAGAACTTGGGTAAGCTATATGCAAGGCAAGTACCCAATTTCCTATGTCATCTCTTCAGCTCCATGAACATTTTTAAGAAATTATTTTCACTACTTTCTCTAAAACTGTTTGAGTGTTTTCTCATGGGTTTTTTCCAAAGATCCAGATTAAATCTTTTTTATCATAAAAAAAGTAGTTACAGGGTACAGGAATCTAAAGCTTCCAAGGATTCATGATTCATGAGTAGAATGAAAATCTTTGAACTTGGGTGGGGAAATTTTATCAGTATTTTCATTAATGCTTTTATAAAATTAATCATTCCTTTAATTATGCATGTTTATAACAAACTGCTACTTATTAGCATAACTTTGAATTTTCCATCAATGCAAATATCAGGTATTTTTACATTATATTAGTAATTTTAGTTACCTATGAATATCGTTTATATCTCACACATTTTACTATGATGTTTTTAGACATGTTTCTAGAGCATCTTATTTAATGCATAAAGAACCACATACATTTTACATTGCACATATTTTTCAAGTGATCTGGTAAACTGTTTCATGTAATTTACTTCTTTGTAATTCAGCACTCTTAAAAATTGAAAAATGCTTTTCTTAGAAGAAAACATATAGATTCCAGTATATTCAATCTATGTATCATTTTCTATGCACTTAGCGCCATGCTATATGACATGCAACATAAAGAAATATCACCCCTTGACTTAAGAAAAGAAATGCTTTTAGGGGTTGGAGAGATTGTACAGCAAGTTAGGCAATTGCTTTGCACATGATTTGATCCCAGGCACTCCATATGGTTATTCAAGCCCTGCTAGGAGTGATTCCTGAGAGCAAACCCACAGTAAGCCCTGAACACCACTGGACATAACCCCCCCAATAGAAATGCTTCTAATCTTAAAGCAATGTCATGACTATCCAAATTAATTAATATTACCGTGTACAACAAACTTGACAGTACACAAATTTCAGACTACAAGAAGTTTTTTTTTTTCTATCTAACACTTAATTCCTATGAGCCTCTCTACACCCAGAAACAGAAATCTAGCACCATTCAATTCAGGGTGTAGTTAGTCCTCCTTTGACGAGTAGAATCTGACTTCTTTTTTCATGTTTTATTTATTTTTTAAATTCTTTTTATTAGTGAATCACCGTGACGTACAGTTACAGACTTATAAACTTCCATATTTGTATTTCAGTCATACAATGGTCAAGTATCCATCCCTCACCATTTTCCACCACCAATGGTCCCAGCATCCCTCCCACCACCTCCACTCTGTCCCCACCCCCCCACCCCCCGCCACCCCACCTTTGTAGCAGGGCATTCCCTTTTGCTCTCTCTCCTTTTGGGTCTGACTTCTTTTTTAAAAACTTATTAATTTTTTCAATAGAATCACAGTAAGGAAAACAGTTGCAAAGTAATTGGGTTTCATTCTAGAATCTGACTTCTAGAAAGCCCAGTATAACTGAGGGATTTGCGGCATAGAAAATCCCTAAGTTCCTCAGAGCAGGCTGATCTCAGCCCTCTCTAACACAAGGGGTACTTGTTTCTGGCCTACAAATGCTTTGATCCTGTGTCCATATGGCACCGAGCCCTGCCAACATTCTGGTCTTCTTGAACCATGTATTATACCTTTGTCTTTTTTGTTTATTTTTTATTTTTTAATTTTTTTATTAGAGAATCACTGTGAGATAGTTACAAACTTACGAACTTTTGTGTTTGCATTTCACTCATACAGTGATCGTTTACCCATCCCTCCACCAGTGCCCATTCTCCTCCACCAAAGTTCCCAGTATCCCTCTCACCATCCCCACCCCATCCCCCACCACCCCACCCTGCCTCTGCAGCAAGATATTCCCTTTTGTTCTCTCTCCTTTTGAGTGTTGTAGTTTGCTTATACCTTTGTCTTAGGTCTATGTTCCTAGAACCACTGAGGATCTATTTCAATCAGGGAGCTTTTCTTTTCCTAGGGTAAATTTGAGAAAATCCCTTCCTTACCCCAGCTTCACCAAACCTATTTGGTCATCCCCACTCATAGAGTTTCATGCACCTGGGGGTGATTTGGCTGTGAAAGAAACTAGAGCCATTTTCTCAGTTGAGACTAAGCCTAACGCTTCCTCTCTTCCCTTCATCTCCAGTCTACTTTTAATTTAAGCAACTGCATTCAGGAGGTTAGGAGGCTTTGTTCTTATCTTCTCTTTGCCCACAATTCTTATCACCAGGAGTGCAAAAACGTGATTTTGTTTTTTTTGTTTTTTTTTGTTTTTTTTTTTGCTTTTTGGGTCACACCCGGCGATGCACAGGGGTCACTCCTGGCTCTGTACTCAGGAATTACCCCTGGCCATGCTCAGGGGACCATATGGGATGCTGGGATTTGAACCCGGGTCGGCCGCGTGCAAGGCAAACGCCCCACCCGCTGTGCTATCTCTCCAGCCCCGCAAAAACGTGATTTTTATGATTCAAAAGCCTCAACACCACATCTTCTCCTCCTGCAAGTCATCCCATTTTAGGGAAATGTCATGAAATTTCCAGGAAATTCATCAGAAAATTAAAAAGAAAAAATAGTCCGTTTAGTTAAAAACATTTCTCCACAAATGCATACAAATTTACATGTTATACACATGAACTATAGTAAATAAAAGTTAATCTATCAATCAATTCTTACACTCATTGAGAAATTCCATAATGGAGAACTGAAATAGTAAGGAAGAGCTGTGGCAATGTTGTGCTTAGGAAAGCTCACTGAAGGGTCAGTTGATTCCTGTGCACAGTGCTCTCACTTCACGGTAGTCAAAATGGTCACTGTCATCCTGTTGTTCATCGATATACTCGAGCGGGCACTAGTAACAACTCTATTATACTCAGCCCTGAGATTTTAGCAGTCTCTCCTTACTTGTCTTTCCCAATGATTGGAGGCTCTTTCAGGGTCAGGGGAATGAGACCTATTGTTACTGTTGCAACTGTTACCTATTGTTATTGTTATTGAGTCAAAATGGTGACTCCAGAAAACAAAGATGATTCCCCCAGTGCCTGGTCATGGGTCTCAGGAGGCCCGCAGACTGTATATTAACCTCTGCTATGCTTCTACAGTACTTTGAGCAAACACCTGTTTTATTTATTTATTTGTTTACAATTTTTATATATTTTATTTTCATAAAGTAGTTCACAATACTTCATTGCAAATAATATTCAAACACCAATCCCACCACCAAGGCACCTTCCCACAACAATAAGAGGGAAGTGTGTGAAGGTTGTTGTATTTCATTCTGGAGGCATTTAAGTCCCTATATAAGAGAATAAAAGCAAGTATGTTAAAACCAAACATACGTTTGCTACTTTTGGTATGTAAGTGGGCTAGAGTATAAGAAGCAGGAAATTCTGTATTGCTCTCTTCCAGGAGCTTTGGTTTATAGTCTCTGGATCTCAGCAGTTGATGAGATTATATGGCACCAGGGGCAGTTTGTGGGTGTGACTGCCAAGCTACTGGAAAACTGGGGAGCTGGGGGGAGGAGGCCTAGTCCTGATCCAAGCGGGCTTGGAGATCTCAGTTATGGGTCCTGCATACCTGGGTTTTTCTGCTGGTTCCCACTTGGGTGAGGCTCAACTGAGTGTGTGGAGGAAAACACCTGTTTTAAATCAAGGAAAATTAGAGTGAGACAGTAAAGAGCAAAGAAGAGGAAGATTTTTCTGCCGAAGTAGAGTTGAGGTTCTTGTGGGATGAGATCTGAGGGCAGGAAAACAAGGCAAGTGTTTGGCAGAAAACAATAATGAGCCGCCTATACAGGGTAGACGTTAAGCAGAACTCCTGCACACTCCCAACAGCTCCCAGTCACATCTGGGCTGGCAGGAGAAAGGCAGCATCTTCCCCGGAAACGGTTACCACCTCCCTCTGCTGCAGACACGAGGATCCCATTTGGCTTTCCAGCTTCTTGTTAGATCTGTTTTCTTTGCGATCTGGGTGGCCAGGTCAGGGGTGCGACGTTGTACCTGAGCTGTTCATCTTTCAACCTTATGTGGTCAACTTCATGGAGGGTTGCAACCGCGCTTGACACATCCCCAGGGCCCTTCACCCCACACAGAAATTGGCACAGCGGCTCTGCTCAGCCTCTGCCCAACACTGACTGAGCATTCCCTCTGGGCCAAGAACTCGGTTAATACTTGAAATGGACTGTTCGAGTTCATCTCCACCAGCCCCTTTGAGGTACAGACAGTACACGAGAGAAAACACCAACATCGCCTCAGTTCACGCACCTGGGCAGGGACAGAGCCAAGATTTGAGTCAGGAGTGACTGACTCCCCAGGTCCGGCTCAACAGCTGCACAGCTGCAGCACTAAAGGAAGTCTCAGAAGCTCTCGCCCTCACTCGGCCTCAGGAAGCTGTCTCCGGATGTCCAGGACAGCCATACCTCAAGCTGAGGTGAACTGTAGGGTTTGTGTTTCCAGGGATGCAAGACCCACAAGGATATTTGGAAACAAAAAAGTGCAGAGGTGGAAATCTGAGTGGGGTTTTTTTTTTTTTTTGGTCAAAGGTTAAATTCTGGAATAGTTTTATTTATCTTTTCCACAGGTCCAAAGGGAGTTCCATGTCCAATAGTAAGAAAACCTCTTATTCAGCAACATCAAGGGATGCCCACTCTCTCTGCATGGTTTATCCTTAAAACTCCTTAGGCCTGAGTGTTCCCTTTCTGTACATTGTGATTGCAGTTATAGTTGTGATTCTCTCTGCGAGACTCCATTTATGGAGAATTGGCAGTTACTAAGACTTTGAGAACACAAAGTTGTATTTGTACTTTTTTTTTTCAGTAGTCTGAGACTAAGCCTGCAAGTCTGTTTGCTGAAAGTGCATGCAGTGATTCTAGGGGTCAGTTTAGTTTAGGGAACTCTGTCCACTGTCCACATGATGTTCGTTCCCTTCTGATGGCATTCTCCATTTACAGGATTTAATACCTGAGTAGTACCAGATGGGTTTAGGATGCTGTGATCTGTTAAAAAATGTTTAGCGGACTAGTAATGGGGACAAGGCAAGCTCTATGACAATACTGATTTAACTGATAGGTATAAGGAGATCTCTTCCAAATCTATGGTCTGGTTGTTTGAAGCTTGAAAAGCAGTATTCAAGTGTCGGTGCAAGAAAAACAGATTTTATTCCAGTATAAGCAATTTGAGATAATGGTATCCAATAAAAACACCTTACTCTCCCGCTGGGGCTCCCTCTGGGATTTATATAGGGCTTGTTGAGAAAGTGAGCTAAAATGAAAAAGGGAAAATGGGACAACAGGATGGGAAAGAATCTAGTCACTTGGCTGGCTGTGCAGATGGCATCAGTGGGTTGACGATGATGTTGGTCTGCTTCTGGTAAAAGCCTAAAAGTAACAATATCTGGGAGCCTGAGTTACAGGCTTCAGCTAAGTCTCTCTGGGGGACTGATATTGGCTGTCTTGCTTTTGCCACTGACTGCAGAACTCATGGTTTAATACAAAGCACAAAATGTATGAAATATTCCTCATGTTAAGAGGAAGGTCAGTAGGGAGTAAGAAGCTGTAAGAATAAACATGGAAAACAGGATGGTCTCTCTCCCTTCCTTCCTTGCTCTCTCTTACAATTCCCCACTGTCAGTACCCCCTTTCATCTCAATGGAAATTGGGGCACCACGTCTGGTCTTGCAACTTCCTGATCATCAGGAAGTAAGCTGGGATATTGAATGGAAAAGGTTGATGTGAGAGGAAAAAAATTAAGTCTTGGGTCATTTTTACATGGAATCTGGAACAAGAGGGATTTGTCTCTGGAGTTTCCTATTTTTCCCCTGCACATAAAATACATACCAGAATTAATTTACGTACCAATCACATTTGCCTGATCTGTATTTATTTCCTGTCTGTAGAAAGTGATGCCTTGATAACCAAGAAGTTCTCCAGGCTTAGCCAACAGAGCGTACATGGAACATAGAAAATGATACTCAATGACATCAATTTGATGTCTTGTTTGCAAACCTGGGACATTATAATTTTGTAGTTTCTGGTAGCCTTCTTTTCTTATTGTAGAGAGTAATGACATTAGAAATAAATGAGGTGCTCAAAGTAAACCTCCCCCCCACCCCCCACCCCTCCCAGCCCCCACCCCGCATGTGTAGCTGATAAATTTCACTTTTCTTTCTCTTTACTTTGATTACATTCAATATTTCAAAAAAACTCACTATTATTGTTTGGAGTAGTTTCCCCCCCCCCCAAAGTCTGACCTGCTGGAATGGAAGCATTTGATAATTTATTTTCCATTGCGAGAATGAAGAGATATGAGGTCGTGTGGCCACAATAGCGGCTGCGAGGTTTTAGATTTCTGTATTTTAATAACTGAGTCCAGAGAAATTTCTGACAGAATTTGCATCATTGCTAGCTCGTACCTCTCTGCTGCATTATATTCCACATATGAGTGCAATCTTTCTATGTCTGTCTCTTTCTTTCTGACTCATTTCACTCAACATGATACTTTCCATGTTGATACACTTAAATGAAAATTTCATGACTTCATCTTTTCTAACAGCTCCATAGTATTCCATTGTGTAAACGTACCAAAGTTTCTTTAACCAGTCATCTGTTTTTGGGCACTCCGTTTTTTTTCCAGATTGTGGCTATTATAAACAGTGCTGCAATGAACATAGAAATGCAAATGTCATTTCTACTATATCTTTTTGCCTCTCCAGGATATATTCCCAGGAGTGGTATTGCTGGGTCAAATGGAAGCTCAATTTCTAATTTTTTGAGAATTTTCCATATTGTTTTCCAAAAGGGCTGAACAAGTCGGCATTTCCACCAGCAGTGAAGAAGAGTCCCTTTCTCCCCACATCCATGCCAACACCAGTTGCTTTTGTTTTCTGGGATGTGGGCCAGTCTCTGTGGTGTGAGATGATATCTCATTGTTGTTTTGATCTGCAACTCCCTGATGATTAGTGATGTCGAGCATTTTCTCCTGTGCCTCTCAGCCATTCGGATTTCTTCTTTGGGAAAGTTTCTGTTCATTTCATCACCCCATTTTTTGATCAGGTCGGCAGTTTTCTTCTTGTGGAGTTCAACCAGTGCCTTGTATATCCTTGATATCAACCCCTTATCAGATGGGTATTGGGTAAATATCCTTTCTCATTCTGTAGGCTGTCTTTGTACTTCGGTCACTGTATCTTTTGAGGTGCAGAAGCTTCTTAGTTTAAGGTTTGAGCATTGTGTAACTACTGAGACTTGAGCCTGAAAGCTTTGTAACTTTCCACATGGTGATTCAATAAAAAAAATAAAGCAAGAAAGAAAGAAATGAGGTGTATTCACATCACAAAAATCATGAATAAATCTATAAGTGTTATGCATGAAACCCTATCAATCATGGTACCATAAACCATAGTGCCAAAAAGATTTTTTTGTCTATTTGATTTTGTTTGGGGCGGGGGTGGGGGAGTTTGACACCACACCCAGAGATACTCAGTGGTAACTTCTGGCTCTGCACTCAGGAATTACTCCTGGTGTTACTCGGGGCAACATACGGGATGCTGGGATCAAACCCACATTTGCTGTGTGCAAGGCAAACGCCCTACCTGCTGTACTATCACTCTGGCCCCAAAAGTTATTTTTTTAATTAAAAAAGCACCTCTCCTAGAGGCAAACTGGTGGGTGGGAGGCAAATGGAGAGGGGAGGATGGGTGAGGGACATTAGTGGAGAGCAGGGGATACTAGTAAAGGGATTTGTGTTGAAATATTGTGTTCCCCAAATCCAATCATGAATAAGTTTGCAATTCACAGTGACCAAAAACTAAAAAAAAAATTTTTTAAAGAAATTAAATATTTTCAAAACTAAAAGAAAAAAGCCTAAACCATGACACTTAAACAAGGCTGAGTTACACTGAAATTAATTTTATATCAAAGACATTTAATAATATCTGCACCAAAGACATTTAATAGAAGATATTTATTATAAAAAGATAAAAATAGGATTGCAAATTTGAGCTATATGTAAGTAGAAAATATATAGGAACGGAAACTCTCCAAACTAGTAAACCTATGATCAAGAGCATGGCATTAGGGTTTCAAAGGAAAATAATGTAGGCTGTTATTGTATGTATATTGTATATGTACATATACATATACAATGCATAGTTGTATGTATCTATGTATATGTATATATACATATACATAGGAAATCTGGAAATCGCCAAAGGTAGGAGGTAATGTGAAGCTATAGAAACCTCCATTCAGTACTCGTGGAAATTACCAAACCTACAGCTTTGAGGGAATATTTTTAGCTCTGTGTGATCAGAGCTAAAAATTTTAGACTTCACAAGACACAGAACCAGTGACCCAGCACTACTGCTCTGGCATTTACATACATGTAGATTTTTATCCCAGGACCACAAAAGGACATCTTGTAGGTCTTCATAGAAATATTGTCTGCAGTGGCAGAGATTGGAAGATACCTGATAAGGGGGCTGGAGAGATTGTACAGTGGTAAGGCATTTGTCTTGCAGAGCCAGGAGTAAGCCCTGAGCTCTGCCAGGAACAGCCAAACCCAAGCACCCAAATAAATGGAACTGATTATATAAGGAGGAATTATTTATACACTTTTATATTTATGCCCTCAAAGTGAGAAAAAGAATAGAATTCATAATTCTATTTGCATAAATTAAAAATGCATGCACACAAAAGAATTTATATTTTGAAAGGACATTTTCAAATAAAAGCATATGGATATTTCATAATGAATTCCCCAAAAAGATACTGACTTTATGTATGTCCAACCGGAAAGCAGACTAATGAATATCAAATGACTTTGACAAGTACAATGAAAGAAACAAACAAGCAACCCTCAGACTGAGAGAACTTCTAGCAGGACTGCAAAGTAGGTCAGGGGAGACTTCTTTGAGGAAGCGGTAGTTTCTTTTTAAAAGGACCTCGGGCTAGTATTTGGTTGAGTGGTTGTGGGAGAGTAGCTGGTGACCGGCAAAAGCCAAGAGAAAAGGACTAAAGGACACAGAGGTCAGATGCTCAAGGAACTGAAAAAAGTCACATGAGGTTGAACCAGGAAGATTCAAATTCTCTTTTCTGGAGAATTTCTGAGTTGGGGCTTTGCTGTAGGCAAAGATGGGAAACAAAATCTGGACAGGCAGGCCACAGGTTGGGCGATAACTGGGGTTTATTCATCTAGCAAGCCGGAGGCTGCTCCCCTAGAAGCAATTTAATCATGCCAAATAATTAGTCTGCACTGTAAAATCCATCCTCTCTAGTTTGCAGTCATTAGCAGAAGAAAGGAAAGCACTTCATCTTTGTAAAGTGCCTTTGTTTTGCAAAAATTACAGTGCATTTAGGAATGGAGTGATAGCAGGGGCTGGAGTGATAGCGCAGCAGGTAGGGCATTTGCCTTGCAAGAGGCTGACCCACGTACCTCCACCCCTCTTGCCCCTCTCAGAGAGCCCGGCAAGCTACTGAGAGCAGACCCACACATCAGACCCTGGCAAGCTCCCTGTGGCGTATTCGATATGCAAAAAACAGTAACAACAAGTCCCACAATGGAGACGTTACTGGTGCCCGCTCAAGCAAACCGATGAGCAACGGGATGCCAGTGACAGTGACAGTGCATTTAGGAGAAACAGGCCTGTAATATCAATATGAGGGTTCCCCCCCCACCACCACCCTGTGTGGAAATTTTACATTCACTTGCAGCCTAAAATTTTAAACTAGGCATGTGTCCCTAATTGGAAAAAAAAGGGGCCTGTGTGGGTAAGAAATCAAACTTTAAGATCTTAAGATCGAACAGCCCTGACCTGACCCCACTCACATTGCACCCTGGTGCTGTTGCCCAAAGGTGCTCAACTGTACCTGAAAGAAGGAGAAAAGAATCCAATTCCTTTTTAAACTAAAATTTTGAATGGAATGGGTAAGACTGATTCTGACCCAAAGGCCCAATAGAAGATAGTTATAATGAGCACAGAATCAGGAGTAACTCCTGAGCATCACCAAGTGTGGCCCCCCAAACAAAAAGCAAACAAACAAAAAAGGGATACAGAGTGGTGACTGGTGACAGCTCTATTACTCCTTTTTTTTCTCTCTCTCTTTTCCTTTTTTTCTTCTTTTTTCTTCCCCCCACACCACCTCCCCACCCCCTCTCATCTCTCTGACACACTGCGAAACCATAGATTAGAAATAAATAAAGGAAATTTATCCAAATGCTGGCTATAATTACATGTGAAAGGTAAATCTGTGCGGTGCACCTAATTTATATTTTTCTTTGTAACTTTGGATTTTCTGTAATGCTCTAAAATAAATCTTTAAAACATATTTTAATGTATGTTTCTATCATTTCTATGTCATTTTCTTTTTTTTTAATTTTAAAAGCTATGTATAAAAACGGGAAGAGAATGTTGTTTCCATCCAAACATCTTGGTTACTTTCTTTTATGGGGATAAATCACATGTATATGCTCCTGATGGCCAATAGTTATGTTTCATCGGAAGGGCTGCTCTGGGATATTCAAAGAGAGATCTGGAGCACAGAGGAGGTGAAATTGGAAACTAGAGTTTCCATGACTGACAAAACAAGTTATGTGGGCCCGCACCTGCATATAAGGCAGAGGTAAGGCCTAGCAGAGCAAAGGGCATGAGCAAAGAGGCAGCAAGCAGAATCCAAGGAGAAAACTGGGCACTGAACATTCTCCCATGATGGGGATTTGGGGAATTATTGAGAATGTCAATGTCTAGATCTTCATGTTAACTATGAGTAGGAAATAGCTCTCAGGAACTAGGCCATATGATTGGGGCTGGGGTGATAATATAAAAAAGAGAGAGAAAACCGTTTTTTTGTGGATTTTATGTTCTAGGGAGGTATCCAATGATAGCCTGGGGCATTTTGACAGCATTTAATAGGCTGCAAGTCCTCAGTGTTGCAGATATTCAATCTGCACAGCAGTCCTTTTACAGATGTTAAACTTATTTGAGAACAACCGAGTTTAATAACTTGCCTAAGACTCTTTAGAGCTGGAATTATGCCACTTGTCTTCTGTATTTAGAAAACAAAGAAAATTGTTGACTACAGTGGCTATCAGGAAGGACTTTGGTTGCATATTTTGGTGGAGAAACTAGACTATATCCACTTTTGAAAAGTTGACTCTGGGAGGGCTTTATAGGAGTTCTAATTTAAAGTGAATCCTAAGAGACTAAAGGAGACATTTGCAAATTGAGTTGAATTCACCTTAAGACCTTTATATGACAATGGGCCTACACAAGATTCTTGAGGGTAAGGTGTATTGGTAGCAAAGCAAGCCCCAGCCCCCCAGAATACTGGCTAAATGAGTTAGGCCAGGACATGGAGATAAGGGCCTTATCTGAGATGTGCTCACATTTCCTCAAAAATATGCTAGAGGAATGGAAAACAAATTATCAAATGCTTCCTTTCCAGCAGGTCTGACTTTGGTGGGGGGAATCTCAAAACAATAATAGTGAGTTTTTTGTTGAAATATTGAGTGTAATCAAAGTAAAGAGAAAGTAAAGTGAAATTTATCAGCTACACAGGCGGAGTGGGGGGGCTGGGGTGGGGGTGGGGGGAGGTTTACTGTGGTTCTTGGTGGTAGAATATGTGCACTGGTGAAGGGATGGGTGTTTGAGCATTGTGTAACTGAGACTTAAGCCTGAAAGCTTTGTAACTTTCCATATGGTGATTCAATAAAAAATTTTTTTTTAAATATTCTAGAGGAGGCTGAAGAGATATTACAGCAGGTAGAGTGCTTTCCTTGCATCGAGTCAACCCGAGTTAGATTCCTGGCATCACATATAATCACCCAAACACTGCCAGGAGTAATTCCTGAGCACAGAATCAGGAGTTACTCCTAAGCATCACCAAGTGTGGCCCCCAAACCAAAAAGCAAACAAAAAAAAAACATGCTAGAAGAAAGTAATTTCTTAACTATAAGACCAGGAATGGTGTTTGCATAGTTGAAAAAGAAATGCAAAGAGATAAGCAGGGTTTTCACAGGAGCAAAGAGAAGGGAAGTTGTAATTTCTTCCTCCCCACTTTCCCCAAAGTCTCTTCTGCATAATATTCCACTAACAAGTTTCCTGATAGGCACTTATCACAGCTGGACTGAATATAATGTGCGATAGAATTAACCCATATCTGCAGTATTCCAAATCCACACCCACTACAGGCAACACTCTTTAATAAAAGCAAGAAAAGTGATCTTACTTTACAAAAAAGTTAACTTATTATTAAGTTGATAGAACTAGCAGTTAATTAAACTAACATTGCCCATTCATTAATGATTGTTGCAAGGTGAAAAGTTATTCTAACAACTTCTATTAGTCAAATGTCATCACGACTCCATAGCAGCTCTCCAAGTGGGACCCATTCCAAGCAATCACCTTGAACCTTTGATTGATAATAAGAACTCTAGGTACTTGAGGCCTTTGAGGATGCATCTCCCTTGATCCCATCTTTTCTTGTTGTTCAATGGACCCCTCTATAGGTGAATAATACCTGGTGAAAATTTTGGCAGGCTCTGCTGGGAGCCAAATATGTTTAAAGATTTCTCAGTCCAGAGTCTCCATTTCCCTCTGTCCTCTCCTTCTGCTCCTCCTCCTCACATCTCTTAAAGCATTCAGAATTCTTTAGTGACCCCACTAAGGTTTTACCAAGATGGCTCTTCACTTTCAGTTCAAAGACTTTCTTTAAGCTTTGCAGAGAATGATTTTTATTTATTATCTATTGCTGTATTATAAATTATATTGAAGCAGAGTGACTTAAAACAATAAATATTTCAGTGCTTCAATGGAATTCAGCTCAGGAATTTTGGAGCACATCAGCTGGGTGTTATGGATCAGAGACTTTCATGAGGTCACGTTGAAGATGTTGACAGGGACTGCAGTCACGTGGAGGCTAGACTGTGGCTTGTGGATCCTTACTTAAGATGTGTCACTCATGCGGCTTTTAGTAAAGAACCTCCACTCCTCAATGGCTGACAAGAGATTTGAGTATTGTATCACGTGGGCCTCTTCACGGGGTAGCTTGAGTGTCCTCATGAACAATCTGAGGAAGAATAACAGGCTTCATAGACTTTAGAACCTAACCTCAGAGTCATATGTCATCAGCTCTACAATATTTTAGTGGTTACACGAGTCAGCCCTTCTCAACATGGAGGAGGATTATCAAAGGCGTGTTGAAGCATGGATAATCCTGGAAGCCAAGTACCATACCAGTTATTCATGTTTGAATCGAAGGTGTGTAAGCACAAAGAAATCAAACTGGTCTGTCTGAAATGATACTCATCTGGTAGATTCCTTTCTCTTAGATGGTGCAATTAAAATACTCTATTTATTGATGAATTATCTATTTCAATTAATTATTAATTTCCCAGGTTATTATCAAGACTTATAAAATTTATTATGGGTAATAGTACTCTTGTATAGTATATTTTTATAGACTTAGCTTATGTCAATCTTTGTGGTAAACACTTTATTCACATTTGATCTCCACATTAATCCTACAAATCCTTCATAATCCTATGAACTTGTTAATATTAGTTCTGCTTTCCAGATAAGAAAAAAGTAGACCTAAAAAGAATCTTCCAACTTGCAAATAAGATAAAACATTTAACACCTCATAGAAGGAAACTGCCTGATGAATCTGAGAGACTTTTGAGAAATACACATTGAATCCATGGTTGAGTAGAAAGCAAAATCCTGCCTTTTGGAGAAAGCTATTTCAATTCTATAGAGCAACTGTTCATATGATCTTTTCTCCAAAACAGAAGACAAGAATTTCATCAGACATTTAAACCTATCTGTGCCTGTTTAAAAGGGCATAACAATTTAACTTGTTTCATAGAGTCTTATAAATAAACTTGTTACATCGGGTTGTGTACATGTAAATGAAAATGCCCAGTGCAATGTCTACTGGACATATCCCACGCACAGCTCCTATCTGTGAGAGCTACTATAACCATCATTCATGGCTTTTGTTTGGGTCTATTTGATCTGCTGTAACAAAGTTCCACAGACTTGATGTTTTTTTTTTTTAATTTTTTGTAATATTTAATTTTTTTTATTTTAATTTTTTATTTTTTATTGAATCACTATGTGGAACGTTACAAAGCTTTCAGGCTTAAGTCTCAGTTACACAATGCTCAAACACCCATCCCCTTCACCAGTGCACATATTCCACCACCAAGAACCTAAAATACTAAAATACAGAAATCCAAGACTTGGTGTTTTTAAAGAAACAAAAATTTAATTTTCAGAGTTCTAGGGACTGAAAACTCAAGATTAGGGTGCCAGCTGGGGTAGATGTGGGACCTTCTCCAGGTCTCAGACTTGTTGCTATGGCCTTATTTGGTGGAATGGACTCAGTAGTATCCTGAGTCTCTTAAAAAGATCACTAATTCGTGTCTTGAGAACTCCACCCTCAGTGACATAAGTACTCCTCAAATGGCCCTTTGCGGGTTCCATCACACTGGGGATTAATTAAGATTTTAGTATACAAATTTTTTTCTTTGCTGGGAGCTACACAGATTTTCAAGTGAAAGCACTGCTTTTGATTTATAAACTAGGAAATCAAGGGACTCAGCCATCACTCAGTGTCTTGATGGTAAGCTTAACCTGACTTCAACTCACAGCGTCTCCTCAGAACTCAACCCAATGAACAAGACGCAGCGTATTGTAAATAAGTCAACTTCTCCTTGATTCTTACATTAATCTTTCATTAAAAAGGTGGAGTGCGGGGCTGGAGCGACAGCATAGCGGGTTGGTCATTTGCCTTACACTCGACCAACCCGGGTTTGAATCCCAGCATCCCATATGGTCCCCTGAGCACCGCCAGGAGTAATTCCTGAGTGCAAAGCCAGGAGTAACCCCTGTGCATCACCGGGTGTGACCCAAAATGCAAAAAAAACAAAAAACAAAAGGTGGAGTGGGGTGTTGGAGATTAAGAGCAAGTGATGTTAGGATCCTCAGGGCAGGAAGTTAGATACACTTGTGATGGGTGTGGTGTTGAAATTGTGCGCACAAGAAACCATTATTAATAGTTTTAATAATGTTTTAATACAAATAGTTTGAAGCGACAGGATCTTAATATTTTTTTTTCAAATCAAAGGTTTGTCTACCCTTGTTTATATGAAGATGATTTCAGACAACTATATTTCAATTTTAGGTAATCATATTTTATAGTTATGTAATTAAGTTAAACATATTAGAGAAAGATAACTAAGGGATAAGACTGATTTACCTTAACATCCAATCTTGCTTACTATGAAGTAAGAATAAGCCTATTTAAGAGGAATAGGAAGCAAATAATAGAAGTGGTAGCATGCAACAATTACAAAAGGAAAGGGGAAGGAGGAACTTAATGCAACTGGGTGACACCAATTTAATACCTTGAGGATTACAGGGGGTTGACATTTCAGAATAGGTTTACTAGCCTTAATTATCAGTATCCTCTCCTCTGTTGTAACCTTAGTCTTGCTTTTTACAAACCCCACTCCATACCTCTCTTTCCATACTCACACTCACTGGCTTAGAAACCCTTTTCCATTTCTTCAGTTTGGATAACTCCTATTAATGTGTCACATTTTTGTTTGTTATCTCATTTAAACAGGAATATTCTTTTACTGTCCTCTAGTCTACCAAAATGTCCTCTTTACATCTCTATTTCCACATACTGCACTTTGAACAGAAATTAGGTGTTCCTGTGCCTCTCTATTTTACTTTTCTTGAGTTTCTCAAGGGCTGGGGCATGCCTTATTCATCTTGGCATCCCCACCACCACTGACAACGGTGCTTGGCAGAGGGCAGCGATGAATTACTCTTTACCTGGAGTGAGCTATGACCACAAGCTGAAAGAGAAGTAAAAACAACGTCTGTTCTCATTGACCCCTTGAAAGTGGCTGCCTGCCCAATGCTATTCTGATGCCCAAGAGTTATTCTGATGCATGCAAGAACTCACTGACTGGGAAATATTTCTCAGCTTGTCAATGTGGGCAAGGTCAGAGATATTGATGATGAAGAAAGAATAGCATGTGTTCATGCTCTAGTACTTGCAAACATCTATCCATTCAAACTATGACCTGATTCGAACTGATAACTTTTAATTGGTACAAAACTGGGGGGGGGGGTAGGGGAACCTCTCATATGCAAATGATTCCATCTGTGATTCTGTTAAACTGCCCTGGTTCACGAATGCCTTGCCAAGCTGCCACATTATCTCTTCTTCTTGACAATTAACATTTAACCCGGCAAATGAGGGGTAGGGGAACAATCACAGACTATGAAGTTATTATTTTAAAAAGGGAATGTTAAATAAAACACAAGCTGTGGGTTTATTAAGGTCCTAAAGTAATTGCCAGGAATTGTTATTCCCTCCAGTGTGATGAATCACTAGACTATGAACTTTGCATCAGGACAGAAGAGTGAAGTAGAATTGGATGAGGAAGTTTGGGTTCCGAATAATTTTGCTCTTGACCAGGGCTTCAAGCAAGGCAGTGAACCCACTTAGACTCTAGTTTCTTCCTCTTTGAACAAGAGACTTGCACTAGAATCCCCAAGCTTAATTCATCCAAATGGTTAATGAGTATTAACTGAACACTATATTCAGAGTAATGTTCTGGGTCTAAGTAGGTAGTAATTAGCAAAATAGGCAAATTTTTGTTCTCTTGGAACTTTAACTTTGGTAATGAAGGTACATGTTATGCATGGTTAGACCACGTACTTGTTCCAAGTGGAAGGGAAATGTCTCTTGAGCATGTATGATTGGAAGACCTTAGTATAATTCCAGAGGTATGGCAAGGCTCCCTCAAAAAGTGATGTTTGGTAGCTGGTGTTCAGTAGAGGATAGAAGTGGACACTTGAAAAACTAGGAATAATTTGAGGCTGGAAAACATACAATGGGTAAGTACTTTCCTTGCATGGTTCTTGGCACCATATAAGCTCCAATGAGAACTTCCAGTAGTGAGTCCTAAGCACAGAACCAGGAGTAAGCCTTGACCACAGATAAATATGGCCCCATAACAAACAAAAGAAGTAAAACTAATATGAGACTAAGTCACCACATGGGCTGGTGCTAGCGGAGCCTCTGTTCAGAATTCATGCAGGGCATTATAGGCCATAAGGTTAGCCTCCCTCAGTGGAAAAGGGAAGTGGATTCTACTAATCCACTTACATGAGTTGCCCATAGACTGTACATTCAATTCTATCTGTGGAGGTGACAGAAATGGAAGTAAACCATTTCCAGTAACCCTCACTAGGAAAACTTGTTTTTCTCTAAACTTATCCCCAAATTAAGATAAATTTTGGCTGACAAGATTAGAACTTGAATCCATCAGCATTAAAAATGAGGTGTTTCCATTTGAGGGTTCCTTGGAGTTATTACCTAATTCAGTACAAGCTAGTGAATCTCTTTGAAACATCTATATGGATGTGCTTATTTTTCATATTATTGCAATAATTCAGCAAAGAGAAAACTTTCAATACCTTTGCAAACCTCCCTAATGGGTTTACCACCCAAATATTCTCAGGAAATCATTTCTAGGAACAGACACAGAGAATGTTTTGAAGGAAGCCAGCACCTAGCCTCTATTTGGACTTCATAAAGCACATGTTCTTCATTTCTACATAGTTTTCTTTGAAAAGAAGCTAATAACTTCCATTTAGAAGTTCAAGTGAATTTAATCATGTGTCCCTTCCTTCGGAATAATTCTATACTTAATGTCTATTGTAGACTTAGAGGCTTTGTACTCTATTTTAAAACTAAAAAAGAAAACAGTCAGGAAAGAAATTGGTGATATTTATGGGGGAGTAGTTTGAGTTAAATATCATCTTAAGGATGCCAGTGTATACTTAACCATATATCACCTAAACATGAAAGCTTTTAGGAATCAGTTTTAGCAACGATTCCCTAAAAAATATTCTATGAGAGTTTCAGGTTAAAAAATATTCTAAAGAAATTAATTTTAGCTAATTAATTTAAAAATTCTCTACTGGAAGAGTAAAACTTCTTCATATCCCATTGAATAATATCACACATTGCTGCTGTTGCTGCTGCTACACCATGCACAAGCCACCCAAGCTTTGCACCTCAACTCTCCCCTGGGTCTGACTTAGGGTTTAGTACTAGTAATGTGGCATTATTATTACATTTGGCTACTTGAACCATATGATTTTTCAACCAAATGAGTACAATAAGCCAATGAAAGGCAATACCAAGTCTCTGTCCATTATTTTATGGCGAATTATTGGAAGTTATTGGGATTAGGTTACTAACAAAGATTAAAGCAAAGAGCCCCTGGACTCTGATGACTAGCTGGGCCAGAGAATCAGTCAGTCATCAATGATCCATGAAATTCTCCCAAACACTGAGGTAATGAGAGCTGCATACTTAGATAAGGCAGTGATAGTAGAATCCCATATCCTGCCAATTGAGACCATGCTGTAAGAGTTTTTTTTTAGGCATAAGGGAATGTGGTATCATATAGTGTTCAAGAACATAGATTTATGGATTCGAGTGTGATGGTCTCATAGCTGGATGGCAATGGCAAAACTCACTTGCAAATGCCTAGCTTCTTTAAATTTTAATATAGAGATAATAACACCTACAGTGATGTTGAGCTGTGCCTCGATCTGGGTAAAGTAGAAAAAAGAGACACTGATATAAAAATCAGTGATCAGCATAAATAATATTTCAATGCAATGCTTTCCTTAAAAGGTTGAGAGCGATGCCAAGAATGCATGATGAACAAAATAACCAAAGGACACTTTGTATTATTGAGTTCTCTTCCCTTCTCATGTTTTCATAAAAGGCAGAATCATACACTCAGCCTTTACACCACTGCTTTGGAAGGGCTTTTTGAGTCTAGTGTCTTGTCACTGAAGAGTTCAATACTTTTTAAAACCATTTAGTCCTGACTTTGGTCATTTGAGATAGTTTTGATTTTGATGATTTTCTTACTATATTTTATTTGTTTTATTTTACCCACTAGGATTTAATCTGTAAAGGATTGTTTTCTTTTAAAAATTAGTGAATATAATTTTAGATGTATAAAAAATTGATAAATACTATATACCCTTTACCCAGTTTTGTTGAATTTCAATAATGACATTATAGTGTAATGACCAAACCCAAGGGATCAGCACCCAGCACAGAACAACTAACTCAGTTCTATTCTTTATTGAGATTTTCATGGACTTTTTTTTGTTTTAAGATTCACCTTTCATCAAAATTGCTTTTGTATCTCCCCCAAACTGTGAAAGTTTCTTTGATTTTCAGGACCTTGACAGCTTTCAAGTATCCTGGACAAGTATTTTACAGACTTCTACTCAATTTGTATTTGTCTATTTTTTTTTTGAATTTTTAGAATGAGATTATAAATATGGGGGTAAATTACAGGCGTGAGGAAATCACATTTCCAGTTTTATCTGATAATTAATCTTTTCTTCTGAATCTAGAATAGAGATAACCTAAAGTCTTTGACAATTCCATGAGACAGAATTTACATACATTTGCTATGTGATGTCACCAAGTAATATACATGCACATATTCATAGCTAAAGATTTTTACACAGATACAGATTTTTAAAGAAAATATTTGTAAAATGTTGATAGTTTCTAAAATATATATGGTAACTGACCAGAGAAATCCACTTAAGACTCAGGGCAGGTGAGAAATCCAGCTTTTCATTAACTCTGGTCATTAACTATCAGAAAATGAACAAAAGACCTCAAAATACAAAAAAGCTCATTTTAGTTCAATGTAAAACATTTGAAAAACACTCACTAATCATGTATGCTACCTTTAATCATGAATTTTCAAGGCAGATGCATTAGCCTCTGACCCAGACCCATTAAACAATATTTTGGAGCAAGGAAGAAGCCGAGTGCCATTTCTATTCTGTATCATCTGCCTTTCACATCATTCTTGTCCTTCAGTAAGTACCTTCTAGACCTTTCTGCCATTAGAATATTAAGGTCATGGGTACTGGCCCATGAGCAGCTGATCCTCCAAACAATATGGCAGAAAGTTCATAGACTAATTTTCACTTAGACAAATATGCACTCAAAGTCAGGAGAGCAAGTTTTCTGAGTAATCTAAGTTCCATCTCCATAAGGGAAGTAGTCTTTTTATCATTGTTATGCTACATTAACAAAATGATATGTGAAAGTGCCTACCAGCAGTTCTGACACAGAGCAGCGAATCAATAAAGATTTTTCCTCTTGTATCTCATAAGCTCCCCAACTCTCTCTGGGCAATGCTCAGGGCTTCTATAACTTAGAGGACTGCCCCTCAGAGGGAAGATTCTAATTATGAACAGAAGCAGTGAACATGCTTGCTAATTTGCTTTTTCAAAACTAGATAACCTTGGACAGATTATTAACTAGGCTATGCCTTACTTTTTTTTTTAATGTGATGGAGACACCCAGGATGACCTCAAAACCATACTTTGATGACTCAGTAAGAATTAGTGCATAAAATATGTGACACTCTCCTAAAACAGTGAGTTTACAATAAATGTCATTTACTTTTATAATGGGTGATGCCTAGGGCAGGCAACAGTGAAAAGCAAGGGGGGAAAGAAAAAATTAAACTTGATTTACTATAAAGAAAATAGAATGCAATAAATAAGATGCTATTTTCAGAGAAAAATTTTATATGAGTTAATAGCTACTGTAGAACTATGAACCCAAAACCTTCCACTTGGAAATGACTTTTTCTTCAAAATTTAGTAACTTAGCATTAAAATATGATTTCAACAGTAGTTATCTCACAGGATTATTGTCTTCTATTAAAGTAAATGATAGGTATTACAACATGCAGCAATACGCCAATACGAGTGTTTTATTTTCTTAGTAAGGGTTTATGTTTTATGATGGTCTTATAAAGACTGTAAGTTCATGGAGAGAAAAAAAATCTACTTTTCCTTGTTTTTTTCATCCAAGCTATTGTTGGATAGGCAAATCCTCACCAAAGACATGTGTTGAAAAAACCCTAGGCCAAAGTCCTATGGAATGAGACTTTATTTGGTGATGGGGCTCTTTAATATATAATCAAACTCACATGAGATCATTAGGGTGGGCCCTTATCCTCTGTAACTGGTGTCCTTATAAGATAAAGAAATCTGGACACAGATAGGTGTGGGTAGAGTGAAGGTAGGTGAGGGTCACAGGGACAAGATTCCAATCACAAGCCATGGAGAGTTTTAAAATAAACCAACCCTGTTAGTACATGATCTCAAATTTCTCATTTCCAGACTAAGAGAAAGCAAACAAATGAGAAATACACTTTTGTTATTTAAGTCCAGGGTGCTTTGTTATAGTAGCTTCAGGGGAACAAAAAAGTGTTCAGAGGAACTTAAAGAAGTTATCCTTCTCTCTGGGTTAGATGTCTCTGCTATTTATTGGATTAGACGTTTGAACTAACCTCAATCATCTCCCTTATGTATCCTTTTATTCTAAGCATCTATGTATTTATGACTTTTAGATAATCTATACTGATGATACCTCTGACATCAGGAACTGGAAATCTGATTCAAGTAAGACCAAGTGAAAAGGATTACTGATCTACCTTCAGACATATTTTGATTCAAGACTCAAGGATCCTCATCAGCAACCAGTGTCTTCCTTTCTCCTTACTCCCTCTCCACACTTCCTTTGTCCTCAGACTTTCAGTAAACTTGCTATCAACAGATTCAAGCTTATATCCGTCCAGGTTCCATGAAAGAAGAAAAAGCCTTGTTCCTCCATAGCTCCAGTGAAGTCTCAGCAAAGTTGCATCTCTTTCTGTGAGACAATCAGTGGAAATGGCCATGCAATGAACAGGCAAGAATGGAGTCCCTTGGCTCATCAGGGACTCCATCAGACACTTGATACTCTTGGACAGAAAAAGGAGGGGCAGTAGTCCTTGGAAGAAAACTGAGATTCAGGAGAAGGGAAGTTGAATATTAAGCGAGTAACTTGGTTGAGGCTCCTGTAAGTGATTGTCAAGCTTGCAAGGACTGGACACCCCAGTCTCTTGTCTTTTGGATCTGCTAGTTTCCCCAATTAAAAAATAGGCTTGATAAGTGTGTCTTGAATGAAAAAACGAATGAATGAAGTGTGAAGCCATCAATGAAGCTGGAGAAAATTCTAATTCCTGCCTGTGAATCTTTTTCTCCAGAATTATGTAGCAACCAGCAGCCTTAGCCTGAGCCCAGGCTGGTGAAGAAAATGGCTTTCCCCCAGGAGACTCAAAACAACCTTTGTGGGATCCTGCATATTAATACTGTGATCAAATTCTAGCTGGATGTGGAGTAGTGGGTAGGAATTAAGACAGAAACAACTGGGAAAGGTGTGGGGACAGAAATTCAACCCAAAACGTTTCTGTTCCTGACTTCAGCCTGCAAATGGGAACTGTATCAGATAGGTTACAGGACCACCTAGTGGTCAGACAGCATCCAGACAGCATCCATGCCCCGATGCAGAGACTTCTCCCATTGTTGGGGCCTGTCTTGACCGGTCACCCTGGAACTTGCGCAGTGGTATATTCTGGTCGCTGAAGAGTCTCGATGACACACCTGGCTTCCGCTTTTCTTGTAACTTTTGGAAATGCCAATGAGAATAGAAATTTGGGATGAAATGTCATCTACACCAGCGAATGTCCAGCTGTTATGGTGTTGAAAAAGGAAAGATGGTGATCTTTGATGTTGATGAGGATTTTTGTTTGCATTTTGATAGTGACCAAACCCAGAGATGTTGATCTTTTTTTGTATGTGCATTTGATTTTTGGTTTGCGTTTTTGTAGTGACCAAACCCAGAACCTCACACATGCAAGGCAAGTGCTCTAGGGCTGAACTGCCTCCCCAGTTTCCAAGAAAAGAGACTGAGGAACAAAAGAGTGAAAAAGTTCAGTGGACATGTCAGTACGTGCTCACCCCTCGTGTTTGGTAACTCCTCCCGTTCTTAGAATCTGCAGAGTAGGTGGTCACACAGGGACTTTTAGTTTCTACTTTATGGACTTTTTTATTTATGTGAATCACTCATATCATAATGCTCTATTATTATTTAGAAAAAGACATTTCCAGCGTAAAGATATCACCTAATCAAAGAGGTTTGGTTGATGTCGTAAGATCCGAGTTTGATCAAGATTAATTTACAAATCACTCATTCACATTTCTGAGATACCCAGATAGTGTCTTGGAAACAAATTGTGGCTTTGGCACTAACTGGTGCTAACTCATTCAACTACATGCTAATTGATTAATTCATGGACCTGCTTACCCCAATCTTCCCCAGAGTCTTGCTTCTAGCAGCAATAAACAATAATCCCCCGCCTCTTATCCACAGTGAAGTTGTTCTACAGAACTCTCTGCAGGAAATGATTCTGACAAAGAAGGTGAGATGGTGTTTTTACTGGTGGACACAAAACCATAAATCAAACTGCAGCTAAGGACCTGGAGTTCTTCTACATGAAGATTTCTGAAGATTTTAGATAATAATGAATATAAATTTGTTATAGTAATAAAACATTATCAAGTGTGTATTTGGGGAAGTTAATTTGTGGCCCAAAGAATAGGATAATGGCTGAACAATTTAGAGACCATTGCAATTGTCATAGCAATTTTACTGATTCAATATCCTCAGTGTGTTATTCTAGTTCTTGGAATGGTGTAGACTAATAAGTACTGAGTGAATTAAAGTTTGTGTCAATCCACACAGCCCGGTGACATTACGATAGAGAAAGGGGGCAGATAGAAAAAAATATAGAAGACACATTTGGTGCACAGATAGAAGAAGCCAGGGAGACAGAATGTCAAATTTTGGCTCTGATGTTTACAGGAATGTATCTAAGTTACAGGGAAAGAAAGGAAGAAGAGAAAGGAGGGAGGCAGATGGATAGAAGGGGGGGCGGAATGGAGGGCCTGGGAGTATTGTGGATTGTAGAAGGGCAACTAGTCAGAAGAGATCAGAGAAGGTTTCATTCATAGTGTGCATATTGAATTTACAGTGACGGTGGAACATCTCTAAGTTTCTGTAGAAAACAGATGATCGGGAGACATTTGTGGTTTGGATAAATATTTGGTTATCTCTAATATGGGGGCTAAAATTGAATGTGTAAGAGCAAATGAAGAGCCTTTCAGGTCTAGATATGAAGTCAGCAAAGCAAACCCAGGTCCCAGAATTAAACTGACACTGGTTACTTCAAAAAGTGTTAGGGACACCGAAGAAACTTGAAAATGACATGGTTCTCCAATTGCCCTCTAAACCCTTCTTTACTAAAGTGCAGGTAAAATTATTTGATTTTAGATGTAGACTAGAGAGGAGGTTGTCCACAATCAAGTATAAAACAGAAAATTCCATCAGGGATATACAGAGGAAATGAAATATTCCCATCTCTCCACTGGGCTCTGTTCTAAAATTATCCAAAGCTGCACTAACTCAGATACTTTAATTCAAAAGTTTGTGGTTGAAAGGTGTTCTCATTCAGGCCCATTTGAATGAACCTTTCTCCTATTTCTTTTGTCTCCATTTATAATTAGGCTGTTTAACCCATGCACAAAGTTTGCACAAAGCAACCCAGACACTGATGAAAAAAAATCAAAAAGGAAGTGCAATAGATTTCTCACAACTTTGATGTGAATCAGTAGGAGGGGAAAGCAAAGGATGCTGTCCGGATTAGTGACCCCTGAGCACTGGGAGATGTTAATTGGCAAACCATGAAGGAACACAATGGAAAGGCCGAGAGTGGTACAGGTGATTGATTTTTTAGAGGAAGAAAAGACTAGACCTTTGGCAAAAACCATCTTTCATTTCTTTCCAGGCCTCTACTTTAATATTAACAAAAAATGACCTTTCCAGATGTAGTCAGACATCTAGTAGCAAGAGACTGACAGGCCAGGGGAGCAGTCGAATACAATTGCTTTGGGGAATGACTGAGGCACTGAAAAACTGGAAGACATGTTGAAATAGACATATACAACACTGAGGAAACTGTTTTTCTACCAAGCATGTGTGTGTATATGCATGTCCGTTGCCAGCATAAATTTGGAGAGGCAAATACACTTGATTACTCCATGATGATCTAAGTAGGACAGAAGCAATACATCACCCCCCCAAACACTTTTTTTTCTCTTTTTTTAAATGAGTAGATATCACATAGAAGCAGAATCCAGGTGTTTCCTTTCTAAAGGAAACTCCCAACAACAGCAGCACCACTGCCTTGCAAACAATGAAAGCACTTTGAGAAAAGCCAGTGATTCTCAAATCAAATTCTTTAAAGCGTATAGCACTGTAGATTCAACTCATTAAACCACTGAAAAGGGGAGAAATTAAAAAGCAATCATTTTAATTACCGTGTTTGTGTCAAGTTTAGCCAACTGCTACAATAATATCGCTTGGCTTGTTCTACTGTAATTAATCCAGTAAGTGTACAAAGAAAACAAATTAGAACTATTTTTATCACAAAGCTAAGTGGAAATGAGATATTGCCCGACTACAATTACAATAAATATAGGTTAGTTGACAATCCTTCAAATTATTCTTGAGGACTTTTAACCATGCATGTTAATCTTGAACAGTATTAACATCCACAAAACAAAAAAAAAAGTGTTAGTAATGGATCTCATCAAACTCATTTTCAAATGTGCATATCAGGTTGAGTAACGAGGCAATAGTTTTATTTGAGCCAAATTGGACAAATCTCATTAAGAATCTGACAATGAATGCATAAATAGTAGGACATTAGAAGGAAGAAGTGTCTGCAACGAGGCACAAACATTATGTGACTTTATGCCCCATAAAATAAAAGTTACAATTAAGATCCAAAGCAGTTAACTGGCACAGACGTCCCTGTGTCCAGATAAAATAAATTAAAATGGTATCCAACAGGGGCCTGTGAGGTAGTAGAGCAGCGAAGGATTTTGATAGGGATTTCATGGAATCTATATTGAAATTTTTAGATATTATTGATGCTAATTCTTCCCATTTATAAACACAGAATGTCATTTTATTTCTGTGTCTTCTATTTCTTTCAGCAATGTCTTTTTTTGTGGGGGCAAATAGGGCATAACTGCTTAGGCTTACTTCTGGCTCTACAGTCAGGAATTACTGCTGTCCGTGCCTGGGTGACTATATGGGGTGCCAGGATTATACCTAGGTTGTCCGTATCAAAAGCAAGCACCTGGCCTGATGTACTATCTGACTCTCCAGCCCCTAGACTATGTATTTCTAGTTTGTTTTGTTTCTGGTTGGGGGCCACACGCAGTGGTTGTCAGGGCTTACAGAATGGGAGGACGGTGTGTGTGTGGGGGGGGAGTGGGGGGGTTGGGCTTGTGGTATTACAGATAGAATTTGGTGGAGCTGGAGAGATAGCACAGCGGGTAGGGCGTTTTCCTTGCACCCGGCTGACCCAGGTTCAATTCCCAGCATCCCATAAGGTCCTCTGAGCACTGCTGGGTGTGACGAGAGAGAGAGAGAGAGAGAGAGAGAGAGAGAGAGAGAGAGAGAGAGAGAGAGAGAGAGAGAGAGAGAGAGAGAGAGAGACTGGTGCATGCAAGGCTCACTCCAGTCTTTTGATCTCTCTCTCACTCTCAGTCCTCCTGTCTTCTCTGAATCTATGTTAATTAGAGATGTTGATTTACTCTGTGTGTGTGTGTGTGTGTGTTTGTGCGCGCGCGCGCGCGCCCAAACACGCGTGCTTGTGATGTCCTTTGTGGTTTCCGACTTAGGTTGTGGATTTCACAGAATGTATTAGCTCTCCTTTTCAGTTTTATAGAAGAGATTAACAACAAACAATACTAGGTAGTCATTTTTCCTTTGAATTTTCTGTAGAATGTGCTAGTGAAATTTCTTCATTTGTATAGCTCTTTAACTGTTCCCAATTACAGATTCTTTTCTGAAACTGCGTGTTTTAATTGCCAGTATAGAAGTATTTTGGTCGCAATATCAGGAGACAGAGCACATTCCATCTTGTGGGCAGAAATGAAGCCCATTAGGATGGTAGGGAATGGGCACTCACTTCTAGTTCTTGACCTGGAACTACACGTTCCCTGCAGAAGTCTAAGATGACCTTGTTCCACTTTAATAAAGAGAAAACAAGAAGACTCAAGCTTTGGTTACAACATGAGCAATGTAAATTAATGGTTTCAAAGAACTCTCCAAACCCAAAAGCTGAAGTGTATTTCTGTGAGGTTTTGCAAGGTTTTGCAATTGTCTGTGTTAAGTAGATAATTATTTTCTTTGTGAACTAACCAGTTTCTTTCACTTACTTTCTTAAAAATTAGGTGATAGTAATTATAAGACGTTTTATGATTTAGGAGTACAATTTCCTACTTCTTTAAAATACGTTACTACATTCCTCCTTCTCTTGCCCCCACTGGTAACCTGAGTGTCAGAGTTAAAAGGTTCATTTTAATTTGGCGTTCGCTATTCTTTGCTTTGTTTCTTCATATTCCACGTAGGAGAAAGATAATCTGGAATTTGTTTTTCTCCTTTATAATCTTCCATGATCCCCTCCAATTTTAACCATATTATTGTGAAGGCAAGATTTCATCTTTTATCACTCTGTATTATTCCTTTGTGTGCATGAACCAACTTAAAGAAAGTGGATAAAGACCCACCCATCTCATGTTCGGCATTTGGTTCTTGCCAAAATTCTACTGTAAGTAGTGCTGAAGTGAACATCCATGTGCATATATCCTTTTGAAATGCTGTTTTTCTGTTCTTTGGATGTAAACTTAGGAATGGAAGTACTCTATCATATGGTTGATCTATTTTAAATATTTTAAATGAGAAATCTCCAGACTCATTTTTTGGAGGATAAACCAACTTATATTCCTATTAACAGCAAATCAGGGCTTACAACTGGTTTAGAATTGACTTACTTTATAAAATTGATATAAAAACATTACAATTTTTTTTCTACTACTAGATTGACTTACATAGCTATTTTTGTCAAGTACAAAAGCCTAAGGATTAGTTCGAGGATTGTCAGGCTCCTCACAGCGATCCTTCCAAAGGAACTTCCCTTTGCTGTGGGCCTGTTTGGACTGTGAGAACCACAGAGATGTCCTCCACCTACTCGGCCTATTCACCCAGGGATTATTCGACTAATTCTTACCTTCATTGCTGTGATTGATTTCAGAACTCAAACCACAGCATGAGGATTTGGTGTTGTTGCGATTTCACTTTAGAATGTGGTCACCAAATAGGAATGAATGGCAAGATTCACACGTGGAATAGACATATTTTTATGCTGAGAGAATAGTTCAGTTGAGCAAGCATGTGACTTGAAAGGTGAGGGTCCAGGCTCCATCCCCTCCACCACATCTATGGTCTCTCAACAGATCAGGAGCCTAAAGCTGGGAGTGGAGGGCCTTAGTCTCACTGGGTACTGAAATTAGTCCAATTGAAACCTAAAAACATTGATTATTTTTCATGCTAGTGGAATACTCTGATTCATACAAATGGAATACTGACACTAATGGAACACCAGCAGAGGAACCCAGGTGTGTGGGACCCGGGGCTGAGACCTCCAAGCCTGCTCGGATCGGACTGGGTCTCTTCCACCCAGATTTCCCATTTTCCAGTAGCTAGGCAGTCACACCCAGGGACTGCCCCCGGCGCCTTCGTGACATCTTTTAGCCTAGTTCTTCCTTTGGGAGAACCTGGCAAGCCACTGAGAGTTTCCTGCCCACAGGGGAGAGCTTTTCAAACTGCCCATGGCGTATTTATATGCCAAAACCAGTAACAATTATGGGTCTCATTCCCCTGACCCTGAGAGAGCCTCCAATGCGGCACCATTGGAAAGGACGTGAAAAGAGAGGCTTCTAAAATCTCAGGGCTAGGACGAATGGAGATGTTACTGAGACCGCTCGAGAAATTCGATGATCAACAGGATGATGATATGATGATGATGATTTTTTACACTATTTTGATATACTAAAACTTTAGTTGTTTATATAACACAAAATAACTGTTACAATCAATACTCTTGCAAAACCTCTCTCGATAATTTCCCTGCTGATTCTCCTAAAGCCCCAAATGCCCCTGTCACCTTCACTTCACTATTTGCCTTCATATTGTTAGTTCAGTTCCTGTTCTGCCTTCAGTATGTCTTAGTTAATATTGAAGATCTGTGGTTTGTCGATAAACAATTATCTTATTTTTGTGATATGAATAAAAGTGTGTAAATATATATATGTTTTTAATGTCAAATATTAAATTCTAATGTGAATTCAAAGTAAATAATGAGAGATAGCCATGCTGAAATACCATTCACTTCATTGGGGATGCACTTTAATGTCTTATTATACCATAGACATGACTGAATCTTTTATAGAAAAAGCCCAAAACAAACCATGTTGTCAGAGGATTGATATATAGAGCAGGGCCACTATATACACACACACACACATATATGTACAGACATACACACACACACACACACACTCACATATGTGGCATCCATATTCAGTGCATGTTCACCAAACTCTTGAGTCATCTTCCCAGGCCCATGAATTGTTTTTGTTTGTTTTTAAACAACTCCAGCAAAATATGGTGAGAAACAAACCCTCAATCATCACTGTGGGAAGTTGTCTGGTTCAACCTCTATAGAAAACAATAAGGAAGTTTCACAAATATATATGAATAGAATTCCCATGTAACCCAGTAATTCTACTTCTCAGTATATACCCCCAAACCACAAAAACATTAATTTGAAAAGATATATGCATCCGCACATTTATTGCACAGCTATTACAATAGCCAGGATGTATAAACAACCCAATTGTACAACAAAAGTAGAATGCATTAAGAGGTTGTATACATACACAGTAAAATACCATGCAGCTATGAGAAAAGATGAAGTTATGCTGTTTGCTACAATGTAGATGGAATTGGAGGGTATTGTTCCGTGAAATGTCAGAGGAGGACAAATACCAAATAGTCTCACTGATCTGTGGAATGTAGAGTCAAAATAAGAGAGTAGACAGTACAGTACTGAACAATTACAAACTTTTGGCATTGGAATATATAATCAATTACCAAACAGTGGGGAAAGAGAGGAAGGCATTTAAAAAAAACTAGATGGGACAGAAGACGTGTTGGAGGATTGTAAGCACTTTGGTGGTGGTGGAGTACAATAATTTTATATATAAATATCACACATTTTACTACAATTGTAACTTCCTAACCTAAAATAATTTTTTTTTTTGCTTTTTGGGTCACACCTGGCAATACACAGGAGTCATTCCTGGCTCATGCACTCAGGAATTATCCCTGGCGGTGCTCAAGGGACCATATGGGATGCTGGGATTCGAACCCGGGTCAGCCGCGTGCAAGGCAAACACCCTACCCGCTGTGCTATCACTCCAGCCCGCTAACCTAAAATAAATTTAAAAGAAACCAGCCTCATTCAAGCCAAAGGCATAGGGAAAAATTTCAAATATTTTTATTACAAAGTTAAACTCTTTAAGCTCAACACATACTTATGTAACAGAAGGGATTCTACAGCTGTCTGAGTTTTGCATGTTGATTTTAGTCTTCATTTTCATTGTTAGTATGGTCAATAATAACTCTTGAGAATAAAGTTGGGTGATGAGGCTTTATTTGACCATACCCACTATCAAATGATACTATGCATTACATCTTATCTCTACCAATAAACACTAGTACAATTCTATTGCGCACCATCCAGTTGAGTGTTATGGACAGTTCCATTGACTGGGATGGATGCTCTGAGCTCAGTTCAATGGGCATAGTGAGCCACTCTCAGAGAAATTAAAACTGTACACATGAGCAGCACCAGATCCAAGACAGGAACCAGTAGGTGATGAAGGAATTTGAAGAAATCTACAACTGAGAAACAAAATTCTTCTATAACATCCCGGTTGATAAAGCAACTATAGTGGCTTGGCCAGGGCTTATTGTTCCTAACAATCCTCCACACGATAAGGGGGGCTTGAGAACCGACGCAAACTCTCCAGCAGAGTACTTGCTCAAACCACATTTTCAAACAAGACCTATCACCCAAATATTGGTGAAGTGGGGGAGGAGTCCTGTCAGTAATTAATGCAGTAAACTGGAACCAGCAGCCAAAAATGAACCCAAGTAATTCAGTCCTCTATTGCTGATGAAAGTCTTCTATCCTGATGAAAGCCCCTGGCCTGAGCACCCAATCTGAGCTAACTGAGCTAAAGAATACTCTAAGGACCATCAAAAAATTCTGTAAGAACACTGAAGAGTTTACAAAGAAATATAAGGAAAAGTAAACTGTGAGCTACAGTCTGTCATGACTGAGTGAATGTGACCGCACCCTGAACAGTGCATTCAAACACCCTGCAAAGCAGGACTCTGTGAAAAATTGATATATGCCACCCGCTGGCGTTTACTTGTGGCAGTTACTCTCTACATTTTTCTTAATCAAAAGTGGTGTAACCTGTAAAAAAAAGGATTAAAATTTTAATATGTCCATGGGGGATGAGAGATCATACAATGGCTAGGATGGGTGCCTTGTATGAAGCTGACCTGGGTCTGATACCTGGTACCCTATGTGGTACCCAAACTCTGCCAGGAGTGATTCTTGAGTACACAGTCAGGATTGAATCCCAAGAATCTCTGAGTATGGCCCAAACACAATTAAACAAAAAAATTAATGTGTCCTAAAAATTAACTTAAAATGAGCACATTTCAGAATTTTTTCAATACTCTATAGAAATAGGACTATAAAAATGACATCAGGGGTCAGAGAGATAACAGAGCAGATAAGGAGCTTGCTTTGCATGCAGCTGACCTTGCTGATAACTACCCATGCTCCTCCAAGAGTGATCCCTTAGTACAGAACCGGGAATAAGCCCTAAGTACAGGTGTGTGAGGGCCTAAAACCAAAAAAGTATGTCAGAAAGGCGGGACATGGGCAGCACACTTTGAATGCACTTTTAGCTGTATTCACTTTCCACTCCCTAAGTATAAAAACAATAAAAATTTTGAAAGCCAACCAGCAATGTCTTGTAAAAACAGTGATGAAATTTTCATATTTTAACAGATCTCTCTCTCTCTCTCTCTCTCTCTCTCTCTCTCACACACACACACACACACACACAATAAACTACGCTCACATTAAAAAAATATTAGGTAGTAAAATTATTGAAATTTTCAGAATTCTCTTTATAACAGCCCATTTGAGCACCATTAAAAACATACGTGAAACCTAATAATGAGAGATGTCAAACCAATAGAGCATGCAATGTTTTAAGAGGTAGAGACCAGGACTGGAGAGAGTGCAAGGAGCTAAGGCACTTGCCTCATACCCCAGCATCATATAGTGTCCTCAGAGTGACCTCTGATTCCAAAGCCAAGAGTCCCATTGATGTGGTCCCCCACCCACAAAAACCATAAAAGATAACGGCCCTATTTGTTTGACAATAGGTGACTAGTGAAGTAAACTAAACCCCTGCTCATATAATAATAATATGTGACTATAAAAATA
Organism: Sorex araneus; assembly: GCF_027595985.1. Classification (NCBI taxonomy): domain Eukaryota; kingdom Metazoa; phylum Chordata; class Mammalia; order Eulipotyphla; family Soricidae; genus Sorex; species Sorex araneus. The sequence goes on along the minus strand of NC_073307.1, from coordinate 17,320,035 downwards.
AGGTATATTTTGATGTTAAAATTATGTGTGCATATATATCACTGTATCACTGTCACCCCGTTGTTCATCGATTTGCTCGAGCAGGCACAAGTAATGTCTCCATTTGTCCCTGTCGCGTGCTAGTGTAGCCCAATGGCACATTGGGGGCTCTTTCAGGATCAGGGGAATGAGGACTGTCGTTACTATTTTTGGCATATCGAGTACACCACGGGTAGCTTGCCAGGCTCTGCCGTGCAGGTGGGATACTCTCAGTAGCTTGCCAAGCTCTCCAAGAGGGATGGAGGCTTTTGGGGTGGCATGTGTGTGTGTGTGTGTGTGTGTGTGTGTGTAACATATATGTAACTTACAAGAGTAGAAGAAATATTCCCATTTGTGATACAAAACTCCAAGCCTGCTCAGATCAGGACTGGGCCTCTTCCACCCAGGTCCCCCATTTTCCAGTAGCTAGGCAGTCACACCCAGAAACTCTCCCTGGTGCCGTGTAATCCCATCAATGGCCAACATCCAGAAACTACAAAACCAAGCTCCCGGAAGAGGCTGCACAACATCTTATAGCCTAGTTCTCCCTCTCGGAGAACCTGGCAAGCTACCAAGAATTTCCTGCCCAAATGGGAGAGCCTGGCAAACTCCCCATGTTGTACTCATATGCCAAAACCAGTAATAATGATGGGTCTCATTCCCCTGACCCTAAAAGAGCATCCAATGTGGCACCACTGGGAAGAACGAGTAAAGAGAGGCTTCTAAAATCTCAGGGCTAGGATGAATAGAGACGTTACTGAGACCGCTTGAGAAAATCGACAATCAATGGGATGATGATGATGATGATGATGATGATGGTATGTAACATATATGTATATATAACATATACATGTTAAATATAATGTAAAATAGGCTAAGTGAAAGAGACCAGAAAGAAAAGGGCACACAAAAGTATAAAATGTCCAGAATAAGCAAATCCAGAGATAAAAAATTGGGTTGCCAGAAATAGAGGTGAGGGAAACTGGGAAATTTAGTATGTTTTTGAAGTATCACCTGTGTTGAATCTCAATAAACCATTTATTCTGATCTATAGAGGTATCAATTTTTATCATAATGATAAAGAATCTGTGGTCCCCCAGATTCATTACATTAAGAAATGTAATAAATTACATTAAGCTCAAAAACACAAAAAAATTCTTTACATTAAAAAATGTAAAGAGACATTTTCATTTTTATAAAAATAAGACACATAAAATTGAGCTACTAGTGCATAAAGAATATATCAAATCCTCCAAATTCATGATCAAAGTTCACAAAATTGAAAACGGTAAATGCATCGTTACAAATATTCTTTTTAATTATACTGACACATATAATACTGGGGCCGTGCCTGATGGTAGTCAGGGGCTATTCCTGGCTCAGTATTCAGGAGTGACCCCTCGTTATGCTTGGGGGGACTGCATGTTGTGCCAGGGATTCATGGGACAAAAAAAGCAAGTGCCCTGTACTATCGCTCTAGCCCTTGAATTATATTTTAACTTGAAATAAATAAAATAACCATATTGCTATTTCTACTTTTAGGGGAAATTAGAGTAAGCCACACAGGTAAAAAAGAAAAATAAAGCGTGATTTACAAGCATCTAAAATGTTTCTACTAATTTCCAATTCACATTTTTTCCTATATTCTTTCTCTGCCAATGTTGAAAGCTATTTAAAATATCTTAATGCATTATTAATCACCCTGCAAGCTATCAGCAGATTTAGTGGAAGGTTCAGAAATAAACCAAATTTATACATGCAAGTTAAGCCTAATTAGTTAAGCTCACACACAAAAAAATGTCATATCCGATTTTCAGAACTTAATGTGCTCAAGAAAATATTTGTGCTTTTAAACTGCGAGAACAGCTCTGTATTTAATTAGTCCTCATTTGAGTTTGTAATCATTTTAATTTATTTTCACAAACACAGGACACTGTGCTCCATCAGCAGATAATGTTCTTCATTAACTAGAGTGGGAACTTTGTGCACAAGAGTAGAAGAAATATTCCCATTTGTGATACAAAACTCAGCGCTGAACCAGGTCAGACTTTAGTCTTCAGGTTTTATGGTCAACAACCAAGATAGCATTTACTAATAATAATAATATAAAAACACACTGACTAAGTGCCCTGCCAATCTCTAGAAATCAAGAATTTAATGTTTCATTTTACGAACTTACCAGTTATTACATGAACAATTATTAATGAATTAAATAATGCATTAAAGTTCAACTAGTAATGCATTAAAAAGTTTAATAATTTGGATGGTGACAAAGTGACTAATTAAAAATCAATTATTTCAATTTTTTTGTATAAAATATTAATAGCCTGAATTGCAGGCAGTAATGATAGGTCTTATTTAGGCAAATGTGATTCACAAGCTAATGAAATATTCTCTATTCATTAAAACATAAAAATTCTTCCCTGGGCTATTGTCAATAAACTTTGAGACCATTATTGCCACTGCAGCCCTCAGAGCCTATATTTCAAGAAGAAAAGTGATATTCTTAATAACTACAACGATCTTTGAAAAGTTACTTTCAAATCAGGTGCTTTCACCTGATTCTAAGTGTTACATTCTTAATGTTCAACACTTGAAAAAGGGTATCATGATATAAAGGATATTATGATGCATGAAAAAAATCTTCCCCACTTAATTTAATAACTAGTACCTGGAATCTGATATGACATCACAACATCATAAGAGTCAGAAGGGAAAAAAACAGTGAGTAGGGTATTTGCCTTCATATGGTCCAGCCAAATTCAATTCCCAGCACCTCGTGTGGGCCCCAGAGCACTGCCAGGAACCATCCCTAAGCACAGAGCAAGTAGTAAGTCTTAAGTACATCTAGGTGTGGCCCAAAAGCAAAAGAAAAATCAATGAATAGCTTGTGGTTGGCCTAAGAGGACATTATTTGGGTAGAAATCTTAATCTAGCTGCATTTTCAAAGTTAATCCCAGTGTTAATTCTTCAGTAAATATCCTTCATGCTATTACCTATATAATGCTATGTTTGTTGGAAAACTTTCAACATTATTTTCTGAGAAGATAAATATCATTATTTTCTTTTTATCCCACAGGGCAAGTTAAGCAAATTATCTGGATAATTAAATTTCTTCTGGAAGCTACTAGGCAGATCTCCCAGAGTGGTCTTGTTTTCTCACGATTCTCCATAGTTAGGCACAAGTATGATATAGGAAAACATTAAGCTCTACGGTACTTTTTTGCCCCAACTTCTAAATTCTTATTATTTATATGGGGTGGGGGACTGGAACGATAGCACAGTGGGTAGGGTGTTTGTCTTGCATGGGGCCGACCCGGGTTCAATTCCTCCATCCCTCTCAAAGAGCCAGCAAGCTACTGAGAGTATCCCGCCTGCACAGCAGAGCCTGGCAAGCACCCATGGCATATTCAATATGCCAAAACAGTAACAAGTCTCACAATGGAGACGTTACTGGTGCCCGCTCAAGCAAATTGATGAACAATGGGATGACAGTGATACAGTGATACAGTGATATGGGGTGGAAGGCTGGAGGGAAGAGAAGTACATAATTCCAGAAGGAAAACATTCCCTTTTTGGTAGGAAACGAGTTCTCTAAACATAACTGCTATTTGTTTTAAAATTTAGATTCAATTGTCTTTATTTAGCCTGAGTATATGAGTTGGGCAACGCCTAAAAGTATCCACACCATAGCAGGGCAGTATGGATACTTTTTTTGGGGGGAAACTCCAACAATAGTAAGTTTTGTGTTAAAATATGGAATGTAATCAAGGTAAAGAGAAAGTGAAATTTATCAGCTATGCAGGCAAGTGTGGGGGGTGGGAGATATACTGGGGTTTTTGGTGGTGGAATATGTACACTGGTGAAGGAACTGGTGTTTGAGCATTGTATAACTGAGACTTAAGCCTGAAAGCTTTGTAACTTTCCACATGGTGATTCAATAAAACAAATTAATAAAAAATAAAATAAAAAATAAAAAATAAATAAAGTATCTACAATAAAATGTCAAATGCACAGTACTTATAATACATTCTAGACCGTTGTCATTATGCACATTAAAAAAAAAAAATCTTCAATCGGATGACCAGTATCTGAAGACAGTGGTAAGATTTATAAAACCTTATTATCTGATCATGGTTTTCTTTTCCCCCTTTTCTTTCCCACCATGTGTCTAGAATCCAAGTTTCCTACATGCAAAATAAATGTGCTACCACTGAGCCATATGCTCAACCCACTTACTTAACTCTTATCAAAAGAAAGAATGCCTATGTGGCATTTTAAAATTTAAACCTAGTTATAAAGCTCTTCTGCTGAGAGCGAAATGGACCCTCTGCGCCTAAAGACTTTGATTCCAGAGGCCTAACCCATTCTGGCATCCAGAGCAGCTCCTTACAGCAATGCACTGGGACTGCGAGCTGGGCTACAACTCCACGCTGCCCGGGGATGGATCTTTCCTCTCCACCGTTTTTCTGCATAGAAAATGGCGGCGGCAGCAATATCCACGTGGCGCGAGCCACCTTCTAAGACTCCTAACCCAGAGGTATACGGTTTTTACACTTGGGGCTCCTAGGCAATCATGGGAATTGGGTGTAACCTGCACGCCCTCGGCCCAGATAAATCCGGAGCTGCTGAGAGCGAAACGGACCCTCTGTACCTAAAGACTTTGATTCCAGAGATCTTCTAACACATTTTGGCATGCAGCACAGCTCTTACAGCAATGCACTGGGACTGTAAGCTGGGCTATGCAATTTCTGGCAGAATTTTCCTTGGACTTTATACAGAAATCCAAAATCGCGCGGACAATTAACATCTCTTAACTGTCAGCAATGTGAAATGGTTCCTTTTTAGCAGGTCTGACTTTGGGTGGAAACTCCAAACAATAACTGAGTTTTTTTGTTGAAATATTGAAAGTAATCAAAGTAGCAGCTATTTCTCTAGACTGTGAACTAAGCCATAGCCTCACGCTGGCTGAGAAAGAGAAAATATTCCTCTTTCCCAGTTGTTTCCCATTTTCGAGAAATGCGGCATGGCGTCCACTATACTATGAGGCGTGGGAAGGGGGAGGAGGAGGAAAAAAAAAAGGAAGAGGGAAAAGGAGAAAAAAAGTTATGTACTTGGAGCAGTGGGGTTACATATCTCTTCTTTCTCAGCAATGGAAAACTAATTATCAAATGCTTCCTTAGTAGTAGGGCTGTCTTTCTTGGGGGGAAACTCCAACAATAGTGAGTTTTGTGTTGAAATATGGAATGTAATCAACGTAAAGAGAAAATAAAGTGAAATTCATTAGTTATGCAGTTGGGGGTGGGGGGGCGGGGGAGGGAGGTATACTGGGGTTTTTGGTGGTGGAATATGGGCACTGGTGAAGGGATGGGTGTTTGAATATTGTATAACTGAGACATAAGCCTGAGAACTTTGTAACTTTCCACATGGTGATTCAATAAAAAAATAAAATAAAGTAAAAATAAACCTAGTTATAAAGCTCCTGAAAACAGCCTTAGGTAAACTGCGTATAGTACAGCAAACTATAATCCATTTTCACAGCATATAAAATCCGCTATATTTGCCTTAACAAGAATATACTGTTTATGAAATGAATGGAAACGGTATAAAAATCCTACTAAAAAGAGTAATATTCTTCTTTAGAATACAATTATTCTAAAACAATTTTATAAAGTAAAAAAACTGCAAAAATTATGAGTTGGTATATATTTCTCTAGATCATTAATAAAGGAAAATGACTTGAGACTTCAAATCTCTGGATTAAAATTACACTTATGTAATAAATAACTTATACTAATCCCCTTGATTGAAAATTAGCTTAAAGAACCATTAATGTCAGTCAGCATTTATTTTTAAAATCTTTTTAAAAGGCACCATTTTCCTCCCCATGTTTTCTTGTAACCTTAACAGAGTGTGGCCAGTGGCAATTCCTCAACAGTTAACAACACAAGGCAGTGGGGGCGATAAACATACAAGATACATTACAGACTCTCTGGCAAGTGAGCACAAATACCAAAGAAGTTTAACAAAGGGAAATAGTGTCAACTCAAAGTAAATTTCTCTTAGGGCTTTTCTTTTTGTAACCCTATGACTACTGTTACTTTTTTTTTTTTAAGAACCAGGATTTACAAAATTATTAACAGGTGTGTTTTAGACATACTGTTCTAGCACCAACCCCACTATCATTGTTCCCAAGACCCCTCCCACTCCCACAGCCCATGACCTTGACAGCCACCTTTTCAAGTTCGGTGATTATAGTTCGGACCTGTTTTCAGTGTTGTTGAGTCTGTGGAATCCTAACTATACCACTCCCCCGCATTACCAGTATACCGGAGGCTCCGGGCCCTCCTTCATTACTTCCCTTCCGCATCTCCCCACTTTCTTTCCTGTCCTTCTCCCTAAACCATGGGTAGAGGGTTAAATAGGCATCTGTGCTTTACTACGCTACATTCCCTGCCAGTTAATCTATATACTACTGATCAGTGAGAGTATTCTGTTTGTGGTTTACTTCTGGTTTAAAAACAGAGTATTTAAAAAATACTCTGTTTGTGAGTATTCTGGTTTGTGGTTTGCTTCTGGTTTACTTCACTCAGTATGTGTTCTGTTCCATCCAAGTAGCAGCACATTACATGATTTCATCACTCCTTGTAACCATCATATTTCACTGTGTATATATGCTACATCTTCATAATCTATTCATCTGTTGGTGGACACCTAGGTTGATTTCATCTCTGAACTATTTAGGTGCTCTGCACTGAAAAATAGTGTGCAAATGTCCTTTTGAATAAACGTTTGTGTGCCTTGGGGTTTGAGACCAAAAGTGGAATGTTGGGTCATATGGCAACTCAATTCTTCTTTCACCGAGAACTCTCCATACTGTTTATCACAGTGGATGAACCAGATAAACTGAACATACAAGTCAAAATCAGAACCTAAGAAAATGGTCCAACTAAAACACTTCTGCACAGCAAAAGAAACTTGCACGAAACACAAAAAAACATGCTTCTAAATGGAAGATATTTACTAATCAGGTACGTAGCAAGATATGAAACACAAAACACACACACGCAATGAAGGGCTAGAGAGACAATATAGACTTAAGGTGCTTGCCTTGCCTACAGCTAACCTAAGTTTGATCCCAAGAGTTGAAAATGGTCTCCAGAGTATTGCCAGGAGTAATCCCTGAGCATACCTGGGTATGGCCCAAATGCCATCACCACACCGCCCATGGAAATGTATGACAAAGAATTCATAAAACACAACAAAAACATGATTTTTAAAAATGGGAAAATATATGAACAGAAACTTCTCCAAAGACATAAAGATGGCCAACAGGTACATAAATAATGTTCACCATCTTAGGGAAATGCAAATCAAACAATGAGCTATCCCGGTACACTCATGAGAATGGTTATTATCCCAAAGGCAAGAAGTGCTGAAAAGATCTGAGAGAAGGTAACGTGCAACTACAGGTGGTCAGATAAACTGCAGCCATTACAGAGAGCAACACAGAGATTTACCAAAAGAGCAGAAAGAGAACTACTATATGATCCAATTACCTCTCTTCTGGGAATTTACCTGAAAAATAGAAAAAATAATTTGGAGAGATACAGACAACTCCCTTTTCATAGCACTAATTACAATAGCAAAGAGCTGAAAAAAAGTGCCCACTGACAATGGATAACATGGTGTATGCGTGACAGAATATAGTCAGTAAATAAAAAGAAACATTGCCATTTACAATAGCAATGACAGACCTAGAGGGAATTATGCTCAGTGAAATAAGCCAGACAGAGAATGACACAGTATGATTTCCCTCATATGTGATATACTGAGAAACAAACATATGAAATAAAAAAGATAAAAATAAACACAGTAATCTAGGCCTATTAAGTGTTGAACACAAGAGGAAACAGAAATACATAAACAGGGTAAATTGGATGTCAATTCTACAGTAAAAGACCAAATTGGACATTGAGTAGTGAACTGAAATTAGTAAATACATATGCTGATTTGTCTTGTTTGGAGATTTTTTTCTTGTCAATTTTTACTGAATACCTAAAGACTACAGAATGTTATAAGGCAATGTTTTATAATTATTAATTAAATAAGACAGAGAATAATGTTCAGCAAAAATAAACATTAGAGTTGAAATTGGGAAATTTTAACTAGCAAGCATCAAATTTTATATTGATAACTGCAATATTAATAACTGTAAAACTCAAGTGTGACATTTTAAATGTTTTTCGTATAACAGGTTATTTTCTTTTTCCTGGGAAATATTTCCAGCTATGATCACTAACATAGCCAATCTAGATCTCTGGATTATTTAACGCTATTATCATGTCTAAACACATTTTATGTCCAACACATACTTCATGTCTGCAATAAGGTCAACTGTGAACTTCTTGTATCACCAAAACTTTAGCAAAAAGACCATGAGATAATTTAAATGAATGTCCAAATTTGAAATACAAACTCATGAAACTCTACATCGAAATCACTTTTATTTATTTATTTTTTGCTTCAAGTATATGTGACTTGAGATACAGGCAATTTTTCCTTCCTTATTACTTGGAAAAATATTTCTGCAGTAAGTCTGTGTTTTCTTTACTATGCCTGGGCTGTTTTTCAGAAAGATTATCAGTTCTGCGGTTCAACTCCCACAGTTGATAAAAATCTATCTATAAACATCATAATGTAATTTATAAGGAAAAATGTTTTTCAAAGGTTAAAGGAAAGAGATAGCACTCCTTATTTGAATAAGCACAAACATTTAAAGCAAGTCACACTGCAGATCAATCCAATATAGTATTCAAAAGTTCTGTAAAAATGAACAGAGTGATACAACATTTACTTCCACTGCTCCAATAGGCAAAGGTTAGAACTGTGTGAGAGTTGTGCCACAGCAGTTTGCTGGTCCGATTTAAGAGTTCAAAGTTCTTCATGTGTATTTGGCCCGATGATGTCCACATTCCAGATAAATTCAGTTCAAAAGACGGAAATGAGGGCAAAGACTCCATATAACAAAGCACAAGGATATGCTACTAGAAGTTGCTGTCCTTCCATGGCTAACGCAGAAATAAAAATTTTAGAAGCAGAAAAACTACACCATCCAATAATTGCAGCAGTGAGAATGATTCCAGCCATGCCTCTGTAATCAACAGAGAGAAAGGCAATAGATTAGTTATGTAAGAATACTAAAATAACCAACTCTGAAGTAAAGCATTTTAATCTATATGCAGACATCTGCAGACATAATCAAGATCTTATTTTCAAATGCCACAACGTACTGCTCAACGAGGCTGAGTTATTTCGTGTAATAAAAAAAATCCATTTATAACTATTATTTTGCTCCTTAACCCCGACAGTCTGTCTAAAGGCACCTCACTCAGTTCTGAGAGGCAAGCCTGTGCGTGAGCAGGATCCGCAGCGGCAACCGTGGTGACCTCGACACATCACACGCCAGTGGGATCCTGCCACCAGAACCGCTGACAAGCAGCCTTCTCCCCAGAGACAGCCATATGTCCCATGGGGGAAAATCGGGACCTGGTTATAAAACATTCTTTCAGTAGAATTTTTCCTGTAATATTAATCAATTTTTATGAAAAAATAAGAGTCCGAGGCTGTTTCTATATTAAAAACGTAAAATCTTTTTTTGGTCCAAAGCAACATCTTGCCAAATCTGTACTATCAAATAGATGATATATGCACATTGAAATATAACTATGTATACATATACATACATACGTACGTACATATATACACAAACATACACATACATGTTTTATGGGTAATAGCAATACTCAGGGCATACTCCTGGCTCTGCACTCAGGAATTACTCCTGGCAGTGCTTGGGGGACCACATAGGATCTGGGAGATTAAACCAGGATCAGCTGTGTGCAAGGCCAACTCTCTACTTGCTGGATTATTGCTCCCTCCCTCCCTGCACACAAAATTAAAATTTAAAATACAGCTGTTCGATTTAATGATAAATACAAAATCAGTGAACATATATATTTTTTAATCATAGGTAAAAGAAGAAATGGCATAGAAGATTTTAAAATTTATTCTCAGTTCCAGGGTTCTGTACTAAAACATGAAGCACAGTTCTCGTACAGAGGCACAGTCTGCCTGCTGAATCAGTTCTTTATCTCACACCGAGAGTGAGATGAATCTTAATTGCACAGAACTAGTCAATCAACACCCCCTAAATAAAGCCCTGATACTTACTGCAAAGAAAATATCACCGCAAAGCTGGAAAGTAGGATCATTGGAAGGAGACAATATCCAAGGACACTTGCCACACAGCCAAACGAAACACCTGTCATGCTCATCAAATTTAATAAACAAAACATTCCTAGACATCCAATTGCACTGATCCCATATACATAGCCAAACTGGATTTTGCCAGCCTGTGGGTAAAGAAAAGGTAACAGGTTAAAGGAGCAAAATACATTATTGGGGATACGGGGACTTTATTTCCTGAAAAGAAAATACCACATTTGTAATCAGTAGAATATAGAGAAACTCATTGTTTATATAGAAAGCAGATTGCTTATCTTTCTTAAGAAGTTTACTGTACCTACTTCTCAATACACAGATATTTGGCCTTCCAACTTTTCAGTACTGAGTTTGGCTTAGAACTGATCAAAAAAAGACACAAAATCAAGGTACGATTACCTACGGTTGCAGACTTCTAAAAAGGAACCTGGCTGAACTTAAACAAACTACATAGTCAAGATGGAAAATCATTCAGAATGCGTGGATAACTGCTAATATCACTTGAAAGCAACTAATTTCACCAAAATTGCCCTAAAGCAATTTTCTCTCATTGGCAGATGTAGCCTACTTTTTTTTAATAGCAGAAATTACTTCATGTTTCACTTTATGTGCATATTAGAGGACCTAAGAGATAGGAAACCAGATAAGCAGGAAGCAGGGGAGGGGAGAGAAAACTGACTAACCAGGCAAGAGAAATACAATAAAAAATGTTTTCTTCCCATATTTTTTCAAATTGTTAGTTGATTCGCACAATCCTACACCCAAAGGAAAACTAAGTTCTGTCTTATGAAAAACATCCCTGAACAGTAAGGGCAACCAACAAAGAACAGCTAAGTTGGTATCAAGTTGCTCTTGGTCGAGCTACATGAACAGACATGTGCTCAGGTCACTGTAACACTCAAATCAGTTGAGAGAAGCTTTCCCAAAGTTCTATATGATCTGACAAATTTTCAATGTATCACAGTATCACTGTTGTGGGCGCCAGTGATGTCTCCGTTCGTCCCTGTCCTGTTCAGGGTAAGGAGAATGAGGCCCATTATTGTTACAGTTGTTGGCATATCTAATATTGAGCCATCTCTCCTGTTAATGAGTTTTATATATTCAAAATTTGTATATATTTTATATATGTACATATTGAATATGGAATACATAAATGCATGTTATACATTTATATATTAAATATTCAGTATTCAATATGTAAATATGTAAAGTATACATACACACACACATATATATGTATATATATATGTATATATATATGTATATATATATACATATATATATATATAATTCAGCAGCAGGAGAGACGGCCCAACAGGATGCGCTCCTGCTTTGCATGCAGGAGACCGAGTCTGACCCCATACCGCCTCTGGTCCCCTGAGCACCGTTAGGAGCACTTCCTAAGCACAGAGCCGGGAACAGATCTGAGCACTGTTGGTAACTCCTCCCCTGCCACCAAAAATAGATAAACTAAAATCTATAAACCACAAAATTACCTCTACAAATCACGTTAGGTGGAAAAATTCTTGGGGCTTTTGTTAGACTCGGTACTTAGTTCTCAACGCCTGATTAAGAATGCAGTGGTTAGGAAAGGCTGGGCGGTGTTCCTTGGTGGTCTAACTTAGGTTCTAATATATATGTTCTAAAACAAAACCTCACGCCTGTAGAGTGTCCTGAACTTTCAAAGTTTTTTCCACATAGGGGCCGGAGCCATGGTACAGTAGGCAGGGCACGTGCCTTGCATGTGGCTACCCTGGGTATGATCCTCAGCACCCCCAAGCCCACCAGGAGTGATTCTTGAGCAAAGATCCAGGAGTCAGCCCTGATCACAGCCAGGTGTGCCCCCAAAACACACGAAGTCCCTTCATATAAACTGTTTTGCTTAATCTCCAAAACAGTGTTTTCAGATGGGCAAGGGAAGAGTACTATCTATCAGAGGGAGATAAGGAATCAAATGACTTGCTCAAAGATGATGAAGTTTCTGCTGACTAAACCATCTCTACCTCCCCATTAGGTACATTATTTATTTTCTGAAATCAAAAACTGAAGATAAAACAAGTATAAACAATCTCATGTACAATTTTTAATTTCAAATATGCTTGACATTCTTGAATATGGGAGAACTAAATCTGTCATTCTTGAATCTTTCATTTCATTCAAAGTTAAAACATATCAAGAAAAACACACAAGGCTCAACCCTTAATAACATATTAGTGATCTCTTATAGAAGGGCTTAATGGCCCCTGGGTGAAATACAACAACCTTCACACACTCTCCTCGAAGGAAAGTTTTTTGGAGCATTTTCAGAGGTTTATTCACAACAAAACAATACAAAATAAATGATTTCGGTTCTGCTTTGGGGCAGGGTTGGGGTTCGGGATAGAAACATTCAAAATATGGTGGTGGGAAGGTTTAACGGTGGTGGGATTGGTGTTTGAATATTAAATGTAATCAAATATTGTGAACTTATAAAAATAAAACAAAAAATAATATATCAGGAAAGTAGCAACCAACACCTCTAACACATGACATTATGCTAGAATCTTCATACTTTGAAGATCTCTCTCTGTATGTCTGTCTCTTCTCTCTCTCTCTGTCTGTCTCTCTCTCTCTCTCACACACACACACAAAACCATTCTTTCTAAATATACACACATAATCAGAGCAGTAGGCTTAACATTAATCAACCTTTAAAAAGTAAAAACTGGGCTTCAGATGAGAGACTGAAGTCCGTCAATTATTAGTAATGAAAAAGTAATGAACAGGAATAAATATAATACATACAAATACAGTAACATGCAAAACATATCAGAGATTTTTGGTGTCAAAAACTGATTTTGGAGGAAGATTTAAAGGTTGCTCTTCAATCTCATATTTAAAATTGAAATTAAAACCTTACCAGTAATAACGTGGCTCCAAAAGCAAGGCAAAACACCATTGGTCCTGCCAAATCAGTTTCATTCATGATGCTGCCATCTGCTACTTTCAAGGGATGTAATACTGTTAATGTTTTTTGCCAGATGTGATCAAAATTTATACCTAATTCTAAAAGAAAAGAAATTAAGGATCAATCAGGAGTGCTATACTTTTAACTTATCAGACAAAATCTGCTGAAATGAAAACCAGTATCAAAAGAGGATCAAAACTCCAGAGGTATTTTTGTGAGATCTCAATTCTGATCTTGAACTGTGTGGGGGACTTTATAGATGTCCAATTACTGGTTTGAATTGGGAAAAGGTGTGTATATAATGAAAAAGAATCTCTGTTATGACTGTAGAACAAAGTCTATACGAATGGTTTTAATAAAAAGGGATTCTTCTTCTTGGGGATTCACAATTATCTGAAGGCCCTAAAAAACTGTATTCAAATAAATCTATGTCTTTATGCATGTGTATGTACTTTTCTGAGGAGAGTATAACTCTCATTAGATTTTCAAGGGACTCCAAATTAAAAAATATAATGTTACCCATTTTAAAACCATTGTATTTCTCAGTGAAATGACTGGTTCCGCTATTTTATCTTCCTGTAAAACACAGTCCATGTAGAATAATCAATCCAATGCTACTTCCTTTCAATTCTTCAATAGTAGGATAAAAAAATCGGAAGTAAAATCAATGCTCACCTATTAATACACTTATAAAGATGTCTTGTTATCCTTTTATTAAAAACCAGCCCCCGTACCTTATATGGCTTCATGCATATTGTTTAAAAATGTATGGGGGGGAGTGTGGAAGATAATGGGGACATTGATAGTGGAAAACATACACTACTGGAGGGATGGGTGTTCGATCATTGTATGACTGAAACTCAAACATGAAAGCTTTGTAACTGTATCTCACAGTGATATTAAAAAAAAAAAGAATGAAAATGCATCACTTACGATAGATTTTTATAAAACATTCTATTAAAGAAAAGGATAACTTTATCCAATATAAGACTTTCACTGATGAATTCAAAACTACAGAGTACTATCAAATGTTGCAACCAATCCCTTACCTTCTAATAAAGGTGGCTCATCCTCAAAGTTGTTTCCATAAAACGGCTGAGGAGTACTTGGAGTGTACTGAGATGGCTGGAGAATCTGCCCACGGTACGGCTGCTGTGAGTGCATCATGTCTGGAGGGACGAACTGGCCTTGCTGTGAGTAGTCATAGCCAGCATACTGCCTGTAAATCAGCAGCAGTGACATCGCTCACATGCTACACTCACAGATCAGCTCCATCACCTCTCTCCACCCCAGAGACTGATATTTCTCACAGAGAATCTTAGGTAATTTGTAAGGATCCACTTTGCCCTTTCACCTGGACTTCAGGGAGTGGGGTGTTGGGCAACACCCAGCAGGGGTGCTCAGAACTTCCTGACTCCGCTCAAGGATCAATCTAGGCAGTGCTCTGGAGACCTTGTGTAACGCAAGCGCCATACCCACTACACTATCTGTTCTACTGGGCCCATTTTTATAGATGGTGGATAAACGATTACTAAGATCAAACTAATTATCTACAATGAAAGGCTGTCTATTATTTTATAATCTTTTATAATCTTATAATCTTATGTGCCACTTATACTAGAATTTAGGCATTTTGTAAGGGGATGAATAAATCTTTTTCATTCTATTTTTTTTTTCTCCTTAGTAGCACTGCACTGTAGCACTGTCCTCCCACTGTTCATTGATTTGCTCGAGCGGGCACCAGTAATGTCTCCACTGTGAGACTTGTTACTGTTTTTAGTGTATCAATATGCCACGGGTAGCTTGCCAGGCTCTCTGAGAGGGACTGAGAAATCGAACCCGGGTCAGCCGCATGCAAGGCAAATGCCCTACCCGCTGTGCTATTGCTCCTGTCATATATTTTCTCCTTAGTATGTAAAATAATTCATGCCTAAAACCATGAATGAAAATTTTAAACGGCAGACTTTATACTGCATATAATACAATTTTCTGCTATAAATTAGGTTTCCATTTAATATAAAATCATTCTACATTTGGCTGTGCATGGGGCTTAATCCTCACTCTGTGCTCTAGAATCACTCCTGGCAGGTCTCAGGGGTATAATATGTGGTACCAGGGATCAAACCCAGATCAGCCGCATACAAGGTGAGTGCCTCACCCATTGTATTATCTCTTTGGGCCTACAAATTCATTCTTCTTTGCTTTGTAATATGTCTTATTAAGTAGCAAGGAGATAAATCTCTTTAAGAACAACCATGCATTTCAAGTGAGAGTATAAACAAAAAAATCAAGCTTTTGAAAAAAAACCATTTCAAACTAGAGGTAAAGAAAAAAATCAAGCTTGCTCTTTGTGGAAGCTTTCTAAATACAACAAAACATTATTAATACACTTTGCATTTAAATAGAGCTTTTGATTTTCCAAAGTAGCTATGCACCAATTAACTCATTTGATACTTCAGCAATTTCTGCATTTTTAAAATGGCTACTTTAGTGATCATTAGTCATTTTAGTGGTAACAAGGAATAACAACAACAACAAAAAACTTGATGCAGTGTCTCTAAACACCTATTAACTCCACAGCTTAGGACGTGACTTAACTACCTTGGTACTAATCCAATTACATAGTTGGGAATACAAAGTGAAATTTTTATTTAAAAGAGAAGACAAAAAATCAGAGCAGCAACCAAGCCCGGCTGGGTGGAGACACAGGCATCCTGCAGACAAAGCTGTGCCCTACCATCGGGCTTGCTCTCTGGGCCGAGTGTTCTTTTAACAGGAAAGAGAGGAAGTCAAAACAATATAAACAGCTTCCAGTAAATATACCATGTCATGGGCACAAGTTACTATACAACAATTAAAAAAAGAAATGAGGCAGTTTAATACATACTAAGAAGGAACAGAATCAAGAAATATTCATTGGGGAAGAAACTAACCAAAGCTCAGTGTACACCATAAATGCTCATTGTGACTGTACAACTCAGGGTTTCTCTGCGTGTCTTTAGCTACAGGCACATGTATTATAGGTACTGTCACTGTCACTGTCATCCCGTTGCTCATCGATTTGTTCGAGTGGGCACCAGTAACGTCTCTCATTTAAAGACTTATTGTTACTGTTTTTGGCATACCCAATATACGCACAGGAAGCTTGCCAGGCTCTGCCACGTGGGCTCGATACTCTCGGTAGCTTGCCGGGCTCTCCAAGGGCAGAGGAATCGAACTCAGGTCGGCCGTGTGAAAGGGGAACGCCCAACCGCTGTGTTATCGCTCCAGCCATTATATGTACATATTATATAAATGTGTATGTTTAGAACAAGTTTTAATTTATGTATATATTATATAACTATCTATAATAGTAATTAAAATTATTTAAGAGGACTGGAAATGGGAAAAGCATTTTCTCATGATAAACTCTGGTCCAGTATCATGCAGCTTGCCCAGATTCGACCCCATCACCACAGGCCTTTCAACACCTCCAACGCCTCCGGGTTCATCCCTGCAGTCTCCTGAACCCACGGGGGTATGGCATCAAGAAGCACCATATCCACAGACCGTGGCCTGAACCACTGCCCAGCTGGCCACGTGCCTCTAGGAGTAGCCTTCCAGAACATCACTGAGGAGGCCCCACAAATAAAAACCAAAGGCTTTCGCACCTGTAAAAAATTGTAATAAGAGGAGCACAGAGCCCGGGGGAAGCCTTGAGCATAGCAGGGTGTGGCCCCAAAACAACAGGAAAACTCATAATTTATCAAGATTTACAGCTTGCCCTGTAAGCCTGTGTTCTCCCTTGAGCATATATATTGCTTGCTTGTCTGTTTCTTCGCTTGCCTCTTCCACTCTATGGAGAAGCCTTTGTACTTCTCGAACATGTAATTCTCCCTTTCTGTTCCCTCACATCTTAAAGTTTCAATAAAAACCTCTTGTTTCACCAAACGGGAAAAAAAAAAAAAGAATTATAGCAATTTATGTGTGATATAGCTATCAATGAGAGATGTTTAAAATATCCACTCATTAAAGCAACAATACTATGTTAGGCAATTTTTATGATTTTTCTTTTAATTACCAAAAAATGTGGCACTGTATTTCCTACCCTGTGTTTCTGGGCCATAATCCCTTATGTTCAGAGATTACTCCTGAAAATGCTCCGGGGACCATATGTGGTGCTGGAGATCAAACCCGGGTCTGCAGTATGCAAAGCAAATGCCTTAACAACTCTGTAATATTTTTGACATCTCATTTACACCTGGCTTATACAAACAGGAAAAAATTTTACTTCCGTTTCTAGATGCAAAGTTGTGATTTTAAAGCATCTGAAAAAAAAATCATGTATTGCAGACAAGTAATTGGAAAACAGTTTTAATAGCATATTACTTTTAACTAATATATAATATATAACTAGTATATAACTAAGAGATATATACATACCTCTTGGAGAGCCCGGCAAGCTACCGAGGGTATCCCGCCCACATGGCAGAGCCTGGCAAGCTACCTGTGGCATATTCGATATGCCAAAAAAAGTAACAATAGGTCTCATTCCCCTGACCCTGAAAGAGCCTCTAACCATTGGGAAAGACGAGTAAGGAGAGACTGCTAAAATCTCAGGGCTGAGTGCAACAGAGACGTTACTGGTGCCCGCTCGAGTAAATCAATGAACAAGGGGATGACAGTGATACAGTGATTACTTTTAACACTATATCAAAATTCAGCTGAAGGCCATTTATAGCAGTGGAGGAGCCCACTTCTGCTCCAGGGCCGCCAGGGACATCCCTCACGTACAGTGCTGGGAGAGTGAATCCAGGGCCTTCCACACACAAAGGGATATGCTCCAGCACTTAATCAGACAAAATAACTTTAAACTGTTTGTACCTGCGTCGAGGTTTAATAATGAAATTTCTACTAATTCATCAAAGACATTCTTGAATGAAACTGGTTCCTCAGCTACCAACTAAGTGTGGTGATCAGAATATAATGGTTACTAAAACAATCTCAGATTCCACCTTCTTGATTCATAATTGGGTCCTGGGCATTTTATCAACCACTGCTTTTGCAATATCCTCGAATGTCAAAGAACCCAAAGAGATATTTGAGTACTGTTATGGAAACCGCTTTGACCAAATATTCCTGAAAAATATCACAGGACCTGTGGAGTCGGTAGCTCACTGTTTCTATTTTTATCCCCTTTTATAGGGATAACTTCAATAGTGCATGCCTTGCTGGTCTAGGTGAGGGCCTAACAATTCAGTACCAGAAGAGTTTGGGTACCACCCACCAAGTGGTGGGGAGTGCAGGTCATATGTGCTAGAAATGGTCTTGCACATGAGAAGCATGTGTTAGATCGCCTAAGCTAACTTCTCAGTTCTGTAGTCCTCACTGTATTACTTCGGACATAGGCCCACATATGCCATGCAAGGAACAGGAATATCAGAAGCAGGTGATAGCCTCAAAGATGGTACAATCATTCCTTCTTCAAGATGTAAGGTGAGAAAGACAGTACAAGGCAATTGTATTAATTTTCCTTTTTTGGCAAGATTTCCTCAAGAAAATTTCCAATTAGCCCCTGCTGACTTGACACTAAAACAGAGAATGGGAAACGTGATCTTAACAATCCAAATCACATTTATAGCACTACGGTAACAGAGAGCAAACCCTGAGTCTCATGAACACTAAACACTCCTACCAACAACAAACACAAAGTCTCAACACACTGAACTGGCTACTTAAGTTAACGAAAATCCTCAGGTATTCCATGAACTATCAGTAGGGTCAAAAGTGAGAAGATACTTTCAAGATCAGAGAATTACTGGGGTTAAAAATGCCTGCCTTGACCACAGTTGTGTCAACCCACATAGCCATCAGTGGGGCTGGGGGTGAAGTCTTCAGAACCACTTACATGGTTCAGCCGTCCATTCCCCCCACCCCCAAAGTTAAACAAACAAAAAAACAAAAGATACTTCGAACTGGAAACATGGCTTAAAGGACAGAAGCACAAGCTTTGCATCTGGGAATCGTGGGTTCCATGCCTAGCACTGTATGGTTACTGAACACTTCCCGGGGTAATTCCTGAGCACTGCTGGGTATGGCCCAAAACCAAACAGAAAACAAAAACAAATATGATGTAGACTAAAAGAGAGGGGCTTGGAAGTTTATATTTTTAAAGGTGCATCATAACATAAGGGACCTGGCCAGTACGGCATTCATTAACTCAACAGATTAAGATCAAAGGGTCACTTTTTTTTTATATGAAAGCATGAATACATGTGAAGTACCCACAGAAGTTACAAAGTGTAGGTATTTCCAAAGGGCAAATGCAGAAAGGAAGACAAATAAGATAAGTCAAACCAAGTAACATGCTATTTGCATGTTCGCATAAACATCTACAGTGAAGTACTGAACTAAAACTCATAGATACATGACCAGGTTGAAATAGAATCCTAAGAATAGTTCAGAAAAGATTTAAACAACTACTCTGAAAAATTAATGAGACACAAAGTGTAAGGCTTCACATTTAAGTGATACAAACAGAACAGGATAGCAGGGACCATAAACTGATGAGGTTACAAATCAACTGCAATAGTTCCACTGAACCGAATTAAGATCATCCTGGTGAAAAACAGGAGTGTACATGAGAGGTTTTCAAAAGCCTGTTGCTGCTATAAGTAAGGATTCACTGGATGAGTTCTTGTCAAGCCAAAGATTATGTGCGCATTTAATGTACAGAACTACCACAAAAATGCAGATTTTAAATAAATGGAAATTCCTTAACATAGTATTCCCAATTTGGCCCTACTAACTGATCAGAGATAAATCCTCAATGGTCTATAGTTGATAATTCATTAGAAAGTGTGAAAAAACTTTTTACATCGTCACTCCCTCTTTTCTATGTGTTAAGTTCTAAGGGGGTAAGGGAGAAGCCAGAGATAATTCACATCAAATATGCTCAAGACATATATAGCAGAATTCTTCATCTTGTTTATGCCTGTGGACCAGCACCTATCTTGCACTCCAGTCTGACTGGCAGTGAGAAGCAGCTGTTCTCAATCCTTCAACACCCTTGGACCAGGGCTGCCCTGTGGACTCAAGGCTGAAGACCACGGGTCTGTAGGTTGTAAAATGCACAGCTTACCCCAATTAGACCATGCTGTAGAGCTAACTTGATTTTTTTTAAGCTTGTTTTTATTTGTGGTCACTTTATTCAAATTTGAAAATGCAAACACTCTGAAGTACTACACTGTTCTCTCAGGCTGACAAGAAACACAACCTTCAATTGACTTTATTCTGAGATAGTCTTCATGAGGCCTTTAATTCAGAGTCCACAGATAAATATCAGATGACACAAAAAATATCTGAAGCTAGAAGTATATTTAGATAGGCGTTTGAGTGCATGTATATAATTTCTTGAGAATGAGGCCATAATTTTCCTAAGATTTGCAAAGGGATCCTGAATCTTCTTAAAAAAAAGTGTTCAGTAAACCTTTGTAAAGGAAACTGATGGGTTGAGCATCTGATAAGGTTTATCTTTAAGACTTGAAGAAATAAAGCATGGGTGTCCTAAAAGGAATGGTCAGAAAACCTTCAGTTAGAATATATTTGCCATGAATTCCAAGGACCATTAAAAACTAATTTGGGGAGGAGCGTTGTTTTGAATCATTTCAAAACCTAAAGGGTTTGAGCAAACCTGCTTTCAACTTGCAACTGGCAACCTGAGAGTAAGGGCCGTAAGATTTTGGCATGACGTGCAATAAAAACAACGATGCAATGCTAAATCAAAGTCAACTGATAAGCCATAGTAAGGATCTTATATCAAGCAGTGTCATCAAATATGTTCAGTTAACGTTGACAAAAGTCTAAAAGTCAGGGGCTGGAGAGAGAGAGAGAAGAGTTGAAGCTCTTGCCTTACATACATAAGGAAGACTCCAGCTCCATCTCGGGCTTGTGGTGGAAATGATTCGAGTATGAAAGCCAAAGAGATAAAACCGTTAAAACAGCAAAATATTTTCCTTTTTAACTCATCCTACAGACATGCCATACAGTAAACGATGTGAAAATACTGTTCGTAAGGAAACAGTTCCTCCACAAGCTAACTCTCCCACCCACAGCACACCTGACAACTTTGTAGAGGAGATCAAACACTTGTCCCGGCACTCAAACTCTCCCGAACTCTCCCGAAGGCTGGAAGGGTACGAACAGCCCGCTTCCCCGACACGACACAGGCTCCCACATTCAGCTCCCGACAGAACCACCATTCCGGATACACACTTCCACTACAAATCTGAGGTGTTGTTTTTTGATGTTAAAAAGCGGGGGTTTAAAAAAGGTGAAGTTACTTGCTATAGGCTCCTCCATAATCATAGGATTGCTGTGACTGGTCGTCGATGCTGTAACTGGTCTGGTAGAAATCCGTGTTTAAATTATCGAAACCTGACATTGCAACCGGTCTGCAAAAAATAAATAAATAAAATAATGATGATGATGATGAGAAATGGCAAACCGTGCAGATGCGGGAGCTCGAGTACAGAATTCCAACCCGCTGGAGCAAGCCCCGCCCCCCAGAAGGTACCCAAGACTTGGTCTAGAATTCGGGGGATGGGCAGCTGCTTAGGAAATAAGGTCCAGGCTCCGAGGCAAGGCACGGGAAGGCACCTCCACTTCAAGAGGCCGGGGTGACTCGGGCAGGGTCGAGGGTGGATTCTACGGGGCTCTAAATCTGGAACCACCGTCCAGAGGCTTCCTCACCTCGGGACAGGGCTTTACCAGATGACAACGCGGCCTCCTCCCTGCGACAAGCGCCCTGCAGCCTGGCAGCAGAGGGCTGGCTTCTGCAGCGCCGCGGCACTGCAGGGGGCTTCCGGGGGGCGAGGGTCTGGGCAAGAGGCCCTAGCGCGGCGCCGAAAAGCGGCTCAGGCCGGGCTGCAGAGGTGCAGGGAGAAGCCGAACGCGGGGAACCGGCTTGGGACACTCACGAAATGCGGAGGCGGCGGCGGCGGCGGCGGCAGGAGCTCCAGCAGCCCCTCAGATGCCCCCCAGACTCACTTTCAGACCCTGAACTGCCCCGGTTGCTACGTGTCACAGGGCCAAAGAACTGCTTCCGGGACGCTCCGGCTCGCGCAGGCGTAGTGGACCTCTTTACGCGGCTCTGCAACCGGAATCTCGCGAGGAGTAGGCGGGTGGAGAACAGGAAGCTAACAGTGAGCATGCGCAGTATCTGCCAGCTCTGAATGGTCCAGTGGTAGGCCAATGGGAAGAGCGGAAATACTTCCGTCTCTGCGGGTACGTGGAGATGGAAAAGCGCAAGCGCAGGTTGTTGTTGGTTAGTCGGTAGGCGGGCTGGAGGAAGGCGCGCCTGCGCTCAGAAGTTTCTTTCACCAGTGACAGAACCAGGGTCCCTTAGAAATTCAAAATTTTAAAAATTCTGTGCCAAATAATCTATATGTATTTAATTCTTAGAATGCTGATTATTCTTTTATAGATGTGGCTGTTAAAGGTTCATTTAGTGACATCAGATGCAAAGAACATGACATCTCTGCTCCCATCTGGGGCAAGTATGATGAATACAAGCCAGAAGTTAGTGGGGGAGGAGGAAAATCAAGCACAAATACATGTAACATTGTTACTAATGCTCTTAAATGCTGTAATTCTTTGAAAGGGGGCAATGTTTAAGAAAACGAGTTTGTTTAACCGCTATGAGGGTAACAATTAGAAAAAAGTATAATCGCCTATAGAGATGTTAAACAAAAGTCCCTGAAATTGTAGATTAACGATGAGTCAGCTTTAAAACCAAAAAAGGGTACGTGGTGGTTATTATATATATTTTTAAGTGGCGGGGGGGGGGAGAAAGAGGGCCGATAGGAAAGACAGAGATTGTTAATATTTCAGTAAGAGAAGAGGTTAAGGACCTGAGGTTAAGGGAAACTTGGCTTAGGGTAAGAACAGAGCTTTTGCGCCTCTATAAACATTCTATAGGGTGGTGGTGGTGGTGGTTTTTAAGCCACTTCCCACTGTTCTCTGGTCTTATTCCTGGCTTTTGTGCTCAGGGCTGACTCCTCTTGGTGCATCTGTTGACCATCTGTTGGTGCATAGAGAGGATCTAAACGGGGTCTGAGGCTTTCAGAACAGAAGTCTTAACCCCTGGACTATCTCCCTAGCCTTAAATTGGTGGGTGAGGGGAGGGGACGTACATCTCAACATTACAGGATGTTTAATAGCATTTCTGACTCTTACCTACTTGTCTGTAGCATCCTTCATTGTATCAGTGATAACTGAAAGTGTCTCATGTGCCATGGCAACAATAGTTTCAAAACCCTTGGTTTGAATGATGCCAGAATTACTGAAGTAGACACATGGGGTAACTGCATAAGAGTTGAGAATAGAGCTACAGAGAAGGACCAGGGAGATAAAGAACCTTCTGGAATTCAGGTGTTCTTAGAAGAGGAAAGCCACTGGAGGTTATTGTGATACTTTAGATTTCCTATTCAAAAAGATGGTTCTGGCTTATTTGTTAACTAACAGTTTCAAAGCGGTGGAATCATAACCCCCATTCTAACTTCAAGTGCCATATCACTATTCAATGAGCACAACTGATTTAAAAATGGATAATACTAAAGTTTACACAATGAGGAACAAAATTCTATGGTCCGCACACAAGAAACCAGAACTTTGTTCTGGAATCTGTTGCCAGGAGAGTAGTAAAATTTTGTTAAAACTTTCAAAACACACCGACAGACAAGGCACTGAAAATGAAACAAACATCTAAATAAAGAAGTAATGAAGATAGTTCTATGTATCTCCCTCCAAAATAGCAAAGGAAAAAAGACTCCTATAAACAAAAAGACATCTCATAGCCTACTTCTCCCTCTGGGAGAACTTGGCGAGCAACTGAGAGTTTCCTGACCACATGGGAGAGCCTGGCAAACTCCCCATGGTGTATCCATATGCCAAAATCAGTAACAATGCTGGGTCTCATTCCCCTGACCCTGAAAGAGCCTCCAATGCGGCATCGTTGGGAAGGACAAGTAAAGAGAAGCTTCTAAAATCTCAGAGCTAGGACAAATGGAGACGTTAGTGAGGCCATTTGAGAAATTCAATGATCAACGGGATGATGATGATAAACAAAAAAAATGACTTTTTAAAATTTAGAGAAATATCATAATGTGGTAAATATGAAAATTGCTTTATGCTTATCTTCAATAATTTTATATTTTGGCCTGTTTTTTCAAAGAAAATAAGTATAAGGAATACAATATTTGAAATTAACTGCTAGGTTTCTGAAAACTGAGTAAATCACTTGTTCTCCTCAACCTAAACTTCCCTTTTTATAATTTCCAACTTCCCACAATTTCACCAAAAGGCCCTAAGTAATTGACTTATTATTTGATTATTATTTGAGCTCTGATTATTATTTGAATTGATTATATAATGGCTAGAATTGGGGTTTTTTTCTGTTGAAAAACTAGCATGCTTTGTGTTGAACTTCACAAAAAAGCTATTTTTTTATATCTGTAGACTTCATATATGTTGATATAGCACTGAATTTAATACTCTAGAATAGTCAACACAAATTTAGGTAATCATTTTATATATAATATAATTGCTTTGTGAGGATAAATTACATTTATGGCAATGGTTTACAAAGACCTTTTATAGTAACTATGCACCTGGAATAATAAAACTGCAAGGAACTTTAAAAAAGACCTTCTCCAAATCAAGGAGTTTATTCTGGAGATTGAATAGGCAGTTACACTTTTAGTTACATTTTGATATTATCTGCTTAATCAGAAAGTTTCTGAAATTTCTAATCCAAAGATTTGATTTACTATCTTTTACCAATCATTTTCAAATATAGTGATGAAAGTACCATGCAACATTAGTGTGATCATATATTCTCATATGCTGGAAATAAACCCACTGTCCCATTTTATGTCTACTTTTCCCAGCTTATCTCTAATATAATCCTTTTTAACATTAAAAATGAAATATAGTTCTGAAGAGATAATACAGGGGTTAGGCACTTGCATGCTGCCAACTCCTGTTCATTCTTTGGTACCACATATGGTCTCCCTGAGCTCCACCAAGACTAATCCTTGGACAAAGAATAAGTAAGCCCTGAGCATTGCCAAGTGTTCACTCCACCTCATAACGATAGTTTGGTAGATAAACGGTATGCTTGAGCACTGTTTCATTTACAGTATTCATAAGCTGAGTTACTGGTTATTAGAAATATTAAATAATATTTTCATTTAGTGATCTTATGATTGGAAGAATTCTAGTCTTATTCTGATTATTCCACTACTACTTAAATAAAAGAGAAATTTGAACAAAATACAAGAATATAAGCATTAAAAGTCTCTTTTTAGGAATAAATTGTGTGCTTTAATGTTATTCAAATCTTGTTTCTCTGCAGAATTAATTACCATATAAACTAGCTTTTTCTTTCCTCTTAACTCTTTCCCAAATTGAGAAGCCAAACAAGCAAATTGAGTTACGTGATTAAACCCTCCATTTTGTTTGTTCAATTTTGAAACATAAGCAGAAACTGTGTTTTAAAACTTAAACTTTGAAATGCCTCTCTTGAGTATTTTGAGGATACCAGTCAATTTTATAACTAGTGAAGGAGGCCTTTCTTAATGAATTTATTTTCATTTTAGTGCTGCTTCTATCATCCAGGCAATGAGAAAAAGTCATATAAAAGTAAACTAGAATAATTACCTCCTTTAACATCATTGAACTGTATGATTAGAAGTAGAAAATCTTGAATAGGTCAAAAGATGATGAAATATGAAGTAGTTAGTAATAGTCACAATCCTATCCCAGGACCTAATATGACCATTACAAAGATTGCAACAAAACAAGGAAAGCTTTTTTCATGATTAATACAAGTTAACTTGACAAATCATGCAAGTGCATATGCATTAACCCATTTTCATCTCAAAAACACACAAAAACTCATTCATTAGGATGCCAGGAAATTTTACTTAGATTTTTTTTCCTTTTTTTTCTTTTTGGGTCACACCCGGCGATGCACAGGATTACTCCTGGCTCTGCACTCAGGAATTACTCCTGGCTGTGCTCAGGGGACCATATGGGATGCTGGGAATCGAACCCGGGTTAACCGCGTGTAAGGCAAGCGCCCTACCCGCTGTACTATTGCTCCAGCCCCTACTTAGAGATTTTAAAGTTGCTATCCTCCCACTGTTATAGTATGTATGGAGAATTGTGCCCAAAAAATTACTCTTTGAATCTGCGCAGTTTTCCCCAACTTTCAGCTAAGTGTCAAATAAGAGAGGGATTTGGCTGCCACATGTTCATCATGTCAAGTTTCACACTGAAACCTGATGATAGTAAAAACTAATCATTGTCAGCTGCCCAAGATCTGTTTTCAATGTCCCTTAATCTTAATTATGAAACCCCATATCTCAAATATGACAACTATATCTCCCCCAAAGCATCCGTTAGCTGTAGAAAACAGTTTTCTCATCATATTCAGCTTCTGTGAATTCAGTTATTTTACATTGATCAATAAATTGTTGCTTTAGGAAGACAAATTTGCCTGTAACAACATTATTCCCAATTCTATCAACCCAGATAGAATTTATTTTTAAAGGAAAAGAAATTTAATCCTCATCACAAATATGTGTGTGAGTATATAGTTACATATTTACATCAAGATTTTCCGAGAGCTGTATTACAGATTCACCACCAGAATCTCACCATTCTACAAGGAAGTGATCATTCACATAAAGAGAGGGGTTCGGCAGGGTGATACCATTTCACTGAAACTCTTCAGTGCCACCCTTGAGAATGTCATGCGACGAATGGAATGGGAAGGAATGGGAGTGAAGATAGACGGTCGGCATCTAAACCACCTCTGCTTCGCTGATGACATCATTCTAATAACACCAAACATTAGGCAAGTGGCACAAATGCTGGCCGACTTCGACCTCAATTATGGAAAGGTGAGACTGCAGCTGAATCTCAAAAAGACCATGCTCATGAAAAACGAACTAGTCCCTGATGGTTCTTTTGCTCTCAATGGACCGAACATTGCTGAATGCAGCAGCTGTGTGTACCCGGGTCGAGAACTCAACATGAGGAACGACTTGGCGCCAGAACTGCACAGGAGGAAGAGAGCAGCGTGGAACACCTTCAGGAGAATAAAAGAAGTGGTTAAGAGGATGAAGAACCTCCAACTCGGGCACATCTTTTTGATTCCACCATTCTTCCTGCACTAACGGACGCCTCAGAGACCTGGGCCCTACACAAACAGGATGAGAACATATTGGGATATCCCAAAGAGGAGTTGAAAGAGCTATGCTAGGAGTATTATGTTTCACTCAAGTTAGAGTAGGAATTCGGAGTTCCAATCTCCGCTGACAGTCAAGAATCAGGGACACTGTCTCATTTGCCAAGGCATCAAAAATCAGATGGGCCGGACATGTAATGTGATTCAGAGACAACCACTGAACTGGAGCTGTTACCAACTGGATTCCACAGGACGTCAAAAGACCGAATGGCCGCCCACCAATGAGATGGTCAGACTTCTTTGTCAAAACCCTGAATGAACAGTTTGAGGCTCTTCCTGTTCCTGGAGCGTGTAGATATCTTTGGGCTACACTAGCACGTAACAGGGACAAATAGAGACATTACTGGCACCCACTTGAGCAAATTTAAGATCAACGGGATAACAAGTGATACAAGTGATGACAAATACGCTAGAAGCTTTAATCTATGTGTTAAAGTATGTATGGGTTGCAAGTACATATCTGTTAAAACTTTTTAAAATATAATTTTAAAGTATTTAGAAAATGAGTCTTTTATTGTAGGAACTACAAGTGCCATGTTAACAAAACATTTCTCATGTTAGATAAATGGATACTGTGGCTTAGAATGAAAATTTCAGTGTACAGTTTTTGTATCTCAAATAACTTAGAGGAGAGATGATGTGAAAAACAGCAACAGAAGATGAACTGGTTTCTCATGATAGCACAAAGCTACTTGTGCCAAAGGCACAAGAGAAGCAATGGGAAAATAGAACAGCTTGCACCTGAATATACTTTCTCTGTGCCAGGCACAGTCCTAAACACTTGGCATTAGCACTCGATAAGGTTGGTAACATATCTTTAACACATGACGAAACTGGGAATAGGATGCTTAAGTAACTTGTCAAACATCATTAGGCTAGGAAGTAGGAGGAAATTGTAGACTTGAGGTTTGAATCCAGACAGTCTGGCTCCTGAATCCTTATGCTAAACCACTAGACTGTATTGTTACTGTATTACAAGTATGGATATTATGAAAAGGCAGTATTTCTAATGAATGTGATACTTTACCTAACATAAAATGTTTACAGTGTAGTTTTTAGAATTAATTTTGTATGATCATCTATATGGAACTCATATAAAGCATTTAAAAATTTCAGTGTAACCAGTTTATAATCCCCAAATGTGTATTTAGTCCAGTTTAAAAATATTTAAACTCTCTCACTGGACAGTAACCCTCTCACTGGAAAAATGATGTTACTTAATATTCAAGTTTACCTTTTATTGACCATGTATTTTGCACTGAATGCATGTTTGTCAGGAGTGTGTACTTTGGAGCTAAATGCCTGGATTTACATTCCTTGCCACAAATCTTCAGTAAATTACTCCAGCTCTTTGTGTCTCACTTTTATCCTGCATAAAAGCAAGATAATAATGACAGTCATCTTTTGTGGTTGCTAGGAGGATTACATAATATGATTCACCTAACTATCAATGCCTGACGTACTGAATATTCAAAAATGTTTGCAGTGATTATCATTGCAAAATCAATGTGACTATAGAAGCAATAGAATTTCATCTCTGACAAAAGTGGACTTTAGAAAAACTATAATGATTTTTATTGAACAAACTATTTCTAAGATCAACCACTTAGATTCACTCTGGGGATTCCCTGAAGATTCTATATTTTTGTATAATTTGCCTTTTCATTTTGTGGAGTACATAGAAATATGTATCTTCTGCCTCAGATTTTCCATTTTGGGCTTGTTGTCGTTATCAACCCTAGTCCCACAAATACTTAAGTCAATTTTCATCAGAAAACTATTGACTTAAGAACCCCTCCCATTTTAGAACAGTTGTACTTGAAATTGGGAACAGTGTTCCCAATACTTGATTATTTTAGTGTTGCTATGTTACTTCAATTTTTAAAAGTATTGATATTCCTGTTTTACTCTTCCTCTTTACACTTAAGTGAAATGTGATATTCCAAGCATAGCTCTTTCAATTGCTCTTTGAGTTACCCCAATAGTGTTCTCATCCTACTTTTGTAGGACCCAGGTGTCTGAGGCGTATGTTAGTGCAGGAAGAACAGTGGAGTTGAAAAGATGTGCCTGAAACCGGAGGTTCTTCATCCTCTTAACAACTTCTTTGACGCTCTTGAAGGCGTTCCATGCTTCTCTCTTCCTCCTGTGCAGCTCTGGTGCCAGGTCGTTTGTCATGTTGAGTTCTCGACCCAGGTACACATAGCTGCTGCATTTGGGAGATGTTCATTCCGTTAAGAGCAAATGTAATGTCAGGGACTAGTTTGTTTTTCATGAGCATTGTCTTGGTGAGATTCAGCTGCAATCCGACCTTTCCACAATCACGGTCCAAGTTGGCCAGCAATTGTGCCACATGGCTAATGTTTGGTGTTATTAGAATGATGTCATCAGCAAAGCAGAGGTGGTATAGTTGCCAACAGTCTATCCTCACTCCCATTTCTTCCCATTTCAGTCGTCGCATGACAAGCACCACAAACAGGGTATTTTAAGCAACAGAATCTTCCTAAGATATGAAGGCCTGAGAGCCAGGAGAGAAAATTGATATGATGCCTCTTTCCTGGCCTCTGCAGGCTTCCTGGCAGTCTTTGGCCTTCCTTCACTTGTAGAAGCATCATTCCAACTACTGCCTTCATCTTCACATGGCCTTCTCCTTCTGTCTGTCTCTCCCGCAGTCTTTCCTCTATGCATGTCTGTCTCTGTGTCCAAACGTCCCCTCTCTAAGTTTGCAGTGGCCACACATGTGCTTTCTAGAGGTTGGGTTGCTGGTCCTGGTGATTGTTAATCTTCCTACTTTTGGAGCTCACCAGGGCTTGCACGCCTAACTCCGGTAGGGTTGGAAACCATGTGTGGCACCAGGGATCACAAATAGTAGAGCTATCGGAATCGTGATTGGCATATGTGTGGGATACGTACTGTATACTAGTGACCTTATAACTTGCAATGCCGACTTTGTAAGCTAATATGCTATTCCTCAAGGCCCCCAGAAGAGTCTCTTTTTTAAAATTGTTGTTTCTCAAATAATGTGAGAATGAATTAAATTGCAAAAGATGGGAGTTCAGTGAAGATATTAGTATCTAAGGGTATAATCTCACATTATGTTTTATCAATTGTTCTTATGTTTAAAGATGTAAAGCAAAACTTTAAACATAGGCACGACCCTTGGTTTCTCATTTCCTTCCATGGAAAATACAATAATCAAAGTTTACTGTATTATAACCAGTCTGTTTTTCATATATTTATATGTGACTTTTATTATTAAGGCTACTAATTTTAACACCGATTTTTAATTTCAAAAAAACCAGAAACATGTGACATCAAACATGATTTTCATTAAGTTCTGCCTTCTTAGAATTGGATGTCAAAGACAAACATATTTTTGTTATTTGATTTAACTTTAAGCAGTCAAGATGTTTTTTGCTCTTTCTCTGTAGACCTAAATTTGCAGAACTTAATGAAAATCACAAATCTCCTACTGTCTGAGATAATGAATTTCCCGCTCCGGAAGAAAACAAACATTTATTGACTTTTGCTAAGATTTCATTTTAGAAAGACTAACATCATTTAAAAACATAGTTGATTTTAGTTTATAAATAACATTTCTTTCCTGTAGTGTCTCTAAAAGCTCTTTCATTTAATTTCAAAATTGACTTCTGTACTAAATGTCATAAACATGCTCTCTTCTTTTTATTTCCTGAAATTTAAATTCTCAACTTAACATTAAAATGTTGAAAGGGTCCTGAAGAATTATCCTGAGTTAACTGCTATCTCTCTAAAGTGAACATAAATAGGCCTTCAAAGAAAGTCAAATCAGGAAAACAGATGTCTGAGAAAATAACCAAAACACCAGTTGTTATGAAAATTAAAACAGAATTGGGATGGACATATTCATTAAAAGCAGTCACTCTCTGATTTTATTCACCCTCTGATTTTTGAAACGAGGATGGGCATGCATTCACAGAAGTGAAAAGATTTATTCTAAGACCTAACTTTCAAGTGTGGCTATGATCTCACCTTCATTTGACCCTAGAAACCTAGTTGTGATATCCCCAACTTTTACTTAATTCCCCCTCCTAAGTAGGAAAGGCTTCATACCTGGTACTTCAAGTCCTAAATGAATCCCATGTGATCTTTCTTGGATTGGGGACCCTTCTTACTTCTTACTATGGCAATCTGTGATAATAATCTGCCATCAGTCCACTTTTCCAAGTGTCATTTATTCAGCCATCGGTTCCTATTTCAGAAGAGAATTCTTCTTTCACTGAATGGTTTAATCAGAGTGAAGTGATCAGAACTAGTGATCAGAACAAGGGATTTGCCTCATTTTTCTAATATTCTATGAGTCTGTGTCATATTTGTCATAGTCTCTTTCCTGTGACATTTAGATAGTAGATAACAAAGATTAGATATTAAATGAATGATTGTAACTGCCAAATTTACATCAGAGAGTGTCTTAGGATAGTGTTCGTGTTATGACTGAATTTTGGGTCACAAATAACTGTTTATGAAGTTTAACACATTGTTTAAGACACTCCCATGTGCAGGTCACTATAGTTACTATATATAGCAAATATTTATTATCTCTTGGTATTTGAGCTTGAAAAAAATCCTTTTCTCCCATTACCCTCTACAGCTTGTCTACAAGATAACCGTGCTCAGTTCTTTGCTGGGAATATTGCTCCTATTCCTCGGCGCTGACAGCTAAATGAAGTCACTGCAGGGATTCAGCCAGCCAAGCTTGCTATTCCTTGTTGCAAAGGTCCAGACCAGAAAAAGCCTCTTATTTGCATGTCTGCTGTTTAGGACAATGTTTATAGTAAGCTGTCAGAGGATGTCAGTGAGAATGACACCCCTCAAGGAGAAGTTGTCACCACGATGCCACAGTCTTGAGTATTAGTACACAGGATTTAGACACCAAGGAATAGAATATCTTAAGAATGTTTTTCCCCCCAGGGCATTATTGGAGTGGACTCATGCCAGTGGGAAGCCACAGAAACGAGGAGGTTCCTGAAGTTATTTGATCTACTGCCTCCTTTTAAGAAAAAAGAAATACACTATCTCTGGAAATCTACCTTTTTTAAAAGTGAATAAACAGAGAGACTCTTCACTCTGCCCCGCCCCACCTAATGCACCTCATGCAACTTCTATCCCCTTTGGGTCATTCCAGTAGCTCCCAGGTTATCATTCCAGTAACCTCCACTTGGGGAGACACTGAATTCCTTGACTTTTCTTTTTCTTTTCTTTTTTTGTATGAAAGCAACATTGCTTTGTAAATCTGTAAGCAAAATATATTCTAGGGGTATAGTGTTATTTTACCATACTTAAATTCATATTCTGTATGGCTAAATTGATTATTATCCCCTGTCCCAAAACTCAACTCAAACTCAATGATTTAAAACAACAATAAAAACACAGACCTGGAGAGATGCTGTAACAAATAGGATGCTTCCCTTGCAAGTATCCAGCCAGGGTTTGATTCCCCAAGCCTCTCCAGTAGCGATATCTGAGCACAAGTCTAGAGTTGACCCTGAGCCCAGATAGGTATTGCCCAAACTACTCTCGCCCCCAAACAACAACAAGAATAGTAATGATATTCATTATAGTTGGGAAGACTTATGTCATAAGTTAACACAGGCAAATCCATAGTTCAGCTTGGGGGAACGAAGGTGGATACTGTAGTCTTCTGAAACCCAGTGAATATGTGAGACATATTCACATGTCTCACAAGTGATCTGGAGTTGGAAGCGTAGCAGGAGCACTTTATCTCTACATGGCCTGGGCTTGCTCCAGTGACTGGATTCTGAGGACGAGCAGCCTAAGGATCAGCTGGAAGTAGCACCACCATTGCCTCTCCATCCTTGAAACCACTGTATTATTTCTTATGTTTCGACTGGACAGAAGAAAAGCTTGCTTTTATTCAAGGAAAATATAATCCCAACTTTTAATTGGGGACTATGAAAGATTTCTTAAAAAAATATACATGTGTGTGTGTTAACATGGTAATAATAGTGTTTAGGTTAATGGTACTGATGTTCAAAATTATGGCACCCCATTTCCACCAAAGTGCCTATAGGAATAGATATGGGGAAAATAGTATACCTTTTCTTTTATATCACAGATTGATACACATCAAAAGCTATGAATAAATGAAGTGAAAGAATTTTAAATAGATATTATATTATGATCTTATGAATAAAGTGTTAGTTCAAGACTAAATGTAATGGTTAATGTTTGGTGTTTTTTTTTAGGCAGAGACTGAGTTATTACTTTATTTTGCACTTATAGCTGCTATTTAAATGCTAACAAAGCGTCATGCTTCTCGAACACTGATATCTCTTTTAAAAACATAATCTCACTCCAAGAATGTGGCTCGAGTGACAGAGTGCATGCCTTGCACATGTGAGATCCTGGATTCAATACCCAGTACTGCATGATCCCTTGAGCATCACTGGGTGTGGCCCCACAATGACTGAGAAAGGAACACACACAAACACACACACACACACACACACACACACGTGAGATCTAGATATCAGATCATTTATTCACAGAATAAAGCACATATTGATTGCAATTCTGTGCTGTACTTTCCCTACCTACAATGATATACAACACTTGGTGTTAGCCTATGATTTTTGTGCTGCAAAAATGCCTTTCTGTTTCTAAAATTTCTCAGCCAGTTATTTCTGCCATGCTTATTTTGCCCCCTAGTGGTTTCTTATGTCCATTGCATATTCATAGTTTTTAAATCTTTTGAAAGGCAGGAAGCAAAACTATCACTTTGTCCTTCCTACCATGTGAATCTTATTTTATATATGAGAAAGTTAACCCCCAGAAGACATGCAGAATTTGACTTATGTCACATATTAGGATAGGTAAAGACATTTTTTACCTATTTTTCCTCCTTTATCACTGACAAAGTATCTCTAAGAGGGCAGAACATATTGTTTATTAATGAACAAGAAATAGTGCCTGTAAAATGGTAGGTAGCTGTAAATATTAGACTAAGAAATATAAGTGAAATAAGTGAATTAATTAAGACTAGAACAAGGTTCTATAGATTCTTTTTGATTATGTTATGTAGTTTACCTACATAAACTACATAGGAGCGATAGCACAGCGGCTGCACGCAGCCGACCCGTGTTCAATTCCTCTGTTCCTCTCGGAGAGTCCGGCAAGCTATCGAGAGTGAGGGTATCCCTCCCGCACAGCAGAGCCTCGCAAGCTACTGTGGCGTATTTGATATGCCAAAAACAGTAACAACAAGTCTCACAATGGAGAGGTTACTGGTGCCCGCTCGAGTCAATCGATGAGCAACAGGATGACAGGGATGACAGTGACAGTGACAGTTTATCTTCCCATCCTCATCATGCCTTTCATATTGCACTTGTATCTGCTTGTCTTCAGGGAAATAAATATTAAAATCCTTTACTACAAAAGGGCATTTTAAATTTATTAGTTGCTTCTTTCCCAAACATAAAATTCTCAGGTCGCAACATAAGAGACATTTCCCTTTGGTAGTTTTATAATTTACTTAAGATCAAAATAACAATGGTAACTAAAATGTACCATATCTGTACCCTTAATACATTAACTATATCGATGTTTCAAGTCCTCAAATTATCCTCATAAGATGGATCCTATTCCAATCCTTAGTTTACGGAGGATGAGCTCAAGACAGAGTTAAGTAACCTGCTCAAAGACACATGACTGCTTTGCAATAGCGTCAGAAATTCTATGTATATTATTTTCAGGGGTTACTTGCCAGCTTTTTTATTTTGCTTACAGGTCTCAAGTTACATTGTTCCAAGTTTTTAAAATTATTTTTAAATTTTGTTTTATTTTCATAAGTTGTTCACAATAATTTTTATATTCACTATTCCAATACCAATCCTACCATCACTTCACCCTTCCACCATCATTATTTATAATTTTTCCAATCACCACCCAAGCATGCCCCAATAACAGGCCCTAAATAATTTATTTTATATTGCTTATTGTGAGTAATCTAAAAATTACCCACAAATGTTTCCTGAGAAGAAAATGTTTGAAGATTGTTGTATTTCACCCTGGAGTCAATAAGCCCTTGTAATAAGAGATTACTAACATGTTGTTACAAGGTTGAGTCTTGTATGAGTCTTAATATTTTTTTATTTTTTGAGACAAGTTGTCTTTTACTTTACACCCCATC
Source organism: Sorex araneus (assembly GCF_027595985.1). Classification (NCBI taxonomy): domain Eukaryota; kingdom Metazoa; phylum Chordata; class Mammalia; order Eulipotyphla; family Soricidae; genus Sorex; species Sorex araneus. The sequence goes on along the minus strand of NC_073307.1, from coordinate 17,284,308 downwards.
CAATGAGGTGTGCTACTCCTGGTACATCAGTGGTATAGGGTATAAAATGCTACATGGCCGCAAATGCAGTTGCACACTCCAGAAATTCTAAAATTTTAAATACGGTGATACAGCTGGAGTTAAATTTTTAACTGGATGGTGACTTTGGGGTCTGGAGGCATTTCTGCGAGTTGTGTTCTAGAGAATCACACACTCTAGTTGTGCAATTCTCAAGTGCTATAAGATCATGCGGGGTATGTTAGAGGCTCTGGGAGTCAAGGTCTTAAAGAAGGCTGATGCTCTTCATCACTGAAGTACTCCTTCTAGACCCAAATATAAAATTTCTTTATATTAGCCGTATCTTTTGTGTTATAGATTCCCGGATTCCTGGATAGTATTACACACACACACACACACACAATTGAGAGTAAATGACTTGAATGCAGCATAAGGTGGAATACATTGGTCCAATGGATAGCAAGTGTGGAATTCTACTACCTTGAGGGGTATTTGAATCCAGTAACTCAAACAATATCCTAACTCAATATAATATAAAAAATGTCTCCATGTTATATGTCTACGACTTTGATTCTATGTCCTATTTCCTCCACTGCAATAACCACAGAGGAAAGGAGTACAAAATGCTTTGTTCATTCTGCCCCATGAGTCAGATACCCACCTCTAAAGCCAGGGTGACATCAAAACTTCCTGAACCACAGAAACTCAGCCAGGTGGAGGGGTAGTCCCCACCATGATTACTAGACATTAATTCACTTTGTGTTGTTTGTTTTTCAAGTCATGGTAGCACAATACTCTTTTTCTCTATTTTGTGATAAATATGCAAAAAAGATTTTTAGTAAACTCATTTCATAGTTTGAATAATAAAAAGCTAACCCAAATTTGGTGCTTATAATAAACAAAACATTAGCTTAGGTATTTTGCATGCGTTGGGTCAATTAATTCTAACAAGATCAATTAGGTAAAAAAAATTTACCAATGAGGTAAACAGTTTAACATCTTTTACTAATGAGAAAGTTGAGGTGGTAAAGTGCTGGATATAGCTGAAGGGAATGTAGCAACTAGTCCTTGGTGACCCAGTTTATAAGTGGTACAGTCAAGGTTAAATAAGAAAAGATGTATTCTGTCGTACCAACTTTCTTCTAAGTATTGAGGTTTTGTTTGTTTGTTTGTTTGTTTGTTTGTTTTGGAAAAAAGTAGTCAGTGGACCTTGATCGGAATATAAGAGTATATGGTTAAAAACTCATTGACTATTGACTATTTTGCTGATAAGAATTTTATTAATGATCTAGTTTCAGAACTTTGATAAGAGATGCATATTTTGTCCACAAACATTTCACTGATTAAGTAAATGTTTTAAATCCATTTTCAAGGTATTTTCTCTGCAAAACTGTCCAAAAAATTGAATCAAAGGGCAATTTACCAAAGGTATGTTTAAGTTTTGATATTTGTAAAAATGACTAATGTAAGAGACTAAATGACTAATGTAATTTCTTTCACATATTTTCAGTTAGACCGGCCATACTCTAATGTAGTGATAAAATTCACATGTGTTTATAGTCTTTGTTAATAATTGCAATGAGGCAGAGGATCATGTAGGTGATCAAGACTGTTGTTTTGGAAAAGAGAAACATGAATGTATGGTTTTAAACCGTTTCTTTGGCTTATTTCAGCTCCATTTTATTTAACTGAGAAGTGAAGTGGGGTGGGAAATGATTAGAGAGCTTCTACTTACCTGTTCCTTTAGAATCTCTGCCTGTGGTGTGTGAAACACTGGTCCTGATGCTGTGTCAGACCATACTTTTGATCCTGCCCTTGTAACATTTACACTGTCACTGGGAGGCTGATCTGATTTAGAACTCTCATCATATTGTCAAAGACTACTTGGGCTTTATCAGTTCCTACACACAGATGACCAATTCACAAATCCGCTAATGCATTAATTAGAGATGTCTGATAAATTTCATTTTATGTGCTAATTTTCATTTTTCCAGACTTTTATCCATGTATGTTACAAACTACTCACTCAGAACACTCGTACTGGTTAACAGTATAATTAATGATGCTGACTCATTATTATAATAATGGTTGATATACATACTAAATGCATAATTTCATATATTTCAGTTTTTATTTCCATCGAATTTTTTAGGATTCTTTTGTTCTAATGAAGAGATTGAAAACTAAAAATGTTTTGTCTTGAAGTCAGTAATAGCAAATGTGATGAAAGTGTTATTGAATAAAATTTTAAAGAACTGAAATTAGGAAAGGGAGAGGGAGAAGAGAGGGGTAGAGAGTTGATGCAGCTATAATAAAAATACTCCTTCACCGTATCACTGTCCTCCCTTTGCTCATAGATTTGCTCAAGCGGGCACCAGTAATGTCTCCATTCATCTGTATTCAGGGTCAGGGGAGTAAGACCCATTATTGTTACTGTTTCTGGCATATCGAATACGTCACGGGTGGCTTGCCAGGCTCTGCCCTGCAAGATTTAGGAAAGCACTTTCCATAGAAAAAAAGTACGCCTTAGAAAAATAAATTCTTTTTCTTTCATATTTAAATTTTGTTGATAGAACAAACAGAAAGATGTCTTTACTGGATCGTTAATGGCTAGACTCTAATAACTCTAAAAGTAAGAGGCAGACCTTTATTCGCTTGCTTTTTAAGTTAAATTTATTCTCTGAAAATTTATCTCTAGATTGCTTCACGTGTAGCAAATCAGGTTGTTCATGTATTCTGTAGAAGTTTTGACTTTTCCTGTAAAAACAATCCTACATGTCCCAGATACTTCTATGTTGGTCTGAACGTGTGCAGAAAGGCCACTAATTGGGACCCAAGCAGTTACCCAGTTTGGAATAAGTTTGCCAGCAGTTGTTCGACCTCAGGTTATGATTTCGTGAAATATATTTGCATAAGTCACTACTCCAGTAACCAACCCCCTGCCAGCCCCACCAGAAGTAGAAGTGGTTGGTCTGAAGCACACTTCTCTCTGAATACAACAGGGTATGCAAGATACCCACATAGCTGCATATGTGTATAAACATATATGCACATATACATGTGCATAATATCAATAGAACTGAAACATTTTCTATCTGGGTATGCTTTTATTAAAATTGGTAAAATACTCTGATAATTGCAAGCACGCTAGGATTCTGCTCCTTGTCATAATAGCAGCAGTCCTTAATGTAGCAGATGTAAGGCGAAGGGTTGAATTATTAACTTGTCCAAGGCTTGAGATTTCATTTGATTTTTTTTCTCTTTAGAACTTTCCTTTGGCACTTCTTTGCGAAGGACACGTTCTTCTTAGCAAATAATAAGCACTTGTCTTCTATCATTTCCAGTTTTGCTGTCTAGCAGTTAGGGACATATCAAGGTCAAGTTCGCCCTTCAATTTTCAGTTTTAAAATAATTTTCCATAGAAATTTCTGGAAAATAAACTTGGTTTATTTTCTGCTGGAATTTGGAGTTGTATTTGTGTAGGTATATGGAGTTGTAGATACAATTTCAGGGAATTCAAGATGAGTTCATTCATGAACTAGGAATGCTGTGTTTAAAACATATAGGACCAGTGATGAGGACTTCTTCAGAGGGTTTTCTATCTGAGCAACCCTATGGTCAGCCACCTACATCAATTAAAAAGGTTTAGGGGTTTTGTTCTTCTTCTTTTTGTACTGTTTTGTTTTTATTCAAGTGGCTTGCCAACAACCTCTCCCCTCTCTTTTTCATTATAATACAGAACAGTCATCTCACTTTAATTCACCTGGTCTTCAGTCTTCACCCACTTTGGGCGGTGGTGAAGGTAGATTTCATCTGGTCATTATTTCTTCCGTCTTGAAAGTGGCCTAAAAATTTTTGTTGCTCCTGTGTCAGAACTACTTATTGCGTGCAGGATGAGGCTGACAAACCGCAACCTGTGAAGACTGATGGGGAAATCCACCGGAAAGAGGTTTTTAAAGGAACTGCAGATTCGTTGTGGGTAACCAGGTCCAGAGAGAGCAATGAATTACATAAACACAAATGAATATGTCTGCGTTTTGATGACCCTCCTCCTCACCCACTCTCAGGCACTTAGTCACTATTTCCTCTGTGTCTCCTTAAGTCTATTATACCTCTGTTACTGCTTCTATCAGTTCTCTGGGATTATTTGTTTATGAGTCTGTCTCTCTTACTAGACTATGAGCAATTCCAAGGCAGAGTCTATGACTTATTTATCTCTGTACCCCAATCCAGTCTGGGTTAAGAGTGCAGACATGGGAGTCAGACTGTCTGGTTCAAATTCATTTTCTGCCATGTAAGTAAGATCATTTGGGCAAGCTACTTATTTGAATTGAGTCCTTCCTTCCTTCCTTCCTTCCTTCCTTCCTTCCTTCCTTCCTTCCTTCCTTCCTTCCTTCCTTCCTTCCTTCCTTCCTTCCTTCCTTCCTTCCTTCCTTCCTTCCTCCCTCCCTTCCTTCCTCCCTTCCTTCTTTCCTTCCTTCCTTTCCATGTTTCATATTGTTGGTTATTAATATATATATCCATTACACTTATGTATTTATTTTTCATTTCCATGTCTTTACTACAGAGTTCTTAAAAACCCTTGAAATGTTCTAAGCGATGAGAAACAAAAGGATATTTTTATGTTTATGAGGTGACTTTTGGGGAAGACTCACAATTCAACTGGATGGGTTGAACTCAATCTAATTGCAAGAGACCAGCTGTCTGATAAATTAGGAACTTTTAGTTCCACCTCCAAACCCCATAGAAGGGAAGAGAGATTTTTGATGGAATCATTTGTTAATGATCAATGAGTTAGTCATGTGATAAACCTCCAGAACTCAAAAAGACAGGGGTCGTGTCCTTCCAGTTGATGAACACAGGGAGAAGGCGAAAAATCAGCCTTCTGAGAAACACAGACTCCCCCACCCCAACACCCACGTACTCTCCTGGTGCCTCTCTTCTCTCTGCATTTTCCTGTGTTGTGTCCTTTTATTATAAACTGGCAACATAAAAGATATCTTTGAGTTCTGTGAGCCTCTTTAGAAAACTCTTGAACCCAAACTGAGGGTGAACCCTTAGATTTGTGTTATAACCAGTTATTTTAAAAAAAATGTTCATAACAATCTGTCCGAGCATCTGAAACAAGGGTGGCGATGGTTGTATTCCGGATTCTCCCACTCTTGCTTTCTCTGGGTTGGCAGTGTCAGAAGTAAGTTACGCTGCAGGCTGCCCAGCACTGCTTGTGGGTAGGGGAATTCCCCCACATTAGAAACCGGTTGTCAAGAACCCGAAAGACTTTCTTTTGTGGCCTTGATTTTCTTTGCACCTAAAAGTATCACACTAGTAAATTGTATTTGTTTATTGCGAAGAAGAAATAAAGTTGTGTTTAGCACAGTAATTGTCATTGTAATTATAAAAAACTATAATATTGGTATTACTGTTCTCACTATTGATTATTACTAGTGTCATTACTATTGATTGACAAATGTCCCAAGTAAAGCTCACTTGTCAGAAGAACTTTTGAAGCTTCATCTACTATGTAGTGTTTTCTCTCACCTCTTTTCTTCCTCCTCATTAATTTTATTTAGAATAAAAGTCCCTTTTATTAATGACTTTCCCATACAACATAGTGTTTTTAAATATATATACATATGTATATATATTTTTAAATAACAGCCAGTCTCAAAATGGAGTTTAAATCTGCTCCCCACCATCAACTTTATCACTGCTCAAAGAAGTGGCTAGAATGATAGTACAGAAAGTATAGCATTGTAGCACTGTCCTCCCATTGTTCATCGATTTGCTCGAGCAGGCACCAGTAACATCTTCATTGTGAGACTTGTTGTTACTGTTTTTGGCATATGGAACATGCCACAGGTAGCTTGCCAGGCATTGAATACCTTGCGAGGTAGCAAAGCCCTACCCGATGTGCAGAAAGTGTATATATATATATATATATATATATATATGTATATATATGTATACATATACATATATATATCTGTATCACTGTCATCCCATTGTCAATTTACTCGAGCGGGCACCAGTAAAGTCTCTATTCCTCCCAGCCCTGAGATTTTAGCAGCCTCTCCTTATGCATCTTACCAATGATTGGAGGCTCTTTCAAGGTCAGGGGAATGAGACCTATCGTTACTGTTTTTGGCATATCGAATATGCCATGGGTAACTTGCCACGCTCTGCTGTGCGGGCGGGATATTCTCAGTAGCTTGCCGGGCTCTCTAAGAGGTGTGTATATATACATATGTGTACATATATATATTATATATATATATATATGGCTAGAACAATAGCACAGTGGGTAGGTATTTGCCTTGCACATGGCCGACCCAGGTTCAATTCCTCCGCCCCTTTCAGAGAGACCAGCAAGCTACCAGGAGTATCTCGCCTGCACGGCAGAGACTGGCAAGGTACCGGTGGCGAATTTGATATGCCAAAAACAGTAATAAGTCTCACAATGGAGATGTTACTGGTGCCTGCTCGAGCAAATCAATGAGCAATGGGATGACAGTGATACAGATATATATATATGCAGATATATATATACATATACATATACATACACACATATGTACTACTTACTCTATCACTCTTGCACTAGTTCTTTAGTTCAATTGCATTGACTTCATTGCAAATAACCTGAATTCTGATATGTTTGTTTATTGACCAAAATGTAATTGCCATGACAAAGAAGTTTTGGCTATTTTGGATCCATTGCTATATCCTTAATAGCTAGAGTAGTGCCTAGAACCTTGAATATGCTCAACAATGTTTGTTAAAAGAGTGACTGAACCAACACATCCACCACAACATGCAGAGAGCAGCCTCCCCCCTGGGGGAAATGGACTCAATGACTGTGCTTAAACATTAGGCCTTAAGTGTGTGTAGTTCTCCACTTTGCCAAGTTGTTACACGGTCATGTTTTTCCTTTTTTGGCTATTTCCCTTTCTGCTTGTAAAACATTTCTATTGTGAGACTGGCTGTTATTTTAAAAACTTGTTTCTGCCATCTTTGCTCCAAAACTCTCAATGACAACTCATTTACAGGTTTAAGTCCAAACCCCTCGGCAATGGTCCCATTCTGTTCCTTCCCAAATTTCTCTTTGGCTGAATTGAGTCATTCATTGTTCATTTCCCAGTTCCTTTAACCGTCATCCTTCTCCCTACATCCCCACACACTTTCTTAGCCAACGTGTTTTCTTCTGCAAAGAACCTTAACTTCTGTTTTCAAGATTCTATTGTCTTGCCCTCAACACGGATCCCCACGGTGTTGTCTAGTGGGTTATTTACTCAAATTCCTCATTCATTTTACTACTTTAAGTCCTGAGGATAATCAGCCAAATTCTTCATCTGATTCTTTCATAAACTTTAGTTTCTCTTTGGAGAGTGTCACTTTTCCCATTTGCTACCAACTTCAGACTTGTCTATTAAGGTTTTTTGGGTTTTGTTTGTTCGTTCGTTTGTTTGGAGCATCACACCTTGTGATGCTTGAAGGTGACTCCCGGCTCTGCTATGAAGAATGACCTCTGGCTGTTCTGGGGCACCCTCTACCTTGCTCGACTTACTGTACTATCACTCTGGCCCCTGGCACTTGTCTAGTAAGTTTAAATTGAGGGTTAAACAACACCTAATCAGAGAGAGAGAATGAAAGGGAAGACCCTGCCATAGTGGCAGTGTGGGGTGGGGGGAGACGGGACTGGGGAGGGTGGGAGGGATGTTGGGTTTACTGGTGGTGGAGAATGGGCACTGGTGAAGGGATGGGTTATCGAACTTTGTATGGGGGAAACATGAGCACAAAAATGTATAAATCTGTAACTGTACCCTCACGTTGATTCACTAATTAAAAATAAACTAATAAATAAAATAAAATAAAATAAATTGAGGGTTAAAACCGTGGTATTATTTCCTTGCTGTTTTTCTACACATGCCAGCCACTCAGTGGCCAGTGACTTTTTTTTTTTTTTTTTAAGAAAGTCTCCGGGTATGGCAGCTGTGTATGCAGGCTATGTCTTTACCCCCAACAAGCCCTAGCAATTCAAAAACATCTTTAGGTCTTGTTTGATCACAATATCTGAAACATAAAGTATCTTTCCTAATTGGCCAGGCAGATGAATTCCGCTCACTAGCACGTCTGTACATTGACAAAACCCAAATAACAAACATTGAACTGTGTTTGTATTTCTCCAGCCCGCAGGGAAAAGTGGGTCTTTGTCTCACAAGTCTTGCCAGGACTTACCAGGGTGGTGGTAAACCACGTGGGGTGCTAATTGTTGATTTTGGGTCTGTGAGATTTAGCGGATAAGAAGCTATGGGTGAGGGAAACTGCTGTTTCAGAATCCTGGGGAAGCAGCTGGGGAGGGGTGGGGGATTTTCATTTTCTGAACGCAAGACCTTGGGGTCTTGTAAGAGACCGTACAACACTGCCCTCTGCTGGTAATCTGAATTAGCAACACTGATGACTTCACCATGTCTTGTGTGAGGATCCTGAGGGAAACTAAGTTTCTAAAACATTCTTGTTAAAGACAGAGACAGGGAAGGTAGCCTTTCATTTCAATTAATTTTTTTATTGAATCACAGTGATATACACAGTTACAAAATTGTTCTGGATGGGGTCGGAGTGATAGCACAGTGGGTAGAAGCGTTTGCCTTGCACGCGGCCAGCCTAAGTTTGATCCCCGGTACCCCATATGGTCCCCTAGGCACCGCCAGGAGTAACTCCTGAGTGCAGAGGCAGGAGTAACCCCTGTGCATCGCTGGGTGTGACCCAAAATTTTTTTAAAAATGTTCTGGAATGGGTTTCATTCAGACAATGTCCTGACACCTTTCCAGGGTACATTTCCCAGCAAAGGTCCGCCCAGTTTTCCTCCTGCGGCCCTGCCCCCTCCCCTATGTCAGGTAGTTTTCTTCCCTGTCTCTCTGTCGCTCTGTTAATGTCTGTCTGTCTCCTCCACCACCCCTTCTCTCTCTCTTTCTCTCTCTCTCTCTCTCTCTCTCTCTCTTTTTCTCTCTCTGTCTGTCTCTCTGTCTCTAACGTCTGACTCTGTCTCTGTCTCTTTCCCTTTCCTTTTAGTACTTATGTTTTGCAATACAGATACTGAAAGATAATCATGTGTATCCCTTAACCTACTTTCAACACTCAGTTCCTGTTCAAATGATGATTTCCAAGTATTATTTCCACATTGCTCCCTTTTCTACCTTAATTGCCCTTCGCCCCCGCAGACACCCTTGTGGCCAGCTTCCAACCATTTCAACTGTTGACCAGTCCTTCTCACCTCTACTGAGGGAGGGAAGCCTTATATCCAATATGAGGGATATTTTTATTATATGAAGTTATTTTTATAGTTAAGTTGATTAATAAATTTTATTGAAATGTGTTTGTTCACTTATTTTGTATGGGATTTTATATTTCAGGGGAATGAGTGAAATTAGTATGGTAACAAAACAAGTTCTTTTTTTTAATCTGCATTTAAGGAGTTATTTAATCCTTCCGAGTTCTTAGAAAGTTGCCATTACTTCCCTTAAAAGTGAAAGCACAGGCATTGGTTGATGTATTGTTGCATCTTCACTTGGGAGGGAACCTCTGATTTCAAGAGGAGCTGAAGAGCTGTGAACACTTATTTCCCACACATCAAAAGCCAGCAGTACTTTCTGTGAATAGCAGTGTTTGGGAAATGACTTACCTGAAGGGCTTTGGAACAACTTTGTGAATCCTTTCTTTCCTTGTCAGTCCCTTCATGTGTATCTCTAGAGTGGGTGTACCACAAAGCAGAGACCTTAAGTCTTCTACTCATGATGTTGGAAATAATTCTACAAAAGATGGAGAGCAGATTAAGTTACCTTGGCAAAGGATGGCACCTTTAGAAGGAAACAGGGTCAGTTTTGTGTGGAGAAAGCTATGATGAAAAAGCTCCAAGGATATCCACATAAAATAAGACTTCCAGCAGTAACCCCGGGATACACCCCAAATTCTCACCTCCTTTTCCTCCTTTACTGTCCCCCCCACCTTAACTGAGACACTGTCATCCATTGCCTGGATCTCTCACTGATTCTCCTCATTGAGCTCATTATTTCTCCCCTACTCTCCATTGCCACAAAGCACCCAAAGTCAACTTGATAAACAAGTAAAGGGGCCATGGAGAAAGTACAGTGGTTAGGGTGTTTGTGCACAACATGAGTCCTACCTGGTTTTTATTTCTGGCACCAAATGATTCCTGGAGCATTACTGGGTACAGCCTGGGAGGCTGCCAGGGTGGCCTGGGTTTTCCTGGCACCACAGGGAGAGAGTAGAGTGGTATCCTCAGGCTCTGGTACTGTACTGCCAGCCCAATTGCCCAAGAATAACCGGTGGTGCCCCTCTGCCTCCTGAGCACTGCTTAGGAGTCACCCCTGACATAATAAAACAAGTAAAAATACAACATGTCGCTTTTAACATTAAAATCACTAAGAGGCAGATGCAGATCAATAATAGTGCAGTGGGTAAGGTGCTTGCTTTGCCAATGACTGACCAGGTTTTATTTCAGGAGTGATGCCTGAGCACAGAGCCCGGAGTAATCTCTGAGCACTACTGGGTGTAGCTCCCATATAAAAAGAGATTAAAAACAAAAATCTACCACGGGTTCATGAAAACATTCATCTAAACAGATATAAGTCCACCTATGTTTATTACAGCACATTGTACAGTAGCCAAGTTATGGAAATAACCCAAAAGTACAAAATTGATGAATAAAGCAGCCACCGTAGCCATACTCATTGGAGTACTATGCAGCTGTAAGGAGAGATGAAATCATGGAGTTTGTTGCAATAGGAGTGGTACTGGAGGGCGTCTGTTAAGGGAAATAAATCAGAGGGAGAACAAAAATAGAATACAGAATCTAAATAAGGGGACAGACAGCACTGAATACAAACCTTTAGCCTTGACTTACAAAACCTATCACCAAACAGAGGGGAGAGGTGGAGGGTGGGGTGAGGCAGAAGAATACGCTAGAGTTGATGTAAGCACACTGGCAAAGGGTTGTAATCACTGTGTGTGTGTGTGGGGTGCAGTAACTTTGTACATAAATATATGTATTTTACACACTGCTTAGCAATGGAGCCTAAACTATAATAAAATTTACAAAGATAAAAGACTATATTTCTATCACACTTAAAATGACAGCAACTGTCAGGGGTCAGGGCCACACGCGTTGACTCCTGTTAGCTTAGCAGACCTATTGGGTCTCATTTCTTCTCTCGGCTCTCTAAGGCAGGGATTTTGGGGGGTCCTAAATCCAACCTAGTCTGACCTTAGATGTGAGCTTTTTCTTGTTCTTGCCGTTCTATCTGATCTCCGAAATTCACATATCTGCCCCTTGCCTGAGCTTAGATATCACTTCCTCAAAGAATCCCTGTTTGTAGTGCTCCATTTCCTTTTGATTCTCCTCAACCCCAGTCCAAAAAATTCTTCTCATGTCACCTGGCTCCTTTTTAATGATCAGAGATACCACTATTGGTGAGAGACAATGTATTTGTTTACTTAAGATCGGCTCAAAGGAAGAATGCAGAAGCTCAGAAGACCCACCTTGAGAGCACGTGGTCTTGAGTTCAAATCCCCATTGCCCCACAGACACCGAGTATGATACTGGTAACTCTACTAACAACTTGGTAGTTCTGCTGTCTCTGCGCCCCGCCATTAAAGAGCAATTTCCAGTCACATTGGTGCCAGGTGTCTGTAAGTACCATCAGAGGATGTGAACCCCCACAGGGAGAGGCACAAAAAGAAAAGATGTGTGACCATGACAGAAAGTCTGAAACCTGGCAAGCACAAGGGGGAGCATTGTAGTCAATTCCAATGAGTGTGAGGACCATAGCTTGTGTGCCCCAAATAAATTACCACCTCGGGTAAGTATGTGTGCAAGCACTGCCACAAACCTCAGTGAGCACTGTAGCCAAGTGTGTGATTACTGCACCCCCACAACTAAATGTGGGAGCACCGCATCCAGGCATGTGCATGACTCCTGAAATCCACAACATCAAGAATGACAACGAAGAAAAGGAGAAAGGGAATTCAAAAGAAGATCCTTGTCCTTGTCCTTGTAGAGAAGTTCCATGAGGACAAAGACACTCTACCTGTTTGCCTCTGAAATGTATAGCTTAGTGCTGGTCCGTCACCTTCGTTCAGTAATTATTTGTAGAATTAAATAATGACTGGGTAAGACAAATCCGGGTAAAGAAGAGCTGAACAAACGGAAATAGAAAAGAAGGAATATGGGAAAGAAATTTAGGGGAGGGCCCAAGAAATTGAACAGCAGGTAAGGCGTTTGCCTTGGACTAGGCCAATGGGATGAGAGGAACAAGGTGAACTGTTTCCACCTGGACAGCAAACAGGTCTGAAACTGTATTAACTCCCAGAGAACTTGGTGAAATGCAACTGATGGGAGTGGAAACCAGATATTTGACTTTTGGACTTGAAGACGAGGTGCTGCAGGTCCATGCTCCATGGGAAGTGTCCAGCAGGGTTTTAGAAGTTGAAAAGAGACCAGGGCCAAACAGTATTTTAAAGTCATTTGCACAGCGATGGCAATGCTCTGAGCTTAAATCAGGTCAACAAGAAGGAGCATGGAGGCATTTTTTCCTCAAACATCCTTGTGTACAAGGAACCATGCTGGGCTAGCTGACATCTAACAAATGAAGGGAGGGAGCTTCACAAGGTCAGGGCTGGTTACACTCACAATTTGGCAAGTGAAAAGTGTATCACCCAGACATGGAACATCATTCTCCTGCCATATGGTGCCCTTTAACCGGCTCAAACATTTCTCAATAGGAGGTTCTGCATGCTCAAAGGGCATGTGTGATACGTCTCTGCTTTCTTCTAATCTGTCAGGCTCTAGAGTGAGCGCTGCCTAATATTAATAATGAGACTCTACTTTCTGCTTTTTTAAAAAAAAATTATTTTGCTTTTTGGATCACACCCAGTGATGCTCAGTGGTTACTCCTGGCTCTGCAGTTGGGAATTACTCCTGACAGTGCTTGGGGGGACCATATGAGATGCCGGGGATCGAATAGGGCAAATGCCTTACCCGCTGAGCTATCGTTCCGGCCCTCTCCTTTCTGCTCTAAGAAGCTAATAATCTAAGAGAGTTGGAGAAAAACACATGAATAAACAAAATTCCATTTATTGAATTCTCACTACGATGATGAACTCAGCACTCAACAGGCATTGGTTGATTTTCACAAAAATCTCTGTAAGAGATTGTAGTCATCACCCTCTTTTATGGAGAGAAAGATGGATAGAAAAGTCCTCTCTCATATTTTAAGTTGATTCATCCCGAGAACGCTCTGATCCCAAGACCTCTACTTCGAACCAGGATGTCTTAATGATTCCCTGTGTGCATTTGTCCGTCAGGCAAACTTTATTTACTGTACTGAAAGGTGACCAAAATTAGTCTTAGGTTGCACTTTTGTACTGAAAAAAATAACAACTCTTGTTCTCCAATTATATCTCCTCTCTGTTACACAATTGCCTTAAAGAATTGCTATTGCTTACTGAAAGTCAACTTCCTCAAGCCCTCAGGATATCCTTAATTACAGGGCTCTTGAGGTATCTGAAATAGAAGCAGTCTTTTGAATCCTCCTCCACCTCTATCCCCGTCTGAAACTCTGGACATATTTCTTTTATTGTGGGAACATTTTCCTGGAAATGACTGCATCCCATAAATTGATGCTCTTCCTAATTACTATAGCAGGATACCCCGGGGGATATGCCACCAAGGTCATACACAGATAACTGCCTCCTCACTATTTTTTCTCTTCCAGTTTTCTGAAGTTTTGATATGTGCTCTATCAGCTATTTCTTCTATATATTCATAGGGTTCCTGATTATTCTTGGCAGGATGCAGTAAGGGTTTACTGCGTCCTACAAACTGTCAAATGATGATCCAACTTCTGTTTCCTGTATTGTGCAACTTAGACGGAGACAGAAGTCTAAGTAACAACTCAGATGCCACAGATGCATTCAAGCTCTTGCAGTGAGGTCTTCTGTAAAAAACTAAAACTCGCCGAGAGGCGAGCGCACTCGCGGGCTCTCCGGGCGGCTCTGTCTCACCGCCCGCGTTCGGTGCCCCGGAACCGCTGTGTGTGCTGTCGGTCGAAGGCAGGCGACGGAAGGAAGAAGGCCAGACTGGTTGCTCGATCAGTTTATTTCATTCTCTCTCTCCGCTTCTCTCCCACTCTCGGTCTCTCTCAGGATCTATGGATCTGGCTCTCGTGGATCTGCCCCGTGGATCTGGCCCCCCAACCCACTCTTACAGCCTAGTTAAATCGCCACAGCATCAGGGGGTTGGGGCGTACACATAGGTGTGGTCACCATCAATAGGGTAAGGTCCTTTCCCTTAGGGGATGCTTCTCCTAGGACTTAATTCTCTTTCAGCAGGAGGATCCACCCAAGGGCAGAGTCCCATGAATGTGTTTCTCTTCTCCTCAGCCAGCAAACATATAAGAATTCATAATATTAATTATTTTGTATGGACACAATAAGAGATGCATTAAAGCTTATAGAATTGCTCTCCTGGGGCCATCTCAATCTCAGACTACAGTGCTCAGGCCAGATCAGTCTTTCCTATCCCTGGCAGGGTCCCAGTCTCATAATTACTATTGGATCATGACAGCATTTGTCTGTGATCAAGCTCTTAACTTATAGTTAAGAATTAGGCACTTTGGCCAGGCCCATCTCGATGCCAGGGTAGCACATAACTCACCGCTTGCCCTGGATCCTTCCCGTCCCACATCGGGGACCTTGCTTTGGGGTGCTAGGAACTGAGGGCAACTGAGGCTTAAGTGGAGAAAGCTGATGCCCGGGAGGGAATAATATTCGAGGCCAATTAATTCCCAAGTTATAAAAACATAATAATGTCTTCTTGTGTCTATACAAAACAGACATAGCTTTAAAGTAAATTATTCAAAAGGCACAAGAAGAGGAGAAAGGCAATATTAACTTATATAATATAAATTCAGTATCCTAGGAAGGTCTGACCTTGCAAATTAGCAGAGTCATATTAAGGGAAAGCTGAGGATTAACTCTTTTGGGGAAGAGAGCATGGAGAAGTGATTATAGCTAAACAAGGGGATGGGAGAGATTCGGGAACACCTTGATGGGTGTGACTGGGGTAAGCCTAAACTCTGGGTAAAACCGGGACAAGCTACTTGTGGCAAGGAGGGAAAGGACAAAGTAATGTCATCCTACAGTCTTCTTGCGAATACCCAGTGTTATCCTTCCCTTTGTAGAATATTTTTTTTTATCATTTGCACACCTCTGTCAGTCATCCAGAACCAAAATATTTAGTGGTACCCAACTGTGTCAGAATGAGAATCTGGTAGAGTAAAAATAAAACAAAACAAAACAACAAAACAAATTGGGAAAGGCCCCTCAAAAGATTCTTAGTTCTCACTTACTGACAGCCAAATATAAATGAGCTGTATGGACTGATGCTATAATGGCATTGCATTTATATACCCAAATTAAATATTTCTGAGATCATTTGGTGAAGTGAGATTTCCCAGTTTGAAGATTTTCTAAATGGATTCTAAAGGAGTGCTGCTTTGACCTCATACTCAGTAAATACATCTGAGGCAAGGTGGGACTTTCTTGAGATCATCAATAATTTGTTAAATGGCACTTTGTGATAGCCATCATGTTCCTTGGAGTTTGAAAACATATTTCTCCTGTGCATAACTCCATTCATTTCTCTGCATATCTTTAATTTATCTGAAGTAATCATCATTTTCTCCAACTTGGACACAGAATAAGAACTAGTTTTCTGTGTTTTTCCATTCTGAACTTTAAACTTGTTTGAGGGTAAGAGTCACTTATGCTTTGCCACATCTTTATAAATGTTTTCTAGCTTTATTTATACTTTATAATATCTTGCATAATCTTTATTCATACTTTGTAATACCTCACATTATTCTTTGCACAGATAGATATGTAATATTTGGGCAAATGAATGAAGGTATCAAAACAAAAAAATGTATTCATTTAATTATTTTGCTTTTGAGGCCATACCTGGGAGTACTCGGTGCTAACTCCTGGCCTTTTGCTCAGGGGTTGCTCCTGGCAGTGCTTAACAGGACTATATGCCATGCCTGGGATTAGACCATGGTTGACCTCACACGTTATGTCACATGCAGGGCAAGTGCCTTAACTGCTCTGCTATATCTCTAGCCCAGAAACAGGGAAAGAACACTGGAGTTTCTTTTGTTGAATCCCACCTACCTCATACATTGCTAGCACTTAGACTCTGGAGACAGACTCAGTGTTAACTCTGGTCAGCCAATCGGCTCTGCTAATGATTTGTGGAGGAAGAAGTCGTGACTATTGGGAACTGCTCTATTGAGTCCCATGGTCTCTTTCTCTTGGCTAAGTTGCTTTCTGATCCTTCTGATCCTCTCTTTACACTAGAGCCATAAAAGTCCTGGAGCAAATTGTCAGTAGAATAGATACATTGTGTTTCCTTACACTTTTTGATGCAATAGAGAAATCCAACACCTTTCCATCCTTGGACCATTTGTTTAATTTTAAATATTAATTTATATTTTATTTACTTTTGATTTAGGGCAATCTTAGACTCTGTTTATAATTATGATGATGCTTCGGCAACATGGATGTAAGTAATTCTTCTCAAGATCTCATTTAAATATCTAAAAAAATTCAAGGAGCTAGTCAAGAGACACTAGGTTAAATCCAGTTTTTATCAGATGCACACATCTTTTTTCGGGTGTCATTCCATTTGTGCTAAGGCATTTGTTTTCCTGATGAATGTTAACCAGACTTGTCCTGTCATTTCAAGAGACACCAGGGTGAGTGTGTGAGGTGCCAAGGCTCAGATTATTGTCTGTAACAGTATACACAGTTTCCTGTGAGAAGCTGTATTTGATTACACAGCAAAAGTATGACATTTTCTGTCTTGTATTTGAATTGTATGCATTGGCCTCTTAAATCCTGTGGCCAGTATATGAATGTGTGTGTGTGTGTGACGGGGGGAGAGTCAATAATCACCAGGCCTTCTAACTCACATTCCATTCCTTTTTTTACTTTTTTTGAAAAGTTTGCAAATTAGAATTGTCAAGATATATTGTCTGAGTAAAGAATACCTCCCCCACCACATCTAAGCACTTATTTATTTATTTATTTATTTATTTATTTATTTATTTATTTATTTTGAAATTGAGGTACCATGATTTACAAAGTTATTCAGAGTACGGTGATTTTATAAAATCATTCATGATCAAATTCCAAGTGTACAATTTTCTAACACCACCCACCTTATCACCACTATCAGAGACCACTCCTCACTGGGCTCTGGGTCCATAAATGGTGCCAGGGACTAAATCCAGTTGGCCTGAGGCAAGGCAAGTGCCCTAACTGTTATGCTCTCCCACTGGCTCTGATCTAAGCACTATTTAGGGACCAATAGTATAGTGGGTAAAATGTTCGCCTTGCATGCAGCTGACCCAGGTTCAATCCCTGACATCCCATATGGTCCCCAGAGCACTGCCAGGAGTAATTCCTGAGTGCAGAGCCCAGAGTAACTTCTGAGCATCACTTAGTGTCCCCCCCACCCTCCCAAAAAAAAAGATTAATCATTTTTAAAAAAACATTAGGATTTTGTTGTTCTGAGGCATAACATTTTTTTTTAAAGCTTCTGTATTTGAAAATATAAATGTATAGGGGCTGGATTTGCCTTGCACGCGGCTGACCCGGGTTCTAATCCCAGCATCCCATATGATCCCCTGAGCACCGCCAGGGGTAATTTCTGAGTGAAGAGCCAGGAGTAACCCCTGTGCATCGCCGGGTGTGACCCAAACCCCCCCCCGAAAAAAAAGAAAATATAAATGTATAAATATCTATTATCCATCCATTTGGATTCACAAAGGGCTAGTTCTTCGATTATGATAATTTTATATTTCATTTTTGGGACCTCTGAATCATTCTGCCATGTGTCTTTCCAGCCCCAGTCTTGAGGCCGATACCCAGCAGTGTTCAGGGGCCAGAGCCACCTCGGGCAGCACTAGGAGGCCACCAGGGCTGCCGCCACCTGTGGTAGGAGGAGTCATGCAGTGCAGAGGACTCATGCAGTGATATATAAAATCACATATATGAGCCATGTGAAAAGCATGTAGTCTATCATTTGAGTCACATCCCCATCTAATTCTTCCCTTTGAAACTAACATTTTAGAATTTAAGAAAATTATTGACATGTCACAAAAGATAAGACATTTGCTGCATTCTGCTAAAATTGCTTTGCCCATTCTTTCATTCACTTATGTATTCATTAGGCTGTACAAGCTACTAAATTCCCGGAGTTCTCTATGGTAGGCACTGCATTATATTTGGGACACATGATCATGATTGATACTAGGAATGTGTTGGTCTGTGTGATGCCAATCCAAATATTAGGCCTGTATTGAGAATTTTTATGTATGAATTGATTGATTGATTGCCACACCTGACCATACACATGGCTTTCTCCTGTCTCTATACCCAGGTATCACACCTGGTAGGGCTCAGGATATCATATGGGGTGCCAGGGATCTAAGATGGGTCAGCCACGTCCAAGTCAAGTACCCTATCTACTGTACTATTTTTCTAGCCCATGTTGAGAATTTTTAATAAGGAAAATCACATGCTTAAATAAATTTTAGTGTAGCTACAAGGGAATTGTAGGATGCATGAGGACTGTGGCTAATTCCTAAAGTTCTTGAAGTCTTCTTTATTTTGTTATCCAGAATAAAAAGAAATTGCTCAGAATTATTTTAGGAGTTAAAGAAAATCAAATGTTGGTGAAATTGGATGGCAAATAAAGGGCTAATTTTATTAATTTTAGTCATTGGTTTGTCCACAGGCACATATTTTAAGAAACTAGTATCAAATGATGAGGACATCAGAGGAGGACAGGCACTGGTGGAGGGATAGATACTCAAGCTGCATATGACTGAAACACAAGCACGAGAATAAGTAAGCCTGTATCTGTACCCCCACAGTGATTCATTAATAAAAAAAAGAAACTAGTATCAATAAATTTTGAAAATAGAAATTTTGTGCTCTCTTACTCTTCTAAGAATAAATTGTTTTATTCAGTTTTCTATATTATAGTTTATTTATTTATATTGCGATTTTTTAAAATTCTTTTATTGATTCACCATGTGGAAAGTTACAAAGCTTTCAGGTTAAAGTCTCAGTTATACAATGCTCAGACACCCATCCCTTCACCAGTGCACATATTCCACCACCAAGAATCACGATATACCTCCCCCTTCCCCCCACCTCCCCAGCCACCCACCCCGCATGTGTAACTGGTAAATTTCATTTTACTTTCACTTTACTTTGATTACATTCAATATTTAAACAAAAAAATTCACTACTATTGATTTGGAGTTTCTCCCCCCTAAAGTCGATCTGCTGAAAAGAAAGCATTTGGTAATTTGTTTTCCATTGCTGAGAATGAAGAGATATGAGGTCAGGAGGCCACACTAGCAGCAGCATAGTTTTGGATTTCTGTATTTTAGTAACTAAGTCCAGAGAAATGTCTGCCAGGAATCGCAACATTGTAAGCTTGTACCTCCAGCTACTTTATATTCCACATATGAGTGCGATCTTTCTATGTCTGTCTCTTTCTTTCTGACTCATTTCACTCAGCATGATACTTTCCATGTTGATCCACTTATATGCAAATTTCATGACTTCATGTTTTCTGACAGCTACGTAGATTCCGAGGTACTTGATTTTTTGAGGCGCAATTGTGAACGGGATTGCTTTTCTCAGGTCACTTTCTTCTCTCTCATTATTTGCATATAGGAAAGCCATGGACTTTTGGGTATTGATTCTATAGCCTGAAACTTTACTATACAACTCTATTGTTTCTAGGAGTTTCTTGGTAGAGGTTTTAGGATTCTCTAGGTATAGTATCATATCATCTGCGAATAGTGAGAGCTTGATTTCTTCCTTTCCTACTTGAATGCCCTTAATATATTTTTCTTGCCTAATCGCTATTGCAAGTACTTCAAGTACTATACTGAACAGAAGTGGAGAGAGTGGGCATCCTTGTCTCGTCCCTGTTCTCAGAGGGAAGGCTCTTAGTTTTTCCCCATTGAGAACAATGCTTGCCATAGGCTTGTGATAAATGGCTTTGACTATATTGAGGAAAGTCCCTTCTATACCCATTTTGGCGAGTGTTTTCATCATAAACGGATGCTGGATCTTGTCAAATGCTTTCTTTGCATCTATTGATATGATTATATGATTTTTATCTTTTCTTTTGTTGATATGATGGATTATGTTATTGATTTCCGGATGTTAAACCATCCTTGCATCCCCAGGATGAATCCCACTTGGTCGTGGTGTATGATCTTTTTGATGAGTTGTTGAATTCTATTTGCTAATATTTTGTTGAGGATCTTCGCATCTGTGTTCATCAGGGATATTGGCCTGTAGTTTTCTTTTTTTGTGGTGTCTTTGTTTGCTTTTGGTATTAGGGAGATATGAGCCTCATAGAAACTCTTTGGGAGTGATTCTGTTTCTTCAATTTCCTGGAAAAGCTTGAGAAGGACTGGCAAAAGGTCCTCTTTAAATGTTTGGAAGAACTCGCTAGTGAATCCGTCTGGACCTGGGCTTTTGTTTTTGGGAAGACTTTTGATTACCATTTCAATTTCCTTGATGTTAATTGGACTATTCAGGTACTCCAGGTCTTCTTGGTTCAGCCGTAGGAGATTATAGGAGTCGAGGAATTTATCCATTTCTTCTAGGTTCTCTTGTTTCGTGGCATAGAGATTTTCAAAGCAGTCTCTGATGATCTTTTGAATTTCATTGGTTTCTGTTGTGATGTCCCCCTTTTCATTTCTGATTCGGCTTATTAGTGTTCTCTCTCTCTCTCTTTGTGAGTCTTGCTAGTGGTTTATCAATCTTGTTTATTTTCTCGAAGAACCATCTCTTGGTTTCATTGATCTTTCGGATTGTCTTTTGGGTTTTCATGTCATTAATTTCTGCTCTAAGTTTTATTATCTCTTTCCTTCTGCCTGGTTTGGGCTCCTTTTGTTGGTCCTTTTCTAAGGTCTTGAGCTGTGAAGTCAAGTTATTTATGTGGGCCCTTTCTTCCTTCCTGAGATATGCTTGCAGAGCTATAAATTTTCCCCTTAAAACGGCTTTAGCTGCGTCCCACAGGTTCTGGTAGCTCGTGTCTTCATTCTCATTTGTTTCTAGGTACCTTTTGATTTCTTCCTTGATTTCCTTCCTGACCCACTCATTGTTCAATATCGAGCTATTTAATTTCCAGGTGTTTGATTTGGTTTTCTGCATCTGTCCACGATTAAGTTTTATCTTCAGTGCATCATGGTCTGAAAAGATAGCTGGTACAATGTCTATCTTTTTTATTCTGTTGAGGTATGCTGTGTGGCCTAGCGCGTGGTCTATTCTGGAAAATGTTCCATGTGCACTGGAAAAGAGTGTGTATTCCTTTTTTGGGGGATATAAAGCCCTGTATAGATCTATTAGCCCTCTCTCTTCTATTTCTTCCTTCAAAGCCAGTATTTCCTTGGTGAGTTTTAATCTTCTTGATCTGTCCAGAGGAGACAGTGCTGTGTTGAAGTCTCCAACTACTATTGTGTTGCTCGAGATGTCCTTCTTAAGGTCTCTTAGCAGCTGTTGTAGGTATTTAGCTGGTCCCTCATTGGGTCCGTAGACATTTAGGAGTGTGATTTCTTCCTGATGTACACATCCCATGATTAATAAAAAGTGGCCTTCACTATCCCTTCTAATCTTTTTCAACCTGAAGTCTATGTTGTCCGATACTAGTAACGCCACCCCAGCTTTCTTGAGGGGGTTGTTTGCTTGCAGGATTGTTTTCCATCCTTTGACTTTGAGTCTGTGTTTGTTCTGGCTATTCAGATGTGTTTCTTGCAGGCAGCAGAATGTTGGGTTCAGTCTTTGAATCCATTTTGCCAGTCTGTGTCTCTTAATTGGTGAATTCAGACCATTGACATTAAGGGAGATTATTGTTATGGGATTTTGCGCCATCTTTGTGCAAGGGTTTGTTGTGCTTGTAGTGGTTGTTCTTGTCTTACAATAGCCCCTTTAGTGCTTCTTTTAGGTTTGGTTTTGAGTCTATGAAGTTCCTGAGCTGTTGTTTATCCCCAAAGTAGTGTATGATTCCTTCTAGTTTGAATGAGAGTTTAGCCGGATAAAGTATTCTTGGTGAAGCGTTGATTTCATTGTGTTTTTTCACTATATCCCACCATTGCCTTCGAGCGTGGAGGGTTTCCTCTGATAGATCTGCTGTGAGTCTAAGGGGTGCTCCTTTGTATGCGATTTCCTTCTTAGAGCTTGCTGCTTGCAGTATTGTGTCTCTCTGAGCGATGTCCATCATTGTAACTATGATATGTCTTGGGGATTTTTTGTTAGGATCTCTTTTAGCTGGCACTCTTCGGGCGCCTTGAATCTGGATGCCTGCATTGTCCAGCTGTGGGAAGTTTTCCGCAATGATTTGTTTGACTGTGTCTTTTTCGTTGGTGTTGGTTCCCTGTGGTTCTGGTAGTCCAATGATTCTAATGTTGTTCCTCTTGAAATCATCCCCTAGGACTCCTCTGATTTTGGCTAGAGCTATTTTGAGGTCTCTTGCCATGGTTTGTTGTTGCCTTTAGGCCTCTTGCAGCTCATCTTCAAGCATACTGATTCTGTCTTCGGCTGTGGTCATACTATTGTTGAGGGCAGCCAGAGAGTTTTTGATTTCATGTACCAAATCCTTCATTTCTTTTTGAAGGTTTTTTATTTCTGCTCTCATTTCTTCCCGTATTTTGTCGGCTGTCTGTTGTATTGTTTCCACCAGGTCCTCCTTGAAGTTGTCCATCTTTGCATTGAGTTCATTGAACATGTTGAGGATTTCAACTCTGAATTCTTTATCAGAGAGGTCAAGTTTGTAGGAAGCGCCCATTGAGTTTTCCGGACTCCTTTGATCATCCTCTGCTTGCACTGGGGATTTTCGCAGTTTCTTCATGTTGTTGTTGTGGTATGAAAGAGGGCCCTTGAAGATGAGTATCCCTGTTTCCTCTTGTTGCGAAAAAGGATTGTGGATAGGCTCAGTTAATAGCAGTTGCCTTTTTACTTGTAGAACCTGGTCTCCTACTGAGATGTTTCCTTCAATTCTTATGTGAAGTCTTGTGTTTTATTGTCCTACTGATTGCGAATAGCTAGGATGTTAGTCCTGGGTAGGATGTATATTGCGATTTTTATGCATTTTATTTTCATAAAGTAGTTCACAATAGTTCATTACTGATAATATTCAAACACCCACCCAACCAGCAAGCATCTTTCTACCACAATAGGAGGGAAGTGTGTAAAGGTTGCTGATTTCATTCTGGGTCCCTTTAAGCCCATATATAAGAGAATACAAGCAAGTATGTTAAAACCAAACACAGTGTGTGCTGCTTTAGGTACATCAGTGGACTAGAGTATAAGAGGTGATGCAATCCAGGAAAAATTGCGTCGCTCTCTTTCGGGAGCTTTGTTTTATAGTCTCTGGATCTTGGCTGTTGATGAGAGTACATGGTGCTCAGGGCAGTTTGTGGGTGTGGTTGCCAAGCTACTGGAAAATTGGGGATCTTCGTGGAGGACGCCCAGTCCCGATCTGAGCAAGCTTGGAGATCTCAGCCACGGGTCCCACATACCTGGGTTCCTCTGCTGGTTCTTTCATGTGTGAGGCTTGTCCGAGCATGTGGAGAGTGGCCTCGAGCATAGCTGTGGCTGGGTTCTGGAGGTTTTCAGCTGCCAGGGTTCTGCTAGGGGCGGGGAGGGAAACTCAACCCTCCCTCCTCCAAGGGGGCCCTGGTGAAGACAGCCTGGCATAGAGGAAGGAGATTCTGCTGAATAAATTGTTTTTAATGGTGTATCTTTTTTGTTCATCAGCATCTGCAACCACACTGGAAACTCAGAAGACTTTTTTGAGTCAGGTGAGTTAGAAAATGCTTATTTTTGCAACAGTTAATGTCTCAGTACCTGTCCTAATGAATAAGTCCCTGAAAGCAGGGAAAGTACAATGGTTTGAGAATTAAATTAAAGGCAACTACCTTACATTTTCAAGGCACAGACCATTATAAACTAAAACTTATTTTGGTTTCTTAACAAATTGTTTTCTTGGACCATTCTGAGAAAATACTATTGTTTCGCAAATTCAACTAATATTTATTAAATACATTCCAGATTCCAGGTACTCTGCTACCTGCTGGAGAAATATAAAGAAATGTTAAAATTTATTCCTGTATTGTATGTTTCTTGTTAATAATTCAAAGGCAAGGGGATAAAGTGATCTGGATATCTTGTAGTATTTCAGAGTCTATCTGAAAGTCCCAGTATGGATTTCTTGAGTTCTCTAACATAAAACAATTTAGTTTTGTTTTTTGAGCTAAATTTTTCCATTTTTTATTTGGTTCTTCTCTCTTCTTTCTGTTCCTTCTTTCTGTTCTTGGCAGATCCCATGTAAGATTCATTTCAGCCTATGAGTATGACATGTTTGGATTTAGTTGTGAAAAATGCCTTCTACAAACAATTGGTACTGCAAAGTGACTTGCTGAATCACTATAAAATGATGTGAGATGTTTTGAATGAATCAGCCTGTTCATTCAATTTATTCCATTCATCACTCTTTGAAAGGTACTTTATAAAGCATGAGGACATATTTTAATAACTAATTATCCATCTCCAAGGACAAATGTGCTTAGAGTTCCTGATATCCCTTTTCTTTCTTCTTTGTCCTTACTAGCAGAAAGAAGCAGAATTTTAGTAATGTGATCAGCCACATCACCATAAATGAGTCATGGGTACCCTTTTTACCCCTCACTCACACAGATCCATATGATATGAGCAGAACTTGGAGAACAATGGTAGCACTGTAGAACTGTAGCTTGGTCGTCCCTTTGTTCATCGATTTGCTCGAGCAGGCACCAGTAACACCTCTACTATGAGACTTGCTGTTACTGTGTTTGGCATATTGAATACGCCACAGGTAGCTTGCCAGGCTCTGCCATGTTGGTGGGATACTCTTGGTTGCTTGTCAGGCTCTCTGAGAGGGATGTTGGAATAGAACTAGGGTTGGCTGCATGCAAGGCAAACGCCCTACCTGCTGTGCTAGAGTCTCATTGGAGAACAATGGAAGAAGAGCTGAGCATAATATAACACCATTGACTATTACCTATTGAATCCTTGTCAACTTCTTTCAGAATGTCATCTTAAATCTTTATATCAATTGCAAAATGAATGTTTTTGTTTACATAATATACATTTTAAAAACACCTTGAGAGATGAAGTGATTAGCTCATAATCAAACATATAGCTAGTTGCTAAGAACCTCTTCTTAACCCTGCTTGCCTGATTCTAAAAGTTGCTTCTTTGAATTTCAACAGCAATTTTCACACTTAATTTAGTATGAATGGCTTCAGGGAATTCAAAAAAATTGCATTTTTACATATGTAAGCCTATTAAAATGTATTAAAATGTGCTCTAGAGATCACTGATTATTATTGTAATTTTTAGGTAACTGTTGTTGACCTTATTATCTTAGGCTTCTTCTGATTTGATTCTGTTTGCACTCATGTTGCACGTTTTGGTATATATAAAGAGGCCATTTGATGAATGGGTTCCCCAGGTAAGAAATGAAATATTGATAATCACTGGCAACAAGTTGTACTGTTCTTTTAACACGAGATATTTTATAGAACATATGGCAGCCATAATGAAGACAATGACGACATGTATAATACAGAATGTTTAACAAGTATCATGCAGTGAATAATACAACGTTGTAAAGCAGACTGCTGAGGAAGGGGTGTCAGGGAGGCTGTTTTACAGCCATTCCTTCAATACTGCATGTATATTTCCTGGGACCAATTGTTTGGTAGGTTGGCAGCTATATTCTATTTTCCCTCCCATTTGCCAATCCTTTTTGAGTCTATATTTGTGTTGGTTAGGTTTTATGCAGATGAGATCAAAGTTTCAAAACACATACATGCTAGTTGGCTTTTACTCAACTACATGACCCAAACCCACACTCCTAACTGTGACCGTTTGTTTCAGAAAAACTTGCTTGTTTTGAAAAACAAATAAACAAAAAAACAAAAAAACCCCACCAAAATGGTGAGTGTACTTCTGTCAATGCCAGAAAAAAGTGTATATTCCTCCAACCTTTCACTCCCCGCAAATCAACAGATCTTACTAATGCAGAGAGTAGAATCATTTTCTTCCATAAACGGCTGTTTTTCAATATGGACAGTCCTTTAAAAACTAAAAATTGAGCTTCCATATGACCCTGCAATACCACTTCCAGATATATCCCGAGGATGCAAAAGAAGCACAGTAGAAATGATATCTGTACCTATATGTTCATTGCAGCACTGTTCACAATAGCCAAAATCTGAAAACAACCCAAGTGCCCTAGAACAGATGACTGGTTAAAGAGACTTTGGTATATCTAGACAATGGAATACTATGCAGCTGTTAGGAGAGATGAAGTCATGAAATTTGCTTATAAATGGATAGACATGGAGAATATCATGCTAACTGAAATGCGCCAGAAAAAGAGGGACAGACATAGAAGAACTGCACTCATTTGTGGAGTATAGAATAACATCACATGAGGCTGACACCCAAGGACAGTAAATACAAGGGCCAGGAGGATTGCTCCATAGCTGGAAGCCTGCTTCATGAGTGGAGGGGAGAATGCAGATGGAATAGAGAAGGGATCACTAAGAAAATGATGACTGGAGAAATCAGTCACGATGGGAGATGTGTGCTGAAAGCAGATAATGGACCAAACATGATAACCTCTCAGTGTCTGTGTGTGTTGCAAGCCATAATGCCCAAAAGTAGAGAGAGAGTATGGGGAGTATTGTCTGCCATGGAGGCAGGGGGAGGGTGGGAAAGGGGGTATATACCGGGGATTTTGGTGGTAGGGAATGTGCACTGGTGGAGGGATGGGTGTTTGATCATTGTGTGATTGTAGCCCAAAGATGAAAGCTTGTAACTATCTCACAGTGATTCAATAAAATTTTAAAAACTAAAAAAAAATTAAAAAAATAAAGTGCTGTTTTCATTTTAGATCATTCTAATAAGACATAAGACTTCAACCTCAAAATGACAGCTCATTTGGAATAACTTATTCTTCAGACATCCATTCAGAGGCACCATGGTGATGGGAATAGTTTAAACTATCAAATTTTATTTAAAGAGAGACTGATTGAGAGAAGTAACTAGACCAAAGGTTTGCTATGAGCTGGATCTAAAGCCTGATCAGATGATCTTGAAATGTCTCCTCTTCCAACTTTATGATCTTATAAATTTAATCCAAATTCTTTCTTAGAAGACTTTATGTTAACTAGAAAGATCACCCCTTACTGCCTTAATTCTCTGTGTAAGCATAGAAAATGACTTCCTCGTATCTCTTTGAAGGTTTGGTAGCTGTACTAGGCTTTTATTTGTCATCAGTCACTTTGTTTCTAGAAGAGAAGGCAGAATCATTTTATAGATATGAATCTAAAGGCCGCCTGAGGTTAAGTGATTAATTCAAATCATATGTGAGCATTATAGGACCCAAAGCTGAATAGAGCACTGTGCTTTCTGAAAATGAGAAACAATCATCTAAAACCTTTCCACTGCTTGCCTATGTTATTGCAACATCTGAGAATAGCATCCTTGTTTATAGTGCTTGCACACACCTGGTTATATAGTCTGACATTTAGTTGTACTTGGTTGTGGAGCTTGCCAGGGCTCTTATATTTGTTGTACTGCCATGGATACAAACAGTAGTGTTGAGAATACGGCTTACATGTATCATGTACGGAAAGGTTGTGTATTGTGACTGAGCCTCACCCCTGCCCCCCCACTCTATGAGGGACAGAGAAACAGAAAGGGAGGGGGAGAGTGGTGGAGGGATATGGTAAATTGCATTCAGAGATTGCATTGAAATCAGCTTTGTCTCAAGTAACTAACACTGTGTTGGCCACAGTGTAGATACTTAATAGAACTAATGAAATAGTACCTGAAATATAACTTTGTCTCATCAAAGATAGTGGCATTTTCATTTTTAGTCTTTTGAAATTGATTATTTCTGTTATTTTGTCTTCCCATCTCCTTCACCAAAGCCCAAGTTCACCATTAATAATAACTACATTTATAATCAACAATGTTCTTTGCACAATCAACTGCATAGAGTAAAGAGCAGGATTTTGAAAGAAGAATTGCACTTGTGGGTACCTTTCATAACTTTTGAATGCTCTGATGTGAGCCTCACAATGAATATAGCACTTCAACTGCCATCACACCTAGTCCTGGTATTTATTAAGCATTCACCAGATCCAGAGTATTACTAAGTGTTTTACAGACATATTGCACGTCACCAATGCAACATACTTGGGAAGCAGATCTTCTAAATCCTGTTTATTCTTGATTTGTAGACATTTAAGTTTTCTGTTCCATGTCACACTGTCAGGCAGAGCTGGAAGAGAACTGGTTCAAGGATTTAATAGCTGCCCTTCCATAAACAGAAGCTTTTATTACGATGGTGAGAATACGAGAGCCTTTGAGGCACCTAAGACAGTAAGTGCACAGTCTATTACTATGAATATGTTTATGAGATCCATTTCCTCCTTGAAAACAGACAGTCAGCATAAAATCTATCTCTGCTAAAGGGGAGAGGAAACTTAAGGATATGGGAGAGGGTGAGGATGTGGGGAAGTGATCACATTATTTCAAAATTTAAATTGTTCTTTTGAGAGACACACAGGGTGGATGGGGGCCCGAGGATACGGACAGCAGGAAGATGAGGCTAAGACACAATTAATCACCTCTCTAATTTATCTATGGCAGGTCTCGATATGGGCTCAAATACTAAATGAATCCGATGCTCCTTGCTCTGCCCTTAAGGTAAATCTGTTGCTATACATTCAGCCCTTGGCCCAGTGTGTCATCTTACAGTGTTTCAATGGAGGACTGCCAGGAGAGAATTATCCCAGCAGTGTTATCTGCTGACAAGAAGGACAGGAATTCACTTAAAGCCTCTGCTTGGCTTCTTGCCTCTTATTAAGGTACCAAAGAGTGGGGCTTACTGATAACCTCCTGAAGTCACACTGGCTGACTCGACTGCTGTTTAAATCTCTTTCTAAGATGTGTTGTTTTATTATTTCTTCTTCTTTTTCTCCTTCTTCTCCTCCTCTTCCCCCTCTCCCTCCCCCTCCTCCTATTCCCTCTCCTTCTCCTCCTCCCCCTCCCCTCTTCCTCCTCCTCCTTCTTCCTCTTCCCTCCTCCTCCTCCTCCTCCTCCTCCTCCTCTTCTTCTTCTTCTTCTTCTTCTTCTTCTTCTTCTTCTTCTTCTTCTTCTTCTTCTTCTTCTTCTTCTTCTTCTTCTTCTTCTTCTTCTTCTTCTTCTTCTTCTTCTTCTTCTCCTCCTCCTCCTCCTCCTCCTCCTCCTCCTCCTCCTCCTCCTCCTCCTTGTCCTCCTCCTCCTCCTTCTCCTCCTCCTCCTTATTCCTTCTTCCTCCTTCTCCTCCTCTGGCCCTCTCCTCTTTCTCTTCTTCTTCCTCTTCTTCCTTCCCTCCTCCTCCTCCCTCCCTCCCTCCTCCTCCCCCTCCCTCCTCCTTCTCTTTCACCTCTTTCCATCTTTTCATCCCTATAGTAGGATCCAGCAGGTTGGGTTCAGGGCATTGGCTGACACCTCACTCTGTCACTCCCCAGCGTGTAGCCTCCAGAACACCGACTTTCTTTGGTTGTTAGATTTGAGTCTTGAGGTGGTTATATTCCATACCCAAGCTAATGGTTTCTTTAGCTTTAAGAGACGATGTTCACATTTCTCAGCCTCCACATCTGCTAAACTGACCCAAACTAATTTAATACCTGATGTGCCACGCCACCATCATGGTGTGCTGGCTACTGTGTTAGAACATTCTATACTTCAGCCAGTCTAAAACTAGAGACAATGCAAACACTTACCAGGTATAGTATCTGATTCACAGATTCCATTTATTTAATGAGAAATAAAGTTTTAATTCGTCTTTACAGTGAACAGTCGCGTCAGATAACATTTGGATCACCGCCACTAAAGGAGAAAATCAAGTGAATCTAACATCTGTGGTTGAATTTTCAATTGCCAGACGCAGAACTGTAGTGAGAGCACACGGCCACTAGATGGTGATATCAGTGCATCAAATAAAAAGCATTTTCTTGATAGGGGCAGCACTAAAATCCCAGTGATTGAGGCCAGAACAGGTTAATACATTAGTTAAAGAAACAAAGTCAAATTTAATCAGGGGTTAGAGCGTTAGCTAATGCTCTGAATGTGTTTAGTAACCTGATATGTATTGAATGAAAAGAAGGATGGATTAGAAATTAATTTATCCTCCTTCTAAATATCTACAGGCTAATTCTTGGGGCAAGAGTTGGTCATAAGCCCATGTATTCCCTGCGATGTATCTGTTTATACTTTCCTTTCTATTTATGGTTTTTACTTTATTTTTTTTAAATGACCATTATTTGGAACGGAGTGTAGTGCACCTCACATATATCATTCATGGGTGGAGTGCCATATTATTAGGCTTGTGAGTCCGAAGACAGTGGTAGAGCCTTAAAGGGGAAATGGCGGTGGCTGACTTACTGTAAGCTGTTGACTGGGCCATTACTGACTGGCAGGATCAACTGGAAGCACTGTTAGTGGATTAGGTTGCCCTGGAAATGCCTTCCTGAAACTCTAATGATGCACTTAAGGGATCCCTCTGGGGCGGGACTGAAATGTCTCCTCCAGGCGTGTCTTCCACTGGAGTCCTCTTGGGAGGACCTGGGAGAGACAAGGGCACACCCAGAGAGATGCTCAGTTAAGGAAACAGACCCCGACAATGATGGTAGGTGACCGTTTCCTGCGGGGAAGGTAAGGCCACGGCAGACTGAGTTTTCCAAAGGGCTCCATGGATTCCTTCTGGACCAACACCATTCATTCCAGGGCTGAGTGGCCTCATCCAGTCATGCATTCACTGGCGACTTGGTGAGTTGCTCTGGGAGGAGGGTGATGGGGACATGCAGACAGGGGGAGAGAAAGAGAGGGGCATCTGAGAGGCTGAGATTCAGTCGCCCCCAGCCCACCTCCCCACCAGCCCCCAAGCCACGTTGGGGCCATAAACAAAACCAACCAAGCTTCCAAAGGCAAGAATTGTGCCTTTCAGCAGAAATTAAGTGCACTGTGCAAAAGGGGTTGTTGGTGGATTTCCAGATTCTCTTCAGCCCCCAGTGAGAAAAACTCACGAATGTGTCTCCCCACTGGGCTGGGAAGGGGTGTGTGAGTGTGAGTGTGAGTGTGAATGTGTGTGTGTGTGAGTGTGTGTGTGTGTGTGTGTGTGTGTGAGTGTGAGTGTGAATGTGTGTGTGTGAGTGTGTGTGTGTGTGTGTGTGTGTGTGTGTGTGTTTCTGGGGGGCTGCGTGGTGGTGGCGTGAAAGACAAGAGGAAAGGGCACAGCGGAAGGTCTGTGCATGCTGCGGGCTGGGGCCGGGAGGGGAGAGGTGCGCAGCGCCGCGTCCCGCCCCGACCCCAAAGCGCCCGCCCGGGAGCCGCGTGTGCACCGCCCGGAGCGCCGCGTCCCTTCCCCGCGCGGTCCCAGCCAGGCGACCTGTCGCCGCGAAGGACGTGACTCGCAGCTGCCTCGGCTTTCTCCCAGCCATATTCCTTTAAGATGATGTAATAGTCATTTCCCTGGATGGTTTCTTGCCTGCACTGCTGAAACAACAGCATCCTAACTGCACCGGGAACTGCACGGTGGAACCACCCAGCTCCGCCGCCGCCGGAGAAGCCGAAGCGGAGAGACCCCGCGGGTGTCCCCGCGCCGCGGCGCCCGGCGGCCCCCGGCAAGCACCGGCCGGGATCATGGGAATCTCTTCGCCCTTGCCGGCAGGTGGGGTGGCTACCTGGGACCCCAGCGGGGCATCTTTCCGAGTCTGGGCTCTCTGAAAAGCTTCTAAGTCCCAGGACCTCTCGCAAACTCTTTTCTGTTGGAAGGATTCTCTCCAAGCGTTTGCGTTTGGCAAAACGTCTTGTCCTCCGGAGAAGCTCTTTGGCTGAATATTTTTCTCTGCTTCGCTTCTTCAAACCAACCACCTCTCATCACGGATTAACTTTTTTTTTTTTTTTTGGTGACTTGTTTTAACTTGAGCTTGGGAGTGAATAGATACATGCACAGCCTTTGCAACATACATTTATATCCATATTTATATCTAGGATATACGGTTCTTATTTTTCAAAGAGCACATCTCTCTAGCACTTTTCATTGATACCTCTGTCCTTCACCTCTTTGGGGATCTGACAAGCTCCAGGCTCAGTTGACTGTGGATTCTGGCTGCTTTGCAAATGGGTATTTCTTCCCAACAACTGGGGCTCCGGCACTTGCCAAGGTAAGGTCTGAGGCTCATTGCTTCCTCACCCCAAGCAAATCAGCTTGTTTTAGAAGTTGAAAATGGCCTTGTACTTTTTGATGCCAAAAAAACAGTGTTTCTAATATCAATTGCCGGGGACGGTAGTCATATGGATAAAAGCATGAAGACAGAGAAATAGAACGGGAGAAGCTGGGATTTAGTTGAAGAAAGGCTGGAATGAGGAGTTTCAGGGCTGCTTATGTAAAAAATATCCTCTCCCTTCCTCCCTCCTGACTTCCTTTCCTTCCCTCTCCCTCTCTCCTCTCTCCACTGGTCTTACCCTGACTCTTGCTGGATTTGAGGAAATAATTTTCTTTCTCTTCCTTCAGTCAGAGCTGAGGAACTGGGGACGTGGCCTCCTTCGACTCCTGAGCTTGGGGGAAGACGGAGAGGTGATTGTATTCTGTGAAGTACTTGCTCACCGCCAGCCAGGGTTTCAGCTTCATCTACAGCTTCACTTCACCTGTGGACTCTTCTAATAATCGGGCTTCTAGGGGGACACGAAAAACTGGGCTAAGAGGAGGATGATTAAGAGCTAGTTTAGCCTCCTTCTCCCTCCCTTCCATGTGGATAAAAAGGCTCAAGCTGTGACTCCATTGGATTGTATCTTCCATCCAAATAGGTGAAGAAGACAAGAACAATGGCTCTGAGTGGAAACTGTAGTCGGTACTATCCCCGGGATCCAGGCTCCACCGTCCCCAACTCCTTCCCCGAGGTGGTGGAGCTGAACGTCGGGGGTCAAGTTTATTTCACTCGTCATTCCACACTAATAAGCATCCCTCATTCTCTCCTGTGGAAAATGTTCTCCCCCAAGAGAGACACGGCGAATGATCTAGCCAAGGACTCCAAGGGAAGGTTTTTCATTGACAGAGATGGATTCTTGTTCCGTTATATTCTGGACTATCTCAGGGATAGGCAGGTGGTCCTGCCCGATCACTTTCCGGAAAGAGGAAGGCTGAAAAGGGAAGCTGAGTACTTCCAGCTCCCCGACTTGGTCAAACTCCTGACCCCCGAAGAAGTGAAGCAAAGCCCCGACGAATTCTGCCATAGTGACTTTGAAGACGCTTCCCAAGGCAGCGACACGAGAATCTGCCCCCCTTCCTCCTTGCTCCCCGCTGACCGCAAATGGGGGTTCATTACTGTGGGCTACAGGGGCTCCTGTACCATGGGCAGAGAGGGGCAGGCAGATGCCAAATTTCGAAGAGTTCCCCGGATTTTGGTTTGTGGAAGGATTTCCTTGGCCAAGGAAGTCTTCGGAGAAACTTTGAATGAGAGCAGAGACCCTGACCGAGCCCCAGAAAGATACACCTCCAGATTTTATCTCAAATTCAAGCATCTGGAAAGGGCTTTTGATATGTTGTCAGAGTGTGGATTCCACATGGTGGCCTGTAATTCCTCGGTGACAGCCTCTTTCGTCAACCAATATACAGATGACAAGATCTGGTCAAGCTACACTGAATATGTCTTCTACCGTAAGTACAGAGGGTTTGATTCCATTTTCGCATCCAGTGATTCTCTTTATGGGTGTATATGGTCTGGATGTTCAATTTGTCTACGCAATATTATTTGGGGGACTTTTGTTTTTAACTCTTGAGTTACAGCTGAAGTATAGAGGTTATCATTCATCTCCATGTCTTGCCTAAGGCAATCCTTACACATTTTTTTTTTCCCTAAGGAGGTCATGAAATATTCAAAGGCTTCCAAAAGTACACCATGCAAATGGTATTGGTATAGATAATATATAATGTGAGAACAGACACAAGTCTGCTGGATATTGAATTGTGGAGATTAGGTCAATGATTCAAACTTGGCTGTTGGCCCACCAGTAGTGGATGAACTCAAAGCCAATGAGCTGCTGCCGTCGGCCTTTTTCTTTGACCTTTGGGGTCTCTCAAGCCGGTTGTTGAGACCTGCTTTCATCAGGGGCTTTGCAAAAGCAAATGGACATTGCGCTGAACAATGAGGTCTTGGCTAGATGGCAGTATAGACTGATGAAAAGCCCCCTCGCCACCCTCCTCCCCCCTCTCCAGTCTCAGATTTGCTTTTATGAGCTACACACATCTGCTATTTGATTCTTTTGCATTTTTTTTAACTAAGACTTGAGCCGCACTGCAGACTTAATTAAATCAAACTTCATTTAAGAATAATCCGAAAGGAACTAGATCCTTGAGAACTGTCAGTCACATACCAACCAGTTCCTAAGAATGCAGAAATGCTAGAATTACTAACAAGAAAGGGAGCCTGGGGCGGGGGTGGGGCAAGGGGGGAGAAAAAGAAAAAAATTAATTGTACTGAAGCTTTAAAAATAATGGTTTTTTAGAGGCCAGTCTATTTGCTTAACTAATAGTTGATGATACAGATTCCCTTGTTTTATGAAATGGCATTATTTGAAATAAACTGTAAGTCACTGATCTCTGCAGGGAGAACGATGAAACACCCTGTTTAACTGTTAATTTTCCAACAGGCCTCACTGGGGAGTAGGGGGGAAGTGACTCTCAGAAGAAATGTATCGCCGGTATTAATTTCTGGTTTGTGTTTTAATTCTTATTTTTTAAAAACATCCATTTGAGAAGCTAAAATGACTAAATTTATGAAATTACAAAGTTAGAACTGGGTTTCTTGGGTGAACTTTTGTTGGCACTTGGGTTTACTCCTTTGGAAGTGGTGCTTCTGGAGACCTCGGTGAGCAGGCCAGAGGAAAGCTAAGTGGTTCTATGCTGGGTTATTCCACATTAGGGTTTGGGAAGTAAAGGCACAGTGACTACTTCAAAAGAACAGCTTGTAGAGAAAAGGAAATCGCTATTATTGATATGTAATAACAAGAATTATTTGGTCCAATAACCCTTACTCTGGCCTTTGGCTCTTATCTAAGATCTCTGTGTTGGGGCTGAGTGGCTTGCTTCCTTCCTTTTAGTGAATTCCCACTAGTGCAGAGATAAGCTTTCACCTCCCAGCTTCCTAAAAAGGAATGTGACATCACCTATGATTGTGAAGAAAAAATATCTTTTCAAACTTTTCAAAAAAAGACATCTTAGAAAGAGTTTGAACATAAGTTTGTGTTATTTATCTTGCCCTTCAATATCTCATAGTTGAGAACTACATCTTAAGAAGCCTCAATCAAATAAATGAATAGGTACCAGCACATCAACCCTTGGCCATTTAGATTCCTAAATGCTTGTTCATGGAAGCAAGACCCAGAATGTGAAAGTTGCATACTAGCCCAGTGACGTTTCTGTGTTTATCGAAGCTCATTTATCTAGCACTAGGTTTTCTCTAGCTTCTCTGGACAGACTCACTCTGTTCTTCTGATCATCTCATTATCTCTTTCTCTTTTGGAGTGCTGAGAGATTACTGAGGAGCAGCTCATTTTCCATCACTCCATAGACAGGCTGGCCAAAACACACAGGGATTTCATAGTGTATAGCATGTGTACTTCCTATGGTAGACTACCCTTTTGCATGCAGTAGCACCCAGAGTGAAGTATTAACTCTTCCTCTGTCTCAGGATCAATAAAATTGACAGCTGGCTTTCTAGGGTGCATAACAGCTTCCGTGCAGCTGCTTAGCCATAATTATTTAATTAGAAGCTGCCAACTGTGCCTATATAAGCATTAATTCATTGAGCTGCTGTGCTTGGGTTAATGGGCTGAAACCATGAGAGATTCTCTAAAGCAGGGGGCTGATTGTATACAATGATGCTCATGGCAAAGAAACTCAGCTTACGTATAGATGTGATTAAGTGCCTATGTTTTAGAAGAATCTGATTGCTATAGTGACAGACTCTTTTGACCCAAGGAGTTAGCTACTAGCAATCATACTCTTTTGTAATGGACTTGGAATGATGGTGGGACACTTGGCTAGAGTCATATCAAAGTTCAAATGACTAAAAAGAGAAATGAATAAATTTTTTTTTGGTGATCAACAGTCATGGGAGACGCAACTTCTTCCCACTTCTAAGTGAGGGGAAATCTCCCTGTTGAATATTAGTTCATTGGAGTATTACTTTATGTAGTCTTGAGCTAGACATAGAATCAGTGGCCCAAATCTGGTTAGTTCTGACTGAATGGTTTAGAGCTGTAAACAATTAAAAAGTCAACAGGTGTTTGGATGGTTTAAGAGGGAATAAGAGATGTTTTCATCAGCATTAATATTAATTCTTTCCTAGCCATATTACCTCAACAACAATAATTTAAGGAACAAAATGATTGAATTATGCTTAAAAAGAAAACGTTTTTGTCCACATTTCTCTTAAACTGAAATATGGTATATATGAGATGCTGCTATGGATGATGACTTATCAGCAATAAGTCATAATAGTATTATATAAGAAAAGAGAAAAAGTGTCCTTGGATTGCCTCAAAAATGTGTAAGATGCAACTTTTATTTTGTTTTAAAGCAAGAAGAATTGACTCTTTCTCACTTCCCACTCAACTAGCTAAATAATTACTTCTCTTTTCTCTCCAAGTGCTGTATTGAAGGCAGTATGGTTTTAAAAATAAAACACCATCAGGTGGTGTCTTCTTTATTCACCTCTAGATGAAATGGGAGCAAAGCAATTTGGAAAAGAGAAGTCCCAATTTTGAACCAGATACTCAATAACCATTCAGACCACTTAGGAACAAAATCACAGGTGCATGGAAATAATGAACTGCTTATTGAGAGCCATCTTCCAATACCCGAGAGATTGAGAAGATTGTTCTTGGTTTAAAAGAATTATGCACATTTCCTAAAGCTTACTCATGATTGAGTTACTTCAGATTTATGCCTAAAAGCACTCAGACTCAAAGGCATTTGTCGCTAATAAATAAGTGAGCACATGACCAGAAATTGGGAGTTTAATTCATAGAGTGCTTATTCTTTAAAACATGCACTCTGAGCTTGTTGGAATTATAGACATTTGCTTCATCACCTTTTAAACTAATGGCTGCTTGAATCCATGTTTTTACTCTCTTCTGTTGTGTTTTCTTCAGCTCAAAGAGCTATTTCCTTATAGATATGTTATCAGGGCTGTTGATCGAGATGAAATAGTGGAGGAAGGCCGTCAAGAAATTATTTCTTCTGTAGAATGCAGTTGCATGATCTTGTATCTGGAATTACTATGTGGTTCTGGCCACTTGATTGCATCAATGATTTCAGAAACTTAAATAAGAAGGTGTGCTTTTATAGGAAAATGGGGGAAAGCATCTATTCTGCAATTATCCTAGTGCTATTGCTCCTGTTACTTAAAAGCCTGGCTGTAATGTTTGACTGGTATTGCCTGTAGAGATAGCAGGTCACCACATTCAAAAGGAAACCATGGAGAGTGCCCAGAGTGTTCAGGTCAGGTCTTGATCACCACCTGTTTCTCCTTCTGTAACTTCTTCCCACCACCATGGATCTTTTTCTACTGTGTCAGTCACTTTTTTTTTCAAGTTCTTTCTTTTTTTATGTCATAATAAAGGTCATTGTCAGTAAAAATCCTATTCTTTAATGCTTATCTGTTTCAAGTCACAGTGCTAATTTTCTTTATGGTGTTTGAACACAAAACATTAATTTTGGTTCCCTGATCTTGCTTTAGATACCTCAAAGGAAGTATTCTTATAGACGGTACAGTGGGTAAGACACTTGCCTTGTATGTGCCTGATCCTGGTTCAATCTCCAGCACCACATATGGTAACTAAAGTCTTTCCAGTAGAGATCCCTGAGCACAGAGCCAGGAGAAAGCCCTGAAATTATCTGGGTGTGGCCCATCCCCCCCCTTTACCCCGCCTCTTCAAAGATGAGAGGCATCTACATTTATAATTTTTAAAAAGTGTAACTTTTTTTAAATTGAAAAACCGTGAGCTACATTACATAACTTTCATGTTTGAGTTTCAGTCATACAGTGATTGAACACCCATCGCTCCACCAGTGGACACTTTCCACCACCAATGTTCCCAGTATCCCTCATCCCTTCCACACCTCCCTCTGCCTCTATGGCAGACAAAGCACAACTTTTGTATAAAGATGCATCGTGAGGTCAATTTAACCCACACTTAGGCAGATATTGTGTGGTACTTATGGTGATAAAGGTCAGGGATGGCAGATATCATTTTGTGCTTATCTCTTTATGATTTTGTGCTTGAATACTGGACTCAATATAACAGAAATGCAAGCATGTTACTAAATATTTTTTTCTTCACTTTATGATTTTACTCTCTCTGTTTTTATTTTCATGCCAAACAAGATCTGTTACCTGAGGCCAGACTCTTGTAGGGAGGCAATTGAGTAGATTTCCATCCCTACCCCCCCATCCCCCACCCTCGCCCCTGCAGGCCTGTGGCACCACTGAATAATTTGTCTGTGAGAGAAGTATCAGAATGGGGGTATAAAGGGGAGGTGCCTGAGATTGCCTCCAGCCCCTCGTTAAAATATACATGTGATTGGCAAGAGCAAATCAAATGTTTCTGACAGCCTAATGAGATTTGGATCTTATCAGAGAAATTGGAAATAGCTGAGAATGTGCTGTAAAGCTCCATTTGGAACAACTCCAAACACATATCACAGGAAGGACCAGCTCTGCATGGAAGCTTAGATCAATGCACCGAAGAAAAGTTTTGCAGAAACTGATAGATAGTTTCTGCATCATAACTGTCGATTGCTCTTTTCCTTTGGTCTTTGTGATAGCTTGACTCACACGCTGCACATCTTGGCAGGGAAGCAAAAATTTTTATTGTAGCAGTTTTCAAAACATTCAAATGTAAAGAAACCCAGCTATAGACATAATTGCAAGACCATATTTTTATCTATAATTCTCATTTTGCTTCCTATCTGCGCTACATTATTTTGAAGAAAAATTTTATGTTAGTTATTTCTCTTAGCCATAAATACTTTAATATTTATTCCTAGGATATAATGAGCTATAAAAGCATAGCACAGTACTACACATGTACAAAATTAGTAATTATGTAATATCCAGTTAGTTTTTGAAGTTTCCTAATTTTCACAATATTTTATAAAAGTTATTTGAGATTAGATCCAAGTGATGTCATGGGACCAGAGTGTTAGTATAGCAGGTGGGGTTGGGCACTTACCTTGAACACAGCTGACCTGAGTTTGGTCCCCAGCACTGAAGATGGTCCCCTGAACCTTGCCAGGAGTGATCCCTGAATGTAGAGCCAGAAGATCACTTGTCGTCCCATTGATCTTTGATTTGCACAGAGCCAGAAGATTTAAAAAAAAAATTAAAATGATGTCCACTTGTTACCTTTAGTTTCTGTCTCTATTGTCTCTTACAATAATATAATACTGCATATATTTATATGTAATAAAGTTGTAAAATTCTTATTTGATGGCCTTTTAATTTTGTCATTTCATTCACATCCTCTACCTCCTCCTCCCTTCTTCCTTTTATCTCTCTGAAGGGAGCTGTCATGTAAAAACCAACTTGCCATGTCAAATGTCTTGTGTTCTGTGATGTATTTATCAATATTTATGATCTATGTGATGTCATCAACACCACCTCTTATATTTTCCATCAATGTTTTAACTCTAGACTTTAGGTTCTAGAGACAAAATTATATTTTATTCAGTATTTCTGACACAAAAATGTTCATAAGAAATGGAAAATTTTTAAATTTGCTTTGGGTGATTATGTACTTCATACTCCATGCTATGTAGCGAGGGAGTAGAATGGTTTTATTAGTAGGTTTTTATAAGTGTTGTGGGCACAAAGAGCAATTGGCAGTTGTTTCTTCCTTCCATTGTCTGACGTGATTCTGAATCCCCTAACAGGCAATAAGGAGGTTCCCATTTCGCCTTCTAGTCATTCAGAATCTATCCAGGATTCCTCCGCTGTCCTTATCCTTGGGCTGCTGGGGTGTCATGGGTGCAATGAGCTTACTAAGACGTATGCTGTGTCTTGTTCACTATGAGGACTAATTTGGGGTGAGGAGACTTGCCTTCTCACCCCAAATTAGTATTCTCATTTTGTAATATAATATTTTATTCTTGGATACTTTCAACTGTGCCTAAGCCCGCTGGACCCACCATCTGTATTTCTCCAATCTTTTTTCTCCCTCTGTTGCTGTGTGCCAGCGCCACTGATGCAGATGACGCCAGAACACTCACTGATGGTGGTTCGTTCGCAATTCCCAGGTTCAATATTTTTAAGGATAAAAATACTGTGTCAGGACTGGAGCGATAGCACAGCGGGTAGGGTGTTTGCCTTCCATGCGGTCGACCCAGATTCAATTGCTCCGTCCCTCTCAGAGAGCCCGGTAAGCTACCAAGAGTATCCCGCCCTCACGGCAGGGCCCAGCAAGCTCCCCGTGGCATATTCGATAGGCCAAAAACAGTAACAACAAGTCTCACAATGGAGACATTACTGGTGCCCGTTCTAGCAAATCGACGAACAATGGGACCACAGTGTTACAGTGCTACAAAAATATTGAGTAATAAAGATGCTCAGACTCAGAGTTGGCAAGTAGAAAAGTTTATTGGAAAGTAGAAGAGAAAAGAAGCCCCTCAAGTTGGTAGGAACTTACTATTGGATTAAATTAACTAGGGTTTTCTTATGGGGCTTTTCTATAAAGACCAGGCCTTTGTGTACCGGAAATGCAGGGAAGTTAAATATAAGTGTTTTCCTCTAGACCATTTTATTTTTAATTTTAATTTTAATTTTTCGCTTTTTGGGTCACACCCAGAGGTGTTCAGGGGTTACTCCTGGCTCTACACTCAGGGATTACTCCTGGCAGTACTTGGGGATGCTAGGGATCAAACTCGGGTCAGCCACATGCAAGGCAAATACCCTATCTGCTATACATTCGCTCAAGCCCCTCCTCTAGACCATTTTAAATGAAAACTGGGCTCTTGACAATTGTGACAGAGGATGACAGGCTCTATTAGATCTGTATCTGGCTATTTGCCTTTGCTCTTTCCCATTTTCTTAGCCTAAACTCTGTGGCAGAATTTTGTGATAAACAAATGTGAACTCCCCGTTTATCCAAAGAGTCCAGAAATTTGCAGGAAGTCAAAAATGTAGGATGAACCAGCGAAAAAGGGGACTGCTCCCCGCAGCAGGCAAGGAAAAACTGAGGCTTCCTCTCTCTTTCACCATCATCACTCATCTTGTTTTCCAAAGAAGAACAAAACCTGGGAGACACTCCTGAATATCTCTCTCCTTCTGCACATCTTCAGTTTACAAGTCCTATTGGTGTTTCTCCTTCATCTCTCTCACCTTCATCCACTCGTTCCACTACCATTTGTGCTTCTCTGGCCGGTGTCACCAGCACCACTTTATTTCTAGGTGACTTCAGGAAACTTAAATGGGCATCCCTCTCTTATTTCCTCCAGCAGCAAATACTGTGAGACTTTGAAAAAGTGAGTCTGGCCATGTTACTCCTCTGCTCAGAACTTCTTTGTGTTACCATTGTTCTTATTGTTAAGTACAAACTCCTTGCAAAGAATCGCATTCTGTTTCCCTTCAGGAAATCACTTGTTTCCCTCCCAGCCCCACCTTTTAAAAATTTTACTGAATCACTGTGAGACAGTCACAAGCTTTCAAGTTTGGATTACAATCGCACCATGATCAAACACCCATCCCTCCACCAGTGCACATTCCCCACCAGAAGGGATCACCCAGCATCTTTCTTTGCCACCCTGCCTCTTCTTTGGAAAATCTCAGTTCTATCAGAGTTTTTTTTTTTTTCAGTTCCCAAGCGCTTTTGTACATTTGCTTTTTCAGTTGTATACACCTTGTTCCTCTGTCCGGAACACTGCTTCCACCTGCTTTGCCTAAATATTTCAGGGGCTAATTTAGATGTTACATATTTCTGAGAAGACTGTTGTTCTAGCCCATGATATCTGGAAAGGAACTTCTTATATTTGCCCCATATGACCCTACTTTTCCTTCATCATGGCACAAATCATATTGTATTATACTTTTTGGACTGGAGCGATAGTGGTATGGGTAGGACATTTGCCTTGCACATGGCCAACCCAGGTTCCATTCCTCCGCCCCTCTTGGAGAGCCTGACAAACTACCGAGAGTATCCTGCCTGCACGGCAGAGCCTGGCAAGCTACTTGTGGCATATTCGATATGCCAAAAACAGTAACAAGTCTCACAATGGAGACATTACTGGTGCCTGCTTGAGCATATCAATGAACAAGGGGGACGACAGTGCTACGTACTTTCTTTTTTTTTTTTTTTTTTGAGTCACAACTGGCGATGCACACGGGTCACTCCTGGCTCATGCACTCAGGAATCACCCCTGGTGGTGCTCAGGGGACCATATGGATGGGATGCTGGGATTCGAACCTGATTCGGCCTCGTGCAAGGCAAACACCCTACCCGCTGTGCTATCACTCCAGCCCTACATACTTTCTTATAGTATTATAGTATTAGCTATGTTTATGCTCTTATACTGTGCCATAACATTGGAATATAAGTTTTCTGGAGGTAAGACCTGTGTGTGTTAGATTTACCTGATATAATATTTTGTAGAATGCAGGTCTCTCATAAAGATTGATCAAAGTGATGCAAAATTAGTATTCACTAGAAAGATTGCTGCCTCGATCATAAATATGCCATGAATTGGAGAGCAGTGCTGGGGTGATGTTGCTTTAAGTAAGAGTAATAATGGTAGCTCTCAACTTGCATTGAATGCAATAGCAACTGGGCTGTGGTGACTTTACATGCAAATTGCAATTCTCAGCGGAAGATGCTATAGTCCTAGCACAGGGATTCTAGCTCAAGGGAACTGAGAAAATGGTTTAAGGCTTACAGTGTGTCAAGATCCCCTGCAGGCTCCAGGTAGTTGGTGTCCTCAAGAAGAAGCAAATTAAAGCTGGAGTGGGCCTAGGGTTTGAGGGACAGTCCAAGGAGGACTCCGGGTTTTGTGAACATGCTGCAAAATGGAGAAAACAGTCAAACTAGGAAATTAACCCTTCTAGAGTGTAAAGTGTGGTGTGAGGCTGATCAGGTTATGTTTCGATTTCTTTATTTTATTATTTTTTTTAACTCAGAAGATATTCTTCATTTCCCTCCTACTAAATTCTCATACACACTAGAGCCTGGAATTTGGAAATTAGTCTGCTTGAGGTTGAATTTCTTGTTGTTTGATCACTGGCAAGTTACTTTCTTGGCAATGTTACTTATTTCCATGCTTCACTTGTAAAATAGAGATCAGAACATTTGCCACCCGGGGTAGTTGTGAGAATCCAGTGGATTGCCATATATATTTCGCTTCTGACAGTGGCTAGGATGCAGTCAATGCTCAGGAAGTGTCAACAACTAATTCTGATGACCTCTGGGAATTCCAGCATGGCTGATGAGGCACAGCTTCTCTTTAAAAGAATTTACCAGATTCTTTCTAATAATCTTCCTAGATACTTGACCCAGTCTGCTAATTCTATGCACCTTGTAACAAACAAACAAAAACATGTGGAAGTGGCTTTTTAACAAGAAATTCAAGCTGTTTGTTTTAATTGAGTCTGAATAATTGTAGAGATAACCCCCTTCCCAAGGCTTCAGATTCCAGTAACGCTCTTCCTCCCTCTGGCTAGCCCCTGATGGAGGCCATTCATAGTGGCTCTCTTCCCCCTCTCTCGTTTTCACCTTGTGACTTTTCACAGCCTAGGATACTAGGGGGGAAGAATTGAAAATTAAGACCACAATTTAAATTTTATATCCAGACACTGTAGAATTAGAATAACCTTTTATGAATTTCAGCATAGAGAGTATTCTCATTCATGGTGACAGAAAAACGGTTATTGAGTATACCACTGACAATAGGATCATTTAAATCGCTCCAGAAATGAAAACAAGACTTCAGGCCTCACACTGTG
Source organism: Sorex araneus (assembly GCF_027595985.1). NCBI lineage: Eukaryota > Metazoa > Chordata > Mammalia > Eulipotyphla > Soricidae > Sorex > Sorex araneus. The sequence goes on along the minus strand of NC_073307.1, from coordinate 17,240,050 downwards.
AGTTGCTATGCTGCATGGCGCTAAAAGGAAATCAGAGTGGTAATGGGGAACGGTTACTGGTGACCCATTCAAAAACTGTCCCATGTGAAGAAATTCATACTCTGCTACTTTTATTTATCACTTTATTCCAAAGCAGAAAGTTCTAACAATCACCCTGCCACAATTTATGGAGAAATTTTATTCCGAGCATTTATGCGATAATGCAAGTATGAACTAGGTGTGTTGATGAATTGAGTAGGCAACTTATTATGCATGTGTTATCGGTAATGTTACACTCAAAGAGACTTACATTGTGTTGCAGATTGTGTTTTGTATATTGATTGTATACTGTCCAGACCAACACACCAAGGCAAGCAGATCAGGAACAGGAATAGCCATCATAGGAAACGGTGGATTTTCTGTGAGAGACTTTAGAGCCACGGGAAGATTAGCGTGGCTGGGGGAAAGGAAGTAGGGTTTAGAAATATTAGAGGGGCAGACATAAAGATTTAAAGCCAGGGCCTGCTCTTGCCTTGGAGAAGTGTTGTAGAGTTCTGAAAAGATCCCAAACAGAAGAAAAGTTGATCTACAGCATAAAGATCGGTCTGATCTCATGGCCTGTTTTCTTATCACCATACAGTTACATCAGATGAAGAAATGTCTGAGGGGGCGCCTGCCTGCAAATTTAGATTGTAATGGCAATAGAAAGTGGGGTTCAGTTTTCATTCCTTTGCTTTTTAGCCAATTAGATGGAAAACAAACTTAAAAAACAAAACAGAGAGATTAGCTGCATGGAGTTGTGCAACTTGTCAAGATGTAACAGAATAGAAAGTTACTGATTCCAGTTTGCATAAAGAAAGTATGCCTTAGGAAATCATGAACAGTTTTGCTTGGCTACTTGGATAGATATTCCTGTGGCAAGAAGCAGTAATGACTGATAATATAATGTGTGATTTTTGTAACATTCTATTTTATTTATTTAAAGACATGGTTGAGCCACATTCATTTGTGCTGAGGACTCTGGCTCCGTGATCCGGGGTCTCTCTTGGCAAGTTTTAGGGACCGTATGTTACACTCAGGGGTCAATCTAGATCAGTAGCAAGCCAGGCGAGTGCCTGACCCCTGTAATATTTCTCCCTGCCCCCTCACAATATTTTAAAGGCTATTTTATGGTATTGTTTGGTATTAACGTAAAATTATAAAATGATGTAAGAATCTACAGTAATATAAAAGTTTCATTCGGAAAAACTCTAATTGCCTCCTGTTTAGTGAGACCTGCCTCTATACAAAAGAACAGGTCTTTTTTTTTTTTTTGTGGAAGGAATGTGCAATTGGAGTGGATAGAAAAGAACATAGCTATATGCAATGAATCAAGATTCTGATTCACAAAGTCCTCATGCTAATTATTTCCTAGTATTTTTCCATGTACTGCCAGGGTCACGAATCATTAGGTGCACAGCCATTATTGATTGGATACTACACACACTTAAAACCTTCCTTCATCTGCACCCTTGTACACCCTATGCATATATTCCCCCCCACAGAGTATAAAATAGCGCTTTTTTTCTAACAGATCTTATCCCTTTATGAGAATGAGCTCCTTTAATACGGTAGGCCTAGCCTGATTTCTTGTCCAAAATTCTGTTCACTATTGTCAGGAATCCTGCCAAATCGGTTCTACAGTTCTGGTCTGCACGGCTGGTTGCAGAGAATGAGATGAACAAACAACACACACACACACACACACACACACACACACACACACACACACACACACACACACAGACTATTCAAGCTTTAGCATCACCTGCGCAGCCATCAGTGAACTCACAGGCTGACCATTTCTTCAGCACAATATCACCTCCCTGCCCTGGCTCCCAGTGTGTGAACCATTGTTTAAGTTGACAGAGACATTAAAGACAGTTAGTAAGCACATCAACATTCAATAAATATGTGTAGAGCAGAGGCCAGGGTATCTCACACAGCCAAACAGAAAGCATCCTTAAGGTATAGAGCAAAATTGCCACAATTTTCTCGTGTATTTTTGCCTATGTTGCCGTCTATGTCTAAAAGAACCTAAAAGATTTTATTTTATTCTTTCCTGGGAGCATTTTTTTGCTGGCCCTGTTATCTGTTCTAATCCTTCCTGAACTCAGATTATATTCTAAAAAACCTAATTTGTCTTCCCTACAGGACTATCTCAACCTTGGGAGTTTTGTTCGGGGGACCATTTACTGCAAATGTCTATAGTCATGTGCCATGTGAATAAATGCCAGGCATTATGACATTGCTCAGCCATTTGACTTCATGTGTATTGGCAGTCTACACACATATCAATTGCTGGCTCATATACTCCAAGAATTACTTAGCGAACACATACTATGCACTTGAGACAGCCATGCAGGTCTATGGATTTACCTTGAACAAAAACCACAGTCATTGTTTCACGGAACATATGGGTTAGAGAAATAGTAACCCAGTAAACGGGCAATTTCAATGCACTGTGATGGGGAAGTACAAATTGGTATGAAAATAGAGGACCTTCTATTTTTTTTTTCTTAATCATAACTTGAGGTATCAGGAAATTAAGCTATATTTTATAGTAAGCTACTTAGCCTAGGTCTTCTCCTTTGTGTATTCTGCATCTTCTCAACATGTTTCTGCAGATTTCAGAGACATCTTGACCATGTTGTTTTTGTATACTTGCTTAGCTCACCCGTTTTGCTTGGGTCTCCCTTTCAGACCCACTCCATGCTATAACTTGTGTCTGTCTGTCTGTACATCTTTCATGCTTGTGATGGTTTGGGTATTGACTTCTGAGCTTTGTACATGTGTCCTACATGCATGTTCCTCTTCCCTAGTCTTGCCATTTCCTGGGATTTGTAACTGGCATGTATTTGTTTGTTTCTTGACAAATCACAGCAATATTTCTGAACAGTATGAATGACAAACTTGCTGCTCTTGCTATTCCAGGTTGTTCTCACTGATATATTTTTCTGGGAGTTAGGTTGTCTGTCAACTCTTCTGTGGCCTGGAATCAGCTATTCTGATGGGTGTTCTTTCTTTACTTAGGCCTGGATTCTGCTCTCATGCTCTTCTCAAAAAAGGATTAAATTTTTGGTTTCCTCCATTTCACTTCTTATAACTTGTTGGTTGCTGTGACTACCTAGTTAACAATTTCTTAAAGATTTATGGGTAGGGGTCATAAAATGTGCCTAACCATGTATGGAGGATGTGGCTTAGCAGTTCATAAGTGAGATCATGTTTAATATTTGGTGGGACCAAAAAAAATCACACACCCACACACACACACACACCCTCAGGATTTCTGATTAATAGTAATAAGAATTAGTAATGATAAGGATTCACGGAAGAGCCTGGCAAGCTACACGTGCCAAAAATAGTAACAATGATGGTCCTTATTCCCCTGATCCTGAAAAAGCCCCTCATACATCATTGGGCTACACTAGCACGTGACAGGGACCAATGGAGACGTTACTGGCGCCTGCTTGAGCAAATTGATGAACAACGGGATGACAGTGATAAGTGATATATTAATGCTTAGATAGGAGAAGATGCTGAAGTACTAGCTGACTGATGGAGTCATGAACATTATATCTTAGGATGGCTTAAGTAAACCTCCAGATTATTGGTAATCTCATTTTTCATTTAATTAAATTTTTTCCAATGGCATCTATGTGAACGATTTTAGTTATTCAGGAACCTATATTTTCCTTTTACACATTTTTGGTTCTCTCTTTCATTCAAACATTTATCATGTGAAAGTGTATGTGCTTAAGTTAAAGCTATATGATAACCCTAGATGACAGACACTGATTTAAAATATTTTTACAGTTTTATTTATAAACCTATATTAATTTGTTTGGGAATGCCTCCTAAGTGGTGCTCAGGAAGCCTGGGGCTACACTGGTCATTCTTGGCCAACCATGTGGGCAATAATATAAGTTCAACACAACAGCCTGAGGATTTTGTGCTGCTCAGTGATTTACCTTGTGAATCTCAGTCATAGTTGACTTTTAGTAACTACCACAATACTGAACACACAGGGGTTACTCAATAAGCATTTGCTGAATGCATGACCAAATTTAGAATTTCTTTTCTTTTTGGGTCACTCCTGGCTCTGCACCCAGGAATTACCCCTGGTGGTGCTCAGGGGACCATATGGGATGCTGGGAATCGAACCCAGGTTGGCCGAGTGCAAGGCAAATGCCCTACCCTCTGTACTATTGCTCCAGCCCCAAATTTAGAATATTTTTTAAAAGAACTATAAGATGAATGAAAAATTCACCTGGTTTCACTTGATATTTACTTTTAACTGGAGATACACCTTATGGATGACAATAAAAGTAGGGTTTAATACAGTAACAATTTCAGAACTAAATCGATAAAAACTTTAGCTCTGTCACTTGCTGAGAGGGCATACCATACCTCTTTGCACCCCCAGGTGCTCATCTGTGTAAGCTGAATGAAGATGTTTCTATCAGATCAGGTTGTATTGATAAAAGCCAATGTCATTCTGTCTAATTGGCTTGCCTCATCAATAGTTAGGCAACTTATTTCTAGGTTCTTTCAGTCATTTTTTTTTTTTTTTTTGCTTTTTAGGTCACACCTGGCGATGCACAGGGGTTATTCCTGGCTCTGCACTCAGGAATTAATTACTCCTGGTGGTACTTAGGGGACCATATGGGATGCTAGGAATCGAACCTGGGTCGGCTGAGTGCAAGGCAAACGCCCTACCCGCTGTGCTATCGCTCCAGTCCCCAGTCATTCTTACAAATATGCCTGCTTGAACCCTGAAGAGGAAACAGAGAGAATAAGGATATTTTAGTGCTGATTTTGCCTAAACTATTGAAATGAAAGTTGAGTTGCTGCCCACTGGTTTCACTCTGGGCTATTTTTACTCACAGTTTATGACTTTAAAGAAAGGGAAAAAAAGCACAGCACACAGCACACATTACTATATTTCACAGTGCGCTCGCCTCCTTTGCCCCTTCTGAGGACACCGCTCTATCCGCGGTGCTCAGTCACACAGATCTTTTCTTACAATAAATAGGCCAGACTATTTTCTCACGCAAGATATTGTACTTGTGTTCTCTCTCTCCAAAACATGCTTCATGCCTCACTTCCCCAAGCCGTCTTCATCTTTCAGACCCAGGATTTAATGGGGTTGTCTTGGAAAAGCCTTCTGGTACCAAACCAACTGAATTAACAATGCTTTCTTGTTGCTCTTTTAACACTATGTTTACATCATAACTCTGTGCCCATGAATAATTTCGTCATGAGTATTTGTGTTTGTGTGTGTATGTGTGTGTTATGCTTCATAAAGGCAGGAACTATAGTTTTACCATTTTCTTGTATTCCTACCACATAGCCTCAGTGCCTGATACACAACATGCCTTCAGTAACAACTTTTTCCCTCATTCTTCTTACCCCACCATATAAAAGTATACTACTAGGATTCCCTTTCATGGGAATGTAGTTAAATAAGAAATAAAATGATTGCTGACAATATTAAGGTTTATCTAAGCTATCTTAGGATACCAATTTATAACTACATCCACCAGAGTGTCTTAAAATGAATAAGCATAATAAAGCTATGATCATTTTTCTTTTCTCAGTGTCAATCTGAAAACTGGCTTAGTTTTTTTGTTACCACACATTTAATTAGGTATGTAGGGTACATATGGGTAAAAGATGTAGATGATAAGTAGAGAAACTTGCTTTAGATGTCACCTAACTTGTCTAACTAAACTGTGTAACAGAAACAAGGTACCTATTTCATTCTACCTTAGGCGACTGAGTAATTTGCATAAGTAAAATGATTGTCTTGCATAGATTAGAGGTCTGTCATTAATGCAAATTTTAGGCATTATTGATAACACAGGGATTGAGGGGTATAGCTTGCATGTCATCAACCTTGGTTTGAACCCCAGAATCACCTGATACCCCAATTTCTGATACCATAAGTCAAGAACTGCACCAGATTCTCAGACCTTAACTTTGACCACCTTTCCAGTTGATTGGGAATCACCTGCAAGAATTGACCAGCAAATCAAAGAAGCATTGGTTAGGTCTCTTCTAATTGTGCAATAATCACATATTTATGGTATGAACGTTCTGATCGAAGGTATTAAAATAATCCTCTTATCAGTATCCCATTACTGATAAACCCTGGATGGGTGTTTGAAGTGCATTGTTTATTTTGTTTGTTTTTAGCTTTTTGGGTCACACCCAGCAATGCACAGGGGTTACTCCTGGCTCATGCACTCAGGAATAACTCCCGGCGCTGCTTGGGGGACTATGTGGGATGCTGGGAATCGAACCCGGGTTGGCCACGTGCAAGGCAAACACCCTACCTGCTGTGCTATCGCTCCAGCCCCTGAAGTGCATCTTTTGTACTTGAGACACTACCAACTAGATTCACAAAATCCTTGAATCTGGAGTTGATGGTGAGTGAGATTCTCATGATTTTATTATGTACTTTCCTTTTTTTGAATCTCCAGGCATTAATTGAAGTGCTGGGTAGAAGCCAATACAACCATCTTTCAAGTGATGCTGTTTTGATTGAGGTGGTAATTGAGTATAAGTTTCTCTCTCTTCCACCCTCCTTTTATCCTGACGGTTGGAAAACTTAGCTATGTAGTTCTGAGAAATCTTCAACCTGGATATTCTAAGCAGAATTTGGCTCTTTTATATAGCTCACTTTATATTTTTGGTGAGATTCTTAGCCATATATTTCTTTCTACTTCTTTTATTTTTATTTGACTAATGTTTAGTTCTCAGAGCAAAGATAAATGAAGGATGGAATAGAGATGGAAACATATTAGAAAAATCAAGAGCAAAGAAGGTTTTGCTTCCTCCTTAATATATTGTACAGAAAGTTGCCATAATTATCCAAGTTGTCTTTTCTTTCTAACAACAAAAGTCATGGGAGTTGTTGCTATTGAAAGAAAACATGGATAATGATCTTTAAAACAAGTTCTATGCTTTCAACCTAACAGTTTGGAATTGTTTTTATATTAAAAATAAAGCCTATGGTTAGTGTATTATTCTGTTCGATCAATATAATACATTTCTTTTGAAAATCTTAAGGGGCTATGGCTAAACTCTTGCTTAAATGGTGCTTTCTGCTCTGACATGAAAAACATTGTAAACCAAAATATCTATTTTAAGGCCATTTTCAAATAATCCCTCATACCAGCCATACTCTGTTAAAAAGCAACAGGAACACTTTCTTTTAATCATAGGTATATTTTTATATTGTTTATAGTCTGTTATTTGCCTTTGTAATTTGCTTCCTTTTGTGGGAAAACAAGTTTTCTTTCAAACAACCAGATGTAATGGAATAAAATAATTGCTTCCATAATTTGTTGCTGGATTCCTCCTAAACAGAAATAAATAAAATCTAGATTTTTCAGCAGCACATATTTAAATTCTAAGATGCTAGCAATAACTGTGGCTGGCATGTATTGAACTCTACACCAGGTATTGTATTGACTGTTTATCATTTGCTCCCATGAAACCTCTTACAGTAAAATAGCTGAGTCTTAAAGAGGTTTCATTGCTCTAGGTCACTGTGAGTGTATATTTCAGAATTTATGAACAGGGAAAAACTAAATCTAGCAGTACCGAACTTGAGAAAAGTACATTATCCAAAACTGAGGTACAGAGGTGTACTAATGAACATCAGCAATAGATGCTATGTGCCTGAATGTTAAAATAATTATTCTCCTTCACAAGCAGAAATTTGTGCACTCTTGATCTGAATTCAAATTACGCTGGTCCTGATCCCAATACCAGCACTCTTAACTGTCATGCCATATGGCAGAAATACCAGATGGCAGTTCTATCTTTTTCGAACTCTCAAATTCATCTCTTCAAGGAAATCGTATTCCAAGATTAACTGATATATTTGCATGCAACCTCAGGCAAGGAGTGGGATGGCCGAAGGGGCTGGACCAGTCTGATTTTTCTTTTTTCTTCTCCTTCAAATTTTAAGCCTCATGAACATGATTTTCCCATGGTACATCATAAAAACAATTAAGCCAGATTGGGTTGAAATCTGTCCTCATTTACCCACATAGAACTTCGGGGATATAATCTCATATTCCTGAGACTCCCACACAACATTGGTTTAAATAATTTTTATTTTCTAGCTATCATAGAAATGAAAAAGCATTAAGACTGAACAGTACAGGAAAATGTCTAAAGTATTTAAAATAAAACAGAAGGGCTTTTATCCTTCTCTTTCTTCAATCTACCAAATACCAGGGAGAAATGTAATTAAAATATTTGTACATAACATGCAAAATATGACATGTGTCACATATAATCTTTAGAAATATAAAAGCATATTACCAATTTCTGGTTCTGTTCTAGAACTATTTAAAAGCTTAGGTAGCTGCTGAAGTTTTGAAATTCAGCCTGGATGATCTGTTCAGGCATTGCTGGTCCCTTGAATAAAAGAAACATTTTAGCATGAAACAATGACTAATCCAAAACTCTGTTTGAATAATAAACTACACTGAAAATGATCTCTTCCTTTAGTAGTCTGCCTGGGTTTGAATTGGGGTAGGGTAACTTTTAAATATAAGTTTAGCTGGGTTATTTTATGTTAATAACTGCTTTCATTCCTTCAAAATCCTGTTTGTAGATGATAGCAAAACTATCCAAAACGTGAAAGGAAAAAATTATTCTTGAGTTTAAAACCAATTGGTACTCTTATGACTCTTGATGGAAATCCTCAAACCTACACATGGAGAAGTATAAATTTCTGCTTTTTCATTTCTGATGGCTTAATTTTTCTCCATTTAACTACTTATGTTTCTTTAAAATGAGTTACAGATATCACTGAGTACAAATCACAAAGCTGGCACTATGACGCATACCATGTAGATATTAAAATGTTCTCTAGAAAATACTTAGGCGGTGCAATTCTTTGACTTGCTTTGCATTTGAGACCTGTGGGGAGTTTTACCCAGGTGCATGCCTATATGTGAGTTTAAAAACCAGGATTCCAACTTTGGTTAATCTTTGATCAACCTTTAATTGCTGTTTTTAAGCTGCTCATTGCTAGTTTATATTATATCATTCACAGAAAATACACTTTGCTAAGCATAGAATAGAAATCAGACAAGATAGAAATTATTATTTTTCAGGACAGTAGAAGAGTAAAGAAGGCTGGAATACATGCTTTGAGGATGAGAATTCGGGGATTGATCCTTGGCACCACTCATTCTCCCTGAGCACTTGGCAATATGTGCCCCCCCCAACAATATGTGGTAGAAAAACCAACACATTTGAGTGCTGATAAGAAGGACTGAAATTTTGTGGGGAAAATCAACTCTATAGGAGAGGAGGTGTGACTGAAGTGAAATCTGAATTCAGTTTGGAAAATAGAACTTTCTAACCCATCATGCATGATGGCTTAGGTAAGGCATGGTTCACCATCTCTATACTGTAACTTGTTAAAAATGGCTGGAGAATTATCTAGAGCTTTGAGACATTTGCCTGCAAATTCAGTAATTTACCAATAATAGATTTATTAGCCAGTTCAGGGTATACTAACTCTGTATTGTTTGAAAGCTATAGGGGTGAAAGATTTATATGACTTATAGCTTTGAGAGCTCATTTTCAGCTACATTGCCATGTTTTCCAGCATGAGTTTGAAGAGTAATTTGAATATTTTATTGCATTTCTACCTTATTATTTTATAATAATAAATAGAGAATATAGAGTCAAAGTAGTAACATTGGTAAGAAGCGTATATCTTCAAACATGGACATAATTGGGACAAAGAATGAAATATGCAGATACTGTGGAAAGGCAAATCTTTATTGTAGATAATTGAATTTTAGACAGTTGAGTGAGTTTTCAAGTTTACAATTAAGATTGAAAAATATTGTTGTTAGAAAATAGATGATATGCAGGAACTACATTTCAACAATACAGTCTAAAATGGGAGATTACTGTCTAGTAGGGTAAATACAAATAGGCTTATTTTTTTCCTTTTTAATAATGTAAGATGTACATCTATGCAAACTTTTGATTTTTGCAGTCAGTACTTTATAGATGACTTAAGGAGTGTATTACACCATGAATATATGGAACACTTTTTTTTTTTATTCTTTTATTGAATTAACATGTGGAAAGTTACAAAGCTTTCAGGTTTAAGTCTCAGTTATACAATGCTCAAACACCTTATATGGAACACTTTTACAGTATAGAAAGAATAAAGTTTTGGAAAAATAGAAGAGGAAATACTTAATTCTGTGTCCAATAATCATAGTTGTCTTCCCTGAGGTGGCATTTCTTAAGCAAAAATCATAAGGAACCAATGAGTTTATTAGCAGATGCTACAAGGAATAGAGATACAGGTATAATGACATTCAGGTTCTCAAGTCTGAAAGTGAACTTGAGCATGCCTTTATTATCTGAACCTCTTCGTTGGAACATAAGGAAAGGGAACAGACAAAGGCTTTATCTATAAGTCTAAGTAGGAAGCAGATGGTGAAAAACTTCTCAAAGATATGCTAAGGTACTCAACTTTTTTTCTAGATGGTAGAGGGACTTGTAGGCAGTTTGTAAGCAAAAAGAGCTTTTCTTAAAAATAGTAGCAAAAAGAGCTCTTTCTTAAAAATAGTATTTTAATTAATCTAAGGCTTTGTGATTTACAATACCCTTAATGATAGGCTTCACAATAAAATGTTCCAATAGCAGGCCCTCCGCCAGAGCAGCCGCCCCCCAGCCTGCCCTGATCCTGTTCCCCACCATAGTAAACTCAGTTCTGCAGATCAGTTCTGTCTGTTACAGTTTTCCACTGGCTATTCAATGACTATGTTTATACTCCACATATGAGAGAGATAATTCTGTAGCTGTTCCTCAACTGTCTTATTCAACATATGATAATCTCCAAATTAATCTGCATAATAGCAAATTGCCTGATTTTATCTTTTCTTTTAGTCAAGTAGTATTCCATTGTGCATAAATGCCATAGTTTTTTATCCAGTCATCTGTTCTTAGACACTTCGGTTGTTTCCAGATTTTTAACTAGTGTGAATAGAGCTTCAGTAAACATAGGAGCACAAATGTCTCTTCTGAATAGAGAGTTTCGGTCCTTACGGTGATATTAAGAAGTGGACAATATGAGTAATATTTTGGATAATATGGAAGCTGAATTCTTAGTTTTTTGAGAAGTAAGTTTTTTAAAAATGTTAAACTAATTGACATTACCACTATCAGGTTTTATTTCTCCCCCTATATCTGCCCCCAGAACATCAGTGTTTTTCTTCTTTTTTAATTACTGCTAAAGGATATCAGCTAAAATTCACATCACTGTACTTTTGAGCTTAAGTAATATTTTGTGCTATATGACTTGAGGTATAATTTCCGGGCCCATTCTCAAAAGATTTTCATTTTTTTTTAAAAATATAATTTTCCAGTTGAAAATATTTTTTCTGTGTGGCAATTACCTTCTGAACAGAGCTCAGGGTACCATGCGGTGCTGGGAATTAAACTCAGAGCCTCTACATACAAGATACATGTTCCAGCTATTTGAGCTACCCACATGGTGCAAGGGGGAGAAAAAAAGAAACATTCAACAGCAGCAGGGATCAGGGATTATTCCTGACTCTGCACTCAGGGAATCACTTCTGGAGGGCCTGGGGGACCATATGGGGTACCAGGGATCTAATAAAGATTAGTTGCATGCAAGGCTAGCATCTTACTTGCAGTACTATTTCTCCAGTCACTCACAATTTTTTAAGCAATTCAATATTACATTATACACATTTCAGGTATAAAGCATTGAAAATCTAAAAATACCATACTAATTTCACCAATATAGTCCAGTTATTTCTTTTACTGTATAATTTACTCCTTTAACTTGATTTTGTCCTTTCATCCTATACATTTCTGCCCTACAACTACTTGATCTACTTTATTTTCAAATTTATTGGTAGATATATGTTCATCACTTACTCTCTACCAGATATTTTCTAAGTTCTAAGGATTCAGAATATCACAATGTCATGAATTTTACCCTCTAGTGAGGATTTAGACTAATAAGACACATTCATATATAAATTTTGTGTTATGTTACATTGCTATTTCATACTAATTTTGTAATATTTATAATCATGCTTTAGTCTAATGAGAGTCCACGGTACTATTTTTTTATCATCATCATCATCATCATCATCATCATCATTCTGTTGATCATCAATTTTATCGATCGGTTTCAGTAACGTCTCCATTCATCCTAGCCCAGAGATTAGAAGCCTCTCTCTACTCGTCCTTCCCAATGATGCCGCATTAGAGGCTCTTTCAAGGTCAGGGGAATGAGACCCAGCTTGTTGTTACTGGCTAGTCCTAAAGAAGTGAGTGGTCACAAGGTCAACCTAAAGTCAAGTTGCAGCAAACTCTTTTTCTATTTAGGTTAATGTAGACTGAATAGTTAGCTTAAAATACATCTATGATTGGGGTGAAAGGATAGTACAATGGGTGAAATTCATGCTTTTCAAGTAGCTGACTAGGTTTTGTTACCCCCCAACCCCATCTTACCTTACATCCCAAATGGTCCCCTTGCATTGTTAGGAATGATTCCTAAGTGCAGTTAGTTTTCAGTTGTGTTAACTCTGACTATTGCCAATATTGACAAACAAACAAAAATACATCTATGAATCCTGTAAATATGATTTGCACTAGACTGGAATATCAGATCAACGAAGTCTTTCTACATCCTCTTCTGGTTTCTTAACATGATATTAACTTTATTAGAAGAGAAAACTATTCTCAAGTCCAGAATGTTCTTACTACATGATGATTTGCCAGAGGATAGATCATATTCTCAAATAGACATATTTGTATTTCAAAATCACTAACTTTTCTTACGTTACTGTTTGGAATTTTAGATAATGTCTTAGTAATTTTCAAATAATAAACCTTTTTAATGAAGAAAACAGTAGCAACAGCTAACGTATTTTGATCATTTACTTTCCATTAGAATACTTAAGCAATGGCCTCGAAACAGTCAAGCAAATTGCCCCAGGTCACACAGCTAGTTAAGCATAATGCTAGGATTTCTTTCCTTAATTTTTTATTTTGGTAACTTTTTTTAATTGAATCAAAGTGAGATATAGTTACAAGGTTATTCATGATTGGGTTTCCGGTCATATAAAACTAGGATTTAGATCTGAGTCTCTAGAATCTGGGCTCTCGATCTGTATATATATAGAAAAGACTGATTCCTCTATCCCTCAGGGGCCAATCCATTGAGAATCTTTGTGATGGACTGGAAAAAAGCTTTCGTGGCTGTGGGCTTGAAGGTTCGGAGATGGAGGATTACTATCCTCAAAGTAACCATCTCTTCTGTACATCAAAAGAAGAGTTGTTACAGAAGAAAATAAGAGAACACATTTTTAGAAAGCGTGGGTTGAAGACTAGTAGGCATGACAACAAATTCTCTCATGGGCTGATCTCTGGAGACACAGTAAACCAAGGTTTCTGAATTAACGGTTTGAGTTGTCCTTGTCTCAAGCTTTTGGGGGAAGGAAAAATTAAAGGCAACTGGCCAAAAATTGTTCCAGAGGAGAATGTTGGTTTTTAATTTTGAATTTTTCTCTTAATTTTGTTTGGACTGGCTTCCTAGGGGACCAAACTGTCATTTTCCTTTTGGCAAATAGACAGTGCTTGATTGTAGTTGAAGTAGATTTCTTCATTAAATTTAAGGGAATTTCTATCCCCTGGGTGGGTAGATTCTGCAGTGTTCAGAATAGCACTATTCAATAGAAACATAAATGTAAAATTTACATTAACTTATATATCACATATAAATTTAAATTAAATTAATTTGAATAAAATTTTATCTAGCAACAACATATAACAATTTCACTTCAACATATCTCTAAATATTTTACATCCACTCAATTTTAAGTTTAGAACAATTAAAACTGAGCAGAATTACAAAATCTAGTTTTTTAGTCACTGTTGCCTTATTTCAAGTGCTCAATAGCCACAGGTAGGTAATGACTACTGTCCTAGAAAGTAAAGCTTCAGGGGTCCCATTCTATCTCATTTTATTTTTTTCCCCCAAGAGGTAAGAGGCAGTGTGGGACCATACCTCTTGTTATGTAGAGGCTGTTCCTGGCTCTGTGTGCAGTTATTTCTTCCTCCAGTGCTCAGGAGATGATACAGTCCCAAAAGATGGAACGAACCCATCTACAACACAGCATGCATTCAGCCCATGAGTTGGTTCTCCAGAACCCGGGTCTAATTTTAAAGCGCCTGTACGACTCACTGACATTATTATAGATTCATCAGCAATCTCGACAATTTTATAGTTATTTTTAATGCATGATGGAATTATAGAAACTTTGTTTCAGAGTAATTATTTTTTTCAAATCATTTTAGAATTGTGTCTCTTAGATTTTGATAAGTGCTTTGAGGTCCCCTGCTAGAGTTGTAGTTTGAGTGTTCCAGCAATCTAATCAATAAAGCCATATGAACTGTTAAGTAGAAGAAAGCCATGCCAGTTGTGAAAGTTAATACTCTTCCTGTAGTTCTTTCTGCAGTTATTGTAGGCACAGGTAGAGATAAAAAGCGTGACCTTTGAATTTTTTCCTGCTACCTAGAGAAAATTCGGAGTGTATGTTTTATTTTAAGTATCATATTAAATTTAAATCTACATTGTGAGAGCCAAATACATCAAGTTAGAATATTTTCATCTGAACTTTACTACCAGTGGAGAATCTTACCTAATAGAGATTTCTCTCCAAGGCTCAGAAAAAGAAAAGGATGTTTGAAGTCTGTATGTCAGCCCTCACAGTTAATTTTTCTTCCCTCTCTCATACATGTCCTTTTAAGTTTTATTTTATTGTAAAAGATATTCAATTTAGTGACAATGACATCAGGTTCTGTCCATCATAGTCCCATTCCTTGAAGGACTGCGTTATTATATTCTTTTCACTTTGAATGGAATCTATTGATACAGTTGGGGTTTTCTTATTTTACATCCTTTAGATCTTTCATAAAAAAAGAAAATTAATGAACATAAAAAATCTTGCTTACCTAGGAAGAGAAGGCAAAATTGCCCAAGTGTTTGAATTTTGCTGACTAGTTTTATCTGGTTGTGATAAACTTCTTTTTCCATAGCATTCAATCTTTGGGGAGGGAGCAAAAAGGAAGAAGAATTAAAAATAAAACATTAATTAGGACTGGTAAGAGAGTGTGAAGCGCTCAATTGCATGCTTCATATGTGAGCTCCCCTAGTTTGATCCCTGGGGTACCATTGAGACTGACCCTGAACTCAGAACAGGAAGTACCCCCTGCCCACCACTGGGTTTACCCCTCTCCCCCAAACCAAGAATCTCCACAATGATTAGTACTTAATATCTTCTCGTATATCTGTGTACCTAGGAAACCATAGATATTTATTAGACAACATTCTCTGAGAATTAAAGCACAATTGTAACATTTTTGCTTAGGGACAAATTTTTAGGATTAAAATGTTACAACAGAACCAGATAATCTATGGTAGTGAGTATATAATCTCCAGCTGAATTTTCTTTTTTAAGGAAATATTTATATTCCCAGTCAACATGCATCATCCTATTAGCCAAATCTTAGTAACAGTGGAGAAATAAGTTCTTTTTGGTTTTGATGTTGTTTGTACATGCTCCCCAAATCAAAAGTCAGATAGAATTGTTCAAACATCCATCCCTATTTGGTAAATTCTCTGGACTTCTCTCACTAAAGTGGGTATTTTCTCCTTCCTAGAGAGCACACATTAATTAGGTAACATCAGAGTTTCCTACCATAGTCATTGAGGTAATTAATAAGCAAATATATTCAAATAATAAAGACAAGTGAACATAATGACTGTTTAATGACAGTTATTCTCATGTGTAATTAGAAGGCTAAAGTTTCAATCTCCAATTGTCGGTCTGGACAAACTGTGAAAGGGTTCCTAAAAACATGAAAACAAATCCACCCACCTCACCACATTATATTGTATGGGTCAAGTAAGAGAATGCTTATAGGAAAATGCATAGTAAACTGTAAAGCTATCTCCAACGAAGTTTACATGGGTATAAACCAGACATATCACAATAGCTCCTTTTTTTGTTTTTTTTTTTTGGGGGGGGGTCACACCTGGCGATGCACAGGGTTTACTCCTGGCTCTGCACTCAGGAATTACTCCTGGCGGTGCTCAGGGGACCATATGGGATGCTGGGATTTGAACCCGGGTCGGCTGTGTGCAAGGCAAACACCCTACCCGCTATGCTATCACTCCAGCCCCTAGCTCCTTTTTTTGTAGACAAATTTATTGTGATTGAAAATGAGTTAACATGGATCAGAAACCAATGTTCCTCTAAAGGTAGCTTTTAAACCTCCTTCTCTTAATAAAAACAGAAGTACATTGCTAGCTCTAGTCTCTTTTGAAGGAAAGTTGAAAGTGGTTCAATAACTAATAAACATTGCCGGGAAATATGAGTACTAGTCTAACTAACCCCACGGAAGCACATAAACATACACAGTTGATGGAGAAGAATGTTCTCAGTGTATATTTTTTTAATTTTTTTTTGCTTTTTTTTTCTTTTTGGGTCACACCCAGTAATGCTCAGGGGTTACTCCTGGCTTTGCACTCAGGAATTGCTCCTGGCAGTGCTTGGGGGACCATATGGGATGCCGGGGATCGAACCCAGGTCGGCCGCGTGCAAGGCAAACGCCCTACCCGCTGTGCTATCACTCCGGCCCAGTGTATATTTTTAGAGGGGATCATTTTGCATGGGGTTGTTCTTGTTTTTATGTATAAAACTTTGTCTACTGATCAGTGATTTTAGTATTTTAACATCCAATTCTATTTAAAATATTTTTATTTTATTAAAGCACTGTGATTTATAAAAACTATTCATCGCTGGGGTTTAGCAGCACCAATTCCACCCCCAGTGTCAACTTTCCTCCACCAGTGCTCCCACGGTCCCTCTCCTGCCTCCTGCCCTCAGCCTACCGTCTTGACAGGTACCTTTTAAGGTTGAAACAACTCAATTCTTTGGCTGATAAAAGTCTCAAGTATTCTGTTTCTTGGAGGGTTCTACATGTTTCTCCCAAATGGGACGCCTCCTTACCCACCATTAAATGAGTCTATCTTTTTTTTTAAAATTTTTTATTAGTGAATCACCATGAGGTGAGGTAGTTACAGACTTACAAACTTTTGTGCTTGCATTTCAGTCATACAATGGTCTAGTGCCCATCCCTCTAGAGCCCATTTTCCACCACTAATGGTCCCAGAATCCCTCCCCCACCCAGTCCTCTCCCCACCCCGCCGGCCTCTGTGGCAGGGCATTCCCTTTTGCTCTCTCTCTCTCATTTTGGGTGTTGTGGTTTGCAGTAGAGGTATTAAGTGGCCATCATGTTCGGTCTACAGTCTACTTTCAGCACACATCTCCCACCCCAAACGGGCCCTCCTAGCACCCTTTACTTGGCGGTCCCTTCTTTCTCTGAACTGCCCTTCCCGCCAGCATGAGAGGCTGGCTTCCAAGCTGTGGAGTAACCCTGCTGGGACTTATCTCTACTGTTCTTTGGGTGTAAGTCTTCAATTCTGTTACTTTATATTCCACGAATCAGTGCAATCTTTCTATGTCTCTCCTTCTCTTTCGGATTAAATAAGTCTATCTTTTATTTGTACTGTTTAATAGTCTATTATTTCCCTTATGGAACAACACTAAATTTGTTGAATTCCTTCTTTCCATTGATCTGTGTTTAACTAGAGTACAGGATCAGTTTGATTTTACTCCATCACCATTTGAACTTCTACATGCAAGTTGCTCTAACCTTTCGTGCCAAGGTTTTTTTTCACCAATAAAATAGAAACAATGATAATATCTAACTTATGGAGTTGCTGAGGTGTAAAGTAACACGCAACCCAGAGATTCTTCTTACAGCGATTTATTAAGAAACCTTCTCATGCAAACGGAAAAGCCGGACGAAGGAAGAGGAACCAGAGGAGAACCCCTAGCTAGGCAGCTTCCCTCCTTATATACCTCTCGCTGCTTGTTTACGCCCAAGTGTCTGCAGCTGATAGGCTAGTTACACCTTGTGGGCGTGACAGGACATCCTGTTTTCTTACACCTTGTGGGCGTGACAGGACATCCTGTTTTTCAAAGCATGGTGAAATTAACAAGAACAGGTGTTGTTTATGAAGCACCCGGTCCTGTGGACGCTCTCCACACTGAGGAATTAAAAAATAATGAATCTAAAGAAGTAAGTTAAGTACCTGGTTCATATATATCACTTTTAAAGAAGTGAGTTTTTTTAAGCTTTGTAGATAGAGAATTATAAAATTCTTCATTTAAAAAACTCAAATGCCATATAGGCCTAGTGAAATTTACTGTTGAATATTCATGCATACGAAAATGAGCTTCAAACTTGTTGGAAGTATTTAAATATCTTATCCCTATATTGGGCTGGAGTGGTTGGAGCACACCGTTGGAGCACAGCGGTTGGGCATTTGCCTTTCACGAGGCCGACCCGTGTTCCATTCCTCTGCCCCTCTCGGAGAGCCCAGCAAGCTACTGAGAGTATGGAGCCTGCACGGCAGAGCCTGGCAAGCTACCCATGCGTATTGAATATGCCAAAAACAGTAACAATAAGTCTCTCAATGAGAGACGTTACTGGTGCCCGCTTGAACAATCCCTATATTATTATTTTGTTTATATTTTGACTTTGGGGCCATATCCTGCAGGACTTACTCCTGGCTCTGTGCCCAGGGATCACTTTGATGGGACTTAAGGGGCCTTGGGAGGTCCTGGAGATAAAACCTGGGTCAAATGTGTACAAAGCAAGAACTCTGCCCACTGTACTATTTCTCCTGCTGAACTTATCCCTATTTAAAAGATTATGAGCATATTCATTCAATTTCTCTGTGCCCAAATCTTATGTTCTTTATGTAGTTTAAGAATACTAATATCGGTGGGGGCTGGAGCGATAGCACAGCGGTTAGGGCGTTTGCCTTGCACGAGGCCGACCTGGGTTCGATTTCCAGCATCCCATATGGCCCCCTGAGCACCACCAGGGGTAATTCCTGAGTGCAGAGCCAGGAGTGACCCTGTGCATCACCGGGTATGACCCAAAAAACAAAAAAAAAAAATGCTAATATCTTGACAGTTAGGATAGAGAAGAGACCAGTATGATCATAGTTGTAAATGATCACTCTGGACAAGGACTGAATGTTGAAAGTAGGTAAAGGGGTATGCCTGATAGCCTTTCAGTATCTATATTGCAAATCATAATGCCCAGAAAAATAGAGAGGGGGGAGGGAGAGAGAGGGAGGGAGAGAAGAAAAGAGAGGGAGAGAAAGAAAGAGAGAGAGAGAGGAGGGAGAGAGGAGGGAGAAAGAGAGGAAGAGAGAGAGTGAGAGAGGAGGGAGGGAGGGAGGGAGGGAGGGGGAAGGTGGAAGGGAGGAAGAGAGGAAGAGAGAGAGAGAGACAGAGAGAGAAAGAGAGAGAGAGAGAGAGAGAGAGAGAGAGAGAGAGAGAGAGGAAGGTGCCTTCCATAGAGGTGGTGGGAGGGTGGTGCTTGATGGTGGGAAATGTACACTGGTGAAGAGACAGGTGTTAGAATATTATATGACTGAAACTCAATTATGAACATTGTAATTGTGTATGTCACTGTGATTCAATAAAAAAATCAAATACAAATTTAAAAGTAGAATATTAATTTTTCATAATGATTTTGATACCAAAGTGTCATTGATGGAATACTTGAAAATCCAGAACTAGAGAAAAGACATTGATCTTAGCAATGACATGTTACAGCACTGATATCATTAGGCAGCAAACGTTTACTTAGTTACACCTGTGTGTCAGATACTATTAGATGCTGAAGATAAATAAATTTCTGCCTTTGCTCATGAGGTATTGATACTCTAGTGGGGATACAAACAAAAGTACAAGTAAATTGTTCAAGGAAATAAATATGTTCTGTATCTGAGGCATAATTTAAAAGCAGAGAAATCAATTCTGCCTAGGAAGCCAGGAAAAGCTCTGGAGAACAGGTGTCATTTGAGTTAAGCTTTTGAATACGAGCACAAGTTGGACTGGTGCATGGGGTCTGGAATGAGGCGAAGGATTATGTTATTAATTCCACTTACATTTCACAGAAAAAGCTTATCCAGAGTGATAGAGATATAATGTAAAATGTGAGCACTTCCATTTTGAAATAGAGAAATGTCACTAATAGAGAAATTTGTTTCAAGTGCAGCAGGCAGAGAGGGAAATTTGGAAACCCATCTGAGTGAGCAACCGAAAAACATGAAAAATGTATCATTCAGGAAGGAAAGGAAAACTGATGCAAATACTTTTTATTTCGGGCCCCTTGGGCGGGATGTCATGAACTCTGAATTGTTCTAGAAGAAAGTAGACTGTTGAGTTTTTTTTTTTTTCCTGAGGGGTAAGGAGGATAAATCTAGCATTGCTGAGGGCTTGGTCATAGCTCTATATTCAGGGTTCACTCCTGGAGGGCCATGGGGAACCATATTTGGTGGCCAGGGATGAAGTCTGAGTTGGACATACACTAAGCAAGTTCCGGATGCACTGTGATGCTCTGGCCCCAGGAACTAGAGTGTCCCACTACTCTCTGGGTGGCTTGGTCACCTAAGAGAGTCACTTAACCTGGTGAGTCTCAGTTTACTCACAAAGTCAGACTTTGGATTATATAACTGTGACAGCAACAGTCTCATCAGTGAAAGATTTATTATATTTTCAACTGTTTTCTCAGTATTAAACTATGGTTTAATCTTTCCCACTGGGGGAAAAAAAAACGTTTCATGGCTAATATGTGATGAGTCAAGTGGTTCATTGCTGGTGACTTGCCATAGATGGATGAAAATACTACTAAACCTCTATTTTTGTTCTCTGCTTTTGTAGCATCTTCTCATTACTCCCAAATTCTTGGGACTTATGGTCAATACTCAGAATGTTTCGTCTACTCTGAAAGTCTGCTTTCTTATGACTTTGCCTATTCTATGCCACTCTTTGTCATTAGGGTGAACGGCAAGCATAAATTCATTTTTAACCACGTTATTTTGGCTCTGCTTTCTTGTCCTCTTAAAGAATAGTCACTATTTAGATCATATGCCACAAGGCTGATTTCCTTGCTATCATAATTGTGATTTGCCATATTGATACTCTATTAAATTTCAGTTGAGCAGATGGTGCCAGGATTTAAACTTATGCTTTTCAGATACAAATGATGAAACTGTGAACTTATCTGTTGGTTATCTTTATTCAAATAAAGTTAAACACAAATGACTTGGCATCAATTTTTCTTTCTGATTTTTGTTTTTCTAGCAGTGGCAGTGGTTTCTCTTATCCTTTGCCCTTTATTAAAAAATTGTTAAGTTTTTATTTGTACTTATAGTTCCTTAATGTTGACCAAGATTGCCTTCCCTAGACCTATTCTATTTGTTTTTCAATTTTCTTAGAACAGAGCCAAAAAATAGTCTATGAGAGACTTTATTGCTGTCTCGAATTCCTGATCAGTCCATTCTCTACTGACACAATGAAAGTTGTCAGCACAGCAAGTAGCATGCAGAGTCTGCTTCCTTTAGAGATGGTGAAACCAAACGGAGCACTGAGTGGGCTGGAGCTCCTAAGTGCACAGTGGTTAGGGTGTTTGCCTTGCATGTGGCAGATCCTGGTTCGATTCCTCTGTCCCTCTCGAAGAGCTACCGAGAGTCTCCGGCCTGCAAGGCAGAGCCTGGCAAGCTCCCCGTGGCATATTCAATATGCCAAAAACAGCTAACAACAGGTCTCACCCTGGAGACGTTACTGGTGCCCGCTCGAAATCGATGAGTGATACAGTGATGCAGTAAAGCATGTGGAAGAGTCAAGGCTGTCGCTGTGTCTTCTGATTCTAGTTTGGTGCTCGTTTCAGGCCCCACCCAGCCTCCTGGAGCCACTCAGGTTTCTTAGCATGAGATACTGTTACGAGCAACTGGCACTTTTCCTAAACATGCCATCACTATGGAAAACAAATTCTCTGCCAACTTTCCAGAAAATCACTAGTTCTGCAGACATTTCATGGATTTAATTCTGAAGGTGGAGTTTGTGCAACCAGATGGCTTTGATCAGAGAAGGGAGCTGTTGGAATGAAGGAGATGAGCATAACCATGAATGCAGAACGTAGAATAACATGAGAAGTTGGTCATAGGATGGAGCAGTTGAAAAATACACAGGGTATATACTATTTTGGGTAAATTTTAATTTCTTAAAAACTGTAAAAAACTTATTGTTAATGTTCCTTAGAAATCTAGTCCAGTACGTTATAATCCCAAGAGCCAATGAGCCATTCTTTAATTTAGGAGGATGGGTTTTCATTAGTTTGGTAATTTTAAATCAAAGACAATTACTTGCTATCTTTTAATTATACTGAAGGGATGTTGTCTAGGTTGTGTGACAAGGTCAGGATTGAAACTTTAAAGATAAAAAATCTCTGTGTGGAAAATGTGATAGCAACTGGTTTCATCATGATTCTCTCCAAGATCACCTGTTTTCACATACTCCACTTTGCTCTTTCTCCAGGAATGCAGTATGTTCATCTTTTTTTATAGCCATGCTGAGAAGAATTGGATTAGAAGATGCTAAAATCAGGGAAAAAGACAATGTCATTTGCATAATGTCGAACAATTAAGTTCAGATCTTTGGCACTTCTTTTTCTGCATCATTTGAATTGTTCTAATTTGTTACAAGTTCTAATTGAGCAAGCTTGATGCTTGCAATGAGTTCACAGTCCAGGAGAAATTTTAAGTAGCTAGATGATTGAAATCCTTCACAATGAGCACAAAACCGGATCCAGAATATGGGAATAAGAGAGTAGGGAGGGCAGGGAAAATCTCCCAGGAGCACTCAATAGGTATTTACTGAATGAAACATGAGACCTGCATCACGGTTCACAATTCAGAGTAACTTAGCAGTTGTGTGATTTTTGGCAAATTAGGGTCTTGGTTATCTTATCTGCAAGCTGGGGATAATAACCTATTCCAGATAGTCTCTCCGAGCATTTGTGAGAATTAAAATAATAAACTCAAAAGCACTTAAGAAAGCATTATGGCATCTTAGGAAATTGTTAAAAGAAAATCATGTGGTTTTCCTAGTATTATGTATGGACGTGATATCTTTGTAAGAGCATGGAAATTATTAGGACTTGGGTAAAATCCCTGAGAGAATTTCAGTCAGGGAAATGTATCAGTTGAAGTTCTTAAGAGGCTTTGTTTTAAGTGTCTTTATGAGACAAAAATAACACAACATAGACACCAGACACAGCATCCAAGAATCAAATTTTGTCTTAATTTGGATTGAAGAGAGTTCTAAAAGACTTTTATTATTATTATTATTATTATTTTTTGAAAGGGCTTTGGGAAAATGTTTAGCTCTTCAATTCCTGTTTTGAGAGGCTTCTATTCCCATTGATTAAACCTATGTGTTACCGGGGCCAGAGAGATAGGATCGTGAGTAGGGTGCTTGCCTTGCATGCAGCCTAGCCTGATTCAATCCCTGGCACTGTATATGGTACTCTAAGGTTTCAGGAGTGACCCATGGGTGCAGAGCCAGGAGTAGTCCCTGAGCACTGCTGGGTGCTAGATGATGCTAGATGGTCCAACCCCCTACCACCCCCCAAATTTATGGTGACACCAGATTCTCTTAGAAACTTTTTTTTTTTCTTTTTGGGTCACACCGGGCAATGCACACAGGGGTCACTCCTGGCTCTGCACTCAGAAATTACCCCTGGCGGTGCTCAGGGAACCATATGGGATGCTGGGAATTGAACCCAGGTTGGCTTCGTGTGAGGCAAATGCTGGTCTTCTTTATTTTTAAATTCACTCTGTAGAGCAGTTGTAAGCTTTTGTCTGAATCTGATTTTCTGCTTTGATAACCTGAGATTAGTGACAGTGGAAATGAAGGTCACTAAATGAGTAAAAAGCCTTCCAAATCATGCAATTTCTCTCTGACCTTACTCATGCTTTCAAAACACTTTTTGGGAGTATTAAGGAGTTGGGGTTGAAACTCCAAAATAGAATTTTCATTAAGGTTGAGGTAGAAAGTTCACATTGAAGGCACTGTCATGTCTGGAAATAACAGGATATTGCAGAATTCACTCTTCTTACAAGAGCTTTTGATTTTTTACATGTAACATAGACTAAAAATTGCAATCAGATCAGTTAAAGGCCCAGAACTTTAATTTTATTATTAGTATTTTTTACAATTACCCTCTTCCTTAATCACTGACTGGTAGATATTTTAATCTTATTCAAGAAGGCAAATAAGGTTTGCATGTGAATAAAAGAGAAAGGATTGTGAGTATAAAGACTTTATTGCTAGTGCTCCTCTGTTGAATACAGTGATTTTCTGGTTACTTGATCTGAAATAAATCCTAAGATAGTGGCATAACGGAGCACAATACAGTCATTCAGGACACCATGTTTTGCCTGTGAAGCATAAATATTTGAGCATTTACATTACCATTACTGAATGAACAGATTAAGTTGCTATGAAGTATTAACTCATGTTTTTTTCAGGTACGATTGAAATATTAGATCCAATCTTTACTCCCCCACCCCAGAAAAAATTATAAATCCTTGTGTTCTGTGAAACGTGAAAAGATTTCCTTCTCAAAGTTTTGCTTTATTGAACTGATGTGAAGTCTCTGATGTGATGTTGCCATCATGTTGCAGTTGGGAATTTAGAGTTTTAGAGTTATTTATTATTCTAAATAATAAATTTAGAATTTAGAGTCTTGGGAGGAAAGGCACTTCACAGGTTCAAAGTTATAAACTTACGGGGGGGGGGGGGGGACAGGAGACTTAAAGGGTTTGGGTTGGTCGGAAAGGGAAGATTGTTTTTGCAATGTGTTTTTATTTTCTTTCTTTTTTTTTGGGGGGGGGGGTCACACCTGGAATTGCACAGGGGTTACTCCTGGCTCTGGCTCAGGAATTACTCCTGGCAGTGCTCAGGGGACCATATGGGATTCTGGTAATCAAACCTGGGTTGGCTGCATGCAAGGCAAATGCCCTACCTTCTGTGCTATCACTCCAGCCCCATGTATTTTTCAATGTTTTAAGTTTTGTAACTGTTGTATTAAGAAATATTCTTTCCTTCCTTCCTTCCTTCCTTCCTTCCTTCCTTCCTTCCTTCCTTCCTTCCTTCCTTCCTTCCTTCCTTCCTTCCTCCCTCCCTCCCTCCCTCCCTCCCTCCCTTCCTTTCTTCCTCCCTCCCTCCTCCCTCCCTTCCTCCTTTCCTTTTTTTTGCTTTTTGGTTCACACCCAGCATTGTTCAGAGGTTACTCCTGCCTCTGCACTCAGGAACTACTCCTGGTGGTGCTTGGGGAATCATATGAAATGCCGGGAATCAAGCCCTGGCCAACTGCATGCAGGACAAACCTGCCTACCTGCGGTACATTGTACTGTTGCTCAGCCCCTCTTTACATTTTAGTCTAAATTATATTCTTCTGATCTATGTTCTACTTCACTCTCATCAACTAAATTTACTGTGCTATTAGAAATGGCTTTTAGGCTGTTAATTTTGATTATTATATTCTTAGATACCTTTTATCATTTACTTAATTCTCTTCACTGCTTCAAAAATTGTGCTATTTAGTTTGCAAAATTCCTTTAGGTTTCAAATACACAATTTTCCACCTCAGCCATGACATCTGTTATACAACGCCTACCACCAAATATTCAACCATCTTTTACCACCAATTACTTTAGTTCCTCTACCTGTTCCATTCTCCACACTCCTTTCTGGTAACCAACAGTATAAGAGCTTCTTTTATTTTATGTTTGCTCCTTTTGTTTGTTTGTTTGTTTCTTTTTTTGTGGGGGGAGGGGTTTACATGCAATGTTGCTCAGGGATTTACATGCAGTGTTGTTCAGGGGTTTCTCCTGGTTGTACACACAGGAGTTGCTCCTGGTGAAATTGCGGACCACCTGGGATGCTAGGGATAAAACCCAATTCAGCCACATGCAAGGCAAACCGAAATGCCCTACCCACTAGTCTATCTTTCCCTAAAATGGCCCTATTTATTTAGTTTCTTTAATATTTCGCTGGGGGCTGGAGCGATAGCACAGCGGTTGGGCGTTCGCCTTTCACGTGGCCGACCTGAGTTCAATCCCTCCGCCCCTCTCGGAGAGCCCGGCAAGCTACCGAGAGTATCGAGCCTGCGCGGCAGAGCCTGGCAAGCTACCGGTGCGTATCGGATATGCCAAAAACAGTAACAATAAGTCTCTCAATGAGAGACATTACTGGTGCCCACTCGAACAAATATTTCACCAAAGAATGAAATTGCATGATTTTAATTTTCTCTTGACTTATTTTACTAAGCATAATTCCTTCAGTTGGTGTAACAAATGACAAGATTTCATCTTTACTTATGACTACTATTTGTCTGTGTATTTTTATAGGCCATATTTTTCTTTACCTAATCTTCTTCTGTTAGCCACTTGGTTTGTTTCCGTATTGTATTCATTGTGAATAGTACTGTGGTAAGCATATGTAAGTGCACACACATGCACACATATATATCAGATATATATAGTTTTGCATCAGTGTTTTCGTATTTCTTGGATAAATACCCAGAAAATGGAATTGCCTGATATAGTTTCAGTTTTTTGAGGAACCTGCATACAGTTTTCTGTGGTAATGACACTACGTATAACTTACTTAGAACATCGGCTTCTTCTTCTGTCCACATCCTCATCAATATTTATTGGCTCATAGCATTTTGGTGATAGCGATTCAAATCTGCATGAGTTAAGATATTGTGGTTTTGCATTTACTTAATGAGAAGTCAAACATCTTTTCATGTTTCTTAGCCATTTGGTACAATACATGTTTCGATCCTCTGTCCATTTACAAATCAGGTTGCACATTTTTTTCTTTTTTCTGAATTCTATGAACTGCTTCCTGGTCTGATTTATGGTTTTCAAATTCCTTCACATTCAGTATATTGCCTTTTCTTTCCCATTTTTATTACGGGGGGGGGGGCGGGGGGCATCCAGTGGTGCTCAGAGGCTGTGCATGTCGTGCTCAGAAATGACCCTTAGCAGTTATCAGGGAACTGTATGCAGTGCTGAGATCAAACCAGGCTTGTGCCCACATCAGGTAAGGGCTGTACACCCTGTACTATCTGTCTAGTCTGCTTACTTTGATTATTATTTCTTTCATGAGTAGACATACTTAGTTCTATTCATTTATATATTTTTGTTTCTCTCGCTGCTGTAGACAAATACTCACTAATGTCTCTAAGGCCAATATCAAAGAACTTTATCATCTGTATACTTTATAGTTTCAGAACTTATACCCAATTTATTCATTCAAGTTAGCAGACTCTTACTCAACTGGCTCTCAATAGAGTGTTAAATTTCATAAGGAGAAAAGTCTGTGTTTTGTCGGTGCCTGCATTATGTAAAGATAAACACAGTTACAGAGTAGAAATTGGTGCAAATTGCTGTCTAGTCCATGAAATTGGCTTCTTTTCCATTTTTGCACTTCTATCTGCTCATCTCAATTTTACCAAACAACAGTTTTTCTTTCCTAAATAAAAAATATTACATATATTTTTTAAAAATTATTTTGTTTGGGCTGGAGTGATACTTCTATTTGAATATCTTTGCAATGGACCTTCTAAAGTAAACCCAAATTCTAGTTCTTTATATTTACTTTTCAGATTTGCCAGGAACTTTGGTACATTTAGAATTATATTCTTAATTTTCTGTCCTTTTGGACATTTACATTTCAAGCTTCAGGTTATTTATCAATAAATCAAATAAAACATAGTAGTGCATATGAAAACACTTTGAAAATGAAAAATCACTTGTGAATGATGCATTATCATTGTTCTCTTAGCCTGTCATCAAACTGTGGGCCTGGATATAATGATAAACTCAGAAAGCTGTCGTCAAGAAAGCTCAGTGGTAGAATACGAGGGAAAGGTGTAGAGCCCAGTGGTACCAGTCACACCACTCTCAAGTGCGTGTAACTCTTGTTCATTGAAACAATGAAAGGAAAAATGGTAAAGCTCTAAATATGGGAAGATGATGATGATGATTTTGAAGAAGATGCTGCTGCTGCTGCTGATGATGATGCTTTTGGTTTTAGTGCCACATCTAGCAATGCCCAGGGGTTACTCCTGCCTTTGCACTCAGAAATTACTACTGGAAGTGCTCATGGTGCCATATGGATGCTGGGAATCAAACCCTGGTTGACTGTGTGCAAGGCAAGTGACCTCCCCACCGTACTATCACTCTAACCCTCAGATAGTAGTTTTCTATTATTATTATTATTACTTATTTTTTAATCTTTTTTTTTGGGGGGTCACACCTGGATCTGCACTCAGGAATTATTCCTGGTGGTGCTCAGGGGACCACATGGGATGCTGGGAATCGAACCCGGGTTGGCCGCGTGCAAGGCAAATGCCCTACCCACTGTGCTATCACTCCAGCCCCCAGATAGTAGTTTTTTAAAAGCTGATAAAGACTCTCAAAAATTTAAATTATGATGTTTTAGCATATATTCATCCATTTATTTATCACAGATAATTGCTGAGTATTTTAAGTGAGATTTGTACACTACTGCAGGTGAGGGATTACAGATCAAATATGCACATTCATCTTGGTTTCTGAGGAATTTACAATATAGTGAATGAAATAAAATTACATGTAGAATAAAATTAATAAATTTAAATACACAATTATGATAGATATTTTAAAATAGACAATGAGCAGATGCCAAGGGTGTGGGGAATGAAAGGTTTATCCTGGCTAGGGAGGTTGAGGAATATGTCTGTCTGGAAGTGATTTTTTTTTCACTGGAAGGGAAGTTAGTGGACTGAGAACATTCATGCCTTACATAGGGGAAGTTCAAGATCAGTCTAGACAATAGGGTAGCTCCTGAAGTTTGCAAGGAAAAGATTTAATGATGAATATGCTGTTTTACAGAGAGCAGTGATGCTTATGTGTAAATTTTGTAGATTTTGTATATTTTACTAGATTTTGTATTATCTACTCAAACCCTGCATCTCCTATTATTATATTCATGGAGATTTTAATGTGACCTCTTCAACAAAAAGTGGCATATATAAGTATATATATACTTAAGAGTGCATTATCAAAAAGTCACTGGGTATAATTCCAGGTAGCATTAAAAAACCATCAGACCAGGTCCACTTGCTCAGTGAATACATGGTGGCTATTTTGCAGAAGTCATTAGGCAAAAAGAGCTAAATTTGACTTTAAATATAACCATTGAGCATTCATTTAAAGAACAATAGTTAAAGAGACATTGGGAATATTCAAATAATCAAATTTCTTTTTAAAAATGTTTAAAATATAATGGAGTAAAATTTATAACAAAGAACTTCATGTTTTTGTTTTTATTTTGTGCTGGGATTTGAACCCAGAGCTTCTCACATTTAGGGCAAGTACTTTACTGCTGAGCCATAGTTTCAAATTGATAGTAGTTGAATTTTTTTTTATGTCTTAGGTGTTAGAGTAACATCTGGAGGTGCTTAGGGCTTACATCTGGCCTTGTGCTCAGGGATTTCTCCTGGTGGTGCCCATGTTATCTGCATGCAAAGCAAGTAGAACTATCTCTCCAGGCCCTTGATTTCATATTGAAGTTTTAAATATTCGTTGGGACTGGAGAGATGATACAAGAGGTTAAGACACTTGCTTTGCATGTAGCCAATGCCTCAGCAATCCATGGTACCACATTTGCTAATCCAAACACTGCCAAGTGTGTTCCCTTTGCACAGAGCCTAAAATAAGTCCTGAGCACTGTTAGGCGTGAGCCCAAATCAAACCAAATAAACAGAAAAAACACAAAACATAAATATTTATTTTTGTAAAGAGGATTTGAATATAAGATATTGTCTACCTGATCTCCATAACTCCTCAAATAAAGCAAATCAAATCATCAAAAATTAATGAACATGGATTGTAAAAAACTATGCACGCCAAAGGGTGTGTGTACTTGCGGGTTCTCTGGGCAGCTGTCTTACCTCCTATGTTTGGTGCTTTGGAACTGCTGTGTATGGGCTGGATTGGGACGGCTGTTGGCCAAGGACAGGCAAAGGAAGAACGAGGACCAAGCTGGTTGTTGATTAGTTACCGTTTATTCAATCTTCCATCTTTCTCATCTCCCACACTCCCAGCTCCGGCCTCTCTCTGGATCTACTGGAGCCTCCTTCGCTAGTCTCTCCCCCTACTAGTCTCTCCCACCTTGCCCTCTAGGCTACACACAGCCAGGTAGCAAAATCAACATAATAAAGCCCTTCCAGAGGGACACCAGGTTCAAAGGGAACACAACCTAGGGGCATTCCAAAGCCCTTCCTGACTCTAGAGGTGTTTTTCTCCTTTCCTTAGTCCAAACACTCACTAACATCTTGATACTAGTTATTTTTGTATGGACATAGCAAGAGATGCACTGAGGCTTGCAAGGCAGCTCTCCTGGCAATATCTTGCCACAGACTCAGACTACAGCACTCAAGCCAGATTAATCATTCCTAATGCTGTGGTGGGCCCCATGGGTGACTTACGTGAAACGGGGAGGAGAAAGATGGTCACTTTCTCTCCAACCTCCTCTACCACCCAACTGCCTCTACCACCTGGGACCCAGGATTACTGGGTTCTTGTCTCGCTCATGGAAAAGAATTTCAGGAGTATACAAGCAGTGAAGTAACAAATTTTATTTTAGAGGGTTTTTGAGGGAAGGAGGAAGGGATAAGCGGAAAAGAAAAACAGCAAGAGTAATGCACTCAAGAGAGAACTCGGGCTCCTCCGAGGATGGAGAGAGCCTTGAATGGACTATTGGGCTGGCTTTTATAGGTTCATTGCAGCTCATCTCAATCCAGAATGTTCTGGAGTCTCCTTGGAGTTGGGTCACTGAAGTTAATCAGATTAAGGGAGAGGTCGAGGGAATTAAGGAACTTCATGGGGAGGGGTCCAACCTCTTCAGGTTCTGCTGAAGGTCTTATCAGGCCTGTTTTCTGTATCCACAGGGTGGGTCAGTCTCAGGATTCTTCTTCCCGGAGACTTTGATAATCTAAGTTTCATTGCCAAGGGCCTTTTCCTATCTATCTGCCTACATCACTAACCCTAGCAGGGTCCGAATCTAATTATCACTGTTTGGATCATGACATCATTTGTCCATGACTAAGCCCTTAACTTATAGTTAAGCATTAGGCACTTTGGCCAGGCCCATCTCAATGCCAGGGTAGCACACAACTCACTGCTTGCATTGGGTCCATCCCGTCCTTTGTTGGGACCCTGCTTTTGGGGGTGCTAGGAAGTAAGGCCAGCTGAGGCTTAAGTCTAGAGAACAGATGCCCAAGAGGAAACTATCATGTAGAGTCAAATGACTCCCAGGTTACAAAAGCAGCATAGCATTTGCTAAGTCTTCCTGTATCCATACAAAAGGACATGGCTCTGAATAAGATATGCAAAGGTCTCATGAGGGGCTGGTGCGGTAGTACAGCGGGTAGTACAGCGGGTGTTTGCCTTACACGCAGTCGACCCGGGTTGGATTCCCAGCATCCCATATGGTCCCCTGAGCACTGCCAGGAGTAATTCCTGAGTGCAGAGCCAGGAGTAACCCCTGTGCATCACCAGGTGTGACCCAAAAAGCAAAAAAAAAAAAAAAACCAAAAAAAAAACCCCAAAGGACTCAAGGTGAAGGAAAAAAACAACATATACAAGTCAACAGAACACTAAGAAAGAAGCTACAAATAAACACAGAGGAATGGGAGCACTGTGATGGGAGTTACCCAATAAACTTAAACTATCAGAAGCTATGTTATCCTACAATGGATCAGGTTCACCATAGTACTTAGTTCTTACTGATTTTCTTTTTTCTTATATATCCTGTTTGTGCGTGTGTGTATGTGTGTGTATGAGTGTGTGTGTCTGTCCCAAGTTTTTTTGTTTATTAGGCCTGCTTTTTATTTCCTCCTCTGATCCTGAAGAAAGTAAATAAGACAATGCATAATTTCTGGAGTCAGTACTTGGTATCAATAGTATCATCTAAGCAAATCATTGGATTTTCACATTTCGGCTCTTCTTTATTCTAAATTTGAGAGGACACTGACCTACTAAAAGATGATGCTGATTTATCATGAGAATTAAATTAGTCAAGTTTATAGTGCTCATCAGTTTTTTTTTTTTAATTTCCTCTTTTTTTAAGGGGCAGGGCTGGCCTTCTAAGAAGTGATGTCATCTCAGTTACTTAATCAACTGGGCTGGTTAGTTCAAAGCTAGGGCCTTAGGATGTGCCATTGCTTATTAGATGCCATATTGCTGGGGACCACCAGACTCATGCTGGGTTTACTTGGGGGTCACTAAAGCAAAACCAGATATGGTTCAGGGGCTTCAGGGGCTCTATCCAGATGATCTAAGGGGAAAGGCATTTGATACCTGGTCTAGGTAATTTCTTCCCTGTGCCACAGTTATTTATTTATTTATATTGAATCACAGCGAGATCACAGTTACAAAGTTGTTCATGATTGGGTTTCTGTCATAGAATGTTCCAACACCCATCCCTTCACCAGTGTACATTTCTCACCACCGAGTCCCCAGTGTCCCTCCCACCCCCACCTGACTCTATTGCAGTCTCTTTTCTTCCTCCTCCTCCTCTTCCTCCTCCTTCCTCTTCCTCCTCCTCCTCCTCCTCCTTCCTCTTCTTCCTCCTCCTCCTCCTCCTCCTCCTCTTCTTCTTCTTCTTCTTCTTCTTCTTCTTCTTCTTCTTCTTCTTCTTCTTCTTCTTCTTCTTCTTCTTCTACTTCTTCTTCTTCTTCTTCTTCTTCTTCTACTTCTTCTTCTTCTTCTTCTTCTACTTCTTCTTCTTCTTCTTCTTCTTCTTCTTCTTCTTCTTCTTCTTCTTCTTCTTCTTCTTCTCCTTCTTCATATTCTCCTTCTCCTTCTCCTTCTCCTCATTCTTCTTTTCTTCCTTCTTCCTTCTTCTTGCTCTGTTTCTGCTTCTGTTTTTCTTTCTCTCTGTCTTACAGTTTTTAATAATATGTTTTACAAAGATATCTGTGGAAGTATCTTTACATTCACTATATCCTTTTACAATGTGACCAAATAGCCTGACAGCAAGAGGTGGGTCTTATGTTCCCCTATGACATGTGACTGCTTTGACCAGAGTATGATAGAAATGGCACTTCATGACTTCCAAGTCTGGGCCATGAAAGCCACTGAAGCTGCCTCCTGTTGCTGGAATACTTCCTCTTGATGCCGTTAAGTGGCAGCATGGAAAATGTCTGATTACATGGAGAAAGACCAGGCAGATGAACTGTTTGCATGCAGCTACCCCGCTGAAAGCTAGCACTGGCTGCTGCTATGTGCCTCTGACAATGGAATTGATTTCAGTTCAGCAATCAAGCATTTTCCTGATGAAGCTCCAAACATCATGGATCACAGACAAAATATTTCCCCCATGCTACTTTAAGCCTTGACCTATAAAATCGACAATCTGTGAGTATAATTAAATGTTTCTTTGGGGTAGTACAGTGTCAGAAACTACAACAGTTTTCAATGCATTCTCGCCTTTGTGACCCTGACTTTGATTACTTATTATTACTGAGCTCATAGGGTCATTTTTGTATAGTATGTTACCATAAAAATATGCTGAAAAGTATCTGGAGAGAAAGGAGGGGGTAAGGTCTTGCATACACCCAACCTTGGTTATCCCCAGTACTCCATATGGTACACTGAACATTGCTGGGTGTGGCCCTCAAACCAAAAAATATATACAAACAATAAAACATAACTACATCATGAGCACATATAAAATCTAGGAGATTCTGTGAAATATTTATTTCTCAATGAATTTAGGAATGTTGTCAGTGCACATACAATAGTATCTATTAGTTCTCACGTGTTTTCTCCCACATCTCTAATTTTCCTGAGTTTTTCTCTACCCACTCTCCTCCCCCAGTCTACATGGGATTTTAGCCCCATCATGGCCTGTAGAACAGGGTGGACTGCTTCCACTCTCAGTGACCTTGACCTAAGAAGTAGGCTTGCACATTTCAGATTTTTCATTTATCGCAAATACTTATTGGCTTATTTTCATGTGGTACCAAAATACAGCCGGGAATCTAAAGTTTAAAAAAAAATAGCATTTTAGTTTGGATGAGATGACTAATTTAAATCTAAAGTATAGTGTGTAGGAGAAAATAGCATGGAGATATGGAAATATATCAGAGAAAATACACTAATAAAAAATTGCCTTTGTAATTTTAATTATCGGGGGCTCTCTGGGCTGGAGCGATAGCACAGCGGTAGAGCATTTACCTTTTATACGGTCGACACAGGTTCAATTACTCTCCCCCTCTCAGACAGCCTGGCAAGCTACTGAGAGTATCTCGCCCACATGGCAGAACCTGGCAAGCTACCGTGGTGTATTCGATATGCCAAAAACAGTAACAACACATCTCACAATGGACACATTACTGGTGCCCACCAGAGCAAATCGATGAGCAATGGGATGACAGTGACAGTGGCTTTATAACAGTTGTGGGAGCCAGTCAGAATACCCCCAGCTATGTTTGGGCAGCTAAAGAGTGACAGGAATCAAAATTGGTGACTTGCCAATACATGCCAGCCAGGTATTCCAGACTTTTCGCTGTCTTCCTGGCCCCCACGTGATGCTGTTTTAGAGAAAATAGTGCAGGAGGATCTTATTAAGAAGATAGATTTCCAGTAAATCTTCAAAAGCAAAAGACAAAGGCTTACCACCGATTATCTAGAGAATGTTCTCCACGCAGGAAGACCAGGCAGAGCGAAGGCCAACTGGAGTGGGCT
Organism: Sorex araneus; assembly: GCF_027595985.1. Classification (NCBI taxonomy): domain Eukaryota; kingdom Metazoa; phylum Chordata; class Mammalia; order Eulipotyphla; family Soricidae; genus Sorex; species Sorex araneus. The sequence continues at coordinate 17,205,195 of NC_073307.1, read as the reverse complement.
TCCGTGTTCAAGAAGTAGCAAGAAAGGCCAGTGTGACTGTGAATCAAACACCAGCAGGAAATGCTGGTGGAGGGGTGGCTGGGCTTTGTGGCCTTGTGGGACACTGTATGAACACTGACTTGATTCGGAGGTGGGAGGACAATAGGGGATTTGGGCAGAGGAGTACCATCGCCTTCCTTTGATTTTAACAGGCTCCCTCTGGCAGCTGAGTTGACAATAGAATAAAGCACAAGTTAAAAGTAGGGAGAGAGAAGGCCACTGCCATGGGCTGGGTAAATGATCAGTCTGACTTAGACATAGTAAGAGCAAGGAAGAATAGAGTGAAGGCCTCAGGCTCTCTTGATTATGAGATAAGTCAAGGTCATCATTATTGCTTTTATTATGAAAAATGGAAGCACATAATAGCCTTTTCTGAAAAATGCAAAGACTATTGGAGAAAAAAATCTTCATATGAGCATGGTGATTTTAAAATGGCTTTCGATTTTCACATTCAGGGTTTGTTTGATTTTTTTTTTTTTTTTCTGACAGTGCTAAGAATTCAACCAAGGGCTCCCATGTGCAAGGCGAGTGCTCTTTGGTTAAACTACACTCCCAGCTCTGCAAGAATCTTTTGAAATCTAAATATCATCTACCACTTTTAACAAAACAACTCAAAATGATACTGCTGAATGCTGACAAGAACTCTTCTTTTTTACTTGGTCTTATCAAAGCTCTGACCATGTAAATTTATTTCACTGATGATTTCCCCCATTTATCTCCCCCAAAATGTATCTTAGCTGGATTTTTTTTTTGTTTCTGTATTCCTAAGACTTACTACTGTACCAGGCACATTTTAGGCATCAACAAACACTTGTTTAATAAGTGAATAGAGGTAGGAAGAAAAGGTAGGTGGAGGGAGAAAATACTATTCTTATAATAATAATATGAAATACATATAGCAAACATTATCTTTATACGTGCTACTTTTTTTTCCATTAATGGAAATATTTTATATTGCATACCATACAAATTATAAAGCAGTTTATTTGGGTTTTATATTACCAATACAAAATCAATAGGTCACGCTGTCATCATGAATATTAGACTCACAGAGATTAAGTAACATCCTCAATATTACACTGCTTTTAAGTATCTAATGTGGCATGACCTTGAATCTCCATCTTTCGACCTTAATGGAGTGCTGGGTACTTTCTGTATATCTTGCTATCACTATGATATCACAGTCTCATTGTCATAAGAGGCAGCATATAACCAAATGGGTCAGGTAAAATTAGAAGTGGTTTCAAATATTGCTGACTTGAGTCTTTGCTCATTTTAGAAACAAAGTCATATATTTTTTAATATCTCTGGTTCTGTGGTATTTAAATAACATTATTTAGTTTACAATCAAGATTTCTCAGACTGAGTACTGAGGATGCAGTAGTCTAAAATACAAGAAATCTCCCAGGGATTGCACTCTTTTCAAAGTTTTTAAAACTTTCTTTTGAGGAAACTGACTTAATGGTTGGTTCCAGTATTCTCTCAAACTGCTTCACTTTTCACAGCATTCATTGCATAGAAAGGGATTATGAACAATTTCCCCTGGTGACAGTTCTGACCACTTTATAGAAGAGGATGCAGCACATATTGGTTATTTCTTTAATAATCTTGTACCATGTCAATACGAAGGACAAAAGTCATGCTTGAATTATTAGCATTTAATCTAAGCAGACTTCAAGGAAGTGAGATAGGGAAAATCCTCCCAAGGAAGGGAAATCTGGAGTCCAGAAGTCACACAATTGTTATTGTGCTTTGGAATTCTTTATCTTCTTACAATATTGTCATAAAATATTGTGTTTTTCTGTATCTGTGTGTACCCCTTGTGCAAAATACAGTTTTTGTTTTAAGGAATATTTAAAAATATTTAAACGTTCCCCCCCACTATAATAAAAATTAGACTGAAATTGATGCAATCTAGAATGTATGGTTAACATTATAATTCTGTTACTTATTGAATTGGTCTGTAATATTCTTAATCTCCCTCGAGCTTAATACTCTTATCTGTACCAATACCTATTATTTGTATTACTTGTATAGTTTATACATATATAAACATGTGTAGTCAATAATTTCTATTATTACATAAAATGGTATTCATAAAAAATTGGTGTAATCTAATGAACAGTCCTGATGAATAGTAACCTAACATGATGAACATAGTAAATGTTAACAAATGTTAGCTTCCGTAATTACTATGTATCTGCACATACATATTTATAGATTTATAATAATATATACTATATATTTATAATATATACTTAAACTTAAATACATGTTATATATATTATATATAAATCAGAGAACCAAAAACATTATAAACATGAGACCTATGCTACAATAACCATTTTTTAAAATTTTTGGGTCATACCCAGCGATGGTTAGGGGTTGCTCCTAGTTCTGCACTCAGGAATCACTTCTGGCAGTGCTTGGGGGACCATATGGGATGCCCGGGATCAAACCTGGGTCATATGGAAGAAAATGCCCCGCCAGCTGTACTATCACTCCAGCCCTAATCTTAAAAATGTGACTGTTGGGGCTGGAGCAATAGCACAGCGGGTAGGGCATTTGCTTTGCACACGGCTCACCCGGGTTCAATTCCCAGCATCCCATATGGTCCCCTGAGCACCTCAAGAAGTAATTCCTGAGCGCAGAGCCAGGAGTAACCCCTGAGTATCGCTGGGTGTGACCTCAAAAAAGCAAAAAAAAAAAGTGACTGTTAAGGATGCAGGGTGGGGGTAGAAAGGAAACTGGAACATTGGTAGAGAGAAGTTGCCACTAGTGGGGTGGGGGGTTGGGATACTATGCCTAAAATTCTATTATGGCCAACTGTAATAAACTGTGTTACCTTAATAATAAAATATATTTTTAAAGGAACTATAGAGTGAAATTATCTGTCACGCCAGTGTTTTTGGCTGCAGTTATATTTTTCTACCTTGGTTTCTCTATCTATAATAATATTATAGCTATCATGAGGTTATTGTCAGAGTTGTGAAATATTAGCTCAGACTATCCAAAAATTAGTACCAAAATTAGTACAAAAATTAGTAATGATTATTATTTCAACAGAATTAAGTAGCATCTCCATATGCAAGAGGAAGTAAAAACATAGTCTCTCGATATTATGTTATGACTGAAATGGGTGTGACAATGAATTTGGAGAATATAATTATAAGGAGTGACATTTTAAACCTCTTCTCAAGTCCTGTGAGATTTGATTTTCTCCAGGATTTTTCAAGAGTGGATTACTGACTAGGGGTGGCTAAAAATTTCCATGCACAGTGGCCTGTGTAGATGCATTTGTGTATGGTAAAATGTCATTGGTTGCTTGAAGTTTGTGATTTATCACTATACTATGTATAATAAATCTGTTCCTAAGGATGGGTTCCTAAGCATTTGTTTTTATAGATTGCATATTTTAAGACTATTTTAAAAAAAGAAAACTATTTATTTATAAATATCTAAGTGACAGCCATCCCATTTATTATCTTTCTAAACCCATGTGTTTCTTCTCCATCCATTATTTGTATGGAGAAAAGTTATATAAACAATATCTGCTAAGCAACCCTATGGAGACTACCTAGAATCAATTCAGGGTTAACCTTGATTTTTCTCTTTGCCGCCTTTTCAGAAAATTTATAAATATTTTAGTCTGCTGATATTACTTTCAGTGAATCAGTAGAAGCATTGAACTGGTGACTTTAATGCTCTCCATGAAAACAGAAAGTAGCTGAATAATAAATAGGAATTTCCCCTCCCGAGGAAACCTCCAAGAACCAAAAAATGTTCCTCTTTGATAAGTATAGTCTAGTGTAAAAAACATCTGCCAGGGAGAGCCTGGGTGGCTATGCCCAGGTTTCAGGGGGTCAGTCCCAGGCCGATTGCCCAGCAGGGGTAGCCCAGGACATGGGGCAGACCAAAGAGGAAACCAGGGCCAAGCCAATTGATTGATCAGTTGCCGTTTATTCCATTCTCTCCACGTGCCTGTTCCAGTCTCTCTGAGCCCCCCATTCTAGTCTCACACTGCCCCTCTTTCCCGTCTCCTCCTGTCTTTCCTAGCCCCCTCATTGCTCCATTCCAGCGCTCAGGATTCTCTTCCCTCTTCACTAGTCTCTCCCCCAACTTGTCTCTCTCCACCTTGCCCTCTAGGCTACACACAGTCTGGTAGCAAAATCAACATAAGAAAGCCCTTCCTGACCGCCAGCAGGCTAAATACCTCTTAAGGTGTTTTTCTCTTTTCCTCAGTCCAAAAACTCCATCAACATCTTAATACTAGTTATTTTTGTATGGACACATAGAGGCTTGTAGCTCTCCTGGCAACATCTTGCCACTGACTCAGACTCAGACTATAGCTCTCAGGCCAGATTAATCATTCCTAACCTAGCAGGGTCCGAATCTAGTTATTACTTGTTGGATCATGTCAGCATTTGTCCATGACCAAGCTCTCAACTTATAGTTAAGCATTAGGCACTTTGGCCAGGCCCATCTTGATGCCAGGGTAGCACATAACTCACCGCTTGCACTGGATCCATCCCGTCCCTCATCGGGACTCTGCTTTTAGGGGTGCTAGGAAGTAAGGGCAGCTGAGGTTTAGGTCTAGAGAACAGATGCCCAGGAGGAAAATATCATGTAGAGTCAAATGACTCCCAGGTTACAAAAGCATAGCATTTGCTACAGTCTTTGTGTGTCCATACAAAAGGACATGGCTCTGAATAAATTGTGCAAAGGACTCAAGGAGAAGAGAAAAACAATATATACAAGTCAACAGAACACTTAGAAAGAAACTACAAATAAACACAGAGAATCGGAGCACTGTGATGGGAGTAACCCAGTAAACCTGAAATATCATAGACTATGTTATCTTACAGTCTAGTGTGACAATTGTTATCTGCAGTCTCAAAGATGAATTTTTCTCTCAGTGAAGTTCAGTCATATCATGCAGAATTTCTGATTTTTTTGAATTTCAGAGAAAAAAGCAGCTCCTGTCAGGAAACCTGAAAGGGAGTTTTGGTTAGGAACAACATAAAACTACATGCTGCTAAATCAGCCAAGTCAGGGCAAAGGCTGAGTGTGACTCTGGCCTGTCTTTATCTTTGACTCAGTGGTAACTCAAGCACTGTAGTGAGCTTATCACAGTCTAGGACATTTTATTGCTCTCTTCTTACTTCTTAATTCTTCTTTCCTTCCCATCCTTTTTCTTCATCCTTGTGAGTAAATATATTTAATACTAGAAAAATATTTAGTCAATGATCAGTACCACCCCAGGGTTTAAAGCATATGACCTAAGGGTTTAAAGCAAAACATGCTTGGGGCCATTTAAAGTTTCCTTAGAGAAAGGGGTAGAATTAAATGAGGGAAAGAGAAAGAGAAAGAAGGAAAGTGCCTGCCATAGAGGCAGGCTGAAGCTGGGTTGGGGTGGTAGGAGGAATACTGGGGACATTTGTGGTAGGAAATGTGCACTGGTAAAGGGATAGGTAATGAGATATTATATGACTAACACCCTATCATGAACAGCATTGTAACTGTGTATCTTATGGTGATTCAATAAAATCATCATCGTCATCGTCGTCAAATTTCTTGAGTGGTCTCAGTAACGTCTACATTCATCCTAGCCCTGAGATTTTAGAAGCCTCTCTTTACTTGTCCTTTCCAATGGTGTTGCATTGGAGGCTCTTTCAGGGTCAAGGGAATGAGACCCATCATTGTTACTGGTTTTGCCATATAAACACGCCATGGGAAGTTTGCCAGGCTTTCCTATGTGGGCAGGAAACTCTCGGTAGCTTGCCAGGTTCTCCCAGAGGGAGAACTAGGCTATAAGATGTCACTTCCGGGAGCTTGGTCATAAAGTCTCTGGATGTTGGCTGTTGGTGGGATTACACGGTACAGGGGGCAGTCCCAGGGTGTGACCTCTGAGCTACTAGAAAATGGGGAATCTGGGCAGAAAAGGCCCAGTCCTGATCCAAGCAGGCTTGGAGGTCTCAATAAAATAATTAAATATTCAATAAAATAGAATTAAATATAAAAATAATTAAATATTCAATAAAATAATTAAAATTATTAGAAATGTGAGTGATAGCACAGTGGTAGGGCATTTGCCTTACACATGGCCAACCTGGGTTCGATTCCTCTGTCCCTCTCAGAGAGCCCGGCAAGCTACTGAGAGTATCTCACTCACACTGCAGAGCCTGGCAAGCTACCCGTGGTGTATTCGATATGCCAGAAGCAGTAACAACAAGTCTTAAAATGGAGACGTTACTGGTATCTGCTCAAGCAAATCAATGAGAAACAGGATGACAGAGACAGTGACAGTGAAAAATAAATATTGTAACATGTCTATTTGGTAAGGAAATACCACCAATTACTTACAAGATATTTTAAGCTTTTAAGATCCATAGTTATGTACTCCAATCTCTTTCTCATTGTCATCTTAATTCCTAAGCTAACTTGTTTTCTTCGCTATCCACCATTATGTTTTCTATCCACCACTTACATGTTTGCATAGTTATATAGCAATATATCCATATATATTAGCATATAATTGTTCAAACATGAAATTTATAGCTCTCTAATACTTATATACTACAGACAGATAGCAAATATATCCCTTGGGGTGGTTTTCATGCAGTATTAGAATCTAGCAATCATTGAGTAGGCTGGCTCTTCAAGACCATGTTCTTCTTTGAACACATGTCTTGCTTGCTTGTCTCCTTGTTTCTTCTTTTGCTTATTTCTACCCGAGAAGCCCATGTTCTCTCTTCAACACACATTTTTCCCTTTCTCTCTCTTCAAATCTTTCTAAACAAGTTTCAATAAAAGTATCTTGCCTCACCAAAACATATTAATTGAATAAAAAATCATTAGATTTTATTATGATAAACATTGAGCATCTATAAAATGATAGCATAAAAGACCATATAATTATCAGTCATTATGATACTTTGTGTGTTCCTGTGTTTTCCTGACCACTAGAATTATGGTTTTCTTACTTTAGGTGATTTGTACAAATTTACTCACCAAGCCAATATTGTCTATTTGCCAAATGTATGTCCTTCCTCAGAACAGGGAATAATCTCATATAATCTCACAATATAGAAGCCTTATCCTCCATTTTTTGGAGGAGCTTTTAGGATCACACCCAGTGATGCTCAGGAATTACTCCTGGCTCTGATTAGGGGACCATACGGGATGCCAGGGATCACATGCAAAGCAAATGCCCTACCTGCTGTACTATCACTCCAGCCTTCCTCCCCACTCCCAAGTTTTAGTTTAAAAATGAATTTGTGGGCTTGGAATTTAGTTCAAAGGGTTAAGCTGTGGCCCTTGCATTCCAAGGTCCAAGTCTGATCCTGAGCATATTCCCCTCCACTCACTTCATCTTTGGGTGTAGCCCTGATGAATCCCAGGGCAGAATCCCTATTAAGAAAATGGACTTGTTGCAGACCTATGGCTAAACAAAATAACCTATATATATAATATAAGTATATGTATATAGAAACATGTATATATACATATGCACACATGATTTTTTGGAAAGAGGTAATTTGAACATCTTTGCAGCTTTCTGAAGATGTTACATATACTAAGTGGATAGGGAATTATAAATCTCCTTCCTTCTACCGAAAATGTATCTTTTATTAAAAAATGAAATTGTGGTTTCTTAAAGGTACTTGACCATGAGAGACTAAGTTGCTCTGAGAGAAAGAAGAAAAAAATACATAAAAGAAGACTAAATAAAATGCAAACAAAAAAATAGAAATATGTTTCTAAGATTCTTTTTTAAGAACTTAAAAAATAGGCTTTTAATATAAAAGTTCTTGTTTTTAAAAAAAAAAATCCAGAATTAAAAAGAGTTGTTGTTTGGTATGTTTTTAACTAAATCAGTATCATACTGTTTCCCATGTGGAAAGTGGAAAAGAAGCAGGCAGTTGAGTAGGCGTGTCTCTAGGGTAACTACTGTTGTCAACTGTCCTGTGTTTCTAAGGCCTGCGTAGGTCACTGGAGAAAACCAGTCTGCTTGGAAAATGCGTATCCTAACACTACTTTTCTGGAAAGTATTCTTTGTGAGATTGAGAATAAACAGACAATCCTATCAGAAGACCATCTTTTTTCTTTGGAGGTATTGACTTTTGCCCTCAAATAACTTCTGACACCAAATTGAGGAGGTCAAATTACCTTTGACTTTGGAAAAAAAAGTGTTCTTAGCATTCACAGTGAACTCAGTTCTACAATGATTTTTGTTTCAGACAAAGGGCAAATGAAAATATCAACAGTTGGCAAGGCGGAAGACTTAACACAATTCTAGGAGCCAGAGATGCTTAATTGACTGAGCATGTTCTTGGCATTGCACGAAAAAGCTTTTTTTTGATTTCTGGCACTGCATGGTATCTCGAGAACCATTATAAGTACTCTCAAATAAAGTACTGGGAGTGGTCCTAGAGAACCACCTGGTGAGACAAACACACACACATACACACACACAACTTTGTTGACTCTCTGAAATTTTTATAGAGGGTAATATGGAGAGTTGCAGAAATTAAGTAACTTGGCTGAGGTCTTTTAGATACTTCATTGTAGAGGTAGATCTCTAGCAGCAGATACCCGGTTCATTGGGAATAGCCACCTAGCTTATGATGTCATAAAATTCAGGATAGAACTGCATCCAGGTTTTGCTTCTTCAAATTATCCTGGGATGCTCTCAAGCTACTGTTGGATTCAATTAGATTATAGCCATTATGCTGCTGTTATTTGGGTTTTAATCAAGGTTCCAGATTTTTCTGTTGGTTTTTGGCCATACCTGGCTGTGCTCAGGACTCAGTCCTGGCTTTGCACTCAGGAATCATTTCAGAAAGTGCTCTAGGGACCATCTGTGTTGTTGAGGATCAAACCCAGGTTGGCTACGTGCATGGCAAACACCCTACCTATTATACTATCTCTCTGACCCTCTACAACTTTTTAATTAGACTTTATAAAACTCCACTTATCTCTTGCTGACAAGACTCCTCTGTGGGCATGTATACCACATTGTTGGGCTAAAGGAAAAATTAAAGTGTAAGGATGGTTCTTTGGATGGAGGGCAAATATCATATTTATTTTCATTGTTTTGGAGACTAAAATTAATAGAAATCTTGAATTACTCTTAACTTGAAACCTGAGCCACAACATTTACCTTCTGTTGATTGCTTCCCCCACCCTCACCCATATCATTGGAAAAAAAAAATCAACAAGGAAATTTCAATTTTTGGTGCTAAGAGAAAAATTGCTGGAACATCTGTTTGGGGTAAATATGTTTGGGGTTCTGCAAACAGAAACACCCATAGGTGAGCCTTTAGGATGAGAGTAATACAAATCACAAGGTTCATTATTTCCTGTGCTTACGTGAAAGAACAATCACAGGAAAGACTAACAGTTGAAACCTCCAAAACCGTCCCTCAGGAGTCTTTTAATAACTATAGTCTGCCTAACTTCTCGTGGGACTAGACTTAGAGGAGTACCTTCTTAAAGACACACAAACAAAAAAACAAGAAATCCTGGCATATCTAGTGATCCACATGGAAATTTTGGTGTGGTCTTTCTCCTTTCATGTCACTAGGTAAAAGTTGTTTTTCTAGAATCTTCTATCACAGGGAGCTAGCAAGAATTACCTATTAAGATTACATATTAAGATTGCATCTTACATATTAGTAAGATATAGTCAGATAAGAAATATGGTAATATATATCTTACAAAAATTGAGACTGTGCTTGGTAATATGTTAAAAGCTCTTGATTACTACAAGTGTTTTGGAGTGAGGAGTGGTTTAAAATCAATATGTACAAAGTGAACAGTGAACTAGTGGAAATGCTGATAAAACGCATATAAAATGGGGAAGTGACTCACTGGTCAAAAAATAGCTTAGTTATTCTTATGTAGGGATAAAAGGAAAATAAGTAGGGTAAGAGTAGAAAAAAAAATAGCCCTAAGGAAAGAAATGACAGAGAAGGACTGTCATGAGGATGGACCCAGGCCAGGCAGAAAATAATCATCTAAACATCCTCCTTCCTCCCCTGCTCCTTTGCTGGAGGCCATCACCATTACTTTGGGTACCTTAAACCTTACGCAAAATACTCACCCATTCCTGCAGATAAAAAGACAATACCTAGTGCTGTTAAATTAAAAAACTAATGTGTAGTGGGGTTGCTACACGAATGCACGAGATAGTACATCTGGATGCAGTTGCTATGAAATTAAAGGAGACATTAACTTCAGTGGGAACAAAATCATAGAAAGAAATCACAATTACTGAAATTCCTCTGCCCTTCACTCATACATACACTGAAATTCAGAGAGGGACATAAGGAAGTTATTCGTGTTGCTTGAATATTAACTACTTTAGACCACTATGGTGGTTTTAATTTGATCCTCAATCTCATTTTCTTTCTACCAATATGTGAACTGAATATTTGACTTCTTTCAGTGGTGAGAAAAAGCTCAATTTAGACATTTACCTACAAGTAAGTTACTTTGAGATAACTCTCAGTAACAAGTAAAGTTGGATTTACATCCAAGTCATCTACCTCAGAGACTGCTCTTTAACCATATCAGACTTCTTCCTGAAAGCTTTTGGTGAGCCAATTGAGAAAGTTTGAAATGTGTTCTTCTGAATGAGTCATTAGCTTATCAGGTTAGCATAAACATAGAAGCTACCTGATAAATATCAGATTGAGATGCCTTTCTAGAGGAATACTGTATCCCATTTCCTTTTCAATAGCTCCCACAGAAATCTGATGCCACTTCTAAATTTCTTAGGGTAGGGGATTCTGAGACAGTGAATGGAACTGTAGTTGAACTCACAGATGTGTCCATTTACAGAGGTGTGTGGTTAGCCCCCTTATTCACCTCAACATTGTTTGCATTCTGTTCAGGTAAGGGACAAATAGTGTATATTTTAATTTTCGATTAATAATTTTTAGTTTTTATTTTATTTTATGTTGGTGTTTTTGGTCACACTTGGAAATGCTGGAGATGTCAGGAGTGCTCTGCAGGCAGGAATTATGCCTGGAAGTGCTCTGTTGACCATATGGGATGCTGGGGATTGGACACGGGTCAGCTGCGTGCAAGGCATATGCCATATCCACTATACTACTACTCTTGCCCCAATTTTTAAAAAGCCTTTTTAAGAGTGTATTGCTTTGTGGAGAAAGGCAAGTTTCCTTAACCTGGGTAGCATCACATGACAGCACTCAGTAGATGCGCAATAAATACATGGTGTTGATTGAATAGCTGATGGAGATGATGCTCTGAGAACCTTTTGAAGTCAAGATCCTCATATCTTTGTCATTCAGACGGAAACAAATAGATGTCCTAGCAAACCTTACAGAAATAAAATAGAACCCTGCAGTGATCCAGAAGCCACATTTGCATACTAAACACTTTGATACATTGTTAATCTGTTTCCAATGCCTTGTGTTTGGCAATTTTGTGAGTTCTGTCAAGGTGATGCATTCAAGAGAAGGGAGTTTATAAATCCATTCCTGGGGACTTTACATTTTATCTTTTCAACCATTGTTAGGTGATATAAAATGGAAAGGGATTTTTTTGCTCTTCTGACTCATCTTCTTTATTTGAAATAAAATTTCCTATGAATTCAGACGTCCCTTGTTATCAGTTTTGGCCACTTTAGGGCAAAAGAATTTATGCACTGTAACAATTCCACTCCATTCCTAAAATTTATATATGAAGTAAGAAATTCTGAGCTCTAAGACTGTGGTGTAGGCTTCCTTTGGCTTCATGTAGTAGTCACTTAATTAAATTCTGTTGCACCCCAAAATGAGCTAGTGTCCAATTACTGACATCATATGCGACTTGAACAGGAAAGAACTTAACTACACATGACCACCAAGGAGCTGGAAGCATCCCAGATCTACCTGAGGGGAAAAAAAAAAAAAAGAGCTTAAAAAAACCAAAGGGATATAATAGAGAAAGCACATTGACATCTACACTCCTTTGAAGGAGCAGATTCCCCTTAAAAGAATCTTATCAGGATAGAGCTATAGTTCAGTGGGTACGGTTCAGTCAGATCTGGGTTTGATCCCCAGCATTCCACTTGATCCCCTATGCATCAGCAGAAGTAATTCCTGAGTGCAGAGCCAGGAGTAATCCATGAGCACTGCCGAGTATGGCACAAAAAAAAAACTACAAGAAAAGAAAAGAAAAAAATAAGAGATTGTTATTTTGGTCTGAGGCTGGCAGGTAGATAGGGAAGGGCCACCATGGCAGTGGAATTCCTGGGAATTAATGAAACAAGCTGTCAGGGCCTACTAGGCTGACAGGATCCACCTGTGGACCCAGGAACTAAGGCCTGGTAAGACCTTCACCGGGTGCCAGCCCAGACCAGAAAAGGCTGGATTGCTGCCATGTCCTCCTCCCCCTTACTCCCCACTCCTTATGAGAAAAGCTCCAGCAAGAAAAAAATAGTCGAGAAAAATTTCAAAGAAGGCTGTCTATTAATCCCAACCCTACTCCCTTTGCAATACCCTAGAGATGGACTCTTATCTAGGTAGAAAGCCCTACATGGGGCAACTTAGGAGAGTCCCTATAAAAGCCAACTTGAACAAAGAAAGCACACACATATGCTGCCTGAGCTCACGTGCTGCTTGTGTGCATGCGCCATGGCCAAGCACATGTGTTGCCTGTATCTCCCCTCTTGAAATGTGGACTTTCATGCTTTCATATCTAATGCTGTGATGTGTTCCAGGACTCTCTCCACCTTTGAAGAAGTCCATGTTCTCTCTTGTATGTGTTGCTTTCTCTCTCTTCCTCCTTCCTTTTCCTCTGAAATAAAATCTTCCCCCAAATAAAATCTGTCTCAGTTCATTGTATCTCCTGAAATTCTTTTTTGTGACAAGACAAAGACCCCAAAGGCCTTGGTAAGGCCTACGACTGACTGACTGACTTTCCTTTCCTGCAGTGAGCAATTCCTTGCTCCAGCCTTGCTCCAGTCCACTGGCTCCTTGAGAGATTGGACATTGGGTATTCTCTAAGCAGAACACCTGGAAGTCAGGTGTGGCCTGATGTCTTCGTTATGGGGTGGCAGACTCAAAATCTGTGCCATATGCAAAGCTCATTGCAATCTTTATCAGTCCTGGATTTCCCAGCTCATCCTGGGTTGTCAGATGTGGATTAGAAAGTGGCCGTGCCTCCGCTTCACATCAGTTACCTGGTAGTCTACCTGCATCATTTACATTGGAAAGGGTTCAGGAATCAAGTATTCTTTTAGTAAAGAGCAAAATGTATGGTAGGGCAAATCAATCCTTCCTGTTCTTTTTTGCAGCATGTAATAAAATTGCTTATTGTCCACCTTCTTTCAAAAGAAAAAGTTATAAGGTCAAGTAAAACAAAATGATGGGGCTAGAGAAATAGTAGTGTGTAAGGTGCTTGCTTTGGATGCCGCTGACCCATGTTTGATCCCCAGCACCCTATAAGGCCCCCCAAACAGGTGTGATTCTTGAGGAAGTACTCTTCTGAAAACTTCCAGGTGTGCCTCCAAAACAAAAGCAAAGACAAATACAAAGCATAAAGAATTATCTTTTGTCATATGTGCAAAATCACAAGCATGTAAGTGGCATCGTGTGTTGAAATCAGTGGTTTTCTATTTCTTTCAAGTTCGGATTTTGCCGGGGCAGTTTTACAATTTAAGTCTTACTTTCTGAATCTCTATTTATCTTGCCAAAAGAAATAATTTTCCTAAGAAAATGTTCTATCCTGTTGATATTATTTCACATTACTATGAATAACACTTTGATAAATGAATATCATTAACTCACAGTTAATGCAGCTTTCTTTAAAATGCTTTTTTCCTTTTTTTCCCTTATAGAAACTGTCTAGAACTGATAAAATGGTCCTGTTTGGGTCTCAGTCAATTCAGCAACAAGATTTTCATGTTAAAGGACCAAGCATCACAGTTATAGGGTGAAGATATACAAACTAACTAAAATGTTATAGGAACAAAAAATTCAGGCAAATCTCCCTAATGATTATTTTTTTACAAAAATCTTGGCTTAGCAGAGAACTTTTAATAGAAAAGAATTACTAGAATAATTACATACATGATTAAAACAGTTGTTAGTCCCAATGGAGAGTCTTTTTCTTAAAGACTAATTTTGAAACTCAAATGATTCAGAAGCTCCCCTTAATTGTACTCACACCTGTCTCCTCACTCTCTGTTTCTAAAAATGGGTAGAATTTGACCCAGAATATAGGCTAGAGCCTGTCTCTTTATACTTCTCTGTAGAGATTTTTTTTTCTTTTTTCTTTTTTCTTTTTTTGCTTTTTGGGTCACACCCATTGATACACAGGAGTTACTCCTGGTTCACGCACTCAGGAATTACACTTGGCAGTGCTTGGAGACCATATGGGATGCTGGAAGTCTAACCCTGGTCAGCCGAGTGCAAGGCAAATGCCCTACCTGCTGTGCTATCTCTCCAGGCTTATGTAGAGATTTTTATTTGCTTGCTTGAGAATCACATTCTGCTGTGCTCAGGGCTTACTCCTGACTCTGTGCTCAGGGATCACTTCTGGTGGGGCTTGAGGGGCCACCTGTGGTACAGGGCATCACACTCAGGTCAGCGGTGTGCAATGCAAATGAGGACCTGCTTTATTATCCCTGCAGACCTTCCGCAGAAAGGCTTTCACCCAGAGATTTCAGGGGGTTTTCACAAATGTAAATTAACAAGCCTCATCACTTCTCTCCATAGAGATGGTTCATTTAAGCAATGGGGAAACTTACCTAAATGGCTTACTCAAGGTCAACTGGGAAGTCCTTTGTGTGATCTGTAAAAGGATATTCTGAGCATGAAAATGCATTGGTTGCAGCATCTCAGATCTAGGTCAGTGCAGCCCTGGCAGACACAGATGAGAGGGAATTAAATCTCTTTCTCTTTGGCCTTTCCTAGTTTCACCAAGCACCCACATCCCTGAAAAACCCCACCTTTGGTCTCCTTTTCATTTGCCTCTAACTCATGTTTTTAAAAATTTTGTCTGAATCATTTTGATTTAATAAGTCATTGCACAAATAAAAATTAAATGAGTATCATTTATCTTTCCCACAAAAACTCTTCTTCTAAACCAATTAGCAAATATTTACTAAGTACTTATATTTACTAAATTATTCTTTTCACTGTGCTTCACAACAGGGAAACATGAGTTGTGCTTTTTCTTCCTGGCAAAGACAGACCATAAACAACAGATCCACTTGTGATTAAGAGGATGGTAATAAGCGTGTTGAGCTGGGTGACATGACTCGGAATGACAAGGGAAGGATTCTGAAGTACTAGAATGAGATCTGTAATATTCTTATAGCACTGTACTGTCATCCCGTTGTTTATCGGTTTGCTCGAGCAGGCGCCAGTAATATCTCCATTGTGAGACCTGTTGTTACTGTTTTTGGCATATTGCATATGTCACGGCTCTGCTCTGTGGGCAGGATACTCTTGGTAGCTTGCCGGGCTCTCCGAGAGGGACGGAGGAATCAAACCTGGATGGGCCGTATGCAAGGCAAACGCCCTACCCACTGTGCTATCTCTCCAGTCCAACATTCTTATAAGTTAGACTTTTAGAGTACTGGTGAACAAGGTAGAAGAAATCTTGAAGACAAGGTGCTCCGCTGGGGAAGATCTTAGCTTTGGACTAAGCATAACGAATTTGATTGCAGGGAAAGATCAGGGTAAGATCAGAACTTTTGTGTTAGGGAGAAAATGATGAAAGGTTTTGTTTTTCCTCCCCCCTGTCTCTTGCTGGGGGTCCCAGAACATGGTTATCTCCTGGGCTCTTTCTCACTGGGAGCCCTATTGAGAATCCTAACAGCAGAGACATAGGTATAGCATAACTTGCGGTCTTGAATTTTGAACTTCTGCTTGCCGGGGAAAGACTTTAAACCATCTTTAAAGTCAGTCATCTTAGACGCCCCCGGACGGCTTGGAAGCAAGAGCATAATGTGATGTGATTTAGCTTTTGGAACTCACAAACCATGGAGAATATCTCTCCTATGCAAACATTTTATCTATTCCTATGTATTACAAGATTCAGCAAGCAGGGCAGCTTGTCTTATGCCTTATGACCACTGAAAAAATAGGAACAGGAAACGCCAGGATTTTCTCATTTTAATCTTTCCCACACCAGTGCCTGGATGCTCACAAACATGAAGTTAATGTTGTTTTTTAGAGGAAAGAACAATTGCTTGTGGGGGCTGAATAATCAGTTCTTTCATCACTGTTCAGATGATCCTCTTCACCAAGGAACCAGGACTGTTTCTTTGGTTCCTCTGCCCTGCCTTGTGACCCGCACGACCTGTGCGTACCTTTCATCTCTGTATCAATAGGAGATAATCCTTGGCTTGGTTCTCTCTTCATGAGCTTTTTGAAAACTGGGTCTTCTTTACTCACCTTTGGGTTTTGAATTCTGGTCACAGAGACGCATAGAATTCTATCAGATCTGGGTTTAGAGGAAGTGCCCAAAGACTGACAGACATACACGATCAACCCAGTAACTCGATAATTGCCTCAAATCAGGATTGATTCAAGCATACAAAGGGATTAATGGATGATGATACAGTGCAAAATGAGCCTGGGGTATACAAGCACCCTGATCATTGTAATGAATTATAAGAAAAATTGTGAACTCTCCAATGCTGGATGTCTCTCATGTGGCATTAATATTCCTTTTTCCCCAGCTTGTTTACACAGATGGTTCTCAAATTGTTGATGACATAATAGTGCGGGCAATGTTTGTAGACAGCAGCACATTAAAATTAAATAATTATAGTCTCAAACTTTCATAATGTAATTTCCTTTCTATTCTACTTTAGCATTAAGAATTATTATGAAAAGAAACCCAGTTTGTTGCTAGATTATCTTTAACCCTATAAAGCTTCTTCTAATCTTCATTTTTTTTATGAAATAAAAATAAACTAACCTCAGAATCAGAGTCTTTGAACAGGAAATAATATTTGGCTGAAATGAGTAAATAAATTATATTTTGCTTTCTTTTTATTTATGAAGGATAATGATCAATTTTCAGGTAGAATTGAGATGTGAGATTTCAATTTTTAATATTCTCTTGAAATAAAAAATATACAATTATATGATTAAAATACACACACACACACACACACACACACACACATATATATATATGATTAAAGGCACACATTTATTTTGGCAAAAAAAAACCCCATACATTTAAAGTCTCAGTAAATGATATTTGACAAACTAGATCAGAGAAATTATTCTTAGCTTGTTTCTGAGCTTTCATTGAAATCTCCATCTACTTGAAATTACTAATATGAATCAATTTAAAGTAATTTGGGATCATAAATGTCACCTATGTATTATTTTATTTTAAAAACAAAAAATCTATTTTTCTCAGTATAAAGATCATGCATCTTATAGTTGCAATATGATCATGGCAAATACAGAATGACATGAGATGAAATTGAAAAAAAAAAGCAGAATAATTCAGGTACAAACACATTTAATATATGAGTTGCTTCCTCACTATTATTGCATATAGAAATATGATTCTGATCTCAGAATGTTAATGCATATATTAATTTACATTATAAGATAAAAGATTTAAAACTTATTCATATCATGCTTATGTATCAAATCTCTGGTGTATTATTTAAAGATATTTAAAGTAAATATCTTTAAATAATATTTACTCAAAATTGATATACTTGTAGTGTTTAGCACCATACTTATTTTTTTTTTCTTTTTGGGTCACACCTGGCATTGCACAGAGGTTACTTCTGGCTTTGCACTCAGGAATTACTCCTGGAGGTACTCAAGGGACCATATGGGATGCTGGGAATCGAACCCAGGTCAGCCGCGTGCAAGGCAAATGCCATACCTGCTGTGGTATCGCTCCAGCCCCCAGCACCATACTTCTTAAATAGTTTGAGTTACTAAAAAAAATCCATACCATTTCAATCAACTTCAGTGGCACTAGTGCAATGGAATGAAGTGAATCTTGTTCTCTTTGTGGGGAGGAGGAAGGTTTGGGCCATACCCTGAGGTTCTCAGGACTAACTTTTGGCTCTGCACACAGGAATCTCTCCTGGCAGTGATTAGGGGGGCATATGTGGGGCCAGGGATCAAACTGAGGTGGATGCATGTAAAGGAAACTTCCTTCTTGAAAACTCTGTATTTAACCCCATGCTTTTCCTATTTGCCAGGCTCACACACTCCAGCTTTTAGCAAACTCACTTTTGTTAAAAATATAAAATGGGAATATTAAAAATTCTTAGTGTGGATTTGAGCAAAAACATCTATTTGGACCAGATACTTACCACTCTACAGATGGAAAGAAGCTTCAGGGAACCAAAAGAAGCGATGGACTTTCATAAGCAGAGAAGTGCAACAGGAAGGTTGCTTTCCTTTAGGAGATGGTTATGGTCTATCAGGCAGATGACTTAACTAGTGCTGATTAGGCGATTCCTGATTGGTTTAAGATCTCATTTCTAGGAGAGCTGAAACTATAATTAAGTCTAGATTTGGAGCAATGGGGCTTGGTCTAAGTGACTCAATTTTGGAGCCTGTTGTCTTATTTTTAACACCTTTCGACTATGGAAGAGTGAAAATGCAGCAGATTGAGTTGTGTGCTAATTTTCAGTGAGAGGAAATAGCTTTGGCTCGATTGCCTTATCAAGCCAACAGGTGTAGGGAGGTAATTATCTGCTTGTAATAATGATACAGGTGTCTGTTTACATTTTATTTCAAAGTCAGACAGCAGAATTGTCTAACTTTATTACTTCAATCATAGACAGCCTAGATGGTTTTTAAAAAAACAAACAGCTATAATAGTGAGCACTATAATAAATATAACAATAATATAATTCTCAGTCCCACTGGTAGTTTCATCTTTCTCTCCCTCACTAAGGATTTCTATATTCAGAACAATGACTACACCATCACTAGATTTTGATGTTATAAGGCGAGAGAGATTTGGGTAATATGATCTTGTTAATAGCACTTTGTCAGGAAATATAATGAAGTTAAGGGGCAGCCCATGATCTTAAAAACAAATTATCCCACTGCTGAAGAGTCTTCTAAGGTCCAGTGCTTGGGCCTTAGAAGGTTTTTAAATATTGTTAAATGAGTAAGTCATTGTGTCAAAAGTGACTGTTTATTAAATAGCACTGAAACACTGTCATCCCATTGTTCATTGATGTCTCCATTGTGAGATGTGTTGTCACTGTGTTTGGCATATTAGATATGCCACGGGTAGCTTGCCAGGCTCTGCCATGCAGGCGGGATACTCTTGGTAGCTTGCTGGGCTCTCCGAGAAGGACGGAGGAATCGAACTTGGGTTGGCCGCATGCAAGGCAAACGCCCTACCTGCTGTGCTATTGCTTCAAATAACCAAGATAAATTAGGTGTAATGATTTGTCATAGCAATGCTACTTCTCACAAGAAATATAACCAATAGTCATGATCTGTATTCTTCCATTGTTTGAAGCAGGCTCAGAAATGGGTAACGTCCAAATTAATAGTAGGGGTCTAGGCTGTAAAGCTGTTCGATGTTAATATTTCAGTTTGTTTTCTTCTATAGAATGAAGACCAATTATTTGACCTTAAAAAGGAGCTGCATATGAAGTCTTTTGCACCATCTTGGCATATGGGGGCCCTAGGTTTTCAGCAGGATATCTTGCCTTGTTAATTACTTTTCATCCATTGCCTCTTTTGAGCAGCTGGGTTACTTTTCCAGGCAAATGGCTCAAAAAGAGCCTGGGATATCTGAAGAAGGGAGCAGAGGTGGCACTAGACTATAGCCTCTAGGGGATTAGAGCATCAACATGATTTCTTCACCAAAGTTCAAAGTTTCCTAGCTTTATAAATAATTTATTGAGTATTGTTTTATCTGCATAATCATCTTAATAGCCTGAGAATCTAATGCACTTCAAAAAATCTGTAATAGAACATGGTCTTTGACCAGATACCTTTCTCTACTATGCTTTTTCCTTCTGAAAAAAAAATCTTCAACACACAAATGAATCTGTTGTTATTGTCCACTTAGTATGTAAAATTTCACCTTCAGTATCATGCTTAATTGGCAATATGAACAAAGTGCCTGAGTCTAGCTGAATTTTTATCTATTTTTTTAATAGACAGAAGTTGGACTCTGTGCTCATTTCTGGCAAGAAGTTAGTTAATCATTCCATCATTTAACCTCTTTGCTTATTTAAGTTCCTTCCCTATGACAAAATATATTGTAGTTTGTCTGTTCGTTGTTAAATTTGAATCTACTCCATAGGCCTTTAATGCATTAATTTGTTTTTCCTCTCCTTCCTTCCTTCCTTCCTTCCTTCCTTCCTTCCTTCCTTCCTTCCTTCCTTCCTTCCTTCCTTCCTTCCTTCCTTCCTTCCTTCCTTCCTTCCTTCCTTCCTTCCTTCCTTCCTTCCTTCCTTCTTGTGGTGATAGTTAAAGTGGTGCTAAGAGAATTTACCTCTGGTGATAATGCTGGTTATCACAAAAATGACATGTATGGCAGTGCCAGGGCACAGGACTCAGGGTCTCACACATTTATGGCATAGACTCTGCACTATGCTACATCCTTTGTCTTTGACTTTTCCTACCTGAAATAATTGTAAAATATATGTTGTTAGTCACTACGTCAAATGGGCAAGAAAATGTGGTGGATTGATAAAATTCTATCATCATCCCATGTCCAGATTCTATTTGTCAAAGATGCTGAGTCCAGAATCGGCACTGGTGGAGAGATGGGTACTCGATCATTGTATGACTGAAACGTAAGCATGAAAGTTTGTAAGTATGTAACTGTACCTCACAGTGTTTTACTATTAAAAAAAAAAACAAACACCATCACCACCACCACCACCACCACCAACCACCACAACAACAACAACAAAAAGGATGCTGAGTCCTTTAAGGAGAAGATAGGAGTGGACGTAGGGGCAAAAGTGTGGACTCTGAATGACGTGACCTGCTTTAGGTCTAAGCTACACCATGTGGGCGCTCTGACAATTTGAACACCTTTCAAATCCCCTTTGTGTCTGAGCTTCTTTGCTTATTAACTGTAGATAATAGTCATTCCTAACTCGGAAGGTTATTCTGAGGATTAAGTAGGTGAATAAATGGAAGGCACTTAAGGCAGGGGCACATAGGAACAACTTAAAAAAGTTACTGTCTCTCAATTATCCTGTCTTGTTCTTATCACACTTGCTCGGCAAGGTTCCTCCGCCTGGCATGCAGACAGCATGGAGCAAATGTTAATAAAATAAATGAACTGTGCTTTCATGAGTTTACACTGCGAATCTGCTATATCTATTTCATTTTTCTTTTTTAAATTCAGCTTTCTGCCTTATACCTGAGGCCCTCACCATCCTCCTATATCCTTGCTATTCCTCATCAAATTCCCGCAGAGAGCACACGCCACCAGTGCAGTGAGTCAAATATGCAGCCAGCTCCTGCTAGAGGAAAGATCCCATTCTTTCCTTGGAGCGACAAATCGACAGTGATCACGATGAACAGACATGATGTTGAGAGATAATAAACGTTATTTCTGTTCATTAACAGAATGTGTATCTCTTGCAAGTATTCAAAAACAATCTGAAGCCTACTAACATTTAAAATTTTTTTTTTTATTTTTATGAGTCACTGTGAGGTACAGTTACAGACTTATAAACTTTCATGCTTACGTTTCAGTCATACAATGATTCCGAACCCATTCCTCCACCAGTGCCCATTCTCCACCACCAATGATCCCAGTATCCCTCCCCCCAACCCCCCCACTCCCTTATGTGACAGGGCATTCCCTTTTGCTCTCTCTCTCCTTTTGGGTGTTGTGGTTTGCAATATAGGATTTGAGTGGCCATCATGTTCGGTCTATCGTCTACTTTCAGCCTGCATCTCCTATCTTGGTGGTCCCTTCTCTATCTGAGCTGCCTTTCCCCCCCAGCATATGAGGCTGGCTTCCAAGCTGTGGAGCTACAAGGTACTGGTTAAACTCTACAAGAAGAAAACATCCAACCCCATCAGAAAATGGGGCGATGAAATGAACCTATTAAAATTTTTAAGAGTTTGAGCCACAAAGGTGATTTGCTTCAGGCAGTATCCAATTTAGCAGATGGGAAGGTGCTGTGCAAAGTGATGTTTATAGCCAGGGAAGGCGGAGAGGGGGGACAGTATATGTGACGCAAACAGAGGGTCGCTATTTCTCAAGCTTTTTCATACATGACGGCATCTCTCAGGCCCTGGATTTCTTTTTTTTTTTTTTAGGCCCTGGATTTCTAACTGACTGGTTTAAGAAGCTATTTCTGGGAAAGTCAAAATTGCTTTTGAAACTCAATTTGGGGAGGTGAGACTCAGCCTGAAAGGCTCCACTTATTTCATATTCTTATTTTTGATAATATAAAAGCACGCTTTTGCAAAATAAACACATCTAGAGATTTCTTGAAGGGAGTGATTTTAAAAATAAAAGCCATTTGTTATTTAAACCAACTAGGTATTTTAAGGAGAAAGGTCAGAATTTTTTGATGAGGGATGTACAGGAGAGTACAGTGGGAGGGGCCCTGTCTTTGCCTGCAGCTCACCCAGATTCAATCCCTGGCTTTACAGTTGGTGCCCTGAGCTCTGCCAGGAGTGACCCCTGAGCTCAGAGTAAGTTAGGGGAAGCTGTGAGCACACATCACCAGCTGTGCCCCCCACCAAAGCATTTCAAGAGAGAGTTTCTGAAAAATGTCTCCTACTTTTCTATTTGCCTTCCTCCTTCCCATCCCCGTTCAGTTTTTTTTTTCTTTTTTGTCTTTCTCCTATTTCTTTCTGTACCTCCTCCAACAAAGCTCAGGGTGTTGGACTTTCTGGGTTCAAAATCTCCAGTGAGTGAAGTGTATAATAATAAGGGAGATTAGCTTGGTTAAAGATTAGTGCAGGATGGGGAAAAGCAGATAGGTGGCAGGTAGTCATAATGGACTCAGTTACTGAGGATCCGGAGGAAGAGGAAATGCGATGCATAGTTTTATTATTTTAAATGAGACCTTGACTTAAGCAGTATTTCTCCATTACCAACAAAAGCTAAAATGTTCATTTGAGGATCTCTTAAAAAAATATCAAATGAGAAGTTTGGGAAGTCATGAATACCCATCTCCTTGTCTGGACTCGTGTCTGAGTTCAATCAAAATTTAATGTACTTAAATTATTTTTTAAATTTGTTTTGGCCCATACCTAGCAGTTCCAGGGCTAACTCCTGGCTCTGTGCTCAGGGATCACTCCTGGTGGGCTCTGGCGTACCATATGGAGTGCCAGGGATCAAACCCAGGTCTGTTGCATGGAAGGCAAGTGCCTTACCTATTGCACTGATTCTCAGAATTTTAGGAGGTAAAAAGGCTTAGGTGGGTGTTAGGGTGCAAATCGAGATCTCCCTATAACAGCAAAGAGACTCCAGAGACTGCAAACAGCAAGCAGGGTTTATTGTAAGACTGGCTAGCCAGGGTCCAGCAGCCTACGCGGACACACAGGTCCAGTAGGTTGGGCCAAAGACCCCGAGCTTCTCCAAAGGAGATCTTATATAAGCCTTCCCCGGCCATTACAGCAGAGCCCGCACATTTCATAGCCAATAGATTTGTAATATTGCAAACTTTCTTAACCAATCCATTTAAAAGGACATCCCTCCCTAGCCTATGGTTTTAGAGATCAGTATTCTCACCAATATTCAGGAATGTCCCAGTTCTGGGGGCAGTCCTGGGTTCTGTGATATGGGTCTTGTGATGTGGGTCTGGTTATCTGGTCTGACCACCACCCTTCTTGAAACCCAGGGTGCCTGTATCCAAATTCCTTGCTCAGGGACAGATAGTCAAATTATTCTACAATGCGGGCTCCTGTAAAAAGAGTCTTAGGAAAGCTAAATAGATTCCTGTGGTCTGTCCTCACAGTGGGGCACTGCCAAGGGTCCACAAAGAAAGTTCTACCTTCCTATATCCTCCTTCCAATAATCTTATTTTGCATAACTAACCCAACTTAACCCTTGCAAACTCATTTCTCTGCTTGGAAGAGTATCAATTCTACCTCTAAGTTCTCTCAGATCAGAAGATTTCATTTTTTCTTTCTGATTTTCTGTTTTACAAGGAACTTATAACCAAGTCCAACAAAGCCCAGTGCTTCTGAAAGTCAGCTCTATTCAAACTGCACCCAGGTAATTATAATTTTTTTTTTTTAAGCAATGGCTATTCCTCTGGTAATATGTATTCACACTAAAAAAAAAGGTATTTTGAAATTCTTTAACAGTATATTAAAATGCAAATAGGTCTTCCTATTAAAGATTTCTGGAAGTTCTCTGACAACACATTTAAATGCAAATTGCCAAATTGTAGATGCTAAAATTAAAGTGGGAAAGCATAATACACCTCTAGGAAGGGGCTGATGCTCTTAATGGCAGAGAAAAGGGATGTTCCAGGCCCCTTGCCCTCACATAACTCATCAGGTTTGGTCAGTATCAGGTCTAAACAACTACTAAGGAGAACAAGCCAATCTCCTAGACACTCTTCATCCATCTGCACTTCTGAAAAGTGAAGCAGAGAAAGGACTCACTGCAACTTGCTAACCAGCGCAGATTCTATGTTTCACACGCGTCATGTTCCCCAGACCTATCGGAGAAGGCGGAGCTTCAGACACAGTGATATTATTTATTTGACCACCTTGCTTGGCCCTATTTACAGCCCTTCTGTAATATCTCCCCTTTCTCCCTCTCCCTCTCCTCACAATGGATTTGTTACAGGGAGGTAGGTCCCCATGGCAACCATACAAGCATTGCTTTCCTGATTCTGCTTTCTTGGCCCGATAGGGTCCTTCTAATTATTCCAAAGGGTGTCATGGGATGTTCAAACAAAAATTGTTTTAATTCACTCTAAATTTAAAAATAAATATGTGGCATCCTGTGGTTTGGGGCCACTGGTTGACATAGCATGTGGGCTGTGAGCAAGAGGGGTGGTAGGAGTGAAATTAAATAATAATCTGTTCTGAAACCTGAAATGTGGATATTAGAGATCAGACCATGTCATTTAGTTTCCCATATGGATGTGAAAAGAACTCCTAATCCCTAAAATTCAGCTCTCATTCTTATTTCAAAATAGACTGGGGAGTGCCGAAAGCGTTTCTGGGGAATGCTGAGCAGTTTGTCCTGTGATGTGATTTATCCAGGTGAAGTGCCTTGAGGCTCATTCTGAGTGACCTTGGGGAAATTTCCTCAGGAAATAGTTCTCTTGTTAGTCTTCATCAGATCCTCTGTATAAAAAAGTAATTTTTATTTATACAAATAGTACATAAATACTTCAAAATCTTTTCTATCTTATACCTAGTAGTCTCTTTTCCCAGAATCTACCCTTGTTATGAAATTAGGTGTACTCATCAAATAATTCTGTGTGTATATGTGTGTGTGTGTGTGTGTGTGTGTGTGTGTGCTGGTAGAACTTAGAGAACCACATGCGGTTCCTGTGATTAAACATAGGTGAGCAGCATGCAAGGCTTGACACCCTACCCCCTGTAGTATATCTCCAACCTCCAATCACCAGGGTCTTAATTGGGTTATTTGTTAACTTTCTGTTGAATTTAGAGATTGTTTTCTTAACATGTTCAAAATGCAAACAATTTGTTGCATGATTTTTGACTATAATTTTTCTAGTATGTAGTTAGTTATTTTATTTTCTGTTTTTTGTTTTGCTCAGTAAAAGTTTTGAATTTTGATAATGTCCTATTTATCAAGTTTTGAACAGATGTACTTTTGATGAGCTAAGGAAAGCTTCAAAGATCCTCTTCTATGTCACATTTTAAAACTGTTACTGTCTTGCCTTTTCTGTTTAGGTGTGTGATCTATTTTGAGTGACTTTTTATTTAACTCATTAGGTATAAGTAGAGATGTAATCATTTAGTGCCATTTATTCAAATGCACTGTAGTGCACTGTAGTAAAGATAAATGTAATTTGTTTCTATGATTTCTATTCTGTTCTAATGAGCTACATAAATATTCTTTCATCAGCATCAAACTCTTGTTTACTGCAGCTTTATAAAAAGTGTTAAAAAGTAGAGTGTTCTTAAGTCAAAGAAAGAATAAATGCAGGTTGATCTCTCTCATCTGAATTATATAGAGAAACAGGACAAGGGATGTAAACAATATTGAATGAAGACAAATTTTAGATCTTTGATTGGAGAACTAATATTATCAAATAATGGAAAATGGCAGAGTGAGGAGAGGGTCCTGGGCACTTTGGTGGTGGTGAAGGTTGAGGAACTTTGTACCTCAAGATCATTAAATAGTATTGTAACTCAGAACATTCTGTGTGCTTACTTTGCTCATCTCTAACCTGGTTTTGATACCAATACTTTTCCAAGCACAACCAGAAGTGATCCTTGAGCACAGAGCCAGGCACAAGCCCTGAGCAGTGCCAGGGGTGGCTTCTATACCAAAAAGTAATAATAAAGTAGGATTCATTTCTTTGGGTTTTTTAGAGGTGAGAGAGTTGATAATGGCATTTATTATGGGGATTCTCAGAGACATACTCTTGTATTTGAATTTAAGTTATCCTTTTAATTTATACAGCTTTTGGCATGCCTGCATTACTATAATTGTTAACAAATAACCCAATTAAAACCCTGGTGATTGTAGACAATGATATGCTGCATGAATAGAGATATTTTAATTTTTTCTTTTATAATATGAATGCGCTGTATTTCTTGTTTGTATACCTTGTTCCAATGATTGGAGTATGATAATGAATTGGAATGATAAAAGTGGACATTTCTTACCCGGGATTTCATCTCTGGTGGAATTCATTCATTTTCATTAATTAATTCTGATACAACATGTTTTTTATAGTGATCCTAAATCCGATTTGGGAAGAATATTATCATTTCTATGTTTAGTTTACTAAGAGTTTTTTTTTTAATTCGCTTCTTTACATCGTCCCCATACTTCTTCATTGTTAAAGTTGTTTCAATAACCAGAATTTGCATATCATCCTGGGTGTGTGCACACTTAAGAGGTCTAGCTGACCTCACAGGGCTTACACATCAGGTACTAGTGGTCGCACCTCGCCTTGGTGCTCACTGTGATTTGTCGTCCTTTAGTTATGGTTCTTCCATGTGCTCACTGGGGGTCTCACTCTCAGTCACTGCACAGAAGTTATGGTTGTGTGCTCACCAGGAGTCACTGTGGTGCTCACATATTTTTTTTTTTTTGCCAGAGTTTGAATGCCTTGGCGGTTGCACTGGTATGTCTGTTATTCTAGTTGCATACTTGATTTCTAAAATTTGGTGAAGGACTTTTTTTTAATCCATGTTCATGAAGTATATTAGTTTATAATATCCATTATATCCATTTCTGTTCTTTTTTTTTTCTTTCTGGGTCACACTCGGCAGTGTTCAGGGCTTAAACCTGGGTCTGTGCTCAGGGTTCTCTCCTGGTGGTGGTCTGAGGACCATATGGGATGGTGGGGATAGAACCCAGGTTGACTGAAGGCACGACAAATACCCTACCTGCTGTGCTATCTCCCCAGCTCCTGTAGTCTCTGTTTCTTATATTGTTTCTGCATTTTCTATCAACATTAGGCTGACATAGTAAAGTGAGTTCAGTAGTAGTTTCTTCTATTTTATGCAAGAGATTGTGAGAAAGTGGTGTATATTCTATTATTGGCTACTTATCAGTATAAACAACCCAAGATCAGAGCTTTCTTTGTTAAGTATTTTAAAAAATATGTTTGTATTTAAAAATAGATACAGTAGTATTCAATCCATCTATTTCTTCTCATAGGAGTTTGTAGTATGTCTCTTAATTGGTCCACATCATCTAAGTCATTGAACTTGTGGTTATACAATTATTCTTAGCCTTCTCCTATACCCGTGTGTATTGGATATGCCAAAAACAGTAACAATAAGTCTCTCAATGAGAGACGTTACTGGTGCCCGCTCGAACAAATCGAATGAGCAATGGGATTACAGTGATTCTCCTATAGTTCTCTTATATCTATAGATTTTTCTGTCCTAATATTTTCTAATATCAGTAATTTGTGTCTTCCTGCTTTTGTTCTTTGTCAGTTTGAATAGAAGCTCATTAGTTTTATTAGCCTATTCAAAGAGGTTGCTTTGGGCCTAATTCAAATTTTTGTTGTTAATTTATATTTTTTATTTACTTTCTTCTGCTTACTTCAAGTTCCACATATTTCCATTTTCTAGTGACATGGGTTAGAAACTTTGATTATCCACTGGAGAATGTTCTTTAGTTATAATACAGGTGTTATTTTATTGTTCCCTCTAAGAACTGCTTTAATTATCAGCTTTAGATATTCAATCAAAATATTTTCTACCTATTTTGGAGAGCTACACTTTGACTCATGGTTTATTTATAAGCATTTTGTGTCAGTTCAATTTATTTGATAATTTCTCATATATCTTTTTGGTATTGATTCTTGATTTAATTTTGTTTCCAACAGAAAAAATATATTATTTATTCAAAACATTTTATGATTTATTTTTTATGACAAGAATATGGTCTATTTTATTGAATGCTTCATTTATACTTGAAAAGACATAATTGCAATATTGCTGAATGAGTGCTTTTTTAATGTTAATTTACTCACATTGATTATCATTCTGTTTAGGAGTTCTTGCTGATATTTTTAAGTTTCTCTAATTATGACATTTCCTATCTCCACTTTCATATGTATCCATTTTTTCTTTACATTTTTTGTGTTTATGTTATTAGTATCATTATTGTTATTAGTTTTGGGACCACACTTGGCAATGCTCAGGTTTATTTTTGCTCTGCATTCAGAGATTACTCCTGGCAAGGCTGAGTGGACCATGTAGAGTTTGAGAATCAAATCCGGCTCAGCTCCCTGCC
The DNA here is from genome assembly GCF_027595985.1 of Sorex araneus. Classification (NCBI taxonomy): domain Eukaryota; kingdom Metazoa; phylum Chordata; class Mammalia; order Eulipotyphla; family Soricidae; genus Sorex; species Sorex araneus. Next base: position 17,176,278 of record NC_073307.1, on the reverse strand, counting down.
AGGCAAGCACCCTATCTGCTGTCCTATTTCTCCACTCCCTGTTTTTAAAATAAATTAAAAGTAAACATGTGTTTATGCTTAGGGTTCTGTGTCTTTTTGACAAAGTGATTTTTCTTATCCTTTTCTAATGTTCTTACCTTGACTATTCTTTTCTTGTCCCAAAGTGTACTTTCTCTGATACCCGAGTAGCCAGTCACTTATAACTTGGTGACCAAAGGGAGAGGGGACAAAGACTTCCCACATCAAAGAGTCCTCCTTTACTGATTCCTCTGATTTGAGAAATATACTCTCCAGATTATCTAGAAGTCTGCATCGAAATGCAGTCTCATGACTAAAGCTTGCCTGAGACCATCCCAGGAGAATAAAAGAGAAATAGGAGCTAGAGGGATGGTACAGTGCCGAAGGTGCCTGCCTTGTAGGTGGTTAACTTGAATTGATCCCTGGCACTGCATATGATCCCCCAAGTACACACAGCAAAGCCCCCTGAGTAACCCCTGAGCACAGAACTGGGAGCACTTTCTATTGTGACAGAAACCCACTCCCCTCAAAAGAAAGAAAAAAAAGAGGATAGATGGGAGAGAGATAGAGCGAGAGTGAGAGTGAGCAAACGAGAGAGAGAGAGAGAGAGTAAGAGAGAGAGAGAGAGAGAGAGAGAGAGAGCGCTAAACCAGGCTTCCCCACACCCACAGGTTTTATCTCACAGGAGACTCCCTTTTTGGTTTTCTCTTGAAATATTTTCTAACTTTTTAAATTGTATTTTAGGTAGTATGGCTTCAGTAGTAATAATTTCTATAGTTTCGCTGCATTGGATTACTACATCTTTACCAACAAAGTGCCCAAGGCCTTCTACCACTGTCCTTCTGTCATTTTTAGCCTCTACCTTTCCATTATCTCTCCACTAATTGTAATTTTTAAGTTTTGTGTTTAAAAATCAAGGGTTTGTCATGATTCCATATTTTCATTTTTTTTTGTTTTTTTTCTATGTATCACAAATGCGTGAGATCATCTATAATACTTTCTTAGTGCACTTGCTCTGCAGTCTTAGGATTTGAGATTTTAAAGAGTTTTGGTAGGATTAAATGGGAGAAGGAAAGTGAACACATATCTAACACTCAGTTTTAGTGTAATAAGGTATTTGCTTTAGGTACTGTGTATGATATTTTAATTGAAATCAGTGGGTGATTTCTTACCCATTAAGTAACTTCACTTTATTTTTCATAAGCCAGATATTTTTCTCTTCCTTTTATTTTCTACTAAAATGGGTAACTTAGACAAGTTTCTTTTTATTATTTATTTCTTTAGTTAAAGTTACCTTCTCAACTTTCCATTATTATTGGCCACATTGGAAATTATTTTTGATTTCTCATTAATCAGTGTAACTCCCAACCATTTCCATAGTTATGTCTTAATGCCAATTAGTTTAATGGAAAATCCCTATCATAAATCATAATCCAGAACTAATAGAAATAAAAAAGTAAACAAAACTGCTTGATGGAAATGAGAAAGGGATTCTGAAGTTTGGTTTTATGAAGATGATGTCTTAGTAGGGCAAGAAAATATATGTCTCCGAACAAATGAAGGACAAAAAAGAGCTTCAATTATCAGAAATATGAATCAATAGGTGTTGCACGAACGTTTGTTCAGTCAGAGGCGCTGAGACAAAGAACATGAAAGAAATTTATGTCATGGAGGGCCCAGGTTCTCTCAGACCTGTGACAAAGGTAGAGAGCCCGAAATCTCCTTTTGTTACTATCCAACAGTTCATACTCTACAGGGCTCAATACAGTGAGGTCATCAACCAAGAAGTTACAGGAAGAACATGCAAAGCTGAAAGCTTTTCTACATACTGACCAACAGGCTAAGTACCTAGGACCTACATACTGACAACAAACAGGCAAGTCGCACCAGGGATCTGTGAGAAAAGGAAGACTGACAATTTCAGTATACCTAAACTTAGGAAATTATTTACTAAGGCAGCCAAAAGAAAAAGACGTTCAGCCTCATCCAAACCAGACTGGACACATGAGAAATCTCGCCCATTTTCATGGGTCCCTATGTTCCTGCCCTTGTGTGGAGCAGTTTACATGGGCTCATCCTGGTAGCTCAGTCCAGCCCCAACAAATAGGTATTAGGTAATATCAGTATGACCTTTCAGAGTTGAATCAGTACAAGTTTGCACAAGTATAAGTTTTAGGTTGTAAAGTATATGACCTTAGATTGTAAGATTTAGGTTGATATTAATGCAACCTTTTTTTTTCCTTTTGCCTTTTTAGTAAGGAAATTAAACTCATCTGATTTAAACATAAAAAAAGAAAATATTTCAAATTCAGAAACATTATGACTTTAGAAATACTGGATTCTGCTATTCAAAATACACATTTAGGGTATCTCTATATCTTTTCTTTTTTTTTTTTTTTTGCTTTTTGGGTCACACCTGGTGATGCACAGGGGTTACTCCTGGCTCTGCACTCAGGAATCACCCGTGGCGGTGCTCAGGGGACCATATGGGATGCTGGGAATCGACCTAGGTCGGCCGCATGCAAGCAAACGCCCTACCCGCTGTGCTATTGCTCCAGCCCCTCTCTATATATCTTTTCTTGGCTTGCATACTTTTTAAAAATTCATATTTGGGTAAATTCTTTACCAAATTTGGGCAAAGTTAACTGGAATCCTTTTTGATTTATAATCTTTATAAAAGTAACCCTGAAATATAGTTATTTTTTCTCCCCCAAGTTGTATTTGAATGTCAAAGGCACACATTGGATTTGTCTCAGTTGGTCTCTAATCCCATCTGTGCAAATGACTCTCTTATTACCCAGGTCTAACTCTAGAAATCGTCATAGCATGGGATATAAGAGGAGACAGCAACTCTCCCCGGAAATCTGAGGTCTTTGACTATAGGAAGGAAGGCATTGATTCTAGAAACATAAAATGGGAGTTAGATTGTAGGTGATGTTGAAAGAAGGTTGGGGAACTATGAAAGGGAAACTTTCCTACTTCACAATGTGCTTAGAAGCCCATTTTGTACAAGAAGGAAAGCTCAAAAATTGGTTTTCTTAAACACTTAACAGTAATAATTCTCTTGAATCCAGGGGAGTGAGTGAATATGCTGAGTTTTTGTAGTCACTGACTTTAACACTGACATGCACAGTCAATACCATTCTCTCCTAACGTTGAGTGGTGCTTACAAAAGAAAGACCATGCCTCCTTTGCATTAATTGATACCTGCTGTATTTTGATACACATTCAAAAACTAAGGTACCTATTTCAAGTTCAATGAATTGCTTTTCAAGTTAAAAATCGTATCAGATACCCTTTTTTAACGCCAACCTCATTGTAATTATGAAAAAACTTGCTTAGAATTCAAAACAGAACAGTAAAGAAGGGAAACTGAAAAGATAAAGGGAGAGGCATTTTAAAATTACGACTCCTCATCCCTTCTCTTCCATAGATCTCATAAACGGGCTTACTTAGGATTATGACATTTCATTGCATGTCATAGCCAGAGTCCCTAAGTGATCATCTGAAATGTGCCCTCAGGGAAGTACCTCTTGCAAATCATCATTACTCAAATACTGACAGTGGCACGTAGGTGAGAAGCTTGGAGACAAAATTGCTTCACAAAAAACACTTTAGCTATCACAACAAAGCGTATTTGTAGGATGGTGTGAAGGTGGCTTTGCTGGGAGTCATTTGCAGTTGTTGTATAGCAGCTGCATCACCAAAGACAACATAGGATCAGAGAGTCCAGAGACTTACACCAGCCTCTTAGCTGGATGCAAACACCAGGATGAGTGTTGAGAACTTGAGAAAAAAAAATCTGCATCTAAAATTAGTCTCCAACATCCTTGGATTAAGAAGAAAAAGACAGATAATGAAACAAATGCTTTGACATCGTATTCAAATTCTAGTACGTAAAGTAGATGGCATAGCTATCTTTAGCTGTCTGAAAACACCTTTGACTTACAGCTTTCATAATGTTCTTTCCTTCCTGCTACTTTTTCCACCCTCCGTTTGACAGTCTCACCTTTCCCTATCTCTTGCTTTGTCAGAGACAAAGGACCTTAGCGTGATTAGTAACTTTGAGGTTTTGATTTCCTCAGACAGTATAATCCACCGTGGGTTTTCCCCTGTAGTCTACCTCAAACCTCAAACTCTCTCAGAATGCACACATTTCCATTTGCTTTTACATCCAACAAATCTAAGGTTACTGGCTCATGAAAAGATTTCTATTTTAATTCAAATATTGCGTTGTATATTACTGTCTCTTTGGCAAATGTAGGGCAATAGTTTTAGATGACAATATTTTGTACTTGGCATTCATGTGATCATATATGGTACAAACCTTTTATAAAGGGTCAAATTCCCTATAAGTTTTCCCCATTTCTTCAAAACTCAGAATGCCACTTGGTGGAGGTGGGGGTAGAGGCTGGGATTGAACAAAGGATTTCATACATACAAAGCATTGAGCTATATCTCTCACCCTAAAATCACTAAGCTATATCCCTGGCCCGAGATTCATTTTTAAATGCATAGAAATGTTTAATTTTAGCCACAAGCATCACTTGCAAGCATGTTTGTGGTAGCTGTCGTGCTAATCTTTTCACCCTTTTCAAGGCTTCTGCTAAAAGTAGATAATAAATGATTTTTTTCTAAATAGTTTAACTCATTAAATCATCAGTTGATGCTTTTTCTGGGATATTTATGATTTTATTTTAAAGATTTATATTTATATGTCTAATTTGAAATGAGACATAGAAAATTAGAAAAGTAGTCTTTTGTTGTGTTTTGTTTTTAGGAAGTTATCTATATTTTCTTTGAGTTATAATCCAACCCTCTAGATTACACGAGTATGTGGATTATAATAGTCTTTTTAGTCAATTTTTATCTATTTTTGGTTATTAATTTTTATAGGAGACATACCCAGTGGTACTCAGCGGACCAGAGTTACTGAGTGGTGCTGGGGACCATGTTGGACAGTGCAAGGGATCAAATGAAATAGTCCATGACAGACATGGGCTCTACCACTTATCTCCCTGGACCAAGACATGTAGCACTGTAGCACTGTTGTCCCATTGTTCATCCATTTGCTTGAGTGGGCACCAGTAATGTCTCCATTGTGAGACTTGTTGTTATTGTTTTTGGCATATCGAATATGCCACGGGGAGCTTGCCAGGCTTTGCCATGCGGGTGGGACACTCTTGGTAGCTTGCTGAGCTCCCCGAGAGGGACAGAGGAATTGAGCCCTGGTCAGCCACATGCAAGGCAAACGCCTTACCTGCTGTGCTATTGATCCAGTCTGACCAAGACATATCAATTATAAGTATAACATTATAATATATAATATATTTATTAGTTTTGTTTCCATACCCTAGGGATTACTCCTGACTCTCTTTTTAGCATTCACTCCTATTGATGCTCAGGGGATAATATGTGATGTTGGGGATTTGAACTGAGGTCAACCCTCAGGCAAGGCAAGGGCTTTACTTCCCACGTTCTTTCTCTGGACCCTATATCTTAATACCTGGGTTGTATCACCAATTTAGAAAAACTGTGAATTCAGAAGGAGATTGGATGGGCCTCTCCAAATAGAGACTTCATTGTGGTTTTCACTATTGTTTTTTGACTCAGATACTTAATCTGCCCGTGGCATATTCCTTATGCTAAAAACAGTAACAACAAGTCTCACAGTGGAGATGTTACTAGTGCCCACTCGAGCAAATTGAACAACGGGACAATAGTGCTACAGTTCTAGAGTGCTACTTACTTCAGAAAAAACAATGTTTTTTTTCAAAGCACTCTAGGATTTGTGATTGATGGTAGATAACTTTGCAAATAATATTTTCTTATGTACTTTTATGCTGCAGGTTAGAAACTGAGTCACACTTAACAATTTGACTCAACATGTAGTTATAAACACCATCGTGAGAATTGATGAGATTTTGAAGACAATTTTTGCCTAAGAATAGGGCTGCGAAGGTAGGGGTGGGAAACGTTATTAAGAATGGACATCTGGGGCTGGAGCAATGGCACAGCGGGTAGGGCATTTGCTTTGCATGTGGCCAAACCGGGTTCGATTCCCAGCATCCTATATGGTCCCCTGAGCACCACCAGGAGTGATTCCTGAGTGCAGAGCCAGGAGTAACCCCTGAGCATCTCTGGGTGTGACCCACAAAGCAAAAAAAGAAAAAAAATGGACATCTGTTTTTGTGTGCTGGAGTTTGTAATTTAATTTTACTCTGAAATATAGTTTGATGAAAATATGTTTATTATCATTGTTTCCCTTTTTAATGTCACAAACATGTGCATGTTCATTTATATTGAGCTCTCACTATCTACCAGGTATACCTATGTACATCAGACTTAGCTCACTTTATCCTTCCTTATGTGTTAGTCTAAGTACTCCCAGGAGAAGATGCCAAGACAAGAGTAAGCATACAAGCATTTTTGTTAGGAGAAATGCCTAGGAGAGGAAATAAAGAGGAATCTGTGAGAGAGTGGAAGACAATTTCAATTTTGCCTCAAGTGAAAGCACAAGAGAAAGACCATTACGAAGAAGTACTCTGGAATGCCACCATTCAGAGGAAGCTAAGGAAAATGGGCAGGAAGTCCTTGAATCAAAATGAGCCATTAATGGTCCTGCCCTAATATCCTTCCTGTGTTCCGTCATGGGCAGAAGCTTGTATGAGGGGTGTTGCTCAATCCATCAGTTCTACTTCCTGTGGTTGTAGCAGCTCTTTTTTCCCTGATGAGAAAACTAAGGCAACAGAGAAAAGTAATTTGCCCAAACAGTAAATATTAGTGATGGAGCTATAATCCTGGCATTAGCTTCTTTGCTTTTAATAACTACGTCAGTTTTCAAAGTTATATTTTATTAGTCTGTGGTACTAAAAAAAACTTTTGCAGATGATTTACAAATTATGAGGCACCATATGAAGATCTTGAGTAGTAATTCTTAAATTCTATCCTGTTTAAAAATCACCCCGGAAACTTATTGAAGATTTCTATGAATAGTTTCTCTTTCTAGAGACTCTGGCTCCGTGAGTCTGGGCTGAGGTATCAGGATTTGAATTCTGATGGGCCATCTTTAGTGATCCCTAGCAAATGGTCCTCGAACCAGACATCTACGAATATTGCTGTCAAGAAAGAAAGAATGCTGGTTTTGAAGGCAGAAAAGGGCGGTTTAAAATCTGATTGTGGGGGCTGAAGCGATAGCACAGCGGGTAGGGCGTTTGCCTTGCACGCGGCTGACCCGGGTTCGAATCCCAGCATCCCATTTGGTCCCCTGAGCACCGCCAGGAGTAATTCCTGAGTGTAGAACCAGGAGTACCCCTGTGCATCGCAGGGTGTGACCCCCCCCAAAAAAAAAATCTGATTGTGTTCATTTTGAGACAGGTTGTGAAAACCTGTGAAACCTCAGACAGGTTGTGTAAAACTGTGAAACCTGGTTTTACAGATTTATAAATGAAAATGCTGATAACACCGAGCTAAGGAGAGCTCGCTAGGGTGTAGTTGAGTTCCTATTGGGCTAACCGTGCAGACATTGCTTCCTCATGTGAAGCCTTTTGCAGAGGCTGGGAGATGTATCTATTTTCAACCCTGTACACAGCTCTCATATTCTCTGTGCCACGGGATGGTTGGGGGACTCTGGGTATTTGTGGGTCTATTAGGTGCTTCCTAGTTGAGCATTTTTGATATCCATCTTTGAATCCAGGTGAATTGAAAAGAATGTCTTTTAAGCCATTAATAAATCAAATACTTCCTCCTCAAGCCTGGAATAGTCACCTTACATCTGTGGAGAGCATCTTGGTTTGAGGGCAGCTTGAAAATGGAATCCTTGAAAAGCCATTTTGTTGGTATATTTTTTATTTGAGGGCAGAGAGGAGGGTGGCATTTTATTCATACATTACCACAGGTCCATGTAAAAAAAACATAGCCATAATAGGAAATCAAAGTGCTGTGAAATATGAAGAAGAACATCATTGATTGCCTCTCCCAGTCACCTGTGAGAAGGTGCCAGGGGCTGCCTCCTCTGCATTTCACCCAGGAAGACCTGGTGTTCCTGAGGACCAAGGAACGCCACCATCCCGGATTAGTTCCAGTACCGAGTCTACTGAGGAATTAAGAGGAATGAGATTTAAAGCTGTGGCATGCCTGTCATTACTATGTTTTTATCTGCCTATAGGGATTATTTGTCGGGAACCACACGTTATCCTTCCTTGTCTGCCTCTGGAATACCACCTTTATTATTGTCTGGCACTGGGCAGGGGCAGATGTATTCCCTCTGAGATTCTATTCTACTTCATTTCTCTTAAACTTTGAATTCTTTCTCTATTATTATTATTATTATTATTTATTATTCACTGTTGTCATCCCATTGCTCATCAATTTGCTCGAGCGGGCATAAGTAACATCTCCATTGTGAGACTTGTTGTTACGGTTTTTGGCATATTGAATACACCACGGGTGCTTGCCTGGCTCTGTTGTGCAGGCGAGATACTCTCGGTAGCTTGCCAGGCTCTCCGAGAGGGACAGAGGAATCGAACCCGGGTCGGCCATGTGCAAGGCAAATGCCCTGTCCGCTGTGCTATTGCTCCAGTCAGTAGTGCCACTGACTTACTCCTGGCTTCATGCTTAGGGATGACTGGTGGCGCTTGAGCTCTGTCAGATGCAGTGCTATGGACCAAACCAGCTTGCGTCACCTACCGGGCACGCACCTTACCCACTGTACTCTTTCTCAGACTCCTTTTTTTTTAATTATTATTTTTTGCTATGTAAACACTTTTATTTCCTCCCCACTCCTTCCCATTGTTGTTGAAAATGTGCTGTTTTTAACACATTTTCAGATACATGGAGTCAGATACATGACACTGTGGTACTCATAAAATTCGTGGTGGTGCCGACAAGGAGTCACACATCAGATTGTGGGGTTTGCACCCTTGGCCTTGGTGCTCACCCATCTTTGCATATTTTTCATGGACACATTTTTCTGGACACATGGTCCCAGGGGTTGCATTCGTTTTTCTTTGCTTTCTTTTTTCTTTTTCTTCTTTTATTTTTTGGTGGTGGTAGTGGGGGTGGGCTGGGGAGTTCACACTCAGCAATGCTCACGAGTTACTTTAATTACTCTGCACTCAGTGATTACTCCTGACCATGCTTTAGGAACATCTGGGGTGTGAAGGATTGAACCTGAGTCAGGCGTGTGCAGGGCAAGTGCCTTAACCACTGTGCTATCTCTCAGGCCCCAGGAATTGGACTCTTTATTTGAGGCATGCACCTTAGAGTTGGACTGTGTATCAGGGGTCACTGGTTGCTCACTGATGATTGCCTGGATTCACATTTCCTGGCCCTGGTGCTTGTACATCCCTCCCTCCCTCCCTCCCTCCCTTCCTCCCTCCCTCCCTCCCTCCCTCCCTTCCTTCCTTCCTTCCTTCCTTCCTTCCTTCCTTCCTTCCTTCCTTCCTTCCTTCCTTCCTTCCTTCCTTCCTTCCTTCCTCCCTCCCTTCCTTCCTCCCTCCCTTCCTTCCTTCCTCCCTCCCTCCCTTCCTTCCTCCCTCCCTCTTCCTCCCTCCCTCCCTCCCTTCCTTCCTTCCTTCCTTCCTTCCTTCCTTCCTTCCTTCCTTCCTTCCTTCCTTCCTTCCTTCCTTCCTTCCTTCCTCCCTTCCTTCCTTCCTCCCTTCCTTCCTCCCTCCCTTCCTCCCTCCCTCTCTTCCTTCCTTCCTTCCTTCCTTCCTTCCTTCCTTCCTTCCTTCCTTCCTTCCTTCCTTCCTTCCTTCCTTCCTTCCTTCCTTCCTTCCTTCCTTCCTTCCTTCCTCTCTCTCCTTTATTTTGCACACCTAGCTACATTCAGGGTTTATTCCTTGCTTTATGCTCAAACATCATTCCTGGTGGTATTCCGGGGGAATTTATGAAACACAGGAATGAAAACAAGGAAATTAGCATGTAAGGCAAGTGCCTTTCCTCTGTGGTCCCTCCATCCCTGCCTATTTTATCTACTTCAATGAGGATCAAGTGAAACAAAGATCACTTCTTTGTTGACATCCTGGATTATGATTACACAATAAACCATCTTATCATCTTTAGTAATTTACTAAAATTATTAAAACTTTTGTAATTAATTACAAAAGTTGTAAAACTTTTGTAATTAATAAACTTTTCCTGCTTTATGATCGTACAGTCAACTTTCATACTGAGGCCGATTTTCAAGAACTAAAGGATTGCACATTAAGCATTTTTCTAGAAACAAACTTTGTATTGTAAATATAAGAGAAATATTACAATAAATAAGATGAAGATCCAAGTGAAAACTTAACAGTTACTGAGCATGGAAAACAAGTAATAAAAAATCTTTATCAAAAACATTCCTTTCGGGGCCGGAGCGATAGCATAGCGGGTAGGGCGTTTGCCTTGCACGCGGCCGACCCGGGTTCGATCCCCGGCATCCCATATGGTCCCCCAAGCACTGCCAGGAGTAATTCCTGAGTGCAAAGCCAGGAGTAACCCCTGAGCATCGCTGGGTGTGACCCAAAAAGCAAAAAAAAAACAAAAACAAAAACATTCCTTTTGGGGGCTGGAGCAGTAGCACAGCGGGTAGGGCATTTGCCTTGCACGCGGCCGACCTAGGTCGATTCCCAGCATCCCATATGGTCCCCTGAGCACCGCCAGGAGTAATTCCTGAGTGAAGAGCCAGGAGTAAGCCCTGTGCATCGCCAGGTGTGACCCACAAAGCAAAAAAAAAAAAAAAAATCCTTTCAAAAAATTTTCTGAGTAGACTAGACTGAATGAGATATATGAAAATATATTAAGCAACCTTATGATTTTTGTGCAGGAATTTTCTTTTTATGATCACAGATATCCTTGAATTTACTCTTAGACTTGTTTGTGATTAAGTTAGCATGCTTCAATGCTTCTTAATTACTAGAATAATAAATGTCCAGGGACAGTAGCTTTGTTAAAGCCTTCTTTAAATGAACCCTGCTCATATGCAGATATTTCCTTTAAGCAGTTTCTAATGTCCTCTATTAACAATGAAGCACTATGAAGATTTTTATTTCTTAAAAACTCATAGTTTATTTTTAAAACTTAATGTCTATCTAGGTGTTAGTTTACACCTTTCATAATTTCAACCCATGTTCCTGAAAATCATCACTGAACTATGTGAATGGGATGCTACCTCCCTTGAATGCTGACCTAATGCCAAGCAATTATCTTTCTGTTCAGCAGAGCCCCAGAATTTTAAAGAGTTTTTTTTTATTATTATTAATTTGTTTCTGACCATGATGGTTGAAAAGTATTTTAACGTGCAATTGAAATATGTAACAATGTAAGATGCTAAAACAGCTCTGAGTACGTGTGTAGGTGGTCAGGGAAGGCTTACATAAGAAGTATTAGGTTTAAATCTAGAAAGTGCATGTAGTGTAGACATTAACAGAAGGCAGGACAAAAGGAACTCAGAGCTAAGGGAGCAGAAGGGTCAGGGAAAGTTTAGTACGAAGAGCCTAAAATCTTTTAATCCTTTAATGCTCCTGACTGAGCCTTCTTGTCTTTACAACTCTGGGGTGAAATAAAGATCTCACCTACCTGGCATTATTCCTTTCAAGCACCATGATGTCCTTTTCTGCTTCATCTCTCATCCACGGTAGTCGAACACACACTGACCTTTTGTTTAGATCTTTTGTCCCCTGTGATATTTTCTTGGCTCTCCCAGACAAGGATTTTTATTCCTCTGGACTTATTTAGAACTCAGTATTTGCTGACAGCGTATTGTTCCGAAATTTGTTTAAAGATCTGTTGCCTTAATTAGGCTGTGTAACCTTTGAAAGATAAAAGGCACATTTACTCTCATGCTCTATATGTGGAAAAAAAAATGTTTCTTAAAGATTTTACTTGAGTTGCATGAGCACAATATGGTTGAGAATTAAGATATGCTTTTCTTTTTTTTAGGGAGAAAATTTTGTTCACACTTGTGTTGTTTAATGAGGGAGACATGTTCTGAAAAGGGTGTTCTTAGGTGATTTTGTCCTTGTGTGAAATTCACGGCATGTAATTATACAAATCTATATGGTATATCTCACTAAACACCTAGTCATGTGGAAAGTAATTATATATATATGTATATATACTTGGTATAATTTATTGTTACTTTTTGTGTGGTATTACTTATACTAATCATCTTGGAATGCAAAGGGAAATCCCCCAATCCTCTTGTATCTTTTCCAACTGGGCAAGCTGTGCAAACAGCATCAGAGAGCCAGGGATTTGAGTCAAGTGGCAGAAAACGTGCCTATTGAGTTCAAAGCCCAAGTTCAATTTCTGGCATTGCACGGTCCTTCCATCAGTGCCAGTTGTAGACCCAGTTGGCTGTGAACATTGTCAAGAGTGATACTCAGTCCCTGAGCAAGTTGGACGTGACCTGTATCGTTTAAAAAGCATCAGATAATTTAGTAAATAAAAAAAGAAAGTTATTAACAGATATATTAATTTACACTCATATAAGAGGGCTTATATGAGTGTAAATTTTTTAAAAAACCACTTTTTAAATTTAAGGTACCAGGATTTACAAAATTATTCATGATAGTTTCAGGCACACAATGTTCTAATACAAAGCCTCCAACCAGTGTGACCTTCCCTCTACCAATGTCCTCCTGTCCCCTCCCATCCCCAGCCTGATTTTTGGCAGACACATTTTTAAGCTTAATTATTGTTGCTTGACTTTCCTGCTTGTAGTGTTGTTGGCTCTGTGGTTTAAGTATATATAAATTATATATTTATTTTATATATATATATATAATCAACCCTACACCACTAATGTGCTTGGCTTCCATAGCCAGTGTCCCTATTACCTTTCACCCACCTCTTCTTACACCCAATTTCTTTTCTTCCCTTTCATTTCTATAATCTAGGGTCCAGAGTAGTTTATTTATTTATTTTTAAATTTAACTTCGTTTCTATCTTTGTTGTTCACAATAATTTATTACCTTCAACATTCCAACACCAATCCCACCACCATTACACTTACCCAACACCGTTATTTCGAGTTGTCCCACCACCACCCAAGCCTGCCACCAAAGCAGGCCCTAAATAATTTATTTTGTATGGCTTGTTATGAATAATCCACTAAAAATGATCCAAAAATGTTTCCTTAGAGGAAAGTGTGTGAAGGTTGTTGTGTCTCACCCTGGAGTCTTTAAGCCCTTGTATAAGATATTTATGTATATATATTTGGATTGGGATGAAATTGGTTGCCTTCTACTTTACACTCATCAGCTGTGTTGTGCTATTCTTGGTACATCAGTGGCATAGAGTATGAGATATGCCTCCAGAAATTCTAAAATTTTAAATAGGGTGATACAGCTGGAGTTAAATTTTTAACTGGATGGTGACTTTGTGGCGTGGAGGTATCTCTGCTATGTATGGCTCTCTTCTGAGATTTTTTTTGTGAGTCTTTAGAGTCCAGAGTAACTTAGGCACTTCCCCCTTTTATACCTTGCCTTCCCTTGTCCTATTATTCTATATAGTACAGATAAGTGACATCACCTGGTATTTTGTTCTTCTGACTTTGTTTAAGAGTATATCCTCTAGTTCCATCCAAGTTGCAGTGAATTTCATGATTTCATTATTTTCTCAACTGCACAGTATGCCATTGTCTCCCTATGCCTCATCTTCATGCTTCATGATCTACTCATCTGTCCTTGGACTCCTGGACTAATTCTGTTGTGCTCACTGCTGCAATGAATAATGGTGTGCATATGTCATTTTTTAAAGGTTTTTTTTTTCATCTTGAAGGTATATACCAAGAAGTGGAACTGCTGAGTCATATGGCAGTTCTATTCTCATATTTAGGAGAAATTTCCATACTGTTTTTCATAGGATTTAGGAACTTAACCAGAGATTCCTTCCAGCAGTGGATTAGAGTTCCCTTTCAACACATGCCTGCCAACAAAGGTTGTTTACAGTTTATATATTTATATACATATAGTTTATATATTTTATATAAATGTGCTGGAGCGATAGTGTAGCGAGTAGGGCATTTGGCTTGCACACGGCCGACCAAGTTTTGATTTCTCCGCCCCCCTCTTCCCAGAGAGCCTGGCAAGCTCCTGATAGTATCTCGCCCGCACGGCAGAGTCTGGCAAGCTACCCATGGTGTACTCTATATGCCAAAAAACAATAACAATGAGTTTCACAATGGAGACGTTACTGGTGCCCACTCAAGCAAATCTATGAGCAATGGAATGACAGTGACAGTGATTTTATATAAATATATATTAACATACAAACACATAAGGTAAATACAATATCACTGTATCACTGTCATTGTCATCTTGTTGTTCATTGATTTGCTTGAGCGGGTGCCAGTAGCATCTCCATTCGTCCCTGTTACGTGCTAGTATAGCCCAATGGCCTATTGGGGGCTCTTTATTGGATCAGGGGAATGAGGACTGTCATTGTTACTGTTTTTGGCATATCGAGTATGCCATTGGTAGCTTGCCAGGCTCTGCTGTTCGGGCAGGATACTTTAGGTAGCTACTGGCAAACTACCAAGAGTATATACAATATGAATATATTCATATATTATATATTCAATATAGATTTATATATAATTTATATATTTATATATATTCCATTCTCACTGGTGTGAGATATGTAACTCATTGTCGTTTTGATTTTCATTTCACTGATATATGTAATAATGAACAGTTTTTCATATGCCTATTTGACTTATATTTCTTGATTTCTCTAATCTTTGATAGGATTTCTGGATTTTGTGTTTGTTTTTGTTTTGGGACTGTGTAAACACACACACAAAAAGGGGGCACTGGGCACAGGGCAGTGGCACTCTATCTCTCCCGCTGCCCTCGTTTGGGAGTCTCCAGCCGCTTCCTCCATCCTGGGGAGGTTGATGGTGATGATGAGGCAGGCGAAGCAAGGAATGAGGGCCAGGCTGGTTGGTCTCAGTTGCAGTTTATTCCATTCCCATCTCCATTCTCCTCTGAGTCTCCTCCTGCTTCTCCCTCCCCCATGCTACTTCATTCTCCTTCTCCTCTGGATCTGGATCTGGATCTGGATCTAGCTTCTCCAGATCTGGCACTGGGACTGGCCGGGCCCCTGCTCACTCTTACAGCCTAGTTAAATCCCCAAGCATGAGGGGTTGGGGCTTACACATAGGTGTGGTCACAATCAATAGGGGTAAAGTTCTTTCCCTCAGGGGATGCTTCTTCTAGGACAGATTCTCTTTCAGCAGAACACCCGCCCAAGAGCAGAATGCCATGGGTGTGTTTCTCCTCTCCTTGTCCAACTAACATATAAGCATTCATAATATCAATCATTTTGTATGGACACAAGAGATGCATTAAGCTTATAGAATTGCTCTCCTGGGATCATCTCAATCTCAGACTACAGTGCTCAGGCCAGATTAATCTTCCTTATCCCTAGCAGGGTCCTAGTCTCATCGTTGCTTTTGGATCATGACAGCATTTGTCCATGACCAAGCTCTTAACTTAGAGTTAAGCATTAGGTAGGCACTTTGGCCAAGGCCCATCTCGATGCCAGGGTAGCACATAACTCACTGCTTGCCCTGGGTCTGTCCTGTCCCTCATTGGGACCCTGCTTTTGGGGGTGCTAGGAATTTAGGGCAGCTGAGGCTTAAGTCGAGAAAGCAAATGCCCGGGAGTGAATAATATTTGAAGCAAATTAAATCCCATGCTACAAAAGCATATTAACAACTGTCTCTCTTTATCCATACAAAAAGGACATTGCTTTAAAGTAAACTATTCAAAAGACACAAGGAGAGGAGAAAGGCAATATTAACTTACAATACAAGTTCAGTGTCCTAGAAAGGTCTGACCTTACAAATTAAGAGTCTGATTAGGGGGAAAAGCTGATTAACTGGTTGGGGAAGAGAGCTTAGAGAAGTGGTTGCAGATAGACAAAGAAATGGGAGTGACTTGGGAGCACTTTGATGGGTGTGACCTGATATACCTAAACTCCTTGTGGCAAGGAGAACAGGACATATCAATGTTATCTTAAAATGTTTAGAGATTATTACCAGATAAACCTAAACTCTGTGGCAAGGGAGAGAGGACAAACAAATGATATCCTACAAGGACCACACCTAACTGTGTTTAGGGCTTACTCCTGGTTGACACTCAGGAATAATTCCTGGTGGGACTCAGGGACTATATGGGGTGCTGGGAATTGAAACTGAATGAACTGCATGTAAGGTAACTAATACCTGTGAACAATCTCTCCAGCCCCAATATTTTAGATTTTTTGTGGTTGTTGTTGAAATATGTGAATGCTTTATATAACTTGGATATTAGCTCTTTTTCTCATGTGTCAAGTGGGAATATTGTCTCCCGTTCAATTGGCTATCTTTCAGTTTTAGCCATTACATCAGTTGTCATGCTTAAGAGCTTTAATTTGGTGTCCCATTTGTTTATTTTTTTTCCTATTGCCTTTGTCAGTGAAATCATATCTATAAAAACACTCTTGGGATTTGTTGAGGTTGAAATCTTGGCTTATTCAGCTTATAGCTTTTAATAACAAGATTTAGTGAAATGTATATTCTGCTCTGATCTCTAGGCCTTTGATATGTTCAAACTGACTATCATATAAGGAATGAAATTCATTTTTTAACATGTAGTTATTATTTCGTCAATGCTATTTGTTGAAGAGACTATCTTTACTTCATGCATTGAGTTCTTTTGTGAAAAATTAATTGGTCTTAGGTCTGGGATTTGTCTTTGAGTACTAGATACTAAATTGTTGGTCGGGAGTCTGTCCTTATGCCACCATCATGCTACTTTGATTACTTTATTATTTTTTATAATATAGTTTCAGATTGGTCAATGAGATATCTCCAAATTTCTTGTTTATCAGCATGTATTTGGCTATTTGGGACATTTTATGGGTCCATACAAATTTTATTTTTACTGTCCTAAGTCCTTGAAGAATGTCATTGGAATTTGGATAAAGATTACAGTGAATCTATTTAATACTTTAGATAAGATGGTCATTTTGACAATACTGATTATTCCAACATGGAATATTTTCCCATTTCCTAAGTTCTCCATCTATCACTTTAAAAAGTAACATAGTTTCCATGATATTCAATAAAGAAGATGTTTCAGATATAGATTTTAAAGACTATTTTAAATACTTTTTGGTACAATTCATTCTTTTGTAATCAATTATATTTTATGAAGTAAAATCCTTATGTAAAATGGAATATGGAACTTGATTATGTTGCTAAATTATATTTAACCCAGCAATCCTTAAGAGCATTTGCTGTGTAAACAAATGAGGATGAGACTTATGAGGAATGTTGGCAGAGTAGTATTTGGGGACATGTTGAAATTGTCTTTACTGCAGTGAGAATTTAGGATTGAAAACCTGAGTAATTTACAGTATCATTGAGTAGAACTTGACTTGGTGAAATAATGCTTTTAGGAAAATGTGTTTGGCTGCTTGTTAGAGGATGGGTTGGCATGGAGAACTCATTTAGGTATCCGGCCTAGGACTGGGATGAGAAGGCATGTTCATGCTCCCCTGGATCTAGGATGATGATAGGGTCTAGATTATAAAAGAGGTAAAATGAAATTTGCTAGAGGTGAAGCATGAAGGTGTTGTTTGTGGTTAAAATAATAAATAATAAAATAATCTTATCTTGGTTACATAATAAAATAAAGTCAAACCAAGAGTTTGAGTTTGTTCGCTAACATGAAACTCTCGTAGGTGCAGATGCTGAATTGGCATTTTCCTGGGATGCTAAGGCTATGAAAGTTATCAATATAGAGAGATGAAATCAAAGAGCAAATTAGTTTATTAATGCAAAGAGTAAAACAAGATATGAGGCTTATTTAGATGGGAAGAGAAACATCAACAGAGAATTCTTTTTTTTTTTAATTTATTTATTTTTAATTAGAGAATCACCGTGAGGGTACAGTTACAGATTTATACACTTTTGTGCTTATACTTCCCTCATACAAAGTTTGGGAACCCATCCCTTCACCAGTGCCCATTCTCCACCACCCGTAAACCCAGTGTCCCTCCCACCCTCCCCAATCCCATCTCCCCCCCACCCCACCCTGCCACTGTGGCAAGGCATTCCCTTCTGTTCTCTCTCTCTAATTAGCTGTTGTGGTTTGCAATAAAGGTGTTGAGTGGCCGCTGTGCTCAGTCTCTAGCCCTCATTCAGCCCGCAACTCCATTCCCCCACATGGCCTTCGACTACAATGTAGTTGGTGATCGCTTCTCTGAGTTGACCTTTCCCCGGAACGTGAGGCCAGCCTCGAAGCCATGGAGTCAACCTCCTGGTACTTATTTCTACAGTTCTTGGGTGTTAGTCTCCCACTCTACAACAGAGAATTCTTAATTTTGACTCAGAAGCCACTGGTGGTCTCTGTCCAGAATTTGCCCTCTGTAGAGTAAGAACCAAAGGATGAGCTGGGTTTCCGGGGTGCATATATTTGAGGAGAAAATTGCTGTCCAGGAAGGACTAGTAGGTGTTTAGCAGTAACAGGTGCCCAGATTGTCTCAAACTGTGAAGCTCAAGTTATAAAATTTATTTTACATAATGAAGAGAAGCGTAGTGACATCAAGTCCAAGTCACATGCACACTTTTATTTTTTTTGGGCGGGTGACACCCAATGATGATCAGAGTTTACTCCTGCTCTGCACTCAGGAATTACTCCTGACAGTGCTCAGCGGACCATATGGGATACTGGGGATTGAACCTGGGTCAGCTAAGTACAAGGCAAATGCCCTACCTCTTGTCCTGTTGCTCTGGCCCCCACATCCACATTGTTACTTAACTACTTAGAAATGCAGCTATTTCTCTTTAACACCTTCATTTCCTCAGCTTTCACAACATCCATCGTTACTCTTACTTGCAATTTTGCACTAACTCTGCTCTTTAATGGACTACTCATGTTCTCTTATATACATATTTTTTCCTAACCCATTTTTATTTAGGTTTTGACTGTGTCTGGCATTGTTCAGGACTTATTCCCGGCTCCACAGTTAGACGTCACTCCTAGTAAGGCTCAGGGAATCATTCTGGGTCTGCTGCATGCAAGGCAGCGCCCTACTCATTGTACTATCACCCAGATCCTCAGTTTTTAACTCTTTTCAAGCACACTTAATTTTGTGGACTTATACTAATGCTTTCAATCTTTAAAAAATATAGTGATATAGAAACTCTTACTTAAAGCTTCTGCTCTTCTAGACTGCTCCTCTATTTTGTTCTTTTTCTGAACATTTAAGGTACTAGATAAATGCCTGCATTTTAACATCTCCCCAAACATTTGATGGTGTGTGTTTACTGATTATATGATGTTCTGACATGGTCTTTAAAGAAATTTAAATCTTCCTTAATAAAATTTTTCTCATATACACTGCCTGTTTATTATTACATTTTATTACTGTTTCTGACCCCATCTATCGCTGAAATTTACTTTGCTGTCTTATAATTTTGATTGAAACTTGATTTATCTATAGATACCTTCAAAGGATTTCACATTAAGTAGGAAAGATGGTAATATATTTAGTATTTCACATCTAGAATACCAATGGAGATTATGCTAATTTGAATCATGAACTAATGACAAAGGCATAGCTTAATAAAGCAAAATATCAATTTCATTTCATTAGTCAGTTATCATGTAATTAAACAAGAAGCCACTCATAATTTTATATATGATGCTGAATATTTTTAGAATATTATTTAGTAATTTAGGTAGAATATAAACTCAGCATCTTCTTAAATTAAAACTTGTATTTTTTAAACAACAGTAAGGCATATATTAGTTTGCTTTTGCAACTTTAAACTGCAAAGAGTAACACAATAATCTGAAACAGATTATCATGAATTTTTAAATAGCAATTGACATCTGTTCAATTGCTACCCATTAAGGATATGCTGATAACTCTATAATTCAATGCAGCTTGCTTTTTTAAAAGATTTTTTAAAAGGAGATGTATGAGTTTCAGCATAAAATTGAGCAGGAAGTGCAGATCTTTCCCCTTCCATATATGTCTATTGTCAATATTCTCCATTCTCCACATAGCGCATATAAAACGATTGATAAACCTACATAATGCTCATGCAGTGTCAATGGTCAATGCTTTGCATCAGGCTTGATATTGTATTTTTTATGGTTTGGACAAATGTATGGTGTCATTTGTCATCATTGGTTCATCACATAAAATATTGATGCTGCTCTAAAATCCTGTGTGTTCTACTTCTCCACCCTTCACTGCACACAGACTCTGCATTGATGATCTCCTTAATGTCTCCATCATTTTGCCAATTCTAGAATCCTGTATACTTGAATTCATACTGTGTGTAACCTTTCCAAAGATTTTGGAGAGTCAACTTGTCCCCTCACACCAAACCCAGTTCAGAAATATGCCAGTCCCAGGGAAAGTGATACGGTAAAAATGGATTTTATGTAGCTGTTAGTATTGATCAAGGGCATCACAAGACAATGTGGTGACAGAATAATGGCTCTTATAGATGTTCATGGCCTATTCCCTGCAGTACATAATCGTATTGCCTTTTATGACAAAGGGAACTTTGCAAATATAAATGTACAAATTTGCAGGTAGGAAGACTGTCCTGCATTATTAACAGTGTCCCATCTGGGTATGTAAGTCTTTAAATGTGAACAACTTGATCAGAAACAATAAACAAAAGTGATCCCAAGAGAAATAAAAGAAAAATACGTTGTTCTAGTAAAAATGGAGGGCTATAAATAAACCAACGAATGCATGTCTCTTTCTCCCTCCCTCCTTCGCTCGCTCCTTTCCTCCCTCCCTCCCTCCCTCCCTCCCTCCCTCCCTCCCTCCCTCCCTCCCTCCCTCCCTCCCTCCCTCCCTTCCTTCCTTCCTTCCTTCCTTCCTTCCTTCCTTCCTTCCTTCCTTCCTTCCTTCCTTCCTTCCTTCCTTCCTTCCTTCCTTCCTTCCTTTCTTTCTTTTTTTGCTTTTTGGATCACACCCAGCAATTCACAGGGGTTGGCTCTGCACTCAGGAATCACCCCTGGTGGTGCTCAGGGGACCATATGGGATGCTGGGATTTGAATCCGGGTCGACCGCGTGCAAGGCAAATGCCCTACCGGCTGTGCTATCGCTCCAGCCCCTCCTTTCTTTATTTTTTCCTTTCTTTCTTTTTAGGGGGTCACACCTGGTGATGCTCAGAGGTTACTCCTGTCTCTGTACTCAGGAATTAACTCCTGGTGGTTCTAGGAGTTCATATGAAATCCCAGGGACCAAACCTGGTTCTGCTGCATGAAAGGCAAATGCTCTACCTACTATAATATTGCTCCTGCCCCAAACTGTGCCTATTCCTAATCTGCAGAGTTCTAGGACAAATTTGTGTTTTAGGCTATCAAGTTTGTGGTAATTTGTCTACCATAAGAAGCTAATGGGGACTCAAATTCCTCGGCATTTTATGCCTGTTTCTTTCTGCTGTGATGTGTAAAGCAACTCGAGTAGTCTATAATTATTCTCTAAAGATCACTTGTAGCTATAGGAGTTTGAAGAAATAGTATATTAAAGTAAAAAGAGCCCAGGGCTGGAGAAATAGTACAGTAGAAGCATTCGCCTTGCATGCTACTGACCCTGGTTCAATCCCTGGTATCACAGATGGTCCTCTGAGTGAGTGATCTCTGACAACAGAGCCAGGAATATTCCCTGAGAATAGCCAAGTGTGGCCCTCTAGCAAAAAAAGTAAACAAATAAATACAGTAAAAAG
The DNA here is from genome assembly GCF_027595985.1 of Sorex araneus. NCBI lineage: Eukaryota > Metazoa > Chordata > Mammalia > Eulipotyphla > Soricidae > Sorex > Sorex araneus. Next base: position 17,154,524 of record NC_073307.1, on the reverse strand, counting down.
GCTCAGAAGCATAAGAGGGACCTCCAGCTATTTGGGGAATTATTAACATTTTTTCCTACTGTGCTCAGTGTTTGTGGAAGGAAGAAAAAAAGAAGGAAGAAAAGGAGAAAAGGAAGGAGGAAGAGAGGGAGAATGGAGGGAAAATGTATCCATTATTAGAGTGGAGAGGTTGTGTCTTAAATAGCTGTTGTCACATCTAAGTATATTGACAGTTATTATTCAAACACTATTTGGCAATCAAAACAACTGTCATATAATGATGTCTCTGTTTTTTATCCTCTATTCCCTACAAGGAGTTAATGTGTTAGGAAACTAAGTGTGCTATAAACATAATAAGAAACACAAACTTTAAAACGAGGTCTATGCTGTACAAACCCTCCAGAAAATGTAACAATTCTATAGAGAATTTTATTGTATTCTGAATACCTGACTTATAAGCTGCTGTAACTACCAGCTGGAGAATTCATCATTCTCTGGAGCATTTGGTTTGCTTGGCAGAAAAACAAAACAAAACTACCATAAATAGCAATGGAATAGCCTTTGGAAGCACATGCTTTGAGAAGACAAGGTCAAGAAAAAGTGGCTAAAGGAATATCTTTCATTTTTATATGGTTATCCTCCTTTCTGTTTTCTCTTTTCCTACCTTTTGTACCTGGGCAAGAATCCTAAATTGATTTTCCTGTGTTTAAAATCTATCAATCTATCATCCCGTTGATCGTTGGTTTGCTCGAGCATGCCCAGTAACGTCTCCATTCTTCCTAGCCCTGACATTTTAGCAGCCACTCTATTTGTCCTTCCCAGTGGTGCCTCACTAGAGGCTCTTTCAGGGTCAGGAGAATGAGACCCATCATTGTTACTGTATTTGGCATATGACTACACCACAGGGAGCTTGCCAGGCTCTACCATGAGGAACAGGAAGCTCTCGGTAGCTACTGAGAGTTACTGTATTTAAAATAAGTTACATATATGTGATTAATTCCATATCCATATATTCAAGAGTCACAGAAATATAGATAATTTATATATCACATATTATTAAAATTAGTTTTATATTGTCCTGTATTCTAGGAGGTGGAGTTTTGTAATGGCATAATTTAAATCAAATTGATTGTAAATCTAGTAAGAATGGAGATATAATTGTGAGCCAGTCTGGACAATGCTCATGGAATTGTTAACTCTGAATTTCCTTTCTCTGTAACACCCTAATTTCTTCACTTCTGGTTGACTTTTTATTCTTCCCTAATACCTAATACATACTAAAATATTTAGTAAAATTTTAACTTCTTCATGAAAAGTAGAACCATGCATCTGTAAATAAGCCCCTTTTAGATTTAAATGTTAAAACATTATGAATGTTTTTGACTGAAAGTGAAAAGAAAAGTGCAGCCAAAATAGCTTTAAATAAGAAGGAATTATCATCTTTAAGAATTGAGAAGATTGGGCAATACGAGGATAAATGTAGTGACATCACTAAGGGCCCTGCTACTTTCTATATTTCCATTAGCCATTTCAGAGATTACTGGTCTTAGTTCAATGTTGACCACTGTGATTTAAATGTTGTATCTTGAAAACCCACATATGGTAAAGAATCTTACTTGAGTTAGACTTCTTTAATACAAACTAAAATCATTTCAAAATGTATCCTTCACTCTATCCATCTTGCTTCTCTGGAGTCACATTGTTCCAGACGAGACAATATACTATGGATGTGTGGTTTGAGCATTGGCTTCCTGTAAAGTTATTTTCAGGAAAAACCAGCTGTCAGTGAGACAGAAGATAAAGGGATAGTGATAAATATTGAACGTACAATCTTGAGTATCAGAATCTGGTGTGATAGTGAAATGAGTGAACACTGACAAGTGTTTAGTATGGAGATACAAGTGAAGTCAAACTTATGATGCCATCTGGACTCAATTTCTCAGGAGAGTTTTCTAATGGTTGGGTATTTTAAATCCTTAGCTGCAATAGTGTACTCAAGTAATCACGGATAATTTTAAATTAGTTATGTCATGATCTCACCATAGTAGGGAGTCCATTATTTTGTGCACTACTGGAAAATATCTAAACATTTTTCTTTACTCAGTTGTCTTCTAACATTCCTTCATAATCACTACTGCTCTGCAATGTCCTTAGATATCTTCCCTCTCCCAAGGCATTTTACCTGACCTCCTTCTTTCAAATCTTCTCAGCTATATAGAACTGTTTAATCTGGCTAATATTCTTTTAGCTTTTGTTTTCACCCATATCCAGATCAGAACAGTGAAGTGTCAGAAGTGAAACAGACTAGCACAGACTTTTCTTAAGTGAGAAAGAAAGTAAAAAGTCCAAAGTTAATAGAATGAAGAAATAGAACAGATTTTTCTTCCCACCTTCTATCATCAAGCGACTTGATGTTGCCTCGAGACCACTAGCACTTAAGCTAAAACCTTCAACCTTTTAGTCTGTTTTCCAAAGAGTCAAAGGATGAAAGCAAGACCACTTGACCACTGGGTTTAAAGATATACCCTGTTTTTGCTGACAGCCTGGCTCTATTAACACAATACCTTTCGACCTTTGTTAAAAATCATTTCAAAAAACATCAGGGAAGGAAGAGAACTTTGCTGCTCTTAAACATGCTATCTGTTTTCCATCTTTTTCACAGTAGTTTTAATTTCTTTCTGCCCAAGGGTGCTGGCAACGAGGCATATTTGAATTCACCTTTGCTTTTGAAATTATTATGTCTGTTTTAATGCTTCAAATATAAATGGGACTTCCATTTGGATTTCACTTTTCTTTGTCACCTGCCTAATGGTACCAACCGCCCTCTAGGTTTGAAAGAATTAGTTACATCCACCATTAGTTTTATCACTTATTTTTTCCTCTATGGTCTGAAAGATACTTAATTGCACAAGTCAGCCAATGCCCTCCACATTGGGGACAATACTACTGTTTATGCCTTTGGGGGATGTTCTCGTCAATGAAAGTAGAGGCAGATAAGAAAATTCAAGTACTTTTTTATCAGTTGCATTAGCTTTTTTAATTAATATTTTTTCATCAGGACTTTTGCAGCTTTGGGACAATTAGATTTCATAGATTTGTAGCTTACCGCATCTACGTTGGGGAGTGAGTCCATTGGCTTCCCTTGAAGGTCATCGCTGTGTCTGTTATTATGTTGGGTGTTAATTTATTAAAGATGTCAATACATGTAAAGGGTTGAAGATGGCTTTTACTTTCTTCTGATAGAACAAAGTAGAATAGTCAGATTTCTGACATTGGCTTAGCAAGAAAATTACTTGGATAAAAAGTGTGAGCCTATTTATCTTGATATGGGTCAGAAGGTCAAAAATAATAAGCTAGAGAGGGAAGGCAGATGTAGGGATACGGAAGTACTATGCAAATAAAGGAGAGTCCTTACATTTTTATTCATGCCAGGCTTCACCTGCTTGAAAGTACAAAATCACAGGAGGTATTGGGGAAATTATCTCTACATGTTGGGATGAGAACAATTATTTTTGTTCTGAGTTTATGGAAAGGTGATAAAATAAAAGACAGCATAAGTCTTGTTACTGATTTCGTATAGATAATATCTGGACCTTAAATAAAACTCTGATTTTGACATCTTTGTACTGTTATTTGAATCATACTGATTATGTAGGAGGTTGAGAGAGGTGTAAGTTGTTTAAAATTACACAGCTAATCTTAACTACTGCATTATGTGGACTCTGACATATTTGTAGAATCTTTTAACATCTTTCATAGAGGGACACTGGAAAATCAGTTATCAAACATGAAAGCTCTTATTTCAACAAATCTGTTACTTAGGACCAAATGTCCATGACACTGGATTGTTTTATTTGATAGAATGCTGCTCTGAAAAATGCTTTTTTACTATTTTGCACACATTAAGAGTGGTAAACTTTTTCTTTTAATCTCAGGTATCTTGATCTACTATTTTTGATAACATGCATGTACTGGGGATTTCAATAATGAAAGATGCAGGGTTCGAAAAAATAATTAAAATGAAAGAATTATGGAATTAAATATAATACAAACTTAGAATAAATATTTAATAACAGCAAGATATTATGACTCAACAATGTAATCATCTGACTCAACCAGCAAAAAATAAGAATACCTATAAGTGCTGAAATTGCCAGCAATTATGTATCATTGCCAAAAATTATGTTCCTTCCTACATATAAAAAGTTATTTCAACCTAGAGAAAACTGGTTAGTAATTATTTATGATTAAATATCTTATAAATTAATACTGATATTTCACAATAATGTAACTGCAGTGTTTCTAAATCAGTCAAACTTAGTGGCTGTCGTCGACTTTAATGGAACTCCTCAGTTCTCAGATAAGACTGGAGTATATACTTTGTTATTAAGAGAACTGTTTCAGCCTTTCAAATGGAAGAATATTGAATCAAAGAAGATAAACTCATATGGAAAGCATGTGAAAGCCAGTCTCTTGAGTTCCTAATAGAGCTATTTATTCCTTTGTCAAAATAGATTTTTCATATCTTGCATCATAAACCACTTCTGCCTCATTATTGTCTTCCAAGTACTTGTTATATACTTGTTATATATTTCTTTTCATAAATCTTTGCATGCTTTCCTGAATGCTACTACTGGTTTAGAAAATCATCCTTTCACAACTTACTGTTTTGTACTATTTCAAAGTAATAAATTACCTTTGGTTTTCCTAAGATGTTGGAGCATTTTATAATGCACAAACCATTTTACAATGTAATTATTATATGTTTCTATACATGTCATAATTGACTTCCTATAATCATTCATGCAATGTGTAGCTCTTGATTTTTCAACTTGTGTCTCACATGATGGTAATTGTTCAGTATCTGAAATAAAGGAGATACATTTCTCTACTGAGGATTCAACACTGGGAAGACGTTTAGCTCTCTAACCTTGTAGTCAATATGCATTATGTCTGGGTGAAGCGGGGTAATTCTTCCAAAGGATTTCCTATTCTGAGACACTTCACTTAAAATAACAAGAAGATTTTTGTTGGAGTATGGGGCTCAAGACTTTCCAAATGGAACAGTCAGTAGGTACAGGGTAAGAACAAACAGTGCTCAGGGAAGGATGAAGGGGGTTCAGCTAAAGTAGAGTATGAGAAGGGCGAGCTTAGCAATGAAGATGAAAACAAATTGCCAAAGATCTTGAAAACAATGCTAGAGAACACAGAATTTTCTACATGAATATTTTTAGGTGAAAGAATGATTTGATCTGGTCATCACAGAGATGAAACTAAAACGAAGTAAGACCAGTAGTTACTAACTATAAGCTCTTAAAATAGGTCAGAAGAAAGCTGGTGAATTTTTGGGTTTTGACATCTCAGCAAATCTCTAAGCTCCTTGTGAATATATTAAATGTATGCTAGGTTTTGTTTGCATTTTCTTTGCTTCTAGCACAATTCTATTTACATAGTATATACATATGTGCACACATTTGTATATATGCACACATATATACACATACAGAAAAATTCTTGCCTTATGATTGAATTAGAACTCCAACTCTACTTACAATTTATTTGTACAATGTAATCCTTACTCAGTGAACAGGATGTCTGTGTAAAACTTTGTCAGTTTTGAACCACATGGAAATGATCACTTTATGAATCATCCTATAAATAAAGATGCAACTTGATACTTTCCTTGGCAGCCAAATGCTCATAAGTTTGTACATCAATAAACCCTATCTTTCTGGAGCATCTTCATAGCAGCTGATTGTTTTTGTTTTTGTTTGATGGGCCACACCCAGAGCTTAGTTATGGCTCTGTGCCCAGGGCCACTCCTGGCCATACTCTGGGGACAATATATGGTGCTTGAGCTGAAACTAGGATGGCTTTATGTAGGCAGGTGCCCTACAAACTCTACTCTCCATCCCCCATTATATTGGCTTTTGAAGTTTTATATTCTTTAAAGGATTCATGGAAATAGAAATAACTATTTCCAAGAAAAAATAATTTGTTCCACTGAAATTAATTTTTTTTATTATTGTCTCGAATAATAATAGACCTAACTTATTGAGGTCTTAATCTGTGGCAGCCACTTTCCTGTATACTTTGGGAATAGAATTTCATTTAATTTTTACACTACTGTTGTGAGGTATGTGTTGCTCTTTATTTCTTGGTGGGAGCTACACTCAGCATTGCTCTTGCCTTTCTCCCATCTCTGGGGTCACTCCTCGTAGTACTTAGGGGACCACGTGCAGTGCCAGTGACCAGACCTGGCAAAGCCAGAGTCTTACCCACTGTATTATCTCTCTGGCCTTGTATTATTCTTATCTCATTTAAAATGAGGACATTAGAGCACAAAAATTTAAGCTACTTGTCCAAGAGTCCATAGTGAGGGAAAGAAGAACTTCTGACCTAGTTTCTGGCCTGGTACAGGCTCTTTACTATAAACAATGAAGGAATAGGGAGATTCTGTGTATTGTCCAGCAGTCTGGACACTAATAATTAGCATCATGGATTTTGGAAGCTCTCAAGCAGGCTTCCGGGAGATGTGAATGATGAAAAGGAATGATAAAGGCAGTCTGATAGAAGAATAAATACTGCTATTGTAAGCGCAAAAATGTTTGTTTTTTGAAGTGAGTATGAAATATACAAAAGATGAGGACTTTATTGTAGGGAGAAAAGAGGACTCTCAACCACAGCTCAGGGCTTCATCTTCAGATCACAGTTGACTGAGAGTATAAACGTTTTTGTGGATTGCAGTTTCACTCACTCCCAGGCTATTTCTGGACCTGTTAATAAATTCATAAATCTTCACCCACTGTTTTTTCATTCTGGTTAGAATCAGCCCAAATGACTCTAGCTTCTTGGGTATTTATTATCATACTTCAAATACAGAACCAAGGAAAGAATAACTTAACTGTGAAACAATCTGTTTTTCTGATTCTGGGAATGATAGCCTCATATTTAGAAAAAAGCAATTGCTCTGGTGTATAGAATACATTATCAAGTAATATGAGACAGTATGCCACAGTTGTATGTGAAGGACTTTTTACAAATGGACACACTGGCAGAATGATTAAAAAACACCTTCCCCTCTTCTGTGTTCATCGTTCTCCTTTAATTTGGGTCCCTTTGGGTTTTCTACAATGAGTGGGGGAAAGAATTCAGATATAGAATAAGCTGCATGAAATAGGAAAATATGTAAATTGCTTCTATATTGTAGAGGGGGGATTTAATTACCTCTATTGATCATGTGTCCAGTTTTTCCTTTCTTGTTTTGTTTTGTGCAGTATTCAGTTTTATAATTGGCATCATTAGAGCATTAGTGTCTCCTTTCATGAAGCATGTGGTTTGCTGGTCATTAGCTATCCTGATAGACATGTCAAGGATAACAGACTTAGTAATGCATGTAAATTTGCTTTTCACAGCAGGGGATCTGGATTTTTGTACTAAACCCATCTTTTATATAAATGCCATTGGAATGATAGTTCAGATATAGACCCTTTAAATCTCAACTGACTCTTAATTACCTAAGCCTTGGAAATTATTCTTCCTTTAGCGTGGTAGTAAAATATTTCTTAGTAGGTTCAAAAGATGCATGTTGAATCCATTATGATTTGTTAAAAACTTGTCACTTTTGGGGGCTGGAGCAGTGGCACAGCAGGCAAGGCATTTGCCTTGCACGCGGCCGACCCGGGTTCGATTCCCAGCATCCCATATGGTCCTCTGAGCACTGCCAGGGGTAATTCCTGAGTGCAAAGCCAGGAGTAAGCCCTGTGCATCGCCAGGTGTGACCCAAAAAAAACAAAAACAAAAAAACTTGTCACTTTTAAGAGTTTCTTAAGTCTCATATTGGGAAAGAACATTCAGAGTTGGAAAAGGAGCTCTAGTTCTTTGTGTAGCAAGGGAAGTGGGAATGATCCAAGGATCAACCTTTTATCAAAGAATAGTTGAAAAACTGACTTGGATGCTTTATGTTCATTATTTTGGAGTGAACTATACCTCTTTGGTGATAACAGTGACATACTTAAAACCTAATACTTACCATTTAAATCGTGTCAGTGAAATGCTTCAAACTCCTCATGACTTCACTCTAGTGTCTTAGCTTAATACAATGAGGCAATAAACAGGTCAATGGAAGGACTGAAAAATGAGGGGTTATAGTTTGAGGTTCCACTGAATAACTCTGTGATGCTAGTCAAGTTATCCTCCACTACATGTCCCACTTCTGCTTTGGATTAGTCATTTGCAACCCTGGTTCTATCCCTGACACTGCATGCAGTTCCCTGTGTACCACCAGGAGTGATCTGTAAGCACAGAGCCAAAAATATTCCCTAAGCATTGCTAGTTATTGCCCAAGATCTCCACCCTACACATAAAATCCTACTATAAGACTTAAAAAGAGTTAACATAAGGCAAAACATAAGGATAAGATAGAATGGAATAGTACATGTCAACCTAGCCTAAAGGATTAAAGACATTCAAATTATACTTAGCCTTAAGCACACTTAAAAATGTCCTGTCATAAAAAAATGCATCTATAGGCAATATTTAACTGGAACAATTGTTAACATATTGCTTTTAAGCACTCCTTGTTCCCCTAACTTTTATCATAAAGATTTTGGCTATATGAAAGAAAAAAAGTGAAAATGAATTGTATTATAGTAGAAAATAGGAAGAGAATATGAGGATAAAAACTGGTTTAGTTCAGATAGGACAAGAGAAGATCAGGGTGTTGAGTTGTCAAGATTAGGCTGTCGAGCTACGCTGGATATAAATAGTGAGTGAATTTCTGATTTGGGTATGAAGACTGAGTATATTACTGATTTGGGGGAAGAAAAAGGGCAGCACGATCATGAAATGCTGCTTGGAGAATATGCCACATGGCATCAGTCTGTTATTTTCCACAGTGTTCACAGCTTTTTTCTGAATCTTGTTACTGGAAATCCAGATGTGGCCAGCGACTCTTAAAGGGAGGTATGAAAAAAGCAGAGTCAAAGGGAGTGAAAATGTGTTTATTTTGAGGAAAGTCTAGCAGAATGTGAATTGATCACCCTATAGAAAAGAAGAGGAAAATTTGGCTTAACTAATCTTCAAGGACAGGATATAGTTGGTTTTTTTTTTCTTTTGGGTCACACCTGGCGATGCACAGGGGTTACTCCTGCCTCTGCACTCAGGAATTACCCCTAGCAGTGCTCAATGGACCATATGGGGTGCTGGGAATCGAACTTGGGTTGGCCGCGTTCAAGGCAAATGCCCTACCCACTATGCTATTGCTCCAGCCCCAGGATATAGTTTTATATTGAGACTGTGAAGCACTTTCTCTGTGAGTAAAGACATTGGCCAGAATAAATGAGCTTAATTAAAGCAATGGGACTGTGATTGGGTGCTAGAAAGAATGCTATCTTGCCTAGGAGTCTATTAAAATGCATGTTGTGCCTACTGAGAGACAGTACCATGTATTTGTCCCAGGAGACTCTCAGGTAGAGACTAGGTGAAGGATTATTCTGGTTATCATGAAGGGAAGGGTCATTAACCATTTGGGATTCTCTTGATTGAGATTTTGAGCATACTTTCCTCCACCCCTCGTCATTCTCTCTCTTAGGCATATCTGATGTGTTTTTCAGAATGTGAGGGTCAGAAGTCCTCTTGAGATGTGTAGAAAGCAGGTCTCATAACCACTCAAGTCTTTCTGAGCTCTGCTTCTCTGGCTAAAAGACCTAACTTTATTTTTTATTTATTTATTTTTTTCCTCCTGGTTGTCAGCTTTGTGTGGTTCAACTGGTATGTGGGTGAGAAGCTGCATTTAGAACTTTATGGGCTATGAGATGGAGATGGCTGTCTCTTTACACCAATTCCAGATTCCCAGGAGAGAGACACGCTCTTGTTTTACTTGGAACAAGTATTCACCTCAACTGGATAAATGACCTCAGACTAGAATGGGTGTTGCTTGGTAGAAAAATCTACCAGTATGGTATTATGGAATAAATAGTATCACCATCTTATTGATTCATATATTAAAGTCTGAACTTCTCAGTCTAGAACTGTGTCTGGAAATAGACTTCCAGAGGCATAAAAAGAAGTTTACAGAGTAGGTCCTCATCTGATCTGACTCGTGTCCTCATAAGAAGAGATTTGAATGCAGAGAGAATGAGGCACCAAGGAAAGACAGTGTAAGGACGCTGTGAAGAGGCGACCATCTGCAAGCCAAGGAGAAAGAAAATCTCTGGAATGACCCCTTGATCTTGGATTTCTAGCCACCAGAGCTGTGAGAAAACAAAATTTTGTTGTTAGTCATCCAGTTGTGGTGTTTGGTTATGGCAGCTGTTGCAAACTAGAAGTCATAGAAAGTTGTGATTTTATAAACCCTGATGCTATGATCAGATACTTCCAGAACCACCCGCTACCCAGATGTCCTAATATCGCAGGCTTATATCTCTCTCTGTATGCTCCTCCATGTTTTTCCTACCTTGATGCAGCTGTACCTGGAGTAGGGTCAGTTTGCATCTCATTCCATGCTGGTGGTTGCTACTAGAATTGGCTTAACAATGCAGTGGCCCCTGCCTTCTCCTTAGCAGATATAAACCCCTGACGATAAAGTGGCTTTTTGGTTCATACCACTCCATACCTAACCCTCTGTTGATTTGGGCTAGCAAGACCTGTCCTGAAATTACCTGTCAGTGTGGACTGTTGTCCCTAGTGAAGATCATATGCAACGACTCATATCTCAGTAACAAACCTTTCTATAGCACCTCCAATAGTATTGGGTGTTAATTATCGAGATTAGAGTTCCTTCCTTCTGAGAACCCCCTAGTGGTGCTTTGCACAAGCCTATTTAGTTACATGGTTATTTTGACACAGGCTAGACCAAAATGAAAAAAAAAACAACAAACAAACTATCATCTATATCCTCTAATCTCATTCTGCCAACTAAGTCCTTTCCACTGAAATGGTTGATGGGTTCTCACTCCTTAGTGTAAAATACAAATATTTCTAGTCAGACAATGTGTATTTCTGTCTTTATCCATAACCACAACCAGTCTACCAGTTTGGTAGTCTGGGAACACCTGTAAAGGCAATTAGAGGCCCCCATCCCTCTTAGAGAGCCCAGCAAGCTACTGAGAGTATCCTGCCCGCACGGTAGAGCCTAGCAAGCTACCCGTGGCGTACTTGATATGCTGAAAACAGCAACAACAATGGTCCTCATTCCCCTGATCCTGAAAGAGCTCCCAATATGCCATCAGGATACACTACCACGAGACAGGGACAAATGGAGACATCACTAGAGCCCGCTCGAGCAAATCAATGAACAAAGGGATGGCAGTGATAGAATGATACAGTGATCCATAACCACACACCAGTCTCCAAAATTTATTGCCCAGCCATTACTTCCCAAGCCTTTGCTGACACTATTTTCTTCTTCTGTCATGCTCTTCCCTCTCATTGCCATCTCTTTCAATTTTGTTGATCTTTGGTATCCTAGAACGCAGTGTGACCCTTCCATCAGTCTTTTTATCCCTCTGTATTGGAATAAATCCCTTCCCCATGAGTACCATCAGTCTCTAAAACTCATTTTAAGCCTATCTGTGCTCATAATTGCACCTGCTAGTTATAAGTGTTTAACTTCAGCAGCCCCCAAGAAACTCTGAAAAATAGGTCACATCTTATTTTCCCTTGTACGTACCCACCCAGTGCATTTAAAACAGCAATTAATATTTGCTGAGTTTTCTGTGTACCAGCCGTGTGCCAAGTGCCTGATGTACTTGATATCATTTCATAGGCAAAATTGTTTACTTTAAGTCATTACAGCTTAGAGAGGTTGAGCAATTTCCCCAAGATTAGATTGTTTACAAATGGTACAAGGAGAATTGGAACCCGTTTCTCTCTGTCTTCCCAACACCAATAATGCCTTTCAGCACTCAATATGTTCATGCCGGATTGATTTGGATGCAAGAGCCTTTTTGTTTTAGGGACTCATTTATGTTAAGGTGAACTCATGGACTGGCTGGTGTCAGGATGGCCTTTCTTGCTGCCGCAGCTGCCACCGTTGCAATCAAGTTCTTCCAATAATTCTCCGCCAAGAATTTTGTCCAGTGGAGGCTGAGGGAGATTATGAGCCCCAGAGTGTCATTAAGATCGAGGTGCTTGGCTGTTCTTGGCTCAGCGATGCAGTCTGTGAACGAAGGTGATGTCTTGGTTGCATTTGCCATGCTAAGGAAAGAACAGCAGAATGTTAACGAGCAAATGAATCATGCTGACAGATGGTCTGCCTGGCTCGGGCTCCTGAACAGACTCTTCCTATCTTGCAAGCTCGAGGCTGTGTACCTATCAGTCTGAAGGGAAGAGTTGAAGCTACAATTGGTCAGGGAACCAGGGCAGCCTTATTAAAAGCTGAAAGAATCGGCTGGTTGCTGAAATTTCTATTGCCTTTATCCTGCTTGCTCAGGAGACTGACCTTCCCTCATCCCCCCCAATCATACAAGCCCACCTCCATGTCAGTGAGTGTAAAATATGCACTCACATTCTGGTCCCACACCCAGCATGGCTCCCAGTTACGCCTTCACACATAGCACTGAAAATGGCTACCGCCAACCAGTCAGGTAAGTGTAGATTCTGAGGAAATTTGCTGTCCCTTGGCATTATTTCTCTTGGCTCAGTGGGAAGATTCTAATTTGAACCAGGGAAAATTTAGCCTGCCTGAGGCTGGCGGGCTGTTGTTGATTTTTGTGACTGGCCGGTGTGAATTGTGAAGACATCCATATATTCTAGTCAGGCATCACCACCAGAGGAAACTCAATTTTTATTTCCTGGGTGTCTGAGGTCTTGATGAATCTCGTTTCACATTGGTCTGACTGAAAGTGCCCTGATATTTTATCTATAGAGCATGCACCCTAAGTATTGGTGCGATACCTGTTTATATGTCTGTCCTCTGTTATGCTGTGGCTCACTCGTCTCAGTGGGCACAACCAGTCAGGCCTAAAGAGAGACAAACTATTGTCATCAAATGTGGAGCTGAGTGAGAGTAAGATTAAAAAATTATCATTATTTTTTTTGTAGTGGAGGGAAATCACTTTCCTTAAAGAAATTTACTTAGAGAAATGTCAAGCGATTTAAAGGAAGAGATATGCGGTCAGGAGAGAGCAGGACCGTTTCCAAACGGGGGAAAGCTGAGAAAGATACTTTGATACAAGAAACAGATAACAGTGAAGGTGAAAGAAGATTTAATGTGACATTAAATTCCTCCTCTCTGTTTTGTTTTAATAGGGAAGAACTTACACTGGGCATTCCCAAGCATTGGGCAGTTCTAGAACAGGGATTTCATTCACTCCTCACAAGGTCTTTGAGATAAAATTCATTCATTCATTCATTCATTCATTCATTCATTCATTCATTCATATTAGACAGAGGAGAAGACTGGGGACCAAAGAAGATGGCAAAGTCACCGGATTGTAACTATTGGACTGGGATTGGGTACTGGTTTATCTGATCCTGAGACCCATAACCATATGATGTGACAAACTGTCACATTTCTCAATACGTTTCTCAACTCAATACACAGTTTTCTCTAAAACAAACCAATTAGGAGTGAGAGGAGGTGAAATGTTAGAAGGAATCAATACACTCTCTTTCATTGCAGTGTTAATGGACTGCTCCTTGCCAAATTGCCCAAAGCACTCTGTGCACTCTGAGAACGCCTAAATTTGAAGCCCTTGATCAATACATCCTAGCTACAGGAGGGAAGATACTCACTCAGAGTAACATCCTCTTGTCTGGACACCTAGGGCATTCATAACTCCTTTGAGGATAATTTCAGGCAGAAAAGATAATAGCAGTTCAAAGTCAAGCCAATTGCTGGTGGAACCCAGGGGGTGTGATGAGGGATGACATATTCTTGGCATGTTTTGAATGAAGTCTTCATTGGTTGTTAACATTTTAGTCTTTCAAGCCCTGTTAGATTGGGAAATGGGCCAGGCCAATTTGTAATCCTGATGACAGAGTCCTGAAACCAGACAAACTTCTGTTACTCTTTTGGGCCAAAATATTACTATTCAGTTCTCTAGAGGTCTAGATACAGAAGGCAGAATAAACTTTGGAGGCATATTCTAGGGACTTTTTTTTTTCAGCTGATCCACAAAGCCAAGGCTGCCTTAACTCATGCTATATGCTATATTTCTAAGTTCAATACATTGCAAGGAATCCCAAAAAGAAATGGGCCATTTTAGGGTATGATTAATGCCAGATGCAGAGACATAGTCATATGGGAGAATTTAATTGCCTGAGAACTTACTGAAGAACCTGGAAGCAGAAGAAGGGTGGGTGGAGAGGAGGCCGGGAAAGTTGTATACAGTGCAGCTCAATTTATTTTTGTTCTGCATGGTGTCATTGTGTATATTTAAGAAATAAGTTGTGAAGTGTGTCTTAGTCTTTTATGAAGAGTTTTTTCTTCTCTCTCAAGTATTGCTTTAAATCCCAGGAGATACACATTTGGTTCAAAAATACTTGTCACTGTAATGATTAAAACTAAATATTGAAGTCCGTGTCATGTCAGTTTAAGAGCTCAACTCACAATTTTTTTCTCCCTGCTGCTTCTCTATGTGTCTCTGAGGGGTTAATCAGAAATGGTTGCTGAAAGTGAAAAATAATTAAAATTTAAGTGTCTTGAAAGACCTTGGATTTCTTTTTTCTTTTTTCTCCACCTAATGCTTTATCCTACTCTGTAGCTCTGTGGAATGGGCCAAGTTTCACTCTTTCTCCAAGATTGCAATAATGGTGTCCTGGTCCATTCATGCACCCCAAGAGAACAATGCGAATCATTTCCCGGCATCTATTGAGGTTGACTTTTCTGACTTCTAGTCATTGTAATTTTGTCCCCCTGGTCATTGACTTAGATGTAGGCAGGCCAGGTCAATTTGGTTGTCTGATATTTGCTCAAGACTTGTGAAATGCCAATCTCTCTGAGACTCAGTCTACCCATCTGTACAGTAAAGACAATTGCAGTGTCTAACTCATTGATTATTATAATGATTAAGTGAATCATTGCTTAGTAAGTATCTGGTACATAGAAGTTGCTCAGAAAAAGGATGATTACTGTCTTGAAAATATTCCTGCTTTCAGATCCAAATATTCTACTTCTAGGATATATGCTGAAAACCTTGAGCTACACCTGAAGCTTTGATATAATATATGCTCCCATCAGTACTGCACTGTGTGTAGCACTGTCATCCCTTTGTTCATCGATTTGTTCGAGCGGGCACCAGTAACATCTCCATTGTGAGACTTGTTACTGTTTTTGGCATATCGAATATCAGTATTATTTATAATTATTGCCCAAGGATATCTGTCAATGAGTACTGTGTGGCCGAACTCAGGGGTCACTTCTGACTTTAGACTAGAGGTCACTCTTAGCAGAGCTCAGAGGACCATATGTACTTCCAGGGACTGAACACAGGTGAGCCTAGCAGCCAAACACTTGTACTATCTATTTTATCCCCTTAATCACATTTTTTTTTTCATTAAGTCACCATGTGGAAAGTTACAAAGCATTCAGACTTAAGTGTCAGTTATACAATGATTGAACACCCATCCCTTCACCAGTGCACATATTCCACCACCAAGAACCCTAGTATACCTCCCCTCCAACCCTCACCCCCCACCCGTGTAGCTGATAATTTTCACTTTACTTTCTCTTTACTTTGATTACATTCAATATTTCCACAAAAAACCTCACTATTATTGTTTGGAGTCCCCGCCCCCCCAAATCAGACCTGCTGAAAAGAAGCATTTGATAATTTGTTTCCCATTGCTGAGAATGAAGAGATATGAGGTTTTGGATTTCTGTATTTTAGTAACCAAGTCCAGGGAAATTTCTGCCAGAAATTGCATCATTGCAGTCTCGTACCTCTCTTTAGTGGTCCTTATGAGATGGCGGTCACCATGCCTTTTCCCCTCAGAAAGGAAAATTGGCGAGAGAAAAACCTTTCCCCTCCCAGGGCGGCATGGAGCCGTTGCTTAGTTCACAGTTTAGAGACATTTCTGCAAGAAGCTGCTGGTGCCAAAAGTAGTTTAGCTGGCCTCTGGGATCATGGTCATCCAGCAACGGAAAGGCCACACACGTGCGGCCACCTGGGTCACATCTCCGAGGAGATCGGGGCCCTTAATCACATACTTTTACAACAGAAAAAAAATTCATATTAGAAAAGAAATTAATCACTGCTCTAAAAAAAGCACAGAAAAATATGGGAGAGAAGACTTTCAAATTGTTAAATGGATTTACTTCTGCTTTCTTTTTCCTATTGATTAGTATTTTCATGTTTCCATGGACACACCTCACTTATATTTTTGTTGGTGGGCCTTTTTCCAGTGGTGCTAGTGGGTGACTTGCGTCTCAGTGCCTGGATATGTCACTCCTAGAATGCTCAGGGTACCATGCAGTGATTGGAATGCAACTCGGGGCTCTCACACGTGAATTGTTTACTCCAGTACTTGACTCTGCTCATATTAACTTATTTTGGAGCCTCTCTTTTTTAAAAAAAAATTATTGAATTACCATGAGATAGTTACAAGCTTTCATGTTTGGGTTACAATCACAGAATGATCAAACATCCATCGCTCCACCAGTGCATATTTCCCACCACCAAGATCCCGGGTATACCCCCCCCTTTCCCACCCTCCCCCTGCCTCCATGGCAGACAATATTCCCCATACTCTCTCTCTACTTTTGGGCATTATGGCTTGCAGCACAGACACTGAAAGGTCATCATGTTTGGTCCATTGTCTACTTCCGGCATGCATCTCCCATACCGACTGATTCCTCTATCCATCATTTATTTTGGAGCCTCTCAACTAGTGCTCAAGAGACTTTGAGATCACTAGTATTTTTGTCAACTGGTTCAGTGTGAAGGCCTGAGAATATGGTACTGCTCAGGTCCTGCAAACCAAGGGAATTCTCTGGGTCACTCTTATATTCATTGGGGAACTTCAGGGCCAGGCTTCATGATCAGGGGCCTCTGGTCTCCGGGGCTCACATGTCCCCAGTGATGTTCCGGAGACCTTGTGTAGGGAACTTAATCAAGCTGGTCACATGTAAGGCATCATGTCAGCCCCTATACTATGTCTCTGACCCCTAAACACTTACTATTAAAGCCAATAGCCTGAGACTTTGCAGTTTGTTGACAAAAATACCAGCATTTCCACTCTCTTAGATTATAAACCATACCAAATCAACCCAAAGCGAAGAGATGTGGGAGTGTACTTGATATTGTTACCCCTTCCGATGGGGTAGGAACTGGGCTTTTTCTTCTGCTGGCTATTTTGCCAGCAACACAGTGGTGTGGTGGATATTAGCTAATGTCCTTCAATCATCATGCTGATACATCTATAAGCAAAGTAAATGTAAAAGTGATTTCCAATGCAGCTTCAAGATAAGTCCCCTATGTGTTCTTCCAGTCAGATTTGTCCCTAATTCTTTGCCATTAAAAAAATAATAATAATCTGTAACTGCATCTACCTGTAAAAGGAAGCCAAGGCCATTTTCATTCTGTTTGTTCACTGCATTGATATGCCCTTAAAGTTAAGTAATATTTGCAGTCTAGAATTCATTATGATGAGTGCAGAGAAGAAAAGAAGTGAGATTTCCCTCTTGTGACTTTGTTACTCAATTGAGAGGGTGTTTTCTGCAAAAAGAGATTCTAATTAAGATCAACAACAAGAAGACAAAGACAACAAGAGCAAACCAACATCAACAACAATTCCCATTTCTTCCTATTCCTTAGCACTTCCCATGGTATTTGGAATGCTGTTGAAACTCACTGTGAAAACAGTTACATCACTTCA
Organism: Sorex araneus; assembly: GCF_027595985.1. Lineage (NCBI taxonomy): Eukaryota > Metazoa > Chordata > Mammalia > Eulipotyphla > Soricidae > Sorex > Sorex araneus. The sequence continues at coordinate 17,136,725 of NC_073307.1, read as the reverse complement.
TGAGTGGAATGACAAAGCCAAAGAAACATGTTTTGATCTTAAGAAGAGCTGTCACATCTGTCTCTCGAAGCGGTCTCTAAAGACTTGTAAGGATGCTTCCTCTCATTGCCTTAAGTTGAAAAAAGTACAAGTAGAGAAAGTAAGAATGGTAATGATACAGGATTGGGCAAATTAAAGTGGAGTGGAGCAAAAATGCTATCAGAAATCTGGCTTTATAACCTATAGTCAAGATATTTTTAGGTACTTGAGAAAAGGAGGCAAAGCATTTCAAATTCGTGGTGCAGGTGAGTGAGAATATTTAGGGTTTTATTTTATATGGTCACATTGAGATGAGAGATTAGTAGAAAATATAGCAGAAATATAAAATATACTAAAATAAAAAGGCATATTTGCATTAATAGTTCAGATTCACGTATCATCCACTATCTTTCACTGACCATAACTATAGCACAGCGGTTAGGGCGTTTGCCTTGCACGTCGCTGACCCGGGTTCGATTCCTCCATCCCTCTCGGAGAGCCCAGCAAGGTACCAAGAGTATCCCACCCTCCTGGCACAGCCTAGCAAGCTCCCCGTGGCGTATTCAATATGCCAAAAACAGTAGCAACAAGTCTCAGAATGGAGACGTTACTGGTGCCCGCTCGAGCAAATCGATGAGCAATCTGATGACAGTGAAAGTGACTCTGGCTGAAAGGAAAAATTTTTGACACTAGAAATCTTTTGCCAAATTAAACCTATTTTCAATATCCGAAGCTAGAGCTGAACAGTTGATTGTGATAACGTTGGGGCCTTTGTTGTGTGAGTGTGCTACTTACTGTTGCCTGTGATTCAACATGGAAATTCTGAACCTACTTGAGGTTTTGTAATTAGGATAGAACTTAAAAATCAGAATTTAGAGTGCACAGCTAAAGTTCTTTTTAATGTCATGCTAATAGGAGCAAATATTTCTGATTCATGAAGGCTTTTACTTTAATTTAGTGACAACCAAGATGTAGTTAAGATTATAAATAATACTGCTCTCTCTTATTAGGAAAGTAGGGGGTGGAGACTCCTTTCTTTATGAGTACATCCTCATGGTGGTGAGGGGTAGCTAATATCAACCTGTGTGGGTAGCCGTTGTGGAGTATTTGGATCCTTCAGAAATAGTTTTGTGTTTCAGTACTAGCAGTGGTCATGTTCAGAGGGGAGGTGGTTGGAGTGTAGCCATAACAGCAGAAATATCAATAATAACCAGTGACCTAATGGGCTCTGGGATGGGTTCTATATTATTTTTATAACTGTAACCAATTGAGGTATGCATTTTATGTACCACCCCTGCTGGAGTGATAGCACACAGGGTAGGGCATTTGCCTTTGCACTCGGCCGACCGCGGTTCAATTCCCAGCATCCCATATGGTCCCCTGAGCACTGCCAGGAGTAATTTCTAAGTGCAAAGCCAGGAGTAACCCCTGTTAATCGCCAGGTGTGACCCAAAAAGCAAAAAACCAAAACAAAAAACAAAAACTGAGGTTCAAAATTGTCACTTGATCTGTACAAGTCCACGCAGAACTAACTAACTCGTGGAACTAATTTAGAAATCTAATATTAGACATTGTGTCATTTAACACCCATTTACAAAAAAATCACACAAAAACTAGAATTGTCTGAATAACTTGTCTGAATAACTTTCACTTCACTGGAAATAAAAGAAATTCAAAACTCAGTAGGATTATTAATCAATGGAGGTTATTAATGAAATACAATTAGGTCCTAGCATGTTTGGGTGCCAATGGAAGTGATTTATTCTGTTTGTGTGTTTGTGTGAGTGAAAGACATAATTTTTTTTGAATACTGGGGAGTGTTTAGCTACAACAAATTGAGATATAATATAACTGTCTTGAGAAAATGAAAGCTGGGGCAAAAGAAATTTCTTGCATAGGATTTTAGGCTGTGTCATCCGCTGTTCCTGGAGTCTCGGTGCTTGATAAAAAATAAGAAAAGTTTGCATTCTTCTCTGACTGAGTAGAGGTTTGCCAAGTAACAAACCTTTTATTAAAAACTTGACCATAAACTCAGGAGTCTGTCCTAGATTTCTGTTCATCATCCAGCTAGAACCAAGTTAAGACACTGTGTGTGTGTGTGTGTGTGTGTGTGTGTGTGTGTGTGTGTGTGTGTGTGTGTGTGTGGTCTCAGAGATCAAACTCAGGTCTCACACACTCATGATATGTACTTTGCTATGGGGCTGCCTCCCCGGCCTGTGAATGTACATAACATTTATGTGGAATTTATTTGCTGAACACATGTGCGTAAGTACACACAACACACACAATAGGATATTTAACCTTGGCAACTTGATTCTGAAAAAATGAGGGGAGTAAGTAAAAAGGCTAAACCACATCTTTTGTCCATGTTATGTCTACCAAAACCTGGGTCCTACCAACGCATCATTCGAAAGAATATGAGAAACTGCAAAGATTCCCTGCATGAATGCGCTAAGGTGTTCATTTGTGGTTAATGGGAAGGTCCATATTTCTTGCCATTAGACCAGTTGTTCTGCATTTTGGGTTGTCTTGCTGTTTCTAATACTCAAACATAGTTCAAAGACATAAGCACTTCCAAATCATAAAACACCACAGTGGGCAGAAGGCCAAGCTCTGTCTCTTAATGGCCTACTGTTGACTTTGAAACATGAAGATTCATCCAAGTACCATTCCTGAAACTTTTCTCCAGCAACTCCAGGAGCAAATCCAATTAGGTGAACAACAAAAACAAAAACAAACCCAGAAAGTCTATTTTCCCTCCTTTTCCTCCTTGTAAAACTGTTGGCTATTTTGGAGGGAGGAGGAGGCACATTATTCCTGGCTCTACATTCAGGACTGATTCCTGGAAACGCTCAGAGAACCATCTGGGATGCTGTGGAATGAATCTGAATTGAGGTCATCCCACCGCAGGCAAGTTCTTTCTTTCTTTGTTCTTCTTCACCGGAACCACTCAGACTGCACCCTCCCCATCCCCCTCTTCCAAAGGAAGAGAAGAACGACCATCAATGGTAAAATGCAGTTGCAAAAGCAGCACCTAGAACTGGCCTCAGGCTCAGAAGAGGATTCTCTCTCTGGCTCCTCCTCATGGTTCTGGGTGCTGTACACAATCAGAGAAACTTCTCTAGTAGTGTACTCTAGAAATGGTCTCTGAAACTACAGTCTACATGGCAACATTTTGAACCCCTGTACTGTCTCTCAGGCCCTAATTGCCTTATGTAATTGGAATATTGTTGTTAATATGTTCTTGCTCCCCCCGTTTACAAAAAAGTAAACACACACGTATTTTAATGACCACGTATGATTGATAGACTGCTTATTTTATGTGAAGCAATGAAGAGAAAAAGAAGTAAAAAATGAAAGTTCTTACGACATTATCAAAAGTCTGATGCTAATAACTACAAAATATTATGTAGTCTTTAGAATGTTAAAAATCATGTAACAAATGTTATGTGACAAGTTCACTTTCAGACTGATCAGTTGGTATATTCTTCATAGCAGTACTGACGTAGGCTTTGTGTGTGTGTGGGGGTGGTGGATGTGTGTGGTGCTTAGGGCTTACTCTTGGCTGTGCATACTCAGAGGGCCATATTTGGGTGGGGGGGTCCAGCCCAGGTCTCCTGCATGCCAGGCAAGTCCTTTACCTGCTGTACTACCTCTCCAACTCAAGGTAGGCATTTTAATTTTCCTGGTTAGTAGCACTGTACTGTAGCACCATCGTCCCGTGGTTCATCGATTTTCTCAAGCGAGCACCAGTAAAGTCTCCATTGTGAGATGTTGTTGTTACTATTTTTGGCATATCAAATATGCCACTCAGAGGAATTGGAGATGAGGGGATAAAGTAACTGAAACAACCCAGCACAGGTACTCTGTAGTGAGGCTGAATTCTAATTTCTATACTGAAATAGCAAAATCTGTGTCCCAATTTTTATAGTAACCAATCAGAGCTGACAATTGGGTAGCTGTTAAAGAAATTAATCATAAAGATAACCTCTTCTTCTACCCTGTAATAGCTAAACTGAAAATATATTTCATTTGTGTTAATGTCTTTAGCACTTATAAAATAAAAATATTTTCTTCAGGATTTTCCATCAATTGTTTTTTGTTTTTAATTAACCACACCCATGCTTTTCAGTTTTTCTGATTTCAGAAGTTTTGTCACTTCACAGTAGTTGTTAATTATTTATTCAGCATTTTAGATACTTTTTAAGATAATCTTTTGTGTGTGTGGAATTCTCCCAAAGATGTTAGTTGTGATTAAAGGAAGTTTTTAATTTTGTTCTTACAGTTTTCTGTTGGTGAATTTTTTTTTTTGATTTTGGGTCACACCGGGCATTGCACAGGGGTTATTCCTGGCTCATGCACTCAGGAATTACCCCTGGTGGTGCTCGAGGGACCATATGGAATGCTGGGAATTGAACCCGGGTCAGCTGCATGCAAGGTAAACGCCCTACCCACTGTGCTATCGTTCCAGCCCCCTATTGGTGGACATTTTAAAGAAATCAGGACAGCACAACACACAGAAAACTGACTTTAACCAGCTCATGACCAAAGGCCTCTGGTTATTGGTAAGCAAATACTGCAATCAGCATTGTTTAGTAAGAGCCTACCAAGGACCAGCAGTGCTCTGGGCACTTTAGAGTGGGGGTAAAGCCAACAGCTTATAGTCAAAGTCAAGTTCAATGAAGAATTTCATGCAGTGGTGTGATTCAGCAAACTTCAAGGTGACCAGGTTGACATCACTCATGGGGGACAATGTTGCTTTTCCAAGCCCCAACTACGGCTCAGTGGGTGCTTATCAAAACCAGCTCACTCAGATCTTTGTTGTTTTGCACCTTTTGTATGTAAATTCACACACCTCTTTGATTTTAGTCAGTCCTGACAGCAAAGTCTTCAAAGTATGAGCAATAAAGAGTAGTCAATTACCCAGAAGGGAAAATCCTATGCACTCCCAGAGATGGGACCAACACTAGAAAAATGAAACTCAGCTAAAGATGCGAACCGCATTAGCCCTGCACTAAGGACTCACACGACCTACTCCATCATCCCCACTCTCCAGAGAAAATGTATTACCATGGACTTCTAGAAAAGGCACAGCCCTGAATTGCCCGCAACGCCTAGCCCTTGCTGTCCATTTAGCCAAAGAACCTGCCGTGCTGAACTTGCTTTTCTATTTCTGATGCCAATTCCTCTCCCCTTGTTTTTTTTCTTGAAATAATCACCTCACTTTTTCCTTCCCTAACCCACCTTTCAGACTGTTGGTAAGCCTTCGCTTTGCTCCCTTTCTGGGATTCTTCTCTCTTGTTCCCATTATATATAATTTTTCTATTTTAGTGTGCATTACCCACTTTGTAATTAATTATTGTGTGTATATGTGAGTGTGTGTTGTTCCCTCTACAGTATGAAATCCATGGGGAAGAGAGATTTTTTTCTTCATCTGTCTTTCTCTAGAATCTTTGGGAATAATATATCTTAACAAATCATAATGCTCAGCAAATATTTGCTGAATGAGTGAACAAATAATTGTGGGGAAGTGTTCTTTCTACTTGGTCCCCCGTGCTGCAGAGCTTGAACAACATGAATGTTCTCCATCTGCAATGAGGTCTCTGAACTGCAATACTTCCTTTCAGCCCTGGGGAGGGGAGTTTGAAGGACAGCAGGCTTCTCGCTGTGAAATATTTTTCTACTCTTGAGAGATCAAAGGCAAACTCCTGAGTTGGCTACTAAAGCTTGTGTTGTTATCACAGACTTAGATCTAACTTGGTTCATGTAGATGGTACTTTGTTCACATATAATGTAACAAAGGGTTGTCTTCGAGGTAGTACTGAAGAAATATGTAGGTGTGTTTTATTATGACCATGAGCCAGAGAGATTTTATGGTGGGGAAGGTACCTGCCTTGAATGTGCCTAACTTGGGTTCATCTCCAGTTCCTCATCTGGTCCCCCAAACTCCAGCAGGAGTTAGCACTGATCTCAAAGCTGGGAGCATAACCTGAACAGTGCTGAGTAAGCCCCCAAAACAAGTTAAAAAAAAAGTTTCATTAGGGACAATGCATCCCCAGCAAATGCTGGTTTGCATGCTTAATGTAATTCTTGGGGTCGATATTCTAGTTGATTCTCTACTTGAGTAAGATCATTGCATTGCTGGGCCATAGTCAGATTTCTTAGGGGGAAATTTTGGGCTCTTCCACTAGCTTTGAGTCCTTTCCACATTCAGGGCTATTTGCTGATCACCTTTTCATCAAGTCCTGTGTGTCATGGGGATGCCTGGGAGCTAACTCCTATGAGTTTCTTTTTGTTCCTCTCTCCATTTGTTATTGTTGTGATGATATCTGGCTGTGGTGTTCACACATTTTCTTAGTTGTGGTGCTTTTCGGGGTGCTTGTTTGTACATCAAGTTAAAAGCTGTTGACACACGTGGCAGTGGTGCTCACTGGGGCTTGTATTCCCTGAGTTGTGACATTTGTATGTATGTTCATTGGGACTCAACACAACTGGGGGTACACAAGCTGTGGTTGTAGTGTTCACACACATGCTTGTCAGGGATTATACTTCCGGTAGTGGTGCTTGCTCTCTAGAGTTGCATTGTTTACAGCGTTTGCACCTCTTTGGCTGGTGCTACACACTCCTGGTTGTGGTATGGCTGGAAAACCACTGTGCTGAACAGGCAGTATTACACCAAGCACATGGAGTGACCCTGGAGGCTTACATGATGGTTTCTCATTAAAGTCTCTGGGCTGTTTGTTGGGGGCCTCCTGCAGATTTCTTTGTAGGACCTTCATTCTACCTGTGTCACTGCAAACTTGCTTGACACAGGGAATAAATAAGAGCTCTTTGAGGACACAAAGACTATATCGACCATCTTTATATTCTCCAAAGAAAGACATTTAGGTGTTTCGTGGCTAAGCATTTACAAGTTTTTGTTCTCTGTATTAACGACTGTTAGAAAAAAATAAATTAGCACGTCAAACCCATCATGTCACAGATTTTATGTTTAGAGAAAGGTCAAAATGGACATTGAAACAAGTTAATTTAAAGGGAAAAATTTGAAATAATATATAAATCGAGGAAATGATTAAGATAATTGAGGTCATATAACTGAAGAGCAAATACTGTGTGATATAGTTCCTAATGCAAGTAGGTGTTCCAGAGATATTCACTTGAATAGATGCATGAACAATAAAATAATAATAGTAACTAAAATTTACTCTATATACTTGAATTTTGCCAAGTCATTGCTCTAGAAATATGTGCAACCCATTGTGTTCTGACTCATAAGCTACAGTTTTATCTTCATTTTATAGAAGACACTGAGCCATAGACAACAATTAAAAGGTCACAGAGCTAGACCTCGTGCTGGTGGTTGGTCTATTCTCTGTCACCAACCTTGAGTAAACTCGTGTGTCTTTATCCTTAGGTAATTCATGTTAGATATTAAAATGTGATTTTTAGAGCTGAGTATATGACTCAGTGGTATAACTCATAGGTTTGACGCAACATCCCCCTGCCCAGAGCAGGGTCAAAATATTTTTATTTTCCTTTCTCTCTGGGTCCCTATGGGATCAAAGTATTGTGACATGCAAAAGATTAGCTCATTTTGCTCTGCTGTGACTAGCATGGTGCCAAGGTCATGCACTTGATGAACTATGTCAACACTTTCCTGGTTAGTAGCTTTCATTTTAAAATCCCTGAACAGGCTTACTTTTAGCCTAGTCTGTCATCAAACTATAAATTTCAGGGGTTCACACATGAAAAAGACTCTAAAGTTAACTTGAGAATTTTTTGAATATAAAACATTGATGTTCAATTTTTGATTGGTTGTCTGTATTCAGATTTCTACTTAAATTAATAAATGGCGCAAGTTGTTAGTTGCCTATTTCATTTATGTTACTACACAATTCCACGTTTTAGTGACTACGATCTCCCCTTCTCTGCTTTTGGATTTGTGTTTGTTTATGGGTGTCTGTTATGTATTAGGTCCAATGACCCATTAGCCAGGTAAGTAGGAATGCTAAACACAGATCAATGCTCCCAAATTGAGTGATAAATCCCAGTTACTTTTTGAATACTATTCAGATCTTGGAGAAATCCCAGGGTGGCAGAAGCTTCTAATTAACAGCAATTGTGGTCTTTGAAAGTGTATGAATATGTCTTGTCTGTGAGTGGTCTCCACTTTGTGAAAGCAGGGGCAGAAAAGACATTTGAAAGACATTATAGAGTTTTCTTAGTTTCATTAAAGGTACAAATTGTTCTTCACATTTATAATTTCTTTCTTGTGCTTCATTTGCTACCTGTGATGGAATATAAGCGTATGGTTTGGAATCATTTCAGAGCTAAGTGACATTTCTTAAAAGCAGAAAATGGTTCTTTTTCTCTTCATTTGCTTTCCACTTTTGCCACAGAAAGAGGAAGGTTAAGAATACAAGTAGATAAGGATTCATGGGCATTTTATCTAGGAAACAAATGCTAAGTCCTGACACAGGCCTTCCTCCCATATCCAAGAAAGTACCGATTTCATCATGGAGCTTACAAATGGAAGAGCCTTGTGAAATTCATTTTTTCTAGAACTCTTTAAAATATAGGTCATGGATACCAACTTTAAAATCACCTATGGGTGCTAAAAAATTCTTCTTGATCTCCACTTTAGACCATATGAATTAGTGTCTCTATGAGAACACAGACTTTTTTTGCTACATTAGCCTTAGCAGCACTAGAGTTTGATAATCACATTAATTGTCTCTACATAAAGAAACTTGGGCACAATGCAGTGAAGTGACTTATCAATGATGAACTAGGCAGTAAATAACAAATTATCCTGCTTGGGCATTATAAACCGTTTAAGCGAGCTGCAATTTTTAAAATTCACCTGACATGCATCTTTCTACCTCAGCTGTGTAGTTATGTAACTTAATTACTTCTTAGTTTGATTTGACGGCCTTATTCTATTAGATAAGATGTGTTAATTACTTCGATGGCAATATGTGGTAATAATGGCTCAGTGTTACATTAATAATTTTAAGTTCATGAATAAAATGCAACACCTCTGTGTCTCAGCCATTATTAATTTGTTTCACCAGTGCTGAAGTGTTTAAAATTCAGTTTCAAGCATGTCTTCTTAGAGGAAAAGAGAATAATAATTCTATTGAGAAACCATTCCTTTCTTTCGTTCTTAACTCAGTCCTTGCTCCACAATTAGCTGCACATTATACCAAATGACTGAGGCAAAAATACCAGTTCATTTTATTTTTTAAAAATACAGGTAAATCAAAACAAAGTCTCTTCTGATAGAGGACAAAAAGTAAGAACAATATGAATATTGTGCAATTGTACCATTTGCAATGGCTCAGGGGATAATACTCGTATAGCTGTATTTTATTAGCCTGAGTTGAACATGTTAGACAAATGTTTCATCACCATAAAAATTTCTGCTCCTGGGGGCTGGAGAGATAGTATAGCATGTAGGGCATTTACCTTGAACGCCGACAACCTGGGTTTGATCCCTGGCATCCTGTACCATCCCCAGAACATTGCCAAGTATGGCCCCCAAACAAGCAACAACAAAAAACAAGAATTCTGCTGCTTATGTGTTAATTAAGCAGGTGATACTGAGGCAGAATAGAAGGGAAGCCTAGTTGATGTGCTCACTTACATCCATTTCTTGGTTTGGCAGAGTGGTTATGGTGCACATTAACCACCTCCCCTCCTCTCTATGGGAACAACACTCACCACCTCATGCTGAAGGTGTTAAACCCAGTGCTTACCAATATTCTTATTCCATCCTTCTAGGAATTGTGATTGGCTTAAAGATGGCACATGTTGCTGTTGAGCCAATCCTTGAACTTCTTAGAACAATTGAGAAAGATACATTTGAGAGCAGAATGTGTAAACTGATCCCCAGTTTACCACTGTCAAAGGAAACCCTGCCGTTACAAAATTAAGGAGGGGGTCTGGAGTGATAATACAGCAGGTAGGGCATTTGCCTTGCACTCGACCAACCTGGGTTTGATTCCCAGCATCCCATATGGTCCTCTGAACCCCTCCAGGAGCCGGGTATGACCCAAAAAGAAAAAAAATGAGGGAAAGGTTCGAGGAAAATGATCTTCAAGGCAAGTTAAGATGCTCAATTCAGCTATGCTTAAAATCACATATATTTGGGGCTGGAGCAATAAACAGTGGGTAAGGTATTTGCTTTCCATGGAGCCAACCTAGATTTGATCCCCAGAACCCCATAAGGTTCCCTGAGTCCACCAGGATGATCCCCGAGCACAGAGCCAAGAGTAAGCTCTGAGTACCACCAGGTGTGACCCTCAAACAAAGAAACAAAACCCAAATCACCTACTCTTGTATCACTACTGCATAATAAACTTATTATCATTTTTTGCTGATGCCATTGTAAGTTGTATTTCTATTATTTACATATGCAACAAAAACACATTACAGGGGATGGAGAGAAAATGCAAGACTTAAGGTGCTTGCCTTGCATGAAGCTAACCTCAGTTTGATCCCTAGCACGCAATGGGACCCTATCCATAGAGTCTCTTGAGCATTGTCAGAAATAACTCTTGAGCACAGAACCAAGAATAAGTTCTGAACACCACGGAGTGTGACCGAAGGCTGCACTGCCCACAAAAAAGACTTGACTTTGAGCTATTTTTCTCATTTTTCCTTTGTTCCAGTCGTTGCCGTGACGGTGCCCACATTCGTGGTTGCAGGGCTTGATGAGAGTTGCACACATTTGGTTACAATACACCAGAATTCACACATGTAATTAAGGCACCAGAGATCATAAACAGTCATGCTGCCAGGATTTCATTTTACAAGTTGGGTCATTTTATAAGAGACTGAACTTATAGCTTCATGCCTGCAAGGCAGGTGTTCTGACATTGAGCCGTATCCCTAGACCCAAGGTAATACAAAAAAATCTTTTGAATTGAGAAAACAGCTTAAAGGCATGGAATGTATACTTTGCCTGCTAAAAGGTCCCACATTTAATTCCTGGCCCCTTATTGCCACCCCTTAAACACTACTCACTGTGGCTCTTTTCACCCCCAAAGTCTCTGAGCCTGAGCAGTACTAGATCGTCAGATCCTAGAACTGAACATTCAAACGTCCATTTCTGGTTCAGCATCACTGGGAGTGGCTACCATGGGTGCCTGAGCACCACTGGGGAAGTTCAAAAGAGAAATGACTGAAAGTAATCTTGAATTCAAGATTTTTAAAGAATGGAAATGGATTTGCATTGAGTCTGGCATGCACCCTCCCAAGTCACCATTGTGACCAATGGAATAAGTAAGTGGTTTGAGTTAGAGGTTGGGTGACCAGAGAATGTACGATGCCAACCAGAACAGTGGTTCACCTTTTTGTGTTGTTGCATTTTGAACTGATATGAAAGTTCATAGAGTAATACCAAGAGCTCTTGTGTACTAATCAAAAGCTCCAATGTCATCCCTTCACTGGTCAATTGTGCCTCATTCATATCCCAATGCCACCACCATCCCTCTGCCTTATTTTTAAGCCAATAAAGAGCGATTGCACATCAGGTAAGGCATTTGCCTTGCATGCAGCCGACCCAGGTTTGATTCCTCCATCCCTCTTGGAGAGCCCGGCAATCTACCAAGAGTATCCTGCCTGCATGGAAGAACCTGGCAAGCTCCTCGTGGCATATTCAATATGCCAAAAACAGTAACAACAAACCTCACAATGGTGCCCACTCGAGCAAATCGATGAACAACGGGTTGACAGTGACAGTGACAACATACATATTCTTGCACTGGATAAAATTTTGAGAGGAACTAGAAGATACATAAGGCAGGACAACAAGTAAAACTTTGATTGTTCTAGAAAAATGTAAATTAGTAGTTTGGAAAATAAATTTGAAAAGAAATGGATTAGAATCTATAACCTGAATACTACATAATACTCAGTCCTTTATCCTCAGTGCTGTGTCCTCACATGATGGAAAGGATGATTGGTCATTTGGAATGTGAACAAGCTTTCAGAGCTTTTCTTTCTTGCCATCCTTTATTTGATTATATAAATATTTTAATCTGTGCTCTCCTAGAAATAGATTAAAAAAAACAGCACAAAATGTGCAAAAATTTTATTTTGTGAACATCCACAGGAGGAAAAAATGGGAAGGAAGCTGGAAAAGATTGGGAGAAAAATTAGGCCATAAAACAACTCTGACCTCAAGGACAAGTAAAATAATGGATGCAGAAGTAAGAAATAGTCTAAGTTTTTGCCAGTTGGCAAGGTAGTCCTCTGGTCAACATTAGTTGCAGGAGAAGTTCCCTATCTTTTAGAGATAACTATCTCAGTATGCCTCTTGTTCTCAGTCCTGGAATTAAGAGATCAAGCAAATTTGGTACCTAGTTAGGTATCAAATTTGATATCTTGTTCCAGTGTGGAAAGGGCTAGGCAGTTGGGAGCTCTTCTCTTTTGATTATCTATTTTTGTTTTGCAGTTATGCTCAGGGATTAATCCTGGCTCTGTGCCTAGAAGGCCCGCCTGACGGAGCTCTGGGGTCTGTTTTTATGGTACTAGGATCTAACTTGGGTCAACCATATGCAGGGCAAGCATCTTATCTGCTATACTATCTCTCCAGTTTGTGGGTCTCACATGTATAACACAAATCCCTATATCACTTCACAGCCTAAGTTCCTCTTTCCACGAATTCCTTCTTCCAATCCCGTTGCTGGGGATTTGGTTTCCATTTAAGAGCATTTGGGGGTACAATCATTTGAGTTTGTAGCATGCAATGATGGGTTTCAAAGTGCAGTTACTCCGGGTCAGTTTTACCACCTCAGCTGGGATATCCATTAGGCATATTTTCATGGCCACATAAAGAGGTATTTTTTCACCACCATGCTAAACCTTTCTTTTAAGTTCTTTAAACATAGTAAGGCAGTGTTTAAAGCTTGGATTTGGGAGTTAGAGAAGCTCATCCTGAGCTTACCTCCTTTGTTTACGTATGTAGATACCAGCAGATTGCTTTAATGTGCTTCAGTCATGAAACAGTGATGATGGTCTTTACCTCATTGGTTGTTGTGAAGATTAAATGAGATAAGTTGTATACAATCCTTTAAGCATATAAGGCTTAAGCAGGTGCTCAATAATTGTGATGGTTATTGGTGGTTATGGTGGTCAAAAACAAAGACTTTATGAACAGAATTGTTTAGAGACCTCTAGCCAAAGTTTTATATTCTTAGAGATTTGATCCAAATGATAGGTCTAAAATGTTTATTGTCCAGTGCTTATGAGTTTGGACCCAATCCTCCTGCAGTCTCTCTCTCTCTCTGTCTCTCTCTGTCTGTCTCTCTCTGTTTCTGTCTCTCTCTAAGTATATCTGTCTGTCTGTCTGTCTGTCTGTCTGTCTGTCTCTCTCTCTCTCTTTCCTTCTTTGGTGACTAAAAACATCTTTCTCTGTCTTATTCCTGAGTGTCTTTGCACTCAATCACCCCTCTATCCAGATTTCTTTCCTCAGTGTCTAGCTACTTCCTTCTCATTCTTCTGGTTTCAGTTTAAGATTAGGTTAATTAAGATTTCCCTGACCCTTCACTATAGTAAACCTTATTTTAGATATAGTCTCCAAGAATTATGGTCTTAAAATTTGATTTATTTTATAGCAAGACTCTGTCAGTGTGAAATTCATTTATTCATATGAAAATTTGATCAATGATAATTTTTTTCATCTGAGAGTAAGAATCATGTCTAAATTTGCTTACAATTCAAGGTGCAGTGCTTTAGAGCATACTAGTAGCTTTTATTAAGTAACTAAATGAAGTGTTTCTGGTTCTTAGAAATATTTGTGTTTTTGTCAATGTCTTATAATGTAGGTTGCTGAGGCATAAATCTAGCATGACTATACATTTACATACAAAGGAGAGGAGGTATCTGACAAGTTATTGGGACAAAAAACTCCATCCTTAACTCTTATTTTGTTATTCAAAATAGTTTATTTTGTTTATTTTTGTAAGAACACTTAACATTATATCTACCCTCAAGAAATTTTTAAATTTACAGAAAAATATTGTTAAATATAGACACTGGGGCACAGGAGGTCTCTAGACTTTATTCATCTTTTTTTTTTTTTAATTTTATTGAATCACCGTGGGATAGTTACAAGCTTTCATGTTTGGGCTTCAGTCACACAATGATCAAACCTCCATCCCTCCACCAGTGCACATTCTCCCCCACCAATATCCCCGGTATACCACCCTTTCCAACCGTCACCCTGTCTCCATGGCAGACAATATTATCCATACTCTCTCTCTACTTTTGGGCATTATGGCTAGCAACAGACACTGCATCTTATACAGCTGAATCACCTACAGTGTGACAAACCAAGTCTTGCATTAAGACTTGTACCGTATTATCATGCTCACACCATGCGTACTTCCATACTCATCTACTACACTCAATATCATAGTTCTTTCACTTTTTGCAGAGATTCTGAAATTTTTATCCAGATATGTTGGTTGAATTCTTACTTTTTGCGAATCCTTCTCTGATTTCCGTACCTATATTTCCGTACCTATTTAGTTCCTTCTTTGGGTTTTATATTACTTCTATCTTGCCCAATTCTTTTATTTAAAAATCAACTAAAACCTCTCAGTAACTGAGGTAATTAAAGGCCTCTTTATCTGATATTTCATAAGTCCAATCTCTCTTCCATAGTCTTGGCACATCTGAATTTTCCCTATTCCTTTACTCTCTCACTCTCTCTTGAATTGACCTTATATTTTCCTGGTCACATTATCAGTAGAGTTTATAACAAAAAATTGTCATATATCTTAGTTCTCAGCTCCCTGAGAAGTAAATGACCTTTGTTATTTCATCCAGAGACATAGTTTCTCTGTGTCTGCTACCTGTCGTAGAAGTTGTGTCGGTGGCCTCAGCCTGTAGAGTTCTTTCAGTAATGGCCTACAATTATGTCCTCAGCTAATGTACATAGGATGTAATCATCACTGTTATTGAAATGAATGTGCTATGTATGGGGATTCAGGATATTAAGCTAATGTTCTAATTTGCTTCTGTGCATCAGTGAGAAATAAGTTCTGTGTAACTTGTGTTTCTCACTTCCAAAGTCTGTACCGATGGTTGAAATTTGAAAATGCTTTAAGGAGAACTGGTCAGAGGAGGCAACACTATCTTCTCTCTCAACTGCTTTTCTTCATCACCTACATTTGATTCAACATATCAAATAGGACCCCAGACTCCAACGGAGATTTTCTGAATATCCCAAAGGTCATTGTGCATATTTAATTTACACCTATGAGAGTATTGATTGTGATAGTGATCACTCAAATTACTTTTGAGTAAAACTGTCTTTATCTGCTATTGTGTATAATACTGAAGAGTTTTACAAACCAGATTTTAACCTTTTATTACTTGATTAAACAATGATGGTGATTATGTTGTGAACACCACGAGCAGGCATACACACACTGACACACAAACATTCCTTGGAAATTCGTCCTAAAGGAACATCTTTCCCAGGACCCTCTAAAATACTTAGTTGCTTCCATCAGTGTCGTTATCACAGTTTATCGCATATGCTCTTCATATGTATGTTTCTTCAGTCCTCTTTACTGTGAAAATCTGAACAATGACATGCTCACTTGCAAATTGCCAATGTCTATACCGGTGTATATACACAATAGAATTTAGTAAATATTTGAGCATTTGATAAGAGAAAGCATATAGATGTTTTGCAATATAATCATAATTTCTGTATATTCTGTTTAATGTTTAGAAAAACTTATCAGATGAGTATAATAATAAGACTTAGTAAAACTTATTTTAAAGTTATTTTAATGATATAAAAATTCTGTTCTGCCATAAAAGTAGGATCATCCATTGAAAACTATTTTAGTTTGTAATATTTATTTGCAGTTGTAGAAGGAAGACAAAAATGGTGGAAAAGTGTGACCATTTTTCAATTGTTATTATGGGATACCCCCTCCCTCCAAAATACCCTCTACATGATGAATTCCTATGTCGATGACAATAAAGACTGAGAAGTAAATTGACTTTGAGATAGTAACAGTAAATATAGACTATCAATGTGATCAGAGATAATGGATGTCAGAGACTGGCAGGAGAAAAAATAAAATAATCTGATAGAGGAACAATGCATCTATCTCTTGTAAGTTATAAAAATGTTTATAGTCCTTTCTATCAAGTATTCTAGTTTGCAGTGAGGTGAAATATTTTACCACCTAGTTTATCACACTCCATTCAATATATGTGACTCAAAGTATTAAAATATAAATGGAAACATGTCATAGATCAAATTGGACCTTATATCTAATTGTTTCTCCTAATTTCTATTCTTACTCTGCTTATGTTTGACTAAATACGATAGCACAGGAAGTTTTTTAATTAATTTATTTTAGCACACTAATTTTTTTCTTTTTAGGCCACACCCAGAGATGCACAGGGGTTGCTCCTGGCTCTGCTCTCAGGAATCACTCCTGGTGGTGCTCAGGGGACCATATGGGATGCTGGGAATCAAACCCGGCTCGGCCATGTGCAAGGCAAACGCCCTACCCACTGAGTTACCGTTCCAGCCTGAGCACACAGATTTTTTTTTTTTTTTTTTTTAAATTTTTATTAAATCACCATGTGGAAAGTTACAAAGTTCTCAGGTTTATATGTCAGTTATACAATATTCAAACACCCATCCCTTCACCAGTGCCCAAATTCCACCACCAGAAACCCCAGTTTACCCCCCGCCCCCACCCACTACACCCTACTGTATAACTAATGAATTTCACTTCATTTTTTCTTTACCTTGATTACATTCCATAATTCAACACAAAACTCACTATAGTTGACATAACTCTCTCTCTCTCTTTTTTTTCTCTTTTTCCTTTTCCATTTTTTTTTTTTTTAATTTTTCCCCCTCATCCCCCTTCCTGCGCCTCATAGTATGGTGTACTCCACGCCACGTTGGCCAGCGTGGGGCTTTTGCTTAGCTCATAGTCCAGGGGTGGCTGTTACATTAAGAACCTTCAATATTTCAACAAAAACTTACTGTTATTATTTGGAGTTTCCCCCCCAAGTCTGACCTGTTCAAATGGAACCCTTTCACATTGATGACAATTATAAATGTTAAGTCGCGCGGACGCGACAGCGTCCGCGCGGTTTTCGATTTCTGTATAAAGTCCTGGGAAAATTCTGCCAAAATTACACCAAGTTCGTACCTTCTCAACGGACCCACAAAATGTCGGACTCCACGCCTTCTCCCGGAGGGGAGAGAGACCAAGAAGGAAGGTTCTTTCCTCCGTTAGCCGGCGTGGGGCAAAGGCTTAATTCACAGTCTCCATACATGGGTGCAGGCACTTGCTGGAACCCCAATTCCTAAAGCTGTCTCTGGTTCCCGCTTGTTCCACATCCACCGGCTCTGCAGGGGCATGGGCGCCCGGGCCGAAAACCCGGCCGGCCGGAGCCGAGCACGGGCCCGACTAGGGCTGGCTCTGTATCCTGCGGCTGTTTCAAGTTCAAAGCACACATTTTTTTTTTTTTTTTTTCCGCGCCACCAAGTTCGTACCTTCTCAACGGACCCACAAAATGTCGGACTCCACGCCTTCTCCCGGAGGGGAGAGAGACCAAGAAGGAAGGTTCTTTCCTCCGTTAGCCGGCGTGGGGCAAAGGCTTAATTCACAGTCTCCATACATGGGTGCAGGCACTTGCTGGAACCCCAATTCCTAAAGCTGTCTCTGGTTCCCGCTTGTTCCACATCCACCGGCTCTGCGGGGGCATGGGCGCCCGGCTGAGCACACAGATTTTTATGGATGCTTCTAAGCCAGACTTTTGTGTGCTTTGAAAATCAGTTTAGATTTTATTAAGAAATAAAAAGGAAAATATTCTAGTTATTTTCATCTGTATTTAGGACCTTATTCTTTATTTTTAAACAATATATTATCCTAAAAAGACTTTTCTTTGAAAAGAGCCTCTAAGAGAATGTTTCATAATATCTCAAACTTCATTAGTCATAGTTACTTCAAACAAATATCAAATTTACAATAAAAAAGGTTTCAATTATAGGAAATGGCACAAAGGACTGGATCACATGCTTTGCATGTGGGAGCATGGGGATCAATACTCAGAACCACATTACATCCTCCCATGATATAATGTCAGGGCACGTCTGAAATGTTCAACCTATGGTTACCGTCAATATTGCCAAGGAGTTTTGAGAAGGCTAAGAATTCTCATGAAAATCCAAGCATAGTAGTTCGAGATTCCGCTTTAAAATTTGGAACCCAATGTATTTATAGCAGAAAGGTATGGTAGAATTTCTCAGTTTCCCCATGACAGTGTGTCTTCAGACAGTTGTTTGTGAGACTAAAGCAGCATAACATTGGTGACAAGTAGAGGCGATTTATAGAATTAAAAGAAAAATAGCCCTTCTTGTAAGTAATTTAAACCAACATGTTCTGAAAGTTCAATAGTTCATAATAATACATTCTTGAATACTTTTGTGCCTTTCTGAGTACTCCTCCAAGTCTAAAACGTACCCTTCAACTGGTACTTTTGAGGCTAGCTTTGTTGGCCTTCCTATGTCTTTCCCGTTAGAAATTCAGAGCCCTTTCTTGTGTTTTTGTGGCATCCATTGGGTTCACTACTGGGCTCACTTGCACAAAATTTAAAATAATTCACTTAGTATTTATAAATCTCAATTTTCTATTTACAGATATTCATTGTAAACCGTTTCTTCTGTTTCTTCCCACGAAACAGAAAATTTGCGTATTGCCCATGCACATGTCACTAACCATAGCAGGGATTAAAATTTCAGATGAAAAGACAATATACTAGGCAGTCTATTTCATCATATTTTTTAGTTACTATATCACTGTCATCCCATTGTTCATGGATTTGCTCGAGCGGGCACCAGTAATGTCTCCATTGTGAGACTTGTTGTTACTGTTTTTGGCATATCGAATATGCCATAGGTAGCTTGCCAGGCTCTGCTGTGTGGGTGAGATACTGTCTTTAGCTTGCCGGGCTCTCTAAGAGGGGCAGAGGAATTGAACCCGGGTAGGCTGCGTACAAGGCAAAGGCCCTACCGCTGTGCTATCACTCCAGCTTTATTTTTTGAAAACAACTTTCTAGGCCCAGACAGATACTGCAGGGTAAGGCAACCTTGATATTAAGGAACCTTTCTTGCCTGAGGCTGACCCAGTTCAACTCCCAGCATTCTACAGGGGCTCCTGAGCACTAACAGGAGTAAGTCTTGAGCACTACCAGGCAGATCAAACTCCTCCCCACCACCAGAGGTAAGATAACAGCCTATGAACTGGAGCCTCTAGAATACGTGCCTCGTATGCTAGAGGCCTGCATTCAATCTCCAACGTCAAATAAGGTCAACCGAGTTCCACTAAGAGTAACTCCTGGGTACTGAGCCAGGGATTTCCCTGAGCACTACTGGGAGTAGCTAGTAAACCAAAAACAAACAGCTTCCTAATAATTCCACCTCATAAATCATAATTTATTTATCACCATGTCCTCAGTTAGAAATCCTTTGGGTATTTGCAATTTCTGTTTTTATAAATATTACAAAGGAAAAAAATCCCTGGAGAATATGAGCGTGTCTCAGTAAATTCCCAGTGATAGGACAGTGTTGGAGGGCATATGCCTGTTGATTAAGTGTAAATTGACTCAGTCGAAAAAGTTTCACCTCAGCTAATCTCCTATGAACAGGATTGCACTAGTGGATAGATAATAGTTTAGTTTAGTTTAGTCCGTTCCCACCTAGAAGGTGAAAAGTTTGAACGTAGGGCATCGCTTTTTATCTCTTGGTCCCTGAAGAATCCTAGCACAACGCCCAATAAATATTTACAGGACGAAGAAATGAAGAATGAAAAGTTCGGCTCATGTTTCCCCCCCTGTTAATACCTCTAGAGTTATGTCAGAAGTAACGCTAAAGCCACACATTCGTGTGACACACAGACCGAATCTGGTAATTCATGGATATGTGTGTATGTGGTTGTGAATTCGCCAAGCAATTACACACAGTTTCCTCATTAATCTTGTTTTGAGGCTCAGGAAGAGGAAGAAGGGGTAGCTGGAGAATCAATCTCTCTCTCCTTTTGCAGTGGATCTTCCCCAGGGGCGGGAAAATGTGCTTCCTGGTGACAAGAGCGTGTGGCTGGAAATAGGAAGGGACGGGTGAATGCTGTTTTCTTCCCCCAAGCAGAGTGTGCAGTCCTGCCAGAGGAAGTGCTAGAAACATCCATTTCCTCCTGTCAGTTCTCATTGCATTACCTCATGCACGTAAAAACCGTTAGTGGCTACGAAGGCTGAAACTCTCCAATCTGACCATCAGACCCTTAATCATCTGGTCTCTGGTGTGAGTTCTGCTTCTCCCTGCTACCCCTGACAGCTCCAGACAAACCATCGTGGACCTTCGCAGGCTTATTTTGAGGACCATTCTATCCCATTCCATTCTATCCCATTCCATTGTGAAAACCGTTCTCATCTTCCTTAGTATTATGGCTTTGCTGCTGACTCTTAAAAAATAAAACAAAACAAAACAGTGGTACAAGATTTCTATTGCTTGTGAACGATGTAATTGAGATTGGCTGCTATAGTGATTTTTGGTTTGTACCCATATTTATAATGAGCGAATTAAAAATTGGTCACTCATACAGAGTCTAATCTAAAGATATAGGAAAGACCTTCAGTGCTTTCCAAAGAAACACGTAGTGATTGGAAATTGGACCCAGAGGTGTTGGAATTTTGCATCCCCAAATATCCACACCTCTGGAAGAGAAAAGTTAAATCTTAAAAGTGTTTCCTCTCTCTCTGACAGTTTTCCTACATGATGCCTATTTGGCTGATCAGCCTTGACTGGCCCAGTGCAGGGATAATGACGGTCTTATTATCCAATGACTTTGAACTTTAATTTTTATTAGCTTGCTTCACTCAAAGAGCACCTTGGTGCCACAGCCATCTTTAGGCAGCTTCCTCTTTGCAGGCTGATGGGATTTATGACCTTTCACGGGAAAAAGCATAAAGATGAGATGGTCCTCTTGAGAGGTTTGTCTCTTCACATTAGTGTTAATGCAGAAGCCGTATTTACCCCCAGGACCATAAGAATTAAATTCACAGCAGAGGACTAAAAGATGACTCTTTGTTCAGAGCCATTGCATCATCCTAAACTGACACTACAATCGATGGAAACATGTTATTGACCCTCTTGGGTTTTACTACAGAAAATCACAAAGTTCTGTTGTGAACCAAAGCAGCAACAGATTTTGTTGGTGGCCTTGAGTCAATCTGTTATATGTATTTGAAGGGATGTGTATATTAGCAAAGTTGGAGAGGAATTTTCAGGTGGTGCCAAGAAGCAAGCTCCTACAAATAAACAATCAATCAAATAAACAAATGCACAGACATAAGTATTTGCATAGATCTCACAAGTTTGCAAAATGCTTTCATAGAAATCATATGTTTAATCCATCAGCCCCAGGAAGGAGCAGGGATGGTCATTTTAGTTTCAAGATAAGGACATTTGAAATTCAGAGAAGTTGTGTGATTATGAAGTTGAAATTTTCATGAGTGGTTTTGTGTCTTTGCCTTCCAAAATTGCTGGTAACTATAGCTGATTCAGCTCCAGGTCCACCATGTCCACTGAAGTACTCTCAGCCTCTGGATAAAAAGTAAAGTAATATTCGTGAGATACTAAATTTATCTTTAATCCTTATGAATAGTTCAATCTCTTAAAAAGAAGGCATCAGGGACTTTGTCTGAATTACTTAAATAACCTACCTTTTATAGGATTGCTTATTTGTTCCTTCATTATCACTGTATCACTATCATCCTGTCGTTCATTGATTTGCTTGAGGGAGTATTAGTAATGTCTCCATTCATCCCAGCCCTGAGATTTTAGCAGCCTCTCCTTACTTGTCTTTCCCAATGATTGGAGGCTCTTTCAGGGCCAGGAGGATGAGACCTGTTATTGTTACTGTATTTGGCATATCGAATACACCACAGGGAAGTTGCCAGGCTCTTCCGTGCATCCCTTCAGTAATTCACTTAAAATTTCCTAAGTGTTTTGGGACTGGAGCGATAGCACAGCGGGTAGAGCATTTGTCTTGCATGTGGCTGACCTGGGTTCTATCCTCAGCATCTCATATGGTCCCCTGAGCACCGTCAGGAGTAATTCCTGAGTGCAGAGCCAGGAGTAACCCCTGTGCATCGCCAGGTGTGACCCCCCCCCAAAAAAAAAAGCAAAAAAAATTTTTTTCTAAGTGTTTTCTCTGTATCAGGCATTGTGTTATGCTAGATAACAAAACTGAGTATCACATAATCCCAGTTTTCAAGAACAATAATAATCTTATATAATATTTATATATTTTAGTTTATAATATGGCAGAATTTGCCCTGCTGAATATACATTATATCACTTATTCCTGATGGCCACTTACCATATTGTTTCTGTTATTCCTGTTTCTTCAGATAAGGTAATTGATGCTCACATGCAAGATAGGCAGGTAAGCAGAGACACCCATTTCCTGGTAGATGCACCCCAAGGCCCATACTTTTTTTTTTTTTTGCATTTTGGGTCATACCCAGCAATGCACAGGGGTTACTCCTGGATCATGTACTCAGGAATTACTCCTGGTGGTGCTTGGGGGACCATATGATGCTGGGAATCAACCCTGGTTGGCCAAGTGCAAGGCAAATGCCCTACCCACTGTGCTATCTCTCCAGCCCCCTTTTTTGCATATTTTAACTCTTCTTTCCTATGCTCTATTCCCTGGGGCCTTGGGGAGAGAGTTGGGAATAAACTGGTGAAGTTCAAACAACAAATGGCTTAACAAAAATACTATAGGAATGCAGAATAGGGAGGTTAGAGAGGACTTGAGTTTACAAAGAAAAAATTGCAGGGCGGGGATCTTACTCCAGACACTGCACTCAGGGATCACTCTACATGGGGCTCGGGATTCATATATGATGCTGCAGTTGAACATGGCTTGTCTTTGTGCAAGGCAAGCATGCACCTGCTGTATTATCTTTCTATCCCTGGAATTTGTATTTTAAAGTGACCATAGAGGGGCCAGAGAGATGACTTCAAGAGTCAATGCTTTGCAGGTGGGAGTCTTGGCTTTAATCCACGGTGCTCCATAGGCCACGCTTGGTAGGACACCTAGTCATCATGCTAGGATTTGCTCTCAAACCAAAGCAAACAAACACAAAAATCATAGAAAGCTTCTAGGAAAAGAAGGAAGAAAAGAGTGTCTCGGAAGAAAGGAAAAAAGCTAGAGATACCACTTCAATTGCTTGAATATTAACTATGACACCAGCATGGCCCCATCATACTTTTGTTTTAAGCTAGAAAGATATTCTCATACTTTTACAATTTCCAAGTAACAGACAACAGCATCTCCACTGGACTGGTTTTCTGAGTAACACAACGGTATCCTGAACAGGTGAATTTCAATGCATTGATTTTACAGTCTTCCGAGGCATGATTATTGGTACTCAAATATGCAAAGAGACTTTGTGTCCTAATCTAATTAATGCACAGAGAAGACAGTAGCACAGGTTGAAGAAGAAGAAGTAGATAATTACCCCAGAGCAGAAGAAAATGAGTGTTGTTAGCTCTCATATAGCTTTACCCTAAATCAAAAGCATCCTTTGAATGCAGGAGGAATTGTGTGGAGGGTTTGTCTATTTCTCTACAGGTTTGAAGATGTTGATTCGACATCTTAATTGAAGGTGTAGAATGACTGTCACTCATCAATATTGGTATCATTAAGAACCCAAGAAAATCCTAACAATGTCCTACGAGTATTCTTTTCTTGTTAAGGAGCAGCAGGAAAGTCCCATGACTTACGGGGGAAATAGAAATGCACTGAATGTCATTACCTGTAAAGACATTCAAGTATGGTAGAACTCAAATTTTTATTTTCAAACTAAACTTTTCTGAAACATTCCTAAGTTCTACATAGGGAACAAGTAGTAAAGCCGCTCTCTGCCATTTAGGATTCAGACCACTAAGTTTATTAGAAAACTTTTTAGAAAAGACCCTTGAATATTGAAAAAATAATTAAAGGAAAGGGCATTTTAGTAAAAGACAGACAGATTTCTTTTTCTCCCGTACTCTCCATTAAACACTTGCCAGATGATAGACAAAAGGGAAATAGAATTGTCATAAAGCATCAAGGACAGATGCATCTAGAAGAAGACACCAAGGAAAACCGTCCAGACCATTTTGTCATTCTAGAAAGAGAATGACAATTGGTCAATAACAAAAGAGAAGGAAACAGAGTGTGTATGTGTTGACAGAGCAGACCAAGAAGCAGGGACCCTTCTCCATCCCTGTTTTTACTGGAAGAGAGAAGATTCAGGAGTACAGTGCCTTTCTCTTAGAAGCTAACTCAAGAGTAGAAAGGAAATACTTAGCTACTCTACCTAAATAGAGTAGCCAACTAATCTCTCCCCTGGCTTTGCTGGAGAACGGAGGGTTATTTTCCAATCACTGATCCTCGGAGGACTGAGAGTCCTTAGAATTGGGCTGGAGGAAGGCAGTTTGGAATTCCTACATTGAAAATAGAGGACTTAAGTTAAAACCTGCACATTGATTCAAAAAACTCCCAGTCTCTCTCCTCTGTATAGCCCAAACATCCCTGCAAGAAAATTGAAGTTTTCTCTCTAAAAAAGCTAATTTGTTCAACCATCTCCAAAGAAACATTCAAGCTACTGTGAAAATCACCAAGTTTATTATAATACTCTGTATTCTGGGGACAAGCGGTCAGATTTTTAAAAGTCATTTCAGGATGTACTTTAGAACTTCTGGATGAGTTCATTAATATTAGAGCATTTCAATCATCTTTTCTTTGACACTGAAATTATTGGGCATTTGTGCAGAAGGAGCTCTTACTTATGAGTTCCCCAATCAAAGGCTCTTGAAAGATAATAGATATTTGCTACCTTAATAGGAATTTTCTTCTGTGGTTTCCTCTTTGCCTCTGATTTATCTGCTAAGTATTACCACAATAATTTTGTGTAAGAAGCCATTGCAAATCTCGTTGGCTCGAAAGAATAAGCCTTGATAAAGCTGAGAATATTGAGATATTGCTTAGAAAGTGGAGCTTTCATTCTTGAAATCCTGGAATCTGATCATTAAGTATAAAGCAAAATTTATAAATTATTTGAGTACCTACATCAAGCAGCATTTACCCCTCTTTTCCAACAGAACTGGCACATATTAGGGAAGCCATTGTCCAGTACTGTTTATCTAGCTGGAAGGACCTTCCTATGAGACAGCATGAAATCCCCACAGTGACAGAATCTAGGTAGACAGGCTGTCTTGTGCCCTGGCCCTTGCAAAGGCATAGCTGCTAAAATCAGTTTCTGAAAATGTTAGTGTTTTCCCTCTGCCGGTGCTGCAGAAGCTGGAATGCTAACAGAGTTAGCTCCTGGCACAGCTGCTGACCTCCTTTTCTGGCACGTGTGCCAGCAGTATGGGCAAAGAGCAAAGCATGAAGAAGAGGTGTGCATGCCTGCACCCAGTCCGTAATTGTGCACAAAATCTGCTACTCCAGAACTGGAGCAGGTTGTGAAAGAATGAGGCGACCTGCTAGCCAAGAAGAGCATCTGCATTTTCCTGCTGTGGATTAGTAAGCAAGCTGCCGCTGTGGCTTCCCTCATCTGCCATCTTGTGCTTCTTCGGGGCTGAATACATATTCGAGGCTGAAAATGTTTATACTTCGCTGGGCTTCCTGCATAATGACCTGAGTGTCCTACTCCGTCATATCCGGGGCATTGTTTTAAAGCTTTAGGGATAGCCCACCTTGTTGATTGGAAGAACTTGGTTGCTTCAACAGCAGTAGTTGGCCTAGATTTCTTTGAGATGCAAAAGATAGACTCTTCTACCAGAATTCTATAGAGGTATTGTTTTCATGTGATGACTCCGCTTTCATTCCTATGTTCCTGATTTCCCTTTGAATCCTGTCCCACTTCCCCACACACAAACCTGTACACATCCACACATGACCTTATTATTTGCCACTACATAGAAAGTTACTGAGGTCTGGGGAATTCAAATTTTATAGCAAACTCTGGGATGGAAGATATATTTGTGGGTGTGTTCCAAAAATCACATTAATACATAATGGTACTCATCATTATATTGAGCTGTATATTTTGCTTTACGGAATGCTTATAAATAGTTCCTCAGATTTTTTTCATTGATTTTCATGATTATTATCTCAGTCGTTGTGCACGCAGTATCTCATTGATTGGTCTACCATAAATCTCTTTGCTTATAGTCTAATTTCAAACACTGTATTCTCAAATGTTTATACTCATGAGCAAAACTGTAATGAACCCCTTTACCTTGTTTGCTGCAGAATTATTTCTATAGGTGTTATGCCCTAGAATGGAATTACTGGGGCTATGAAAACTTTATATCCTTTATTACTTCTAATTAGCATTTTTATGTTGCTTTCTAAAACAGCTCACATCAGATTTTGACACTAGGAATGTAAAAATATCAATATCAATATAAATTTTACAGTATTATGCTCTAATTTTAGGGTTATTTTTATTTTACTAATCTATTAGCAATAAAAGATGGTACAGTAAAGTATCTTAATTTTAAATTTGAATTTTAAATGATGAATTTTAAATTTCATGATTATTTGGAAGAATGAACATTTTGTCATGAACCTAATATTTACATTTTTCTGATATATACATATATTTTGTTTCTATATCTTAATATACTTTATATCAGTGGGTTTCTTTTAAAGTTTAATGAATTCTTTGATGTCAATCTTAACTCTTGGTGTATTATATTAGATATTTGTGAACATAATTTACTTTCTTGAAATGTTCTTTCCCCAAGTTTTGACAAGATTTTCTCTTCCTCATAATCACTCAGCTCTCTGTTCAAAAGTCAGCTTAGAGAGAGAATTCCTGGACAGCTACAGAAAGATAATATAGAAGAGTGAGTGTGAAGAACAAGATTTATAGGGGCACACTATTTGCATCTAGATTTTGTCTTTATCACTGCCTCTGTGTCTCTGTGTGAACATAAAACAGTGATAATAATACTATCTGCTTTGTAGGTCTATTGTGATGATTTATAGAATCAATAAAGCAAAATGCTTATGACAATGCCCGGCCAAAAACGATAACTATATAAGTTTATAATTATTATTATTTTAGGAGTACGAATATTAGCAAGAGACCTACTTTTGGGTGAAAGGAAGATATGAGGATGTGAACTTTGACTTTCCCAACTTTCCCCAGTCCTACCCCTACTGACTCTTGTCTTAGTTCTTATTTTAATGGATGTTGATCAAGGATCTCCTACAGCACTGGAGCACTGTTGTCCCATTGTTCATCGATTTGCTCGAGAGTAGAAGAAAGGATCTACTCTCACTGCTTTCGGTCTATTTCCATCTTTCCTCCCTCTTTCCTCCCCTTTTCCCTTTCTTCCTCTGACAAATATTTGTCACATGAATATTTCATGCCAAACCCTGCACTATATCTAAAGGCATAATAAAATGCATGATGAGACAAATATAGTAAAGCATGTTTCAGATCCACCGTCAGGCTGCAATGCACGTTTCCTTGAGACTGCTGCTTGCTGTGTATCCCTCGTGCACCAGAGTCAGATAGTCACTATGTCTTTTATAAGATCCCTCAAACAGAACCCAACTTTTGGACATGGAAGGGAGCACCTTCAGTGAATGAAAAGGGGGACAGAGAGACATTTTGGAACAGGTGGTGGTGGGAGCCTGCTGTCTTGCTTACACATCTGAATGTAAGAGGCAAAGCTATAGATGGGATTTGGGGCAGGACCTCTATGAATGTATCTTGGATATTCATTTTTCTAGCAAAATAACCATGTCTGGCTTCTGTGAATGGCTGACAGGAGGAGAGATGGGTGGCAGAGGGGAAGGACAGAGAGGATAATAGGATAACAGCCTACCTTGCCTACTTGGCAGAGAGTATTTTCCACACTTAGGGAATTTTCTGGTAGAGAGAAGGCATAGACCTGCTCTTAGTCCATCCCACTTTCCTTTGGCAAGCATAGAACAAGAACTTGGGCATTTTCAAAGCAGACCTAAACATCTGCAATGAGTGAGATTTTGTGTCCAAAGAATGGGATCGTTTTAATGCAAACTAAAACACTTTTCAAAACAACTTTATAGTATTGATCTTTTATTTCAAAAATAGATCAGCTTAAGTGGGCAGAGGGCGTCATTGCATTTTGATGGTTCGTGTGTTGAGGTTTATACACAGCAAAAGGTGTGTGATGCTGTACCCCTGACATGCTATAGTACTGTGAGCTCATAATCAGTACATTTAATTTTTTTTTAAAGCAGTTGGTGTATGTTCATTTACTCTATGGTTGATTCAGTGTTCTCTGAGAAAGCTTCTCTACAACAATGAGTTTATAGTTTTTCACCCACAGCAGAATGCAGTTTGGATTTTAGGGATGTTATTCCCATGGGGCTGGATCAATAGCACAGTGGTAGGGCTTTCAACTTACATGTGGCTGACCCGGGTTCGATTCCTCCGCCCCTCTCGGAGAGCCCAGCAAGCTACCAAGAGTATCCCGCCCGCATGGCCGAGCCTGGCAAGCTACCTGTGGAATATTCGATATGCCAAAAACAGTAACAACACGTCTCACAATGGGAAACGTTACTGGTGCCTGCTCGAGCAAGTCGATGAGCAATGGGATGACAGTGATGATGATAGTGATGACAAATTATTCCCACTTTCTGAAAGTTAGACTTGTATAATTATTAAGGGAACAAGCTGAGTATGGCTGGCCCCATAGGAAAAGCAAATGCTGTGTTGTTACTGTCACACATGAGTGCAGCATGTCTGTGTAGCAGTAGTATCCCAGATATTAATCTCACGCAGTTGTTCTTGTAAGTAATTTCATAGACATTTCTCAGTTGTACGTTATTGCCTTCTCTTCCCCTTTGATATCTTTTGGGAATACCTTAAATATGGTACTGGTCACATAGTTATATTATGCAAAGTTTAATTAGCAGAAAATGGAATTTAACACACATCTCACATTAATTTTTATAGGCTGCTTGCAGATTAAATATTGAAAATTTCTAGGTTATTTCAAGCTGCAAGGCTATTTTTCTCAATGTTATTTTATTCTTTCACAGGAGAGATTTAGTCCTTGGGGTTATTTTTTTCTCTCACAGAGTCATTTGCTCAGAGGAGAATTTCTGAGCATCTGTCTGGGCAAGGCTGTGTCTTGGAATAGAGAAATGAGCAATATAGGTGAGGGCTTTGCTCTTATGAAACTTACGGTGCCATCTGCCTGGGATGGGGCTCAGTGAGTAGAACACTTTGATCCCTGGTTTTGTTTCTTTGCACCTGGGGAAAAAAATTTGAGGTTACTCTAGGGATAGAAAGAGAGTACAGGGTTTAAGATGCTTGCCTTGCAAACAGCTGACCTGGATCCAACCCCGGCACATTGTGTAGTCCCTAGAGCCCCATTAGGAGTGATCCTTGAGTGCAAAACCAGGGCAAGCCCTGAACATTCAGGTATGGCCAGTCCTTTCCCTTACCCCCACCCCAAGAAAAAAAAATGCCTATATTAATGTAATCCAACAAAAATTCCTATGATGGTGACATGTTGTCATGTGACCAGATAGATTTATCATCATTGTATCATCATTGTCATCCCATTGTTTATCTATTTGCTCGAGCGGGCACCAGTAATGTCTCCATTGTGAGACTTGTTGTTACTGTTTTTGGCATATTGAATATGCCACAGGTAGCTTGCCAGGCTCTGCCATGTGGGTGGGATACTCTTGGTAGCTTGCTGGGCTCTCCGTGAGGGACGGAGGAATTGAACCTGGGTGGGTCGAATGCAAGGCAAACACCCTACTCGCTGTGCGATCCCACCAGCCCAACCAGATAGGTTACATTAAGTAATGGTTCACAGACCAATATACTAGCCACAGAGGAACACTTAAAATAGAGATGATGTAACCTGAGGAGTTGAGATTTCAGAAGTATTTCATTTTCTCTGTTTACATTTAACGGCCACCCAAGGCTAGCGACTGTCATCTTGTGCAGAATAGTTTGGGCAGGAGAGAGTGATGACAAAGAGATGAACACACAACCAGTGGGGATTGGAAACGCAGCAAGGCCAGAGGGCAAAGGCTCAGGGGAAGTGGTGCGGGAGATTGGCTTTGGCTGGGGACCGTGAGCTACCTTTCGGTTGAGACTCAGGGAATGGGAGAGAAGAACCAGGATTGTGAGATGGGAACAAGTCTAGGTTATACACCCAACTTTACATTTAGTTTTTGGGTGAACAACTAGGTCTGCCCTTATCTTATTTCAGTCTATTGTTAATTGAATTTGTTCAGAAATTTGAGAATTTCAGGAACTCTCCCTGTCCACGTGCCCATCTCCCAGTTTGAAACTCTCTGTGGGAAGCTTTTAATTATACACATGAAGCCTCCTGTGTAATCTTAGGAAGTCTGGGTATCACTGTTGGTGATAACTCAGAAAGGGCCAACAGTTCAGTCAGTGCTCAGGCTCAGGAAAATGGTACTGTTTAAGCCCTCTGGTGCTGGGGGCTTCAAAGTTCACCTCATAGGGCTTGAGGGGCCATGTGATAATGGGGCTCAAAGTCACGTTCTTTTTTTTTTAATTACCGTGAGATAGACCCTTACAAAGCTGTTTTGTTCATGATAAGGTTTCAGTCACACAGTATTCCAACACCCATCCCTCCACCAGTGTACATTTTCAGCACCAGTGTCCCCAGCTTCCCTCCCCTTACCCCAACCCCTCCCCTCACACACACACTACTCACACTCAACTGGGCATTGTGGTTTGCAATACAGACACTGAAAGGTTGTCGTGTATATCCCTTTACATACTTTCAACACTCAGTTCTTTTCCAGCATGATCATTTCCCACTATTATTGTCATGCTGATCTCTTCTCTATCTTACCTGCCCTCCTCCCCACACACACTTGTGGTAAATTTCAACCTTTGTCAATATCAGGTTCTTGTGGCCCTGACCTTGAGCTTCTCAAGTGTCCCAGCTTCCACAATCAATCCCATGGCCCAGATCAGTTTAAACAATTAGCACTTTAAAATAAGTATTCATCTCTCCTAACAGCTGCATAATATTCTATTGTGTAGATGTACCAAAGTTTCTTTAACCAGTCACCTGTTTTAGGGCATTCGGGTTGTTTCCATATTTTGGCTATTGTGAACAGTGCTGCAATGAATATATACCCGGGATATTGGTGGTGGGGAATGCGCACTGATGGAGGGATGGGTGTTTTATCATTGTGAGATTTTAACCCAAACATGAAAGCTTGTAACTATCTCACGGTGATTCAACAAAATTTTTAAAAAAGTATTCATGATACTTAGAACATACTCTTTATCTTTTAAAAGGTTGCTGAACATTGGTGGTGGGAATAAGCACTGGTGGAGGGATGGGTACTAAAACATTGTTGGATTGAAATGTAATCCCAAAAGTTTGTAAATCTGTAACTGTACCTCATGGTGATTCATTCAAATAAAATAAAATAACATAAAATAAAATGTTTCTGATATCAGAACACTAAAATCTTTGCTGAAGAACTCTTAGACATCAATTCTTTATTTCTTTTTGATTTGTGGTGCTTGAGAAATGATGATTAATGTTTTCACTGTTTGTTTTGGTCCACAATGCAGAGGAAGGAAGACTTTCTTCTATAAATTCCAATCAGCACCTATCACTCCCAAGATCTCGTTTTGTAAATGCAAGAGTTTAACATTTACACTGATACAAGTCCCGTGTTTAGAAAGGCTAACATAAATCTGCAGGATAGGCGAGGACTGGAGTTTGTAGTGAAGGTTTCTCAGTGCTCTGCTTTCAAAGCAGAGCCCTCGATTGACCGTTCTTCCTTCTGTTCACTAAGTATCTCCGGGTCACAGGAAGAATGTTTACAAACTCAAATTGTGGTCCTGTTTTCAGATCCAAAGAATGACACCAACAGGCATCTTTGAGCATCTCTTCTAATTGATTCATAAGTATTGAAATTCAGAACTATCCTGTGATAAAGGAATTAGGATTCCCAATTCCTGACGGGAGCCTGTGGGTCAGTTTTCCTGTATGGTCTCTGCAGTTTGATGACCTCGATCTCTACTCAGGTTTAAGTTCTATCACAGCTGACCAGCTGTACGTCCAGATCCAGCTTACCTCTCCGTGCCTCTGTTCACCCCTTTAAATGAAGGAACAAAACCTGTAGTGACCAACGTAAGGCTGCTTGATATTGAACAGTGTGTGAATCACCTAAGTGGTTGACCAGTAATAGATATTACTTTTATCTCTGAAAAAGTTATGGATTGCACTACAGTATAATAATAGCTTAACCATTTCTTCTTTCTGAACTAAATTAAATCCAATTTAAGCCTTCATTCACTGCCAGCCAGAATTGCCATGAATACTCAACATTAGGCAATTATATGGATTTCCAAGTCTCCCTCTGTATCTAAAATTGCCTCAGGATTTAAAAGTTGTAAGGATAACCTTATCTTCAGTCCATCAGAGTCACCTGAATTCCCTCAATTATGGCTACTGTGTTGAGTACTCCTTTATCGCCCCTCCATTACCCTACCATCATCGAACCTTCTCATAGGACCCAAGTCTTCCATGTAACCTCAGGATCCACTCACACTCCCCTGTCCATCCCACTGTATCCCATCCAACCAAAGTCCCAGTTTCTCTGATCATGGAATCCCTAGACTCTATTTCTCAGCACTCTCCCCTACACAGTGAACTCCTTGGTCTTTTTCAGAAATTCAAAAGGGCAATTCTTCAAAGCCTGGGTGAAAGTTTTGTTTAGAGTATAATCTAGTTGTTCTCTTCTAAACCAGCAATGGCTCTTTTTGAATATGAAACACCTAAAAGATGAAATGCTTTCCAGACCACTCAATCCAGAATTAAAAAAAAATACTGGTTGTTCTTATCAAAAGATAAATAACAATGCAGACAAGGCTTAATTGACAGAGTATATCCCTTGTATGTGTGAAGTCCTGGGTACAATTCCGGTATTTTATGCTCTAAATTCCCCACCCCCCAACCTTGCCCAGCCCCTCTAGGAGTCTACCTAGACCCCTGAGCACTGATGGTAGTAATTTCTCCAACAATTACCTTTTTGTAGTGTCACTGTATGATGAAGGTATGGAACATTAAATACATGTTTAAGGTAATTTCAATATTAACTTATGAATGTACTAATATAGCCATCAGTTTTTATTTTTAAACTGAATTTTAAAATTGTACTGAGTTATTAACTTGCCCCAAATATCTTGGTAAATATTTAAATTATTAGCCCTCTTTGTTGCAGCAAATCCCTGGGAGATGCAAACTTTTCATTAGTGCCTCTAGAGCTGGGATTGCTGAATCATGGAACACAGAGCAACGGGGTGTAAGTGAGAAAAAAAACCCCTCGCTTCATTATGCAATTCATATATTAATGAAATTGCGACTTTTCTCATTTAAGGTGAATATTTAGGATAATACCATTTTTCTTGTTTTTCACTCTCAATACTTATTATTATTTATGAATAGGAATTGCGATTGGTCCCCTCTAACATATGTGACTATTTGGTGCTTTTTTTTTTTGCCTGGTTGAGACTTCTGAGAGGCATGCATTTAGTTGTATTTCCACACTAAATGCAATTACCATTGAACTCAGGTATCTAGGAAAAATTATTTTCTCAGAATCAAGGCAATTGTATCTCAATCTAAAATTCAGTTTGGGGGAAGGGCAGGGGAGTAGTTCAGCAAGTTAAGCATCATGTACACCTAGTGTTGCCTGGAGTGATCCCTGAGCAGAGACCTAGCAGTGAGCCCTGAGCACAATCGGTTATAGCCCAAAATAAATGCAATGAAATTAAAAGAATAATAAAAATTAGGAACTGGACACCTCTGAAATAAAGCTGGCTTTAGAAATATTTTACAAAATGGGATCTGGATTATAAGTCTGGTGAATGATGGAAGAGTGCCTATGAGTAGAAATTCACAGTACTTCCGTTCAGAATATTTTATGGAGAAATTTTTGACCCTTCATCTTCGATGTCTTCCTCCCTATCATTTCATACATTTATTGATCATCCTGTGCAAGGTGTATAGGTGGAGAGTGGTGTGGAGAATAGATCAATTTTGAGTCCTAACTTCTGTTGTCCACCTCCAGGTGATCAGAAACACTATTCAGACTAGCTGACATTATGATTTAATAGTCATAATAGCCGTGCTCACGGGAGTGTGCACTCACGGGAATGTTGGCTCACCAGAGTGTGCACTCATAGGAGTGTGCACTCACAGGAGTGTGCACTCACCGGAGTGTGCACTCACGGGAATGTTGGCTCACCGGAGTGCGCACTCACAGGAGTGTGCACTCACAGGAGTGTGCACTCACAGGAGTGTGCACTCACAGGAGTGTGCTCTCACGGGAATGTTGGCTCACTGGAGTGTGCATTCATGGGAGTGTTTGCTCACGGGAGTGTTCGCTCATGGGAGTGTTTGCTCACGGGAGTGTGCACTTACCAGAGTGTGCACTCATCGGAATGTGCACTCACGGGAGTGTTAGCTCACTGGAGTGTGCACTCATGGGAGTGTTCGCTCATGGGAGTGCGCACTCACCGGAGTGTGCACTCACGGGAGTGCACACTCATGGGAGTGTGCACGAGTGTGCACTCACCAGAGTGTGCACTCACGGGACTGTACACTCATGGGAGTGTGCGCTCACGGGAGTGCGCACTCACGGGAGTGCGCACTCACGGGAGTATTTGCTCACTCGAGTGTTTGCTCACGGGACTGTGCACTCACAGGAGTGTGCAGTCAAGGGTGTGTTTGCTCATGGGAGTGTGCACTCACTGCCGAGCTCCTGCCCGGCTCCTGCTCCAATGAGCAGCGCCCTGCTGACCCCCAGCCTCTCTCCCACTCTCTTTCCTTTGACCTTCTGCTAAGAGGCTCAGGACTCAGCCCTACCCGATAACCACTTCTGAGGCCCGTCTGGGTCTCCCGCACAGAGGGGTGACCTGAGAGACCCTTTTTCTGAGGGTCCCACTGAGGGTCCCACTGAGGGCTGAGCAGTGACCACACACTGGGCCTGGGAAACAGCTCATGAGAGATCACTTGCCTTGCCTGTGTGGGGCCCCCTGGGTTCAATTCCTGGTCTTTTCCATCCAGAAAGAGACTTAAAAGCAAGCTCTCAGAAGAGAGTGTTGCAGAGAGTCTCTTGCCTGCACACCTGGCTGTCTTCCCTGGGGCCCCTCGGAGGGGATGGGCTCCAGCTTCCCTCCCCACCCCGAGCAGAGCTCCCGGCAGCCGAAGACCATCCATCGGAACCTAGCTACAGCCATGCTCGAGGCCCCTCTCCACATGTTCGGACAGGCCTCATGCATGAAGGTACCGGCAGAGGAACCCAGGTGTGTGCAACTCCATCAACGACCAATATCCAGAGACTTAAAAGCAAGCTCCCAGAGGATATCTTTAGCCTACTTCTCCCTCTGGGAGAAGCTGGCAATCTTCTGGGAATTGCCTGCCCACATGGGACAGCCTTGCAAGCTTCCCATGGTGTATTCATATGCTAAATTCAGTAACAAGCTGGATCCCATTCCCCTGACCCCGAAAGAGCCTCCAGTGCGACATTGTTGGGAGGGCCGAGTCGAGATAGACTTCTAAGATCTCAGGGAAAGGACAAAATGGGATGTTACTGAGCCCGCCTGAAAAATCGGTGATTAACGGGATTTCGTGAATCGTGAATCGTGAATAGCTGTGCTATCCTTAATGTGCCATTTGGATAAAGAAAGACACATTTAATTGACAATGGACTTATGCATTAGATAGGAGCCTTCAGTAGATAAATAAGAAAAGTTGAAAAAGAGCACTTTTGGGCAGAGAAGATACATGAAAAAGGATTTCAGGTCATCAAAGTGTATATTATGTTTGAAGAATGGAAAATTGTGCATTGTGGCAAACTGCAAGAGTGGGAAACAATGACTGTAAAGGGAATCTAAGACTACATGTGAATTTTGGTTATGTCTGGTTAACCAATTTAAAATTTATTTTGTAGCTAATAAGGTTGTAGGAAATGTTCAAAAACCACAGCGTATTAGTCATAAAAATACAGTAATGTCAATAGCAAATAATCATGTACTGTTGATTTCATCTAGCGTGGGCAATGGTACCAAAGATAAGATGACAGTGTAGCCAGAATGGAAATAGAAAGAAAATATTATAACTATGGTAGACAGTGTAATGTTCATACTGGATATGGACAGAAGAAAGTAACAGAAGATGACAGGTGAACAACTATATATGAATGTATGTTGTCAATTGATAGATATCCCTCCTGGAAGTTCTGAGACACATGCACTCTCTTGTTATTGTCCATGAAATTGGGCTACATAGAAAACTCTAATTGTCCTTTCTATTTGCAAGGCTTTTATTCCAAATTTCCTCTCTGATAGTTAATTGCCCTTCACTTTCTCAGGTAGCAAAGGCTAGGAAATTGAGCATGGGCCCAGTAGAGAGCACAATATTGGAACATTTCAATTTACAATAGAGAAGTTGTTTGTGCCTTGTTCTCCAAAGGAATGGAGGCAGTTGAATTTTCATGTGCTTGGGTGAAAGTACTTGATTTAACCCAAAAGGCTTTAAAATAACTTTAGAGTTATAACTTGTAAAATCTGAATGTTATAATTATTTATGAAATTAATCTTACTTGACACACTAGTTTTTTGAGCTTCCTCTTCTGACCATTTATTTTTAATATTTCTGAATCTCTTCTGCTATTCATATAGTAACATTCACTTCTGAAGCCAGTCATTTTATAAATACCAAATCAATTACAAAATCACATTGAATAATATTTTTTATTCCACATAGCTTTTAAGAAGATAATGTGCCTTTTTAACTGCACAAAAGTTGGTGATCTAATTGAGGAACTGACTTAACAACTTTTAACTTGATGTGGACCAGAGCTATTGTTTTTCACCTGTTTCTGCCAAACCTGTAAGAAGCCTTGGAAAGAATGTGTTCTCCAAAGGGACATGTTCAAAACCTGGTATATTCTGGAATCTAGTGGCATACAGTTAGAGAAACTTATGAAATTCCTTACACTTTTCTGCCTTCTCTTATTGTTCATCTTCCTCTGCCTGAGAAATATCCAATTTAATCACAAGTGAGCGCAAACAATAACTTAGGAACATTTATAGAATTTCTTTGGTCACGGGATGAGGAGCTAGACGAGGTGGAGAGGAAGCAGAGCTAGGTGCTAAAATAATTTGCAATCAGGCAATTCACTACTATGTTTATGAATCTGGAGGGCATCATGCTGAGTGAAGTTAGAAAGAGAGGGACAGAAAGAGATTGATCTCTCTCAAATGAACAATATAAAGAAACAGTAGGCAAATGGACAACAGCTCAAAGGCAAATGAAATTGAGAATTAGTGGTCTTCAGAGGGGAGCTTACCATGGCTGAGGAAAAGAGGCAGGGAGAAAGGATGGGGAGAAACACTAGGATAGTGGGAGAAGGAATCGGACATTCTGAGTGGCAGCTTTGATGCTGGATTTCACTGTGCTTAAAATAAAATAGAAAAAGAGGGAAAGATCTAATGGAAGTATATGAGTAATACAGACTTAAGGATCTGTAGAATTCCTGCAACCACATTATGTTCATGATGGGACTTACCAGAATTTCAATCTCTAAGACCCAGTTTCTTCACCTGTGCATTTGGCTTAGTATGCAGAAATTATTGTTATCATTGTGAAAATCACAATAAAAACTGCACATCAAATACTTAGATAGGGGCTGGAGTGATAGCACAGCAGGTAGGGTGTTTGCCTTGCATGCGGCCGACCCAGGTTCAATTCCCAGCATCCCATATGGTGCCCTGAGCACCGCCAAAAGTGACTCCTGAGTGCATGAGCCAGGAGTAACCTCTGTGGATCACCAGGTGTGACCCCCCCAAAAAAACCCCAAAAACAAATACTTAGATAAATGTTTCTAACACCATAAGAATCCTCTAACTGTGTACTCTAATCTCATCTATGCATATTTATTTATATTTGAGGGAATAGAAAAATTCTTCTACCACAACTATTTTTTGGTGATGACTTTGTGGCTCTGTTGTTGCACATGTGATTCTCAGTGAGAACTTCAAATTGAAGCAAGAGCTGTTTTCTAGTTTTGCAGTTCGCTCATAACTGCATGGTTAGAACCATTTCAGTCTTATGTCTTGTGCCACCACAAAATTAGTCTCCACTACCCCCAAAGGTGATATTAGGCATCAGGGCTTATTACATAGCTCATTCAGAAGTAAATATAAATCAGGTGAATAAATACATGAGAATGACTTCTCAATATTAACGGTCACACCAAATACTTCACTGTAAGTCACTGTCAACCCGTTGCTCATCGATTTGTTTGAACGGGCACCAGTAACGTCTCTCATTGAGAGACTTATTGTTACTGTTTTTAGTGGTTGGGCATTCACCTTTCACGTGGCCGACCCGAGTTCAATTCCTCCGCCCCTCTCAGAGAGCCCGGCAAGCTACCAAGAGTATCAAGCCCGTGCGACAGAGCCTGGCAAGCTACCTATGCATATTGGATATGCCACCAAATACTTCAGGAAGCTTATTTTATAAGATTTTTATATTTTATAAAATGTTGTACACATATGAATACATGTGACAAAATATTATTGAATGTTTTCTTTTCACCTTTGAAAGAACATTTCGCTATTAAAATTTCAATAAGAAATATAATGGGTTGTTCTTCAACCAATCATTGCACTCTTTGAAAATAATTGTAATTTATACAGAAAAATATAAATATATACTTAATTAACTTAATTCTACAATTTCTTTAAAAGTTTGTGCAAGCGAACATTGAATAGAATTTTTTTCTGCTGTCTTGTCCTGGAAAAAAAAAAGGAATTTGAAAGAGATCTCTAGTTTCTGTAGCCCTGGGAGGAGTGAAAAACCTCCATCCGGAAAGGGAGCCCGTTTCTGTCCATGCTGGCTTCCTGATATTCCAAACTTTAGAACTGTGAGCAATAAATTCCTTCAATTTATAAGTATACTCTTCTTGGTATTTTGTAAAAGTCTCCCAAAAGGATTCAGTCAACATACTGGATTATTTTTATTTTACACTGTACACATTTTAACTCATAATAGTTAAATAGGATAATCTCACAGGAGAAATTTGGGTGACTGTCCTTGACCATCGTTTCATAATGCTATATCTTTCATAATTATATTTCATATTTAGAAAATACACTGCTTATTTCTGTGCATGTTTACCCATGGATGCATGCAGAACAAACACTCATGCAGCCTTTACTCTTATTATCTCAAATTTAGCACTTCTGGAAGTAGAAAAAATTAAAAAAAAAAACACCTCTGAGATAACTCTTTGCAAAGTCAACAGATTTGTTCACTTCAGCCTTTGAGTTAATGTTTATTTAACAAATGTTTACAAAACCTCTAATTTTTGAGAGGCATCAGCTAGGCACTAGCAATTTTGAGCTAAAGCAGATAAGAAAAACTGATTACTTCTCTGCTCTGTGATGAGTAACATCGCAAAGATCTACCGTGTTCATTGGAAGGAGGATGACGGGATGAAGGGCCAGGGCTACTTCTCCAGTAAAATCACTGGAGCACTGGAGCACTGTCCTCCTGTTGTTCATCTATTTGCTCGAGTGGCGCCAATAACATTTCTATTGTGAGACTTGTTACTGTTTTTGGCATATAGAATACACCAAGGGGAGCTTGCCAGGCTCTGCTGTGTGGGCGGGATACTCTCGGTAGCTTGCTGAGCTCTCCGAGAGGGATGGAGGAGTTGAACTCGGTAGGCTGAGTGCAAGGCAAACACCCTACCCACTGTGCTAACTCAAGCTAGGGTCCAAGTCTCATCCAATGGAGTATAGTTTTGACAAGGACCCTGACTCCAAATCACAAGCAGTTTATATAGGGCTCAGTTAAGAAGCGGTTTATATAGTGATCTATTGCCCTATTACAACGATGGTCAGCAATCAGACAGCAGGTACCAGTAACAATTTGGGTTTTTTTCCAAGAAGGGTGCGGTGACCCCTCATGGCTGGCCAGATCCAATTGCCCAGTTTCTTATCTAGGTGACTTACTCAGCTGAGAGTTTACCAGAAACTGTAGGTCCTGCTTTGGGGAAGTAGAAATGGAGGCCTAGTTGAGACATCATGTTAGTTGCAGCTTGTAATGGCATCAGTTTTGCCCTCACAGTATTGGGGTAGGGTGAAATAAAAAGGAACTTTTTTATTTTGGCGTCACACTCGGTGTTGCACAGGGGTCACTCCTGGCTCCACACTCAGGAATCACCCAAGGCGGTGCTCAGGGGACCATATGGGATGCTGGGAATCGAACACGGGTCAACCGCGTGTAAGGCAAACACCCTACCTGCTGTGCTATCGCTCCGTTTTGACACATCGTGTTCCTAGAAAATTTCACTGTCATTAAATTGAGAATATGCAGCCAGCTTAGGTGCTTTAATGAATTACCTGACCTCAAGGATCTATCTTTCTTACATAAACTCTTTTTTTTTTTTCTTTTTGGATCACACCCGGCGATGCACAGGGGTTAGTCCTGGCTCGGCACTCAGGAACCACCCCTGGTGGTGCTCAGGGGACCATACGGGATGCTGGGAATCCAACCCGGGTTGGCCTTGTGCAAAGCAGATGCCCTACCCGCTGTACTATCGCTCCAGCCCCTCTTACATAAACTCTTAATCCTCTTTGGCCTCCATGGAAAATGGGTGTTCTACTCTACCAGCTTTTTTGGCTCTAGATAGCTCTTAAGAATAATTCTGAAAAAAGAATCAGTTTCACAATCCTTTTTGACTTTCAGTTCTCGGTTTATCTCCCACTGGAAAAAGCATACTAGTTCCTAACAAGTATGTATCTGCATCCCTGGAATGTGTATTTACTTAGGCTGTTTTCTCTGCAGCTGGTGATTCCTTTAGCTTAATACTATTCTCTGAAGATATAATTGATATGTAAATTTGTAGCTTTGTAGGTTAGAAGAAAGATGGGCAAATGCTAATCCCCCACCCCCATCTCCCAATCTAAAACTTTAGTGTGGTGTGCAAACCACAGTGTGCAGAAAAGCTTCTTTGCTTCCCTAACTTCCCCCCATATACCTAATATTTTTTCCTTTCTACGAGAGTATCTCGCCCACATGGCAGAGCCTGGCAAGCTCCCTGTGGCGTATTCGATATGCCAAAAGCAGTAACAACAAGTCTTACAGGGGGATGTTACTGGTGTCCGCTTGAGCATTCGGTGAGCTCTGGGATGATAGTGACATCAGTGACATCTATTCATTTGTCTTTCCTCCTTTTTTCTTTCTGTTAGTGATAGAGCACACACGCTATATTTTATACTGTGTGCATAAAAGTAGTTGTTGGTTGATGTGGCTTTTCTATTTCACTGAAGTGGTAATACCTAGAAAAATGCTTTGCATTTAATAGCCTTTGGATCCCTTAGAGAAAGGAAAGGACCCTTAGATACTGAAGAGACGTTTTCTCAGAAGAATCTTGTGACTTGCCCTGACTGCTCTTTTATTAGAATCGGGACATTTGTCCTTACTTAAACTCACAACCTGTAACGGTCGTGAACAAGATCAAAGCAAAGGTCGGCTGAATAAGAGTGCACAGAGAGTCGAGTCAGTGAACTAGCATTCCTTCATTTAATCATTTGTTTATTCCTGTGGCATGAGTTAATCAACATGATCTCTAGGTCTTGATGCTCTTTCGGTGACTTTATCAAACTCCAACTGCAAACAGAACGTTCAGGTTCAAATTTCTCTTCCCTAGCAGGATGTCCATGAGAATCGTGGAAACTTTTATTACCTCCAACTCTTCATTCTTTAAACTGGGGGTTGAAAATGATGAACTGAAATGGGGCTCAGCAGTCTAGCAATTGCCTCACATGTATTGGCTTCTGGGTTTGACGGTTGGCACCACCACAGACAAATGAAAAGAAAATGACAGCTTCATTCATTGTAGTAATTTATAACTCTAGATGACATGTGTCTGTGTTCAGTTCCTTGCTCTTTTATTTCTGACTTTGGGCAAATTACTTGAACACTAAACTTTGGCTTTCTCATCTTTAAAGTAGAAAAAAAGAGCATAATTGCATCAATCCACTAAGTAATAGGAGAATTAAATGATATAAGGCATAGAAACCGCTTAGTATAATCTTGGGCATATATTAAACATGTAACAAATAGCAGTAGCAATTACTATAGATGTAATTATAGAAATGGCATTATGAATATCCTACGGAGAATGACACAGTCAATAAGATTTTGTGAAATAAAATGATAAGATTTCTTCCCTCTGGTATTTATAAAATAATTAGACTCATATCCTTTGTATTCATTTATCTTGCTAGAAATGCCAGTTCTAACCATGCCTCTGTAAGGAAAAAGGAAATATTGTAAGTCACGGTGCCTAAAATAAAACAAAATGATTTTTTTTTTAAAAGCACATACACATTTCAAGGCAGCAGCTCCTTACAGCTTTGCAAAATTTTCTTTGCTAAATGGAACTTAGCTCAAGGCTTCAAAAAGGAATTCCAGAACCCAATATCACCATCAGTCTTTGCTTCCTGGATCGAGGAGGAGGAAGCTATGTCATCAGCCACAGGAAGCAGGGTGGGGCACTGCCTTCCCAGTATTTTCTGTTTTTCCCTTTGCCTATTATCTCACAGGAAAGGTGATTCTTTCCTTCTCTCTTTAGCTAAGGCTTAGCTTGTTAAAGGGTGCTCCCAGGACACTTGCCAGAATCACCTAGGGTGCTTATTAAAATGTGATCTCAGGCTGAATCCCAGACTCAGAGAAAAAGAGTCTAGAGGACTTATACACAGACATCCTTGTTTCCCTAAACAGAAGAGACGCATAGGTGATGGGAGTCCAAGCTGCTTCTACTTCCGGAAGCTCCTGGCATATTGATATTGAAGAAATGTCTCAACAGGGAGACCAAGTCTGTGACTTTTTTTTTTTTTTTTAAATAATTTTATTGAATCACCATGTGGAGGGTTACATAGTTCTCAGGGTTATGTCGGTTATACAATTCTCAAACACCCTTCCCTTCACCAGTGCCCATCTCCCATCACCAACCCCCCCAGTATACCTGCCACCCCCTCCCACCTCCCCAGTCCCCACCCTTGTACATGATAAGTTCCACTTCGTTTATGCCTTATCTCGATTACATTCCATGTTTCAACACACAACTCACTACCGTTGTTGGGGTTTCCCCCAAAAAAGGAAAGCAGTCCTATTGCCAAGGAGGCATTTGATAGTTCTCCACTGCTAAGAATATAGAGATATTAAGTCCCGCTGTTTGTTACATAACTTTTCTTTTTCCCCCTTGCCCCGCGCCACCGAGTTCACGCCTGTTTGGTAATCGCCACGCTGCCTGACAAGGGGAAAAAAAACCGAAAAGGATGGTTATTTCCCGTCATCAGCAGGCG
This sequence comes from Sorex araneus, assembly GCF_027595985.1. Lineage (NCBI taxonomy): Eukaryota > Metazoa > Chordata > Mammalia > Eulipotyphla > Soricidae > Sorex > Sorex araneus. Next base: position 17,093,189 of record NC_073307.1, on the reverse strand, counting down.
TGGGGCTCTGGCTTAGTTGATAGACTAGTAGAGTTTCTGCAAGCAGTTTCTGGAACCGAAGGGCTTGCGCTGGTATCGGCTCCGGCTCGAGATTCCACCAGCGTCCCACTGTTCCATGTACATAATTTTTCCCCTTATATCCCATTCCCACGCCACCAGGTCTGTTTGCTTAATGGACATCACACTATGTTTGACACCACGCCGCGTTTCTTCCCGAGAAAGAAGGATATTTCTTCTCAGCCGGCGTGGGGATATAGCTTAGTTCAGTCTAGAGAGATGGCTACCACTTTGATTGCCTTCAATATTTCAGCAACAGACTTACTATTCTTGTTAGGATCTCCCACAAAAGTCCGACCCATTAAAAAGGGACATATTACATATTGCTGATGATAAGATGACATTAGGTCGCGCGGCCGCGACAGCGGCCGCGCAGTTTTGGGTTTCTGTATAGAGTCCAGGGAAAGTACAACCAGAAATAACATCACTACAAACTTTTACCCTTTTATGGTGCTCATAAGATGGAGAAGCCTAGAGAGAGGCTCGGCGTCTCCATTTTGCGCTCAGGAAAACCGCGGATCCTGCGCTGTGCTCAGGGGGGAGGTGTGGAGAGAGAGAGAGGTTAAAAGAATTGGGGGATGCCCGGCTCCCACTGTTTCAGCGCACCGTGGGGTCTCTGGTCCCATGCCGGAATTAGTTCAGTGGGCTGTTTGGAGTCCAAGAGCGCTTCCTTGGGCTCTTCCATCATGCTCGCTCCGCAGCAGGGTCCAAAGGGCCAAGTCTGTGACTTTTAATATGTTTACATTTATCAAACTCATGATTTCAGCACACCTTTCACCCAGAACTACAGTGTACATAATCTTACTAGTGATAGGGCAAAAAAATAGAATAAAATAACATTTGAGGCTCTCTAAGTGTGCGGTAAATGATCTCCACATTCCTGCATGGTCCCTCATTGCCCCATGTGCCAAGTCGTCCCAGGGTTTGAATCAGCCTGCCACGTGCTGATCTGCAGGCCCACATGTGGCACTTGCTGAGTGGTTTTCCACCCTCAGCACCCAGAAGAAACTGAGGTTCAGACCTTCCAAAAATTATATAAATATCTGCACCTATTTATTTATTTTTTTTTTTGCTTTTTTGGGTCACACCTGGCGATGAACAGGGTTTACTCCTGGCTCTGCACTCAGGAATTACTCATGGCGGTGCTCAGGGGACCATTTGGGATGGTGGGAATCGAACCCGGGTTGGCCACGTGCAAGGCAAATGCCCTACCCCTGCGCTATTGCTCCAGCCCCTATACCTATATTTTATATTTGTAGTAAGCACACACACACACACACAGAAGATCACATGATTTTCTGGTTTAAATGATTTTTTGAAATTGTATGTCAGTTTCCTCTTTTTCCAAGCTAGAACCCCAAGCTAAGGACACAGTGAATGCTTTCTGAATTGGAGTTGACACTTCTCCAGGTGTTTAATATGCCCTGTCTCAGTTGGGCTGATTATAAATGGAACAGTCTCCTTGAATGTTTCTCACAGTTTATGTTGCAAGTTTTCTTCATTACCAACACTTTAGAATGTTTACTGCAAAATCATTTCCACTCGACACCTGTCAGATAGTGGCAAGAGGTGGTAAGACCAGGAAACTTTTTTGTGGAGCCAGATTGTCCTACACAGAAATCTTTAACTTTATTTTTACAAGAGTCCTATTTGTCACAAATTAAGAGCATAGACAGACCCCCTCCCCCCAAAAAAGACATTTGCAATTCTTATACTACATTCTCTTCACTTTTTATTAAATTCAGTTATTGTGAATTATATATCAATAAGATATGTTCACTTTCTACCCACAACACAGACTTTTTAATCTCTGGATTTTTCTTTTTTTGCTTTTTGGGTCACACCCGGCGATGCAGTGATGCACAGGGATCACTCCTGGCTCATGCACTCAGGAATCACCCCTGACAGTGCTCAGGGGACCATATGAGATGCTGGGATTCGAACCTGGGTCGGCCGCGTGCAAGGCAAACGCCCTACCTGCTGTGCTATTGCTCCAGCTCTCTCTGGATTTTTGAAGAGTAATCCCAATTGAAGTGTTACTGGGGAGATTTAATGATGATTGGAGACATTTTTGGTGTCACAGGTGTCACCACCTGGTTTGAAGTCAGAGATGAGCTAAATGCCCTCTTTTTGCACAGGACAGTCCCTATGATAAAGCACTGGTCAAATCCAAATGCCAGTAAAGTCAAAGTTGAGAGCTCCTGCTCTAGATCCATAGATTTTCAGGAGTTCTTATTTTATAGCCCCCAAATCTATGGCTAGACCTCAAGTCAGTACTACATTTTGCGTGTGTGTACTTTGCATGAAGGAAAAGACCTGTGATTTCCATGAGATTCTTAAATCACAAGACTTTCAAAGGCTTTCCCAACTGCTTCATTTTCGCCATCCATACCCTTGACCATCAATAAAAATTTATTCAGCATTGTTCTATAAATCTGTCCAGATGAGTAGAGGAATTATCTGTCCGTTGACACTTGAGGCACTCCAGATCTAATTATTAACAACATGTTTTTTCAGACACAAATGTGTCTGGTTCTGGTTTGGTTGATAAGTTATAGGTTTACTACTCAAATATATTATGTCAGCTTCAAGTCTTTCTATAATTTCAGATTCTTTACTGCTGAAGTAGGTATAAAATGTATATCACTTAAAAACTGATTAAAAAGTATAAATTCATGAAGCTCCTTAATTGCTCGCTACCATCTCAAGTTATAAAATAGTTTTGGGAAATTGGAAGAAACAGTACATGATAAGTGCCACAATTACGTTAAATATTTTGCTTAGGGTTTTTATACACTAAAAACAGGTAGCATCTAGAAATCTCATTACATATACAAAAGACTTGCCAAATTAGGGTGTGTCCATATCACAATTTGGATCCTATAAAGCTAAAAAAATGAAATATTGAAAATACACATTAAGCTTGGTATTTAGTAAAGCAAATGTACATTCTGCTCTTTCTATGAGGCTGGCATTATTATTGGCATTATTATTGGTGTGTGTGTGTGTGTGTGTGTGTGTGGTTACCTAGAAATTGAGAATACCCCCCAAAATAATTTTATACAATTAAGTAGTTTGGATAAATTTTCTTAAAGTTTTCTGCAGTTAAGAAGTCTATTCAGTTGGAAAAGATTACTCTGGACAAGAACCGAGTGTTGAAAGGATGCATAGTGCCTGCAATAAAGACAGGGGAGGGTGCACGTGTCAAGAGGGAAACGGGGACATTGGTGGTAGGAAAATTACACTGGTGAAGGGGTGGGTGTTGGGACGTTGTATGACTGGAACCCAATCATGAGCAACTTTATAACTGTGTATCTCAGGGTGATTCGATAAAATGTTGTGTGTGTGTGTGTGTGTGTGTGTGTGTGTGTGGCGGGGGAGAAGGGGGAGAATTCTATTTCTTTATTCACACACTCATTCATTTCTCCAAAGTGACTGAGCATACTTGTTACAAGACCCCTAGGTACAGAGGTGATTAATAATTACCCTTTGGGGACTCGAACATCTCAGGTCCAAGTAGGAAAAAAAATATTTATATCTAAGATTTAAAAGGATTTCGCCAGGGAATAGAAAGGTGATTCAGTATGAAAAGGGAAATGTACTTATTTAACATTTTCTTATAACCCAGAGATGATTCCTACAGGAAAGTATACTTCCTGTGGGAGGTCAGAGAAACTCTACTAGATTATTAAACTCTTTGAGACAGAAATCACTTCTTTTTACATCTTTGGCATATGAGAGGTGGGGGATGCTGACTAAGCACAGATTGTACTACTTTATCTGGGTTTGAACCCCAACATTGAAACTTATAATTTTGGGCAAGATTATTGACTTCCTTAAGTAGTTTCCTCATCCATCGATTATGGATTTAAAATTTATGTTTGATTATTATTTGAAAGAGCTAGTCAATCGAGTTGAATAAAATGATGTATTTAAAGCCTCTGGCACTTGTAAGGAGTCATTAAAAATTCAGGTGTTGGATGTGAGCACCATCGCTCAATGAGTCTCAGGTTGGTTTTAGAGTTTGTTGTGTTTGGATTCAAATCCAAGTTCTTGACATGTTACAAGTGTGTGATACTAGGACTTCATCAGTCAGACCCAGCTTTCTTATTAAAAGAAATAATAATACTAAAAAATATTCATTCTTCTTATTTTTGGGAGGTTTGGGTTACAATAGCACGTGACAGGGACAAATGGAGATGTTACTGGCACCTGCTTGAGCAACTTGAAGGTCAACGGGAAGATAAGTGATACAACTGATTTTGGGGGGTGAGTGGGGGTACATCAAGCTGTGGCCAGTGCAGGTCAAGCACCTTACCTGTTATACTACCTCTCTTGTCCTGAAAGGAAATCTTGTCATGAATATTAAAGACAATGGTGTATGTAGAATGATTGGGTCTTAGCAATCATTTCTGTAAAGATATTTTTTAATTCCTTTATTCTTAAATGCACATTGTCCCTTGGTCAAACCTTATGTAGAGCCTCTCATTACTCATTCAGTTTTTTATTCACTAAAATTATCTATTATGTGCTGGAGCAATATTACAATGGGTAGGATTCTTGTATTGCACACAACCCACCCAGGATTTGATCCCCAGCACCCCTAGTGACCCTCTCATCCCTGCCAGGAGTGATTCCTGAGCTCAAAGCCCTTAGTACCATCCGTGTATCCTCCAAAAACACCCAACAGATTATAGTGAGTCCAGATCCTAAGACTAAATTCCACAGATAATAGGACCAATATTTAATCTGATCTATCTTACTGTCGTCTATCTGCTGTGACCACTTCTGCTCTCTATCACCCATATGTGATGCTGCTTTGTCTCTACCTCTTTCTAAGTTACAGGTTCTTGCCTATATGATGAATGCTTGTCAGCATACTCTCTGCAACAGGAACATCTGAGAAAAACCTGAAAAGGGTGAGCTACTGGGGAATGATAACCCCTCAGTAGCTGGTAGAGAGTGTATGGCCAAAGATGAGCATACATGTTGCTAACTTGTATATTCAGTCATCCTCATCTCAATGGGGGCATGTTAGGATCTGTCTCTCAATATGACACCTCCAAGATACCATCAGTAATTGCCGGGAGACCTATTTTCTTTCCTTTTCTTCAGGTCCTTTGAGCAATTTCTTTCCATCTGTTCTCCAATTGATTGTGTAGTTGAATTTTGTGTAGTAGCCCAGGTGTAATTCAGCTTGGTGGTCTTTTTTTCTTTTCAGTACTGTGGGGACTCCCTTACTCCATAAAATTTATATCTTTATAAAAGCCAGTTGTGTGTATAATTAAAGGGAAATATTTTTAGACTCTAGTAGGGAACTGTATTTCTATATTTTTTGCTCTCACATTGATTCCCCACCATCCCTTTCAGATCCAAAATGACATCCAAAATATATTTGGGAAATAAGAAACAAATTCCTGCTCAGAAACCAAGTGCTGGCCTCTTCCCTGCTTTGGAGGCTGGCCACTGTGCTCAGAATGAGGATATGTAGGTAAGACTGTGGTGCTTTCAAGTTTCTGCACCTGCTGTTCTTGAATCTAAGCCACACCTGCTGAGTCTTCATCAGAAATGGCACTTGCTAAAAGAGGAGAGTTAGAAGCAAATCTTTATGCCCATATTTTAAATGTTCTCTCTGGCCTGGCGAATGTGTTTGAATGACATTGAGAGTTGGTGGGCAATGTTGAAAATACATCATCACCCCATTGCCTTCCAGAGCTGCAAACATGGAACATGTATGACTCCAGAGGTTACCACATGGAAGGAGATCAAATGGCACTTGATTATACTGGCCTCCACAAAATGCAAGGGACTTATTAATATGTAACTAAACAGTCATTACATATTTATGCCCTATAGAATGCATAATTAGCGCTACATTCACTGTATAATTTATCTATCATTGGTAGGCACGGTTAAGACTGTTCAGATAACCATGTACTATAATTATGTAGTAATTGCTATTCTTTGAGTAAAAGTAGTAACCGATAAAGTGAAAAGTGGCAAGTAATTGCTTTATAATTATTTTGGGAAAGGAATTGTTCCAAGCCAAACAACTGGAGATAAACAGATGAATCGTTCATTTGAAAGGCAGTGCTAGTCTATGAGAAACCCTGCAGTTATAAGACAAATTTCATGATGATTTACTTAGTGATTTGTTTGTTTTACTTTAAGCAATCTGGGCAGTAAAATGATTCCCACAGTACAGTTCCTTTTATTATTCTAATGGTGGTTACTGCTAGTGGTTGATATAAAATATGGATGCATGGTTCATTCAGAAATAAGAAAAACCTCAACCCCCCCCTGCATATCGCTATCCCCATCTCCCATCTCATTTCACTGCTTCCCTGATGACAAGTTGTTGTTAACCACAATACATCAGTGAACTTAACAGTCCGAGGAGCATTACATTTGATATTTTTAATAAGTGCTAGAATAATTCCTTGTATTCCCAAACTTCTTTTTATGATATGTTCATCCAAGAAAGGGTTTAAAAGATTTCTCTGGGCAATATTATGATTTTTAAATAGCTATTTATTTGGGGGTGGGGAACAGACAATTTAGTTAAGCGAAGTCTTCTGTACCACCTTTTGTTCTACAAATGTACAATTTAGTTAGTTTAATATTTATTCACTACCTCTAATTAGTTCAGTAGGGAGCCTTTTTTTTGTTCTCAAGTTAGCTTAAAAAAAGAAGTTGTAAACCAATTAAGTCCATGTCAACTGAACATTTATTTTCTCACCTATTTCTTGTTCCCATCTGAAATTTAAGTAACTTAATTGCATGTATCTTAAGGAACAAAACCAATAAGTATCAGTACTCTATTAGTTGCTTGAGGTTACTCTAGGTTACTCTAGGTTGTTTTCCTGAAATATCCTTGTGGAGACGATGAAAAAGACAATAGATATGAATAATAATTACACTGAAGATGGTGTTTCTGAGGAGATATGTGAATGCTTTTGTTGTCACTAAGTCAAAAACCAGTGGACAGTCCAGTAAAGAACTTGAGTCTAAAACAAGTGAAGGTATATTAAGCAAATTATTTGTTTTGAATTTATGTTTTACTCTGCTAATTGCAGATTATTGTAATCTTTCCACAAATTCCAAGATGAAATACTTCTCAGGTTCACTGGTACAATAAAAACATTATCAAGAAATGTATGAATCCATGGCTTTGTAAATCACAGTCTTTATAAATAATAGAAATGTATGAATCTTATTCTACCTTTGTTGCACACTTAGCTGTTGACCGAAATATTATTACTAAAAGATGCTCAAAGAAACTGATAATAAAGTTTACTCTGGGAAGAAAATCAAGGGATTAGATTTTGAGCAGGCATAGGTCGTATTATTTAATGTATTTGTTTTTCCATATTTGGATTATATGCATATGTGCACATATTTGTATGTGCTATAGGTGGGGCTGTGCCTGGGGAGGTCCAGAGACTTGCAGAGTCTGCAGGAAATGGGTGTCCTGCTCCACCAGGCAGCCCTCCAGCTCCACAGAAAATATACTTGGTTGGCACAGCCCGCGGAGTTCTCTCTGCCCCTTTGAGACTTAGGCTTGATGTTGGAATTACTTCCACTAGGTCAGCTCCAAATAGGTGCTTTTCCCTTATTTCTTTGTCACAGAAATGTTCTTGGGAGTAGACAAACAATGACATCAAGGAATGTATTTATCATAGGATGATACACATCCGAGAGAGAGAGAGAGAGAGAGAGAGAGAGAGAGAGAAAGAGAGAGAGAGAGAGAGAGAGCAAAGTCCTTCAGAGAGATGAGAGCCATAAAACACAGAAAGAGAATAGATCCCCACAGAGAAAGGCACGGACCTCTTCACTTCATTTTGGAATGCGATGATACAGGGCCTTTTCCAAATTGCCTCAACTCTCCAAAATAAATGACAGTTCTCAAGTTTCATCAAAGAACAAGACTTTGAACTCTGGTGGACGGATGCCTTATTCTCTTTGTCTTATCAGAGAAAGTTTAAATGATTTCTGCATTAAGGCCCAAGAGATGGTAAAGCAGGTAGGGCATTTGCCTTGCACACAGCAAATCTGATTTTGATTCCTGGCCTCTGATAATGGTCCCAGAGACTGCCAGGAGTTATCCCTGAGCATGGAACTGGGAGTAAGCCCTGAGTACTGCTGGGTGTGACCCCCAAACTGCCCAAAATATTTATGCAGAAGGCGTAGTCCTTTTCTTGAGCTTGCAAGGTGGGACCAGGATGGCTCCTTTTCAGATTTTTATCTTGTCTATTTACATGTATCTTGGTTTTATAATTTCCTGAAATTTGGTACCCAGGGGTCCCTTGCTTGGTCCTCAGTAAAGATTAGTTAGTATTATTGTAGCTAGTCATCTGAAATTCTGCAGTGAAAGAAACTCTAGTACACTTGTAATTCTAAGTACCCTGTCCAAATTTAGCTGCTTAAAATCACTGATGCTCTTGGGGCTGGAGAGATAGCACAGCAGGTAAGGTGTTTGCCTTGCATGAGGCTGACCCGGGTTCGATTCCCAGCATCTCCTATGGTTCCCTGAGCACCGCCAGGAATAATTCCTGAGTGCAGAGCCAGGAGTGACCCCTGTGCAACGATGGAGAGAGATGGAAAGATATCAAATGTCCAACTCTCCAGATATGAAGAGGAGTCATTCTCTGCAGTATAAGCAGTGACCAGCAATCCCACATTTGTCCCAGCTCGCTAAAAAGTGGCCATCAGATGTGAGGTTTAAAGTTGCAAAGAAGTGAAACTTTACTGAGCCTAAAGATAGGAAGGAGTCCCATATGGGAGGGGCATCAGAGAGCACCATAGAATGGTGCCTTCTAGGATCTCCTAGTCACAGCTCTAATAGCACTATTTTGTTCCCCTACTAAATCTCTCAATGAGAGACATTACTGGTGCCCGCTCGAACAAATCGAACTCTGTGATTAATAATTATGTTTCTTAGTGGCCAGACTGAATTAGGATAATCCCACATCTTTAGATAGACTTTTGAGAGAACTTTCTAACATTTCACTAGCCTGCAATGTGCCCTGAGCGTATTTTATATCAGCTTAACTCTTTAAAAACTGCAGGTTCTGCTAGTGACTTAAAGACCTTGGAGGTTGTTGACTCTGACTTGACCTGCAAAGAAATGTAAACAGTATCACCGATGGTCTGATGAATAGTTTACAGTGTGCTCTAGAGGTACATATGGTAGTAGAGTGATGGTGTTTTAAGTTGATTTAAAATAGTGTCTCCTGATAAATGACAAGGGAAACTGAGGGACCCTATTTACAGACCACTTGTATTTTGATTTGTTATTTTTTTTTCTCTTGGTCAGTCACATCTTGTAATGCTCAGGAGTTACTCCTGGCTCACTGCTCAGGGGGTCATTCCTGGCAGTGCTCCTGAGACCATGTAACTGGTTATCAAACCTGGTGTTCTTTCACACAGAGTGTGTGCTCCAACGCTTTGAGCCATCTTTATGCCCAAACCACTGTTTTTTTATGCAAGATGTTCGTTAACCAAATCTGTCCCTGACATCCTTTACTATCACATTTATGATCAATGGAACATTTGATTTTGAAACATTTCCAATGACGTTTCTAAGATGGTGGTTGGAATGGAAAAGCAGGAGACTTGGAGTCTTATCCTGGACTCGGGCTCAGAACAGCCATGACTAAGTCTGGAGTGGGAAATCTCTGAAACTTCAAGATGCTTCTTGACCTGTTGCTTCTTCTGAGTTAACACCCGGAAGGGGAATTTCAGCTGTAACTTCAGGGATCTGCACTGTGTTTCCTAAAGCCATCCACGTTGCTAAACTAGGGACTGAGCAGCTCCATAAGCCCCCAGAGGCCACATGGGCACTGATGACAAAGGCAGTGTGACAGTGACTCAGCAGAAGTCTCTCACCTCATCAAATGGATGTTGCCCATCACCTGGCAGCTTGCAGGAGATGTGGTTTCTCAGCAAATATACAGAGGATATTTGATGAGGTGAGAGGATCCTTGGGGTTCTGACTTTATAAAAAACATGGCAGAGAAAAATCCCTTTGGCAGTGACTCCTGCACTCGTGATCTTTACATCACTGACAGTTTTTCTACGCTCCTGTATGTTCTCACATACATTTCAGCTTGACCACCAAGTTCATCTGCATGACCTTGTCCTTTGGTTAGAGCTGATTGAAATCAGAATATCCCACTAGTTGCAACTATCCCCCCTGAATTTAGAATTGACATTTAGTTTTCTAGTTCGAGGTGGTCTCTTAACTCAGAGAAGTCAAATTTGTATTTGGGAAAAGGGAGCACGTAGGGTTTTACCAAATGGTCTGTTGGCCAAGAGAAAAGCATTCAGCAGGGATACAGAGAACAATGGCCTATGGAGTCCTTTCTTGGCCCTCATTCTCGTTCTTTGCTATGGATTCTGTCCAAGAACTTTCTATCTTCAAATATCTCAAAGTCTAAAACCTTTCTTGTTTTTGTTTTCTAATGATGAACCAACACTACGAGACCAGAGATCCAGCTTCTTAGAGGAGCCGCTGCTCTGCTTTTCCATTTTAGAGGTAACTTAGAATTAAAATAACCTTGTATGTTTGTTCCCAAGTCGGCAAAAACCTCAGTGCTTCTGCTATAATTCCCCATGGAACAATCTATCATTTTAATACATCTTGTAATCCTTTACTGTTCCCAAATGAAAATCTCCTGACATTTCTAAAATCTGCAGAATGGGAACAATAATGTACCCTCTCTTACACCAGCCTCCCTGCTCAGGAAGTTGTAAAAAGATTAAGTAAAGGGATTATTATTACTATGTATTTTATCCTGCATTCATTGCAAGCAATGATAGTAACGAGGCATGCTCCTCTGTAGAGCTGGGCTATGAACAACTACTACAGTGGAATAAAAACTGTTTCCAGTAGGTAGAATTTCAGCCCCTGTAACCTTGGTCTCAGGTATTATACTCATAAAGATACTATGTGACATGGAAAAGAGAATTTGCAGGTGACATTGAAATTATTAATTAGTTGATTTAAATAGAAAAATTAATTGGATAAGCCCTTAAAAGTAGAGGGGAAAGGCAGAGAAGGAGAATGAAAGAGGCAAAACTGGAGACAAACTCAGTGTAATATTGCTGATTTGGGGATGTAGAAGGGCATAGAAGAGCAGGTTTCTAGGGTTAGAGAGTAGAGATTGATTGACAGTAAGGGAATGAGGATTTGTGACCCATCATTACAAAGAGCTGAATTCTTCCACCCATGGAATGGTCTTGGGAGCAGATTTTCTCCCTAAATTTTCAGATAAAAGCGCAGAAAACTCTACACTTTGACTTTGATCTGGTGGGATACAAAGTAATAGAGTTAACGAATAATAGAGTTAACTAATTTGCAGAGTCATGATTTAAACCAGTTTTGTCTTCAAGAGGCTCAAATCCAAACCAATCGCCAAATGAAATGCTGAACATTGATTGGCCAGCTGGAACTGAAAGCATCCCCATCACCCTAGCCCAGTATATAACCTAGAGTCCTGCCAGGTATATAACCTATGTTCATTCTCTGCTTTTTTTCTGAGAGGAAGAAAGAACCAGACAGCATGTTCTGCCCCTGCAGGAAGTGGCTTCGCTGCCCTGAGAGGCTCCATTCACCCTCAGTCAGTCCAGGGTGATAGCTCATCTAGGGCTCAGCTCCCACCCTGCATGGTAACCCGAGTGTCGTGTTATAGTCAAGGCTCCGATGCATGAAATGGGGTTTTGCACTGAAGCTTGAGAGACATGGTGAATCACTTTTGCTTTGACTATTTTCCCCCTACTGTTTGTTTTTAGAGATGAAATAAGGGCAGGTATGAAAAAGGTTTCCCAGGTCTTCTGTATGATAGGGCAGTCAGCAGTGCAGGCTGGAATACAAATAAAGGAAAGATAGGACAGTTCTCTAAATCCCAGCCTATAGTTGACACTGTGTCAGGTTTTCTTATTATTATTAGCTTGGCTTTTATTACATGATTGTTTCAGGGGCATGGAAGAAAGCTCTCTGCCTCCAAAATGTCTAGAGTCACAATTAAACATCTTTCTCTACCTTTGGTGGGAGATTCATGTTTTGTGAAATGTTTTCTTGCTGCTGTCATCTGTCCCCTAAGACCTCTGAAATGAACATCGTTATAAGAAAATTGCAAGTAGCTTAAAAGATGTTCAGCGCTTTCACTCAATCTAAATATAATATCCCTGACAAAGGCATTAATCATCCATCTATTAAGAAAGCAGACGTTAGGTGTAAAATGAATACTCCTGGTTGGGGGGGGGCTAGTATGACATGAAATGCTATTAAATGATGTACAGAAAAACATACCGCATTCATAGTTCTGTGCTTGTAATATAAATGAGTTCTAAACACATGCAGCCGGTTGTGTGTTATTTTCTAATGATGTTAAAGTTAGTAGAAAGAAGAGTAGTGTCAGCAGAAAGGGGTATATTAAGTAGAGCATCATATCAGGGATACAAAATGGGGTTATTATATGAAGGCACTTATAGGGGATTGATTCCTTGGAACTCATTTCATCAGATTAGTTCCAAAGAGGACACTGGGACAACAGCAGAGAGAAAAAGACAATGTTCTGAGGAATACAATGAGCATGGAATAGAATTCAAGGTCACTAGAAATCAGGGCACAGAGCAGATGATCTTGGCAGAGAGAGAAGTAGGAATTCCTTTATGCAAGTGAGATGCCTTCTAAATATTTCCTAGTTTTGCCCCGACTGAAGGGTGAATGAATATTTTTCAAGTAGGTCTAGGACAGTGCCTCTGACTGCCATAATTGCTTTTGTGAGTCGGTTATATATCAAGAGATTCATCTATTTTTTTTGTCATGGCAGACTTTATGTTAGTTTGCTCTGAAAAAGCAAGTCTTTAGAGAATTTTGGTGCCAGTGGGAACCTGCCAATCCTCATCATTCCAGACAGACAACCTAGAACAAGGAGAAATTAAATGGTGTTTGGAGGTCTTAAAGATAGCTAATGTCAGTGATCAGACAACCTTTTCAAAATAACTTACCCCAAGACTGACTTCATTGGAGACCAAAATGTTGAGCACCAGGTTCTGCATTATATTTACTAGGAAGAAGACAAAGTTCAGCCCTTGTTTTTCCTTTCTATCAATTATATGTTTTTTTCTTTTATGCTCTTCCCTTTCATGCCCGATAGTGATAACCTTAGTTTTAACTACTTTTGTAACATAAAGCATATTTATTTTAAAAAAATTATTGTATTGAATCACTGTGAGATAGTTACAAGCTTTTGTGTTTGGGTTACATTCTCACAATGATCAAACACCCATCCCTCCACCAGTGCACATTCCCCACACCGATATCCCCGCTATACACCCCCTTTCCCACCCTCCCTCCGCCTCCATGGCAGACAATATTCCCCATATTCTCTCTCTACTTTTGGGCATTATGGCTTGCAACACAGACACTGAGAATGTTTGTTCTATTACCTACTTTCAGCATGCATCTCCCATCCCAACTGATTTCTCCAGCCATCGTTTTCTTAGTGATCCCTTCTCTATTTGATCTGCCTTCTCCCCTCTGCTCATGAAGCAGGCTTCCAGCTATGGGGCAATCCTCCTGGCCCTTGTATCTACTGTCCTTGGGTGTCAGCCTCCTGTGATGTTATTCTATACTCCACAAATGAGTGCAGTCCTTCTATGTCTGTCCCTCTCTTTCTGACTCATTTCACTTAGCATGCTACTCTCCATGTCTATCCATTTATAAGCAAATTATATGACTTCATCTCTCCTAACAGCTGCATAGTATTCCATTGTGTAAATGTACCAAAGTGAGAAAGGTATTCTCATTCCTATTTTATGAGGCTCTCATAAAATTTATTTATTGAATATATTCATTTATTGAATCACCTTGTGGAAAGTTACAAAACTTTCAGTCTTATATCTCAGTTATACAATGCTTGAATACCCATCCCTTCACCAGTGCACATATTCCACCACCAAAATCCCCAATATACCTCTCACCCCCCACCTCCCCCCTCCGCCCCGCCTGTGCAGCTGATAAATTTCACTTCACTTTCTCTTTACCTTGATTAAATTCCATATTTCAACACAAAACTGACTATTGTTGTTGGAGCTTCCCCCGCAAAAATCAGCCCTGCTGAAAAGGAAGCATTTGATAATTAGTTTTCCATTGCTGAGAATGAAGATATATGAATTCGCGCGGCCGCAATAGCGGCCACAAGGTTTGGGATTTCTGTATTTTAGTATTTTAGTAACTAAGTCCAGGGAGATTTATGTTAGAAATTGCATCTTTTCCCTTCCTGGGGCAGCATGGGACTATGGCTTAGTTCACACTCTAGAGACATTTCTGCAAGCAGCTGCTAGTACCAAAAGTAGTCTGGCTGGTCGATCAGCAGCAGAGCGGCTACACAAACGTGCGGCCACTTGGGTCGCATCTCGGAGGAGAGCGCTAAACATTTTAAATCATTGAAAATGTCTCTTGAGAAAATGTGGTTGTAGTGGGCAGCTACTCCTCCTGCAATCCCTTAATTATTACTCTGGATCTCCCCTAGTAATTCTATTTTTTACAAAGGTTTCAAATGTTTGGTAGAAGTTTTTAATATCCCAGCAGTCAGGGAAACTGAATGGGGGTGACTAAAAGTCCTGGTAGAAATAATGCTATTTGTATTCCTTAAAATCTAGCAATTTTACTCCTAGGAATACACCTCAAGGGTCCAAAAATACAATGCAGAAAAGAAATTTGAATTCTTATGTTTCTTGCAACACCATCCATAATAAATAAAATCCACCAACCTTAGTGTCCCCAAATGTTTATGTATATACACACAATGTATATATACATATATGTATGTATATATACGTAATTATTTCAGGCAGAAATGTTTAGTGAGTTCGGCTAGAATTAAAAATGTACTCTTTAGGTTCCAGGGATTGATATTCACAGAAAAATCTAAAAAAGTTAACATTGTGGTGGAAAAAAAAATTAACCTTGAGACTCTCTTTTAATTCAAATCTAAAATACTTGAGAAGTACTTGATCAAAACCATTTTTTCCCTTTTCTCCTGTCATGACATTTATGGGACAGCTGTGAGGCAAGAGCCAGAGCTAATGTTAGGGAGTAATTGACACTCTGGGAGTTGGAACAATAGCATAGCAGGTAGAACCTTTGCCTTGCATGTGGCCAACCCTGGTTCTACATCCCATATGGTCCCTGAGCACTGCCAGGAGTAATTCCTGAGTGCATGAGCCAGGAGTAACCCCTGTGCATAGTCAGGTGTGACCCAAAATGAAAATTAAAAAAATTAACACCAAGGCCTCTGCTTTCTCTCTCTCAATAACTGTCAGTGAGTTCTCCCTCACCTCATGCTCTGTTTAGTAGCATTCTTATCACTTTTTTCACCCCATTAGTGAAAGAGACAGGAATAAAGGCATGTCTATCTCACTTACCGCTTAAGATTAGGCCAGAATATTACGTATTTGTACTCTAATAGGAATGGTAAGGACAGTGTCCCTTCACCCTTCATTCCTATCTAGAAAATAATATCTTAGGGTTATATTGGTAAAGTTTCTATGAATATTCTAAATAGGAAAATTTGAGAAATTTATTAAATTTCTTTGTGTTGTCATTATTTTTTGTATGTCAGCAATAAATAGTAGTAGCAATAAATAGTAGTACCCACCTTAAAGACTTTTTTTTTCTTTTTGGGTCACACCCGGTGATGCAAAGGGGTTACTCTTGGCTTATCCACTCAGGAATTACCCCTGGTGGTGCTTGGGAGATCATAGGGGATGCTGGGAATTGAACCTGGGTTGGCCACATGCAAGGCAAACGCCCTACCTGCTGTGCTATCACTCCAGCCCCCCCCCCCCACCTTAAGGAATTTATCTGCATATTCAACTGGAAAATTTTCACTAGGCTTACTACAGAGTAAGCCTCCAATAAAAGCTATTCACTCACCCAGTCATTCATTAGTTCACTTGAAAATCAGTTTCTAGTTACTTTTTGTGTCATGTGATCTAACACTCTATCTAGGAGATATAGAAAATAAACAGAACCCAGTGATTTTTGTTTAAAAAAGGATTTTCTAGTCTGCACAGTAGGGGTTTAAAATTCCATATGTGCCCCCGCGTCCCGTGCCCGCCCGCGGCAGCGGGACAGCTCGGAGCACCCCCTCCCCGCCGGGCAGGTCCCAGTCATTCGCCCACCGCGCCTGATCCCGCCCTCCCGTGTCCGACAGGTATATTGGCTCTTCCCCTTGGAGACCCTGTGCCACCTGGAAAAGCGCCCCCCGCGTCCCGTGCCCGCCCGCGGCAGCGGGACAGCTCGGAGCACCCCCTCCCCGCCGGGCAGGTCCCAGTCATTCGCCCACCGCGCCTGATCCCGCCCTCCCGTGTCCGAACAGGTTAGGGGCGTGTCCTGTCATTGGGGGGCGTGGCCTTAAAAGTGGGCGTGGCCTGTTTCCGGAGCGGCGCCCGCTAACGCGGCCGCAGATATTTTTCCTACCATTCTACACATTGTCCTTTGGCTACAATTGATTGAACCCATTTCTCCGAAGAACTCCCTCATTATCTTAGTTACTATATGTTGATACTCAACTAACCTAGCCTATCCTAACTTCACAAAAACTGTTAATGAACACATCAACTTGCACAGAAAAGTACTTTGTCAAAAGAGCATAACCAAAAATTTTTAGTCGAGGTTCCTCCCAAGTTAACGAGAGCTCCAGATAGTAAAGCCCATAACAACATGAAGAAACTGAGAAAATCCCCACCACTAGGAGAGAGCCAAGAAAATATCTCACTAACCTCAGCAGCGACCTCCCAGAAATACACCCTCCTCTCAGATAGAGAATTCAGAGAGGAAATTGTGAGGATGATTCATGAACTCAACACAACTATGGAACGAACATCCAATAAATTAAGGGAGGATATGGATGCCGCGTTGGAACGCTCCACCAAGATAATCCAGGAAGAAATGAGAGCAGAAATTTCAAAGCTACGAACAGAAGTCACACAACTAAAAGAATCAGTAGATGAAATGAAAAACTCCGTAGGAGCCCTCAATAGTAGAATGACTACAGCCGAAGACAGAATCAGTGAGCTTGAAGATGAGCTGCACAAAGCATATAGACAACAGCAAATAATGGCAAAAGACCTCAAAATGGCTCTAGAGCGAGTTAGAGTCCTAGGGGACGACCTCAGGAGAAACAACATAAGAATCATGGGAGTGCCGGAACCACACGGAACCAATCCCAATGAAAAAAACACCATTAAAGACATCATTGCTAAAAAATTCCCAGAGCTAGAGAATGTGGACATCCAGATACAAGGAGTCCGAAGGGTGCCAGCTAAAAGGGACCCAAATAGAAAATCCCCAAGGCATATCATAGTCACAATGATGGATGCCGTGGATAGAGACACAATACTGCAAGCAGCAAGATCAAAGAAGGAGATCATATACAAAGGTGCACCCCTTAGATTCACAGCAGACCTATCAGAAGAAACCCTCCAAGCCCGAAGACAATGGTGGGATATAGTGAAAAAACTTCATGAAATGAATGCCTCACCAAGAATACTCTACCCGGCTAAACTCTCAGTTAAACTTGAAGGAACCATACATTATTTCATGGACAAGCAACAGCTCAGGAACTTCATAGACTCAAGACCAAATTTAAAAGAAGGACTCAAAGGGCTACTATAAGACAAGGAAAAAGACCTATAAGAACAACAAACCCTACAGAAAAATGGCACAAAATCCAATGACAATAATCTCTCTTAATGTTAACGGGCTAAATGCACCAATCAAGAGGCATAGAGTGGCAAAATGGATTCGGAAACTAAACCCAACCTTCTGCTGCCTACAAGAAACACATCTGAATAGCCGGAACAAACACAGACTAAAAATCAAAGGATGGAAAACAATCCTGCAAGCAAACAGCCCCCTCAAAAAAAAAGCAGGGGTGGCCATACTAGTATCCGATAGCATTGATTTCAGGGTGAAAAAGATCAGAAGGGACAGCAAAGGTCATTTTATATTCATCAAGGGATATGTGCAACAGGAAGAAATCACACTCCTAAATGTATATGCACCTAATGAACGACCAGCGAAATACTTAAAAGAACTCCTAACAGAATTTAAGGAGGACATAACTAGCACCACGATAGTAGTTGGAGATTTCAACACTGCCTTATCACCTCTGGATAGATCGACAAGAACAACACTCAGCAAGGAAACGATGGCCCTGAAGGAAGAAATGGAGGAGACAGGGCTAATAGACCTATACAGGGCTATATACCCCCAAAAGAAAGAATACACATTCTTTTCCAGTGCACATGGAACATTTTCCAAAATAGACCATGTTCTGGGCCACAAGTTATTCCTTAATAGAATTGGAAAGATAGAAATTGTATCAACTATCTTTTCAGACCATGATGCACTGAAGATGGAAGTTAATCATGCACAGACTCGGAGAACCAAATCAAACACTTGGAAATTAAACAACTCACTATTGAACAATGAGTGGGTCACGGAGGAAATCAAGAAAGAAATTAAGAGATACCTCGAAACAAATGAGAATGAAGACACAAGCTACCAGAACCTATGGGACGCAGCTAAAGCTGTGTTAAGGGGAAAATTTATAGCTCTGCAAGCCTTCCTCAGAAAGGAAGAAAGGGCCTATATAGATAGTTTGACTTCGCAGCTCAAGATCTTAGAAGAGGACCAGCAAAAGGAACCCAAACCAGATCGAAGGAAAGAAATAATAAAACTTAGAGCAGAAATTAACGATATGGAAACCCGAAAAACAATCCATAAGATCAATGAAACAAAGAGCTGGTTCTTCGAGAAAATAAACAAGATTGATAAACCGCTAGCAAGACTCACAAAGAAAGAAAGAGAGAAAACCCTAATAAACCGAATCAGAAATGAAAAGGGGGACATCACAACAGAAACCAAGGAGATTCAAAGGATCATCAGAGACTACTTTGAAAGTCTGTATGCCACAAAACAAGAGAACCTAAAAGAAATGGATGAATTCCTTGACTCCTACAACCTCCCAAGACTGAGCCAAGAAGACGTGAAATACCTGAATAGGCCCATAAATATCAAGGAAATCGAAACGGTAATCAAAAGTCTCCCCAAAAACAAAAGCCCAGGTCCAGACGGATTCACTGGCGAATTCTTCCAAACATTCAAAGAAGACTTGTTGCCAGTTCTCCTTAAGCTTTTCCAGGAAATCGAAAAGACAGGAACCCTTCCAAACAGTTTCTATGAGGCACATATCTCCCTAATACCAAAAGCAAACAAAGACACCACTAACAAAGAAAACTATAGACCAATATCCTTGATGAATACCGATGCGAAGATTCTCAACAAAATACTAGCAAATAGAATCCAACAACTCATCAAAAAGATCATACACCATGACCAAGTGGGATTCATCCCAGGGATGCAAGGTTGGTTTAACATTCGGAAATCAATCAACATAATCCATCACATCAACAAAAGTAAAGATAAAAACCATATGATCATATCCATAGATGCAGAAAAAGCATTTGACAAGATCCAACACCCATTCATGATAAAAACTCTCACCAAAATGGGTTTTGGAGGAACTTTTCTCAAGATAGTCAAAGCCATCTACCATGAACCTATGGCGAGCATTATCATCAATGGAGAAAAACTAAGGGCTTTTCCTCTGAGATCGGGGACAAGACAAGGATGTCCACTCTCACCACTTCTCTTTAATATAGTACTGGAAGTATTAGCAATAGCCATCAGGCAAGAAAAAGATATTAAGGGGATTCAGATTGGAAAGGAAGAAATCAAGCTCTCACTATTCGCAGACGATATGATACTATACCTAGAGAAACCTAAAAGCTCTAGTAAGAAACTCTTAGAAACAATTGACCTATACAGTAAAGTCGCAGGCTATAAAATCAATACCCAAAAATCCATGGCCTTCCTATATGCAAACAATGAGACAGAGGAAAGGGACATGAAAAAAGCAATCCCATTCACAATTGTGCCCAAGAAAATCAAATACCTTGGAATCAGCTTAACTAAAGAAGTAAAGGACCTCTACAAAGAAAACTATAAAACGCTACTTCATGAAATAAAAGAGGACATGAGGAAATGGAAAAATATCCCCTGCTCATGGATAGGGAGAATCAACATTGTCAAAATGGCAATACTCCCCAAAGCATTATACAGATTTAACGCGATCCCTATGGGGATACCCATGGCATTCTTCAAAGAAGCGGAGCAAGCAATCCTGAAATTTATATGGAACAATAAACGCCCACGGATAGCTAAAACAATTCTTGGGAAAAAGATGATGGGAGGCATCACCCTTCCCAACCTTAAACTCTACTACAAAGCGGTAACAATTAAAACAGCATGGTACTGGAACAAAAGCAGAACTGCAGACCAATGGAACAGGGTGGAATATCCCCACACACAACCTCAAAGGTATGATCATCTAATCTTTGATAAAGGTGCAAGAGATGTGAAGTGGAGCAAGGAAAGTCTCTTTAACAAATGGTGCTGGCACAACTGGACAACCACATGCAAAAAAATGGGCTTAGAACTCGATCTGTCACCATGCACAAAAGTCAGATCAAAATGGATTAAAGACCTCAACATCAGACCACAAACCATAAGGTACATTGAAGACAAGGTAGGCAAAACCCTCCAGGATATTGAAGATAAAGGTATCTTCAAAGATGACACGGAACTAAGCAATCTAGTAAAAACAGAGATCAACAAATGGGACTACATTAAACTAAAAAGCTTCTGCACAGCAAAAGAAACAGCGACCAGAATACAAAGACTATCTACAGAATGGGAAAGGATATTTACACAATACACATCAGATAAGGGGTTGATATCAAGGGTATATAAAGCACTGGTTGAACTCTACAAGAAGAAAACATCCAACCCCATCAAAAAATGGGGCGAAGAAATGAACAGAAACTTTACCAAGGAAGAGATACGAATGGCCAAAAGACACATGAAAAAGTGCTCTACATCACTAATCATCAGAGAGATGCAGATCAAAACAACTTTGAGATACCACCTCACACCACAGAGGCTAGCACACATCCAAAAGAACAAAAGCAACCGCTGTTGGAGAGGATGTGGGGAGAAAGGGACCCTTCTACACTGCTGGTGGGAATGCCGGCTAGTTCAGCCCTTTTGGAAAACAGTATGGACAATTCTCAAAAAACTTGAGGTTGAGCTCCCATTTGACCCAGCAATACCGCTGCTGGGAATATATCCCAGAAAAGCCAAAAAGTATAGTCGAAGTGACATCTGCACTTATATGTTCATCGCAGCACTGTTTACAATAGCCAGAATCTGGAAAAAACCCGAGTGCCCTAGAACAGATGACTGGTTGAAGAAACTCTGGTACATATATACAATGGAATACTATGCAGCTGTTAGAAAAAATGAGGTCATGACGTTTGCATATAAGTGGATCTACATGGAAAGTATCATGCTAAGTGAAATGAGTCAGAAAGAGAGAGACAGACATAGAAAGATTGCACTCATCTGTGGAATATAGAATAATAGACTATAAGACGAACACCCAAGAATAGTAGAAATAAGTACCAGGAGGTTGTCACCATGGCTTGGAGGCTGTTCTCTCATCCTGGGCAACTCAGAGAAGGGAACAGCAAGTAAAATGTGGTTGTTGGTCATGTGGGGGAAAGATGATGCGGGCCAAATATAGACTAGAGACTGAACGCAATGGCCACTCAACACCTTTATTGCAAACCACAACACCTAATCAGAGAGAAAGAACAAAAGGGAATACCCTGCCATAGTGGCAGTGTGGGGTGGGGGGAGACGGGACTGGGAAGGGGGGGTGGGATGTTGGGTTTACTGGTGGTGGAGAATGGGCACTGGTGAAGGGATGGGTTATCAAACTTTGTAAGGGAGAAACATGAGCACAAAAATGTATAAATCTGTAACTGTACCCTCACGTTGACTCACTAATTAAAAATAAACTATAATAAAAAAAAAAAAAAAAAAAATAAAATTCCATATGTGTTTAGGGGATAGAGTGATAGCACAGTGAGTAGGGCGTTTGCCTTGCACTCGGCCGACCCGGATTTGATTCCCAGCATCCCATATGGTCCCCTGAGCACAGCCAGGGGTAATTCCTGAGTGCAGAATCAGGAGTGACCCCTGAGCATCGCTGGGTATGACCCCAAAATTAAAAAATCAAATAAAATTCCATAAGTGTTTAATTATAAGTATAATGGTAAGTGCTGCGGAGTGTTATAATAGTATGGGGGGTTAGAGACAATGATGCTTAATTTAGGTCTTAATCTTGATAGGAGACAATATCTATTAAGTCCTCAAGGATGAAATGATTATCTCTGGATAATAAGGAGAAAATTCAGGCTGGCAACTTCGTTTATAGACTTAGTGATGGGCAGAGATGTTCTTAATTATTTTAACAATTTTAACTGAGATGTCTGGTGGGGAAGAGTAAGAAAAAGAAGGCAGGAAGATTGAAAGTTCCATACCACGAAAATCTGAGCCAAGACTTTTGAAGGGTTCTTGGTCCAAACTTAAGACTAATAATATGCAGGACAGCATCTTTACTTTTTCCTCTGGGCTGAAGCATACAAAGAAGAGCAGCATATTACTATGGGGATGAAAAGATCAGGCATCCTCATGAAATAGATTCAAGAAAAATTTGAGATAGCATGGGAGAACTTGATGAATGATGGAATGCGGGATATAGGAGAGATGAAAAACAACCCTTAAGTGTTGGGCTTGGGTACTTAGTTGTTTGTTTTTTCTCTCATTAACCAAAAAATCAGAATACCAAAGGCAGTACTGGTTTCAGGGACCAAATATGCAGGCACCTCTATTAAATTCTAGTGTACTCCCATGAAGTAGACTGGAGGTGATTTTTGTAAAACCTTGACTGAAACAGAAGGACCATCCATGGCAGGAGATTGGTAAAAAGAGACCAACACACAGATAGAAGGAAAAGCGATTCTGGAAAGTTACAGACTAACTTAAATCTGTGGCCCATTCAAATCATTTGCTCCAGACAGAAAAAAAAAGTCCACATCTTTTCAGATTGTTCAAATGATCAAGTGTTCACTGTAAATAAGAAAATAGACGTATAAAATTGGACCACACCCAGTGGTGTTCATGCAGTACTAGGAATCCCATATTTCTATATGCAAATATAGAAATATTTGTGTATCAGAAAGCACGTGTATCAGACTTTAAGCTATTTCCCCAGACTTAGGACAAACATGCTTGACCCTGGTTCATTATCTTTCTCCCTCACATGGTCTGGGTCATAAATCTGATAGTATCATAAGAATAAGAGGACAGCATCCTCTTGGTGGGTGGAATCTGGGTATCAGAAAAACTCATAGATTCAAACCAATTGTTGTGAGAATTATTATTTCAGCAATTGAAATTTTGTGCTTTTTGTTGCATAGAACAAAACCCAATATTTTCAGCCTTATTCTAGGATTGATAATCCATGATTGACAAAGCAAGTCTCTTTTCTCAGTTAAACCATTTTGATTCTGACTCATTTCTATTTTTTCTTTTTTTTATTGAAAATTTTGTTTCCTTCTCTGTGGACATCTGGATCCCAATACTGTCCTTAGTTATGATTTAGCTTCCTGTTGGATGATAGCTAACTCATTATAGTTATATGTTTCTAACTGCATTTTTCTAGAATGTATGCATAGAAGGCATGGATTTATGAAAAAATACTAAATATATGTGCAATGATGTGAATAAAGTATTGTCATCCTGGTAGTTGGTAAAATAATTTTTTCATATGAGAGTTTGGCTTTTCTGAGAAATTGATAAGATCTCTATGGAGAGAAATGAGTCTCTGTGTTCTAGGTATGTGTTAGGCATGAAGGTTTGTTCAGAAGGGAAATACTCTGTTTAATGAAGAAGTGAGAGGAAGGCGGGGAGATTCTGATTTACACAGGAGAATGGACAGAGTTAGATGAGTAAGGGTCTGATTTACAGTCACCAGGGATTTCTGAGGGAAGAATCATTTATCATACTTTTCCAAGTGAATTGCATTCTACAGTAGCATGTGATACCTTTCTTTGATCCCTGCCTTTTCAGTTGAGACAAATCCTCCAATGTCTTTAGATTATTTAGGGGAAGCTGATTAAAAGACTGAGTTTTATGTGAAGGGTGATGAGATGTTGAAAGTTATAGATGTGAAATCAGTATTTCATTGGCTGTTGTCACTAACAAAATAAAAATGGGAGGTGATGAATGCTCTGGCTTGGCCTCGGTTCTTTGGTTCCCTCCCCATCCATAACTGAGCCCTCTTGCTGTTAATCTTTCAAGCTCATAGACTAAATTCAACAGACTATCCTTTATTGAAGGCTGTGATACATAGACCTGCTCTTTCAGATTTGGGAGAACATTTGATGAGATGTTGAAGCTTGAGAGATGGTTTATTTTATTCCATCATTTTCGAACTTCCTTCAATAAGCCTGCAATCTTAGCTTGTTGGATGGTTGCCATTTTCATGGAACTTTTTTCTGTCCAAGAAAAAACATATCCTATTAATTGCTCTTTTTTTTACATTTCACTGTTCCTTAGTCATGTAGATCATAACATCTTTAAAGTAGTTGTTTATAGAATCCTGAAAGCAACACACATGAGTGCATGAGTAAAATCTCTGCATGTCAGACTACACGAAATAGTGAGGTGGAATACTGGTGCTTTTATATTCTAAGTAAGTAAAAAGCAGTTACTAGGCAGGAAATTTGCACCTTACAGTCCAATTTATGGCTTTTAAAGAAATGTGGAAATCAGTAACTATGTGTGATGTTTATCAACTTTCTTTCATTGCTCTTTGTTTAAAAATATATCTCTCAGGTCAAAGTCAGTCTACAGCTCCTATGTTTATCACCCTTGTTTTAAATCCATTTTACTCAACTTTAAGCTCACAAAAACTGCCACAGACATTTAAATTTCTATAGACTTAAGGTGGAGAGAAGCATGCCCCAGCTCCATTGGGGGACTCTACAAGTATTGAATGAAAATTAGCCTACACTTTCAGAGGTCTCTCTTCCCTTATAACTATAGTTAAGTGTGGGAATGCTTGTGTATGTGTGCTCATGTATACACAAGCATGCTTTCACATGCATATATATGTTCATATATATTATTACATGTAATTGTGGGAGCATTCATTTTAAAATATGATAGATTTAAAACAGTATTAAGCACTCATTATCTATCTGGGTTTCCACAAATAGTTTTGGGGCTTAAAAATGTCTTTTTGAATTTCAAAGACTGTGTTTTTTCCCCTCCTTTTCTTTCCTTCTTCTTACCCAAGGCAATGGGCACTAGCAACCATGATGCTGGAATCAAAGGAGATGTTCAGGGCTATAGTAAAATCTTGTAGTTAAAGGTAATAGAAGAACTTATGGGTAAGGTATTCCAAATGTGATATGGAAATCTGACTAGTATGTATGTGGATAAATCAATATAAAATCATGGTTATATAAAAAATTGTTCTTTTTCAGATCATTGAAAAGTGGTTTAAATATTATTTTTTAATACTGCATCTGAGCCATTATGCACTCTTATTTCTCTAAAATTTTGGATCTTGATAATCAGACTCATTTTCATTTCTGTAATAGTTAGATAAAGAATTGCTTAATTTCAAATATTTGCTGATATTCTAAAGCCAATTTGCAGTGATATTTAAAACACTTAAAATACATCTTTATTTCCATGCCTCTGTTATTCTCATTGTATTTTATGCAACTTAAATAGGATATTTTAAGTTCCTTAAGATCATTTTATATGTACTCCCTATGGCAAATTAACTTTATTAGATTTAACTCTGGTCAAGACTGCACAATGGACTTGTGCTTTTAAAATTATTCAAATAAACAGCTAATGCAGCAGCCATAGATTGAGTTGGACCAATGTGTTATTTGGCCCATTGTCTCCACTACACTGCATATAGACACATGATTGCTTTGTCATAGATGTCTTTTTGCAATGCATTGATCTTAAACTAACATTCATCATAGGAGAAAATGCAAGCATCCATGAAATGGGATTTTGCTCTATTAATTGCAGGCTTTCTCATAGGTGTATCTGGTTACAGAATGAATATTCGTTTACCATCTTTGGAGGAGGAAAATTTGGGTGTTACCAGAACTTTCTCACCTTAAGTGCTCCAAAGTAAAATGATTATTCATGAAGTTTTCAGGACAGATAGAAACTTGCCTACACTACCCATTGGTTCTTTCTCTTCTGTCATTTGGTTCTCCTATTTTTATCACTCCCCTGTGGTCACATTCAAGTGTTTCCACTTATGGAAAAAATGTTATGGGAGGAAATATCTTTTATTAGTTTTGTTTTGTTTGTTTGTTGGGTTTAACTTTGGATGAGGATTGGTGAATGAAGAGATTTTTCATGTTGTGAAGGAGAATAAGGACGTAAGATGTGTTTAGAATTGCAAAAAAAGATGACTCCTTGTGTCTCCTAATTAAATTTTGTGACAATTGGGGCCATGAAAGAATAGAGTACATTCCTGAGGGAAGTTTTGGAAGACACTTTGGGAAGATATCTTCACAGACACCATGGCAGACTAAACATGGAGATCATTAGGTGATTTGGGGACTTGCTATAGTGTGAAATATAATTATTTTATTTTCGTAAGCAATACTGTCAACACATTTTCTGGTTTCTTCTTACAGATATGACAGAAAAACAGCAAAGTGGAACTATTATTTTCTTCTGTTTTAAAGTTCCACAAGAAATTTTCTACTGAGCTTATTAAATTATATTAGCCATAATTTATGCCATGACTTAGGGGTAAGTTTGCTACTGAGAACTTTAGCGCAGGTGAAATCATCATGGCTTTGAGAAGGATGCCGAGCAGTTATATCCAAATCAAATACAATATAGGAACAAGTGTAAACCCATACTCTAAGTGTTTCCAACCTCTTCCAACCTGCACACAACCTACTTTTGTGTGCCATATCACAAAAGTAATCTGTATAGTTTTTCATTCCCATCACATATGAAAAAGCCAAAATGTACGTTTCATTAATATACATATATGTGAGTGTGTTTTCCTCTGACTACTATGCCACTTGACAGTGGAGTCATTTGCAACACCAGAAAAATTCCTGATGGTTCAGGAGACATGAATATAACTCCTTTCATCTCTGATTTAATACACTGACTCCTTTTGCTGAGTGCATTGTGCTTAGTTGCTTAGCAAATGTGCATCAAATGCAAAAATATTGAATACCTGTATTGACTTTTCTCCTTATTAGACCATATGCTCTAGAAAGCTGGGCATGTATGTTATTCATAACTATATAATTAGTAACTAATCTAAGGCCTGTCCTAGAAGAGATTGCATTGCATCAAAGCCAAGTGGCAACTAAAGAAATTCCTTCCTTCCTTCCTTCCTTCCTTCCTTCCTTCCTTCCTTCCTTCCTTCCTTCCTTCCTTCCTTCCTTCCTTCCTCCCTCCCTCCCTCCCTCCCTCCCTCCCTCCCTCCTTCCCTCCCTCCTTCCTTCCTTCCTTCCTTCCTTCCTTCCTTCCTTCCTTCCTTCCTTCCTTCCTTCCTTCCTTCCTTCCTTCCTTCCTTCCTTTCTTCCTTCCTTCCTTCCTTCCTTCCTTCCTTCCTTCCTTCCTTCCTTCCTTCCTTCCTTCCCTTTGTTTTGGTGGAGGTGGGCAGGGAGAGACACACAGTGCTCTATTCAAGCCTTGTTCTTGGATATGTGTTCAATGATCGCTTACAGAGTTACTTAGGGAACGGCAGTTGGTGACAGGGATCAATTCTGTGTTCACCTCGTGCTATGTAAGCACTCCCTGGCCCTGAATGTCTATTCTAAAGGAACCCAAGTCTTATTTAAAATATCTCTTTATCTACTACAAGGTCCTTTCTCTATTTCACTTCATGCTCTTATGGGTTTTGGGCTTTTTTGTTTGTTTGTTTTAGATGCATTCGGTTGTTGAAGTTCTAGTTTATTTTGATCAAGAAAATAAGAGCTTTTAGCTGTCTTGTGTATATTTTTCATGCTACTTTGCTTTTTTTGTTTGTTTGTTTGCTTGCTTTTTGGGTCACACCCGGTGATGCTCAGGGGTTTCTCCTGGCTCTGCACTCAGGAATCACTCCTGGTGGTGCTCGGGGGACCATATGGGATTCTGGGAATTGAACCTGGGTCGGCTGTGTGCAAGGCAAATGCCCTACCCGCTGTGCTATCACTCCAGCTCCATTACAGGCTACTTTGAACACCATTACTATGTTACTAGCATTCAGAATTCCCTGGCAGGGAGGATTGTGTTGTTTTTCTTACTATAGTTTGCTGAAATAGCTTTGTCACTTTACCTCTATCCTTGTACCCTTGTTCTTCCTTAAATTTACCTCTGAGGAGAAGCCGAGATCATCAGATTCACTTTCCTCAGATCAGTGGGGCCATTTCACCTTCCCACATGTCTCACAGATAAACTTGAAAAAATCAGAAGAAACCACAGTCAAAAGGTACCTTGGAACTCAGTTAAATGATAAATGAAGATTGAAAAGATTGCCTACCTTAGCTATAAACTGTAACTGGCTGGGCAAGTTGAGGAATTAAATTGACATCCTTTCTACTTCGGAACTGAGATATCTCTGCAGTCCGAAGTACCCTCTTGGACTTTCTTCTCACATTTTAAGGAGATATTTACTACAGCTCATTTCATTTTTGTTGGAAATATTCAGATATACCTTTATTTCCACAGTATGGATTCCTTGTTTTCTCCCCAGCATTTTCTCATGCCACTGAACTGCATCATGTGTTAATAAGCTTTTTACTGTGCTAAATTGCTTTGTTTCTATAGCTGATTTGAAGGCAGAAAAGGCCCTAGAGGGTGAAGGGGGGGGGGAGAGAATCATTCTAAAGTAATTAGAATGATTACAGCAGCTGAAAACACTGTTTTCCCATAACCGCAATATTTTTTTTCAGGAGTGTTTTTTCTCTCTATTTCTTTATAATAGCCTACAAGGCTTTGGGTTTAGCGTGTGCAAAGCAACTGATGACTGGAAGCTTTTCATGATAGAACTGAATAAGGGTCACATTATAGACATTTTCAAGTGCATTATTGTGATTATTGCAGGGTGAGCTTGATCTTCCGGTGTTTGGCTCTGGTTATGTTATCTGCCTTCATGGCCATCTAAGCTGGAATATTAGCAGCAGTTCTCATCAATTTGAAACACTTGGTGAAAAAGCATATTCAAATTAACATATGAAAATCTGTTTATTGAAAAAGAGTTATGTCAAAAAAAAAACCCAAATGGTAAAGGTGGCAGCTACAAATTGTGTTATGAAAAAATCATTGCCCCTAAAGAAACATTAGTCTTTATGCTGTACCCATGTCTTTCCCTCCAGGAAGAGAGTGACTTTAATATTTTAAGCAACTTTGAACAGAAGTAGTGAGATTGAGGCAGTGATTAAGCTGAAGATCTGGAGATTTCATACCTTACTCTCATGTTCTCCTATGCTTATCACAGGATAAACCATTTCTGAACATATTGTAATCTTCTTTATAATGAACATACAGATTCTAGACATTTATGGCAGACTTGCAGGCATGATCAACAGATACATTAGGTCAAAAAGTCACTGTCACTGTCACTGTCATCCTGTTGCTCATCGATTTGTTCGAGCGGGCACCAGTAATATCTCTCATTGAGAGACTTATTGTTACTGTTTTTGGCATATCTAATACGCCACGGGTTGCTTGTCAGGCTCTGCCGTGAAGGCACGATACTCTTGGTAGCTTGCCGGGCTCTCTGAGAGGGGTGGAGGAATCGAACTCAGGTCGGCCATGTGAAAGGCGAACGCCCAACCATTGTGCTAGGTCAAAAAGTAAAGCTTCAACAGTGGGAACCCAAGTGAACAAGGCCAAAGAGGTGAGCAAGGGGATTCGTTACCCCATGCTTGGAAACTCTTCCCTATTGCTTCCTTCAGACACCTGCATCACTGTATCACTGTCATCCTGTTGCTCATGGATTTGCTCGAGCTGGCACCAGTAAGGTCTCCATTGTGAGACTTGTTGTTACTGTTTTTGGCATATCGAATACTCCCTGGGGAGCTTGCCAGGCTCTGCCATGCAGGCAAGATATTCTCGGTAGCTTGCCGGGCTCTCTGAGAGGGGTGGAGGAACCCAACCCGGGTCAACTGCATGCAAGGCAAACACCCTACCTGCTGTGCTATCACTCCAGCCCACTATTATTACACCCTTAGAACATTCTGAAGGCATAGGATATTCTGGTATAT
The DNA here is from genome assembly GCF_027595985.1 of Sorex araneus. NCBI lineage: Eukaryota > Metazoa > Chordata > Mammalia > Eulipotyphla > Soricidae > Sorex > Sorex araneus. The sequence continues at coordinate 17,062,829 of NC_073307.1, read as the reverse complement.
TAGATATACTAATTTTGTTAAAACGGAAGTTTTAATTGACTCAGACATCTGCATCACTGACAAAAATAACAGTACTTCATTCTGAAGTTCCTAATGTAAATACATTGTACAACTAACTGTAAAATAAATTTCATTTGGAATAGAAATGTTTCAAAGCATATTACCCACATTGCTAATCTTCTTTTGACAAGACACATCGAGCAATTTAAACTGTTTCTGATGATTCAGGATGAGTTTTTAAAAATCCAATTTTTTCACTGGTATCATTCCTGTTTATAGCATTACTTGCCCACTGTAGAAACTAATTTCTACCAAATTAAAGGAATATATATTATGGTAGTTATGGCCAGATTTCAAGGTGTCATTTTTGGCTAACAGTATTTGTTGTTGTTATTGTTTGTTGTTGTTATTGTATGGACCACACCCACTGTGCTCAGGACAATCCAGGTTCTGTACTCAGGGTGTGTGGGGGGAGGGCGCATAAAATGCGGTGCCTAGAATCAAACCTGGGTGAGTTGTGTGCAAGAAAAATGTTGTGATATGACACTAACCCCTCCCTCCCAGCATTTGCTTTTAAATGATGGTAACTTGAATATTCTTTGAAGTTTTAGGAAAAATAGCATATCTTTTGATGTGAAAAAATATCATAACATCTAAAGTAAGGATTAATGTAACTGTAAGTTGAAGTCTTTCATGGAACAAAGGGTAAGTTTTCATAGTGTCTGTTTGGTCTGTTCAGGAGCTAGAACCTCATTCTAATTTTTCTTTTTTTTAAATTTTTTTATTTTGGGACAAACCCAGCAGTGCTCAGTGACTGCTCTTGACTCTTTGTTCAAGAGAAGACATGAGGTTCCAGGGATCAAAATAGGGAACCCCACGTGCAAGGAAAGTACATTTACCCCTTAACTCACTCATGAGTCCTTAGGAGCCCATCCCCTTTTTGATGACCTTATTTTTCTTTTTAGAGTTGTTTTCTTATTTACTCAGTAAGACAAATTGGAATGAAAAATTGGTGAATATATTATGCTTCAGCAATTCTATTTTACTATACATGAAACAGAAATGCAAAAGTAGAAGAATCAGATAGTATGTGAAAGAAAATTCATTGCATTAACTAAAAACAACTAAATGACCTTATTGATGACACTAAGATAGATGGAGCGTTATAGTCTGGGTTTGGGCCAAAGGAAATGGCAATTCAGAATAAACAGCAAGCTAATTCATGATTTTCTTTACTGATCAACATAAGATAATAATATATAAACTTAAAACTATTTATCTTGGGCCAAATAGATAGTAGAGCCAATCAGATGCTTGTCTTGCAAGTGGCCATTATAGGTTTCATCTCTGGAACCACGTATGGTTCCCTGAGCCCTGTCAGAGTTTATCCCTAAGCACAGAGTCATGAATAAGCCCTGAGCACAGTTTGGAGTGGCTCCAAACAAAACCAAACAATACAGAAATCTTTATTATAGCTGTTATTGAAAGGCAATGTTGATTGAGGCTTGATCATTTGAATAAAATATAAGGTACATAAAAACAGAAGTATTTCCCTCTACTCATAAGTTTCAGTGGTCTCAGCGAAGGCAATAGAATGCACATTATTAACAAATCACTGAGACCATAAATATAGTCAAGAGCATGTCCTGAGTGATGCTCATACAGAAATGTTGCTCTTACTTCAGATTATGTACAAATCAGAGGAAAGGGTCCCCAAGAGTAAGGTTCTAATAGTAATACTAATTTTGAAAATACTTCAGGCTGGAACGATAGCACAGCGGTAGGGCATTCGCTTTTCACGCGACCGCCCTGTGTTCGATTTCTTCGCCCCTCTCGGAGAGCCCGGCAAGCTACTGAGAGTATTGTGCCTGCATGGCAGAGCCTGGCAAGCAACCCGTGGCATATTAGATATGTCAAAAACAACAACAATAAGTCTCTCAATGAGAGATGTTACTGGTGCCTGCTTGAACAAATCAATGAGCAACGGGATGACAGTGACAGTGACATCAAGATTATCTTGAAAACATCCCATGTCATCTGATCTTTATTTGGCATATTGGTGGTAGAAAGGCTGAGCTATCTTTGGGATTTTAAGGTTATTCTTACAAAGTCTACATATCATCTAACTTCTAAGATATAACACATTTTCAAATATGTATGTGCAGAATGTGATAAAATAGATAAGTCTAATGAATTGACAGTTGAAAGCAAGGCAAGTCATTTTTACTCTTTTCTTTTGTACAGAGTTGATGATTGTTGACTTTCCCTATCAGTTGATGGTAAATGACCTCGGTGGCAAATTCAGTGCCTTTCTAGAGGGGATACTTCAGATATTCTGAATGAAAGTGCTATCTCTGAAGCACCCAGGTGCACCATCACTGATTTGGGTGAACCCCAACATTTCTGTTAAGTTGGCTCAATGGGAACTACTTAAAAACATATTTCTGATTTCTAGTCATTAATTAATGATGATTTGAGATGAATGGATTTCTTATTATTCTTTGGTCAGTATTGGCTGTTCAGTGATAGTACTATACTCATAAGTATTTTCTTTAATTTGCATGGGTTATTCTTAATATGAATTTTATTTTTTCTTATATGACATTGTAGCTCATTGTAAATGCTCACTATACTTATTAAATGAACATATGTGTGTTAGCAAAAGAAAATGGAATGTATATATATTTTATATATCATAAATTTATTAATGCAGTACTAATAAGAGATGTTTAGTTTGTACATACTGAATGGGAAAGAAAGGGATGATAATAAATACACTACAAAGTGTTTTAAAACCTTTATTGGGTATAAAATCACTCCTCAAAGAATTAGAATTAACATTAAATTAATCATGTTAACTCAGACTAATTCTCTTTCAATAAGTTCCACACATGCTAGTACTTGGTAAATTGTAAAAAGACTGTTATTGTTATTACAAAAACAACTCTAGTCTCTCACTGACTGCAATAGCTTACATTGATGAAACCCTTAACCAGTTGTAAGGCATCAATTTTATGAAAATGCTATTTTGTTATCTCCATTTTATATTATAAGAGGTTTATTGAGAGAAAATAATTGATTCAATCTTTCTAAATAGTGTAGTCAAGCTTCATGTTATATTTTTCATTGACTCCAAGTCTGAAATCTTTTCTTCACACTAGAACAAATAAATCTTTTTTTTTTCTTTTTGCTTTTTGGGTCACACCCAGCGATGCTCAGGGGTTACTCCTGGTTCTGCACTCAGGAATTACTCCTGGCAGAGCTTGGGGGACCATATGGGATGCCGGGGATCGAACCTGGGTCGGCCGCGTGCAAGGCAAACGCCCTACCCGCTGTGCTATCGCTCCGGCCCCTAGAACAAATAAATCTTGAGATCATGATGTTTTATCTCTTTGTATTTATTTATTTATTTATTTATTTATTTTGCTTTTTGGGTCACTCTCGGTGATGCACAGTGGCTACTCCTAGCTCTGCACTCAGGAATTACCCTTGGCTGTGTTCAGGGGACCATGCTGGATGCTGGGAATTGAACCTGGGTCAGTCGTGTGCAAGGCAAATGCCCTACCCACTGTGCTATTGCTCCAGCCACATGATCTTTTCTCTTAATAAATAATGGTAATTCTTATTTGTTCAACCTCTAAAGAAAGAAAGCAAATCAAAGGTTTTGAAGTTGTGAATGAATACGTGATTGGGATTGGAGATGTAATGAAGGTTTAGGGACTAAAGAGCTGAAGAGAATGAGAACATTTTTACTCTCATATGAATTGCTTAGTAAGTGTGTCCTTCAAAGTGGCTATCTTTATTGGTGGAAACGTGACCTAACAAGAACTTTGCCACCAGGGAGACCCAACTCCAGTTGAGGCTCTGAGGAATAGATATTTTAGCAACAACCCTATACATTAGGGTAGATACTTACAAGTCTCCTTTTTAATCAATACTAATATCACAGGATTAGTAACTTGGCTAAGGAAACAGTGCTGGTAGACAACTAAGATAGTATCTCTATTGTCTACATTTATTTTTTTCTTTTATATCACATATATGTATATATAAAAATGATTAATTATATTAGTTAGATAAAAATCCAAATGTTAACTTGGTAGCAAGTTATTATTTTTATTTTTATTATTTTTTTTTTTGCTTTTTGGGTCACACCTGGCTGATGCACAGGGGTTACTCCTGGCTTTGCACTCAGGAATTACCCCTGGCTGTGCTCAGGGGACCATATGGGATGCTGGGATTTGAACCCGGGTCGGCCGCGTGCAAGGCAAACGCCCTACCCGCTGTGCTATCTCTCCAGCCCCCAAGTTATTATTTTTAAATAACTGAACTTCTGAGGATTGGAGAAACAGCAGTGGGTGATTGCTTAGCTTGCTGTTGACCTGATTTGGATCCCCAGAACCACATATGGTTTCTGGATTCCCCCAAAAAGTAATCCCTATGCACAGAGCCAGAAGTAAGCTCTAAGAACAGACTGGTGGGGACCCAAAAAAACAAAAATAAAATAAATAAGATAGAACTTCTTTTCTATCTTTGAACTTCCATTACCAGTCTTTACCTGTTTGTTATTCAACTCAGTACTCATTTTGAATACTGTCTTGGATTCAATATAATTACTTAAGATTTTATTCTCAACTCTAGACAGAGTCTATTAGACTATTTGAGAGGTGTGTCCATAGAATACTTATCAATGAGTACAAAAGTAAACTTCCCTCTGAACCCTAGAACTATGGTATATGCAATCATGGCTGTCCATGTAAATCATATGAAGATCTTTGTTAATATTTTAAACCTTTGATTTGGAATGGAATGGAGTTATTTTAGATTATATTTTACCTGGGTCCTCTTCCCAACTAAAGATATAGCAAGTGTTTATTCACTGAATACTTATTGAACATTTACACTATTTGAAGTAGTCTGTTCAAGACTCAAAGAATACATCAGTGAACTGATATATTCTTTATATCAGTTATAAGAATGAGTGAAAAGCCTCATTCTTATAAAATGTTATATATGGTAGAGAAATAAATACATTTAAAAACATTAATGTGTATTCATGTGAGTGTGTGTTTGAGAGAGAGAGAGAGAGAGGATACATTCAATGGCATAAAAAATAAAGCAAGGTAAGTAATAAAAATAATAACAGATACATCTGGTTGTTCTCTCCTTGGTGGTCATGGAATGGAGGTCCACACTGAGAGCTATGGGAATTAGCCCTTAAAGGAACCTTGCTTTTCTCCTTCACAGCAAGAAAGTTCCCTCTGAAGTTGCCTATTGCTGTAGACTCCAGGGTAGATGGACATTTTTGCTTTATGAGAATTTCATTAGAAACAAATGACCGCCAAAGGCAGAAATCATCATGTAGGGAATAGTCAGGAAACATGTATGTAAGAAGTATGTGCAGAGTCTAATATAAGGATATGCTGATAAAATTTCTCTCAATTGAATCAAGATGCCCTTTCTGTTGGTTATAAAAGTTGTAAGTCTAGAAGTGATTTGCTCTTTTTCCTGATTGGAAGAAAGTGAAGTTGTTTTTTTTTTTTTCCCTAAAGGTCTTGGCTATTGTTGGAGCAATGGGCTAATTAAAATTGGATTACAGCATGTAGACTATCTCTAAATGTGCATTATCTTCTGTGGAATCTCTTGAGGATATTCATGACTGAAACTCATGTTTTAAAAAACTATTTTGTCAAGACTAATGAGTCTTAACATTTATCTGTAAAGCAAGTGGCTAAAAATTTAATATTTTATACAGCTCTCTTACATGGATATGTATATTTATGTATGAAATTATAAATGTACAACTAGAACATTAAGAGCTGTAAGGTATGTGATATGTGATATAAAATAAAGGTTTGTTTATAGAATGAGTAGAATAACCAGATCATGAGTGGAGAACGGTGAATGGCACAAATGCAAAAAGCATACACGCAGAAACATGAAGGAGACCAATGGGACCACAGAATAAGTGGATGCTGGATGCTATTTGAAACAAATAGTGGATAGAAGGATGATTTCATAAATATAGGCAGGCATCATATCATGCAATGCCTTGTATCCATGGTTAGGATGATTATTTTATCAGAAATTCAATGCAAGTTATTGAATGGTATTTAACATGAATGGTATTTACCACAAGGGGATGGAGCTATAGCGCAGCAGGTAGGGTGCTCGCCTTGCACGCAGCTGACCTGGGTTCGATTCCTGTGCCCCTCTCGGAGAGTATCTCTCCTGCACGGCAGTGCCTGGCAAGCTACCCTTGGTGTATTCAATATGTCAAAAACAGTTACAACAAGTCTCACAATGTAGACATTACTGGTGCCTGCTCGAGCAAATCGATGAGCAACAGGAAGACAGTGACAGTGACAGATTTAACATGAGAATGAAATGACTACTAGATTATATAAAGGAAGATTTGAAAACATCACTCCCAGTATGCTCTGTGAGTAGATTATAGAGAGGTGGATTATGTCATGACACATGCAGCCTGGCTAAAAGTATGGCACAACAGAAAAAGCAATCATTATGGTTGCGATTATTGCTGTTTGCAACATGTTTTCTTCTGGGAACTCAGTAAGATGCCATTCCTCAGCTCCTTTGAAGATTAGGTATGGACCTTTAATACTTAATATGTAACCTGTGAAATTAAGAAGTAATTTAGGGAAATTGTGGTCAGAAAATTTAAAATAATTTTGTGGTTTGCAGTGTTTTCAATCTTTCTCTTTGATGTTTTTGTTCAAATACATGTTCACATTGAGCTTTCACCGGTATGAGTCTCTGAATTACTATGATTAGCAGAATTTCCCTGATAACTCGCCTTAAATATAGTGTTTTTGAATAGCACACCTTTGTGTGTTTTGTTCCACTTAGGTATTTTTTGGTGTTTATTTCTGCAACAGAAAATATCTTGATAGATACTCTGCTTCAATGTGAACTCATTTTCAAATGTACTTTGCATTTATACAAATATATTGTTGTTATACTAACAATCATTTGGGATTCTATCAGTATCACATCTCTATTATGCTTATTTTATATACTTAATATTAATAAAACCATCAGAATTCTCTTTTCACTATGAGTACATTTTTATGTCTTTTGTAATTATTGTGATTACTTTTTACTCACTATCATTCTTTACTCACTATCATATTCTAAATATAAATGCATTTCAAATTTATAACATATGGCAAGTTTGAATTAGTATCATCTCAATTTTTAAAACTTGCCCATGAATTTTATGTTGCTGTATGTGAACATTATTAAAATTTCTGATGGCACATTTGATATGCCAAAAATGAGTCTCACAATGGAGATGTTACTGGTGCCCGCATGAGCAAATAGATGAGCAACAGGATGACAGTGATACAGTGATATACTTTCTATTTCTATGTAATTTTTACTCAATTTAGGCAAGATATATAATTTTTGGAACTAAGAGGTGTTTCCTCCTCAGCCTACTAAATGTGTATATGTAAATAAATATACAGATATACTTGCACACACGATAGACACACATTGATATATATATATATATATATTCTAAGATGGCTTTTCTCTATCATTTGCATGCTTAATTTTCCCCACTCTCTCACCCGTGTTTTAGGAAAGAATGGGCTATATGTTTAAAGTGTTGCTAATCCCCTAGCAACCTGCATTCTTGGGGTTAAATCACTTCTGGCTAGGGCAAGAGCAGGAAGAGTTAATCGCTGTCTTTATTTTGTTAGGAGAGGCAGCTTTCATTTCACATTGATTTTCTGCATTCTCTGTGCCAATTTGCGACAGCTTGTTTCGCAGTCCTACATTTGTTTAAAGCTCTCTAACAGACTGATTCTATTTTTTCTCCCCTGATTATTATTTTTTTTTAACTTAGGAGAACATGGCTTTGCACGTGGTTAGGAATTCAGATAAGCCTCTCTCTCTGGAGACTGTGATTGGCAGCTCCCCCTGTCCTGCAGATGTGAAATGAGGAAAGCTAATTTTCCCATCGACTTTCTAGTTTCTATTACTATCTGTCATTTCACATTGGTGCTCATTACAGCCATCTCCTTGCCAGATGGAAATCTACCTACTCACTGGGTGTCTATTTTCTGCCACTCACGGATAATGACAATGTCAGACAATATTGCAGCAACCCCCCTTCAGTATTCTTTTCTTTTGCATTGGGTAACATTGAGATGGGTAACATTATGTAAAATGCTTGATATTGGTAGGCATTTACCTTGATGTTGTATATGAGAACAGGCAAGGCAGGGCCAGCATTCTTTAAAAAGAATAGTCATCATACCAGAAGAGATAGATGGTGCTAGAAACACAAATAATTTTATAGCCATGCTCTTATCTGAAAACTCCACTACAGTGACTCATGACTCAATGTTAACAATGAAAGTGTTGACATGTGCCCAACTTACAGGAGAAGATTCTATGATTGATGACATGCCAAGTCACAATGTAAAAATCAGACGACTTCAAGTCAAGTTTTAAAGTGTGATGATCAAATCTTGGTCTTAAATCAGAATTTCTGTGGGTAGGGCAAAGTAACCTGTGTTTTATGAAGCCCTTCCAGTGATTCTCATATCTTTTAAACTGAAGAACCATTTTGTTGGCACAACTAAAGTAGATATTGGAGAATTGGTATAGTCATGGGAATATTATCTGATGGGCTTGTTTCAGTTTTCTACATATTTTAAGTAGACATGGAGAAGGGACCTTTCTACAATTTGTATCATATATGTTGAATCAAATTACTTATGGGATATGCTAAAGATGCAAGTTTTTTTTTGTTTGCCAAGCTTCCTCTAGGTCTTACCTATTGAAAGATGGTCTTGCCTGCCATGGGCACAAAGGCCTGTTAGCTTATGGAGGCAATAAAGCCTTATGACCACTTTAAGAACAAACTGGTTTTGCTGCAAGTGTTAGGGGTCCTGAGAAAGTCTGGTTAGCCTGGCTGGAGTAAGAACCTGGAATCTATCTCTATCTTTCTGCCTCTTTCTTACCTACTCTCTCAACACTACCATACCCTTTATGCAACTTTAACTTCTGGAATTTTCCCCAATCATAACCTGCTTTTGTGGTGTCTAGTGGCCACTCCAGTGATTAAAATTCAGACAATAAGTTTTTCTTTTGGACATGGTCTTATGTTGGGCAATGGCTATGACTTTTTAAAAATGTTTATACCCTTGAGCATCTTATTTAACCACTGTGGCCAAATGACCTGTAGTTCCTCAGGCCCACGATTTCTGTTAGCCTCCTGCTCAGAAGTAGGTAATGATGCATCATAGACAAGCCTTGCCCCGCAGCCTATTTTAAAATACGTATAGATACAAAGATTCACCTATTTATTTCTGTCTAGTCTAACTCTGCTTTTGCAGCTCCAGCCCCAAGATTACTGCAAGGAAGGACAATGCCTGAACTTTTACAGACTGGCTCTTTGTAGAGAAAAATATTTGTGGAACCCTCTCGTAATTTCTCGGGATGTTGGGGAGGAGGGAAAGGGGAAGAGAAAAGGAAATGGGAAGTCAGACCAGGGTCAGACTTTTCACTTTCCTCTCAAGTGCCAGAAACTAATTAATCTTATCAGAGGTAGCAGTCTAGTCAAGAAATCCTTATATAAATCCTCTCAATATTTTCCAAGTTCCAACAACTTTATTGGTTATGTAAGTAAAAAAATCCAAAAGGTTTTTTTTTTCCTCTCTTTTTTATCCTGGGAGGGGGACAGGGATGGGGGAACTGACAGTGATCAGGGACTCCCCTGCTTAGGACAGACCCTGACAATTGCTGGTGATCATCAAGTGAAGGTCAACTGTATGCAAATATTAACTTTACTTCTCTGACTCCAAAGTCTAGAGCTGATCTCAGCTTACTCATCTTGAGAAGAAACTTTGGTCTATTCACTCATTTTTCTCTCCTGTATTTATTGCCTTAGCTTCGTAACCAAAATTTACGACTCATTTGCAGTCACATGCACTTGGATACTTAAGTACAACTCATATGAATTACCTGCATCTTGAACTGAAAGATATGTGTGGAAGTTATTCATGGACTAAAATCAAACTCAGCTGAAACTTCCTTGCTTAAATGATAACTGAAGGTCAGAGGCTCAATTTATAGAGAAGCACAGAAACTTTCTAAGATAGTCTGCAGCTGACTTGACCAATTTATGCACTTTAGTCTCTTCTCAAATCCACACCTGGCCTTCTAACAAGCCTGAAATACAGCATAGCATATCAAAAAATCCAACCACTGCTTTGCTTCCTTTAAACAGGCTCAAGGCAGGTCTCCTGCTGCACGGGCCTTCTAAATGTTGGAGGAAATCGAATCAGCCTGTTTATTTTTCAGTTTCTGAAATGTAAACTGACTTGTGGCATTTTCGAGCCAAGTTCTTTCTTTAATAATTATACCCTTTTGTTGTAATATTGGTTTACTTTATATACGTAGTATTGGGGATAATTTTGGAGATGATAGAAAAGAATTCACGAAGAAGACATTATTCTTTATGTTAGTAGAAGGACATGTCCTAGGATCCCCTTGAGAAGAAAAAAATGTATAATGACTATTGGATAGGACATGTCATATGAGGCCTTTATTACCAACCCTTACTCTAGTAACCAGTTACATCGTGGCATATGTGAACTAGTTTGATGAGCACATAATCAAACTAACTGAACCATAAAACCATGGGTTGGATTATTTTATAGTCTTAAATATCACCAAACTCATTGGGACTACAGGCTTGGCGTCATGCCAAAGCCAGAAATCTAATGGCAGAAGCTATTAGCTGTATTTTTTGCTAAACATCATCTTTTCCAGTAGGTATTTTTCTAATTTATAGTTTGAAAAATATTCAGCAAATGTCTCTGCTATTTTTCATATTTACAGTGGAATGGTGGTAAATTTCAAGTATGAAAGAAAAGAGATACCTGTATCTGATATTATATAAAATTAAACTTTTTTGTTTTATTAAATTTTGTTTTTTTCCCAGTATTGACATGTTTACTTACATTCAGTCATATTTCTTTTAGACCTGCATGATTACAAGATAGTTAATTTACTTGTCCAGAGTACAAGGCAGAGTATTGAGGGAAGGCAAGAATTTTCTGTCCTTCACATCTAATTTGGATTAAGTCCTTACAGCATGAGCTCTAGAAATATTACTTATCTTATACCCTAAGGTTGTTTTTTAAAATTTATTCACAAGTTATGAAGTTTGACTAATGTGAAAATGCATTGTTCTATAAAATGTTTTAGTAGTTATACTAAATAACTATATATAATAATTTGTATAGCAGTTATACAAATAATCTCCTGGAATCAGTACTTTAGAATATATTACACATCTGCATGCTCACTCACATGCACATCTATATAGATATGTCCAAGGAAATGCTTCATATGTGTTCCAGCTGTGTGTTTTGGATTTTGAGTGGTGCTCAGGGATTACTCCTGGTAGTACTAGGGAAGATCATGGAAGAGCCTGGCAAGCTCCCCATGGCATATTCCATATGCCAAATACAGTTAGCAACAACAGGTCTCATTCCCCTGACCCTGAAAAGAGCCTCCAATTGTTGGGAAAATATGAGTAAGGAGAGACTGCTAAAATCTCAGGGCTGATATGAATGGAGACGTTACTGTTGCTTGCTCGAGTAAATCGATGAACAATGAGATGACAGTGACAGTGCACACACACACACATATATATACATATGTGTGTGTATATATATATATATTTTGCTTTTGGGGCCACACCCAGCAATGCACAGGGATTGCTCCTGGCTCTGCACTCAGGAATTATTCCTGGCAGTGCTCAGGGGACTAAATGGGATGCTGGGAATCAATCGAACCTGGGTCAGCCGCATGCAAGGAAAATGCCCTACCTACTGTGCTACCACTCCAGCCCCTTAATATACATATTTCATCATTTTAACTATATACTTGTACTACTTTTTCCAGAATATTTTAACTTCTTTTTTTGAAATTTATGGCAAGCCTTTGTTCAAGGTGATTGATTTTTTTCAATTATATTTCAATAATTCCTTGTATTTGTACCCTATAGTACTTTTTGTACCTTATAGTTTATAACTTTTTAAAACCCTTGCTGGAAATTTTTTAAAAATAATGAGATTAGTATGTGATTTCAGAGTTCCAATTAGTAAACTCCACCTTCACTACTAGAGGGAAATAGCAACTGCTAACACAGAGCATTTTGTGGGGTCTTGAGACAAAATGTTGACACAACTCAACGTTTTGTGAAACTTGATGTAGTGGAACAATATGCCTGTTGTTAGGAGGGGTCTGAAGATTAAAGTGCTAACTTTCTAGGACCAGACGATAGTACAGTGAATGGGGTTCTATTCTATATCATAACATCCCCTGAGTATTGCACTATACCATCAGGTGTTTGCCTTGAACTCCCTTCTGATTGGCAGAGAGTTACAGGTGACGCTTGTGAGACACTATGGACACTGCCTATGATCTCATTCCCCCAAATAAATAAATAAAAGGATACCATTTGATACTACTATTAAATATTTAGGAACAGTCACAACCTAGACCTTTCTAAGTTACAAACAACTCACCCTTACTGGAATTTTTCTTTTCTCCCGAAATGTCTATTTTGGGCACAGGGCTGGTTACATACAGTACTAATGCAAAATCAGAACATCACTTTAAACAAGGACAGTTATTAGGCTTTTCTGCTTTTGCAATTTTCTTTTTCTGTTTATTTCTGAATAGAATCAGTGTTCTGGGAGCAAAGTATTTGTCTATTAACTTTGGGAGGTTTCCATATCAATTACCAGTGAATTTATTGAAATGAAATCGTTTGCATAGATAATGGAAATGCATGAACATTTTCCTCTTATTCTAGAAATCTGCTTGAAATGTTTAAGTGTATATTACTGATATCCATTCCAGTCTGTGAAATACTTTTATTTGATAGTTGGATTTATAAACCAGATGAGCAAATAATTTTATATATAGCAATAACTTTTATGAATATAGTGACAATTACTGTAAATATGTATATTCACCTATTTTTGTATGTTCTGCTCTTTTCTAGCTCCAATGTTGTACTGAAGTTCTGTATTTTTCAGATTACCACATTTAAAAAATATCCAAGATTTATCCTACATCTTAGAGTAAAAGATAAAACTAAGGAATTTGGACTGCTAGACATTTTTCTTTGAAAATATGTGAATTTAAGTTAAAATATCTTATATTGACAGCTTTCTCTTTAACTTAGACTTCCATTTCCTCAATTTAAATGGCCAAGTCAAAATACAGATTCATTTTGACTTCAGTCTCTTCATTTGAAAGACATTTTTCTTTAAAATATGTCAATTTAAAGTAAAATTCCCTATACTTTCAGCTTTTTTTCTTTAGATTATGCTCCCATTTCCTTCATTCAAATGACCAACCCCAAAATATAGACACACTACGACCTCAGTTTCTTGTCACTTTCAGTGTTATTGAGATTAATTCATTTTATTTTTGTGTGCATGGTATAGACTCACCCTTAGCTTATATTTAGAATTTATCTGTGTTCTATTTCAAGTAGGGGACAGGCAGTTTGGCTAAATTGGGATAGAGGGTTTGAGGGTGGAGGTACCTTTTTGGATGGGATAATGACTTAATATTGAGAAATGGAAAATAACAGGTATCTCTCTCTCACACTCTCTCTCTCTCTTCCTCTCCCTTTCTCTCAAACACTAACATCTACTTACTTGACTTATATAGGTATAATATTCTACTTATTTGGTACTAGGAAGTCAATAGTGAGCAAGTAAAATTAGGTTGCTATCTATGTTAATCTTAGAATAGAATGGAAGGAGTCAAACAATAAACAACAAATATCTAGAAAATATTAGATGTGTATAATTGCTAAATCAAATAAAATGAAGCCCATGCATTAGTAATTGGATATCAACATTAGATTGGGCAATTCAGAATTCTTCTCTTATGTAGAGTAATTTGCACTAGATATGGTAGAGGAGAGGGAAGCTGTGATATGAGAATTGGACAGAAGAATATTTCCAGGTAGAGAGAGAAAAAGTTGCACAAAAAATACAATCTGTTAAAAACCTTTACATGTTTGGAATGAGAGGAAAGACTAAGTGATTATTAAAGAGTGAGTAGGTAAAAGTACGTTTGGCCAAAGTTTAGAAAGGTAGATAGGACATCTCAGGAGTACTTAGAGGCCAAGTTAAGGATGGAGTGTGAATCCATATTTTAAAAGATAAAGGAGAAAAACTCAAAAGGAAAAATATCTTGATCAAGGTGGGGAGAGATAGTTTGGGCTTTGATTGCTATATTGACTGCTATCACACTCAATTTCCTGCTGAACTCAGCATTCACTTGAACTCTCCTCTATTATATCACATTAATCTCTTTATACTTGAAAGTTATAAAACCTAACATTTCAAGTTATTAATAATTAATAATTATCTTGATATGAAATAAAAGTGATAAGGACACTCTCAGAGAAAGAGAAAATACCTTTAACTTGTGTTGTTTCTTTAATTCTGTGCAATGTGGGATTATACTTTGTATGCTAGACACTTTGGGTGAAGGCTATATATCATTCCAATTCTGCTACTTTTTATTTGCTTCCATGTAACTCTGACCTGATTAGTGGTCCTTGGGGATTCTCTGGACATCTTGAGTACAACAGCAAGGAGAAGTGTGAGTCAGTTAGACTTCCTCCCTGGGAGACAGAGTTTTGCGTACTATCTTTGCTTGGCTGGGGAACAAGAGTGTGTTCGACTTACCCCCACCATCCATTCATCTATACATCTATTTACTCAATGTGAACACTCACTGAGAAATAAGTTCAGTGAAGAACATCTTGCTGAGTTCTATTAACGCTTCAGGAGACAAAGTCATTACTGTGCAGATTTTAAATGTGTATTTCACAGATGTGGAAACAAGCTGTGAGATGAAGTGAATTACTCAAGTTAACTAATTCAACTGATACGTAATAGAAATGAGTCTGAATCTCAGCTTATCCCACTTCTGTTTCTCATCATTTTTAAAGCATTTGTGGAGTACTTGGTCCTAGGGACTGACTGAGACCCGGAAAACGGAAGTGAAACATGAAGTATTGTGTCTTATGGACATTGGAGTCTACTCTGGCTACCCTTGCAGCACAGAGAAAGAGAAAAGAGATTATTTTTTAGCATTGAATGTTTAGAAGAATAGGTCAGCTTGGTGCATAAGCCAGAATCTATAGCACATGCAGTGCCAGATATGGGCAATCACACTTGTTCATTGTCTGTGGAAGAGACTCTACTAAACTTATCATCCCATAGTAACTTCTGTGGCAGGAAGAAGTAAACTTGGTCTGCCTTTAACCACTTGCCCGTGGTGGCCAACTAAACAATGGCTATTCATTTGTAGGAAGACAAATGTCAAGTGTGGCCACTTTTACACCATTTGCCCAGTCAGCATTAAGGTGATGATAGATTGGAGAGGACTGTGGATGTATGATAAAATCAAAGATTTGGAATTAAATTAATCTCTATTAAATTTCCTACTTTTACCAGTTATAAATTACTGGTATTTATACCAGTAATTTACCTGTTATAAATTACTATGTAGTTTTTAAACTCAGTTGTTTATTTTTCTCCTCAGTGCATTCATAGTATCCATTTAATAAGTTGCTTTAAAGAGTTCATAAAATAATTTCTCAGGAAACTTCAACTAAGTAAAGGAATCTGCTTGTTACAGTTTTGTAACATTATTGGTGGTGAAATTGTACTATTTATTTTTTCCTTTGTTAATGGAAGTATGGTCCTAAGTATCAATGTAAAACAAAATCTAAAGTACTATTAAAAAAACAACTAGTATATTTATTTCCTATTTCTGCTGTTTTGGTAACCAATTACCGTAACTCAATGACTTAAAACATCACAATTTAATTTTCTTTCAATGCTGGAGGTCAGTAATCTGAAATTTGCTGTAAAGGGTTCAAATCAAGGGGAAATTAGAGTTAATTCTTTCTGGTGGCTCTCGGGAAGAATTCATTCCTCCTCCACTCTGCCAACTGGCAACTTTTGGCACTGCTTGGCTTCTCTTTCTTCTACCTTAGAAGCCTTCTCTTTGCCTGTTGCTGACCTTTCTGCCTTCTTTATGATATTTACAGTGATTACATTGGGCACACCCGGCTAATCCAAGATAATCTCCTGCTCGCAAGAGTCTTAATAATATCTACCAACTCTTTTTACCAGTTCTTCTGGACGAAACTGTCTCAGAAAATAGTGCTGAGGTCCCGATTCCTGTCACTTGTGCACGTTGCCTTATTTGTTAACATGGTATTTGTATATATGATCAAGTTCAAATTAGGTCACAGTGGATGAGAGTGGAAAATAATCCAGCAACTGGTGTCCTTATATGCCAGGCAACATTTGTAAAGACACAGAGACAAAATAACATGTAAGGAGAATAATATGCCCAGGAGCTAAGATAGAAGCATAGAGCAGATTCTCTTTTTGAGCTTTCAAAAAGAAATTGTCATATCAATACCTAATTTTTGACTTCTGGCCTCAAGAACAGCAAGAGAATGTTTTTCTCTTGTCTAGGCCACCAGGTTCATTTGGTAACAAACTCTCCTAGTAAAGCAATATGCCATATTTCCAATAATATTCAGAGCATTTTAGTCCACTTAACTCACACAGTGCTCTCACTTTTCTCTCCCACTCTTGTACGTAAAAACAAAGCATAAGTTATTACTCTGAAAGTGAGGTTCAAGAGTCTTCTGAAAATCTGATATCAATTATAAGTGGGTGGAGCAAATGCAGGCTTCCCTTAGACCACTGTGTGTGTGTTCAAGGAGCTGGAACTTGTCTGAAAGACAGGGGGTTAGCCTTCAGAGGCAGATGCTGCAAATCTGGGAGGCAGACCCTCATAAGACTTCGCTCACAGGACGTGCCCTGGGTGGACAAAGAGTAGAACCCCATGGTTAGCATAAGGACTTTTACCCACTATTTAAAAGCAGGACCTGAAGAGTCCCTTGACTCTACAAAATCTGTTTAATAACAGCATGTCTGTCTTTCTTGAGAAAGAATGTAAGATTCTGGGGGAAAGACTTAGAAACAACCTATTGAACAAGCACCTTTACTCCCAAAAGAAAAGGATAAAACACTTTTCCCTATGGACTGGTATGGAAACATAGATAAAAATGGAAAATGGCTAGACATATCTCAACAAATTAAAATAAAAATCAATTGCTGTTGATATTCTTATACTGGACTGAAGTGATAGCACAGCGGGTAGGCTTTTGCCTTGCACGTGGCTGACCATCCCTCTTGGAGAGCCAGGCAAGCTACCAAGAGTATCCCGCCTGCATGGTAGACCCTGGCAAGCTCCCCGTGGCATATTTGATATGCCCAAAACAGTAACAACAAGTCTCACAATAGAGACGTTACCGGTGCTTGCTCGAGCAAATTGATAAACAATGGGACGAGAGTGCTACTATTCTTATACTACTGGAGGTAGACTGCCTTCCCCCACCTTCTGGATAGGTGACAATATGGATATTTTTCATAGCCAATAAACTACTGTCTCTTGTCAATTTAGAAAATATATGTATTACTTGGTTGCTAAATATTCTGATGGAGGGAACTATTCCTTGATTCTAATCTCTACATACTCTACATAGGGACTCTGGGCCTATCTATGTCATTGGGCTCTTAAGACCTTGAATCATCTGAGTGGACACACGTAGGCATACTTTAGAGAGTGAAATGCAAACATGTCTAGTTCCATATGGAAAAGGAATAGGCAAACCAGAGGCCTTATTCCCTGTTGAAAAGTAAGCAGGGGGGTGGTATTTGGGGAGTGTCCTACAATGGATCTCACTGTGGCAGAGAGGAGACAGGCTTGTTGGTAATCATTATGTCAGTGGGGAAATACTCTAGGAGAAGACTTATGCTAGAGTCTTCCCAGAACCTAGATCCTGTCTACACGGCTGGACAGAGGCTGTCTCATGGATGAGCTACTTTCCTTTTCAAAGGTGTACAGCATCATAGTGTCAGAGCATTTATGCACTGACTTCTAGTCTATGCAGAAATGAATAAAACTAGACAAGATCTTTAACTTATCTCATGTTAGAGTTAAGAAATGAACAGTGATAATAATGGCTAATATTTATTAAGTACTTTAAGGTAGCAGGTATACCCTAAGCACTTTACACATCACCGTTTTTCTCATAGGAAAAGTGAGGCCAGTGAGCATAGCTGTAAAATACCAAGACCAAGGGTCTAAGCTCTAACTTTGTAGGGCCAGAGGCCAACCTTAAAGCCATCTTCCAATAAATATCTCTGTGCATTAATAACCATCTAGGTAAAATCAAACTAATTTGGTTTTGATGCTTCTTATGTAAAATGCAGAATTCAAATTAAGGTAAAATCAACGGAAAGTCTAAGCGTGGTTCCCTAGTGACTGTAGTTTGCTGGAGATTGGGGTGAGTGCAGGGCAATGAGATTGTTGTGAACAGAAAAGACTTTTCCAGGTCCCTGTGATGTTTAGAAAATTACTTTCCAGGATGCCTTAATCTCTGCTGTCACAGTATGAATCTCATTCTTCCTGTTCTGTCCTCCGTAGAGATGGAGACTTGTCAGTAACGATTTCCACAAAATAAGCCTTTGGCCTTTATTGTGCTTGAAGACTGTTCTTTGGAGCCCAGTCTTCATTTCCTTTCTAGGCAACTCGCGAGAAGTTTTATCCAGCTAAGGTGGGGACTTCAATTCGCTGCTTTTCACAGCTCACCAGGTAGTTTTGAACTTGTAGCTGCAGGGCCCCACATTCTGGCAAGCATCTCGTCTGCAGGGAGCTGCTTCCCCGATGATTAAAAATAAAAGCCTGGTTTCATTGGGCTTTTATTGGCAAACAGTTCTGTTTTTTATGCAATTGATTAAATAGTAGAAGGGACCCTTGGGGATTTCCAGTGAAATGACTGCAAAGACGCAAGACAACAGACTCTTTGCTCAACTTCTAAGTATTTTTCTCTCCCCAATAGCCACTTGGAAGCTGTAGGTGGTACTAAGCCCCGTTGGAAATATTACTTAACTTTGAGTTTCCAAGGGAGCAGAGGAAAGGGAGAATTTATCTTATTACTATTTATAGGACATATGTATTGAAAAGTAGGAAAATTATTATACTCTGTCATTCTTGTGAAATATCAGAGCTTGCTTGTAACACCATTGGAAGTTACAAAAAGGCTATTTGCATTAACAAATGATGCAACTCAGCCATCAGCCCTGTACCTAACCTCAGTGGGAGTTACTAAGATAATGACCAAGCACTCTGAGAGTCCTCAAACCTACTTCAGCCTACTAAAAAGAAGCCCAGCACAAGTACATACTGCATATTTTGAACAACGGCTGTTGTAGCCCTGAGCAGTGGCTGATTGACACTGATTGATGCTATCCCATCATGAGGCACAGTCCATTAGTCCTTGCATTATCTTTAATTTATCGTCATTGGAGATCTTTAGTTTGTGACAATATACCAAGAGGGGGGGAATAAATATCAAATAAAAGTTATTTAAAAATCAACACCCACATGGGACATGGTTTGATTATATTCCAAATGATCTGATCTAAAAACCTTCATTTATAAGTGACAGAGCTTTTTTCCCCATTTAGTTGTCAAATAGTGACATTTCCTTATTCTCCTGTGGCCAGATGTACTAGATCTGGCACATCTCATTTCATAATAACATGTACATCAGAGTGGTGCAAAGAATCCAACAGGTGCCTGCATTCCACAACCTGGCTGCCAGCACTTCCCCGGTGGCAATCAATGGACAGGGGAGTGAGACTGGATGGCAATGGAAGGTTAAAACTACTAGAAACATACAAAGTCACAGGATTTAGACTGGGAGATAGAAGAGTTCAAGGAAGCTGTTAATGAGTCAGCTGACATCAGCTGTTCCAAGACTCTTTCCCTACCATCTACTTCATAATGGTAGAAGACATACAAACTGGCTTTTCTCAAACTTGGGACAACCCCTATGTCAATGCCAAAACTGTTTTACACGTGATCCAATTCCAATACTCGTTCTTCATTGTAAAACAGCACTTTACTCCTACAGGGATTGAGGGAAGGATTTTTTTGATTATCTTTAAAGGCATAACTTGGCTTTCTTGGGCTCTGGGTAAGATTAGTAAACCTGGAATGGACTTTTAGCGAAACTGATGAAGGGTCTTGAGAAGGCATTTCAACATGAAGTTCATGATTTTGATAGAAGAGGTAGAAGAAACAAAGGTAGTTGGGAAAACGGCTTGTGAAAGATTATCAGAGTCAGAACATTTCATTCTTTCCTTCCCAATCTTCTCTTTTCTCTCCACAAGGAAATTTTAGCACTATAGCACTGTCTCGTTGTTCATCGATTTGTTCAAGCAGTCACCAGTAATGTCTCCATTGTGAGACTTGTTGTTACTGTTTTTGGCATATTGAATATGCCACAGGTAGCTTGCCAAGCTCTACCGTGCGGGCGGGATACTCTCAGTAGCTTGCTGGGTTCTCCAAGAGGAACAGAGGAATCGAACCCAGGTTGGCTGTGTGCAAGGCAAATGCCCTACCCACTGTGCTATTCAAATGAGAAAATGTCCAGTTCAAACAAGAACTTTGAAGGCTGACATGGAGAAGGGTTCCATGTGAACAGCAGTCCTGAGAGATGGGCGAGCGCCATTTTGAAGGGACAGGCAATGGTCTCCATTGCCATTGGCCGATCGAAAGGAAATTTTAGGTTAAAAATATTGGAAAAAATAAGGCAGGAATAATTTTATTTCAGACTTCTTCAGAATTTGTGACCTAAACCCATTAACTTTACATTTAAGGACCAGAGAGAGAACTCAAATGCTCAAATTAGTTCTTTGTAAGCAGAAAACCCCAGTTCCATTCCAGGACCAAATGGTTCCCTGAGCACTTCCGGGTGAAACTGCCTCACCCCACCCCTAACACAATGTTGGGGCTAACTCTGAGTAACGCTGGGTATGATTCCCAAACCCAAAATAAATTAATATATTTGTAATAAAGTAGAAATTTGGGGCTAAGTGATTTGGTATATTTAAGGGAAGGTTAGAAATACCAGTTAAAATTTTTCACCATTTTTTTTAACCTACGTAGTGTAAAGTAAATCCCAAAGCCAGAAGAACTTTGAATAATGTTCTAAATAATTACTGGCTCTGCACTCCTGGTATAGCACTGTTTCATAAACTAAAACTCAGTGAAATTTACAGGGTTTCACTCTTTCATTTAAGCACCTGTGCTCTAGTCAGACTGTTCTTAAAATTTTCATATAAGTATATGTATGCATGTATAATTATGTATAACTACAAAATCTTCCCCCTTCTTTCTGAAAAATCCATTGGAAATGAAACCTTGGCTCATTTGCTACATGCTTAATTTTTCATACTGGTTCACTTCTCAGTTCAACTATAATGAGTAGGTAGAGCGAGAGATTGTATTTTGATGAAAGAGGACTTGGAAGTGTAGATCTATCAAGGCATGACTTCCTCTAAGAGCTTTCTCTTCTCATTGCCATTGGAATCAATCTACACTACTCAATACCAGACATATTGAGCACCACCTGTGAGGCTCCAACCTCATGTGAGTTCCAGCCTCACCTTTCATTGCTTCTTCTACTTCCAACATCCTTGCCAACTTTTTCTGGGCCAGTTTCCAAATTTAGTCCCTTTTTTTTTTTTCACTTCTAGATCTTCACATGGGTAATGTTTTCTTGAGCTTCACATTAAAAATGTTTCTTAAAAGGCCTTTCTTAACAACTTTTTAAATTTCCATTTATTTATCTTGAATGATAGAGATTGGCAGTCTCTTGTTCCTGCACCTGGCTGTCTTTGGAGCGGGCAGGTTGAGTTTACCTTCCCACCCCGAGCAGACCCCTGGCAGCCAAAGACCTCAGACGAGCCTCACGCATGAAGGAACCGGCAGAGGAGCCTAGGTGTGCGGGACCTGGGACTGAGATCTCCAAGCCTGCTGGGATCAGACTGGGCCTCCTCCACCGAGATCCCCCATTTTCCAGTAGCTTGGCAGCCACACCCACAAACTGCCCCCCCGCCCCCGCACTGTGTAATCCAATCAATGACCAAGATCCAGAGACTATAAAACAACTCTCCTGAAGCAACCTCTTATAGCCTAGTTCTCCCTCTCAGAGAACCTGACAAGATACCAAGAGCATCCTGCATGCATGGCAGAGCCTGGCAAGCTCTCCATGGCGTATTCGGTATGCCAAACACAGTAACAATGATGGGTCTCATTCCCCTCACCCTGGAAGAGCCTCCAAAGCGGCACCACTGGGAAGAACAAGTAAAGAGAAGCTGCTAAAATCTCAGGGCTAGGATGAACGAAGACCTTACTGGCGCCCACTCGAGCAAATCGATGATCAATGGGATGACATCATTGGTGGTATTACCTCCAATACCACGCCCTATCTTCCACTATGGTAGGCACTTTTCTTCTCTCTCTCTCTCTCTCTCTCTCTTTTTCTCTCTCTCTCTTTCCCTCTCTCTTTTTTTTTCTCTCTCTTTACATATATTTAAATTTTTCTCTCCCGGTGTTGCTTTAAATTCTGTTTTGTGTCATTAAAAAGAATTCCTCTATTACCTATTGTCTGTCTTTCCTTGCCAGGATGCTATATTTATAAAAATGGATTCTTTACTTCTTTACTTCCTTTGTGCATCCTCAGATTGCCCATGACTATCACATGTACATGGTAATAACATCTATTAAATTATCAAATTAACTGTAAGTCAAAATATCTATGTTCTGTTCTATATGTTTCATGATTAAGTTGTGCCAATTCCTAATTCTCTCTAGACCTCAAATTCACCTTTTAATTAAAAGAAAAAAATAATTGAACCATTTCAAAGGTTTGTTTCAAGTGTGGCATTATTATTATTATTGCTATTATTATTATTATTATTATTATTATTATTGAGCTGGAGCGATAGCACAGTGGGTAGGGCATTTGCCTTGCATGTGGCCAACCTGGGTTCGATTCCTTCATCCCTCTTGGAGAGCCTGGCAAGCTACTGAGAGTATCTCGCCCACATGGCAGAGCCTGGCAATTTGCCCATGGCGTATTTAATATGCCAAAAACAGTGACAACAAGTCTCACATGGAGACGTTACTGGTGCCTGCTCGAGCAAATCAATGAGCAATGGGATGACAGTGACAGTGATCATTACTTGAATTGGGGTCACACCTGACAGTCCTTAAAAGGGTATTCTTAGTTTAATGGTAAGTTTCTCCTAGCATTCATGGGGGATGATGGCATACTGGAAATTAAGTAAAGTACTAGGAATAAAACCTGGGCTCCTGTATGCAAAATGTGTATATCTCTTTGACACATGACACATGTATAGCTCCCTGACACATGACAGTTGACATTAGATTTTTGCATCAGAATTTTTCATTAAATTCTCTTTCATGATATAGGAATAAAAGATTATCTCCACAATGTTACACCATATAAACTAAAATTTTTTAAGACAAAAATGTCATTTTAATCTTAAGATCAAATAGTGGTTACCAGAAGGGAAGAGGGGCAGGTTAAGCAGATAAAAAGGGTCAGTTGTATAATGGATAGAACTGGATTTTCAGTAAGGAAATTTAGGTTGTGTACACATATGCAATTTTTTAATGAATCACATCTGAAGCTTATACAATCTTATAATACAATGCTACTTCTGTACAAATTTAACATTCAGTATACTCACATCTATAAATAGCTCCAATGGATTAAGTCCTGGACATGGTTCTAGGATAACTTTGTTATCCATCGTTCATCAGATGAACATTCTTCGAGAATCAGGCACAATGTTAGGCTTTTGGAATACAGCGAAAAGAAAAACTTTTATACTTTTAACATTTTTACATTCTCAAGGAGGAGCTAATAATATCAATAGGCGATTTTAATACAGTAATAAGTACCATGATGAGGGAGGGTTTATGCCAGCCCACTTGAAAAATATCACACAATTATGAAGCATCTTTAAGACTGCAACATGCTGTTCAAAGTTCAAAAAATATCAGCGGAGTAATGTGACCCTGGTGAGGTGAGCAAGCAAGGGGTTTGATAAGAAAAGGATATTCTAAAAAGATACATTGCAACATGTGACAGCTGTTAGGGAGAGAGAGAATGTCATGTGTCAAGCTTTGCAGTTAAGATGATTGAGCACAGGTGTAGGAAAGATTACTGAAAATTGTTACTCAGCATTGCTATGTATGAGGTTCTGGCAAAGCCAGATGAGGTCATTCTAGGTTATTTGGCAATCTGGTTCCTAAAGAAGAAACTTCATCAGTGTCTTCCTAGAATATAAGATCTGGAATAGGATAAATTGCTTGGTTTAAGCTACAGTTAAATTGCTTATTCTCCACAATAGTAGCATATTAAGTCTATTTCTGTAAGGGTAGAATATTGGTACTGCCTTGTAATTTCATTTGACTTTCATGATAATATCCTACACTAACTTCACACTTAACTGAGATAATTCCAGAGAACTGTTTGCAGAGAAGTTCCATTTTGTTCCTTGCAGCATATGAAAAGGAAAAAAAAACCCACTAGATAATACTTTGGCAATTTCCAACAAATGCCTTATGTGCTTCATTAGTTTTGTAACAGTTGGTCTTTATCTTGCTTGATCCAATATGACAAATTCTTCAGGGTCTTTGCCCATGTTGTCTTGGTACCAGAGATTGGGTACTAGGCAATATAAAGTTGCATATATACTGGGAAGTTGACACATTCCCCACAAATAAAAGTTCCTGCTCATGTTTGTGAAAACAAAAATGATATCTTATGATTTGTAAGATATATGAAATTTATAAAATTTATTGATAAGACAAGTAAATGCAATGCTGTTACAGGCTGTTTTCAGGGCTGTATTCTCCCCCATAATTCATATATTGAAGGGTCTCAGCTTTTGACTATTTTAGTGATAATGTTTTTAAGGGATAATTAAGATTAAGCTACCCAGACTGTGTCACTTTGTTATGAAAATACACACACACTAACACAAGCTTTTTCTGGTTTTCAAGTGATTAAAATGCAATTCCTTGATTTGGAGAACATGTTTACATGCATCTTTTAAATGAATGTATTATTAGATGTTTAAGAGATGGTATAACCTTCCCTGGCCAGTGGTCCAGACTTCCTCAAAAGGGTAGGGGATGAGGGAATGTAAGAATGATTAAAACAAATTAACAGAGCCACTTTTCAGGAATTGTGCATTTATTACAATAATACTTGTGAGTCATTGCATCATCAGGGCATTGAAAAGCTCAAGAACTGTGAGTTTAAATCATGTTACAGTCTTTGGAATAAACATATAATTTACATGTTCAAAAGTGAATCCTCCCTTTTCAGTGGGCTGACAGTTTATCAATATTTATCTGATTGGTATTGTAGAATGAATATCAATAATTTGGAGTGTGAAGTCTTTTTTTTTTCAGTGACTAGTCTATGGTATCTTGGTCACTCTTTTATCTGAGAGCTGGGGAGATTTTCCTAGACCATCATTTTATCAGTTGAGTGCTAAATAGTCCCCCGTGGAACCCCTTTAAAAAGGCCACAGGTGAAGAACAAATAAACGGGGGTCAGCGTAAGTGGTGAAGGGACCAACCAGTAAGTTGGTGCCATAGGAAGGAAAACAGAGCAATAAAGAGACCATGATTGGAAAAATCCTGAGAAATACAGGACTATATGACTTTGTAAGTACATTCTATTCTTAACATTTAATCTAAGTAAGTGTGATTAGGAAACTTGATCACTTACATGACTTTCTGGTAACTTTCAAAACCATTCATCCAGTTATAATTTGCAGAAGTCAATATTTAAAAAAAAACTTAGCTTTCAAATTTTCAAGAGGTTGGTAGGGGGGTTATAAACTGTCATTTCTTCAGTGTCCCTCTATTTATTTTGTCCATATTTTTATGTCCATAGGGTCAATGTTGTAGAGTGTTATAAAATGAATTTACCTTTTGACTGATAAAATGAAAAATGTTACATACCCTCAGAACCCAAACGGGCTGTCATGGCAACTGATGACATTTCTATTGTGCAGCCTGTACTGGGAGTACATGGCCTGTGTGTCCTTGCAAACAGTTTCATGTTATTTTTTGCAGTGGAAAGGTTTGAGCCAAAAATGGTGTGAAGGTAGGAAGTAAGCCAACTTCAGTTTTCATTGGATTGACTTAACTTGGGCAGTTGGGCGGTTAACCTCTTAGTGGTTGAATCCCATACATTCTATGAGAGCCAGCATTCAAGGAATGATTTGTGCATAAATGTGTGAATACATATCTTTATGTGCATGGCGCAAATGTATACATATCTTTATCTTATGACAGAATATTAATTTATCATAATGAGAAATCTATGGGCTTTGATGATCAGCACTAACTTATACCTCAGATATTCTTTCCTTACATTTTAAAATTATTTTTATTTAGGCACTGTAAGTTACAAAGTTATTCACAGTTGAGTTTCAGGTATACAATTTTACAACACCTATTCCATCACAGGAGTCAACGTCCTTCCACAAATTGTCCACATTTTCCTTCCCATTTCCCCCCCCCCCAACACAAACTTAATGCTTCTTGATATGTACATTTAAAAGTTTGGTTATTATAGTTAGTAGCTCACACTTTTTGTTTTGTAGGTTTTATGAATCAGATATATTGTAAATCACACTTATTCACCACCTGTGTGTCCAAGAGCACTGCCTCCTGGCCACGTGACCTTCTATCTGCCTCTTCTTACTTCTGTACTTCAGCTTCTTTTCTTTCCTGTCTTCAGTTCTAAAGTCCAGGTTCCAGGGTTATCTAGGTATCTCCCCCTTTGGTGTCTTGCTTCCCCTTGTCCTATTATTCTATACCCCACAGTTAGATTAGTTACTCTGATATTTGTCTATTCCACTGCTGATTAAATTCCTCAACTTTTTTTTCTCCTGTTTTATCTGTATTGCAGTGAATTTCATGATTTCATCCTTCTTTTCAGCTGTGTAGTATTCCACAGTATACCACAACTTCATTATCCACTCATCTGCTCCTGGACACGTAGGTTGCTTCTAGCTTTAGTGCTAAGTGTTGCAGTGAATATTGGTGCAAAGGTATACCTTTCAATTAGTGCTCTTGTGCCATGGGTATATATACTAAGAAATGGAGTTTTGAGGTCATAAGATAATGCTATTCTTACTATTCTGAGAAATCTTCATACTGTTTTCCATAGGGGTTGATCAAGCAACATTACCCAGCTGTAGTAAATGAGGGTTTCGAGGGTTTCTTTTCTCCCCATCCCCTCAAGATGCTTCCAGTATTTTTGATATGTGCCATTCTCACTAATGTGAGATGATGTCTCACTGTTAAATTGATTTAAATTTCCCTCACAATAATTGATGATGTGACAATTACAATTCTCTGAATTCTTCAGAGAAGTGTCTGTTCATTTTCTTTACCCATGTTTGACAGGGGTTTGGAAGGGTTTTGCATTTGTTTGTTAATCTTTGTGATGTATTTATATATCTTGGACCTTACAACCTTATTTGATGTGTTGAATGCCAATATTTTCTCCCATTCATTTGGGTATCTTTTAATTATAGCCCATTTTTGTTTTTTTCCATGTAGATACTTTTAAATTTTATATTATCCCAGTTTTGGTTGTTTTTGTTTCCTTTGCTAAAGGAATTATTAAAGTAAAAACAGCTTTGAGGCCTAAATCTTGCAGTGTTCTGCCTATGTTGTCTTCAATGTACTTTAAACGTTCTGATTTGATCTCAAGGTCTTTGATCGCTTTGAAATAAAGTTAGTGGACAGTGTAATCATGGATCCATACGTTATTATATACATATTTTACATGTATAAAATTTATCATTTTATCATATACATTTGATACATATATACATTTGACACAAATGTATCATATACATTTTATATGTATCATATACATTTTTATATGTATTCATTTTTCCCCAAAATAATTAGTTGAAGATATTATCTATAACCTACTTTATGCCCCAAAGTGACTTACTGAAAATCAACTGAAGCAGTAGATCTAAGGTTGAAGTCATTTTCCAACCAATCATAAGAGAGGAAAAATGTTATATAAGGCAGATTGAGATATATCCCTGTGACCACATTAAGTAATTCGTAGGTAAAAATACATGGGCCAAATAGCATTGATACACACAGCTGAGATCAGAGGCAAATATTCCTACTTTTCTAGTCTCAAACCTGAGTTTTATTTGGTCACAAGCTGCTGGCAAACATTACCACAAGTGGAAGCTGAGGATGGAGACACTGTAGAACAGAGCAGAGCTAAAAGGAGGATGAGAGACTTGAACATGGAAACACCTTTAAAATCATTCCTGAAGCTAAATATTTCTTTGAACTCTGAAACTTTTTGAGTCGATAAATTCCCTTGATACCCTATTTAGTTTAGAACAGTGCCTTGCAACTGCTGTTCCACAGACTGGTACTTGTCCCAGATGTTTCATGGTTGGTACCGGGATTTAAGGTATTTGGCTTTGGATTTTCTGTCACTTGTACCACGAAACATGTCCAGAGAACACATCTACAGATAGACTTGTGGAATAGGAGAAAGAATTCTAGTGTATGGATTAACTCTTCAAAGTTTAATTTTGGGCAAGTTTCTCTTTGAAAATGAAACTAATCATCCTCAAATTTTCTATTTCTCATAGTCAATTAAGCGATTCATGGAGCTGAGGGGATAGTTTTGCAGGTAGGCCAATTGCCTTTCACAAGGCTAACAGGTTCAAACCCCGGCATCCCATATGGTCCCCCAAACCCACTACGAGTGATCCCTGAATACAGAGCCAGGAGTGAGCCCTGAGCACTAGGTGTGATCACAAAACCAAAAACAACCCAAAATCAAAACAAGAGAATAGAGCTATAAAAAATTTTTGATATGAAATTCTACTATTATTAGCTTTTAGAATTTTGACAGTGAATATAGAGAATCATACTGCAAAATATTTCCTTGATTGAAAATTGCTAACTTCATGCTGTCTGAAGAAACATCTTAGTTATTTCATGTCATATATCTAAAAAGAATCTGATACAATTATGCACTGAGTGAAGAGATCCTAAATTTACTTCTACAGAATTTCTTTCATTTATGATTTCTTATAATGGAGAAATGGAAAACATTTAACAGTTACTTAATAAATATCACCCGGAAAATCTGTGCCATGTTTTTGACATTTGATCTTTAAATTCTTGAAGCACACATATGAAGACAGTTCTATTATTCCCCCACCAAGCTCCACCAATTATCTGGATGGGGAAAGTAAGACTAAAGGATAGCAAGAAACCTCCTCACAGTTTTAGTCAGTAGGAAGTAATAACAGAACACAAACTTATAGTGTCCACACCCCCAAATATTTAGTTCCCTCCTCATCCCAAATGTTTAGAAAAGAAATACAGGTATTGATTATTTTACATATTGATTTTAATTTTTGAATTAAAACAATGAGTTGTGCTTGAGTTTTGAAATAGGAATAGTTACACAAATTAAAAGGACAGTACCCATAACTAGACTGGATTCCTCCCAAGCCTCTGAGTAATTTATTCTTTATTCTGAAACACAGAAGATTATTATGAAGAGTAAATGAGGCACAGCTTGGATATTGCTTTAAGGAATTGAGAAATGTCAGACAAGCTAGAGATTATTTTTTATCAAAGGTATTATTGGTTCAAGATAGTTTCTCTCCATTGAAGAGTTAAAAAGGCTTTTCCATTTATAGATCACCGACAACTGCTCCTTTTTATATCGAGGTGACTACACACAATATAGAACTATACATTTTAAAGTAAAATATTTAGTGGCATTAATGCAATCATAATTTTGTGTTATCGCTGTCTCCATCTTGTTCCAAAATAATTCCAACAGTTGAAAGATAAACTCCAAGCCAATTAAGTAACTTCTCCATCTGCAATATTTTCTTTCATTATGTGATTACATTTTGATTTTATTATGATATACTTTGATGTACTAATTTAAAATATTTTGATGAGATATTTTCATTTTGCTTATGCTTTTAGTATCATATATAACAATATTTATGTTATACCATGTATATACTAAACTAAAGATGATATGATAAAAAAATACAAAACTCCTAAGAAAATATTGAGCCAAATTTTCCTTATATTTAGTTTTAACAAATCTAAAGAATGATTACTCTTATGGAGAACCTAATTTTAAGCTCTTACATTTCTGTAGTGCCATGAACACATTTAGGATATAGAGACTTCAGTTTCAAAGTCCATGTTCATTCCATTGTGACACACTATTTTCAGATATACATATTTTTGTTGTCTCTATGCTTCTTGTATATTTTCAGAAGTATACTCTTTCTTATAATTAGAGTAGTCCACTTAAGCACAGTCAGATCAATATACTTTGTTAGCTAACATACCGTTTTTTGTAATGAAAGATTTCCCCCAACATAATTTAAAATGTTTCTTTCTTGCTTGCTTTTCAGCATATTTTAGTAAAAAGATATCCTGCTTTACTTCATATTATCTTTAATATGCTAAAACCTCCCCTATCTTTATAACTTGTTATGAAACTTTTTCTGAATTCATCTGCTGGCTTTTAAGTTAACCTGTTAGCTCACTCTACCTGCTCTTTCTCTTATATTAGAACAATAAAAATAAGTAACATAATGTGCCACAGGTGATCTTATGACTCCTCCACCCCAAACTACTGTCATATTTCCTTGGTAATGATCATTCACTTGTCAACTCAATCATATTTATCTCCTTTTTATGTTAAATTTTGAGGGTAAAGTTTTCTCCATAGCTATAAAACATGTACTCGTGCTTTGAAATCAAAGTAATTCTCAAAAGGCAGGTATAAAGCTGCATGTTATTTCCAGTTCTGATTCATGGAACTAATGAATAATCTACCTTATTATGTAGACTAGAACTACCCATTAATGCTATGTTGTCATGCTGTCTAATATGTTTGCCAATGGTTACATGTGACCTGTAAACCCTTGACATTGTAGCTAGTATTATGCAAAACTGAAATTGTAAGTTTATTTGATTATATTAAATACAATTTAATGTAAATTAAATTTTAATTAATGTACTACATTAAAATTTAAATCAAATAGCCACACATGGCTAGGGATAAATATTCAATAAAACAGTTAGAACGTTTTGAAATTTTCACCCCTGAACAAGATAAAATGTGGAAATGGAGTGATAAGACAATCATAGGTCAATGTAACAAAGATCACAGGTTAACGAAAATGAATAGGTGAAAAGTCAGTGAGGAAGAATTACCAGATCAGAAATAAATTGCATTTTATCTAATTCTTACCATGGGCTTTTAATGCACTTGATTTTTTGATATAATTTTAAGACCCTATTATACTAGCACTTGATTCTAAGCTGCTCATCATAATTTCTAGTGTAAGCACCTCACTTTGGTACAATTTAGGGCCAGATAATTATTTCTTAAAAAAATTTAACCACCATGAATTGCAAAGTTGCAGGGTTATTCACTTAGCCCCACCAGTGTCCCCAATGACCTTCCCATCCCCCTAGCTTGCCACGGTGGATGGCGCTTTTTCCTTCTTTCCTTTTATTTTTAATTTATTTTTTAAAGTTACTTATTTTATTGAATCACCATGTGGAAAGTTACAAAGTTCTCAGGCTTATGTCTCAGTTACACAGTACTCAAACACCCATCCCTTCACCAGTGCCCATATTCCACCACCAAAACCCCCAGTATACCTCCCACCCTCCCATCCCCCCACCCACGCCTGCGTCACTGATAGATTTCACTTAATTTTCTCTTTACTTTGATTACATTCCATATGTCAACACAAAACTCACTATTGTTGTTGGAGTTTCCCCCCCCAAAAAGACAGCCCTACTGCCAAGGAAGTATTTGATAATTAGTTTTCCACTGCTTAGAATGCAGAGATATAAAGCCCCGCTGTTCCAAGTACATAATTCTTTTTTTTTCTCCTTCCAGTGCCACCAAGTTCGTGCATGCTTAATTTGGATTTCTGTATAAAGTCCAGGGAAAATTCTTCCAGGAATTGCATCACTGCAAGCTTTTACTTCCCTTTTGTGGTGCTCATAAGATGGAAAAGACTGGAGAGAGAAACCCTACCCGGCTGGCGCTGCATGGGGCCAGTGGCTCAGTTCACAGTCTAGAGGCATTTCTGCGAGCTGCTGGTGTCCCTCTTCTTTCCTTTTAATCATAGTTATTTATAATATTGTTTTTGAGAGGCTATCATGCATATCACTTATTATAATTGTGAAAGAATGACCCCTGTATTATATGAAAATTAGTAGCACACCTGAACTCCACATACTCCCTGTCCAGGTTATTACAACCAAAAGTGTCTATAAATATTGGTAAATGTTCTGAGACATGCTACTCTTTGGGTACAAAGGTTTGATGGGTGAGTGACCAAACTAAATTTAAATTGCTAAGAATTGGTCGCATATATTCAGACCAGAATTCATTTGTTGATTCAATTACCATCTTTTATGGTTAGCACTCACTCTACTTCTGAACCTTTAGTTATGAACTCAAGGTTAGTATTTATCCAAAATTTATACATTGAAGCCTTACCTTATAGTTTGATAGTACTTGGATATGGGTTCTCTGGGAAGTAATTAGGGTAAAATGAGGTTAGAGAACGAGATCCTTGTGATGTGGTTAGTGGACTTATTAAAAAAGACACCTGAGAACTAGCTCTCTTACCTGCCCAAAGAGATAATGTGAGCTTATAATGATATGACAGCTCTATAAGGTAAATAAGAGGTTTCAAAATGAAACAAGCATCTTGAGCTGTGAGGTACCAGTTTCCAAAACTGTGAAGATTACTTTTTCTGCTTTACCAAGTTGTCAGTCAATAGTATTTCATAATGATAACCCAATCTATGTAATACAAACTTGCAGTCCCTACCTAGGCCCCAAAGATGCAGAAGTACTGTAACATAGTGTTTGCTTTAGGAATCCACACTCTCGTAAGGAAGATGCACACTACATGTAGATAAACAACTAAGAGTTAATCAGATTTGTTTAATGCTATATTTAGGCTAAGCCCATCTAGAATGAGCAAGCAAGAAAGAACTTGGGAATGGACTGAGTTAAAGCTGAGTCATAAATAGGGCTAGGTGAGGTGGAAGAGACCATATGGGAAGGCATTCAAGTTAGAGGAATCATATTCACACATATTGGAAACTAGATCACGGTGTTTCCAGAATCCATGGCTCCTGATCTCATGGGACTGAGCAACAGTAAGTGGGAAGTATGGAGAACTGTTATTTGGATGGAGGGCAGAGACGGGGTCATGATACGGTATGTAATGCTAAGGAACACAGATTCCTTCCAAAAGGTGCTGAAGAGACCCCATGGGCTTTAAGTGGAACAACATGTTGCTGATATTTTTTCATAGAAGAGTTCAAAACCAAGAATGGGATGTAAAGAGCATGAGTGATTTAGAGGATGCTGTATTAGTTTAATAAAAGATGCCATCTTTTGGATTAAGGTGATGATAATGAGGATTGTGAGCCAGATTGTGGTTCTATTTAGCAAAAGGCTCTGACAACACTTAGTAGTTGATTGAATTTTGGGTATAAGACAGGAGGAGTCACAGCTGTTTCCACAGGGACCTCTTAAAATGGGAGTATACTTCTTTCAGAAATGCCATGGTTAGAATAGGACAGCTCCAGTTTTTGTACAGTATCTGAGGACAAATCCTTACATGGGTGTTCCCAGAAAGACCAACCATGTTTAATTTCTATCGGGGGGAAAGAACTTTACTTTAAAAACTTGGTCTATCGGGCATAGGTGATAGATGACCAATATCTTTGCTTGAAGGGTAATGAAAGTCCAAAATGAAACGCCTTTCTCTTAGCAGTTTTAATATATCCCGGGAGGAAATATTCTTGGGGTCCTATGAAAGGAGAGATGAGGGCAAAAATAGCTGTTTTGTGTTCACTTATAACCCTTAAAATAGTTTCACTCTTGGTATCATTTGGATTGCTCTCTGAACAGGAATTTCACGCATGAGGTACATTCCATTGGAAAGAATCTGGACAGAGGAAACGAGATTTGTGTAATAGGCTTTGGCCCCTGATCTATTCCAGCATCTTAAGCACCTCTCTTTTCATCCTCTACCTTGGCGGTTTCACTTTGTTATTCTGGTTTTGTGTCCCAATGTGCTGTGGCAGGTCACGAGGGCATGTCTAGGCTTGTCTCAGTCACTTATTTTTAATTGGAAAACCTTGTCCAGATTATATTCACTTTAAAAAAAAATTCAACTCTGAATGATTTCATGTGGATGTGTCCTGACAGTGGTTCCCCAAACCAGACAAACCGTTTTACCTCACAGTGAAATTATAGGATTCTCCCAAATCCAGCTTATCTCTGCAAAGGTGATTTATGACATCTATTAAGAGAATGCTCCTGTGGGCCCAAATTTGTATTTACAGCTGGGTTGTATGTCAATTTGCTGACCTGTGTAATCAGTTAGTATCTGTTTGCTATCAGGTAACTTATAAGGGTTGCTGTATTGACTAAAGAGATGAAGATTTGGAGTAATAGAACAGCAGGTAGGGCATTTGCTTTGCATACGATTAACCCAGGTTCAATCCCTAGCATCCCATAGGATTCCCAGAGCACCGTCAGAAATAATACCTGCGTGCAGAGCCAGGAGTTATCCCCAAGTATCACTGGGTGTGACCCCAAAAGCAACAAAAAAAGAAGGAGTTCAAGGAGCTGGAGCAAGCACAGAGGGTAGGGCATTTGCACACAGCCAACCTGGGTTCGATTCCCAGCATCCCTGAGCACCACCAGGAGTAATTCCTGAGTGCATGATCCGGGAGTAACTCCTGCTCATTGCTGGGTGTGACCCAAAAACAAAACAAAACAACAAAAAGAGTTCAAGATTTTTGGTCTTTTTTGCTTGGGCCTTGAAGGGCTTGGGATAAGCCAATAAAAATGACATGTCACGAGTATTTAACCTGCTCCTTAGACTATGTTAGCATGCCAGAGGAATGAATAGGAGGGTGAGGTAAAACTGAAGGGACTTTCTTTTTTTCTCACCCAAAGGTTTGAGTGAGAAGGTGTGGATAGAGAATCAGAGAAAGCCACATTATCCAGAATTACACAGGCATTGCAATTATTCTGGACATTCTAGGACCCAAATCTTTGGGAACATCTAGACTTTGCATGCCTACAGTTTACTATAGGTGTTACTGCCTCTATCCAGACAGAATAAAGAGAATCCTGGCTCAGTGCTTCTCCTTATCCCTTTCTGGATTTTCGGGCATCCTTGAGAGCCAGTCAAATAATTGTCGGTGAATGCTCTCAGGAATGGCAGGCATTATTTGTAGTGGGGCAACAGAGTAGGCCTAATAATTATTCATGAGCATTGTAGGGCACGGCAGTAATCATCAGTCTGCTTCTGTGACACAGGTGATAAAGAGTTGCTCCCTTTTCCTCAGTTTCCCCAAGGGACTCCAGACTTAGACCCATATTACAGGTCTGACCCAACTCAGAATCCAGAACCTATAAACCCTCCCTAAAGAATCTCGGCAGCTGTCCCTGGCCTGGGTTCACTCAACTGGAATGTCCCTCTTGATTCATAGAAAAGAGATTTGTATTCTTGTCCCCCAATTTTCCTCTTGTGCCACAGGTAAAAGCTCACCTCTGATGGGAATTTTCCCCCTGACACTAGGGGTGATGAACGTTAGAGATTTAAAAAGATTCATTATCAAACACACTGAGACAGCCCTATTAATCCCCAGGAAGTAACCAAGAAAGAACCCCCAAAAGGAGGAGCTGAAATCTTCCAAAATAAATGAGGACATTCAGAGAAATTTGGTTTGGGTAATCTTACCTTCTTTGTACCGAAATGCATGCAGGACTTAAGGCGTTGCATTAGCAAGACAAACTTTGGGCAGGAAAACATTTCTATGTGTGCTTGGAACTTTAATCAAAAACCTGGAGAGGATCCCCTGGTAGAATTTCAATCATTGTCCCTCATTTACTTATCAAATCCTCTAGCTCTCAGATGCCATCTAAAATCTCTGCTTCCTGAGTGACAAAGCAGAAAATGTGAAACTAGAAACAAATTGGCTCACCCCTGGGCTGCTTAGTATGTAAAACCTGCACGTGCCATTCACTTTCTGAGCCCGTATTCATCAAGGATGCGGCCTCTGTTTGTGAAGGAGAAGCCAGGACCAGGCTCTCTGAGCTGTTGATTTCCATCTAAATGTGTCTGTTTGATTGTATGTTGATTTGGGAATCTGGGTGGCGTGCCATGTACTCATCATCCCACTTACTGAGGCAGCTTGAAAGTTAGAACATTCACATTTCAAACATTTTTGAACAGATCCACAAATGGAAGTATTTGTGTTCCCTGTTGTGAAAAATACAACAGGCTGTCCTTAAAAATTTCAGCAAGTTCTAGTTATTCTTATGGCTTGGCACAGGTTCATCTCTTCTCTCTCTCCAAATAGAAGAGTCTAATCCTATGTATTTGATTCGGATGCTTGGTTGGTGAAATGAGTGACAGTATTGAGTGGCATCAAAAGTCAAATTCACACACCATCTTTGTCTACTGAATGAATGATAATGGGAAGAATACAATGTGTGTGTATAAACTTAATAAAAATCTATAAAATAAATATTTTATGGAATACATTGTTTTTGAAAAGGAAAGTGTTAAAGAGGGATATATTATAATATATGTTACTCGTAATGTAATGCCAAGCCAAATATGTTTTAAAAATGAATGTTTCCTCCACATGGAGATAAAGGAAAACATCGACCTCTTTGTTCAAGTGTCGAATGAGCACCTACACACTGAAAACCAGCAAGAAACCTGCCCTTGTGAACTTTTATGCTAGTGGTAGAGGTGGATAATAAATAATTAATGTGTCACCTAAGTGAGAGGAGTGAGGGGATGATATAATTGGATGCATATTTTCAAATACCACTCAGCTTAAATATAGAGAAGGGGAATAAAAGCAAATAGACCTGCTTGTAAAGTGTGGCAGAATTTGGTAGAGACAGTGTTGTTCCTTATTATAGATCAGCGATGTGAACCAGACAGTTCCTCCCTCTCCCCCCCAAAGTCCCTTCTGTGACAATGTCTGCAGAAATTCAGGGTCTTCATAACTTTCAAGGGTCCCTATTAGCATATAATAGGCAGAAACTAGGTTTTCTCTAGTCCAATTGTGACTACCATAGATATAGGCTATAAAGTATACAATCAGATCACCACATTTATGCTTTCAGTTTATGTGATTCTCTATGTCAATTATATATCATTAACTCTAACAGAAAATAAATACTGATTCCTGTTATTATCTGCAGAATAAATGACTTATTGGCAATACATGCAATCAAGTGACTCTAATATGCAGCCATGAAAGAGTTAGTCTCACTATTTGATTATCCACTTTCAAATAAGGCTTAGAGAATGTAATTAGATAAATTTGATTTCCAAGTTGGTGTCCGTGTTTCCAAGTTTGTTAATGTGATCAAGCCAAACCTTGATCAATTAACCAATTCATTTCTAGGTAAAATCAAGAAATGATTAATATTCCAGATACCCATTGTAATGTTTAAATTAAATGCACACAATTCTTGTCATGCAGTACAAACTAAAGAAATACTAGCTTTCCTTTCCTGGCTACTGACTGAGATCAACACAAAATTGTGCTTAGTCCATTTGTAATATAGTTGGTTTCTTTTTCTCTAAAATATTGTCAGTATCCTCCAAAACTCTGTCTCAGATACAATTTGCTCAGTAATAACTTGAATTTCTACTTATTTGATTCAAGAACATTTGAAATAGATAAAACGACGACTAGTCATCTTCTGCTGTTGCCTGTCTTTTATTCAGCATCTTGAAAACAATTCTAGACACCAATATCCAGTTTGTTTTCCTGATGCCAGCATTTGTCTAACAGTAAGTTACAAGGCATTTGTCAATGTTTTCCTGCCTTAACTTGGTAATTTTATTTAGACAGGGACACTTTCTGATGATAAATCTAGGTAGATTATCAAGTCAGAATACATTTATTAAAACACCAATTATATCTAACTCTTTCATCAATCATAAGACCTTTAAATCTTGTGTGGTTTTGGTGCGGTGTTCCAGGAACCGTATTTGCCTGAGTGAATAACTTAAATCAAATTGACATTTTACAGGGATTACTTTATGTCCAAACTTCAAGGCAGACCTTTCATGCACTCTGTGACTAATAAGCAGTTTTGTTTCCAAGACTTACTGCTCTATTGTTGGAATATAGCATAGGAAATAATAAGTGTAGGAGCCTAAAGCAACAAGGTGAGATTTTCTCCAAAGGGAGGTAATGTCCCAAGGTGCTTATAGAGGAAGTAGCAAGGACCTGACCACAATGAAAAGTTGAATTACAACAGCTCCCTCTGGATTCCTTTTTTTTGCTGGAAGTTGTTTTTATTCTCCTTGGATACAGAAAATTTCTCCATGAGCAAAAGAGAACATCACCTCAGACAGTAATAACTAGCACCGCATTAATTGAATGCAAGATGTAAATTTTTTTCTTCTAGCTCATCTTAAACAATCTTGTACCAGAGATATAGTATTGAAGGTAATGAGCTATACTTGAATAGAGCCAACCCAGGTTCTATTTCCCAGCACCCCAAATTATTCCCTGAGAACTACCAAGAGTGATACCTGCACAGAGTTTCAAAAGTAAGCCCTGAATTCTGTGGGGTACAGTCCTAAGAACAAAATTAAAATAAAATGCTGTGATTAAAAAAAAAATTCTGCCCCACTTGCGTCACTTGCTTCCTTTTAATACTGCCGTATGGCATGGGATGCTCATTTATGATCAGTCAAATATGGGTCAGCAGATATATAGACCAAAGATGCTGTACACTGTCACCAAGTGTCAGAGGACCTTAATAGACAATTATCTGAAGAATCCCTCTAGTATTGAGCTAGGGAGACGTTATTCCCCAAGGAATGGAGGATCATTTAAAAAATATATATAAAAGTGAGAGTGTGAAGGAATAATTGGGAAACCTTCACCAAGCAACAGCCACTAAAGTGAAACTTGATGAGTTATGCAAAGATAAATAAAGCAGAGAGAAACTAGCCTCGGGAAACATAAATTCTTCCAGGGAATGAAGACTCGTTCACAAATTCCTTCAACATTCATAGGTAAAGTAAAAATATGGAAAGATGAGATAAAATCTGGCAATTAAAAAAGAAAAGGAATGGCATAATAATAGAAGAAAGCACAGTCCTAGGTTTTGTATAATAAATCATGGGGTCTCTCTTTTTCTTTTTAAATATAAAATGATATTAGAAACTTCACATTACCCTCTAACTTTGCAAATATCTTATGTTCTCATCACTAAGTAAATTTGTTTTATATCCTAGTGACTTAGCCCACAATTTCCTTAAAATAAAGGATGAGACATTTGAATAGGAGCAGTTGTCACATCAAGAGGGTGGACAATACCCAGGATAGAATGAATAGGTAGGGCAAGATTCAGGCTAAATGAGACAATGAGGTTTCAGGGTTTGGTTATGGCAGATGGATATTTCTGGGAATCAGAGGGTTGTCTTCTGAGCCAGGCTCTGACACCAACCTGCTGTGTAAAAAGTCATTTCACTTCTATCTCAATATACTCCTATTTAAAGTGAGAGAGATTAAATTAAATGAGGGGAGGAAAATTGTTTTTCATTTGTGCCAATTCTGATCAATTAGTAGTGAGAAAGATTTTTACCAAGCAGGCAGATAATATGTTATCTAAGCATCATCTGTCATTAATGCATTAGTAGGAATTGGTTTGCTGGTATTTTTCCATGTAACAGTTGAGACATTTTTCCACTTGGGGAAGGATATGAGGGAACTAGTCCAAACTTCTACCCCTCCAAACAAACAAATATCTCAGTCTTCACTGACCACATCTCTGTATTATTTTTCTCTCCCCCTTCCCTTCCTTCCTTCCTTCCTTCCTTCCTTCCTTCCTTCCTTCCTTCCTTCCTTCCTTCCTTCCTTCCTTCCTTCCTTCCTTCCTTCCTTCCTTCCTTCCTTCCTTCCTCCCTCCCTCCCTCCCTCTCTCCCTCCCTCTTTCCTTCCTTCCTCCCTCCCTCCCTTCCTTCCTTCCTTCCTTCCTTCCTTCCTTCCTTCCTTCCTTCCTTCCTTCCTTCCTTCCTTCCTTCCTTCCTTCCTTCCTTCCTTCCTTCCTTCCTCCCTCCCTCCCTCCCTCTCTCCCTCCCTTTTTCCTTCCTTCCTTCCTTCCTTCCTTCCTTCCTTCCTTCCTTCCTTCCTCCCTCCCTCCCTCCCTCTCTCCCTCCCTTTTTCCTTCCTTCCTTCCTTCCTTCCTTCCTTCCTTCCTTCCTTCCTTCCTTCCTTCCTTCCTTCCTTCCTTCCTTCCTCCCTCCCTCCCTCTCTCCCTCCCTCTTTCCTTCCTTCCTTCCTTCCTTCCTTCCTTCCTTCCTTCCTTCCTTCCTTCCTTCCTTCCTTCCTTCCTTCCTTCCTTCCTTCCTTCCTTCCTCCCTCCCTCCCTCCCTCTCTCCCTCCCTCTTTCCTTCCTTCCTCCCTCCCTCCCTTCCTTCCTTCCTTCCTTCCTTCCTCCCTCCCTCCCTCCCTCTCCCTCCCTCCCTCCCTCCCTCCCTCCCTCCCTCCCTCCCTCCTTCCTTTCTTCCTTCCTTCCTTCCTTCCTTCCTTCCTTCCTTCCTTCCTTCCTTCCTTCCTTCCTTCCTTCCTTCCTTCCTCCCTCCCTCCCTCCCTCCCTCTCTCCCTCACTCTTTCCTTCCTTCCTCCCTCCCTCCCTCCCTTCCTTCCTTCCTTCCTTCCTTCCTTCCTTCCTTCCTTCCTTCCTTCCTTCCTTCCTTCCTTCCTCCCTCCCTCCCTCCCTCCCTCTCTCCCTCCCTCTTTCCTTCCTTCCTCCCTCCCTCCCTTCCTTCCTTCCTTCCTTCCTTCCTTCCTTCCTTCCTTCCTTCCTTCCTTCCTTCCTTCCTTCCTTCCTCCCTCCCTCCCTCCCTCTCTCCCTCCCTTTTTCCTTCCTTCCTTCCTTCCTTCCTTCCTTCCTTCCTTCCTTCCTTCCTTCCTTCCTTCCTTCCTTCCTTCCTTCCTTCCTTCCTTCCTTCCTTCCTCCCTCCCTCTCTCCCTCCCTCTTTCCTTCCTTCCTTCCTTCCTTCCTTCCTTCCTTCCTTCCTTCCTTCCTTCCTTCCTCCCTCCCTCCCTCTCTCCCTCCCTCTTTCCTTCCCTTCTCCCTCCCTCCCTTCCTTCCTTCCTTCCTTCCTTCCTTCCTTCCTTCCTTCCTTCCTTCCTTCCTTCCTTCCTTCCTTCCTCCCTCCCTCCCTCCCTCCCCCTCCCTCCCTCCCTCCCTCCCTCCCTCCTTCTTTTCTTCCTTCCTTCCTTCCTTCCTTCCTTCCTTCCTTCCTTCCTTCCTTCCTTCCTTCCTTCCTTCCTTCCTTCCTTCCTTCCTTCCTTCCTTCCCTCCTTCCTTTCAACAAATCTCACAATGGAGACGTTACTGGTGCCTGCTCGAGCAAATCGATGAACAACATGACAGCAGTGCTGCTCTTGTTAAGTGATTGATTGTTTCACTTGAGTATGATAGCAATTGAGTTAAGGAGTCAGTCACTTTCAAGAAGTGAAGAGGCTTATTTTCATTTCTTTGTAAGTTGGATGAATGACCTCTTAGGGTTGTGTCAGATATAATTATTTTACTGTTCTAGTATAGAGTGAAATGATTACAGTTCACCTTTTACTTATGGAATTGAATTTAGTTCTCTTGTTAGGGGTTAGTGGGTAAGTGTCTCATCAACCTTGGTGTCCATATAATTCACATAGCAGATATGTATCTGTGAAAAAAGAAATATAAATTTTTAAGACATTCTACTAGTTTTGCTGAGTGGTTCCAGAATCACACTTGAAGAAATGTTGCACTAGAAGGTAGTACAAAACAAAGATCCAATTTTCTGTTGATTAAACACAATAGCTTGTGCAGAATAGATGCTTAATACATGCTCATTAACTTGAATTATTTCAGTTTTAATGAATCGTGGGAAAATTGCGTGGGCTTGGATATGTTTCACAGAGCATTGCACATGATGGTATATGAAGAAATAGAAACGCTCACAGTAAGCCATATGTCTTAGAAAGCACAACTAGATTTCCTATAAGATGTTTCTTCAATATGTTGATCATTTTAAGCTGCTCATTTTTTTAATCTGGTAAAAGGAGCTGTGTGTATTCTATAATGAGATAAAATAAAAGTGATAATGTGACCATTTACTTCCATTTATTATACTGCTTTACCTTTGGAATAGATGAATTTTGATAATATCGCATTTAAATCACCTAAATTCCATTTTATCAATGTTTGGAATTAATAAGGTTTTCATTTAATAGTGAAACAAATGTTACTTTGAAAACATTTGGAGTGGGCCATTTTTTAAATGATGACCAGATTCTAATGATAATTCTGTCACCATGTTTCTCTCCTTCCATGTGCTATGAAAATTGGTAAGTGCTATAGAGCCACACTTTGATCTTTTCACACCTGTGGGCCAGGGAAAATAGGAGAAATGTTTTATGGACTTGCTAATGGCTAAGACAGAAACAAACAAACAAAAACAATGTAGATCATTTTTTATTACTATCTTCTCGTGTTGTCTTTTCCTTTCACTTCCATAAGGCAAAACCAACATG
Source organism: Sorex araneus (assembly GCF_027595985.1). Classification (NCBI taxonomy): domain Eukaryota; kingdom Metazoa; phylum Chordata; class Mammalia; order Eulipotyphla; family Soricidae; genus Sorex; species Sorex araneus. The sequence continues at coordinate 17,020,088 of NC_073307.1, read as the reverse complement.
GGCTTAAGGGTATTTTGTTTTGTTTTGTTTTTGAGCCATACCCAGCTGTGTTCAGGACTTACTCCTGGCTTTGTGCCCAGGGATTACTCCTGGAGATTCATATATATATATACATATATATATATATAATTTAAAAATTAGCACAGCTGTAGGGCACTGGCCTTGCATGCAGCTGACCCAGGTTTGATTCCTCCGCCCCTCTCGGAGAGCCTGGCAAGCTATCGAGAGTATCTTGCCTGCATGGTAGAGCCTGGCAAGTTACCCATGGCGTATTCAATATGCCAAAAACAGTAACAACAAGTCTCACAATGGAGACGTTACTGGTGCCCGCTTGAGCAAATCGATGAGCAACAGGATGACAGTGACAGTGACAGTTCAATATTATTAAATTACAAAATTTAACAAGTACATCTGCTGCTTCTTAGCTATTGTGTGATTGGAGGAAATGCTTTGGTGGACAACTTGGGAGTTTCTGAAAACAAATGCTGGTGATGGAACAGAAGTTGAAGAAGATGGCTTTAGAGATCACTACTGACTGAGCTCACAACCCATTTAAAAAGCAACTTCTGGGGATGGAGAGAGAGTATATTGGATAAGGAGCTTGCCTTGCCTACAGCCATCCTAGGTCTGATCCGTGGAGCCTTACCAGAAGTGACTCCTGGGCATAGAGGCAAGAATAAGTTCTAAGCACAAGTGTGCCCAGTCCCCACCACCACCAAAAATAAAGGGAAACAATCATTATACCCACTTTCCACTCAGATTCAGACAAGTAAAGTTGATTTTTCTCTAAGTCATTTAATAGGTAGTAGCCAGTAGAATTGAGTATTGTTTTAATCTGATGTTTTAATGACCCCTTTCAAGCATATAAGCACACACACAGATATGTAAATGTATGTCACCAAAAATTACTAAAGTATTTCTCTTCAGGAGTACTTCATGTATCAACAATTATGCAGCTTTATTTTCCTATATATCAACTACTCATACATATCACTTGTATCACTTGTCATCCTATTGTCATTGATTTGTTCGATTGGTCTCTAGTAGTGTCTCCATTTGTCCCTGTCACATACTAGTGTAGCTCAATGGCGACTGCTTGCTCCAGGAACATAAAGAGCCTCAAAACATTCATTCAGGGTCTTCACGAAGAAGTCTGACCATGTTGTAGGGGAGCGCCATGTGGTCTATTGATGACCCATGGAATCCAGTCGGTAACAGCTCTAGTCCAGCGGTCGTCTCTAAATCACATTACGTGTCCGGCCCATCTGATTTTCAACGCCTTGGCAAAAGAGACAACATCCCTGATTCTTGATAATCCACAGAGGGCGGAACTCCGGATTCCTTCTTTCACTTGAGTGAAATGTGATATTCCAAGAATAGCTCTTTCTATGCCTCTTTGGGATATTGGAATAGTGTTCTCATACTGTTTTCATAAGGCCCAGGTCTTTGAGGCATATATTAGTGCAGGAAGAATGGTGGAGTAGAAAAGATGTGACCAGAGCTGGAGTTTCTTCGTCCACTTAACCACTTCTTTGACGCTCTTGAAGGCGTTCCACGCTGCTCTCTTCCTCCTGCGCAGCTCTGGTGCCAGGTCATTTGTCATGTTGAGTTCTTAACCTAGGTACACATAAATGCTGCATTTGAAGATGTTCATTCCCATTGAGGGCAAATGGAACATCAGGAACTAGTCCATTTCTCATGAACATTTTTTCATTTCATTTCAAATTGTTCGTGAGATTCAATTGCAGTCCGACCTTTCCACATTCACAGTTGAAGTCGGCCAGCATTCATGCAGTTTGGCTCATATTTGGTGTTGCCATGCTGAACCCCTCTTTTTATGGCGATGATCACCTTTTTATAGGATTCCGAGATCCTGGGGTGAATGCGTAATACAGCTCACAGAGGATCCTGATTTATTGAGTTTGAACACCCGGTTCGGCAAAGGCTTCGATGACGGCTTCAGTCTCAACAGAATCGAAGGCCTTCTTTAAATTAATGAACATTAGGCAGAGTGGCATCTTGAACTCTCGAGAAACCTCAATGAGCTTGGTCACTGTGTGGATATGGTCGATCGTGCTGAATCCTTTTCGGAACCCAGCTTGCTTGCATAGTTGTCCTTTGTCTAGTTTTCTGCCAATCCTATTCAGGATGACTTGAGTGAATAACTTGTAAATGACGGACAACAGGCAGATTGGGTGATAGGTGCCAATGTCATGGATGTCTCCTTGCTTGTACAACAGGATGCTCCTGCTGGTTTTCCGTTGGGACGAAATCTTGCATTCAGACAGGTCATGTATGAAGAGCCAAGCCAGTGTGTTGATGAGTACTGGTGGCAGATTCTTCAGGAGTTTGGGTCTGTCCTTGTCTGGACTGGGTGCTGTATGGTTCTTTACCGAAAAAATGGTGTGTCGAATTTTGGAAGAGAGAATGCTGGGAATGACATATCCATCCTGCAGAATTTGGTATGTGGGCAGGTGGACATGGGTATGAAAGAGATCCGAGTAGAAGTCGTGGATAACCTTTTCCATTGCCCTTCTGGAAGGTGTGATAGATCCATCAGGACGTCGGAGGAAAGTCATCTTGGTCTTGTAGTTGGCGAAGGACAGGCAAGCGTTGTGAATACTTTTCCCAGCTTCTGCCTCATCAACCAATACTGCTACTCTTCTCTCTTTGAGGTCTTCCTTTATCGCTTCTCTGCACAGTTTTTTGAGCTCGGATGTTAGCTTGTGGTTGCCTGAGGCTCATGCCAAACCACATTGGTGAATGAGCTTGAGAGTTTCCGAAGACAGGCGTCTATTTGTGGCTTTCCCACTCTCGGCATTTTTCGTGCAATCATGGAGGTGCTGATCCAGTCCATCGTATTCCTATTCCTCGTCAATGTTGTCAATGATGGCGTCTTTCCATATTGTTGCAGTAGTGTCAAAGAGCTCACAGTTGGTAATTGTTCTGGGAGTTCTCGTCCTAAACTTTGCAGCCCTTTCTCTCTGCTCCGTGAAGTAGAATTTTGCACAAAGTAGACAGTGGTCTGATCCCGTTTGGAATTTGGGACAATAGTATCATTGGTCAGGCAAAACTGTCAATTGAATGTGATGTGGCCAATTTCATTGTGGAACTGTCCACCAGGAGACTCCCATGTTCAGTGTTTAGATTTGGCATTCTGGAACTGTGAGTTACTGTGGATGGTCTTGGTCAACATGATGAATTCGGACAGTCTCTCACTCTGTTTGTTCCATTCTAAGCCATGGATCCCTCTATGGAGTTCTTCAGGTGACTTCTAGGTACTATCTTGGCATTAAAATCACCAACAATGACCTTGGAGAAAGTGTAGTCTTCTTTATAGAACTTCTCCAGCTCCATATAGAATTTCTCAATTTCTTTTTCGTCATAGTTGGATGTTGGTGCATAGATGCAGAAGATAGAAACTGCCAGCAATGAGCCACATCTATTCAAATGTAAGCGTCTGATCTGGGTTGTTAGAAATTTGAATGAATCAATGCTCATGGCCAAGTTCTTATTGACACCGACACCACCAACGCCTTTACTGTTGCCTGTTCTAAGGAGCAGTTCTTCTCCAGTGTCGAAAATGGTGTGATGTGTTCGATGTCTTCTCGTCTCGGTCAATTCAATGATCTTGATCTTCCATGCTTGCACCATCAGATCCTCGGTGGCTTCTTCCTATGCCAGCGTACATGCGTTTAAAATGCAAACGGTCATTTTAGTCCTTCTTCATTTTGGCAGCCTAGTTCGGCCCTGAGACTTTATCAGCCTCTCCTTGTTGTCTTTCTTAGTACCACCGTATTGGGGGCTTTTCCAGGGTCAGGGCAATGAAGCCCATTGTTGTTACTGTTTTTGGCATATATAATATGCCATGGGTAGCTTGCCAGGCTCTCTGAATACAAATACACACAAAGAATTGACATAGGGATAAACATTGCTTTCATGTGTATTCCCATTATACTCAAGAGAAAATTTTTGCAGAGAGATTAAATGATACATCAAGGTCAAGCAATATTCAATAGAAGAAACAAGATATCTACCAAGTCTGTCTTATTTTGTAATATTTTTATCATTTTTTTTTAACCAGGTGCTATATAGTGGGTATCACAAACTTAAATTCCCACAGGGGCAAGGCTAACTTTTAACATAAGTGTAACAAGTCAAGAAAAAAAAATACAATTACTTGGTTCTTTTAGCCACCCTTCTGTTTTTTTTTCTTCACATATGAGTCTGGTACAGAGAATTATGTTTCTGCTATTAAAAAATAAGAGGTCAAGTGGAGTGACAAATTGCAAGTGAAGTACGTCCCTGGTGTTGAAAATAAGCAGGAGGTGATACAGACTTAGGCAGCCAGTATTTCTCTTATATAAAATGCAAGCATGAGAATTTAATTGTCCAAAGGCATCACACTTTCCAGTTTTCAGGAGAAGCTAGCATTCTAGAGTTTTATTTTAACAGCTCCTTATTTTAAATACCTTATAGTTGAAATTTTTGTATTTCTAACAAATTGGAATGTTAGTGGCACAGAGGGTAGTGCGTTTGCCTTACACATGGCCGACCTGGGTGTGATTCCTCCATCCCTCTTGGAAAGCCTGGCAAGCTACCGAGAGTATCCCATATGCACGGCAGAGCCTGGCGAGCTACCCATGGTGTATTCAATATGCCAAAAACAGTTACAATAAGTCTCAAAATGGAGATGTTACTGGTGCCTGCTCGAGCAAATAGATGAGCGATGGGATGACAATGATACAGTGAACAAATTGGAAGAGAAATGAAATATGTAGTCCAAAGAAAGTTTCTATAATAATGTTTTGAATTACTCCTTTGATAAACAGGACACCAGCAAAGGAAGTAGCTTGCAAATAACTGACATTCCTGGGTGACTATGATACACTCCTCTTACTTCTGCCTCAGTGTGGGCCCTTATTCCTTCTATGTGCCCATAGAATTAACATGTCTTTCATGATGACTTGTTTGAAATCCTGAAAAGTCTTTCCTGCTGTAAATACTAATGCCATACAAATTTGTCTATGAAAAATAATATGGCAGCATATAATATTATGCTGATTCTGGCCTCAGGGTTTTCAGGTGATGGATTTTGTCAGGTAAGAGCCTGGCATTGGGAGTATCTGCTTCTGTGTGTCTTCCTGTTATGTCATCTGGCCTGGAAAGAAGACGGGAAATGGTTCTTGCCACACACCGACACCAGCAGCAGACAGAGCCCTCAGCTCTACTAATCTGTGAAATTGTTTCCCACGTTTCAGCACAGTAAAAGTTAATTGCTTTCTTCAATGAAACAAAACTCTCCACTGAGACAGTTTGCAGAGCTGAGAGATTACTCACCTGTGTCAGTTTATCTCTGAGATGGTTAAATCTTTAAGGTATGGAAATAATTAACCTTACAGAGCCAGCTGACCAGACGGACATTTTTACCTTTCTGGGTGATGTTTGCCATATTTTAAAACCGGAAATCCACGCTGCATCTAAGAAATTATTGCCCTCAAGATTAATATTCATGTACTTAGAGATACTATAGGAATTAACAATTATACTTCACACAGTGGGATTAATTTTCAGAAATGTAATATTCAGTATATAGATATGAAATTAAAAGGGTTGTGTGCTCATGGAGAAGTATTGTTGATGTTCGCTATGGTAATCCTCTTAAAAAGCCAGAGGGAGGGATGATTAAACCCCACTGGCCCTATAATTCATCTCATTTACATACACTCATTTTCTTACATAATGCTATACATTCCACTGTTTCAGATACAATGGGATGCTTACAACTAAATAATTCTGATAACTTTTTGAAGGAATTACTGAAAGTGACTCCTGCATCCTAGTGGAAATGATTAGAATTTTGTTCTAATAGTCATTACCTAAAATATAATGCCCCTATGTTATAACATAGTTGGATCATAGTGATAGTAACTACTCAAAAAGTCACATAAAGCACTTCTGTATTTCGAATGCATTTCACTTCATGGGATGCAAGGAGCAAAGAAAACTTTAAGTCTTAATATCAAAATATATTCCCTTATCATGAAAGTTTGAGAGAGTGGGGTTGTGTCTCTGGGGAAATAAGAGCAAGATATTTCTGTTACTTTAAAACGAAAGAGAAACTCATGAGGAAAGGAGCTGAGAAATGGCTGTAGGGGATAGAAAGGGACATGATCAAAAGTATGAGTCCTAAAGTACCAGAAAGATAGTATGGCAGGAAAGATGATTGTCTTGCATGTGTCTGATCCGGGTTCAATGCTCTGCACCAATAGAATCCCTTGAGCCTGCCAGGAGTGATTCCTGAGCTCAATCAGGAGTAAGCCCTGCACACTTCAAGGTATGCCCCAGTAATAACAAAGGAAGGAAGCTGGAGAGATCTTACAGCAGAGAGGGAGCTTACCTTGCACACAGCCACCATAAGTTTGATCACCTGCATCCCAGATGGTCTCCGGAGCACTTCCAGGAGTGATCCCTAAGCCACATAGAGCTAGGAGTAAGTTCTGAGCACTGTTGGATGAAGCCCCAAAACAAAACAAAACAACAATAACAACAACAACAACAATGTGGGTCTGAGAGACTTGGAATATTTTTTTAAAAAATACAATCTTTTTCTCCTTCTATTTTTTTGGTTTCATAGAAAGAAGATTCAAATTATATGAAATGATATAAGGGAAAAACTGATAGCCATGCCTTCACCCTCTCGGTTATTTGACTATGGTTTAATTTTGTAAAACTAACTTGCTCATTTCGTTATTTACACATTAGAGAAAACACTATTATGATCCTCATAAATTTGTTATGAGGTTTGACTGAAAGAATGTATAGAAAGAATTTATAGCAATGTCATTCCAATCAGTCTAAAGCTTTCCATTTACAGATATAATATATTTACTCTGATGTCTCTCCATTTGCCTTTTTCACAGTAATTTATCATGAACATCATCTTAGGTCTTCTCATACGAAACAATTTAATTCTATTAAAGTACTTTATGTCTCATACTATTATTACAGTACTATAACAATCACTCCTTTCAATGGACATTTACATCATTATCATCGTTAAGCTGTTGTAAACAAAAACTACAGTAAATATCCTTATATATATATATTTTCATATTTCCATAAGTGGGTTTAGAGCATACATATTTAAGTTTGATATAAATTTCTGGTTCTTTTTCAAAAAAGTTGAGTTTATTTATGTGTCTATTAATAGTATCTGAATATTCCCTTCTCCCTACATTTTTTTCTGTATTTCTGGATGTGAAGTGTGTGTGTGTGTGTGTGTGTGTGTGTGTGTGTGTGTGTGTGTATGGGTGGGTGGGTGGGCGTGGGGGGTTGGAGGGGCTGCCTTTTTAGGTCATGCTCAGCAATGCTCAGAGGTTATTCCTGGCTCTGCATTCAGGAATTATTACACCTGGTGGTGCTTGGGGAAGCATTTGGGATGCAGGGAATGGAACCCAGGAACCCAGGTTGGCTGTGTAGAAAGAAAATGTCCTAACTGCTGTACTATCGTTCTGGCCCCAGTGATGCTCTTTGTGTAACTTGGATTTACGAGTGCTCTGTTCACAAAATATTCTCTACCGGTTATGTTCTTTCTATAATATGCATTGTGCTACTATTTAACTGTCTCTGGGTCCATCTTTTGGCTTTCATCCTATCTACACACCTAGTTGGCAAAGGCAGCTGAGATTTTAGGAAAAATGTCTATTAACTCTTTGGTTTTAACTGAATGACATATTATGAACATATCTAAATCTCTGTCTCTTTTTCTCTCTGTTGGTTAATGTGAAAGTACTGTGGGATGCTAATGAATGTTTATAGTCTGGGACAGGTAGACAGATTGGTTGATTGTTAACTGCCTAATTATGATTGTCTGGTTCCCTAAATATCTCTGTCCAGCTCTGATATCATATTGAACAATCTTCCCATAAGATTTAAGTTTTTGTAACCAAAGAAATAATCATGCTAAGTTTATTTATCTAAAATAAAATAAAAGAAAAGAACTATTCCTTTTTTTCTTTGTCCTTATTTTATTAAGCAATTGTAGCATGAGGGATTGGCATCATGGAAAGGAAACAGATCTAAGGGTCAGAAAACCTATAATCTGGCATCAGTGAAGCAAAAAGTTAAGAGGTAATGTTAGTTTAGATTCAAATTATACTATGAAAATGATTTCATAAGCAGTACTTTGAAAATTTCACTTTTTAATAATATTTTTTTAATGTAGGCACTGTGATTTACAAAGTAACTCATAGTTGAGTTTCAGGTGAAAAATTTCCCAACAACTATCCCATCACAAGTGCCAACTTCCCGCCACCTTATACCCATTGAGGCTCTCATCCCCTAGTGTATTTCCTTGGCAGGCATGTTTTTAACTTTGGTGAGTTTAATTTGTGTCTCCTACTTTTAATTTTGTTGATTCTATGGTTCAGATACACAGTTAAATAAGACCAGTTCACATCAACTGTGTCCATGGTTCCTACCCCTGGTCCTTTTTCCATTCACCTCTTCTTCTCCCCTCCCCCTGCCCTCCACCTTCAGGTTCTTTACTTCCTCACCCTCAATTCCATAGTCCAGGTTCCAGGGCAGTCTAGATGGATGCCCCCTCTTTGCTGTCTTACTTTATCTTGTCTTGTTCATCTGTATATCACAGATAAGCAAATTCATTTGATATTCACTCAACATGTTATCCTCCCGTTCATTCAAGTTTCAGTAAATTACATGATATGTATTTTCCTTGAAGCTGCATAGTATTCCTTTAAATATATCATACTCTGGGTATTCACTTATCTGTCCTTGACACCTACATTGATTTCATATCCTAGCTATTGTGCTTAGTGCTGCAATGAATAATAATGTGCATGTGATGGAGCCAGTGTGACCGAACTGTGGGTAGGACACCAGACTTACACAGGGCCAACCTGGGTTTGATCCCCAGCACCTAATATGCTTTGTTGAGTCCTGGGCACAGAGCCAGGATAAGTCCTGAGTGCCACCTGATATGCCAACTCCCACCAAAAAGGAAGAAAAATTCCTTTTGAGTGAATGTTTTCATGCCATGGTATATACCCCAAAGTTGAATTGATGGTTTATAAGGTAACCCTATTTTCACTCTACTGAAAAATTTCCATGCTGTTTTACATAGGGGTTTAGCTAGAAAATATTCTTGCCAGCAGTAAATGAGGTTTTCTTTTCCCCTACACGCCCTCAAACACAGATTGTTCCCAATTTTTGTTTTATTGTTTTGATATGTCCATGCTTACCAGTATGAGAGGATATCTCATTGTACTTCTGATTTGAATTTCCCTGACTATAAGTGATAATAAGCATTTCCCCATGTTCCTATTGGCCATTAGTCTGATTTCTTCAGAGAAGTATCTGATCATTTCCTCTTCCCACCTGTGATCTGATTTTGAATTCTTTTTTGTTCATCTTTGTGAGGGTTTTTTTTTTCTAATGTATCTTGAACATTAGACCTTTATCAGATGTGCTGAGAGTAAACATTTCCCCCCACCCCATTCCATTGGTTTAAGTTTTAGCCCATTTCTTTTGTTATGCAAAAAATCTTTAACTTGTTATAGTGTCATTTGTTTGGTTTTGTTTCTGTTGCCTTTGCCAATGAAATCATATCATTGAACACACCTTTGAAATACAAATCTTGGAGTTCTCTGCTAATGTTGTCCTCAATGTACTTGATTGAATCTGGTCTGACAGTCAGTCTTTAATCCACTTTCAATTGGCTGTTGTATACTGTATGAAAATGTAGCTTTTAAATATTAATTTCTTCATGTGCAAAATGAAGAAATGATTATGATTTTTATAGGTGTAAGTCAGCATTCTTTATAGTAGATAAAATCAATAAATATGGGTGCTTTAAAAAGGCAGGGTATTTATTGTAAAGATATCAGAACATCTCAGATAAGCAGGAGGTTGTTGATTCAGTCCTGGAAAACAGACAGCAATTCTGATTCTTGGGAGACCCAGTCACAAGCACAATTTGGTTAGGATGTCTTGCCTATTACTTTATGTAATTACTTTCCACAATGGTGAAATTCTCATATATCCTTTGTGTTTGCACTGTATATCCAAGGTTTGAATGGGAGTAACCAGTTGTCTAAATCTGAGTTAGGTATCCATACCCAGTCTGCTAGACAAAAGGAGGAAGAGAATTATTTCATTTTACTACTACAATGAAAAGCATGATACTGTTTCCAGTAGTACCATGAAGCAAGGGTAGAAGACTGATAAATATGTAAATTTGGGATCCAAACAACCTCAGTTCAAGTCCTGAACTCACTGCTTAATCCACTTGTGCTTCATGGGTAAAAGATTTCTCTGAGAGATTTACTTCCTTATAGTTATTTTGAGTTGAATAAGTAAACATGTATAAAGTTCTTAGAAGAATATCTGGCATACAATAAGGTTACTAGATGTTACCTCCAGAACTTAAGGGCCCAAAATTTGAAAGTCAAACACAAACACAAATGCAACTAACAATCAAGCCTATCCAAGAGATATCAACACTCACACAGTGGAAACTCCAACTTATTGCTTTTATTGTTTCTTATTGCTACTTATGAAGTCCAGTTCTAAAACTAACTTGTTTTTGTTTGTCTGGACTACTACTGCTTTCTTCATCTATAAAAATGAGGTTATCACACATAACTCTCCAGGCATCTGAGTAATCTAAAATAAATGACTGGACTTCAGGAGAAGGCAGAGAGACTGTTGGAATAGATAAGGAATAGTCTAAAGTCCTGTTGCCCAGTAAGATGGGCATAAGGCATAGCTAATTATTGAGTACTTTATATGAGGTTAGTTTGAATTGATATTTGCTATAAAAATTAAATGCAAGGTGTAGAACCCTGGGTCATACAAGGCAAGTGCCTTTCCATTGTAGTGTCTTTCCGTCCACATCTTGACCACTGATTGTTTAATCATTTGCATTTTATATATTTATATGTTTGGGTTTATATTTCTTTTCATAGCCATTGATCTACAGTTTATACATTCAATCAGAATCTGATGGGTGCTTAGTTCTGAGGAAAAGGAACTTTACTTTTATATGGTCACATATAACTAAATATATATAATATATAAAAATGTGTTTTGTGTGCAATCACTATCACACATATTATGTCTTTGTATGTTAGAAATCCAATAATGTTTGGTTATAATTTTAATTTCTTTTAAAAGCCAAGGGAAGAAATAAAGCATATATTTATAGAGTTTGTTATAATAACATTCTTATTTACTTTTGCTGTTTTTTTCATTACTTCTTTTTAGAATTGAATTGCCATCTGGTTTCATTTTCTTATTCTGAACAGAAATATGATTTTGTTCAGACCAATCTCTTTTGTACTATTATCAAATATATTACATTTATATATGTTTTAATCCCCATGTTATAATCTTATTCATACTGTTTCATGCAGTTGTTTTATAAATCAGTCAAGAGATAAAAAAGAAATGCAATGTGTAACTATATATACTGTCTTTCCTAATTACCTATATAATTACCTTCAATGATACTTTTGTTTTACTGTGTAGACTCAAATTGCCATCTGGTATCACTTGCTTCTCAGTGCAAGAGATTTCTTTAATTTTTCTGGAAAACGATATCAGTTAGTAGTAAATTCTTTCAGATTTTGTCATAATAGGTTCAATTTTGCTTTTAGATTTAAGAGATAGTTTTGCTGGATATAGGAACCTGGTTTTCACTGTCAACTCAGCATCATTCCACTGCATTCTCACCTTTATAGCTTCCAGCGTATTGATCTTTACACTCCTGCTAGCCCTATACTGGGTTCTTTCAATGATGAATCTATTGTGTCATATTGTTTTCAATAATTCTCTATTGTCTTTAAATGTTTTTATTATAGTGTGTCTTGTCCTGAATCAACATTCATCCTAGTTGGAGTATATTAAAGTTCTTGGCTATATAATATTTTAACTGAATTTAGAAAATTCTAAACTTATTTCTTCAAATACTATTTGGTCCTTGTAATACTCATTTTACAGACTTTTTAAAAATTTCTCTCTAGACCTTAATGTCTCTATTGATTATTCTTCTTCCAGCTTATATTATTGAACTCAATAGTGAATATTTAGTTTTATTATTTTACTTTTCACTTCAGAATTTCCAATTATGGTTTGTAAATCTACATTGGTATTTTATGTTTGCTGAGAAAGTTATCGTAATTTTCTTTTAGGTTTTGTTATTATAGTTTATTCACAGTGACAGTGACTTATAAGAACAGCTTTGAATTTTTTTTTTTTTTTTTTGCTTTTTGGGCCACACTCAGCAATGTACAGGGGTTAATTCTGGCTCATGCACTCAAGAACTACTCCTGGTGGTGCTCGGGGGACCATGTGGGATGCTGGGAATCGAACCTGGGTTGGCCGCTTGGGAGGCAAACGCCCTACCCGCTGTGCTATTGCTCCAGCCCACATAAAATTTGAAAATTTTATGTTCTAAGTTCACTCTCTGGACCATTGAAGGAAGTTTCTTCTGATGTAAATTTCTTTTCTTTCTTTCTTTTTTATTTTTATTTTATTCTCAGAGGTTACTCTTGGCTCTGCACTCAAATATAGCTCCTGGAAGGCTCTAGGGACCATATGGAATGCTGGGAATGAACCTGTGTTGGCTGCTTGCAAGGCAAATAGCATATCTGCTGTACTCTCTATCCAGCACAAGCAAAAATTTTTTGTGCTTATTTTTCTATTTTTGTGTGTGCTTCAACAAAATAATCTTTTGCTAAAATGTGGACAGTTTATTTAATATTTAATAGCAACCATGCATTCTGTGTATTTAGATCCATCCTTCTTCTGGAAGTTGTGACTATTTACCTTATCATGCATTTCTTTTGCTTAAGTTCCATATTCCAGTTAGATTTTTTTCTTTTTACTCTAGCATTTTTTTGAGTAATTTAGAGCTGCCTGTTATTATAATTGATTGAATCATTTAGAGGTTATAAGTAGAGTTCAAAATTTTTACACCCTTCTGTATATGATTAGTAACTTTAAGGTCCTCTCTTTGATCAGTTCTGAGTCACTGAAGACTTGAAATACACACAGATTTTTAGTCAGCCAAGTATGGCTATAATATTTTAAAATTTGCTTTTCTAGAAGGCACCCTCGGCTCAAAGCAGTTTATTGTTCATTCAGTTTTTACTTAGATTAAAGATTGTGTTTAAGCTCTTTGAGTCAGTGAGGCCCCTGTCATATGTCTCTAAGAAGCTTTAAAAATGCCTTAAATTACATCTGATGCCTTGCTGATTGCTCCATCTAATGTCTTGCTGATTGCTCCTGAGTGAGTGCATCTTGTATAAGTCACAGGTCTCCTGACCCTCAGAGTTAATTATGGTCTTCTCTTTGCCTGTCTATTTTCTTGCTCTGGCATTTTTTCTTGGCAAGGGACTAAAAGCACAATTTTTGCCATTTTATTCAACTGTTTTTATTTCTTTATTGTTGTTTAACACTACTATCGAATTTCAGAGCTATAACATACCTTTGTATGTGTAGTAAGATCATCGCATGGTCAAAGTTTCAATGCTCTCCTAACACCCAAAAGGCCCTCACCCTATTCCTCCCATTCTTTTTCTCCTTGATGACCACAGTTTTCACCACATGTAATACGAATAATAGACTAAAAGTAATAATAAGCTAATAATAATTGGCTTAGTATTATCTATTACCACTGCTTTAGTTTTAAATACTTAAATTCTACATTTGAGTGAATTTATCTTGATATTTCTTGATATTTCTCTTTCACTTACTTCAGATAGCATCATCACCTCAAGTTTCTCCAGTTTGCCTCCAAAACACAATTTGATCTTTTTAATGGCCTAGTGGTATTCCACTAAACATATATATTAGAGCTTCTTTGTCTAGTCTTCTGATGATGTGTATTAGATCAAATTTTTGGCTATTTCAAAAAATTCTTCAATGATAATAGGGATGCAGCTATTATTTAAATGTAGTATTTTCAAGTCTTTGGATAAGTAACAAGAGAGTGTATTATGTAGGAATGATTTTTTTTCGATCAAATTGTTTTCAATATTTGTTGTTCCCTATCTCCTTGATATAGGTCTTATTTGTAAATTTGTGGTCATATTTCACTGTGATTTTGTTTTGATGTGTTTAAATAACTGGTGATTAGTTACTAAGCACCAAGTAATGGTTAGGTAACACCAGGGTTATATCTGGTGGTGTTCAGTTGTCACTAGCACTATACCAAAGGTTGCTGATGGGAAACAGATGGTTGCCAGAGACCAAACTCCAGACTGTACAGCTGTCAGCCATGTTCTCTAGCACCTGAGCAATATTCTCAGTCATTGTTCAGGTACTTCATGAGCAAATAAGCAAGTATTCTTTTTATGTGTAGTATTAAATAATGATCTAGATTTTAACACTATTGTTTTTCTGGGGAAGCTTCTGTCAACTTCATTGCACGGTGGCACTGTCATCCTGTTGTTCATCGATTTGCTCAAGTGGGCACCAGTACGTCTCCATTGGGAGACTTGTTGTTACTGCTTTGGCATATCGAATATGCCATGGGTAACTTGCCAGGTTCTGCTGCGTGGGCTGGATACTCTCAGTAGCTTGCCAGGCTCTCCAAGAGGGATGTAGGAATCGAACCTGGGTTGGCCGTGTGCCAGGCAAATGCCCTACCTGCTGTGCTATCACTCCAGTCCTGTCAACTTCATTACTATTACTATTATTTTTTTTGTTTACTCTAAAAATTATGTTTGGGCCATACCAAATAGTGATCAGAAACTACATCTAGCACAATCCTGAAGAAAATCTCCCAGTAGTGCTCAGGGACCTTATTGAACCCAGGACATTCTCATGCAAAGCATGCCCTCTGGTCTTTTGAGTTATCTCCATGGCATCTTATTTGCTATTTTTCACTAAATAGCTCAGTATAGATAATAAAAACAAGTGAGCATGTGAAAACTTGATATCTTCTTGCTAGTTTTTAGAATAATGAATTGGTTCCCTATCATCATCCATATGTAATAAATTATTATTTTTTGCTTTTATCATCTGCTCATGAATTTAAATTTATTTGTAGATCTATTCTAATTATTATGAAGCTCAAATTCTTTTATTTTTGGCCAGTGTAAGCCTTCTATTTGACTACTGAGTTTGGTTGAGCTGTTATTCATGTACATATAAACTATATACGCTAAATTATTTTTTTAAAAAAACTGTTCCTTCTGATGATAACTCTTACTGTCTACTCTATAAAATTTTTATATATACCAGTATACAGCAGTATTGCTATAGTCATCCTGTTGGACATTACATCCCTAGTATTTTTTAATCTTATAATTTAAAGATTAAATTGTTGACCATCTTCCTACAACAATTTCTCACACTCCACACCCCCAGATAACTTAGTGTAAGATATGATTTTGTTAAAACAATTTAGTTTAATTGTTTAGTTTAAACAATTTAAATAATAATTTAAAAAATTTACATAAGTAAGATTCAACCTTCTATACCTGTGTATCAGTAAAAATAGGAGAAATGTTTCATGGACCACAAATGCAGCAATAAAATGCAGTTAGATCATATAGTGTGTGTCTTTCTCTCTTTGACTCATGCATTTATAGAATTGCATTTTTGTAGTATTGATATTTTAACAAGATTATTTCTTTCTGTCCATGAACAATGATAAAATTCATTTATTTGTGACTTTTTGTTTTGTTTTCATTTGATTTTCGTAGTGATTTATTTTCTATCAAGTATGATAAGGAATTCCAGACTCATCTAGTTCTCTCTCTCTTCTGCTTCCAATTTTGAATCTATTTTTCCAGGAAGTTTGCTTTAGTGAAATAAAGACTTTCAATATAACAACCTGGGTGTGAGAAATAAAATTCTTTGCTTCTGAGATAGCCATTGTTTCTATGACTTTTTAGTGAAGATAAGTAAATACACAAACATCTAAATATAAATATCCTATGCAAATCAAAACAACAATGAGATATCATCTCACACCACAGAGACTGGCACACATTCAAAAGAACAAAAGCAACCAGTGCTGGCATGCATATGGGGGAAAAAGGGATGCTCTTTCACTGTTGGTGGGAATGCCGACTGGTCCAGCCTTTCTGGAAAAAAATATGGACAGTCCTTCAAAAACTAGTATTGAGTTTCCATATGACTCCACAATACCACTTCTGGGAATATATCCCAGGATGCAAAAAAGCATAGTAGGTATGACATTTGTATCTGTATGTTCATTGCAGCACTGTTCACAATAGCCAAAATTTGGAAACAACCCAAGTTCCCTAGAACAGATGACTGGTTAAAGAAACTTTGGTACATCTACACAGTGGAATACTATGCAGCTGGTAGGAGAGATGAAGTCATGAAATTTGCTTATAGATAGACATGGAAAGTATCATGCTAAGTGAAATGAGTCAGAAAGAGAGAGACAGACATAGAAGGACTGCACTCATTTGTGGAGTATAGAATAACATCACATGAAGCTGACACCCAAAGACAGTAGATACAAGGGCCAGGAGGATTGACCCATAGCTGGAAGCCTTCGGAGGGGAGAAGGCAGATGGAATAGAGAAGGAATCACTAAGAATATGGTGGCTGGAGGAATCAGTCGGGATGGGAGATGTGTGCAGAAAGTAGATAATGGATCAAACATGATGACCTCTCAGTGTCTGTATTGCAAGCCATAATGCCCAAAAGTAGAGAGAGAGTATGGGGAATATTGTCTGCCATAAAGGCAGGGAAAGGGTGAGAAAGGGGGTGGTATACCGGGGATATTGGTGGTGGGGAATGTGCACTGGTGGAGGGATGAGTGTTTGATCATTGTGTGATGTGATTGTAGCCCAAACATGAAAGCTTGTAACTATCTCACAGTTATTCAATAAAAAAAGAAAAAAAATATATATAATTCCTAATGAACTTGTATTTATACTTCTATCAAATTTAAAAAATCTGCATTTTTCACTTAGATGATTACTTTTTTAACTTTTTGAGTCACACTTAAAGATGCTCCGGGATTACTCCTGGTTCTACAATCAGAAATTACGTTGGGTGGTATTGGGACACCATATGGGATGCCAGTGATTAATCTAGGGTGGGCCATGTGTAAGGCAAATGCTCACCCTGCTGTACTATTGCTCCAGCTCCTTTTACTTAATCTTTAATTTAAAAATTCTGTTGTTCCATCTTCCCCATCAAAAATCATAGTCCTCAGGACATAGAAGACAGACAGAATTCAAACACACTATAATTTTTTTATTTCTGTCCTCGATAACTCCCATAATTTTCAGAAAATAACAAATGAACATCATTACAAACACAGTTGCTGATAAATTTTAAAATAATCTTCACATAAGCTCCAAGTTATTTTTAAATTTTTTATATATGTACTTTATGTACATCTGTCTGTGTATATGAGGAATGTATACTCTTTCTCCTATACATCGATCTTAGTTTCTACAGGTGTACCTATAGGTGTTACAAGTTAGTATTTGTTTAAGGAAGATAGTAATTCTGAATTATATGAAATAGGCACTGGAGCGATAGTACAGCAGGTAGGGCATTTGCCTTGCATGCGACCGACCTGGATTTGATTCCTTTGTCCCTCTAGGAGAGCCTGGCAAGCTACCAAGAGTATCTCGCCCCCATGGCAGAGCCTGGCAAGCTACCCGTGGCGTATTCCATATGCCAAAAACAGTAACAAGTCTCACAATGGAGACGTTACTGGTACCTGCTCGAGCAAATCAATGGACAATGGGATGGGGATGACAGTGCTATGAAATAAGGAATAGACCAAGAGGAAAGAAACTTGCCTTGCTTGTGGCAAACATCTGTGAGATCCCCAGCACCGGATCTGGTCTCCAAGCACTGTCGGAGCTCAGTCTTGAGTCAGAAATAGCCTCTGAGAACCACTGGGTGTGGCTCCGCAAGTTACAAAATAATACTACGCAATAGGTATCAGGGACACTTGTGCTTCAAGCCTTTGTTCTCCCTTGAATATCTCAGTGCCTCTTTGCTTGATAGTTCCACCCTAGAGAAGCCTGCGTTTTTCTTTCTCAAATATGTACTCTTTTCTACCCTCAGATCTTTTTAAATAAATCTCAATAAAACATTTGCTTCACCACATGAAGGAGAGTTGTTAGGGATTCTATTTGAAATAATTATAAGAACTAGCAAAGAAATCTTTGAAAGGCTCTTTACTCTGGAGCTGTTAGTGGGTGTGAGGTTGCTATAGGTTAGCAGGTGGAAAACACAAGCATAAAGCAAATGGGTTTGGTGTCCATTTCTCACCACTATAACTCCAATAGTGTAGCTTCTCTGCAGAAGAGACTGGTGCCTTTTTCCCTGGCATTACACATGTGCTTGGCTTGGGACTAAGAAGCCGAGCAGAGATTTTGAAAAGGTTTGAAGGAATTTAGGGAAGTCTGATGTCAGATATCAACATGGGTATCTGCCAAGTAGCAACTTCCTGAGCAAGATACTCTAGTATATGAGATTCTATATTGACATTCTCCGGATGAAGGTATCTGTTCACTTCTGTTTTCCAACTCTTATGTCAATGTTTTTATAGCCAACTTCAATCTGGAAACACAGAAACAAGGGATTCTGAAAAACACAATTCTCTCATAGGGAAATTGACAGAGTAATAAATCAGAACATCAAACCAATATGTATGTAATGTTTAGAAATCCATTTCTTGATATTTCTCTTGTGTTTTTGGTTAGCTGGATTTTGTTTTATGATAGATTTCCTTAGTTCTCAGAGTTGTTGTTTTCTGAGATTTCTTAGCAATGTTCCTCCAAAATTTCTCCCATACCTTTTCCCTTTATTTATGTTTTCCCTATTTTAATTCTTAAGTATAATTCTAGCAATTGCTTCTCAGCATGCTCCTTGTCATGAGGGCTAACAGGGACTGGATTTCCCGTCTCATTTAATCTATAAAGTCAAACTACCTGCCCCCAATATAAGGGAAGAACCACCCAGATTTTCTATTATTTTCACAATAGCTCATTGTGTTTTACAGAGCTTCTATTGAATAAGTTTAGCGATTCTCTTTGCAAGGTACCATCTTCACAGATCATATAGATTTGGGGCTAAAAATATCTGGTATCCTTTGTCCTTTTTATTTCTTGGGATCACCTCTAAAAATTTCCCTCAAATCCTGGAAACTACCCTTTAGAAAGCAGATAACAGTATGATACCACTATGGTCTAAAATTTAATTTTATGTTGCTCTTTTTTAGAGGAATTTATTACCTCTGATAATGGTGTAGAGGAATGGTTCTTGGGCTTTGCTCTGCATTGGAATTATGGAATATTTTTTACAACTCTGATGCCCAGGTTGTATCTGAGACCAATTAAATTAAAAGATCTGAACGTGGAACTAGGCATCCATATTTTTATGCTTCCCAGGTGATGACAGTGATTGAGAACTATTGAATAGAACACATTCTATAATATATGTAGCCCTTGTCTCTTTAACTCTCATCCTTTTAGTTCATTTTCCCTATCAGATCCACAAATTATCGCTGTTTTTCTCACATTTAACTACTCACAGTACAAAAAAATTCATTCTCCTTTTTCTTCTGTGACCTTTTAAGTATCATATATTGTTCTCTCTATGCAGAATCATCCCTTGCCCCTAAAACATCTATTTCCCTATTAATTTCTAGGTAGGTGACATATCTACAGATTATTCCAGGTATTTGGTTTTAACCCAAGACTAGGAAATAAAGGACTCATTATGAATTTAGTTATTCTTTCTTTGTATTTGTTCAGTGTATTGTATTTGAGCCTAACTACTTTGTGAGAACATGAACTTGCTGTGAGTTTTCATCTCTCTCTCTCTCATACACACACTCTCTCTCTCTCTCTCTTTCTCTGGTTGTCTCCATGAATTTCTGAGAGCAAACTTTTGGTCTTTAGAAAATTTATTGAGAGGGATGAGTTGCTGACCAAGACCTCTATAGGGTGTTTGCTTCCCCAGGTAATGATTTATATTCATAATACTGAGGCTGAAGCTAGAAATTAGACCTGCCACTTTAAAATATGCCTGGCCTGACTTTGGCATTGTGAAGAGTGGATTCTTATCAGCAGTTGCATTAAAACAGCATGAGAGACAAGAGCAAGCATATTTTTTAAATGACAGCTCTAAGGAGCCTTCCGGTTTTAGATTAAATCATGATTCCAAAGGGCTAAGTCCTGTATTAAAGATTTTGATTTGTCTCCATATTCTCTTAATCAAATCTTCTTTTCTTAATGCGTCCACCCTTAGGAAAAATGAGAAACCACTTTTTCCTAATAGCTTTTATTTTATCATATTAAATCCCAGTAGACACCAAACAACTTATCTTGGTTTGAAATAAGATAAAGTTTTGGTACAACCAGTGAGCCATCATGAAGTTGTTCAAAATAATGTTACAGATTCATTTTTATGTATGGAAAATGATTATAGAAAGTCTGTTTCACACAAAAGTAGTAATAATAGTTACTTCTTTGCTATTAAATTATGGCTGTTCTAGATTCATTCAATGTTCTTATCTTGAATTTTCTGACTTCCATTAAGTAAATATATGTATGTTCTTATACATTTAAAGAACTTAAGTCAGTTATAGAGTTGTCCTCTAAGATAGTAGAGGTTAACTTTGTCAGGACTCTGGAGAGATTTATATAATCTATTGCTCATATGTATTTTTTTCATCTAAATAGCAAATGCTATCATGTCTTTCAAAGCACCTTAACCTGCTTCATTTCATTCTTCTACACTATAGACGCCTTAGGTCATGATTCACATTAAAAGGGGAAATTTTGTGAGCAGGAAGTCAATGTTATAGCATATTTTTACTTTACAAGTTATAAATGGGCAGGCAGCACAAGAGCACATAGGATAGCAAACTGTTGAAGGTGATGTACTCTTGTGTGGTGTGATTGTGGTCTTCCTCAGGGCTCAACTCATACTGGTTATGCCCACCAAGAAATAATAGTTATAAGGGAGAAATTAATTACATGTTAGAAAGGATAAATCAGTGAAGGACTGAAGCACAACTCACACAGTTTTGGGAAGCTCTATTAAAATCAAACTTTGTGAAATAGAACATAGGCAGTTAGGAGCTGCTAAAATATTAACACATCTATTGAAACAGAAATCCAGGCACTTTATTATCCTCACAACCAGCACTGGGATTTCATAATTAAGTCTTTCAGTTTGATTTATTTAGACTCTAAGCAAACTTTCAAAGTGAGTGCAAGGGGCTTTGTACTTGGAACATGAATGCATTGCATTTCCCAAGGCAATTTGGAACTAGAGTTTCATTACTTCGACTTCCTGGTTCAGAAGCAGGTGTTCTGAGAAACTTCTCTTAGTATCCTTACTCATTAGCTGTGAGAAGGACCTCAGATATCTCCTTTAGCAAAATGAATATTTAGGGAGTCACAGTAGGGGCAAAGATGTTATACTAAGGAGTGAAAGAAAACATATTTAAACACAGTATTATTTGAGGGAGTATGGTCTCTCTCTTTGTTACTTGTCACTTGTCATCCAGTTGCTCATCAATTTGCTTGAGCGGGTGCCAGTAACATCTCCATTCATTCCTGTTACATGCTAGTGTAGCCCAATGGTGTCTGCTTGCTCCAGGAACACAAAGAGCCTCAAACCGTTTGTTTAGGGTCTTGACAAAGTCTGACCATCTTGTAGGTGGGTGGGTAGAGGTTCTTTTGATGTCCCATGGAATCCAGTTGGTAACAGCTCATTGTTACTATCCCACTAAATTCTTTTCTCCCATTTTTGCTGTTATCTGATTCTAAACATCTTCCCAGCATTCAGAATGGGTGGAAATAGGCACCTCCTAATACATTAAAAAGGTTTCTTTTAATCTCTAAGTTTTTGTGTTGAGCAGCATTGACTGTTGCATAATTCTGATATCCAACATGCGGAAGTTTCTGAGAGAATCTAAATCTGAATTTACTATATAAAATTATCCTCCTCAAAGAACATAACTGGGGAATCAAAGAAACGCAGAACCATAAAGAAACTAAAGATTTAAGGGTGACAGTTTATCCAGTGATACAAAACAAAATCTTTGGTTCAAATAGAGGAAAAGAAGGAAGGATGAATCACAAAGAAAGTGAAAATGTGCTTAATTATATTACTACCATCAGAGAGAGAGGGGGGAGGATAAGAAAGAAGAAAGAATATTATTATGAGAAAGCAAATTAAGGCTTTAAAATAAAGCTTTACCATGAGAATATAATTTCAAGATATGAAGATGACATGTTTACTCTGAGATCAACTATCCAAGGGCTGTAGTGAAGTACAGTGGGAAGAGCATGTGCCTTGCATACATCTGACCCGGGTTCAATCCCTGGCATCCCATATGGTTTCCTGAGCCCGCCAGGAATCATTCCTGAGTGCAGAGCCAGGAGGAACCTCTGTGCATCACCAGGTGTGATCCAACCTTCATTCTCTGCAGCCCCTTCCAACCCGCCCCAAGAAGACCCAAAGCAAAAATAAATACCAAAAGCTAATAAAAACTGTCCAAACTGGACTCAAACAAAACTTTAATTATAGTGATGTTTATGGTGATAATTCTAAAAGTGTGGTAGCAGAGAGGGGTGGTCGATGAGCAGCACACCAGGAGAATAGGGAATAAGTTTTAAACTTTCCCCAAATGTAAATATCATTGAGGAATTTGGCTGCCTTTCCATGACTCCTGAAGTGTCAGGTGCTTGCATCCTATTACTTGAGAAACGACAAGTTTACCCTTGGTAGGTTTCACTTCCCATCACCAAGATAGAGAAACTGGCTGGTAAAATACTTCAATCTGTTTTCTGCCATAAATAGACAATAGAAGGACTCCATGGGGCAGAGTGGGGATTCCCCAGGTGTACAGTACAACTTTGGTCCTGGAAATTTCTTTCTTCCCTGAAGATGGGACTATGTGTATCTTTTACTGGAATCCCAAAGAGGATGTCTAGTAGAACTGACTTATGACAAGTTCTGAAGAGACTGCTCTCTGTCTGCATCTCCCCTCATTTCTGATATCCAACATATGGGAGTTTCTGAGAGAATCTAAATTTGAATTTACTATATAAAATTATCCTCCTCAAAGAACATGACTGGGGAATCAAAGAAGAGAAGAACCATAAAGAAAGTACAGTTTTAATGGTGACAATTTATCCAGTGATACAGAAGTCCCCCAATGTCATGTCTCGCTTTTGTGATCTGGTCTCTTTCCCACCTTCCAAAGGATTTGAAATATGTCCTATTTCTCCAGTTTTCTTTTTACCTTGGTTTTACAAAAAAGAGCTGTGATACTCTAGAATGTCAGTCACACCTTATAGTGTCATGATCTTTTATAAGTAATCTTAAAGGCAAGATGCTAAAAGAGAGGTAGTAATGATATTTAGTATCAGTTTGAGCACATACTAACCCTACTCCTAATTGTAAGTAGGTGCTAATAGCATCTCCTTAGCTCCCTATTAATTCCTTTTGAGGCACGTTTGGAACTTAGGACAACTATTTCTGCTCTTCATGACCAGATAATTTTTGAGTGTACTTATGAAATTATCAAATGTTGTACATTTTTTGCAGTGTTAGATAAATCATTATGAGAAAATTATACACAGGTGTAATTTATCCTAAATATGGTATGCAAAGTTGTTTCTATTGTTGTATTTCCCCAAATGGAAGAAGGTATCATCAAATATTTGGTGTCTTTTCTTGAAATGTGGGTAGGAGTTTTGATCTTAAAAGGCTTTTCAATTTAACCCTTTCTAAAACAAAAATATGGAGATGGAAACACAACATCTAAAGCCAAAAAAGTACATTGATTCACTCAGTTGATATGTCTATGTTGGTGTCTACTACATGCAAATTTTCTTCCAGTTACAGCTTGAGCAAAGGCAAAAATCCCATGGTCTAGGATGTTGGCTCCGTAGCTGGCCTCACATACTGGGGGAAAGTCATCCCAGATAGAGAGGGGAACACCAAGTAATATGTGATTGGAGATCCTGCGTGGGAAGGGAGATGCGTGCTGAAAGTAGACTTGAGACTGAACAGGATGACCATTCAATACCTTTATTTGGAACCACAACACCCAAATGGAAAAATAGATATCAAATTTGAATGCCCCGCTACAGAGGTGGGGTGGGGTGGGGGGATGGGACTGGGGGGGAGGGATATTGGGTTCATGGGTGGTGGAAAATGGACGCTGGTGGAGGGATGGGCTCTTAAACATTGCATGAGGGAAAAACAAGCACGAAAATGTGCGAATTTGTAACTATACCCTCACTGTGACTCACTCATTAAAAATAAATAAATTAAAAAAATAAATTAAGTAGTTTGCAAGTGGTCACATAATTAAAAATTAAATGGACCTGGGATTGAAATCCCTTCTGGTTCCAGAACTTCTGCTTCTACCATGAATCAGAAGTTGATAGTGATTATCATATGTGTAGTTTCTATAATATCCTAGAGGATTTGGAGAATATATCTTTCTCACTAACCTTATGAGTAACTACCTAGACATGTCTTTGGACATACTACAAAATCACAGTAATAACTCCTCAGAAATTATAAGATCTAATGGTTTGCCAGAACTTGCATGTTTCAAGCATTATAATGAAAGCCACCTGACAATGGCTAAGTCTCTTTTAAAACCTATTTTAGCAACAACAAAATACATCTTGAGAATCAAGATACCAAATTTATGTGTCATTTTCCAGAATCATAATGTGTATACTGGCAGACTTGCCCCACATCAGGTTTGGGTGGGTGGCACTACTGTCTATATCTGCTGTCACGCCATATTTGTGCAATAAAATTAAAATATTGGTCAGAAAAAAAATCCCATGGTCTATTGGGCTTATGTTTTTAACATTATCAGGGGTTTTTAGCTTTGAGAGGTTTGGCATGTTCTTTGGTGTTTCATCTGAAGGCTTAAGAGCTCACAAACTCCCTGCTAAAATGTGGTTCCATTTTTAGCTTTTCTGTATGGGCCATAGAAGCTTTTACTTCTTTCTCAGGGGAGGGAAACACTGTAGTAAATGCACACCTCTGCTTTGCGGCAGAGAGTAGAACAGCAGGTGGGATAGTCTCACTCATTTTTCTCTCATTTCTACATGGCTCCTTTTCTTTCGAAGTGTAAGACCTCTCCTTGCTTAACTGGAGGTCCATTTTGATACTTGATAATTTTCTCGGTATGGTAACTCAGCTCCCGTAACAAGAAAGTGCAACTCTCCAACAGTGACTATTTTTACTAGATAATGGTGCATTCTTTTGCAGCCATGAAGATCATGTGGAAGATAATTTTGGAAATGAGAGTGAGAAAAGTCATAGAATGAGAATTCTGAAAATAGTTTGGTGTAGGATTGTGGAATAAGGCACAGCTACAGTAATCCCTAAGCAATAGGATAAGTTTAGGATTTGTTGAACCAGTAGTAGAATGGAGAGAGTAGGGTTTGGAGCTTGTGCTGACCCTGAGTTTGGGGTATGAGAATAAGAGAATGTGGAGACCAAACCATTTAGCAGTGTGGTGAAGAGAGGGATGACCCCATTGTTGTTAGGTAAAGTTGCCAATGTTCTAAGAACACACATAAGTATGGAAGAGGACTCTGAGTTTAAAGAAATGAACTTCCATAAATTGGGAGTGCGTCAGCTGAGTATGTCCACTTTGCAGAGCTGCAGTTCTATAAGCACAGTGATCATAGTTTTCTCAGTCCACGACTTATTTTTCTTGATGCAGTAACGTCAAGACAAAAAAGTTATGCCAAGTGTTTGAAATGCTAAAGAAGAAAACTCGTCTCATAGGTGAACTATATATAGATCACTGCCATGTTGTGGGATATTTTTAAATTATATAAAACTAATATGATTCTTTACTCCTTGCCACCAATACACGGTGCACACACCTTCCTCAAATCCTAGAAACAGGTTGATTTGGGATCATAATATTTTACTTTACATCTAAAATGTCATTTGTGATTCATTGTATCTATTTGTTATTTTTATATGTATTTTGCTATTTCTATATTCAGTGCATTTCATTTTCCATACTAAAACAAACAGCATAACTTAGCCAGAATTTCAAACAGTAGGTCTAGTGTTAGAATTATTTACTTCATTTTTAATTTACATATTTTTTTAAAAATGTGTACATGGTTTCTCATTAATTAAAATGAACAATGGTGGAAAACAAGTTTCTCTAAACTTATATACTTCAATTTTCTATGTAGTTTCTTTTATGTTTCCAGCTTGTTGCATCACTTTGTTCTCTACTAATTCCCCCCAAAAGCAATCTCTTCCTCCTTCGTTCCCTCCATGCCCCTCCACTTCTCTCTCTCTTCCTCTATCTCTGTTTCTCTTTCTCTCAAACATGCACACACACATGCACACACACACACACATACACACAAATATATGCCCTCACACACATTTAAAAAGGATTTCTCCTAAACTAGACTCATCAGAGGCATATTATGGTGCAATCTGAGTATATTAAACATTTGCCTGTTTTTATTCAGTTGAGGGAAGTAAATTTCTTTCTTTTTTAAATTTTGCTTTTTAGGTCACACCTGGCAATGCACAGGGGTTACTCCTGGTGTCTCTGCACTCAGGAATCACCCCTGGCAGTGCTCAGGGGACCATATGGAATGCTGGGAATCGAACCCGGGTTGGCCACATGCAAGGCAAACGACCTACCCGCTGTGCTATTGCTCCAGCCCCTTAGGGAAGTAAATTTCTATGGTCTCAGGCTTACTATTCTATTTTCCTTAACACATGATTAATTACTCCATTTAAGTAGCAAATAGACTTTTTACTAAGGAATTATAGTTCATACATTTATTCTTTTGAATTCATTTTGTCTGCACTCTCTTTCATACTACATCATAGCTCTTTTGTTCGCCTGGTGGATATAAGCAAACAAACTCTTGTAATGAGCTTAGAGATGAATATTTGAAAAAATATAGACTCTGAGATCTTCCTTCTCTCAGTGTTTTCTTACACCTTGTGCTATATTGACTGTTAATTCAAAAGTAATTTTTAAAACTCTGAAACAAGTGGTGGGAGGGGTGATGCTTTCATTTTCAAAATGAAACATGAATAGGGGCTGGAGCAATAGCACAGCGGGTAGGGCATTTGCCTTGCACACGGCCGACCCGGGTTCAATTCCCAGCATCCCATATGGTCCCCTGAGCACCGCCAGGAGTAATTCCTGAGTGCATGAGCCAGGAGTAACCCCTGTGCATCGCCGGGTGTGACCCAAAACACCAAAATGAAACATGAATATACCCATAGATGGAAAGTAAAGTGAAGCTTTAAGTAAACTAGTTGAGAGAACGATAAACTATACCAGATGAAGTACAAACCTGTAATTAAAGGGGATAATAGTGGACTATATGTGTCTCTATGCAGTGAGTACTTAAAGAATCTACAGAGAGTTGATCTAGCTGATTAGAATATGTTTCATTTTTTCCTCACTGAAATGGCAAGGGTGGGGTGGTACTTACAAACATTTTCGCTCTCATGCAAAGGTAGAAAATGGAGAAGCATGAATATTGCTGGTGAGGTGCCTTCGAAGTGTGGCATAGGGAACCCTCTCAAAACACAGAATAGAGGAGAGCTGTGTGCCCAGGGAAATGGGTTGTGTGTGAAAGAAATTAGGAGATATCTTAAAAATCTTCATCATAAGGTGATTTCTGAAAAACGAAATATCCAGGTGGAGAAAGAAGAAACAGTGACATTTTAGACAGGAAGGGTAAGCAGAGTGGCAAGAAACCTAACGTACAAACATGAGGAACACACATGGGGCTATAAGGTGAAGGAAATGTCAAACACTATATCAGAAGTCTACATCTCTGCTAAGGAGAGTAATCTAGTACCAGATAGATTAAACTGGGTACATATTTTTATCTAAAATATGTAAATGTGTATTTATGATTATTTTGCAAAATATCTTCATGAATATTCTCATTACACACAGAAACTGGAACCTAGTAAGGTGGAAGTAGCTTAAAACTGTCAGGGTGATAAAATTAAAGAAAATTTGCGAGTGCCATATGTGGTACCAGAAAGAGTCCTGGTAAGAGGACTGATGTAATACACTGGTCCACCCCCTCTGAGCCCTCAGTACTCCTCTTCCCACCACATGGGGCAAAGCCAACTTTGTAAAAGGCCTTCACCTGTCTCCTAAAATCAAGGCCAAACATCTTCTCCTTTCACTCCTCACCCCTGTACTGTGGTCAGATGCACTTCTGATTCATACAGGGTACAGTAGGAACCCCAAATCCATTGATGGATGAACATTCCTATTATATGTTTAATCCATTCGCTTCACCGGAAAGAAACATTAGAAAGAATCATCCATTATACTGTATGTGTGTTTGTGTTTGTGTATACATATATCATTGTATCACTGTCATCCCATTGTTCATCAATTTGCTTGAGTGGGTGCTAGTAATGTCTCCATTCGTTCACCCCTGAAATTTTAGCAGCCTGTCCTTACTTGTCATTCCCAACCCTACCACATTGGAGGCTCTTTCAGGGTCAGGGGAATGAGACCCATCATTGTTACTGTTTTAGCATATCGAATACACAACAGGGAGCTTGCCAGGCTCTACCATGAGGGCAGGATACTCTCGGTAGCTTGCCAGGTTCTCTGAGAGGGATAACTAGACAATAAGAGGTTCCGCAGCTGTCAGTGTGGCTACATGCTTCTGAGAGCTTTGTTTTATAGTCTCTGGATCTTGGCTGTTGATGGGATGACATAAATGGGGATCTGGGTGGAGGAAGCCCAGTCCTGATCCAAGCAGACTTGGAGATCTCAGCCCCAGGTCCCACACACCTGGGTTCCTCTGCCAGTTTCTTCATGCATGAGGCTCATTTGAGCATGTGGAGAGTGGCCTTGAGCATGGCTGTGGCTGGGTTCCAGAGGTCTTTGGCTGCCAAGACTCTGCTTAGGGCAGGGAGGGAAACTCAACCTGATGCTCTCTTAGGGGCCCTGGTGAAGACAGACAGGCGTAGGAGCAGAAATATATATATATATATATATATATATTATATGTATATATATACATCTGTATATATATATGTGTGTGTGTGTCTGTGTGTGTGAACTGTATTTCTAAAAGACAGACATTTTTATTCAAATGATTATCAAGAGGTTAGTAGCAACAGAAAACTCTGCATTTTCTTTTCAAACACCCTCACAAGGCAGGTACCGATCTTGCCTTTGTTTTATAGGTGGGCGTACTAAGGCACTGACATTTTCTCAAGTCCCCGAAGAGAAGAGTAATTCTCAGTACTGTTCACAGTCAGCAACCTCTGCTGTCACACCACAAGTCCTTCAGCCCTGCGTGAAACTGCCATTTCTCACGTGCTGTAGTCTGATTTGTACACCACCTGTATGGCACCATATGTGAATTGTTGTTTTTTAATAAACCATATGGAGTCTTCTTTCTCTGCTCCAAGAATTCTGCTATTCAGGTTGCTATAACGGAGATCAAGGATCCCTAACTACTCAGTTTTGATGACTGAGGATGGGCTGGATGGGAGGAGGCCAAGAGCCATTGGTGAGAGAATGCAGACAGTGGTGCTGGATGTGGAGCTGGCACATTGTATACCTGAAACTCCATGATTAACAGTATTTTAGGTTTAGAAATATTATATGTATCATACAATAATAAATTAAAAATTAAAGGAAGAAAAAAGAGAGGAAATGCATGGAGGCAGAAGAAAGCAAACAAGGAAACAAGTCCAATGTCCTATTGTAATAGAGTTTGGTTTGCTGTTTGTTTAATAATTCAGTCTCTGGGGTTGGGATGTAAGGAAAGTCTGACAGAAAGCTCTGTCCCTTGAATAAAAATCCTAATGTACAAACCAAAGGAATGATATAAAGCTAAACATCCTGAAAGCCTGTCAGCTTTCAATAGTGTTTGAACTTCAGGCTTGGTTCCTGTTTTGAAGAACCCACCAGGAGACAGAGCTGTCTTCTTGCATTTCAATATGTTTGCTGCTATTTTCTCTCCCCCCGTTGTAGAGAAGGCAGAATCAGGTATTACGATTTGACAGGATGACGGAAATGAGAAAGTGAAGACAGCACATGGGAAGACAGTAATTAACCGGAATACATATTTATCATAGTCTGTCATTGTTTACAAACAATGTAATGATTCCTGATTGTAGAATTAAACTCCAGACTCTGAGCTTGGAAGTCAGTCAGACAATTCTAGCAGGTGCAGATCATAAGGAAGGACTAACCAAGAAAGGGGGCCAACATACAGAATAAAGCTGGAGGTAGTGAAAGCATAGGATATGAATAATTAATACACTGGGATGCCTTATCCATTGGCACATTCTATAAAGGTATAGAACTCTTTTTATTAAAAGAAAAGTTATCTGCTCTCATACTCCATGTAGACAAACCCTCACTCCTCTCATCTGTAAAATTCATACAAAGAATCTATCTTTTGGAGTCTTTGATTTGTATGTTCAAAGTCACCTTCCTTTCTTGCCTGGACTGCCCATCTCCAACACTGACTTCTCTACGTCTACTTTTTCTCACCTCAATTCATTCCCTAGAGAGCGTACATAATGTTCTGCAATAAATACAAATTAAATCATATAACCCTGACTGTTACAAACACCTTTCTTAGAGGCATATTTTGTCATCATCACTTATGACACTAAAACTCTATATTAATTGATTTATATTTCTTCTCTCCAACATCATCTACTATCTCCCCTTTCATCTTATTTAATTGAGGCACATTTTCATGAATTTAAAATTCAAGTACATGGCATTTCTTCTTACCTCAGGATCTTTGTACCTGCTGTTCTTCTGTTTGTAATGGCTTCAACATGATCTTTGTAGTCTGGTTCCTGAAGGTATTAGGTTTTCACTCAATTGCAACTTCTCTAGAGATGCCTTCTTTTGTCCATACCTATTACTATCTTATTGCCTGCATCATTCCATCTTCTATCTTGATTTACTTCCTCTGAAGCCCCCATCATCATTAGTTTTATAATATTTAATTTAATTGACAATGTGATTTGCTTGTTGTTTATGTCTTATAAACATGTGAAAATCCATCCATTGTATGACTAAAACTCAATCATGAAAGCTTTGTGACTGTATCTCATGGTGATGCAACAACAACAGAAAAGAATGTAAAATCTTGTGGCCATTTACCCACTGAATAGAATGTCTAGCAAAGAGCAATGCAATTTTAGTTGAGTGCTGAGTAAAAATAGATAGGTGTAATGAATGGACTATTTCTATAACAATTACTATATATATTTAACAAATTTTGCTTGTTAATAAATTATTAAATAATTTAGAGTAGAATATTATTTATAGTTAACAAATGACAGGATTAACTCAAATATAAGATTAAATTTCTTATTAAATGTAAAAACCATTTTGTTGAGAGTTTTTCTTTCGTACCATGATATTCAATATAACTACTTGGGTGAGTTTATGTAATATAGAATTATGGAAACAAATATGTATTTATTAAAGTAGAAGGAAAAGTATGAGGAAATGAAAATTCCAAATAATATTTATCAGGAGAGAGACTGAGATCAGAACTTATCAGTTTGGATATTCTGCACTCATAAGAGTTCCCAAATTTAACTCATTATCTATTCCAGTCCTTCATTACTTACTACTGATAATTTTTTACTCACTTATGGATCCTTTGGCCAGTATGTGTTCTTTGGGGAAAAGGCCTATTCAGTTCCTTTTCCTTTTTGAAATCATATTTTTTAGTGGCTTATATAATTTTTATATATACTATGTTAATCCTCGATTATATATGACATAAAATTCTGTTCTCTCAATATATAGGTCACTTTTTAATTTTGAAAATATGGTACTTATTATCACTCCTCTACCCAGCCACCACCACACTCCAGACCACTTTCCGGACACTCGGGCTGAACCTCATGCATGAGTGAAACCTCACAGAACCAGGTAAAGCAGAACTTTGTGACCTTGGACTCCAGGCTCAATGTGACCTGGAAAAAGAGATCCTCTGTCTGCCTCCCCCAAACTCTGGTTCCCCAGGGATCACACCCAGATGACCCACCCTACTGGCACCAGATAAATACCTCTACTACCTCCACTACCCAGCTACAGTCTTACTCCAGGCTGCTTTCCAGATCGTGTGGTAATTTCATAAGACACTTAATACCCATTTTCCATAATTACCACACCATATTTGATGGGGTTCAAATATAGTGTGAACCATAGGAACACCTGTAAGGGCAATTATAGGCTGCCTTAAAAGCCTTCATCCTTCTCTGAGAACCCAACAAACTGCCAAAAGTACCCCACCTGCATAGAAGAGTCTAGAAAGCTACCCATGGCATATTAGATATGCCAAAAATAGTAACAACAATAGTCCTCATTCGCCTGACACTGAAAGAGCCCCAATATGGCAGCGTTAAGAAGGATGAGCAAGGAGAAACTGATAAAATCTCAGGGATGAACTAGACTGCCAAAACAAAGAAGGATTAAAATGACTGTACTTTCAAAGCATGTACGCTGGCATCAAAAGCATCCATCAGGGATCTGATGGTGCAAGATCAAGTACAACATCACTGGTCTGACTGAAATGTGAAGGCATCGATCACATCACACCATTTTTGACACTGGAGAAGAACTGTTCCTCGGAACATGTGACAATAGAGGCATCAGTGGCATCAGTGTCCTTGTCAACACGAACTTGGCCATGAACATTGATTCATTCAAATGCCTAACAACCCGAATTGGACGACTACACTTGAATAGATGTGGCTCACTGCCGGCAGTTTCTATCTTCGTCATCTATGCACCAATATCCAACTATGATGAAGAAGAAATTGAGAAGTTCTACATGGACCTGGAGAAGTTCTATAGAGAAAACCACACTTTATACAAGATCATTGTTTGTGATTTTAATGCCAAGATAGAACCGAGAAGGCCGCCCAAAGAACTCCACATAGGGACCCATGGCTTAGAATGGAATGAACGGGGTGAGAGACTGTCTGAGTTCATCATGTTAACCAAGACCATCCATGGTAACTCACAGTTCCAGAAGGCCGAATCTAAACCTTGAACATGGGAGTCTCCCGGTAGACAGTTCCACAACACAATTGACCACATCATATTCAATCGACAGCTTTGCCTGACTGATGTTGCTGTTGTCCCAAAATTCCAAACGGGATCAGATCACCATGGCCCTAGTGCAAAATTCTATTTCACAGAGCAGGGAGAAAGGACTGCAAAGTTTAAGTTTAAGATGAGAACTCCCAGAATGACCACCAACTGGGTGCTCTTTGGCACTAGTGTGGCAACATGGGAAGATGCCATCATTGTCAACATCGATGAGAAATATGATCGAGTGGTTCAACACCTCCATGACTGTGCAAGGAATGCTGAGAGTGGGAAAGCCACAAACAGATGCCTGTCTACGGAAACTCTCGAGCTCATTCGTCAATGTGGTTTGGCATGAGCCTCGGGTAATGATAAGCTAATGTCCAAGCTCGCAAAGCTGTGTAGAGAAGTGATAAAGGAAGACCTCAAAGATAGAAGAGCAGCAGTGTTGGCTGATGTGGCAGAGGCAGGGAAAAGTATTCACCATGCTCGCCTGTCCTTCACCAACTATATGACCAAGATGACTGCCCCCCAACATTCTGATGTATCTATCACATCTTCCA
This sequence comes from Sorex araneus, assembly GCF_027595985.1. Taxonomy (NCBI): domain Eukaryota; kingdom Metazoa; phylum Chordata; class Mammalia; order Eulipotyphla; family Soricidae; genus Sorex; species Sorex araneus. The sequence continues at coordinate 16,986,380 of NC_073307.1, read as the reverse complement.
GAAGAACAATGGAGAGAATTATTCACAACTTCTACTTGGATCTCTTTGACAGCCACATCCACCTGCCCACACACCAAATTCCACAGGATGGATATATCGTTCCCAACGTCATCCCCTTTGAAATCAAACATGCCATTTCATCAGTAAAGACATGTATAGCACCCGGTTCATCAAGGTCAGACCCTATCACCTGAAGAATCTGCCACCATTACTCATCAATGCACTGGCCCACTTCTTCATACGCTACCTGTCTGAATACTAGGTTCCATCCCAATGGAAAATCATTCTGTTGTACAAGAAAGGAGACATCCACAACATCAGCAACTATTGCCCAATCTGCCAGTTGTTCGTCGTCTACAAGTTATTCACTCGAGTCATCCTGAATAGAATAGGCAGAACACTAGATGAAGGACAATCATGCTAGCAATCCAGGTTCCGAAAAGGGTTCAGCACAATCAATCATATCCATATGGTGACTAAGCTCATTGGATTTTTGTCAGAGTTCAAGATGCCACTCTGTCTAATGTTCATCAACTTAAAGAAGGCCTTTGATTCTTTTTAGCCTGAAGCAATCATCAAAGCCCTAGCCAAACAGGGCGTTCAAACTCAATACATCAGGATCCTCTGTGAGCTGTATTACGGATTCCTACCAGGATCTCACCATTCTATAAGGAAGTAATCATCAATGTAAAGATAGAGGTTCGGCAGGGTGATACCATTTCACCGAAACTCTTCAGTGCCACCCTCGAGAACGTCATGCAATGACTGGAATGGGAAAAAATGGGAGTGAAGGTAGATAGTCGGCAACTACACCACCTCCACTTCGCTGATGACATTGTTCTCATAACACAAACATTAGCCAAGCGACACAAATGCTGGCTGACTTCGACCTCGAGTGTGGAAAGGTGGAATGCAGCTATATCTCACTGACAATGTTCATGAAAAATGAACTAGTCCCTGACATTCCATTTGCTCTCAATGGAACAAACATCTCCCAATGCAGCAGCTATGTGTTACTGGGTTGAGATTTCAACACGAAGAACAACTTGGCACCAGAACTGCACAGGACAAGGAGAGCAGCATGGAACGCTTTCAAGAGCATTGAGAAAGTTATTAAGAGGACGAAGAACCTCTGTCTCCAGGCACATCATTTTGATGCCACTGTTCTTCCTGTACTAACATACACCTCAGAGACCTGGGTCCTATGAAAACAGGACGAGTACACTGTTCGGGTATCCCAAAGAGGAATCAAAAAAGCTATGGTTGGAATATCACATTTCACTGAAGTGAGAGAAGGAATATGGATTTCTGACCTCCATCGATGATCAAGAATCAGGGATGCTGTCTCGTTTGCTATGACTTTGAAAATCAGATGGGCCGGACACATAGTGCGATTTTGAGATGACCGCTGGACTAGGGCTGTTACCAACTGGATTCCACGGGAATTCAAAAGACAGCATGGCGACCCACCTACAAGATGGTCAAACTTCTTCATCCAAACCCTAAACGAATGGTTTGAGGCTCTTTGTGTTCGTGGAACCAGCAGATACCATTGGGCTACACTGGCACATGACAGGGACGAATGGAGACGTTACTGGCGTCTGCTGAGCAAATCAAAGATCAATGGGATGACAAGTGATACAAGTGAATATATTATTTCTTTTGAGGTACAGAAGCTTTTTAGTTTGGCTTAGACTCACTCAAGGAATTTTTGTTTTTGTTGTTTCCCTTTTGGTTTTTCTTGCTTGTGATTTTGATTTCATAAATAAAAAATTGATTTCAATATGAATTGTCAATGAGATTTTCCTATATAACTTTTTGTAGAAGCTTGCAATTTGGTATCTTACATTAATATCTTTAGTCCATTTTGAATTAATGAAATTCTTATCAAAATTTTATCAATTTTGACTCAACGTAGATACTATCAAAATTTAATTAATTTTTAATAGAAATGGGGAGAAAAATCCTAATATTTCTATGGAACCACAAAATAAATGCATAGCTAAAGTCACCTTGAGAAAGAAAACTTTGACATGTCACACTTCTTGTTTTCAAATTATATAACAAAGCATTAGAAATAAAAACACTCTTACATTGGCATGGAAATATACACATAAACCAGCATGATAGTGTGAAGAACTCAGAAATAAACCATTACATATATGACAGAAAAGGGAGTCAAGAATAAGAAAAAAATAATATTTTGGAAACAGTGTTGGAAAGACTGCATAAATACATAAATACTAATAAAAAAAGAATCTTTATTTTATAATATTCTTTTCAAATTCTTTTTATAAAACTCCTTTGCCACCTATTTTCCAAGTCTTAATCATAAAGATCATGTTACTAAAACTCTAATATGTAAAACAGAGAACATATTGGGTAGTCAGAGACCAAGTGATGGAGAACTCATCTATCTCTCAATAAAACTTTACCATGGTTATCCCAGGATGGATGCTATATACCTCTTCTGGTCTATAAATATTACTAATTTGTTTTGAGAGTAGATCTTTGCTTTTATTCCTTATTTAATATCTCTTTTAAATTGCTTGAGAGTTATTTTAAGTAAATTAGCTATGACAGTAATGATGGATTATACTTTTCAAGGATAGTCCATGATAAAAATAGAATGTGGAGGTACTGGGTAGTAGTGAAAATATGCTTTAGTTTGAGTATCTATTTTAAGAACAAAAAAATTGCTTACTTGGTAATTTTTGCTGAAAATATCTGTTAAATATTTCACAACCATGATTAATATCATCACTACAAATATGGGTATGAAATAACCAGTTACTTTTTGAAAAAGTCATTGTTCAATGTACATTGAATATATCCCTGGCATTGTGATTATTTTGTGGACAGCTACTTAATCCTCACTTCCCTATCAGTGAAGTACAGTTTTTTCACAAGATCTTCAGGTGAAGAAATTACAAATCATTAGCAGAACTAGGCTGTCTTGCAGATTCTTTTCTCCACAGTCCAACCTCTAAACCTCTGAACTAAAGCCTGACTCACTATAAAAATTCAGGTGCCAGACTGTCCAAGTCAGCATGATAACTCATCTCTGATATACTTCCACCCCTACCAACTCTGACAGTGTTGTTGCTTAACTTTCCTGCCTCTGCTTACTCTCTGTGAATATAATCAGAACATAACCTACATCCTCTAGACAATGTGAATATCAAGTGAGATCCTCTAAGCAAAGTATAGAAAAATCTTATAAATGGTATTAAACATTCAATTTTGTTTGTTATTTTTCACAGAATTAAGTAAATAATTTATTTAATTATCATTATTTAATTTTTTGGTGGGGACACTCTTTTTGGGTCACACCTGGCTGTGCCCTCAGGAATTACTCATGGCAGTGCTCTGGGGACCATATGGGATAGCAGGATTCAAACCCAGCCCAGCCTCACGCACATGCCAGGCAAATGCCCTAACCCCTGTACTATTGCTCTGGCCCTCGGCGGTCCTCAGCCCTCAGGGAGCTACTGACTTTTTCGCCATTCCCTTTTTTAGGGCAGCTCTAGCCAACAGAATGACAAAGTCTTCCATCTCCCCTACCTATGATAACGGCCAGGCACATCATGAATTTCTTGAGCATTTGTGATACGGCAAGTGGGATTAAGGAGCTGATCTCTTCACATTGATTAGTTAATTCAAATAAATTTTAAATACCCAGTGACTCTTTTGAGGACCTAGATTCCCAATGGGCTGGAGCGGGTAGGGCATTCTGCTTTGCACGCAGCTGACCCGAGTTCGATTCCTCTGTCCCTCTCGGAGATCCCGACAAGCTACCGAGAGTATCTCGCCCACGTGGCAGTCTGGCAAGCTCCCCGTGTCGAATTCAATATGCCAAGAACAGTAACAACAAGCCTCACAATGGAGACATTACTGGTGCCCGCGTGAGCAAGTCGATGAGCAATGGGATGACAGTGACAGTGACAGATTCCCGAAAATTTTATTTGGGGGCTGGCAGTGTATCCCAAGTGGGGTTCCTAGCAGCTGAGGGCAGGGTTGGGGACAGCAGGAACATGGGATTCTTGGCCAGTGATTCTGTGAGGGCCCTGTGGTGCTAGCCACCCCAGTGATGCTCAGAGAACCAGGTGGTGGCTGGGATCAAACTGGGTTGGTTACATGAAAGAAACGCACCTTCATCCTTGTGCTCTGTACCATCCTCGTACCACCCTTGCACTATGTCTCCAGCCCCAGACAGTTAACTTTCCTGTAGGGAGCTTGACTGTAGCTTGAATTGGAACTTGGATTGGGACAATTTTTTTAATTGTACTGGGAATACATTTAGATATTGGAATGCATTTTTAAATGTAATTTAAAACATAGGGCTGGAGCGATAGCACAGGGGGTAGGGCATTTGCCTTGCATGTGGCTGACCCGGGTTTGATTCCTCCATCCTTCTTGGAGAGTCCGGCAAGCTACCGACAGTATCCCACCTACATGGCAGAGCCTGGCAAGCTACACGTGTTGTATTCAATATGCCAAAAACAGTAGCTACAAGTCTCGCAGTGGAGACATTACTTGTGCCACTCGAGCAAATCGATGAGTAAAGGGATGACAGTGACAGTGACAGTGATTTTTCTACAGGATTTGATGTCGCCATGATGTGTGTATGTATGTGTGTGTGTGTTTGTGTGTGTGTGTGTTGGTGGAGGGGATCTTTATTAGAACCACTGTGTCCCATTCTGAAATTCTAATGAAAATGACAGTAATTAATCAGTGGCCATTTGGTAGAGGCACATGTGCAGACAGAGGTGCTAAATTCTGTAAACATTTCTATTCCAGTTTGATCTGAAAGCAGCCTTGTGAAAACAAGTTATTCTTTCTGTTTATGAAAAGCAGAAAGGGCAACTAAGTTTCCTTCATCTCCTTTCACTCAACCGCTTTTAGAATGATTGAAAATGGAATAGTTGGATTTCTGCCCAATAAATTTGTTTCAATATGGTGATGTTTCACAGTAGATTCATGTTGAATAGGCATTAGTCTTGGAGTTAGAAATACTGAAAATTAAAATCCTAGTCTCACCTTTTACTGGCATGGTGATTTGTGAAAAATTAGTTAAATTTTATGAAATGCATTATCAAAAACATAGGAATCACATTCACCTTCGACCAGTGTTTCACAACGTGGGGTGATGTTGCCTTTCAAGGGAAATTTGTTAATATCTGAGACATTTAGGCTTTTCTAGACCAAATAGCAGTCATATTCCTGGCAAATTGTATGGGCAAGGAAAACTACACACCCAAAAATGCACAGGGTAGGACCCAAGCAATTATTTAGCTCAAGTATTAATAGTGCCAACATAGGGAAAGCCTGTCTTAGAGTGCTATTGTCAGCATTAAATACTGTTTTAAAAACGGGGAAGTTCACATGTGAAACACGATTGGTGTTCATAGTTCATTCGTTCCATTTTTCAGGCACTGCTCACTAATGTGAGTTCCCAGGCTTCTGTCAGGCACAAGGACTGTGATAAACTGATTCACACTGAGATGTCACACTGACACTTCTACTACAACTATAGGCAATTTAAAGTAAGGCTTTCAATTTATCGGTTATGAATAAGTCTCTATGATGGAAGCTCAGTCTGTTGATTTCTGGTGAAGTTTGGTCCTCTTGAGCATCCCTTAAAGTACTAGGTAGAATTTGACATTGCAATTCTTCTGAATATTCTAATGGTTAAAAGTTAATGAGATAATATAGGTCAAGTGCCCGACCCTGCATGTGACATCATCAAGTAGTCACTCATTTTCTCTCCAATCCCTTCTTCCTCTTTCAGCCATTCATATGCTATTTAAAAGGAATCTTTCCCAAACTTCTATCTTCTGAAATCAATCAATCACTATCATCCCATTGCTCATCAATTTGCTTGAGTGGGCACCAGTAACGTTTCTCATTCTGAGACTTATTGTTACTGTTTTTGGCTTATCCAATGCACGGCTAGCTTGCCAGGCTCTGCCGTGCAAGCGAGATACTCTCGGTAGCTTGCCAGGCTCTCCGAGAGGGGCGGAGGAATCGAACACGGGGGACAGCCGCATGAAAGGCGAACGCCCTACCGCTGTGCTATCGCTCCAGCCCGTCTATCTTCTATCTACTCTATAACAGACTTTTCCACAGAAGCTGTTCCCCATCCCAAAAGTTTGAATAATTTTAAACGTGAAATTCTATTTGTTTGAGTTTCATTTATTGGCCTTTGGCCAAAAATGACTTTGTACATATCTGTCTTTGGTCCAACTTGTAACCCTGACATGGTCTCAGATGGGACTCCAGGGCCAGAGTAATGGTCACCTTTCTTCTTCTCGTTGTAAAACAGGGGCCTCTAAGGTCCTTTGCAGGCCACGTACCTGCCATTCTGTCTGGTCTGGCCATAGGGAGATTCACTAGCATGACCGTGATTGCTTTTCTTTTCATCCCTTCCTCCCGTCCCAGCACTTTCTGCTCCTTCTTTCCCCTCACGTCCTCTTGTTTTACTACGACTGTTGTCTCACACTTTATTGTTGCTGTTTTTATATAAATTCTTGTTGCGGTATCATGCTTATAATATTACTGAGATTATCATCTCATATATTTTATGCCCATCACCAGAATGTCTAGTTGGTTTTCTATCAGCTATGGTTCTCATCATCCAATTTTATTTCTGACTCCCACCAACTCCTTTAAAAGTAGTTTATAACGTACAAATGGTTGAAGACAAATTTTTTTATCTATAATTCTAATAAAACCTAAAGTGTTCTCTAGATCTTAAACGAGTGCTTTGAGTTTATGTAGCCTTACTCCCCACTGTAGAATCAACAGAAGTTTATGTTTGAAGTAAGAAATATGGAAAGAAAGAAAGAAAGAAAGAAAGAAAGAAAGAAAGAAAGAAAGAAAGAAAGAAAGAAAGAAAGAAAGAAAGAAAGAAAGAAAGAAAGAAAGAAAGAGAAAGAAAGACAGAAAGAGAGAGAAAGAAAGAGAGAAAGAGAGAAAGAAAGAAAGAAAGAAAGAAAGAAAGAAAGAAAGAAAGAAAGAAAGAAAGAAAGAAAGAAAGAAAAAGAAAGAGAAAGAAAGAGAGAAAGAGAGAAAGAAAGAAAGAGAGAAAGAAAGAGAAAGAAAGAAAGAAAGAAAGAAAGAAAGAAAGAAAGAAGAAAGATAAAGAAAGAAAGAAGAAATAAAGGGAGAAAGAAAGAAGAAATAAAGAAGAAAAGAAAGAAAAAAATAGAGAGAAGGAAGGAAGGAAGGAAGGAAGGAAGGAAGGAAGGAAGGAAGGAAGGAAGGAAGGAAGGAAGAAGAGAAATTATGTTTTCACTCTCCCTTCTTTGAGGAGCTATCATGTATTGATTGGTTGTTGAATGTTCATTAGACAGAATTCACAAATATTAGCTGACTAGAAAATGTGATTTTTCCTTTGATAATTCAATATACACTAAACACACTATAGATACCGGAGCAGCTCCCATAAAACTGAAGATAGCTGAGGGACGTGACATCCCACACATTTTAGGAAGAACAGTAGTAATAAGTTATAAGAATGTATGGATATATAGATTTATACACACATAAAAACAATAACATATACAAAATAAAATATCTGTGAACACCTGAGTTTTAAAGTTGTCCAATGAGTTGATGACTTGTGAAAGTTATTGATGGACTGGAATAACTATGAATTCCATGCATAAAACTCATATGAGGCTCCTAGTATGTTTTAATATCACTAGTGTAAAATTCTCATCATGTTGAGTAATGTGTTTGCCAAACAGGAGAGAGACTTTATGTTAAGAGAGGTCTGGATTTGACTATATAATTTGTCACTTGTCAACTTTGTGACTTTGGATCAGATAATTAACCTCTTTGAAGTACACTTTCCTCTTCCATAAAAAGAGAAGAATAACAACTCCCACCTAATAGGATTGTTGTGAAAATTAAATGATATAACATGCTGAGCACAAAAACAGACACAGATGAGGTCCTTAATAAATTACATGTATTATTATTTTACTGAATTTCTGATTTTGGAGCTATTACCCTATTTGCTGTTGGAATAATTATGTGAAACAGGTGGCAAGAGAGCCTTTTGGTGTCCCTAATTAGTATTAGTCACATTTGTTTGGACAAGTAACAAAGAGGCTACTATTTCAGAAAAGAAACAAGTCATCTTTAAAGTAGCCAAGAGAAGTGATAGTGTTGTCACCTATCAGGACAAGTTTAGTAGGAGAATTTCATAGAGCTCCAAAGACAGCAGGTAAATTAGACAGATATAGTATTTATATGAATTTAATGTAGTTACTATAAATTTAAAATATTATCCTCACTAAATTAAGGGAAAGGAGAATTTCTTGAAATATTAAAATTATAAACCCAGGAATAGGATCTACTATCTACAGGGCTCTCTCTCTAAACTATTACTTTATTTTCTTTGTTACTTTGCATCTTTCTGCATGAACGCCCTCTCCATATGTTAGCTCAGATGATCATTATAATCATATTCTTCTATTTTGGAACATATATACCCTTAATTCCACTCCAACAGTCTTTACAAGTGAGAACTCAGCTCAGGACACACACCTCTGCCTGCTTCATTCACTAAGTGTGAAAATAAACACTTCAAATACTGGTTACTGTGTTTCCTTTTGCTGTTATGCATCGGCCCCTGGTTGACAATCCCTATGGAGAATTTAGAATAAGGAAGTGGCAGTTTCCTAATGAAAAAGTCGGGTGGGGAGAGTGGAGAGATAGTACCACTAGCAGGGGGATTGACTTACACCCAGTTGAACTGGATTTGATGCCTGGCTCTGCATATAGTCTCCCTAACACCACCAAGTGTGATCCCTGAGAGCAAAACAGGAGTAAGTCATCACCACCATTGAGTATGGTCCATAAACAAAACCCAAAGCAACCAAACAAGAAACCCCTCCCAAAAAATACAAGCCCAACCCAGAGAAAGAAGGGTGTTTTTACTGGAATTGGGGTGGGGGAGATCAAACAAACTTTATAATTTTATATATTTTATTTTAAGAGACAAAATGATCCAATAATTATTTATTAAGAGAAGTTAGAACTCTTGTTGTTTTGAGGAGCTTCTTTATAACAAGAGAATAAAAATGAAAATGGAAGTGAGCATCTTGAAAAGAACTAGGTAGGAAAAGGAAGTGAAATCAAACTGTTCTTATTAGACAAATAAGGATTTGGGGGGAAGTGTTAGCCAAGTATGAACTTACCTGAAAATGATGGCTCAGAGAAGGACATCTTGTAGAAAGAAAAAAAAAAAAAAAAAAAAAACCACCAAGCAAAGTGTTCAAGCACCACTTGAAGAGAAAAGCAATAGGTCAGGAAGTCAAAATTTAGTATTTCTTGCTTTATGCAAATTATTAAATTGCTTAATTTAGTGAGAAATCCCACATGCAAAAAATCTGAGGAAGAAGGACGTATCTGAGTACCATCAAATTGGAAAATTATAGGAAAAGTGCCCCATGGGCTAAATAGTTAGAGAAGTAAATTTTTACGTCAGGTTGTATAATTTTTACTTCAATACATTTTTATAGTTTTAAAACTTGAAGTAGCCTTGCATAATAGCATTAAGTAATTCCATGTACCATCATTGAAAGGGATTTTTATATACTAATAAATATATGTGTTAATATATTGTATACATATATTTATACACAGCCTTCCAATTCTGGATATTCCTACAAATTTTGTTCTTATCACTTCCATTCAGCATGTTTTAGTCATATGCATATTAAATCAGTGTTTTCCAGTATAATGACATTTACATGCTAGAATTTTCATTCCTTGGGGGACTGGGAAGGTTGATAGGGTTAAAGCCTTGCTGTATCTCTCACACTCTCTATGTCATAAATTACTTTCTACAAATATTTTCACCCATTCATTTATTATGTAGGCCATCTGTGATATGCCGAGGAACCCTGGCCTGAATGTTCCTGGGGCATTCATTAGAGTAAAGAAGGGATCAATTTAGCATGATACTCTCCGTGTCCATCCACTTAAATGCAAACTTCATCAGTCACAGTATCACAATCATCCTGTTGCTCATCAATTTGTTTGAGCGGGCACCAGTAACATCCTCATTGTGAGACTTATTGTTACTATTTTTGGCATATCCAATACGCCACGGGTAGCTTGCCAGGCTCGGCCGTGCGAGCGCGATACTCTCGGTAGCTTGCCGGGCTCTCTGAGAAGGGCAGAGGAATCGAACACGGGTTGGCCACGTGAAAGGCGAACGCCCTAACGCTGTGCTGTAACATAATAGGAGACAAACACCTAAGGATAGTATAGAAAAGGGCCAGGAGGATCTCCCTGTGACTTGGAAGCCGCTGGTCTTCTCTGGGGGAGAAGGCAGTTGGGATAGAGAAGGGACCACTGAGTAAATGATAGTTGGAGGACTCGCGCGGGATGGGAGATGTGTGCTGAAGGAGACTATGGACCTAACATGACGGCCACTTAGTACCTGTATTACAAACCATAACACCCAAAGGGAGAGAAAGAGTAAGAGGAAATGTGCCTCTTACAGAGGTGGGAGGCAGGAGGGTGGGGGAAGCGGGGTGTGGTGGGATGGGAGGTGTCACGGGAGAGATACTGGGAACATTGGTGGTGGAGAATGGGCACTGGTGGAGGGATGAGTACTCGATCACTGTATGACTGAAACATAATCACAAAAGTTCGTAAGTCTGTAACTGTATCTCACGGCGATTCATTAAAATAAATAAATAAATAAAAGTTTAAAAAAGAGAAAAACAAAATAAGGGATCAACTCATTACATCTAATATGAGAAACCTATAAATAAGCCTATGGCCATATCCAGGAATACATACTGTCCCCGTAAGTGCATACTGTGGTGTTGTAGACAAAACCTGCTGAGGTAAAGAATGACTTAAATTGGGTTGAAGGGAGATAACCCCCCTGGAAGTGGTGCTTAACCGAAGCTCTTGAAGACTAAAATGAACTAAACGGGTGAGAATCGATGTAAATGTTGCCGGCAAAGGAAAGAACACATGCAAAATCCCAATGGGTAAGAAAGGGCAGTGGCCAGGAACCGAACTAAGAAATGTTTTTCTTTAAGTTCCTCTTTCTAAATTCTCCATTCAAGCATGCGTCCCAGCAGCTCAAGCTAGAGCTGTGTCAGTCTATCTTTTGCATCCCTCTTCCCAAGTCAGCAGGCCTCTTCTTAGGTCCTGTCCATAGGCGGCGCTAGAGGAAACCACATTCTTTTAGTATTTATTATCATCAAGCCAGCTTTTACTTGTCCCAGGAGCATTTGGTCTGTTCCCGGTTTCCGCCTGTTTTCCCTTGCAATGCCCAGAACTAGATCAGAGGCCTGCGCCCGACCGCCACAGGATGTCTGTTGGAAAGTTCTAAGCTCTAATAACCTTCTCCCTTCATTGTCTCCCCCAGCCAGAGGGTTGTTAGCCGCATCTTGCAGTCACTATCTTTCTCCATTCAGGGTCACCGTTTTGCATGTTCATTCCTCCAGTATGTTTAGCCAATTTCTTATATTAAATTTTTCTCGTTAAGATAAAAGGTAGAGTGTCTCTTTTTCTTGACTGGTCCTGACAGATGTGTAAGCGGTTTAATTCTCCTCGTGCCCAAACTTGCCATCTCTTAATGAGAAACCTCTGCGGAGTCCATCCAAGGCCAAATGTCACGGTGAAAAAGGGGAATCACAGGCAAGCCATGATTGTCAGCCTGAAGATGCATTTATTTTTCTCAGAAGCTTGCATCATCCGCCTGTTCCTCATTGCCACTGTGCAGTATCTTTTCCAAGGTTAGCAGAATTATAAAAACATCAATTTGAACATTATTGACTTTTCAACTGGGATACCCAGAAAGTCTTTCCGCAACCTCAGTAAATTAAATCTGGCCACCCAGCTCACAGACTGGCAGGCTCCTACATCATTGACAGAGCAGAGAGGGGGAAGCAGCGTTCCCAGCTGTTGCTCTAAGTGATGAGCGTTGCACTCACAACCATTAGCAGGTGGAGAATTTGAAGGACGGGTAGATGGCAGTTGCCTCTGTTAAAAATGCATAAGCACTTTGCGAGTTTGCTAAGTCATGCTTCACTCAGCTTGGTTTGAATTTTTCATAGGGGAGAAGCTTTCTCTAGTCATTCTTCTTTACTCCTCTGGAGACAGTGAAGACTTCACAATGAGGGCTCCCTGATGGAGAGTCCAAATCCAGACTACTTCCTTGATTGATTCTCAGCTATTCCAAGAAAAGAAACCTCTCTAAAACAACCCCTTGGTCACGCACTATGTCAGAACACGGAGGCGGTCACTCTCAAGTCCTCCACCCAAGTCAGGCCTCCCTAAGGGTGCAGTATTCATTTGCCTAATACGATAGAGGATCATTGTGCTTCATAACATGGTCCCCTAGCCAGACCGAGAACTGCATGTATATTGCAACTTATACTAATTCATTCATCAAACATTTGTCAATCTGCTATTATGCACCAGGCACCAAGAATCATATAAAAGACACCCGGAAATTCAACAATGCTTTGTTTTAAATATATATGATACAGGGGGTTGTAGAGATAGTTCAGTGGGTAGGGCATTTGCCTTGTATATGGCCACCCTGGCTTGCCTCTGCATCCTCTTTGGTCTTCCCGAATTCTGCCAAGAGTTAACTCTGACTGAAGAGCCAAGAGTAAGCCATGAGCACTGCTGAGCATGACTAAAAAACCATATGTGTGTGTGAGTGTGTGTGTGTGTGTGTGTTAGAGACTCAGTATGTGGCACAGTAGTAGAACGTATGCTTCACATGTGGGTATTATCCCTGTTTATGTTTATTTAAAATACTTAAAATGAACACTTAAAGAGGACAGGAAATAAAGTACAACAGACTGGTTACTTCCCTTGCATATGGGCATCTTCCTTCAATTCCCAGCACCACATATGGTTTCCTAAACTCTGCCAGGAGTGATCCTTGACCACAGGTCAGGAGTAAGTGCTGAGCACTCGTGGATGTGGTCCAAGAACCTCCCCCCCAACAACAAATGAAGAAGGAAAATACAAATAAATAAAAATATTAAGTTGCAGATCAGCAACTGGTTAGAAATGACTCAAAAATGTAATCACTTTTATTTTTTGCTCTTTTAATAATTCAAACCTTTCTGGGAACAAACTGTTCCTCTCCCCACATGACTAATCAATTTCAACCTGATTCCACCTCAAATGGAGAGAATTATTCCATCCAATATTGAAACATTAGCAAAGTAGAGCAAAAGCATGCTGCAGTCTGAAGTACTAAGGCATTTATGAGATTATTCTCTTTTTGAGTTAGAGGAGAACTCAAATACTCTAGGGTTACAGAATTGGCCTTTCCTAGGTCTTTCCTCATGTTCTAGAACTGATGAGCACATATGTGTAGGTGTGCAAAGGTGGGTAGATCCAGTGACCCCATGCTTCTGTTTTCTGGTTTCGGATGTCTGCTGTGGTCAGTTTCTTGCAGGGAAGGGGAATAATCAGACATTGCTGAAGAGGAAATAGCTGCTTATATTCTCATATTTGAACATATTTTTCATATTTCACAATGAGTCTTCACATAGCACTTCCATCTGGGCCATATTCATACTATTTTCCTTTTAGATTTCCACATATAATATACTTTATTTCAATTTTTTGTTAACTGAGATATTTTGACTGATTAAAACTTCCTTAGAATGATGTGAGGGGAGGCCAGAGAAACGAATATATGCTCTTAAGAGAACACGAGCTTGAAAGAGCAAGCAAGCCAGCAAAGTCCATGTTCAGGAAGACAAGCAAGTGAGCTAAGTGTTCAAGGCAGAACATGGGCCTGAGAAAAGAAAGCCATAAAACATAGGCTTGAGAAGTCATCTTATGAATTATCTTGCCAAACTGGTAAAATATTCAAATGTTCTCATAAAATATTGAAACATGTGATAGTATAATAGTCTCCACTAAAATTAAGTTCCTCAATTTCCCTTTAATAGCAATAGTGCTTAAAAGAAGTAGAAAGTAATACTTCTATTGGCCCAGATGCAAGAAGATGCCAACAGACATTTAAATGTGTGGGCACGGAAGCAGCCTCTCTGCAGAGTCAGGGGCCAGGGCAGGCTGAGTGCTATTTTCCACATAGTTACACAGCCCTCCCCTTCCCTCTCGTACCTGTGTGTTAAAATGGTTTGTAGAAAAAGTTCGGGTTTCTCTCCTAAGACTATTGAATGGGATAATTTTCCATGGCATAAGGTAACTTCATGGCAGAAAACACAAACTTGCATTTCTACCTGCCTCACCAAGTTCGTGGCACAAAATCCATTGTCATCTGATTTGAAGGTGATAGGGGCAGACATATCCCAGCATGCTTTGCCCCTCTTGTTTCTCAGTTCAGTTTCTGAACTTTTCAGAGAAAGGATCAAACTTGGTCTGCTCAGTGCGGGTGTGATTATTTTTCATTGACCCAAGTCTTGATGCCCGTGTGGATGGCGTCCTTTGGAATGGCAGAGGCCATTTCTACTGTCTGAAGGAGAAAAACACCCTCCTCAAAATCCGTTCTGGCAGACAGAACCACTTTCTATTGCTGATATTTTCAGGCACCAGCTGGTCCATATGCAGCAGCTCCTCTGTTGCATGGAAGATATTTATTTGCGATCGTCTGGGATAACGAGGACAAGGCTTCTGTGGTGATTCCTTTTGGCTAATTGGATCTTTGCATTTAATTTAATGGCTATATAAATACAATGTTTCCTCAGTTACGTTTTAAAAGATGGTTTGAAACAGAGTATACATTAGAGATTTTTACAGAATTGTGATTTACAGATTATATATTTTTTGCCTCTAGAAAAACATGTAAGCTGCTTAAAAATGTTTATATCTCTGAGATATGAAAAGGGAAGGCATTACATATGACTGAATATTTTCTTAGTATTTTTTATTCTAAGTTTTCTTTACTTTGACCATGTTGGAAATGGAAACATAAAATGTGATTTTTGTAATGCAGTGCATGATTTATGAGAATAAGATATGAAACAAAAACTGTGGATTCTTTCATACATATAAATATACCATTATATCTTTGTTCTTAGAATTCGAGCTTTAAGATGTGTCCCAACCACCACCTCCAACAACAACTTCTATGGCTCTCGTGCAATAAATTAAATATGAGGTACCCATTGAATAGCTCATGCAGGGTAATGCTACCATATTCATGACTCCAAGTTCTTAGGCTAGACGTCTATGAGCCATGACTCAGCATGGTGCTTTGTGCCATGATTGTAGATTATGTAGTTCAAAAAGCCATCAAGAAAGAGCCATAAAGAGTATTTCTTCTTTTTTAAATTTAATTTTTTAAAAATTGAATCACTGGGATTCACAGTTACAAAGTTGTTCATGATTGGGTATCAGTCACACAATGTTCCAACCTATCCCTTTACCAGTGTTCAATTTCCACTATCAATGTCCTGAGTTTCCCTTTCCCTCCTGTCACAAGCTCCCTGCCTCTATTGGAGGCTCTCTCTCTCTCTCTCTCTCTCCCCTCTCTCCCTCTCTGTCTCTCTGTCTCTCTGTCTCTCTCTGTCTCTCTGTCTCTCTGTCTCTCTGTCTCTCTCTCTCTCTCTCTCTCTCTCTCTCCTCTCTTTCCTTTTGGACTTATGGTTTTCAATAGAAGATACTGAAAAGTTATTATTAGATATATCCCTTGACCAACTTTCAATACATAGTTCCTATGCAAAATTATAATTTCCAACTCTGATTGTCATACAGGTCCCTTCTCTACCTTAACTGCCTTTCGGTCCCCAAACATGCTTGTGGCAAGCTTCCAACCATTGACTGGTTCTCCTGGCACCTCAGTGGCCTTGGATATTAGTCTCATACTTTTTTGTTTTTAATATCAGAAAATGAATGCTGTCATTCTATATCTGTCCCTCTCCTTCTTACTCATTTCACTCAGCATGATACTCGCCATATCCATCCACTTATAAGTGAATTTTATGACTTCATTTTTCCTAACAATTGAGAGTTTCTGTGTCAAAAAAAAGGGCTCTGCTTCCAAATAGTGGAACGCAGTGTTGGAGTTCATAATCTGGACAATAGACAGAGACAGACAACTTGATTTCAATATCATTTAGTGTATCATTTAACTAAAAAGCCAACTGACAGGATGAGCTTTATGTGTGTCTAGATCCAAGGACTAAAAAGTTCTTCTCAGGTGATGGTATTTTACTGTTTTTACATTCTCCCTTGAGCGACTGAGTGGGGTGCAGTGGGCACTTTACTCTGCCCACCGCAGGGAACTTATTGTATACCAGCTGAGATGGATGCATAAGGCAAAACAAGAATGAAAGCAAGGTAGTGAAAAAACCGAGTGATTTTGCTCACTTATGGAATATAAATAGTAAAGCAAGTGAACCACCCTAAGTATATATATATATATATATATATATATATATATATGTATATATAATTTCTCTTTTCACAGATGAGGAAACCAAAACTTTCTAAAACTTAAGGGGTCAACCAGGGTAACAAGTTTAGTAAATAATATTGATGAGTTGTCTTACCCAAGGCCAGCTAATCCCAATGCCCAGGGATTTATGCATTCCACTATGATTATTTTTTCTTATACGGAGTGTCATTATTATCTGCCTCTCCTCAGTAACTTTGACTTCTGACTTTTGTGTTTGTAACGATGTTATGCACCACACCACTTCTTCCAAAAATGTGGCCGTGGACATGAGTGTGTGTGTGTGAGTGTGTGTGTGAGTGTGTGTGTGTGTGTGTGTGAGAGAGAGAGGTGGGGGGGAGACCCTGCTTCTGCTGCTTCTCCACACTAAGCCGGCCAACACTCCTAATCTCTCGGGTCCTTTGCTTCCTTGCAGGTGAGCCTTCTAGGTGGTCATCTTCTCACTGTGATTGCTGCTGCAAGAACGGCAAGGGGGACAAAGAGGGAGAGAGTGGCACGTCTTGCAACGACCTCTCCACCTCCAGCTGTGACAGCCAGTCGGAAGCCAGCTCCCCCCAGGAGACAGTCATCTGTGGGCCGGTGACACGCCAGACCAACATCCAGACTCTCGACCGTCCCATCAAGAAGGGCCCGGTCCAGCTGATCCAGCAGTCGGAGATGCGACGGAAAAGCGATCTGCTCCGGACTCTGACATCCGGCTCCCGGGAGTCGAACGTGAGCAGCAAAAAAAAAGCTGTTAAAGAAAAGCTCTCCATTGAGGAAGAGCTGGAGAAGTGCATCCAGGATTTCCTCAAGATCAAAATCCCAGATCGTTTCCCCGAGAGGAAACACCCTTGGCAGTCTGAACTGTTACGGAAGTATCATCTATAGGAAAGGGCAGGGGTGGGGTGGGAGAAGCGATCAAGCGTGTCACCGTGTAGAAATAAACCTCCTCTAAAGAAATTCGTATTTGAAAACAGGAAAACCAGTAACAGTCCACATGTGTTAGAACACAGTCGCCCGTTGATTTCCTACTGCCTATTTACCTAGTTCACCTTAACATGTGAATCACAGGGTAGATTTCTTTCCAGCTGTGGAAGTATCAGAAAATCTTCATTGTGGTTTTTGGTTGTTACCTGGGTCTAGGAGTCACTGAACCCTAGCGAGAGCCCACTCCCGCCCGTCAGAGTAGCTGAGAGGCCCTGGGAGTTACTTATCCCAAATTGGGTTTTTATTCTCTCATCTTCTACCTCCCTCCTTGGAACAAAAATTACGGTAGAAAGAGATCTGGCCCAATGAAACAGGTCTGGATTTTTAATGTTTTCTTTGCCCTTTTGTTTATAGGATCTGGGGGTGGGAGGGGGAAATGGCAGATTTCTATGACTTTTCACTCAAAATCTATTATGTGCCAGTTTATATGGACGCGTCTATATGCCTGAGTATTTGTGCAACATAAGCACAACACGTATGTATATACACACAGAGCACAGACCTCTGCAGTGAGGCACTCAGGCTCCATGACCCCCTTTGGGACACTTTACACACGGGAGCCTCAGTTTCTTTCTTAAGCCCCTCTGGGTAGACTTCCCAATCTCTCAGCAATCTTTTCTCACTTCAAATAACACCCTCCAACCCCCCACCCCCCGCATCCACAAATTGTCTTATTTCAAAGTAATCATTCCCCACCAAACCCTTCCATTTTAGTGCATTTAAACAATGTGTTTAAACTATAGCCAGAGGTATCCATGAAAATCATCACTAAGTGACCCACATTCAGCCGTCTTCTCCCCAAGCTGAAGTCTTTTCCTTCTCTCGATGTTGTCAGACTTCCTACTGCCCTTAATGGTGTGGCCTTTCCACATATTTCACATTCAGTTTGCTGCATTCCTCTGTAGTTATGGAACTAAGAACCACGCGCTGTACTTGAATAAGGGTCCAGCCCTTTCATTTGTGTGTTTCAAAGGCAATTATATTCTACACACCTCCTGATAATTTCTCGTACTCCTTAAAACTACAGTGCTCCATTGTTTCTTTCCTGTAGCAAGTTGTGTTTGTCTTTGGGATTCTGAGATTTGGCTGTGTCTATACTGGAATTTAACTGTCATATCTGTGATGTCTGTGAACCACCAACTTGATTACTGGAGTTCTTAAGTTAAGGTTTCAGCTTCCACCGCTATCTTTCTTAATTACATCCTTGACCTGTATAGACACAGACAAAAGGAAACTGTTAATAGCCATTCATCCATGTGACTCTGTATTCTATTCATGTACCAGTAGATCTTTATTAGACTTGTGGCAAATGACAATTAAACAACTGATTTTTTATTTTAAACTTTTCTCATGCATTTTAGTGGAAACTGAAAAACTAATTTGTTAATTATTAATTGTGTGCCAAGCATTCATAATTTTTAAAATTATGTGTATGTGTATATGTATCACAGGTAATAAAGGCACTGGATAATAACTGCAGGAGGGAAAAATAATTGACCGATTGCTTCTTTTTGAAATCTTTCATGCAGATTTATGATATAAGAGATTCTGTCTTGATTCCTGCTATTAGTGCCCTTTAGTATATGAATATCTTTCTAGATTTTTGTAATTCATTTCTTCTCACTCGGTGACAGACTATCCAATGTTTTCTTGTCCTGATGGTTCTAATGGAGTTTAAAATTTTACTTATGTGAAAAAGAACGATTTTTGGTAGACCTGAGTTAGCAAAAGAATGACATTGTGTATTTAACTGTCATACTTATATTTTACTATATAGTAAGCATTTACTCAGAGTTATGTTGTAGCTTTATTAAAGTCTACCAATAGGTTTTTATTCCTTTCATTGTATCTTAACATCACACCCAAATAATATTGTTTTAGTAATAGAAGAACCTTACAAAGAATTGAGAATTCATAGGGTAGCAAAAGAGTTAAATTAATGACATAATTTTTGTGGTTCTACTGAAAATGCAACCAAAGAAACAGTGTCTAAATTGGCCAAAATCCTAACTTCCTTACATTTTAGAATTTTAGATTTGACTATGATGGATAAAGATAAGGACCCGCTAATAAGAACTGAACAAATAGTAAGATGTTAGTCAATCAAATATGTTCGCATACTTTCAATAGGAAACTAAACAATGCAGTAAAGAAAAATGTTCAGGGCTGGAGCAATAGCACAGCAGGTAGGGCATTTGCCTTGCATTCGGCCAACCCGGGTTTGATTACCAGCATCCCTTATGGTCCCCTAGCACCGCCAGGAGTAATTCCTGAGTAGAGAGCCAGGAGTAACCCCTGTGTATCACTGGATGTGACCCAAAAAGCAAAATAAAAAAGTTCATGGCATTAATTCTCTGCCTTGTGACCTGATCTGAACAGTGATTCATTTATTTGTTTGTTTGTTTTTAAAAATTAAGGTATTTTTATATTCCCATTTCACAAAACTCATGCTAGAAAAAAAATTAACAACTGTTTTAATCTGAGTCAGTTCTAGGACCAACATTCTTTCCAAATAATCTTAAGAGCTGACACCTTATGATACTCATTTATATGGGTATAGGCATAGAGAGAAAAATATAGACCTGACGGATACAATGTTCAAAGGAAATATCGATTAAAGGGAAAACTTCCATTTTAACGTGAACGGAGTTATCAAGTGACTTCTCCCTGGCTTGAAACATTGGAAATGAGTTCTGGAGAAGTGAGTTGTAAGATTATATGCATTAGTGATCCTGGTAGTCACTGTGAGTTAGGCCTCTTTCCATAAATTTAAAATAGTTTTTAAACCATTTATTTCAATTCTGGAAAGAACTACATCTTTGATTTGCTTTTTAATCATTGGTATGACAAGGATCATGAGTTGTTGATATAAAAAAACAAATTAATCACATCAGATAGGTTAAATGAAAGGAATCCTCTATAGATAGTCCAATATAGGTTGCCTTCTGAGATATCCTGTGATGCTAACACCCAGTAAGCTTGGGGAAGCATTTTGTATAGAAATGTGTGTTTCCTAAAGCCAGAAGTTTCTCCTAACCATTATACAGAGGGAGTGTTCTGTATTCAGCAGGATAATTAAAAAAAAAATCACTGGGGTAGTATGCTCTTACTCTCACTACCAAGGAAAAAAAAAATTGAGATGTGGGCATACAGTAACAGGTGAAGTGGCTTCTAAAATACATGGTGATGTTATTCTTTGTGATTGTAGGCCTAGCAATCTTACTGGAAATGCATGCATGGTGAATTACAATAAAAGGGGAGCAATGCATAAATCGTATGTGTTCCCTTTGCTCTTTTTTCCTCCAGAGATATGGTTTTTTCCCTTAACTTATTCATGTGGGGGGGTGGAATAACACAGTTATTAAAGGGAACTCACAAGGAAGTTGTACTTTCCAGCTGGCTGTGTTTGATTCAGAGGTACCTTGATCCAAAGGCACACATGTGTGCTGTTCATTCCGAGTTCTTGCTTCTGCTTCTGAATTACTTTTGCTTCTCTAAGTTTTAGATTCTTCTCTGATTATCCTTTATCTGTGCCAAGTAAAACATGCACCAGTGGGAAAAAAAAAGGCATATCTGGTGTTTCACAAAATTCTTTGACACGAGCATCTATAATGAAAGCCAAATTTTAACTCTGTTTCCTTTGCTATAATCTCAACCTTCCAACCCAGAATTTACTGTAGTGAATTAACCCATCACTTTTGATGGCTGGTGTTTCCTGTCATTAGATGCTGTGCTATGGAATTTAACTAACCTTGGTGTTCCAAATGAGCTTTAAAGGAGCTAATAAACCTATTCTGTGAACTTTCTGGGAAAAAATCCTTATCTCTTGTACTTGGCATTAGAATTTATGAAGGACAAATGAAGAGAGTTAGATCCCCCCCACTACTTCTAATGTGTGGGAAATAATTTTTTTTGCCAGTTCTCATGCTGAGTGACAGATTCAGAATTTATTATTTCTCTTTAATATCATGCTATTGTTGGCATCTTGCAACCTTGAAACTTCGCAGCTCCAACTTACTTATTTTTCTCTTCTATTTTCAAAATAACACAGTAGAAAAAGAATAAGAGGGAATATTTTGTATTCTCTGTTAAAATTGTTAGATGCCATTTATATGGACTAAACAATGATTAATAGCTATAGAAAAATTAGATGAAATGAAGCTGATGGAAAAGGCTTGATTTATACTGCCTTCATCATTAGTTGCAGATGAAATGGTTATTATTATCCAAACTAATAGAAGTCTTCAACTTTAAAAATCACAGGCTTTTGATGCAACCACGAAGCTCATTTATTTTCAAATGTCTTTTTTTTTAAAAAAAAATCTGGCCATACACTTTAAAACAGAGATTCTATTCTAGTGACCTCCACTGCAATACTTTTTAACAGTGTCTGTCAATGTTGAACTTGCACAAAAAGTATTTTTGTCTCTTATGAAAGTTTAGATTCCCTATTACCAACTGTGGCCCACGTGACGCCTGAACATTATGAGTAAGAACATTGGTCCATCATGTGGTTGAGCTCAATGGAAAGTAGCCCCAGTAAAAACAAATACACTGCAGATTTCTTTGCCCTCTCCAAAAGTAGCTACAGAAAGCTCCAGCTAGACCAAGAAATCTGCATTTGATGGCTATGATACTTAATGCCTTTGATGGACCTTTCTGGGAGGGGACCGGTTCCTCTAGGACTCTGCAGAGGCCAGCAGATCTCTCACTTCCTGGTGGCACTTCCTCACTTCTCACTTTCTTTCCACTGCAAATAAATTAAAGCATGCATTATTCATTATCTTAAAATAGCCAAAGAAAAATATCTCAGAGCTTGAGCAGTGTAGATTTCCATGATTCCATGGCTCTTTCATCTGCCTGTCACCCGTAAGCTCATCTCCATTGGGTATGTTTATTCTTTTTCTTTTACAAACTGAAAGTCTGAATCAGTATAGTTTGATCCCTGGGTAGAGGGGAGAACATCTCTGAGTGAGATGTGTCCTAATGATACCCAATGAGGAATAAAAGTAATGACCTCTCTCAAGGACACTTATTCATTTCCAGGTTCTTACACGGTTTGAGTCAGAGGAATTTGAAACTGATCCATAATTTAAAGATGTGTTAGGCCCCAACATTGATTTTATTGACTGATTACTAGTTTAGCTGCATTTTACCAATATTATACTGAATTACTGAACTGCATGTTTTTTTCCAGGCTGACTCAATCAGTGTTATGGCATTCTCATTAGCTGAAGATCATAAACCCTAACATTAGCAAAAAACTTCAGGCAAAACTCATGAGGGAGAAGAAATGTGAAAATAAGAAGGAGAGAATTCAAAATAGTAGTCAAAGTCCATTAGTATGACATAAAATTCTGAGCTTTCTCATAATTTGGTCAGGGTATTTGGCCATGCTATGAGTATTCAGATAGCAAAAAGTAGGGCATTAATAATACAGTGAGGTCTGTTAATAAATGGCAATGTTCATATGATGTTACCACATGCTCCATGAAGATAGAAAAAATGACCAAGTATTATATGTGTCATGAGTATTTGTGAAAATTTAAAGCTAAGGGGAAGTGGAGTAGTTAATAAAAAATATAAACTTGATCACTAATATTGTTTGACTAAGATTTTTACATTTGTTTTATTATAACTGTCATTTTCTGCTCTCCTTTATCATTGCTGCAATGACAACATCTCTCATTTGGCTGGAGTGGTTGCACAACTGACCACCGATTTTTAGAATATGACATTAGATTCATTGCCCCCTTTCTCTTGTTCCTAAATGGGGTTCTTTTACTTCTTCAGCTTCTAATCTTTAAAACATGTTCCTCTTGTTTGGGAAAAAATAATTGCCTTGTTCTTTGGGTAATATCCTAGACTATCATTCATACTTTCTTAGGGTAATAATGAGGGTGTTGGAGAGATAACAGAGTAACTCGTAATATATGGCTGAGCAGATCTGCAACATTCCATATGGTCCCCCAAGCCCTGCCAGGAATGATCCCTGAGCACTAAGCCAGGAGTAAGTGCTGAGCACGTCTAGGTGTGACTCAAAAGCAAACTTAAAATGTCAGATGAAAACAGGGCTCAAAGAGAGTACAGTTGGTAGGATACCTCATTGAATGCTACTGACCTGGGTTTGACCCCCAGCACCACTTACATTACATCAAGTTCCTCCAGGAACTTCCTAAGGACAGAATTGGAAGCAAATTTTGACAGCTTCTATGGTGACCTCTCCACCCCCACCCCCCTCCCTCACCCCCCAAAAATATAGGACAAAGTCAAGTGGAAAATCTATTGTGGCCCATCAACTGCTAAGGTGTTTGTCTTGGAAGAGAGGGTGGGTGGTGATTTTCTAGGAACCAGACACCTTAAAAGCACTTAACAAACCAACCAGAGAATTTAGTGAGTCTCTTCTTTCCAGCAACCTCTTCCATCTTGTCAGTTTATTCTTAGAATTGACCTTTTGCTAATTTACCTGCATTTGCACAGCAAAAAATCAACATAACTTCAGACTCTTCTTGCTGACGTTAGCTCCATGTATTATAAATGGAAACATGATTAATGACCAACAAAGTAGTGGAGAAAAGTCTTATCATTGGGCCACTGTGTGAATATGTGGTGGTATGTATATGGCATGTACATATACGTGTGCTAGTTTTGGGTAGTGGTGAGTTAACTGTGTTCATGATGAGGTTTGTCATTGCAAGGCTTATATAAATTCTTTGATTATACATTTCAACTACTTTTATTTCTGCACCATTTCCTGTGTGTGCCATCCTTGAGAATGCTGTACAAGACTGGCCTCCGGGTGTAAAATTTAAAATTACAGATTTCTGGTAAAATAAATATTATCTTGCTTTCTTTCCTGTAGTTAGCAGTGGTTGAGTCAAAACAAGAAAGAAAAAAAAGAAGTAAAAAAAGAAACAGAAAGCAAAAGATTGGCTAAGACCTAGCATATATTTAGTATTCACATTATTATTAGTTGTCACCAGGGGTCAAGTGGTTTATCCTTGTCTAGTGAGAGAGAAACAAATTCAGGAAACACTGTTCTCTAATTTATGGCCTATGTGCATTTAAAACAGTGGTTCTCAGACAGGAGGAATTTTGAGTCTCAGAAGAGTTTTGACAATGCCTGGAAAACTCTTAAGTCATCATGACTAAAGAGGCGCCATTGTCACCAGGAAAGCTGCTAAACACCCCACAATGTACAGGACAGCTCCCCAACAGAAATTATCTGGGAAGAAATGTTACATGCATTAAGGTTGAAAAACAGTTTGGCTTTAATTTTCCAAGGCATCATGATATCTCAGATGAGACAGAATAAAAGAAAAATACTTAGTACCACCTCAAGGGCCAGAGCAATAGTACAGGGTATTTGCCTTGCAGGCAGTTGATTGGTGTTCAATCCCCGACATCCCACATGGTCCTTCAAGCACTGTCAGGAGTAATTCCCGAGTGCAGAGCCAGGAGTAACCCCTGAGCATCACTGGGTGTGACCCCAAAAGACAAAAAGAAAATAAGTACCACCTCAAATCTGTACAGTTTTTCTAAAAATTAGATAAAACCATCTCTTTACACAATTGTGTTTGCTGAGATTGAGAGAGAGAGAGAAATGTTATCTTTTTCATCATGTTTTTCATCAGGGGAAAGAGCTGTGATCTAAATATATGTATTCTACTTTGCTCTCTTTATGCCTTGGAAAAATGAAATTTTATTAAAGGAATTACAGGCATCAACCTTATAAAAGTTAAGGGGTTAAGGTTTCTTTGTAAAGAACTTTGGGTATGTTTTAAGACTACATGCCCCTATTAAGACTGTTTTTAAAACTGATTCAGAGTAAGCAGCTAGGGCTTCTCAGAAACAAAATAATAATTGCTCACTGTGTACTTTACTCCTTTTCAATTGAATATACCCTCTCTGAAGATGGAACTTAGATCTTGGAATATTCGCAGACTCATGTGGGTGGTCCTCATGTTCTTGCTTTCAAAGTTGTGATAGTTTTAAAGCACAAGTCCTGGCTATTGAGTCATATTATTTAGTTTGTATAAGTGCAAATTAAATTGTCATTTAATTTGTATAGATTTGTATACAAGATAAAGGAAAAGTAGGTCTGGGTGGTTTGTTTTGCCAACCATGTAGTCATTTATGGCACAAGTCCTAACAAGGTCCAATTCAGTAGAGTAGTTATCTGTTAAATCAGTGATAGCTGATACAATCCAAAAGGGTTAGAGAACTAGAGAACTTCCATTAAGGGAGTTTGTCATCGCCAACCATTTGCTGTGCTATTTACAGATTACCATGGAAAATTTCTGGAAGGAAAATAGAAGTGTGTTTGCGTATCTGTGTGTGTGTGTGTGTGTGTGCATACGTGTGTATTTTTACCTGTGCTTGTGTGACCATGTCTGTTATTTTCACCTTTTAAATTTTTGAACAATGTTGCTTTTGCTCAAGATAACATCAGAAAGATAAAAATCATTGATTGTGCCCAAAATCTTATTATTGCTCCAAGCTGGAACAAAAGAGGCAGCTACAGAAAAGAAACTGCCCTGAAGGGTATGTGTGTGTGAGGATGGTATATACTGTGGATTATGTACGTGTGTTTATGTATAAAATTTAGAGTATATATGTATATATGTATGTATATAAATCTAGAGGAATATATATCTAAGTCTATACATATATACACAAATTATGAGAAATTTTATAATTTCATAGTTTGAAACTTTCAAATGTTGATTTTAAGAGATATTATTATTATTTGGTTTTAGTAAAGTACAGTTCTGTAGAATAAAAATATATGTCTGATTTCTTAATTTCAGTTGCAAAATATCAGAACTATACAGTAAAATATAGTTTTGATTACTAACATTTTTTACTGTGAATGTATATATTTATTTATGGTGCAAAGAATATGATTAGGATATCTAGATTTAATTTCTATAGATATAAAACCAAGCAAAATTGCATTTAACTAAAAGCTAATGTTGAAAAGCTGACTATTATTTGGACTATTTGTTGTTATTTTCACTTTATATTTTCAAAAACTTTTATTTGATAAAACAAAAACCACCAAGTGAACATGATGATATTTAGGAAGAGTCAGAAAATGTAAGTTTATGATAATACATAGCTAAAAGCTACCATGAAAAGGGTACTTCACTTATCTATCAGTTAGTTTCCTACCTCTTCATTTATTTGACTTCAATATTTATCAGAGATCTTTTGCAGGTGGAACTAATTACCTGTTTATTATTTTAAAGCTGCATTAAATAACTTATACATACTGTAAATATATACAAAAGCTCAAGGGCACATTATTATAACAACCACTTTCTAGTCTCTAGCAAATAACCCCTTACTTCTGTTTATACAGATACCAAAATTGTTGATCAAAGAATAAGCAGCATAAAGTGAAATGAAAGCAAATGTTACCTATCTGCTTTGGCATCCTATAGGTATACTGCCCAAATTAGTTAAGACTAAGTATTTGTAACGATACACAAAGTTATATTTTCATTCATTGTCATGTCATGTGCTTTGTGTATTTTGGAGAATGTGAAATGTTTTCAATTGACCTATGCAAACAGAGATTTCCCTGATACTCCTTGGGATCAGTTTGTATGCACTCAAGTCCCTTCCCTTCCCTCACCCACCCAAGGCTAAGCTGATTCCTTCTCCCTGGGGGCGGGGTGTCAGCTTTTCACACACAATCAGAAGCATTTGCAAACTCATCAAGCACATCCATTCAGTTTTTCTGTAGGCTCCCTGCAGATGTGGTCTTAAAAACATATGAAAGAAAATAAATTTTATAGCAATTTACTGTGAAATAAAGAATATTTTAGAACACTAGAAATAGTTTTTTTTTTCTTCAAAATATGGAGCAGTGAAGGGATAGTGGTATTTAAATCAACTGTGGTTTTAAGTTCGTTTTTTAAATTCATTTCCATATTTTAAATTCCAACGAGTACAGAAGCAGGAACATTTTATTAAAAGCATTATTCTTGGTTTAGTGTATGCTTGTAAATTGGGGAAGAGAGAAATGAGAGTTCCCTAACTCTGCATATACAGTTTCTGATCTAAGGAAATAGGCAACTGTATGAATTAAAACACAGACATAGGAGGCTACATTTCAGAACCCCATTGAAAGCTGATGGTGGCATCTCCTCTATGTGGATCACCACTTATACTAGTGATGGCATCCTTGTTTTTTTTTTTTTTCCCTTCTAGGACCATAGTCTGTAAAATTAAGAATCTTTGTCTGAAGGAATTAAATAAATGATCAAAGTTGAAGTTCCATCTGCCTCATTTTTCAGAACCAGCAGATCTCTGGGTAGAAATGAACAAAAATATTTGTTAAAATTCTGTAGACATGCTTTGACTGTATTGTTGCCGCTCTGGATAGATACTTTTAAAGCCTCCAGTTAATATGTTACCTAGAGCTCTCCAAATACAGTTTGCCAGGCTCTTATGTCTCTGATGATTTGAACGTGATGCCACCATGAACAGTCTGAATTTTACTGGTACTAACACCGAGTGGTGATCTATTGGGGCCTTGCTCATGTGACTGTTCCCTGACCTCATTCAAGTTCCTGATGACTTGGGTCAGTTTCTTGCACATTGATGTATGCCAAGCGACATCCACTGAAATTACCTCTGCTCCTTTCCAGTGCAGTTTGCTTGTATATAAGTGTAATGTCAAATTGTTTACAGGTTCTTTCTGTGTGTAATTGTGGCAGCAGATTTAGCTCAAACTTAAAGGAATCTGTTTACTGAATGGTGTTAAAATGAATGTGCTTATTACAGTATAAACATCATTAATTATGAACTCACCTGAATGCATGTCTACATGTTGTCAAATTCCCAGCCACTTGGTTATTCAGAAAAAAGTCTGCAGTAGTCTGTGAATAGAAAATATACATAAACTACCGTGACTGTAATAACTCAATAACTGTTTTTACCTTGGTATGTAACACTGTAGATTTTAGCCTGCTGTATTTCTTTTTTTCTTACTTATTTATTTTTGTGAGAGAAACATGATAAAAGACAATGAATAACTGTCTCAATGGAATTGCACACCATATTGGCCTCCATTGGTTCACCCAAAAGGCAATTGCCGATTGATGGAACAATGGTCCTGAGCAACATATATATATACATACACACCTATGTATGAGATATTTACATTGCTAATCACAACCATTTATTCTCACTGCCAATGCAAACAAAACCACTTTTTTCTTTGGAATTATTGATGGATATAAAACACTAATTTGTTATTAACTGCTTTCATATTCTGTTTAGTTTGTATAGTATGGTAAATGATACAGGTGCAGTATCAGTATTGTAAAATTGTGTGGTGAAAACTACAAAAGTAATTCTGTGGATATATTTTAAAAGGCAGACCAGAAACTATATTTCAGATTCTTGTGTGAATATAATTACAGAAATAGGTAACTATTTTTATGTGTTTCCATAAATGACTCCATTTCATATGCATTGTAATTTAGCACCAATCATAATAAATCATTTGGTAACATTTAGTTGTTATATATGTATCTATTTTCAGTTTATATTAGAGACCGATGATTCAACATTATTTCATGCTAACTCAGAATTTTAAAGAGATGATAATTACCATTGCAATTAGTTTATCTCTAATTTGTTATGGCAGCTTTCTAGAATGTTGTACAAAAAAGGGGCGGGGTTTAATAATTTGCTTATTTAAAATTCTCAGAGCACAATCACTCAAGGCTGCCTCTGTCTCTTTGATTGGGTGATTTTACACTATTTGTCAAGCTACATTAGACATTGGTTTCCTAATCTGTAAATGGGGATAAAAATAATAGGTATCACAGTTCCTGTGAAAATTGAGTTAGATAATCCGAGTAAAACATTTTACACAGTATCTATTATGTAAAATAAGTCCTTATTAATCCATGTCCATTCCTATTACTGTTACCCCAATGTAAGTTTTTAATCAATATTTTCTCATTGTATTGATAAAATAATTGAATTTTTGTTTGAAACATGTAGATTTAAGATATACAGTATAATTTTGCATCTTGTACATATGATATTATGATCATCAAAAGCCTAGTTTTCACAATGTAAGTAAATTTTAAAGAGAAGTTTATCTTCAACACTTTGAATACTTGAATACATTTCCTCTGTTTCCCCTTTATCTTTTCAAGGAATTGCCTATAGAACTAAGTAAAGTACTTATTATATTTTTAATCATGCGATTACCCAGAGGGGGAAAAATGTATTTCACAGTTGGCAAGAGTTTGAGAAATAATTTAGGCTTTCTGATGCTGTAAAAGTTTAGTCATCAGAACATGTGTCCCATGACATAGACTGGGAAAACCCAGGGAATCAAATGATACTCAATTTTGGAAATCCAGCATTTTTGTATGTCGTACCAAGTCATTTTTAAATGCTGGTGAATATCACTGGTGGTTCACACTTGAATGTGATTTAATTAACACAAATTACAGTGCTGGCATCAGCATGTCAAAATCCTGGAGACTTTACAGTAAACGTTTTTTAAAACTTTATTTAACCCAAAATATTCCAAACTTCTCTCACCAAGGACGTTTTTAGTTTTGTTCCCCTCCCCTCTTCTTTGTTTGATCACACCTGGCAGTCCTCAGGGATTTCTCCTGGCTTTGCGCTCAGCTCTTGGTGATGCTCCAGGGACCATATGGGAGGTTGGGGATGGAGCCCTAGCTGGTCACCACTCGAAGCAAGTGTCCTACCCACTGTGCTTCCACTCCAATCTCAAAGACTGCTTTTCAGGTTTGAGGTAGATATTTTGGGAAATGCTTACTTAGTCCCATCTCCTCTTGGTACAGGAGGGAAAACCAAACCCCAAAGCAGGAAAGGAGCCTTGGTAATCCTAGATCTAGAACACCATTAGGACACCAGGCTAACCTACTTCCTCTTGATCGCTTTCATGTAGTACTGCACTGTAGCACTGTCTTTTCGTTGTTCATCGATTTGCTCGAGCGGGCACCAGTAACGTTTCCATTGTGAGACTTATTAGTGTTTGGGGCATATCGAATATGCCATGGGTAGCTTGCCAGGCTCTGCTGTGCCGGCCGGATACTCTTGGTAGCTTTCCGGGCTCTCCAAGAAGGATGGAGGAATCGAACCTGGGTTGGCCTCTGGCAAGGCAAACACCCTACCCGCTGTGCTATCGCTCCAGTCCACACTTTCATGTAAATAACTGAAAATTGTAATGCCATCATTCTGAAAAACTATTCTAATTTGTAATAATCCTCCAGTATAGTCTCAAAGAGTCCATAAGTTTTTTTAGGCCAAGAAAAAGAAGGCAAAGATCCACACACAGAACTATTTCCTCACACCCTTGCCCTTCAACATTGCTCAGAGCAGAAGGGCCTACGTGCGCCTGGTCCTGCTATCATCAGAGACTCGCTCCTATTCCAGAGTCTAGATCATCCTGGCTCAGGGGTGGAGCACTTTGTACTTTGCTCTGAAAAACTTTGAAATCTTCTTGTTGAGAGATTTTGGAAGTCAGCAGACTTGAAAATTCCAGAAATGGCTAAAGGAGAACCAAAACTTCATGGAACACACACCATGGGGAAAGGCTTTGTCTGCTTCCAACCCATGAAAGGATCAAATCAGAGGATTTGATCAAGTCAGTCATCTGCCAGGGACAGGCGCTAGCTTTACAGAATTAACAATAGCAAGAATTTGTCACCATATGTTTGCCTCATACAAAGAGCAGTTGGACTCCACACTTCAAAGGTCCGAGAACACTCCCCGTAGCCTCTCTGAAGAGGGTAGTGAGACAGGAGGTTACTTTCTCTAGTTACCTCATAGCTACGTAGCAATGCATATCTCTGTGTAAAGTAGGCATGGGGAATTCAACCTGGGATGCACGGATGGAAGAGTGTGAGAAAGATTCCCTCTGGGTTGTTAGGAGACACTTGGGTCTCCCATTCGTCTCTACATTACAGTCATAAGGATCCAGAGACTCCCGCAGTCTCTGTTCACAAACTCATCCTCTGATAAATTGAGTTGAACTGGCCTTGATCAGAAGGATCATAGCTTTTGAAATGAGGAAAGTGAAATAGGGCAAAACACCACCTTCTCAGAAAATACTTCTCCTCCCCTCTAATTTCAACCCAAAGATAGCGCTATTTTCCAAGACTCCAAAATACGTGGAGTCTTGTCAATCTGGGCGTGTTGGTAGCTGCTCTCAAGACAAGTCACCTCACCAGGAGTGTTTATCTCAGCAGGGGACAGGTGAAAGCTTCTTGCTAGGCAGAAGAGATTCAAAGTCAGCTAGGCTCACCCTGAAAGGCTTAACAATCATATTGTATCCACAGTAAAGACCCAGGAGGGCAGGACTCTGAATTTCAGAGAGCCCTGAGCACGCACCATCAACAATTTTCTTTGTCTCAGCAACTGTGCCATGAAAATACCAGAAAGAAAGTTGGCATCAAACTGTTAAGCCTGTTTTTCTCTCTTCCCTTAAGCTCACCATATCTCCCCCGTATGGGTGTAGGAAAAAATATTTTTCCCTATGTCATTCAAACTTTGTTCTTGTTTTTTGATTTTTATGTTATTATTATTATTATTATTATTATTATTATTTTGCTTTTTGGTTCACACCTGGCAATGCACAGGCATTACTCCTGGCTCTGTACTCAGGAATTACTCCTGGGACCATATTCAAGGGACCATATGCGATGCTGGGAATCAAACCTGAGTCAGCTGAGTGCAAAGCAAATGCCCTACCCGTTGTGCTATTGCTCCAGCCCCCTCCTTCAAACTTCTTGATTGAGAGAGATATTTTCTATAACAGAAAGACAGAGTAGAAGAAACAGAGAGGAAATTTAATAACATACATATTGCCTGTGTGCATAAGACAGACATAAAGAAAGGATGAACATGTCCCAAATTGCTTACGACAAAGGCTGCCGGGTGGTTGGCATGATAGTACAGAAGATTGGGTATCTGCTTTGCATGTGGCCATTTTGGGTTTGATCTTCAGCACCCATATGGTCATCTGTGCCTACCAGGAGTGATTCTTGAGCACAGAGGCAGGAGTAAGTCCTGAGCGCTGCTGGGTGTGCTTCCCCCCCAAAAGAAAAAAATAAATAAAAGGTTACTGGCACAACCAGGAACACTGGTAGGGAGGTGCCTAAGAAAAAGACCCCCTCCACAAGATACATTATCATGTAGGTTGCAATTTATTTTGCTGTCCCTTTTACTGAGAGAGATTTGGTGGCATAACCAGCCCCACTTCCTATTAGTTTGGAAAGAAACTCTGCAGGAAATCAAGATTTCCCATTTCCAATGTAAATGCCTCTTAAAAATGTGCAAATAACATAAACTGAGCTTCCCTAGCTCTTTCTTGGTTGCTTCTTAAAAATGACCAACTTAGGGGCTGGAGTGATAGCACAGCAGGTAGGACGTTTGACTTGCACATGGCCGACCCGGGTTCGGTTCCCAGCATTCCATATGGTTCCCTGAGCACTTCCAGGAGTAATTCCTGAGTGCATGAGCCAGGAGTAACTCCTGTGCATCTCCGGGTGTAACCCAAAAGGCAAAAAAGGAAAACACACACACACAAAAAAAGAATAATTACCATCTCAAAACCGAATAGTATAGCAGTAGGGCACCTGCCTTGCACTTGGCCCACCTGGGTTTGACTCACAGCAGTCAACTCCCCCCCACCCCGCCCGACAGCCTCTCTGGCATGATTCCTAAGCATAGAGCCAGGAGGAAGCCCCTAGCAGCACCAGGTGTGGTCCCCAAACAAACAAACAGAATTAGCAGCTCAAATTATCTTTATGCCAAAAAAGACATATTTTGAGGTAGTAATGTCTGTTACCCCTCCAGGGAAACAAGAAACAAAACACCCCATGTCCCAGGAACACAGCCAGCACATCAAAATTGTGCTGTTCTTCCTCTGCGTTTGAGCCCAGACTCAAGGATGCTGTCCAAACCCGTGTATTCCCTGGTGAATGGGAAGCAATTAAGGATGAAGTCTCCCAGACATGGAATTACTAGCACCCTGACACAAATGAAGCTTTTGTCCCCCAGAATCCCTCCTGGCTTGTCCACTTCTGGATCTCTGTATTTTTTTTAAAAAATTCTGTGTGCTCTTTAGATGTATAACAAAACAAAACAAAACAAAAACATGCTTAATTCAATCATGTTCCTCTAACACTCCTACCTCCACCCACACACATTTCTCAAGGCCTCAATTTCCTCCTCTGAGCAATAAAGAGGACTTTGGAGGGGTGCTTCCAGGCACAATTGTTTTTGGATTTTTCCACATCCATTTCACCTAGGTATGGCTCGTCTCTGTCTTGGTTGGAGTCGTGGATAGAAGCAGCTTTGTCAGGTCTCACAAATTCACAGTCTCAGATCGTCATTGACTGAGTAAAGACAGAACATCTTCAAAGGACAAGGATGAAAGCTGATACAGGTTATGAGAGGATTGAGGGGAGGAAACCCAGGGTTGAAAGAGCTCATGCACCAGGGGTCGGTTACTAGTTCTCTTATGGTGGGTGTGATACAGTCCATTCATTTTTTAAATAAAAAAACGGAATAGCACTCTCATCCCCTTATTCATCAATTTGCTCAAGCGGGCACCAGCAATGCCTCCATTGTGAGACTTGTTACTGGTTTTGGCATATCGAATATGCCACAGGTAGCTTGCCAGGCTCTGCCTGTGGGTGGGATACTCTTGGTAGCTTGCCAGGGATGGAGGAATCGAACCTAGGTCAGCCACATGTAAGGCAAACGCCCTACCCACTATGCTATCACTCCAGTCTTTTTCAAATGTATGAACTTAAATGGTTCCCAGTGTTGTAAGTTCTTACTACCTAAGAAAATGAGATAGCAGAACAAAAATTGTAGAAACAAAATGAAAACAATCAATTCCTGAGTCTGCTGTTCTAAAATGATTGTGAATGGATCTGCCACCTCATGCTTTTCTCTGATTCAGAGCTTCCTAAGGGTTGAAATGGCACCCAGCACCTTTCTTTTATGGTTTCCAGTGCTCCTGAGTATCCCAACTCATTTCTGGCCTTCCCCGACATGGAGTACTTATTTCAGCTAGCCCACTTTCATCATCAACACGGATGTATGTCTAGGAATTAGCAGCGATGGCAAATAGTAACATCATTGGACTTGGAACTAGGAGGGCCACTCCCAAGGGTAGAAAAAGAAAGAAAAAGAAAAGGATATAATAATTTAAAAAAAAAAAACCTTAGGCTTTTTAGAAACAAGGATGGCAGAGGAGCAATGGTACAGCACCTGCCTTGAACTCACTTGAACCAACCTGAGTTGAATTCCCCAGCAGGCTCTCCACACTGCCAGCTGTGTGAAAGAATGAAAAAAAAAAAACCACACAAAACAGAAACAAAAAATAAGAATACAATCATTCCACCTTCTATGCCACCTCATAGGAACAAATCTGAGAGGGTATGAGGAGAAGGAAGGACATTCACATGATGCCTCTGAATCTGAGGAATGAGAGATTTTTTTTCCTCACAGACAGACGTAATCATCATTATCTACTCTTCAGGGAACTGTGACCTGCTCCTCAGTTTCTCTCTTCAAAATGGGATTAAGTGTCACTAACACCTGGTACCTGCATCATCTGCAGTGAGTAAATAATATTTACTTAGATGAATAAATGCATATTCATCTAAGATTTCTAAAACGTGAAGCAAAAGGCCAGAATTTAGAAAGGATTTTGTCCTTTCCATATATGATCTATCCTTTATCCTAATTTTACATAGGGCTGTATAGCTATTAAGGGAGTCCTTGCATTAATATTCAAGAGACTTTGAAGAAATGCTGGAAATCTAACAAAATAAAAGCTAAAAGTCAAAATGTGCTAAGTGCATTTATTTCCTACATAATTTAGTATTCTTTAATTAATAAAAATAAATGTCCATGACAAAAATACACGAGATGTCACCTTCATATTTCAAAGGAAAATATGGTTATGTTTGCCTTATTTCATGCAGATAAAATATTGTTTTCGTTTTAGTCCCAAAATGGTGAAATATCCAAAATATAAGGGGTCACTGAAATATAGAAGATCCAGACCCAGGAAAAAATGTAGATATTCCCATGACCTCATAGCACTGCTAAAGGAAATAGCACTAGTTCTGAACTCTGAGAATACACCATTAAAAAGTCTCTAGAAAAGGAAAGAATGACAATGTGTCTAAGTTATATCCTCCATAGTCAAAGACCTAGCATGCTCCTGTGAACCTGTTGATTCAGTCACACAAAGATCTCCTGTTTAGGTCATTCTCTTTCCCAAATACTTTTGTTTTCTCTTCTTGGTTTTCTTATTGGAATTTTTCTTTAATTTTTATTTTTTACAGACTTACAACGTTTTGTGGTTGTGTTTCAGTCATATAATGCTCGAGTACCCATTCCTCCAACACTTATTGGAATTTTTTTAGAGTAATCCAGAAAAGAACTTAAAATCAGGAAATACATAGGGATCAAGAAGATGTGTAATTTTTGGGGATAAAAAAAAAAGCAGTGTGACGGGGCTGGAGCGATAGCACAGCGGGTAGGGCATTTGCCTTGCATGTGGCCGACCCGGGTTCGAATCACAGAATCCCATATGGTCCCCTGAGCACTGCCAGGAGTAATTCCTGAGTGTAGAAAAAAAAAAGCGGTGTGAGACTAAAGACTAATACCCAGGAACAGTAGAGACACAGGCCAGCAGGATTGGTCCATGGTTGGAAGCCTGCCTCAGGTGCTGGGGAAGAAGGCAGCTGGGATAAAGAAAGAACCACTATAGCAATGACAGTTGGAAATGACCACTCTGGGTAAAGAATTGTGTGCTGAAAGTAGTAAAGGAGCAAGCTTGGTAACCTCTTACTAGTTGTATTGCAAACTGTAATACCCAAAAGGAAAGAGAGAGGGGGTGGCCGGAGGGCAACTGGGGACATTGGTGGTGGGAGATGTACACTAGTGTAGGGATGGGCATTGGAATATTGTGTGACTGAAATCTGAGCATGAGCAACATTGTAATGTGTGGTTTGATTTTTTAAAAAAGAAGATGCATCACACACACACACACTTAGACACACAGATGTGTGCACACACACAAACCATGTACTGCAACTTAGCAGAAAAATGAATGAAATCTTGCCATATGTAACAAAATGGATTACCTTGTGTTGCAATACTAAATGGAATGCATCAACTAGAAAAAGGCAAATGTCTTATGGTTTTAATTATATTTGAAATTTAAACAGCAAAATAAAATCCATAAGTAAGAAGAAAGGGTAGTGAATAATAGAAGAAGAATAGAATAATAATAATAATAGAATGATAGAAGGGTACTGATAATAGAAGAGAGAAGGGGTTGGGGAGTAGTCCTAATGGGTCTAGAGGTACGGCACAAAGATAATTACAGTGTGGTGGTCAGATACAATGACAGGCATTCTAATGTGGATTTGAATGTTATCATCTCAAGAAAATATTTCTGTAGTTTTCTAAGATGAGGATAGAAACTGGGCATTCTACAATGATTGTTGGTAGGTATGCTCAGATGTAGAATTGTTTTGTTGGGCAACTGAAACTAATACATTTTGAGTTAATTGTGCCTTAATAAAAATAAGAGATGATTAGGTAAAGCAATGTGTGAGAGGTGAACTGGTTCCAGTAAAGTCAAGGACCTCCCTCGGTCCTTGATATCTACTATTTGGACAATAAAATGGCATTGCACTTCATGTTTGAGTAAGGAAATGCATCTTCTTCAGTAGAACAAAATTTCTCGTTATTGAAGAAATAAGTCAAAGAGGTGAGCTTATGTTTTGTACTACATGGTCCCCTGAGCACCATTTGGAGTGGCCCCTGCACTGCTGGGTGTGGGCTCAAACCCCAAGTCTTATCTTGTGTAAAGGATCTCAAAGTAAAATGTTTATCAGCTGGCTGGAATATAGGAGGGCAGGCAGGCAGTTTGCCTTAAACACGGCCGAACCGAGTTCAATCTCAGGCATCCCAAAAGGTACCCCAAGCACTGCCAGGAATAATTCCTAAGTGCAGAGCCAGGAGTAACCCTTGAGCATCATCAGACATGGCCCCAAGACAAAAAAATACATATTATCAGCTAAATATAAACTAAAGGAAGAGAATAACTATTAATCTCTACAAACCAACCAATCAGAGTGGTGCCCTTACTGCTATATGCAGACAAGACAGTTGTTCCTTTCAAGAGGAGCCGATGACAGTGAGGGTTCCAGAAGGTCAGTTTCTTCACTGATGGTCAAGCAAAATATTCACCTATTTCTTATTTGATAGTCAATCTATTTCAACACTTATTTAATAATGATTCAAAAGTAATGATTTATGTTCTAGAGCACTTAGAAAACAGAAGATGAGATCGATTGCTTTCATCATTTTAAAATATTCCTCTAAACAAGATTTTTTTTTATTTTTTTAGTCTCTTTTTCTCCTACCTCCAAATACAGGCTTTTTGGGCTATTGAGTGTCCCTGTGAAACCTTTCAAAAGCCCAAATGACTTAGAGTGAAGAAACAATTACCATTAATTTATATGGAAAAGGATTTGAGCATTCCCAGATCTAAAATATAACCTAGAACATCATCCCCCAAGCTATGTAGCTCCTAAAATAACATTGGGTCTAGTAAAAAACAAGAACAACCTAATAATACTGAGCAGGACAGGAGTCTGCTGGGTGCATTTGCTGCCTTGGTGCCGCCTGGCTCAGACTGCTGATAAACCAATATCAACACTGTCTTGGTTTTCTGTCTTTTGTCAATATTTCTGATTTCATTAGTGAAAGCGGGAACTTATGTGGGCCTTTCACAAAATCTCAGTGGCCTAACAGGAATTTTCATAAAAAAGAGAATAGCCAGAAGGCAGACCTATTTAAATAAAATCTCGGAAGATCAAAATGTGTGCATGAACAGGGAAAAGACCCCAAAAATCCTAATCACAGACGGATGTTCTTGTCTAGCAATCATTCCAGAAGACAGTTTTTTTGGAAAAAAAAATTAGAGATGGCTCTTAAAATGTTTTTTTTTTAAATTGAATTCTTATTCCATTAACTATTCACACCTCTGTATGTGTTAATTTCAGTGCAATTCCATGACTCAAAGGACCCTGTTGCTTGTTCCTAACACCCCACCCTCAGTAAACACCATCATTTTACCAGAGTCTGGAGTTAGTTTTGTTGGTGTACGTTATAGCCGCCCAATTCTCTTCTGTGCTGGGGGCGTGGGTCTCCTGGTGAGGGTGAGTCCAGCTGGGCTCAGGTCCAGGATGCCCTGCTGCGGGGGAGATGCAGAGCTGGGAGGCATGCTCAGGACTTCTTGCATACCAGGTATGTGCCGCAGCCCCTGGAATACTCTCCTCAGTTCTTGATTGGATTAAAGCAAAACCAATCAGAAACAAAGCAGTTTCTTTATTTCTTTTCTTTTCTTTCTTTTTTTTTTTTTGCTTTTTGGGTCACACCCAGCGATGCTCAGGGGTTACTCCTGGCTTTGCACTCAGGAATTGCTCCTGGCAGTGCTTGGGGGACCATATGGGAGGCCGGGGATCGAACCCGGGTTGGCCGCGTGCAAGGCAAATGCCCTAAGCGCTGTGCTATCGCTCCGGCCCCTCGTTATTTCTTTTCATCTACTTTGTTTTATATAGTTACTGTCTACATATGAGTGAAACTGTTATATTTTATCTCCTTACTCATTTCTCAAATTTCTTCCATTTTGCCCATAAAACATGGTTTGAATTTCTTTTAGTGGCAGAGTGCTATTCCACTGGCTGTGTATGTGTATGTGTGTGTGTGTGTGTTTGTGTGTGTGTGTATTTCTCAAATAAAGTCTCTACCATACTCACCCTGTCTCCAGACTTCTGCTTTCAATCTTGACTGCCTGAGGTCAAGAAACTGCCCAAACGTAGAGTAACCAGGAAAGTGCCTGCCATAGAGGCAGGGGAGTAATGAGGGTGGCGTGGGGGAGGGGAGGGATACAGGGGACTTTGGTGGTGGGAAATGTACATGGTGGAGGGATGGGTGTTTGATCATTGTATGACTGAAACTCCATCATGAAAGCTCTGTAAATGTATCTCATGGTGATTCAATTTAAAAAAGAGAAAAGAAATTGAATGTTGTAACACTCTTTCCTCAACCTGTAAAGCAGAGATGATGCATGTATTTTTGTGTGAAAATTACATTTAATGAAAAAAGGCTCGGAAGAGTAAGCCTTTCATAAATGCTGAATGATAACTTAAAATAATTATTACTTTGTTTATACTTCTGTGTTCAATGAAATGCCCCTCCTTTTGGGTAAGAAAATGGGTGATTAAAATGTAATTATTCATTGCTAGGCAGCAATTAGAAAACAAATGTACAAAGTTTCTTTAAAATAGGAAGCTTTTGATTTCTCTGGCTAAATAAGAGGTGCTCAGGGTCTGAAATCCTGACCGCAGACAGTAAGCCTGACAGGCTGTCTGGCTTCAGTGCCCGTTTACTGAGCAGGGGGTTCTCTAGCCCTCTGGCAGACATGCAGCAGGTAGGTAGAAATAAAGCTTTCAACAATGCCACTGAGCTAAGTACTTCCCCCAGGATCTCAGTAGTCACTTCTATCCTTGGTTATCAGGCTTTGCAATTACCCTTCCAGGACCAAGGATTCTTAAATGTTACAGTAAGAGATCCCAATTGATGAGGATGGATAATTCAGTTTTGAGATAAATAAGGGTGGAGCTTTCTGGTACTTTGGCTATGCTTATAGCAGCCTCTAATAACCCATGGTTTTAGATTGTTCTCTTTTTTTAATAGAATTTCCAATTTTCATTTTATTCCTAGAAGTTATTTTAATATCCAGTATGGGTGTTTGTTGACTGATTTAAAAAATTATTGAATCACTGTGAGATAGTTACAAGCTTTCATGTTTGGGTTATAATCACATCACACAATAATCAAACACCCATCCCTCTACCAGTACACATTCCCCACCACCAATATTCCTGGTATACCCCCTTCACACCTTCCCCCTGCCTCCATGGCAGACAATAGTCCCCATACTCTCTCTCTATTTTGGGGCATTATGGCTTGCAACACAGACACTGAGAGACCATCATGTTTGGCCCATTATCTACTTTCTGCACACATCTCCCAACTCGACTGATTCCTCCAGCTATCATTTTCTTAATGATCCCTTCTCTATTTCATTTGCCTTCTCCCTCTGCTCATGAAGTAGGCTTCCAGCTATGGGGCAAACCTCCTGGCCCTTGTACCTACTGTCTTTGGGTGTCAGCTTCATGTGATGTTATTCTATACTCCACAAATGAATGCAGTCCTTCTATGTCTGTCCCTCTCTGTTGACTCATTTTACTTAGCATGATACTCTCCATGTCTATCTATTTATAAGCAAATTTCATGACTTCATCTCTCCTAACAGCTGCATAGTATTCCATTGTGTAGATGTACCAAAGTTTCTTTAACCAGTCATCTGTTCTGGGGCATGCAGGTTGTTTCCATATTTTGGCTATTGTGATTGTGAACAGTCCTGCAATGAATATATAGGGACAGATGTCATTTATACTGTGCTTTTTAGCATCCTCGGGATATAGTCCCAGAAGTGGTATTGCAGGGTCATATGGAAGGTCAATTTCTAGTTTTTGAAGGACTGGACACTCTTTCATTGTTTGTGGGAATGCTGACTGGTCCAGCCTTTCTGGAAAACAATATGGATTTTTTCCTTTCTTACCAGTGCACTTTCCTCCAACCCCTGCAGACTCCCTTCTAAATCTAAGTACCCCAAGGCCCTTATTGATATGCAAAAATTGCATGGGAGGTACAAATAGATGAAGATCAGATTAGCTATTCCTTCCAAAGCTGATGTCACAGGATATAGGAACTTTTCTGCATTAATATCCAGACAGAGATAGTTGTGTGTGTGTGTGTGTGTGTGTGTGTGTGTGTGTGTGTGTGTGTGTGTGTATGCGTTGGAGTCAAAGAGACTGACCTTAGGGAAAGCCTGCCATCTCTTCAATTCATAGTTGGACCCAAAGTAATTGTGAAATGTGAAATGTACCTAAAAGGGAAAACTGGACATATTAGGCACACATGATTGATAATGAATGCTAGAAAATTGCCCTAGACTTGAATCAAACATGCAGAGTATGAAATTTTTATTCAAGCAGTGCACTAGTGTTTCACTGAGGCTGATCCCATTATTTCTAAGGTTCAGGGCAAGTGTGTGCATGCAAGTAATATGTCCTAATGTTCACAGATCATAAGTAAAGCTTCAAACCTATTAAATAAGATATAAATTCTTGCATCCTTACTTCATTTTCAAAATAAAGTGAAAAACATTGAGAGCTTTGTTGCAGGTAGATAGGGACCCAACTAATATGTAAAATAAAGTTATTTCAATTTACTATACATCTCCTTCCTGAAATTTTTTTTCTGTGAAGGTAAATAAAAGACCAGTGAAGGAACCAAGGAGAGTCCAGAGTTGCTTTATCTTCTTTTTGATGCAAAGAGAAATTCACTGTTCTAGTCTGGGTTCTATGACTGCCTGGATATCTGGATGGCAGGGATTGATTGTCAGGCTGTGTAGGTGGGAATCAGGTACTATTTGGGGGTTGTGTGTTTTGAGATGGTGCTGAATCTGGTGAGGTGTAACTTCTCCATCATGCATGTGCTCAAAGCATTTTCATCAGTACTAAATTTCCTATGTAGGAGCTGGAGTGATAGCACAGTGAGTAAGGCATTTGCCATACAGGTGGCTGACCTGGGTTTGATTCCCAGCATCCCATTTGTTCCCCTGAATACCTCCAGAAGTGATTCCTGAGTGCAGAGCCAGGAGTAACCACTGTGCATCGCCAGGTGTGACACAAAAAGCAAACAAAACAAAACAAAATAAAGTAAAAATAAACCTCCTATGTATTTCTTTGGTGACTAAAGGAAGTGAAGTGAAAGATGACATCTTCCCCTCCTGAGGTTGACATCTCTCCTCCCCTCTTCACTTAAGTAACCACCACAAATATGACTTTAAGGCTACAAAATATCAAAGACAGAATTGAATTATTGTTGTGTGCATCCAGATGTTTTGTTAATAGACTAACAATGCTAGAATGAGAAATAAACACACTCATGACCAAGAAAGTATAATACTTTTATTCCCTCTATATTTTCACTAATTATAGTCGAAACATTCACATTACTGGGATAACCAGGATTTTTCCAAATATTTTTTGTAACAGTAATCTGCTTAGACATTAAAAACATAATTCTACCCTAAATGCACACAATTTGATATATTTTCCTCAAAAATGACAAATTGCAAAAGATGTAATTTCATGTATATGAAAGTTATTCATGCATTTTTGAAAATTATTTTTTCTAAATTAGGTAAAGTCATGAAAATTAAAAAGGAAAAATCTAATTATTAATGATGAACATCAACACTTAAAATACAGATATTTAAATTAAAAGACTCATAATTTAATTTTAATTACATTTTGAAGATTTAATTACTTCTTATAAATAGTTTGATGTTAATTAAACTATTTACAAATGTAGCATTCCATCATCTAATTGAAATGGGGAGAAATAGCAGCATGCTATGGGAATTTAAGAGTAATATGAGTTGTTTAATATTGCAGAATACTTTTCAGCCACAGTGTTTTGAATATTGTGCTAATTCCTATGTGCCCCTGGAATTCTCCTGAAATGGAAAACAAAGTGAGAAATCAGAGGTAGTCTGGAGAAAGTATACTTTATTGT
Organism: Sorex araneus; assembly: GCF_027595985.1. Lineage (NCBI taxonomy): Eukaryota > Metazoa > Chordata > Mammalia > Eulipotyphla > Soricidae > Sorex > Sorex araneus. Next base: position 16,943,224 of record NC_073307.1, on the reverse strand, counting down.
GTGTGGATTTATTACATTCATGCTATCTAAGAGAAAGTCATTGACAAGTTAATTAATTTGCTTTTCCTTTTACCTAAGCCCTTCTGTGATCACATCCTACTTTCTCTCAGCAGGAGACAACCACAAAAATTCACAGCATTGGACATAATTGCTTTTTTAGAAGAAATAGGTGAGAAGTGGAGAATTGTTTCTTTATCCTAAACAGTATTGATCAACAGAGTTGGGACTTAGGGTTTGTAGTCCCACTGTGCATATCTGAACGCTAGAATATGAATTCCAGAGCAAGAATGCATCCTTAATTTTATTTATTTATTTATTTATTTATTTATTTATTTATTTATTGCTTTTTGGGTCACACCCGGCGATGCACAGGGGTCACTCCTGGCTCTGCACTCAGGAATTACCCCTGGCGGTGCTCAGGGGACCATATGGGATGCTGGGAATTGAACCCGGGTCGGCCGCGTGCAAGGCAAACGCCCTACCCACTGTGCTATCGCTCCAATCCAACATCTTTAATTTTAAACTATGTATGTTTATATTAAGTTCTAGTATTTATCTTACGGCATGGAACTTGGAGCAGGGTATCCTCCTGCTGAGGTGTAAGGGCAGTATATATTATGTATATGATTTTTGGCAGTTTATTTTTCTTTATATTGCTCTTCTCAGTTGAAAAATGAAAAAAATCACTAGCACCTTACTCATTATGCACTTTTTTTAATTTTATTTTTTCATTTTATTGAATCACCATGTGGAAAATTACAATGCTTTCAGGTTTAAGTCTCAGTTATACAATGCTAAAACAACCATCCCTTCACCAGTCCCATATTCCACCACCAAACAACAACAACAACAACAACAACAACAACAACAAAAACAACCAAAAACCCAGTATACCTCCCATCCCATCCTCCCAAACTGATAAATTTCATTTACTTTCTCCTTACTTTGGTTACATTCAATTTTTCAACAAAAACCTCACTAATATTGTTATGAGTTCCCCACTAGAGTCAGACCTGTTGTGAAGAGATATCGGGGCCGCGTGGTTTTAGATTTCTGCATTTTAGCAACTAAGTCCAGGGAAATTTCTTCCAGATATTGGATCATTGCAAACTTGTAACTCTCATCTGTTGTCCTCATAATATGGCAGTCGCCACGCCCTTCACCCCCAGCAAGGAAAAAGGTGAGTGAGAGAGAGAGAGAGAGAGAGAGAGAGAGAGAGAGAGAGAGAGAGAGAGAGAGAGAGAGAGAGAGAGAGAGAGAGAGAGAGAGAGAGAGAGATACCTTTCCCCTCCTGGGCAGGCATGGGGCCGAGGCTTAGTTCTCAGTCTGGAGACATTCTGCAAGGAGCTACCGATACCAAAAATAGTTTAGCTGGCCTCTGGAGTCATGCTCATGCAGCTGTGGAGAGGTCGCACACGTGCGGCCCCTGGGATCACATCCTCATTGTGTTCTTAAACAAGGTAAGAAGAAGATGATGTGTTTTGCATGGGTCTTTTACAATATATTTTGAATTTTCATTAGAGCTTAGTATTGAAGAAGCACAAAACTTCACAATAATATTTTTTTGTTTGCTTGGATTTCTTTTGTGTATGTTTGTATTAACAAAGAAATTAAATAGTGAATTAAGCACACAGGTTATCACACATCTCAAGTGTCAGTCAGGAAGGGATTTCTATTAAGACAGACCCTTGTGCATAGACTTCTGAAAAGGTTTTATTATGAGATCCTAGAGTATGTGAAAAATTATTGTATCTAAACAGAGAGTCACAGATTCCATAGAATCATGTTATATAAAAGGTTTAGTATGCAGTTGCATATAAGAGTAACACTCTCAACTCAGTCTTTCAATGAGATTGTGATTTTGCCTTCTCATCCCTTCACAGTGCTTGTTTTATCTGATATTACTCCTGGCTTTGGGCAAGGACTTATGGATGACCTTTGACTGAATTTTGAATGAAGGCTGCGAAAAGATGGGGTGAAAGGAATAGGTCCCTTGGGCCAGTGGTGGAAGTTTGAGGATACCCTGGAGATGGAGGTGGTCTAATAGCATTGCAAGTATAAAATAATAATAGAAAACCTATTATAGGGGCCGGAGCAATAGGACAGCAGGGAGGGCATTTGCCTTGCATGTGGCTGACCCGGGCTCGATCCCTGGCATCCCATATATTCCCCGGAACACCACCAGGAGTTATTCCTGAGTGCAAAGCCTGGAGGAGCCCCTGAGCATTGCCGGGTGTGACCAAAAAAAAAAAAACCAAAAACCCAAAAACCAGCTATTATAAAGCACAATACCTCACTAGCATCAGGAAAATAATATAACAATATAGTTTATAAAATTTTATATGTAATGTCTCATTTAGTCCTCTTAATACCCACTTTCTATTTTTATGATTTCAATCCTAAAATAAACAGACTGAATGACTTCTCAGAATCCTGTAGGTAACGAGTGAAAGGACTGGAAACAATATCAGTCTAAATTCAAAGTCCAAGTTCTACATGATTACACTGCACTTTTGTAGAGTGGAGAAATGTCAATTGGGTTCCCCATGGGCTTTACCTGCTTTTTCCCTCTCTGTTTCGGATTTGTGATGTTACCCTGAGAGTCTTGGAATCTCAGGTCCTTTAAAGAAGAATGCACCTAACCCAGAAGTCTGAACTGAGACCAATTTGGCCTCGTTGCCGCAAGACAGAGAAACCCAGGGTGCTGATTCAGAGGGTTCTGGTTCAGGACACTCGACAGCTTTCACATGAGTGCAAATATCAGTGTGTTGTTCTAGTTATAGCTGCGTGATCAAGGTCACCCAGTCTTGATGAAGTTTAACTAATTGGTCCAATAGACAACCATGACTGTAATGAGGTTCGCTGGATCTGGGAACCATGGAATAGTTAGACCCAGCAGGGAAATCAAGACCTTACTCTGTGAAGAGGCACCAAGAGGGTGCCACAAGACAGGCAGGCTGGGTAACATTTGCAGGCACTCAAGGTAATACATCTGCTGTCAACACGCTGCATGCACATTAGGGGGACTGTGACAGTATTGCTGACATACTATTGATTCATGGCACAGGCTGTTTATCTGTGACAAGAAAACATCCGTTGATATTGACAAATGATCTGAAAATACTCACCTACTTGTACTCGATCAAGTTGAGTGAAATACACAGTCAACTACTGCTGAGTTTCCAAATGGATCCACGGAGGAATATACGCAAGAGACATTAGGTCTCCATAAATGGACAGTCCAGGCTAATTTACAAAACAGGAATAATTTCCTTTCTTTAAGGCCCAAACTGAAAAAATTGGGTGTTAATAAGAAGAAAGAGCAATGAGCACACTTGGAATGAAATTAGTTGATATAATTCTGTCTTGCTTATTGACCTTAGAAAATGAGTGTGAAAGTGCCTGGTGAGTAAATTCTGGTGGAGAAGAGTCTAAAGTACCAGTTAGGAGGAAGTAGATGCTTAGTTTTAAAAAGCCTATGATTTGCCAGAGGGATGAACGCAATTGGCAGAGTGTCTCGGCCTTGAGTTTGATCCAGGAACTAGATGTACCACCGGTGAACTTTTGGATATAGCCCTGTTGGGCTCAAGAGTTATTGTTGGACCTAGAACAATTTTGGATGTAATCCCTAGAAAAATAGCAAGACAAAATTCTAATTAATTTATTTTCTAATTAATTAATTAGACATAATTACAGTGAACATTTGTTTGGGGATTTTAGTTTCATTTTATTTTTGGCTTTGGGGCCACACTGGAAATTTTCAGGGGTTACTCCTGGCTCTACACTCAGGAATCACCTCCTCTGGGCCCAGTGGACCACATGGAGTCCAGAAATTGAAGCTGGGTAGGCTGATTAGAAGGCAAATGTCCTATTCACTGTATATCATTCTGGCCCCTAGGGGTGGAGGGCTTTTACTTTTTTAAATATTTTCTGAGCACATTACAGATTTTCCTTACCATTTACTATATATTCACAAAATTAATGCATTTTGTTAATGTAATCTGTATTGATTAACAGGAAAAGAAGGTTGCCATTAATTCATGAATTCTTCTAGAAAAATCTATTTATGAATTCCGCCAAATTCATTGAGCACAACTGGAAGCTAGTTGGTAGATAAACACAAGACAAAAAGCCCTGCTATCAAAAAATTTATGTTATTGTATGGGAGGAAGATAAAAAAATAGACAAATGTAGAAATAACTGAAAATTGTCAAATGTCACATGTCTGAAGAGTTTAAATGGATTTCTGCCAGAGATAGCACAAAACTCCTGAGGGTAAGAGAGACTAATGTTGGACCTATTTTAATATCTCCTAAGACCTTCATGGATCCATAAGCCAAAGGTGACCAGGCAATGGGAGAGAGGTGGCATTTCTTCAGTAACTACTATGAGTAACTATTGTTAGGGGCACTTAGATGTACATATGGATTCTGAATTGCAGCCTGGTAGGAAGAATTCAGAACTTGAAGTCAGACTGAGTTGAAACCTACCTTTACCTGCTGCTGGGACCGTGGAGGGGGAGGGTGGGGAAATAAAAACTTACTTCTTCAAATATTGGTTTCTTTGAGAGAGTCTTCTTAAAATATGTGGCATGAAATACGTAATCAATAAAATCAATGAATCTTCTAAGATAAATACCAAGTATCACTGTTAAGTTTGAGGCTATCAAGGAACGTTATCACGTCCAATTCTCATGTATATGATAATGCGTGTTGTGGCCTCCTTATTTTATACACAAGAAAACGGAGGCATGCTGAAGGACTGAGAAACAAAGTCAAGTTCAAGCAGCCACTAACGAATAGAATTAGGGTGCAAATCCATGCTGCTGAAAGCTAGAAACCTCTGCCAGTAAGCTGTGTATGCCATAGATAACCCAAATGAGTTGTGATTTTTCCTTTTTTAAAAAAATGGTTTCATTTGGGACCCATGCCCGGCTCTTACCTCTTCATTTATAGAAAACATTGGAGAGATTGTTTATTGATAAATATTCCAGGGAGAAACCAGTTGCAAAGGGTTTGCTCTCTTTCTCACTTGCACTGTGCTAGCGGGACTAACTCTATTGTTTGGGGGAACGTGCTGGGGATTAACGTGGGGAGTTCCTGGATACAAAGCATGCACTCTAGATTTTTGAGCTATCTCCCTTTCCCCCAAATGAGTTTTTCTGTGTCATTAAGTAGATATGATGGAGTTAAGGCAGCCGTAGAATTATAGGACAGCCAGTAAGGGTGTTTGCCTTTCTAGTACAGCAGGTAGGGTGTTTGCCTTGCAGGTCACAAACCCTGGTTCGATGTCTGGAATCCCATATGGTTCCCTGAGCACTGCCAACAGTAATTCCTTAGTGCAGTGCCAGGAGTACCTCTGAGCACCTCAGGATGTGGTCCAAACAAACAAACAAAAGGCTGCCATAGGAATTACAGTTTCTGACTCTGATTATATTTTTCAGGGGGTGAGGGTGTGGGGGTGAAGGGTTGCCAGGCATCAAACCCAGGCTGGTACCTTCAAGGCAAATGCCCTTATACCATCCCCGTACTGTACTATCTCTATGGCCCCTGATTACTTATTTCCCTGGGATGCACTGAGCCAACTGGACACCTGGTTGGCAGCATCCCAGGTAACTAAATCTCTTCCACATTTCTCTTCAGGGACTATATATATATGACCTAGGGAGAATCTGGCTCAATTAGTGCTAATTAATACTGTTATAATAAGGAAAAGGCAGAAAAAAACAAATCATGCAATTTGCTTCTATGAGGATGCATCTGGAAAGTATCATGCTGAGTGATGTTAGCCAGAGGAGCAGGGCAGATACAGAATGATCTCCCTCATAGTTTAGTATATACAAATATAGTAAGGGGAAGTTGGAGAGACAGTACATTGGGTAAGGCACTTGCTTTACACACGGGCAACTTGGGCCCGATTTCTGATATCCCATATGGTCCTCAAAGCCCACCAGGAGTGATTCTAGAATGCAGAACCAGCATAACCCCTGAGAATCACTGGGTGTGGCCCCCAATAAATAATTTCAAACAAAATTCAAAACATTGTAAGGGAATAAAACAGAGAACTGATCTACAGAACCTAGCTAGCAAGGGGAAGGGTTGAGAGATGGTAGGATGAACGGAAGGAGGAACTCTCTGATGAAGGTGTATTGGAACATTGTATGCATGAAAACCTATCATTAATAGTATTATAAGTGGTGGTTTTCAAAATAAAAAAATGAAAAACAAAACAAATGAAGTGATATTGATTGTTTAAGAAACGAACAGAAAAGACAGAAGCAGAATCTACAGTGTGATAATGGCTTGGCAGTAATGTGTTCTATTAAAATGGTTTCTCAGGAGTTACTAATGAAAAACCAAGGAAATAGTATTTTGTTATTTGATCAGGTGCCCTGTTAAGGATTGGTTGAACTCACACATTGCCAATTTACTGAAAATAACTCAGTGTCACTAAATGAATTTCCATGGAGTCCAATTTTAATCTGCCTTATCTCATTGTTTATAGCTACTATTTTCCAGGATACTGCAGGGAACACTTTTCCTCCAATAGATCTAATAGAAGTAGAAAGATATTTTTCTGAATTTATTGGAATCCTTTCCCTTAGCTAGTCTAAATGCTCTTATCTCAGTTGTCTATTGCTTTTATTATTTTTGCGTGTGATGTTAGTGATGCAACTATATCCTAGGGAGGCAGTTTTCTTTTAAAGTCTTTGCAGGGAATATATTTGTTGTGCTAATATCTTATAGGTGAAGAATAAAAGTTACTTTTCATATTTGTGTGTGCATTGGGACATACTAGAAATGCTCAGGGCTTACTCTTGGCAGTGCTCAGGGGCCCATAGGAAATGCCTGGGAGTTTACTGTTGTCAACTGCATGCAAAGTAAGCAACTTAACCCTTGTACTTAACCGCCTCCTTGTAGTTTCCTCCAGACATTTTAACAATAAATTTGCATTGGATAAGGTTTAAGACTTAAGCCATGCCAAATTCCAGGTTAGAGTGGTATCTGTTCTCATTGTTGTATAGGAGATGGTGTGTTGAAAAGTAACTAACATGACCTATAAACTGTAGCACTCTCATCCCGTTGTTCATCGATTTGCTCGAGCAGGCACCAGTAATGTCTCCATTGTGAGACTTGTTACTGTTTTTGGCAATTGAATATGCCATGGGTAGTTTGCCAGGCTCTGCCTTGCTGGCGGTATACTCTCCGTAGCTTGCCGGAGGACAGAGGAATTAAACCTGGGTCAGCCACATGTAAGGCAACGCCCTACCCACAGTGCTATCACTCCAGGTGTAACTATATGTTCCCCTAAATTATCTTAAGATCATTTACTTTTATTCTTAAAAAAAAAACTTAAGGAATGATAGTTTCTGCAACATCAGATGTAGTGGAAAAAAATTAATCATAGTTTTATAACAATTTCTGAAATACAACACTAAAAAGGTAAAATCAGAGAACATGTAAATATACTTTCTGGCCATACCTCAGCAAAACTTCAATGAAACATAAATTTAGACTAGTATCATATGGGCAAAAATTTGAATGACAGTTTGGGTGAGGGTGTAGGAAAACAAACTGTTAATCAATAATTAGGAAACCATTCCTTCCAGTTGTATCATTCATGCCTTCACAGTCTAGCTTCAACGTAGTGACTTAACAATCACAAAGTTAAATAATATGCTTCGCATGCAGATAATTGCTCCTGCGGAGAATGGCAGGGTATGAACTAGCGTGACTGAGGAGATGTTGCCTTGAAGCTCTCTGCTTCATGACAGCCCCTTAGTCCCCAAACCTCTCTGTAGTTTTCAGTGTTAGAATTACTAACGGGACATGGGGTATTAATTAAAGTGAACAGAAGCTTGCAAATTTTGGTTTATAAGTAATATATTTTATCTGACTATTTTTAAAACATTTTCTAAGTGTAGTACTTTGATTGAATGAAACTTTATTAGAACAATGGGAGGGGAAGACTTGGAGTGATAGTACAATAGGTAGGGTGGTTTGTCTCGCACTCAGTCAACCTACTTTCGATCCCCGACATCGCATATGGTCCCCAGAGCTTGCCACAAGTAACTCCTGAGTGCAGAGCCTGGATTACGGCCAGAGCACCACCAGGTGTCAGCAAAAACAAAAACAGAGAGAGAGAGAGAGAGAGAGAGAGAGAGAGAGAGAGAGAGAGAGAGAGAGAGAGAGAATGAGAGAGAGAGGGAGAGAAAGAGGTTAGGACAGAGGGAAAAAGAGGGAGAGAGGAGAGAGAGAGGGAGTGACAGAAAGAGAGAGAGAGAAAGAGAGAGAGAATGAACAACAAGGTTCTCCAGAGAGGACAGAGCAAGCAATAAAACAGGAAGATTCTTGCTGATTCTTGTCTGGGAGGTTCAGTGTAATAAGAGCATTTCTATACACATAGGAAAGAGGTATTGAAAAAAGTTTAGAATTTATAGCCCAACAAACAATTGTTGAGCTTCAGTTTTCTCACCTGTAACAATGGAGAAAGAAAAGAGGCAACACAGTCTTCTGGGTTGTTATTTCCTTGTATGAAGAAGAGCTCTTTTGTGAAGCCCACTTCTGGTTTTAAAAACATTGTAACTAGAGGTGTTTATAACTTCAGATTTTAATAACCTGCTTAGTTTCTAGCTAATGACAGGGGATTTTATAAATGGTAGCTGCTATTATAATTAAAACACAAAAAATGGGGGCCAGAGAGATAGTCCATGGAAGAAGGCACTTGCTGTGTATGTGGCAGACCCTAAATTGGCATCTGGTGTTAAATATCATACCTTAAGAACTGCTAGAAGTGATCACCTGCCCAGGTCCAGGCGTGCTTTTGGTCTACTAAGGCTCCACACAGATTACTGAGTTTAGCCTAACACCCATTTAAAAGGAAAGCAAAACATATAAAGTATAGGGAGGGGGAAAGTTTGACAATGATACTTTGCATATGTAATGATATATGATAGGAACCATGTCTGAACCCTAGCACCATGTTTTCCAGAGAACTACCAGCTGTGGCCCTGGAGCCCCACACCACCACAAGACTGAGCCCCACATTCTAGGGTTTTACCATTGAACCATTTTGCACAACTGAGTGACTGAGCGTGACAGGGAGGGGCCCAAGATGCTTGAGAACTATTTGTGAGCATTCTTCAACACTCACCCTGCCAAAAAACACAAACACTCCCCCATGTTTTAGGTTAAACACAAACATTTAACCTAAAAGATATCTTAAATAAACTTAAAATAACAACCTTTTTATTAATATTTCTCCATGTTTGAGGTTTGTGCACAATGCTAACTGCTCAGGAAGTCTCTACAAAGTAGTCCTTCAGAGGTTGAATGAAAATTCAACTATTGCCCTGCCTCCATGGCAGACAATATTCTCCATACTCTCTCTCTCTACTTTGGGGCATTATGGTATACCGGGGATTTTGGTGGTGGGGAATGTGCACTGGTGGAGGGATGGGTGTTTGATCATTGTGTGTTTGTAATCCAAACATGAAAGCTTGTAACTATTTCATGGTGATTCAATAAAATTAAAAAACAAATTCAATTATCGCATATTCCAAAAAAGTTCCATATATAAACAAGTGTATTTTGCTGAGTTGTCTTCTTTACCATGTCCCCAGTGTTATCTTTCTTGTATATACCTTAAATACCTTTTATTTAACATGTAACAGAGCTTGATATAATTTTTAGACTTTTTGCATTTAATTTTTTTTGGAGGAGTCACCAGTAGTGCTCAGGTCTTCCTCTTAGCTCTACAGTTGGGGATCACTCCTGGAGAGCTTGGGAAAACATATGGGGTACTTAGAATTGAACCTGGATTAGTCACCTGCAATACAAGTGCCCTACCCACCGAACTATACCTCTGATTCATCGCCTATTACTTTTAAGGATACATAAAAATTACCAAAAGCATGCTCTTGCTCTTGAGTACTCTATTACAATTCAGGGAATGTTCCTAGAACACAGGACAGTTTGATTCAAGAATAGCTCTTTATGATTCAGAAAGGAGGGCAATAGAAAGAAGAAACACAGTGTCATCAGAAAAATTGGTTTGAGCAATCATGAAAATGGTTGTGGATGGGAAAGAAGGTAGGTTTTCTGAAAATGACAGTAAATCTTCTTGTATTATTTTGCAGACCAGCACCCATAAAATTCCAGACTCTTAGGGACTTCTGCGATGGTTAGTGGAAGTTTCTGTGCTTATAAGCATTAGATATTCTAACTGAAAGTGTGCACATTTTGTGAATACACAAAAGAAATTTGATTTGTTTGAATAAGATCACGTGCTAGCTCTTCTATGGGCATATCATTTCCATCTATTGCTTCGAAGAGGTTTAAGAAGCAGTTCACTTATGATATCTTGTTTGTACATTTCCCATTCTTATTTGAATATATTCTCTTATGTTTTGGTTTATAAGGTAATGTTCGAAAGCGTTGTATACCACTAGACATTCTTGGGAGAGGTTAGTTCTGTAGTCCAGTCATGTGGCTCCAATTGGAATCCCAGCTCTGTCACTTACTAACTACATGTATCAATTATGACTTCCTTAGGACAAATACCATAAGTATTAGAAAACAGGAAGTATAACTTGTACAATGATGGGTGGATCTGAGAAACAAATGGTCCAGTAAATATCTGAGAAAACTCACTGACACCCATGAGTCAGCATGGGGCTTATGAATGATTTAGGACCTACAGGAAGTTAGACACATCCAGGTGCTGGATTGGAATACCTGACTGTCTGTGAAATATTGTTGGCTTTGATTCTGTGAAATTTCAGGGAAGAATCTTGTGGTAGAACTGGAGTCATCCTTAAACCATAGTCAGAATAAGGGAAGCAATGACAAACAGAAACTCTCTCTAAGCATACTGGGACTGCCATAATAAACTGGCTGACAATTCACTGTTGTCCAGCTGACAATGTTGTGAGTAACCCTAACCTGAAACGCAATGTGGAAGGTAAATATATATCCAAGATATGTAAGCTGATACACTTATGTTGATAGAAAAATCAATATTCCTTGTACCTTTAGGTAAATATCTTGAACTCTCTGAACATTATTGTTATTTATTTTAAAAAAAACTGTACATTTATTTATTTAGGCTTTTTGGGTCATAACCGATAATGCTCAGGGGTTATACACTCAGGAATTAGTCCCGGCAGTGCTTGGGGGGTCGAACCCAGGATGACAGCTTGCAAGGCAAAAGCCCTACCACTGTACTATCAGGGCCACTATTTTCATCTATAAAAGAAACTAAGAAAACTCATCTGCAAATTTTTCTTTAGGATTCACTGATGTACTTTTGCAAATTATTTTGCACAATTCCTGCTATAGGCTAGGTGCTCCAAATTAGTTATTTTCAATTTTACACCTATAGCCTTTTGTCAGGCACTCCATATGTTCTTCCATGGCTGCTCCAACAATCTGGTTATCTTTGCCCTTGATTTTTTTCTTCTGAGGATGTATCAGTCTGTACTAAGAAAATACTCAGGGAGAAAATGTCCTCTTCAAGGCAGTTCTAGAGGGAGTTGACTTTGGGCTCAGGAGGAGATGAGATGGTCATCACTAGAAGATTAACTCTCTACTCTTCAATATAATAGTTCTATAGCATTGGTACCTGTTCATTGGCCTTCTCTGGGGAGATTCACATTTAGTCTTTAAACCATTCTGTGCCTTTCACATGGAGGTACTTACTTAACTTATGAAAAATGTCATGATTTCTTCAATGCTTCATAGTGTCATGGTCATACCTCCAAGATGACTCTTTTCTGCTTTTCCGGATATAATCATGCTGTTAATACTCTATCATTCCTCTTAGAGCAGTATAATGAGGTTTGATTCACTCCTTTTTGCATTGGATTTTGTTTGTTTGGCTTGAGCAGGAAGTATAGCTCACTAGGCACAGACTAAATTTAATTTCATGCTTCTGCTACTTTAAGTAAATTTTTCTGCCACCATAAGTAACGCTTCTACAAAGATAGATCTAATGCTAGCATTAGCTTTCCCACAAATCAGTATTTTGGGGACCTTTTAATACACTATTGTGATCCAGGGAAGACTATCTCAGGCAATTATACGCTAAGTATCCAGAGGGAAGAGAAAATCCTTATTGATCAATATCTGTTTTTTTTTTTTAGGGCTATTCAATTTTATCTAACTAAAGTGATTCTTTTATCCCAGCAGTCTAAGCAAAAGAATGGAAATACCCATTTTTCCTTTTTCAAATAAACACACAACATATTCTAAGTTCCATAAATATAAAAAGCAACGTTTGTTTCCTTGGCCAATATTAGTTTTTAAGATATAGATATTGAAAAATTGAAAATTGGGACACACAAAAAGAAATGGGATGAAAAATAAAGGGAACAGCTACTACAGTCTGAACTATAATGCTTTGGGTGCATGGTCCATGAGCTATGGTCAAATAGAACTGTCTTTTTAAAGAGAAATTTCATTCCTAGATGCCTATGAGTGAAATTGTTGTCATATGGAAGTTTTATATTTTGCCAAATGTTCATATTGTTTTTCAAAGAGGTTGAACCAGTAGACACTATCACCAACAATATATTTGTGCTCCTTTGTAGCTAGTATGTTTTATCCAGTAATCATGCTTTTTTCTATCTGTTCAAATAAACTAAAAACTATTGCCTGCACAAAAATATGATGTGAATTATATGGCAACTTTATATTTTTCACACATAGGGAGCAAGTAAGAGCATCTTCACAAGGTAAATAGATAAACTATGATACATGGAAGGCAATGGAATATTATTTAACAGTAAAAAGAAATTACATATAAAGTCATGAAAAGACATAGCAGAAACTTAAAGCATGTCTCTGAGTAATAGGAGTCTATCTGAAAAGAATACATCAAGTGCACATCAAATTATCTTCTGGAAAACAAACTTGGAGAAATTCTAAAAATTATTGATTTTGGGGGATTAGAAAGAAGTTGCGCGTGGATATGTAGAGCACAGAAAATGTTTAGGACTGTAAAACTTTTATGTATTATTCTATAATGGTGGAGTTGTGTCACCATTCACTTGTGGTGACCCATTTAATGTTCAATGATAATGTTGTGCCAGTGTAATTTTATCAAGGCAGGTAATAAACCACTTTAATGTAAGATTTTGATAGGGGGCACTGTACTTGTGTGAAAGCTTGGGATACTCAGGAACTCTTTTACTTTCTACTTAACTTTGTTGAGTATCTAAAACTACTCTAGCTAATTAGGTATTTTTCAGTTAAAAATTCAAGGTCCTGTGAGGATAACTTTTTTTTCAAAGAGATTGAGCTTTTACATAACTATCAAATAATAATGTGCAAAACTGATATGATCTTCCTTCCTAATTCTCCCCTCTGTCCTGCTGTTGGGAGGCGGTGATATTTTGTCAAACCTCAAGGCTTCAAACATCCAGGTCATCTTAAGTTTCTCCTCTTTTTTGTCTTTAGTTTTCAATCATTGGGAAAGACTTTTCTACTGTTAGGTATGTATTTTTAAATGCATTTTTTTTTACTCTAAAGTTCTATGGGAGACCACAAAAATATCTTTTCTACAAAGACGGTATTTAATTTCTTTTTCTTTTACTCCTTCTTATTCTTCTGTATTTTATTATTGTTACTATTTGTGTTTGTACAAGTATCAACTTCAGAATCATACATGGTGTTTAACTCCTTTAAGAAAAATAAGTAGTATAATGCATGCTTTTAAAAAACATATTTGAATAAAATTAAAGTAAGAAAACTTAAGTTTGATTTCTACCGATCTTACAGCCCAATAACTTATAGTAGCCACATTCTGTCAAATTTCCCCACTGTATTATGCATATCTAATTAATAAATACTTTTATTTGTCAATATATTTGTATCAGCAAACGTGTCATTATCTTGAGTCAGCTATTTATTAAGGAATTTTATATCCATATCCATGTATATAAACAGCCATATAGTATTACACTAATGTATTGCTAATTATCCAGGTATAAATATAGGGGTGCTAAATATAATTATAGAATTTATAGTAAAAGCTATTAGTGTCTAGAAGATCTCTCTACTTCACGTAAGTGTTCCTATGCAATCCCAGTTGTATTTTTAGACAAATCATCATTCTAGAATTTTTTTCTTTTAGTTTTTGGGTCACGTCCAGCTGTGCCCAAGGCTTATTCCTGGTCTGTGCTCAGAAACCACTCCTGGCAGGTTTCAGGGCGCTACCTGGGGTGTCAGGGATCAAACTCAGCTAGCCACATGCAAGGTAAACAACCAACTGTCTGTACTATCTCTCTCGCCCTGATGAGTCAAAATTCTGACCATGCCTGGTATTTCCAGAATCCGAAACTTTACTCTTATTATACAAAATAATATTTAGAAGAATACAATTGTGATGGTATTATGCACGTTATTTTGTACCTTTCTTTGTACATAATAGCACAATAGAGAAAACAGGAACTGAAGGGAGCATGGCAGGTTTAGGGCACTTACCTGACATGCAGCTACCCTACCTGAATCCCTGGCATCTCAGCTGGTGCCCCAAGCACTTTCAAGAGTGATTCCTAAGTGTGAGTGAGGAGTTACCCCTGACCATCTCTGAGTGTGACCCTAAAACAAAGCAAAAAAAAACAGTGAAAAAGAACATGCTAGAGAAAACAGTCCCAAGATATGAAAATATCATGCTGTTTATTAGCTATATATATTTATTCATGTGTACAAATAACTATTCAGACAAAATATCCCATTTAAGGACATATAAATGATTCCCTGCTTTTTCTACTGTAAAAATACAATACATATTTTTATGCACTAAAGTTTTTATTTATGAGGCATAAGCTTCTTAGAAACAAAATTGCAATACATTATGAACTTCTTTTCTTATCTCCAGTTTCTGCTCTCTGTGATGGTCTTTCTTATTCCTTCCACATTTATTACCATGGATTTTGCTTCTAACCTCACAATTTCTTTGCTCTGAGTTGTGCTGAACTTTTGGGTATAGTATAAAAACTAACCTTCGCTTAATTTCCGATATTTCTAATCCAAACTAATTTCAGATTTCTAATCCAAACTAATTTTACTCAATCATCATTTACTTCCTTAGCTTCATGCTTTTGACTCTTCTTGAGACTGCCTTAGTCTGGTACCTCTTCTGTGTTTTTAGTGTGATTCCTACTCATCTCTAAGATACAGCTCAATTAGGACTTCTTTTCTTGATACTCTCAGATAGAAATAATGGCTCTGTGGTCCCAATTTCTCAGAACATGCCATTATATCTCAATTTGCACAGCTATCAGGTCATACTTTGTTTTAACCTTTATCATTAATACATACTTCATCACTGCACTGTAGCACTGTCGACCTGTTGCTCATAGATTTGCTCGAGTGGGCAACAGTAACATCTCCATTGTGAGACTTGTTACTGTTTTTGGCATATAAAATACGTCACGGATAGCTTGCCAGGCTCTGCTGTGCGGACAGGATACTCTCAGTAGCTTGCCGGGCTCTCCGAGAGGGATGGAGAAATTAAACATACTTCATCATTCTCTGAAAATTCTAAACAAGAAAAGCATCAAAAATAAAAGAAAATTCTCTGATCGTGTTTTATGTCTAACACATCCTGTATTCCTGATGACATGTAGTATTGACTTGATAATTTTTAAGTATATGTTTCAGAAATTAATTGTATTGAAATATAATGCTCCGTTAACTGTTTCTATGAACTGCCTCTATATAGATGTCAATAGCATGGAACCCTTGACCATCATTTGAACCACTTAACTTTCTATGAAATATCTCTCCCAAAGGCTATTTATTGCTATTTTACTACAGCCTTTTGAAAATGGAAAACTTTTGGTTGATTATATCACATAATCCATTCACAAATTATTTAAAAAATAGGAAAAAATCCTGTCTGTAATTTCTGATGTCTGACAGCTATATCCATAACGTTTCTTGCATTTTCCGAGGAGTTGGCATGAAAAGAAAATCTTGATCTCTGGTTGAACATTTCTGGTGTTGCCAGTAAGTAATGACCTATTATCTAGGATGAAATATGTGCGCCAGTCAATTGGGAACTGAGAAATATAGTCTGAGGTGTGACTTGAAAAACAAGAGATGTTGTTGGAGTGCATTAGAGTTCTTCTTTACAAACATTAATAAAAGATGTAAACTACAGGGGCCAGAGCGATAGCACAGCGGGTAGGGCGTTTGCCTTGCATGCAGCCGACCCGGGTTTGATTCCCAGCATCCCATATGGTCCCCTGAGCAGAGCCAGGGGTAATTCCTGAGTGCAGAGCCAGGAGTAACCCCTGTGCATCGTCGGGTGTGACCCAAACCCCCCCAAAAAATGTAAACTACAGTTATATATGGGACACTAATCTCTAAAATCAAGTAATGTTACAGTACAATTTGCCCTTGAAAGTTCTTTAGAAAAGTTCCATATTGCATAGTGGCAGTGTCTTTTAAAGCATGGTTTTTCTATAACTTTAAAACAGATGATTGATTATGCAGTAGAACATCAAGATGAAATAATTGGTTTTCATTAAGAAACCATATTGATTGAAATGATGTATTTTTAAATACTGAAATAACATTTGGCTCAGTGAAATAATCAAGGTATGGGAACTTGGAAACTGGAACTGAGAGAGCACAATTCCAAAACACCCATCTTAAGCTTATTTCTCTGGGGTTATGTAAAGTACTGCAAGATGATTACACATAAAATAAATCCACACATAATTTGGTTCTAAGGGAGATGGATGAAATTATCTGGTAGAGGGAGAAATATAAGAGTCATGGAATGAGATTTATTATTTTGAGGCCTTGAGCTCTGTGAGCTGGCTTAAATATGCATAGTTCTCCAGTCTTAAAGGAAATCTGACTTCTTTGAGGTAACCTTAAAAAGACTCAGTTATTTACAGTGAAATTTATCCAGATGAATCAATGAAATAATTCTTGATTTCTTCTGGCTTGTTTTGTAGCCAAGGAAATGCTCTTGGGAAGTAATCAGAAGAATGCCTCTGGAATATCTGAAGTTGGTAACCTAGAAAAGAAATTAGAAGACAAGAGCAAAAATATGAGTATTGGGGCTGGAGCAATAGTATAGTGGGTAGGGCGTTTGTCTTGCATGTGACCCACCCGGGTTCAATTCCCAGCATCCCATATGGTCCCCCGAGCACCGCCAGGAGTGATTCCTGAGTGCATGAGCCAGGAGTAACCCCTGTGCATTGCCGGGTGTGACCCAAAAACAGGACAAAAAAATATGAGTATTTTGACAAAGATTATCATAGGCTATATATACATATATATAAAGTATATAGCATGCTTAGAGCATTGTGTAGGCAACCAAAATTACCTTTAAAGATATTTCAGACAAATTTCATTTTTAGTGATAGAAAAATCTTAGTTTATGCCCTCTCTTGCATTTCAGAGCAGTCTAAACTTCACTATGAAATAACATGTTTTATTTTTTACAGAAGAAAAATGCATAATTTGAAGTAGTTGGCTGTGTCAACTTTGAATAAACCCTGTGCTCTCAACAACATAGGAAAACTATATGGTAAACGTAATCAACAAACAGTAGTAGATATTTATCTTAGGAAAATAGCCCTCTTGAACACATCTGCTCTTCAGACAGGCGCTGGATTGCAAGGAAACACCAGACCTCTAAAGATAAAACAAAAATGCTGCCAGAAAGAACGAAGATAAATCTGGATTGCCTTTCACAGCATCTGCTAGGAGTCAGTAAACTGACTGATGATGTGCGGCCTGGATTATATTGGTCAACCACAGGCCAGTTCCTGACCATGGGGACCAAGTTTTCAGCTCTATTGGACTAGTAATTAGCAGAAAGCAGGAAATTCTTGATGCAAAAGGCAAATAGTTTGGGATATGCTAGGCAGTGTAGTATTCTTTGTGCAGGACTTAACTTTCGTTCTCCTCCTCAAAAAAACACTGGTTTTGTAATCTGTGTTGAAACGGTTTTCTTTCATTTGCCAAAAGCTTGAATTGGCACAGACACATACACACTTGCATTCTATGGAGGACTCCAATTGGCACATGTTACTTCATTTTCGAGGAATAAAAAATAAAAATGGAGCCACTATCTGAGGTACTTTGCAGGAGAAACATGGCATCAACTGTAATAGCCTCGTTTGTTAAGCATTTCTTTATCCAAACCAATAACCTGCTTCCCATGAGTGCACATGTCCCCTAAAACTAAGCCGGCCCATCTTTGCTCTTCACTAATCAGAGTCTTCTTAGCTGCTTATCAACTGCATTCAGACAGATTTCACTGATGATTCTGGCAAAACTGTTTTTGTTTATGAAACCAGAATCCCAAAAGTAGCCTCTAGATGGGGTTTGACCTGGAATGAGGAAACCAAACTTTATCGAGAGGTTCATTCATCTATACATACGCGGTCACTAGTAAGAGAACTAGTTAGAACACAATGAAATAAAATTTCAGTTAATAGGTAACAATCTTACAATGTTCCAATTTCATTGTTTGCTCATTACTCCTCAATTGTTTTTTATAAGGAAAGAATTATTACTCCCCCACCTTTTTTTTTTTTTTTTGCATTACTACATATCAAGGGCTGGAGCGATAGCACAGCAGTAGGGATTTGACTTGCACGCAACCAACCCAGGTTCGATTCCTCTGCCCCTCTCGGAGAGCCTGGCAAGCTATCGAGATGTATCTTGCCCGCATAGCAGAGCCTGGCAAGCTACGCAAGGCACATTCGATATGCCGAAAACAGTAACAAGAAGTCTCACGATGGAGACATTACTGGTGCCCACTCAAGTAAATCAATGATCAATGGGATGACCGTGACAGTGACTACATATCAAATCTAGGCCTTAAAATAGGCAAGGCATGTCCTTTATGACTGAGTTATATGCTTGACTCTACACTTTTATTTGTATAAAATTATCGATTAATTTATTTTGCAAACTTATTGGGGCTCTTCAAAGATATAAAATTTTGCCTGACTCCAAGTTTCAAGATTTTTTAATACAGTAGTTCACTTCATCTACAGAATGTTATAAATTGTTCATTAAATAAAATTTTCATTGAGTGGGAACCATGAAAGATATTTTTAAAGCACAGGAGATATACCAGAAAAGGAAAAATAAGATTAAATTTAGCCTTGTAAAGATTACATTTTGTTTTCAAATGCACAAAGAGAGAATCTCAGGGAATCTAATGCAATTCATTGAAATCCAATCCAATCCCAACTAATCTAATGTAAACTAACTCTGGTAGGAAAATGAACACAATGAATTTTCCTCTAAACTTTGAAGATGTATTAACCAGTTAGACTTTGATCATTAATTTGACTTTGAGTTTGAACAGGTCTTGCCATTGCTTGATGGTGTTCTCATTTATTCTTTGAAAACTTCATAATGAGTTACATTGGGTTATTTATGGTACATGTACCAGAGGGATATTATTTTTTTTAAGATATAAGACTCCTTGGTGCAATACTTCCCACAGAACATAAACTCCATAAAGGATTGTTATAATAATGGTGATGATCATGAGTGTATCTAAACAATCATTACAGCAATGAAGAGTGTACCTTCCAACTCAGAGTGAAAATTAGAGGCAGAACAGGATGCTGAGTTTTTTTTTAACTCGGGGTGCTTTTGTCTGACTTGTGTACTTGATCTGAAAAGAAATTTTCCTTTGTTATACAGGTTCAAACTAGAGTGACAGCTAACCTAGGCTGTCAAGGTTGATGACTACAGTTGTATGAATTCTTTTTCTTTGCATCTTTTCTTAAAGTGGTTAGGTTTATTCCTTCTGGAGGAACATAGTAATAGTATGGGGTTGAATTTACAGAGCAACAGGGCACAACAGGGCTTGAAACAGTCACTTCATATGTAAAAGGAGAGAGCTTTCTTTTCTGAACTCACTATCCTTTCCATTTTGCCAAAGATAGAGATAAATTATAATTTGTGAGAGAACACGGCATTCTATCACTGAGGTGCTAGAGGGGAAAAAACACTGTATAAATAATCTTGAGTTTGAGTTGCTCTAGATCAGAATTTCTCAACCGGGATCATATGATACCTTAAGGGACCCTAAGATATTCCAAGGGGATATAATCACATAACTGGAGACCATGCATGTCTCTAAGCGCCAACTGGAGGAAAAGGGGAGCATAGTATAGGAACAAGGTGCAGAGGAGGCTCTGGTCTGCAAAAAACTGGTAACTGTTCTAAAGAACGTTTAGGAATTTTAACTCAATTCATGGGTATGAATCAAGATTATCAAATTGTCTTGTGTGATAGTCATTTTAATATTTGTACGGTATTTAAACTTCAAAGGCCTGGATTGATTTCACACTCTCCACTGGAATAATTCTTACAGAGATCCTGTCTATTGTTGTCAAGAGCAACACAATCTGGCAGATTCTATACTTGCTAATGAATAAATTCTGAGGCATTAGAGGTGATAGATTTCATGTCATTTGTGTTCCATAAACGAGTTATGGGCAAGGGAAAAATCACCTTTACTGTGTTCTGTTAACATTATTGTTCAAGGACACAAGGAGATATGAAGTATTTAACCTCTCTGTGTCTGAAACTTCTCAACTATGAAATGGGAATATTTATATCTGCCCAGATATTCTTGCTAGACTATATTGGAATAGTGGTTGTGAACCCTGCAGTTGTAATGTTTCTAAAATTTTCAGAGAACTAATGGCACAACTCACTTTTTTTTAATTGAATCATTGTGAGAACAGTTACAAAGTTTTCAGGATTAAGTCTCAGTCATACAATGATCAAACACCCATCCCTTCAGTGCACATGTTCCATCACCAAGAACCCAGTATACCCCCCTCCCACTCCCCACCCTGCCTGTGAGGCAGATGATTTTCACTTTACTCTCTCTTTACTTAGATTGCATTCAATTTTCGACAGAAAATCCACTATTATTATTTGGAGCTTTCCCCCCAATAATGAGACCTGTCGAAAAGGCATCATTAGATCATTTGTTTTCTATTGCTGATAACTAAGAGCATATGATGTTGCATTGCTGCAAAAACGGCCGCGTGGTTTTGAAATTCTGGTATTTTAGTAATTAAATCCAGAGGTATTTCTGCCAGCAGCTGCTGCGTTCCTAGATTGGTTTGTGTGCCCCTGAAATTGTGGCTGTTCAGGAGTTGAGGAGCTGTTCATGGGCGCTGCTCGGGGTCTCATCTGGGCGGGGAGCAGGGCCAGTTCTGCCCCCCACCCCACCCCGTGAGATTCCCCATGCATTCCATCACTGCAAGCTCCTACCACTATGTCCAGTTGGCTCTGAAAGGTGGAAGTCGCCATGCTGCTGCAAAGGAGAAAAGGCCGAGGGACAAAGACCCTTCCCTTCCCGGGGCTGTGTGGGGCCGTAGCTTAGTTCACAGTCCAGGAGTATATCTGCCTGCAACTGCTGCGTTCTGAGATTGGTTTGTGTGCCTCTGGGATCATGGCCATTCAGGGCGGGGGAACCATTCCTGAGCGGCTTTTTGTATATCAGGAAAGGTTTGGAGAAATCATCCCGGTCCCCACATACTGGAGCCATGTTACTAGAAACTCAGTGTCTCCAGGATTCCATCTGGAGAAGGCAACAACTCACTTTTATTCCATGCCATTTCTATCTCTGTCTTAGTTTTGCCAGACCACACACAGCATTTATGCATTTGTTCTGCATCTATGCCTTCTTGCTACAAGATTTTATAAGACCTTTATTTATTCCTTTAATAAAAATGGTAGTTATTTCTATGTGCCAAAAGAGTTTCAATGATGTTGCATAGACTCCCCAAACAGTGTTCCTCATTTGTTTTTTCCCTGATCCACTCAGACTACATCTTCCCCCTCTCACTCTGCCAGAGGAAGAGAACCATCATCAATGGTAAAAGACAGTTACAAAATCTCCACCTAGAATTGGTTTCATTCTCAGGAGAGGATGCTCTGACTCCTTGTGGTGGTTTCAGGTGCTCTAAACTATCAGAGAAACTTCTCTAGTAACGAACTATAAAAAACATCCCTGAAAGTATAGTCTTCTTTCTCAGTGGACATTTTGAGTTGCCACATGTAGGTATTTGTATCAAACCAGCATAGTAGCTTTTGCAAACCAAACTCCACGCTTCATTTATGTTTCACATTTTTCCCCATTAATATCCATTTTCTACTCTAAATTCCCATTCAAGAAGCAGTATACTTCTAGCTTTCCTATTTCTTTAATATTTTCTTTTTCCTGGCTATAAAAATGGCTTATCAATTTTAGCAAGTGTTGGTCAGATATTTGGCATATTGTCCCTCAAGTTGGATTTCAAAGATGTTTTCATTTTGTTTAGATTGGGATTATAGCTGTAGGAGAAAATCCAGAGGTAAAATGCTCTTCTCATAGAATTGTCTCAGGGATTGTGCTATGTGTAAGATTGCTAGTTACGTTAATCTTAATAGAACCTCAGTAATGTTCATCAGGTTCTTCGTTATCAAGTTCTTTCCTTTCCCCTGCCTTTCCACTGCTTACTCTGTCTTTTGAAAGTAAGTCACATGAGTGTACTTAGCACTCAAAGTGATGTGAAGAGTACCACTCTCCTCAGCTGACAGGTGTCTACCACCAATGCAGTCAGATAGCTATTGACTGAATTCACTCCTTATCAATGACATCTGTTGAGGGAACATTATGGAAGTCATACGCGTGAGTGTGTGTACACATGTGTGTGTATCTATATAGCTGTGTGCTTTTCTGTGTGATTGAAAGAACCAATCAATAAGAATAGAATGCAGGATGCTGTCGTTGAGGTTTTGAACTACTGGTTCATGCCTGACCCAATCTGGACCAGCCGAGAACCCTCAACCTTGCTCATACCGTGGGCATGTCAGATCTGTTCACCATTCCAAGACTGGGGATTATTTCCAAGGAGAGCCTTGAGATGACTCAGTAATGTATTATGAGACCATCAGGACTATATATGACTGGATTTTTATTAAAGCCTCTGTCTAAATTTTAGGATTCTGGTAAGCAGGTGCAGAGATGTTCCCCCCCTCACTGCTACCTAAACTAACCTCATTAATAAGTTTTCTTGCTCGTCAAACTGTTATCTACCAAGTGAGATGGCAGGCATCTTTCTCAGGCTTTGTCCTTCCCTACCCTGGAAAGCGGGACACATTCCAGGCTGTAAACTAACATCATCTGAGGGTGTGCCTATGGAATGGCGATTAGTACGTTTATTTTAACTGCCCAAATAATTCTTTGTATGTTCCTTTAACATGGAGAAATATAGTTTTTAAAACTCCTAGGGGCCATGCCTGTAAACTGTGTTTGGGGGTTTTGAATAAGTGAAGAGATTTGTCAAGAGAAAATTCCATGTGGAGGACTTTTAGATTGTTGTTTTAACCACAAAATGCGGTTCACTCACCATTTTTAAGATGAATAGCCCAATATTGTGTAAATGCAAGATGTTATTATTTCTGATACAAGACTTTTATTACTTGTTTGACTCCACTGGACAAACTGAATTCTGTGACATTTGCAAATTAAAAATGTACTAAATTATCCAAACACATTATGTTGCTTATTGGAAAGTATTAAATACTGCATTGTGTAATTTCTTCATCTCTTCATAATACAAGTTTTATGAAGTTCCTAGATAATTTTTCCCTCTACTCCACAGAACTATCAATACTTTCCTGCAAGCTTGACTTCTCTTGTTGCCTACAGTGACTTGGAGACTAAATAGTCTTTTCTCAAGTCTTTGCAATCAACCCATATTCTCCTTAAAAATACTGGGTTAGCTTTTATTTTTAGTCTTCTAATACACTCTGATAAATGTTCTTCTCCTAAGGGCTTGTCAGGAGCAAGGGTGATTGATAAACTGCTCTAAAGGAAAGAAAAAAAAATGTTCTCTCTAATATCTGCCATTGTGACAGATTACATAAATAATGTTCTAAGGCTAATAGGTACTAAATGGATTTTGTATTTTAAATGTTCTCTGCAGCCATCCAGGTATGAATCACTTTTATTTATCAAAATCATTATAAAGGCTGCCTTGACTTGTAAAATTTAGCAAATAAATATGTGAAACCAAATGGTCGTAGGCATGTACACATGCATTATTATGGAATTGTTTATTCTGAAAGCTCATAAATTATCACCCCATGTGAAAATTATTGCCACAGAAAAGAAAAGATTTCTCCTAGGTCATCAGCATTGGCTGCTTGCAATGATGGCAGACGAGTAGGACATCACTCTTTGAGTTTAATTCTTTTCACCTATATTCTAGTGAGGACTCATGTCTTTAATCTCAGTTACTAAATTTTGCCTCTTCCTTTCCCCTATTGCTGTTTTTGTGATGCTTAGGAGTTAAACACTTAATTGTAGATGGCATGTAAGAGTTGATACATGGCATTTATAATTTACCATTCTTTACATATATTTGATTCTCAATTGGCCATCAAAATTTGTGTAAAATGCAAACATTTCCAAAAAAGATTCTGAGTCATAGAATTTAAATATCTTTCTCAATTTAACACAGTTTATAAATATAAAAAAATCAATGACAAAATTAGCCCCAAAGCTTTGGATCCATAGTCAGTCTTACTGTACACCTTTAGTCACTCTACTGCCTCTTATGTGTCATCACAGAGCCTATCATGTGACCAAAATGAAGAAAGTGCAATTTGAGAAGACATTGAGTTAAGTTTTGCTTGGGATCTTATTTCTCTCAATATCTGTATTCCAAACCATAATGCCCCAAACTAAAGATAGAGTGAAAAAGAAAGTGCCTGCCATAATGGCAGGGGGTTGAGGCGAGCTGGGGGTGGCAGGAGGGGTAGAGGGAATATTGATGGTGGGAAATGTACACTGGTGCAGAGATGGGTGTTCAATCATTGAATTACTGAAACTCAATCATGAAAATTTTGTACTGTATTTAATGGTGATTCAATAAAATTTTTTTTGTCTTATATAAGTGGTGGGTACTCAAAACTATTTTCATGGGACCACTGAGATAGTACAAAAGTAAGACACTTGTTAATGGCCAAACCAAATTTGATCAAGGGAACTACATTGCTGTATCACTGTCATCCTGTTGCTCATCGATTTGCTCAAGTAGGCACTAGTAACGTCTCCACTGTGAGACTTGTTGTTACTGTTTTTGGCATATCAAATATGCCCGGGTAGCTTGCCAGGCTCTGCTGTGCGGGCAAGATACTCTCAGTAGCTTGCAACGCTCTCCGAGAAGGAGGAAGGAATTGAACCTGAGTCGGCCACATGCAAGGCAAACACCCTTCCCACTATGCTATTTGCTCCAGCCCACTACATATAATCATATAATCCCCCAAGCACAGCCAAGAGTGATCTCTTAGCATAGAAGCAGGAGTGGTCACTGAGCATAACTAGGTGACCTCCTCTACCTGCCAAAAAACCTGCTTCAATAAACAAATGAGATAATTTTTTTGTTTCTTAAAGGTTTCCTCCTAGGTAAATAAAATAAAGTAAAAATAAAAGAAATTTTAAAATAAGCACCACCCAATTAATTTTGGATTTCAGATAAGAAATAATTTTTATATTTAGCATATGCTAGGCAGTATATGTGCCACACTTTTAACAAAGTAATATTCATTTTAAATTTTTATTTTAAATTTGTTGGGCATCACATATTAGGTCAGAATACTCTGTTCTCCATTGACTTCAAATTAAATCTTAACTCTTCATTTTACCCTATAATTCATAGGTTGCTTATTTCTTACATCTCCAATGTCTTCTTCTATCACTCCACATTTAGACTTTGTTTTCTACCAATGTTTGAATATATTTAGTCCCTTCCACAACCTCCTCTTTTCTCTATGTTTAATTGTTTAGCCTAAGTATTGTACAGCCAGGTTTATCTGAGGTAGTTATTCTTGTCTTACATTAATTCAGTAGACAGTTGCCAATAACCAGACAGAATCATTTAGGTCCTTAATATCTTGATAAAAATACTTTTACTAAAGAATGTTATGTTCTTTTCAGACCATCTTTCAACTAAGTCTTGTAAGATAATATTAGATGCCAATCCTCTGAAGTCTGAGTTAGTGGCAACTATGCTTTGCTGTTCTTAGTATTCTTATTATACTGCATATTAATTGCCTGCTCATTTGTTTCTCTTCCTCTAGATTTCAGGCTCTTTCTTTGAAGTCAGAGATCATAACTATCTTTCTTATAATTGTTTTCTTATTATATGACCAATACATGGACTAATCTTTAAAAAATGCATTTGGTCTCTACAATTAAATTGTGGAGAAAGAATCTTCTTGAATACATAGCTGATTCAACAAATATGCAGCTGATGATAAAGAAGGATAAAAGGTCTATTGATACATGTCTATATTCTGTACATTTTCTTCATGTAAAATCCATTTTTGAAAGAATATAACATAAGATATAAACTCATTCCATTTTTTTCAAGTGTAATATACATAATGAAATCCATTGAGAAACAGCATCTATTTGATTTAGACCAACAGTGCATAAAATTATGTTCTTAATAATTCCATTAATTAATTATGATTCTATAGCTTATTTATCAATTTATATAATTTTATATTGAGATGTTTCTTATCTAGTTGATTCTCTGTCTGGTTCTTGACTACCTTTTTATAATGTATGAGACCAAAACAAAACTAAATGTGCAGTGCCTAATTATGACTATTCAAGAGTGTTGGAATTTTTATTAGAAATCTCATCCCAGAACTTAGACTAGTAAGCATAAAATCATTGTAAAACCATTTTTCACAGGCACCTGTCTTAACAACCAGTACCATGTACAGGTATAATATAGGTCTGGCATCTGTCACATAGTTTGTGAACTATGAAATATGTCCAAACTGTTTTGCTTAACAAGGTCAAGTTCCATACAATTCAACATGATTTTTTTTAACCATGCATTTATCCCCCAAATAGCAGAACAGCAGACACCATTATTGAAGTTCCATTCTGTAGAGTAGTATTGTATTTTGTAGCCAAGGATTGCTCTGAGGAATTTCTGCTTTTGATATTCTCTGTGTTTCATTTACAATCTTTGTAAAATGGTGCTAATAATACTTAATTCTGATAGGGTGTTGTTTCATGTTCCTAATTTTTTAAAGATGTTTTAGCTTCTACCAAATTTATTAGAAAGGGATGACTGTATTTTTAAATGCCTAATTGATTTCTTTCATCTCTCATGTGAAAAAAATACACATATGCAAGCACACACACACACACTCACACTCACACACACCCTTGCTGCAGGAAATTTGAGTGAAACCATTTTAGCTATCCATGGATCAAATATTAACTCAAAGCAACCATGTGTTAACAGAGCATTATGGGAGCCAGCCTCCTCTGTCTTGACAAGAGATCAATTTTACTCCTTAAGAGTATGCAAATAACAGTAATTCCAATTAAATAAATCACTTTAGTTCTGATTATTATTATTTTTGTTGCATTGTGAACTTTGTAGTCATAGGATTTGTTAGTGGAAGTATAAAACACATTTTCCTATGTCTCCATGTGTCCCTTATATAAAATTTTAACACTTGAAAGGCTTAGTAATTTTCTTGTACCCTTAATGGCCTGCTAGGAATACAAGTATCCAAAATTCTTTTATTATGTCCCTGAACCTGGAAAATTCATGCATATAACAATGCTTATAATGATTTACTTCTAATAATGGAAGCTTGAAATAGCACCTAAGAAGAATGACCATTACTCCTAAGCACAGCCTGATGTGACTCTTACAAAAAGTCAAGTGGTTGTTAATAAATGTGCTACACTCTTGAATAGCACTATTACTTTATCTTGCTCCATCATTATTAGACTTTCTGCATTAAGGGGCCATGGCTTCCTGGGACAGTTTCACCCTAACAACCCAGA
The DNA here is from genome assembly GCF_027595985.1 of Sorex araneus. NCBI lineage: Eukaryota > Metazoa > Chordata > Mammalia > Eulipotyphla > Soricidae > Sorex > Sorex araneus. The sequence goes on along the minus strand of NC_073307.1, from coordinate 16,915,342 downwards.
TCTTCTCTGGGTTACCACAAATTCTGTTCTGAGGAAAGATTTTGAACAGAATTGGAGCTATTCTAAATAAGAAAAAGAGTTACTGTAAGGCCCAAGTAATAGTATATCAGGTAGGTCCTTTGCCTTGCACACAGTAGACCTGGCTTTGGTGCCCAGCATCCCACATGGTCTCCAAACACTGCCAGGAGTGATTGCTGCATGCAGAGCCAAGAATAAGCGCTAAGTACATCCAGATATGTCCCCAAATGGAAAAAGAAAAAGAGGCATAGCAAGTCTGAGTAAGAACCAGAGTTGGAACTGTGGAGAGTCAGGTCTCAGAGACCTCCAGCCACACTTGCATGTTCTGGTCTGCTTGGATGCACCCATGGCTGGAAACAAAAAGAAACCACACAGGCAAATCAAAGAAGGCCCACCCAAGATATTTTCAGTTCCACTAGTTCAAACTTCATGGATGGAAAAACCTCCTCTGCATATGGCAGAACTATATGGAAACCAACCCTGATTTTTTGCCTATGTATGTAAGTGTCCTACCTACAAAAAACACCAGCACACAATTCATATGCTTCTGTGTCTTTAAATCTGTAGTTATGAACCTGCTAATTCATTTGTCAGCTCTAACAAACAGAAAGAACCTTGTTTTAACATAGCTTTATCCTACACAATCCCTGGATTTACCTAGTTGCCCTAGGATTGAATATTTGTGGCATATCTGAGGCCTATTCCTGGCACACAATTTGGAAGGTTCTGGATATGGTACCACTGTAGCACTGTCATCCCATTGTTCATTGATTTGCTCAATCGGGCACCAGTAACATCTCCATTGTGAGACTTGTTTTTACTGTTTTTGAAATATTGAATACGCCACAGGTAGCTTGCCAGGCATTGCCATGCAGGCGGGATACTCAAGGTAGCTTGCCGGGATGAAGGAATTGAACCCAGGTTGGCTGCATGCAAGGCAAATGCCCTACCTGCTGTGCTATCGCTCCAGTCCTCTGGATATGATATACATGTCATATATCATATCCGTTCTGTTGTACAAGAAGGGAGACATCCACAACATCAGCGACTATCGCCCAATTTGCCTGCTGTCTGTCGTCTACAAGCTGTTCACTCGTGTCATCCTGAATAGAATAGGCAGAACACTAGACGAAGGACAACCATGCGAGCAAGCCAGGTTCTGAAGGGAATTCAGCACGATACACCACATCCACACAGTGACCAAACTCATTGAAGTTTCGTGAGAGTTTAAGATGCCTCTTTGTCTAATGTTCAATGACTTAAAGGTTTTCGATTCTGTTGAGACTGAAGCATTCATTGAAGCCCTAGCCAAACAGGGTGTTCAAACTCAGTATATCAAAATCTTCCGCAAGCTGTGTTGTGGATTCACCACCAGGATCTCCCCATTCTACAAGGAATTGATCATTGATTTAAAGAGAGAGGTGCAGCAGGGTGACACCATTTCACTGAAACTCTTCAGTGTCGCCCTTGAGAACATCATGCAATGACTGGAATGGGAAGGAATGGGAGTGAAGATAGACGGTTGACAATTACTCCACTTCCGCTTTGCTGATGATATCGTTCTCATAATGCCAAACATTAGCCAAGCAGCACAAATGCTGGCCGACTTCCACCACAAGTGTGGAAAGGTCAGAGTGCAGCTGGATCTCAAAAAGACAATGCTCATGAAAAATGAACTAGTCCCTGAAGCTCCATTTGCTCTCAGTGGATGAACATCTCCGATTGCAGCAGCTATGTGTACCTGGGTCGAGAAATCAACATGAGGATCAACTTGGCGCCGGAACTGCGAAGGAGGAAGAGAGCAGCGTGGAATGCCTTCAAGAGCGTTGAAGAAGTGGTTAAGAGGACAAAGAACCTTTGACTCCGGGCACATCTTTTCGATTCCACTGTTATTCCTGCACTAACATATGCCTCAGAGACCTGGGCCCTATGCAAACAGGATGAGAATGCTATTAGGTAACCCAAAGAGGAATAACATCAGGTTTTCTTTAAGCACTAGCACGTGACAGGGACGAATGGAGACATTATTAGCGCCCGCTCTAGCAAATCAAAGATGAATGGGACGAGAAGTGAAGTAATATGTTATGCATGTATATATATCAGATGCAATACTGGATCTAGAAAGCATGATGATATAGCTCTAAATATCTTGGTATCAAAAGATGTCTATAGTCTATATTGTCTTTATGAAAGAAAATGTTTGACTAGTTGAGTTTGAACAATTTATGTATTTATGCATGATGAAAGCATGTCCGGACGGAGTTGAATCACAAATGTTATATTACCAGCTGAAAGGATATTGGGTGTTATTTAAATATACCCTTATATATACATATCCAGTTTTAAATTTAAGCATTTTGTGATATTATACATAATTTTCCTTGAATTGTCATCCTAGACAATAACAAGAAAGATTGGTTAGGTCACATTTACTGTTACTAGCATTGAATTTTCCCCAGTTTCCCCATTTCTTCTCATTGCACAAAAGTCTTGCACTCTGGAATTGCACTTGAAATTGGCTCCAGTTTCCTAGATGGGTCATGATTAGTTGGAGACAGTACTTTTGTCAGTGGTTGAGACAAAAAACTATCAAACATACTTAAAACATTGCAGTTTTTAGGCTGTAAAGATTGGTTCTGAATAGGTTATCTAACTGTGTTGGAACATTGAAATGGGAATAAAAACTACTGGTGGTTTCCTGAAAGGTTTTCTTGAAAACAGAGACATGTGAAGGAGATTTTGGTTCTTCTTTCTTTGGATTTTTTTTAGTTGTTAATGTGCTTAGGTGTTGCAAGAGCTTTTTTAAGGAGACATGAAACAAACCAAGTCAGAGTCCCTATACTTAGCAGTCTAGAATCTGAGTTACTCATTTCCCAAATAAATACTTTTGCAGTAATTTGATAAATAGTTTTATTTGCTGATGAAGTATTCTCATGGATGAGTATACTTGGTTACTTGCAAGAATAGATATATTCTACCTACATTCAGGCAGATTGTTGTCAGTTCTGATGATTATATAGACAAATGTGTTTGTATTCTGATGTATCTGTATATATTTCTGGTGAAATATTGATATATATGCATATATATCCAGTTTCTACACCATCCTCTTTCTCTGCACTGAATTTCTCATAGTCCATTTTGTTAAAATCCTTTTTTCTCTTTTAGCCTGTTTTGAAATGCTGTTTTTGACTTATGCTAACTTCTTCTTTATCCCTCTGTTTTGCAATCCTGTACTGTACTATATCTTTGTCTTATTCTATGTCAGTATTAGATTTTTAATTACTAAAGCTTTTGTATTAAGTTGTTAAGTTTTAATATTTCACAGAACATCCAGGGGCTGAAGCGATAGCACAGCGGGTAGGGTGTTCGCCTTGCATGCGGCCAACCCAGGTTCAATTCCTCCGCCACTCTCGGAGAGCCCTGCAAACTACCAGGAGCATCTTGCCCACACAGCAGAACCTGGCAAGATACCCATGGCGTATTCGATATGCCAAAAACAGTAACAAGTCTCACAATGGAGACGTTACTGTTGCCCACTCGAGTAAATCAATGAGCACTGGGATGACAGTGATACAGTGATACAGAACATTCGGGCTTTTCTCTCCAGTTCCATATGTTTTTTGGGGGGGTGTGAAGTCCTTCCCAGGGACAGAGCTACACCTGCTGGTGCTCAGGAAGCTGCAATGCTGCAATCTGAATTTGAGGTCTCTGAATGTCAGTCATGTGCTCCAGTCCTTTGGGGTATCTCTTTGGCTCCACTTTTTCTAGTTTTCCTGGGTTTTATCCTATGACTTACAGCAGCTCTTGAGTTCCTGAAACATTCGGTTGTAATTTTTATTGGTATATTAAATGCTTAGCACAGTGGGTAGGGTGTTTGACTTGCATGCAGCAGTCCCAGGTTTGATTCCTCCGCCTCTCTCAGAGAGCCCAGCAAGCTACCTAGAGTATCTTCCCCGCACGGCAGAGCCTGGCAAGCTACCTGTGGCATATTCGATATGCCAAAAACAGTAATAACAAGTCTTACAATGGAGACGTTACTGGTTTCCACTAGAGCAAATCGACGAGATGAGATGACAGTAACAGTGACATATAAATATACACACTATGTATGTTCAGACAAACAAATATAATAAGCCCTTCCTTAACATTATCAATAGGTTATATCCAATATATTAAAATCCATGATTTTAAGCAAAGCCATGTATAAAAAAATACAAAATCAGACCATCGAATATTATTAACTGCTGGTGGCACTATTTATTCCCTTGCAAACCTTTTATTAGGACAGAATGTTGTTATATGACATTATGCAATTAGACACTTGTAAAATGCAAAAGTAAATGAATGCCTTGAATTGTCTTTCTTGGTACTATAGAAACATGTGAGCCACACATGCAATTTTTGAAAGTGTACAGTTGCTAGCTTAAACACTAACCAGTTACAATTAAGTTAATCATATATTTGCTTAACAAATAAAATATCCTTTTAACATTAAATCAATTTAAGACTGCAATGACCTAATATTTCTTTGTGCACTAAATCTTTGAAATTTGATGTTCATTTTGTACTTAAAGCACATCTTCATTCAGGTAGTTACATCTTGGCACTCATTTGAGAATTTGAACTATGGATGACAAAAATTATTAAATTTCAAAGATCTGGTTTCATGATTATATTTAGAATACTTATTCTGGTATTATGTTGTAGTGCTGTTATTTTTATATTCACAAAATGAACTACAGCCTTAGCCATTTTAAGCGATATGGATGCACTATAGTAAACTGGAGGTACAGTCACATTGCAGAAAAATGCCTGAATTGGGACCTGATTTGGCATAGACTCTTCAGAATGTGTGGGTCCAGATGGATAAAATGGATGCTACAGGACCAATAGTAATAGAAAAGATTTATTGTAAACCCCACATGAATGGCACAGCTGTAATGTGTTGATGTCTTCATATTCAACAGATTTATTTATGCACTCTTGTTTTGCATGAGAAATATTTGATATGAGGTTGTTGGTAAAATATTTACAGATCTTCACATTTTCTTTGGGAAAGATGGGTTGGAAATTGAAATGAACAATATAAGGTCTTCATTAGACCCTATCACATGCCAGGTTTCTGTGCATTTGTTTGGTTTCATTCCTATTTGTTTTGCATCTTTTCCTGTGAAAAATTGTATCAACTCATTAGGTAATAATTCCTCCATTCAATGGAAGGAGAAGACCAATAGATCCTCAGAGACAGCAAAGCTTGTTCTGCATTTCACAGTAGGTTTAAACTTGGGTCTATTTGTCTCCTCCATAGTTATTTTTCAATTCATTCTAAACTTCATCAGAACAGATAATAAACCACTTCATGAACAGATGTGCCACTTATTCATCTAGTTCTGCAATGATAATGAAGAAAATCTAATCTGGAGTGTCTATGAAAGATGAACTACAGCCAGATTGGTATGAATAATAAAGGCTCTGTTGAAATGTTGGGCCCCACATGAAAAGGCAATCATTACATACTCGACAATACTGTCTTTGATATCATCCAATCGTGTATAGAAACAACCACCTCTTGGGTGCCGGACTCCACATGGAGCTCCTGTTTCTACAGATGTAAACATTCCAAGTTGCTTAGAGCATAAAAGAGTACAAAAGAGGAGTTTTCCTGCAGCTGGAAACAACATCTGACATTGCAAAATGCTGCAAATTTTACTTTATTCAGGCAAATTTAAGATAAAGTGGAAAACATGTGCAGTAAATTTTTGTGGGAAAAAAAAAGAAAGAAAAACTGGAAATTGAGACTAATTTTCCTACAAAATTCTTTGCAAAATGATCTCCTAGGGAAAGTGATTAGCTCGAAATCTGTTGCATATTTGGTCTTAGCTTTATATGTGACGTGTAGCTCAGTGAAATGTGGATTTTATTGCTAGGAGGCAACTGCATGCTTGGTAAATTCCAGACAGCTTTATCTTATGTAGAGTGTGACTTCCTCGTTTCTTATTGAATTCATTAACACCAACAGCATAGACCTATAAGCTCAGAGAATGCAAGGTTTTACTCCTATGCTTTTCATGGTCATGGCTAGTTGTTGGGGCACCTTCTGGGCCCACCCTAGGCAGAATCTGGGGGCATGTGGTGCTGGAGGTGGAACTCAGTTCCTCACACTTACAAGCCAAGTGCTGTACCACTGTAGCCACATCCCCAACCAGGGCCTCAGTTTGTTAATGTGTTTCTCATATTCGATGTAATCTTCCATCTCCATGCTTCCTATCTTCATTTGAGAAACAGCCATGAGAATATTAATTTATTTCTCTTGTGCCTCTAGTAGCCTGACTTTATTATCTATTTCTCATTTTAAAGTTGCAATTCTTGGGCATCTCCTTATTGCAATAATGAGCACCTAGATAATTCTGTTCTGTTTAATCAATGATAACGCAATGGGTGTTGTACATAGAAAGCCTGCTTCTGACCTTTGCATGTGCACCATTCAATAATTCATTAGCAACCCCCAAAAGGTGCAGCTAATAATTATTTCTTAAAAGTCAACAAGGTGTAAAACAGTTTGCCAATATTAGCAGAACTGGGAATTTACATTAACAGTTCCACAATACACTTACACTGTAGTGAGTTTAATATCATTAAGGTGCCCTAACTAATACTCCCAAAGAAAATACAAAATTACCACTCAAGAGAATAAATTGAATGCTAGATTTGTCTGAGGTAAAGTATTTTACATACAAATATTACTGTCAATTGATACCATTGATACCCGGCCACACAATTTCCTCCCAGTACGCTCTTTTTCTAACATTTCTTATTTCCATGAATAGTTCCATAATTCACCAGCTTCTCATCCCCTCCTTTTTGCAGTTACAATCTAGCCTTTTACATCATTTAAGTGCAGTGAGTTCACAGTTGCCATTGGTACTTGCACATGCTTTTCATTCTTTCTGATTATTTCCTACTCTTTCTTTTCATTTTCATCCTCTTTTGACTATCTTGCATGTAAAACTCACCTGAGCTGACCTGTAAGACTCACCTCCAATATCACTTCCTGTGTTTTCCCATTCACTCCTGAGTTGTCTTGTTACCTAGTGAAAGAAAGGTCCCCATCACTCTGCTTGCCACCCTGCTTCTTGTTTCCCATGCTATATGGAGAGCTGTCGCTCAATCTTAGCATCTGTTTGTGGGGATCCTCAGAAGACTTCAACTGTTCAGAAAAGACTTCTGAAGTACTTCTTATGGGACAATTGGGTCAACCTGTCAAAGTCGAGGTGGTGAGAAGTTTTAATAATAATGAATAACAATGAAGGAAGCCCATAGGAAGCTAAAACCTCTTAGAATTCTCTCCCACCTACCCTTTCATTGAAGAGTTGCAAATTTATGTTAAGACCTAATAACTCCAAACTCCATATAATGCTTATAAATCTTCCTTTTCTTCATTTCATTAGGACTGCTGTTTTAGGAAATCCTGGATAATCCTCCTTATCTTGGTTGCCTGAAGTTTTTCATGGTCCTAAAGGGAATCTGGACTCTGTTGTGTTCTGTGGAAATTGGACAGTCAGCTATCTTCAAAAGCACAGTGTTCATCATCTTTTCACCAAAATAGGAGTGGCGGAAAGTGACTGGAACTATCGATAAACAAAAATAAGGAATATTGAACTTCAGGGGCCTGAGAGAGAGTAGAGAGGGTTGGGCACGTGCCTTACAAGAGACTGACCCAGGTTTTATCCCTGCATTCATATATTCCCCTAAACCCACTGGAAGTAATCCCTGAACACAGAGCCAGGAGCAAGCTCTGACCACAGCTGGCTGTGGCCCCCAAATATAAAGAGAGAAACAAAAAGAACAGAGAACTTCAGAAAAGGTTGATAAAACAATCACCCTTGATGTACTTAGGAGGAGGGGGATCATTAGTCATTTGGGGCAATATAAATCCCTTTGTAAAAAGAGATTTTATTTCTTTGGAGTTGGGACACTGGCACAGGGCTTACTCCTGCACTCAGGAATCATTCCTGGTAATGCTAAAAACCATCCATGGGTTTGGCTGCATGCAAGGTGGGCACCGTACCCTAAACCATGTTACTGTTTCCAACACATAGCATTTTTCTATCAGAATCATTGGACTTTATTAGGATAATGATAGTTCTTGGTATTTATTGTTTACATTTTTATTTAGAAATCATAACAGAATAATATTAATAACGAAACTCAGGCATACAAGGTTCTAAGAGTATACCCATTCATAGAATGTCCGCCCCCTTCTAATAATATTTCAAGGTCTCTTCCCCTGCCATACCACACTCTTTGACAACTTCTGTAGGTTGACTCTATGAGTCTGTTGCCATTGGTCATTTCTTAGACTGTCTCTTTACACTTTAAGTCTAAGAAAGATCATTTTGATGAGGTCATGACGTTTGCATATAACGGATCAACATGGAAAGTATCATGCTAAGTGAAATGAGTCAGAAAGAGAGAGACAGACATAGAAAGATTGCACTCATCTGTGGAATATAGAATAATAGACTATAAGACTAACGCCCAAGAATAGTAGAAATAAGTACCAGGAGATTGTTTCCATGGCTTGGAGGCTGGTCTCTCATTCTGAGTAACTCAGGGAAGGGACCACCAAGTAAAATGTGGTAGGAGGTCATGTGGGGGAAGGGTGATGCCAGCCGAATACAGACTAGAGACTGAACACAATGGCCACTCAACACCTTTATTGCAAACCACAACACCTAATCAGAGAGAGAGAACAAAAGGGAATTCCCTGCCATAGTGGCAGGGTGGGGTGGGGGGAGACGGGACTGGGGAGGGTGGGAGGGATGTTGGGTTTACTGGTGGTGGAGAATGGGCACTGGTGAAGGTATGGGTTATCGAACTTTGTATGGGGGAAGCATGAGCGCAAAGATGTATGGATCTGTAACTGTACCCTCACGATGACTCTCTAATTAAAAATAAACTAATAATAAAAATAAAATTAAAAAAAAAGAAATATCATTTTGTATTTTTCCCTCTTCTCTGCCTTCACTCTAGTGCCAGCCCCATAGCAGTGAGTTCCATGATTTAATCTTTTCTTCTAACTGGTAGTGTGTCATTGCTCATATGTATCATACCTTCTATGGTCACTCTCCTGCTCTTGGACTCATTGGTTGTGTCTGGGTCTTGCTATTTTAAATAGTACTGCACCGTGCACAAGAGTGCACATATGTTTTCAAAGTACAGTTTTGGAGTTCTTGAGACAGATGACAATAAGTACAATTGCTAGGCAATATCGAAGCTCAATTCTTAATTTTTAAAAAGTCTCCCTACAATTTTTCTAGAGCAACTGAACCAGAGAACATTCCCATTAATGGTCATTCTCTTTTCTCTACATGTCTACCAGGACCAGTTGTTTCTACTCTTTTTGAGTTAGTCTTATTGTTTTAGTTTTATTACTATGATGATAAGTACGAAGAGAACTATTTTTATAAGTCTATTTGCCATCTATATGCCTCCCTAATTTTGTAATTATTTTTATTCATTTATTTTTATTGAATCACCATGAGACACACAGTTACAAAGCTATTCATGATTGGGTTTCAGTCATACAGTGTTCCAACACCCATCCCTTCACCGGTGTGCATTCCTACCACCATTGTCCCAGTTTCCCTCCCATACCCCCGCCCCAGGCACTTTCCTTCTCTCTCTGTCTCTGTCTCTGTCTCTGTCTCTGTCTCTGTCTCTCTCTCTCTCTCTCTCTCTCTCTCTCTCTCTCTCTCTCCCTCCTTCCTTTTTGGGCATTGAGGCTTGCAATACAGATACTTAGAGGTTATCTTTTTGCTTGTTTGTTTTATAATTTTTTAAAAATTGTACATTAACCCTTTGTCAGATATGTGATGATAATATTTTTCTGCCATAGTCTATGGTGTGGCTTCTTTTTCTTGTCATTGTTTCTTTTGAAGTACACACATTTGTTAATTTAATGTAATATCATTATTTCTATTTAGTTTTATTTGCTTGGTCACTGGCAATAAATTGTTGAAGATGCCCCTAGAGTCAATCCCATGTAGAATTCTGCCTATATTTTTCTGATGTAGTTAATGGATTTGATTTCTGATACTGAGGTCTTTAATCCATTTGGAGTGACTCTTTACCATATTAATTATGGATGAGTTTGCTTATGAGTATGTGGCTAACTAGCTCCCCAATACCATTTTTTTGAAGAGGCTTTCATTGCTCCACTTTATGAATTTAAATCTTTTGTTGAAGATTAGCTTTCCATATACCTGAGGGTCTCTCTCGGAGCACTCAATTTTATCCATTTGCTTTACAGTTGACCATTATTCCAGTAACACCATTTGGGTTACTAAAGCTTTACATAATAATTTAAATTTGGGAAAGGGAAAGTCTCCATTTTCTGTTTGAACAGAATTTCTTTGGCTATTCAGAGATTCTTATTACTCAACACATATTTTTTTTTTTATTTTTTTTTCTTTCTTTTTTTTTTAAATTTAAATTTTATTGAATCACCATGTGGAGGGTTACATAGTTCTCAGGATTATGTCAGTTATACAATACTCAAACACCCTTCCCTTCACCCGTGCCCATATTCCATCACCAACCACCCCATTATACCTCCCGCCCCCTCCCGCTCCCCCAGTCCTCACTCTTGTAAGTGATAAGTTTCACTTTGTTTACGCTTTATCTTGGTTACAGTCCATGTTTCAACACATAACTCACTATTGTTGCTAGGGTTTACGCCCAAAAAAGAAAAGACAGTCCCACTGTCAAGGAAGCATTTGATGGCTCTCCATTGCTGAGAATGTAGAGATATTAAGTCCCGCTGTTTGTTACATAACTCTTCTATTTTTTTCCCCCCTCGTCCCACGCCACCGAGATCACGCCTGTTTAGTAATCACCACGCTGCCTGACAAAGGGAAAACAAACCAAAAAAGATGGTTATTTCCCGTCATCAGCCGGCGTGGGGCTCTGGCTTAGTTGATAGTCTGGTAGAATGTCTGCAAGCAGTTTCTGGAACCAAAAGTAATACGCTGGTATTGGCCCCGGCTCGAGATTCCACCAGCGTCCCGCTGTTCCAAGTACATAATAATTTATTCCCTTGTATTCCATTCCCACACCACCAGGTCCGTCAACACATATTTTAAAGGTATTTGGTCGATGTCCTTTAAAAATGCCATGGAAAATTTAATGGGGACTCCATTAAATCTACACAGTGCTTTGGGTAGGATGCTCATTTAAACTATTTTAATCCTTCCAAACTAAAATGAGGATATACATTTCCATTCCCTGTGTCTTCTTCTGTTTATTTTACTAGTGACACATCATTTTCTTTCTATAAGTTTTTTTTACCTTCTTTGTTAAATTGATTTTCAAGTTTTTGATGTTCTTGGAAACAATAATGAATGTGATTATCATTTTAGTTTTCTCTCTTGTACTGTCATTATTTGCATACAGAAATGCCATAGATTTATTTGTGTTGATTTTGCAGATTTATTGTTTCTAGATTTTTGTAGTCTTTAGGTTTTATAAGTACAATATCATGTCATATGCAAAAAGAGATAGTTTGACTTCTGTTATAATCTATATTTCTTCTCTATCGCCCTAATTCCTATGGCAATGACATGTTGACAATACAATGTTGAATAATAGAGTTGAAACCTTGTCATTTCCCTTATCTTAGAGGAAAGAGTTTCATATTTTCACAACTAAGTATGATATTAGCTGTAGGTATATGGCAAATGGCTTTCACTATATCAAGAAGGATACTTCTTTTCCTGTTTTGTTGAGTACTTTTACCAAAAGCATTGAAACTTATTGAATGCTTACCTGCATCTATTAACATAATCATGTAATTTTTAATCTTTCCTTGTATTGATATTGTGCACTATATTAATTGACTTGCATATATTAGACCATGGTAGCATCCATGATATAATGGTGTATGATACTTTTAATGTATTATTGGATAGCTCACTTTTTGTTGAGAATCATTACATCTATGTTCATGGGTGATATAATTTTATTTTGGGGTGCTGTATATTTCTCCTTTTGGCATCAGGATTATATTGTCCTCAGAGACTGTTCAGGAAGATAATAATTCTTAAACTTTCTGGAAAATCCTAAGAAAAATAGGAAATAAAACTTTGAATGTTTGGAATCAATCACCCAACTGGACCAGGAATTTTGTTTTGGTAGCGACTTTGATCTCCAGTTCAATCTCCATGTTAGTAATTGATCTGTGTTGCTTTCTCCTGACTCAGTCTGGGAAAGTAATAGCATACCAAAATTTTATCCATTTTTCTAGGTTTTCCAATTTTATCATAATTTTTTCATATTAATCTTAGGTGATCTTTGGAATTAATGTGATTTCTGTTGTAATGTCTTCCTTTGAACTTCTAATCTAGTTTAATAGATCATTCTCTTTGTTTCTTTGTGAGTATAGATAATGGTTTGCCAATCTAGTTTATTCTTTTAAAAAATATTGGTTTCGGGGAGGCACCGGCCCCTCCTGCCACTGCTGATATATGACCCCGGGGGCCACACGCGCGTGCGGCCCCTTCGCAGCTGCATGAGCGTGAATCCAAACCCAGCTGAACCAATTTCAACATGGGCAGCTACTTGGAGAATGTCTCCAGCCTGAGAACTAAGCCTCGACCCCATGCCCGCCCAGGAGGGGAAAGGTATTTCTCTCTCTCACCTGTCCCTTCCCGGGCATAATATGGCGTAAGGACAGCCATATTATGATGACCACAGACGGGGTTTACAAGCTTGCAATGATCCAATATCTGGAAGAAATCTCCCTGGACTTAGTTGTTAAAGTACAGAAATCCAAAACCGCGCAGCCGCTACCGTGGCCGCACAATCTCATTTCTCTTCACAACAGGTCTGACTCTAGTGGGGTGTTCCTAACAATAATGGTGAGATTTGTGTTGAAATATTGAATGTAACCAAAGTAAATAGAAAGTAAAGTGAAATTTATCAGTTACAAGGTGGGGTGGGGGTGCGGGGGTGGGCGGGATGGAAGGTGTACTGTGGTTTTTTTTTTTGGTGGTGGGATATGGGCACTGGTGAAGGGATGGTTGTTTCAGCATTGTATGACTAAGGCTTAAGACTGAAAGCATTGTAATTTTCCACATGGTGATTCAATAAAATGAAATTCTTATTTAAAAAATATATTGGTTTTGTTAATCTTGGTAATATCATTATTATTAATATTATTTTGGTTTATATTTAACTAGGGCTGGAGCAATAGCACAGTGTATAGGGTTTTTGCCTTGCATGCGACTGACCTGGGTTCGATTCCTCTGTCCCTCTTGGAGAGCCCAGAAGGCTACCGAGAGTATCCTGCACACACAACAGAGCCTGACAAGCTACCTGTGGCATATTGGATATGCCAGAAACAGTAACAAGTCTCACAATGGAGACGTTACTGGTGCCCACTCAAGCAAATCAATGAGCAATGGGATGACAGCGCTATAGTGCTAAAGTTCTGCTTTCATTACAGTCCTTTGATGATATTTTTCTAGTGATTTAAGGTGAGTAGTTATTTATTTGGACCTTTTCTTATTTCCCGATGAACACTTGAAGGGCTATGATTTTCTTCTTAGAAAAGCTTTCATTGTGCCTTATTTCTTAGTAACTCTGGTCTTCAGTTTCATTTGTTACCAGGTATGTTTAGATTTCTTTGATTTTCTTTCTGAGCCATATTTACAGTAGTAAGTTGGTAATGTCTCAAGAATTTAGGCTATTTTCCCCTCTTTCTTTGTGATTAATTTCCACTTTCAAAGAATTGTCAAAGTAGATAATAGGTATTATTGTTTCTTTGTGACTTGTTTTATGTGTCAGTATGTGGTCTATTTTAGATGATATCCCTGGTGCTTTGAAGAGGAATGTGTACTCAACTCTTTTTTTGAGGGTGGGGTCACACCCAGCAAGGCTCAGGGGTTATTCCTGGCTCATGCACTCAGGAATTACTCCTGGCAGTGCTCGGGGGACCATATGGGATGCTGGGAATCGAACCCGGGTTGGCCACGTGCAAGGCAAACACCCTACCCACTGTGCTATTGCTCCAGAGGCTCTGTATATCTTGATTGGTTACATTTCTTCTTTTAAAGCCAATGTTTCATTATTGATTTTTTGCCTCGTTGATCTATCCAGCATTCAGAAAGGGTTCTTAAAATCTACTACTACTATTGTATGGCTGACATTATCTTTACACCGGTCTATTTACATTGACTTTATAAATTTTAATGACTCTACCTCAGGTGCACATAAGTTTAATTTTTTGGCTACTAGATCCCTTATTCATCAAAAGATTGCCCTTTCTGTCTCTTATGATGATTTTACAATTTCAAGTTTATATTATTTTATATTATCATTCTCTCCTGACCTTTTAGACAGTTATTTGAGTGTAAGATTTTTTTATAGCCGTTTATTTTAAACCTGTGTTTACTATGACTGTTCAGATGTGTCATCTTATAGGCAGCAAAATTTTTTTGGGTCCATCCATCCAGTCTGTGTGCCTCTTGATTGCTGAGTTCAGGATTTGATCATAAGCAAGATTATTAAGATGAAGAAATGTATTTTCTTTTTATAAAAATTGTAAGTTTTTGTGCAGTTTGCCATACCTTTTAAATAAGACCACTTTATGTTATTTGATAAGTTGATTTCAGGGCTTTGAACTTTTTAACTTTCCCTTATCCATGAAGTTCTGTGTTATTATTTCAAATTTAAATGTCCAATATCAGGATATTGCTGTTAAGATATTTATTACTTACTTTACATAACTTGTTTGCTATGTATATACTAGTATTCTCTGCTGCGTTATGGTTTCATTTTATAGATCTATGGTAAATCTTGCATGGCAGAGAGTCTCTTGCAGGCATGCCTGGCTGTCTTCCCAAGGGCCTCCTCAAAGGGGATGGGCTCCAGCTTCCCTCCCTGCCCCAAGCAGAGCTCCCATCAGCCGAAGACTTCCAGAGCCTAGCCACGGCCATGATCAAAGCCCCTCTACATACGTTTGGATGAGCCTCACTCATGAAGGTACTGGCAGAGGAACCCAGGTGTGTGGGACCCAGGGCTGAGACCTCCAAGCCTGCTCAGATCGGGACTGGGCCTCTTCTGCCCAGATTTCCCATGTTCCAGTAGCTAGGGTTCACACCCAGGGACTGCCCCTGGTGCCATGTAATCCCATCATCTACAGCCAGCATCCAGAGACTTAAAAGCAAGCTCCCGGAAGCATGCAGCAGCTTTGCAGTTGCGTGACATCTTATAGCCTGCCTAGTTCTCCCAGAGGGCAAGCTACCAGGAGTTTCCTGCCCACATGGGAGAAACTCACATGGTTCCCATGGTGTATTTATATGCCAAAATCAGTAACAAATTGGATCTCATTCCCCTGACCCTGAAAGAGCCTCCAATGCCTCATCATTGGGAAAGATGAGTAGAGAGAGGCTTCTAAAATCTCAGGGTTAGGATGAATGGAGACGTTACTGAGACCGTTTGAGAAATTTGATGATCAACGAGATGATGATGATGATGATGGTGATGATGATGATGATGATAATGATGATGATGATGATGATAATGATGATGATGATGGTAAATCTTATGGGAGATCCTTTGTATGTAACTTTCTTCTTTGATCTTGCTGTTTGTAGAATTTTATTTCTGTCTTTTACTTTTGCCTGGGGAGTGGGTAGGTAGGGGGAGGGGATGATATCCTGCAGTGCTAAGGGCTAATTCCTGGCTCAGGAATAACTACTGGTAGGGCTCAAACATTCTGACTACAATGTCCAGGATCAAAACTGGGCTGGCTGAATGGAAGTCAAGTGCTCTGCTGTACTATCTCTCTGGCCCCTACGTTTTACATTTGATTGTGATGTGTATTGGAATGTTTCTATTTGGTTTAATTTGAACTAGAATACTTGAGTTTCTTGAAGCTTGTATATGCATAACTACCTATGCATAACTCAATATAATGGAAAATTTTCAGTCATAATTTCTTTGGCCAATTGTTCTTCATTGCTTTTTCCTTTCTATTTCTCTGAGACTCTTATGATCCTTTCAGTGTTCTTTGTTTTTCTTGAATTTATTCCATAATTCTCTGGTATGTTAATTTAATTATTTTTTACATTTATGTTCTTTATGAATAGTTTCCTGAACTCATCTTCAGGTTTACTCCTTTGTTGCTCAGCTTCTGTTACTCTACTACTGAGGCCTTCCAATTAATTTTTGATTTCTCTTAAAATTCTCTTCACTTCTGTCACTTCTTATTATAGTTTTCTCAGGCACTTTCTCATACTTTTACTTTTTTTACTACAGGTCTATAATTTCTTTCAGCTCATTAAACACTGTCACCAAGGGCTCTCAATGTTATCACCTGTGAATTTATAGACCCAGGAGATTCTGTGTTTCCCTTCCAGACTATTATCTTCTCCCAATATTTTAGTAAGGTCCTATACCACTTCATTATGTCTACTATGCACTGAATCTCTGTGTAAGGGTTTGTGCAAGACTGGGTAGTAATCTTGAATTTCTAAGTTCTACCCAGAGATTATGCTGCTGGGTTTATGTTGAATCCAGCTATGGCTCAGCTTCTGCAGCATAAATCTGTGCCTAATACTTTAATATCAAGTTCCTAGTGACTCATTGTGGCCCTTTTTCTTTAGCGTTGGATTTAGCCTACCAATCCTCCTATATCCATTATTTTCATTCTTTTTCTCTCATTTTTTGGTACCGTCTCCTTCGTGCAAAATTCTACTTCAGAGAGTGGAGAAAAAGGACTGCAAAGTTTAAGAAGAGAACTCCCAGAATGACCACCAACTGGGAGCTCTTTGGCACTATTGTCGCAATGTGGGAAGATGCCATCCTTGACAACATCGACAAGGAATATGATCGACTGGTTCAGCACCTCCATGACTGTGTGAAGAATGCCGAGAGCGGGAAAGCCACAAACAGACGCCTGTCTTCGGAAACTTTCGAGCTCATTCGCCAATGTGGTTTGGCATGAGCCTCAGGCAACCGTAAGCTAACGTCTGAGCTCGCAAAGCTGTGAAGAGAAGTGATAAAGGAAGACCTCAAAGAGAATAGCAGCAATTTTGGCTGATGCAACAAAAGCTAGGAAAAGTATTCGCAATACTCACCTGTCCTTCGCCAACTACAAGACCAAGATGACTGCCCTCCGACATCCTGATGGATCTATCACATCTTCCAGAAGGGCAATGGAGAGGATTATTAACTACTTCTACTCAAATCTCTTCAACAGCCACGTCCACCTGCCCACATACCAAATTCTGCAGGATGGGTATGTCATTTCCAATGTCCTCCCTTCCAAAATCCGACATGCCATTTCATCGGTAAAGACGCGTACAGCACCTAGTCCAGACAAGGTCAGACCCGAACACCTGAAGAATCTGCCACCAGTACTCATCAATACACTGGTTCAGCTCTTCACACATTACCTGTCCTTATGCAAGGTTCCATCCCAATGGAAACCCAGCAGGACCGATCTGTTGTACATCAACAACATTGGCAACCTATTGCCCAATCTGCCTGTTGTCCATCGTCTACAAGTTATTCACTCGAGTCATCCTGAGTAGAATAGGCAGAACACTAGACAAAGGACAACCATGCGAGTTTGCCAGGTTCCAAAAAAGGATTCAGCATGATTGACCATATTCAAATGGTGACCAAGCTCATTGAGGTTTCACAAGAGTTCAGGATGCTGGTCTGTCTAACGTTCATCAATGTAAAGAAGGCCTTCAATTCTGTTGATACTGAAGTGGTCATCGAAGCCCTAGCCAAATAGGGCATTCAAACTCAGGACATCAAGATCCTCTGTGAGCTGCATTACAAATTTCCTACCAGGATCTCACCATTCCACAAGGAAGTGATCATTGACATAAAGAGAGGGGTTTGGCAGGGCAATGCCATTTCACCAAATCTTTTCAGTGCCACCCTCGAGAATGTCATGTGATGAATGCAATGGGAAGGAATGGGAGTGAAGTTAGACAGTCGGCAACTACACCACCTCCACTTCACTGATGACATCATTCTCATAACACCAAACATTAGCCAAGCAGAACAAATGCTGGCCAACTTCGACCATGAGTGTGGAAAGGTGGGACTGCAGCTGAACCTCACCAAAACAATGTTCATGAAAAACAAACTAGTCCCTGACATTCCATTTGCTCTCAATGGAACAAACATCTTTGAATGCAGCAGCTATGTCTACCTGGGTCGAGAACTCAACATGAGGAACGACTTAGCATCAGAACTGCGCAGAAGGAAGAGAACATTGTGGAACACCTCCTAGAGTGTCGAAAAAGTGGTTAAAAGGACAAAGAACCTCCGGCTCTGGGCACATCTTTTCGATTCCACCGTTCTTCCTGCACTAACATATGCCTCAGAGACCTGGGCCTTATGAAAGCAGTATGAGAACACTATTCTGGTATCCCAAAGAGGAATCGAAAGAGCTATGTTTGGAGTATCACATTTCACTCAAATGAGAGAAGGAATCCAGAGTTCAGCCCTTCATCAATGAGCAAGTATCAAGGATGCTGTCTTGTTTGCCAAGGTGTCAAAAATCAGATGGGCCAGACACATAATGTGATTTAGAGACGACCGCTGGACTAGAGCTGTTACTCACTGGAATTCACAGGACATCAAAAGATCGGGTGGCCATCCACCTTCAAGATGGTCAGACTTCTTCATCAAAACCCTGAACAAACAGTTTGAGGCTCTTCGTGTTCCTGGAGCAAGCAGATACCATTGGGCTACACTAACACATGACAAGAAGCTTTTGTCTGAAGTGCTGGGGAAATAAGCTTCAATTCCTGTGGACATCTGGCTCCTCAACTTTTCCTCTTGGGCACTGGACCAGCTTGTGATCTAAAAGGTATTTGCAACTCATAGATTTCACTTCACTCTCAGCATACCATAATAATTACCCACAGATTTCTGCATTGTAGCATCTTCCTGTGACTTCTTAACATAATCCAGTGCCTCCTATACTACTGACATTTCTGTTTTCAAAATCTAAGGATGGTTAGTAATTAATGCCACACACTTTCTCTGAAGAACCACTCATAGAATCTTTGTATAATTTATATTTTACTGCATATTTTACCTTGTGTGATTCACAGGGTAGCCTTCTCTGCAGTCTAGACCCTGACTTCCTGCAAAATATTGGTGTTTCCTATTATTGAAAATAGGTGCTGCTTATTCTAGCTGACATTCAGGACAGATAAAATACAAGTTAGTAATTAATGTGTAGTTAATGCATATAACCTTGGTCATCTTCCATATATGATCTCTAGTATTGAAGACAGGATATTGAAATCTCCAGCTATCATTTATTTGTCTATTTATTTTAGGCTACCTATTTTAAAGATGTGTTTTCCTATGACAAACAAAGAAGCATTTTATGTACAAGCATCATTGCATTCACAAAGAGTTGCATGTACTTTATCTTGGACTATCACAGCCATCTTAAGAAGCAGTATTTTTTATGCTGTCATCTAACAGTGGAAGGAAATCAAACCAAAATAAATGCTATTAAGATACCTGAACCAAGGTGAAACTGGTAAATCTTATGCTTGAACTCAGATTTATTAATTTCATTTTCTGAAAGTTTTCTACTGTTTCAAGATGTGATGATTCCATCCCCTTATTTTCCATAAATTCTATAACCATTTGTTATGAATTCCATACTACTTTCTTTCCCTTTGCACCTCCTGGTTCTATTCCTTCCCAAACTACTGTCTGAAGCACAGTATATGCCTGGCTTCCACCCAGGTACTTACATTGTTAGTTCACGTTTGTGTTTGGCATTTTCCAGTACTAAAATTCCACCAAATATTCTGGCTTTGAGCCAACAAGCTCTAGTGATACTAGTCAAGCCCACCCACTTTTCCATTAAAGCAACGCCAGCTGGGCAACATCCCTCTATGCTAATCACCTGCCTACACTTATCTTCTTCTGCTAAAGCATCATCAGTTCCAGAACCAGGTCCAGATCAATCCTTCTCTTCACACAGCCAAGAAAAGCAGGATAGGTCAAAATTATATAGCATTTTTAAAAAACATTTCTTAGTAGATAATTAAGGAAAAAGTCTCATTACTTGCATAAGAAAAAAAAGTAAATGGAAAGCAAAAGCTAAGTAGTTTGATTTAGTCCCACAGTTTGAAATACTGACACTCTTCACGTTTTATTGTTGGTTTTTTTTTTGTTTGTTTGTTTGTTTGGGGACTACTAGTGGTACTCATCAGGGCTTAGTTCTGGCTCTGAACCCAGGGATTATTTCTATAATAACTGTTCTCGAATCTTTGAATAAGTGATAACAAATTTCCACTATTACTATAACAAATAAAACTAGATAAAATATGTTAAAGAATTCTTTACAGGCATTTTACAGTAATTATCACAGGGTGGTTTTATTTGGGGAAAATGACAAAAGCAAGATGAGCTTTACAATAAATTTGACTTTCTGCTTGCAGTTATGTTTTATGTTAGAGCATTAGAACACAAGCAAACTACCCCACAGAAGTGAGATGACAGTTTTGGAGATTAGAAATTTGAAAGAGCTTGAATTTGGAGTAAAGAACTGCTATAGAGCAGAGATCTGTGCAGAATAATAATTTTTAAAAACCCTCTGAAACCTGCATTTTAATCTCCTTGATTTGTTTTCCTAAAAGCTAAACTGTTTATGAATAAGGTACAGCATAGAACTCCATATGTCCAGAAAACTGTGAACATTGGTGGAGAAAAGGAGATATTAGTGAAGGGATTAGTACTCAAACATTGTACATCTGAAACTCAATCATGAGTAACTTTGGAACTTTGTAAATTCTGTTGATTCAATTAAAAAAAGTTTTAGAAGCACAAAGAAAGAAAAAATTACATTTTTTGCAGCCAGGGAAGGTTTTACAGAAGACATATGAATTGCTGGAAGTATAATAATATAATTCTGATGGAAAGATGGATGTGCAGAAAATAGACTTATCTCAGACAGGGAGTCCATTTAGATATTATAGCAATGGGGGTAAAAAAGAGAAAAATCAGGATAAATTCTAGCAGGAGTGTTAAGCTCAAACTTGTACTTTATTCAGGTTTACGATGTGAATTATTATTCTTTCCTATCTAAAGAAGATAGCCATATTCACTTCAAGTCTATTATTCTCTCTGGGAATAGAAATCCAATATTGCTTAATCTTATTTTCTTGAGAGAAACTGGAAACTCAAACTTCTGTGAAAAATATCTTGCTTCTCAAACATTGGAAGACTTTATGGTTGTAACTGAGTGGGTCAAAAAACATAGCAGGGCAGTTATATGTATGTTCAAGATGGAATGTGGATCACGGACCAAAGTTAAAGGACTTTGAATTTGAATCTGGGAGCTAAGTCTATCTATGAATGAGAATGGCACAGGCTAATTTGGGCATATCTGAGGCAAGTGTGAATTATTCCAAAGCTGAAATGGAAATAGGACTCAGAAGATAGTCATATGCATATAATGAGACTGGGTTTGTCTTGGGAGTACTGAATTTGGAATATTTAAATCAGGATACAAATGGGGTGCCATCCACAATAACTGATTATGGTTATTTGGTTTTCTGTTTGTAGCAAGCATTTATCCAAGCAATATTTAACCTACTTTCCATGTGCCACTACTTACGTTGGTTGAAAAAAAAAAATCTCACTAACATTTTCAATAGTTTTCTCGTAGTGTGTTTTTAATTTATATGAAAATGCTTTTCTGATTTAATTTCTTAGTTTCATGACTCAATTTCTTCTTTTCTTGATGAAAACAACTGTTATTTGACAGAAAATAATTGAGCACATCATGTGGTCTTGTATTGACAAATGTGTGAAACATATTAATGTGTATGCATGGTCGTAAAGATTTGTAAAGTAATTTTTCTCAGAATTATTAAGAAGAGGAGTATTTTAGGCCATTTGCCTTAGGAAAAATGAAGCAGATAAATTGTTATTGTTTCTGTTCAAAGATAGATGTTGCCATATTGCAGTTTTCTGTGTTCTAACCACCTATAAAATGAAGGTACAGGCTTAGAGGGAAAATGTATATTGGCCTGTAGTTTCTTACTTTAAGATAAACTTATACTGTTTTTTTAAAAGTTAGGTATTTAGAGGTGAGAGATATAACAGGGGGTTCAGGTGCTTACCTTCCAAACACCCAACTCTGGTTTAATCTCTGGCATCACATACCACTGGGAGTGATCCCTAAGCATGAAGCCAGGGTCACAGCTGGGTGTGAACCCCAAAACAAAACAAACAAAAAGTGGTAGGCATTTAATCATTGTTCATTTTGATTACTCCAGATGATTTAGTTAAATATTTTCATTGACTAAATTGTTCAGCGTGTCTTTTGATTGATTGACTAGTTAAGTTGACTTTCTTTATGCTGCAATGATTAGGAAATTTCCATCCTGATGGAGTGATGGCATTTTCATTCTTCTAGTGTTTGGAGAGAGCAGAAAGCATCTTTATGGTGTTTTAAGGCTGCATACGTGGGAATGTGGGAAAAGGATCTTGGGGGAGCAGCGGGTGCTACTGAGACTCTGGTGGTGGAGTGGTGAAGAAACACTGCAAGTGTAAAACTAATACAAAATCATACTAGCCCAAGCAAATAAGTTTCTAATAAGTCATCTATATATATTATTAAAATTATTTTAAAATGTTATTTTAAAATTATTTTAAAATATTGTGTCACTTCTGGGCTGAAGTGATAGCACAGCAGGTAGGGCGTTTGCCCTGCACACAGCTGACCAGGTTTGATTCCTCCGTCCCACTCGGAGAGCCCGGCAAGCTACGAGAGTATTTCACCCACACGGCAGCATCTGGCAAGCTACCCATGGCATATTCAATATGCCAAAAATATTAACAACAAAAATATTAACAAGTCTCACAATGGAGATGTTACTGGTGCTCGCTCGAGCAAATGGATGAGCAAGGGGATGACAGTGATAGTGCCACTTCTAAGTAAAATGTACTTTTATCAAATATTTAACAAAATTTTGCATAGAAATCATATTTAAAATGCACATAAATAGAAAACAGGATGACATCTCTTGATAGAGAAAGAAAACTGATAAAAACCCTTATATTCAGTGTGAATCTGATTATGTTATTTTAATCAAATTGTGACAAGGCAGAGAAATGGATATGTTAGTCAATGGAGAGCACAGAAATAGTCCCATACAAATAGCTAAGTTAAAGAAATATCTATTTCTTTTTTCTAGCCCACATACAGTAGTGTTCAGGTTTACATCTGGCTTTGTGCTTAGGGAGTCACTTCTGGCAGTGCATGGAAGACCATATGTGGCGGGAGGGTTTAAAACCAGGATGGCAGTGTGTATGGCAAATGTCCTACTAGTTCTACTATCTGTCCAGCCCCCAATTAAAATATTTTGTTTTTATATGACTTTTGACCAATGGGAGGCTGAAGTGATAGCACAGCCGTAGGGCATTTGCCTTGCTCGCAGTCAACTGAGTTCGATTCCTCCGCCCCTCTCAGAGAGCCCGGCAAGCTACCAAGAGTATCCCGCCTGCACGGGCAGAGCCTGGCAAGCTACCCTTGGCGTATTCGATATGCAAAAAAAAAACAGTAACAAGTCTCACAATGGAGACGTTACTGGTGCCCACTCAAGCGTAATAGAGGGGTTAGTGGTGTCGATGTTCTTGTCAACACACACTTGGCCATGAACATGGGTTCATTCGAATGCCTAGCAACCTGAATCAAATGCTTCGTTTAATAGATGTGGCACGTTGTTGGCAGTTTCTATCTTCGTCGTCTACAGATCAACATCCAACTATGATGAAGAAGAAATTGAGAAGATCTACATTGAGCTGGAGAAGTTCTATAAAGAAGACCACACCTTCTCCAAAGTCATTGTCAGTGATTTTAACACCAAGATAGGACCTAGAAGGTCACCCGAATAACTCCACATCGGGACCTATGGCCTAGAATGGAATGAACAGGGTAAGAGACTGTCTGAGCTCATCATGTTGACCAAGCCCATCCATGGTAACTTGCGCTTCCAGAAGGCGGAATCTAAACATTGAACATGGGAGTCTCCTGGAGGACAGTTCCACAATGAAATTGACCACATCATATTCAATTGACGGTTTTGGCTGACTGGTGTCGCTGTTGTCCCCAAATTCCACACCAGAACAGACCTCCGTCGCCTTAGTGCGAAATTCTACTTCACGAGGTGGGTAGAAAGTGCTGCAAAGTTTAAGAAGAGATGGAGGGATCAGTGTTTGATCATTGTGAGATTGTCACCCAAACATGAAAGCTTGTAACTAGCTCATGGTGATTCAATAAAATTTAAAAAAATTAAAAAAAAACTTTAAGAAGAGAACTCTCAGAACAACCACCAACTGGGAGCTCTTTGGCATTATTGCAGCAATATGGGAAGATGCCATCATTGACAACATTGATGAGGAATACAATCAACTAGTTCAGCACCTCCATGATTGTGTGAGGAATGCAGAGAGCGAGAAAGACACAAAAAGTTGCCTGTCTTCAGAAACTCTCAAGTTCATTTGCCAACCGTCATCTGTCATGAACCTCAAGCAATCATGTGCTAATGTCGAAGCTCGAAAAGCTGTGAGGAGAAGTGACAAAGGAAAACCTCAGAGAGAGAAGAACAGCAGTGTTGGCTGATGTGACAGAAGCCGGGAAAAGTATTCGCAACACACCACCTGTCCTTTGCCAACTATAAGACCAAGATAACTGCCCTCAGACATTCTGATGGATCTATCATATCTTCCAGAAGGGCAATGGAAAAGGTTATCTGTAGGATAACATAGCCACAAGAGTTTAGGTTTATCCTGGTCACTCCCATCAATGTGCTCCCGAGTCATTCCCATTCCTTTGTCTACCTGTAACCACTTCTCCAAACAGTTAACCAGCTTTTCCCCCTAATCAGACTGTTAATTTGCAAGATCAGATCTTTCTAGGACACTGAACTTATATTATAGTTAATATTGCCTTTCTCCTCTCCTTATGTCTCTTGAATAGTTTACTTTAAAGTAATGTCCCTTTTGTACAGACACAAGAAGACAATATTATGCTTTTGTAACTTGGGATTTAATTGGCTTCGAGTATTATTCATTCCCAGGCATCTGCTTTCTTGACTTAAGCCTCAGTTGCCCTCAGTTCCTAGCACCCCAAAAGCAGGGTCCCGACAAGGGACAGGACGGATCCAGGGCAAGCGGTGAGTTATGTGCTACCCTGGCGTTGAGATGGGCCTGACCAAAGTGCCTAATTCTTATCTTAACTATAAGTTAAGAGCTTGATCATGGACAAATGCTGTCTTGATCCAAAAGTAATGATGAGATTAGGACCCTGCTAGGGATAGGAAAGACTAATCTGGCCTGAGCACTATAGTCTGAGACCAAGATGGCCCCAGGAGATCAATTCTATAAGCTAAATGCATCTCTTACTGTGTCCATACAAAATGATTAATATTAATACTTATATGTTTGCTGGACGAGGAGAGGAGAAACACACTCATGGGATTCTGCCCTTGGGTGGGTCGTCTTGCTGAAAGAGAATCTGTCCTAGAAGCAGCATCCCCTGAGGGAAAGAACTATAACCCTATTGATTGTGACCACACCTATGTGTAAACCCCAACTCTCATGCTGGAGGGATTTAACTAGACTATATGAGTGAGTTGGGAGGGAGATTGAGAGCCAGGAGAGAAGCAGAGAGAGACACAGGAGCAAATGAATAAATGGCAACTGATCAATCAACCAGCTGGCCCTCATTTTCCTCCTCCATTTGCCCCATGACCCTGGGCTGCTCGGGCTGGGCGAGCGGCCCAGGACCAACTTCCTGAACTGGGGGGCAGCCAATGGGGAGAGCTGCTGGCAGATGTTTTTTACAGTTATCCATGACTTCTACTTGATCTCCTTGATAGCCACATCCACCTGCCCACATACCAAATTCTCTAGGATGGATATATTGTTCCCAGCATTTTCCCTCCCAAAACCCAACATGCCATTTCATTAGTAAAGAAGTCTACAGCACCTGGTCCAGACAAGGTTAGACCCGAAGACCTGAAGAATCTGCCACCAGTACATGTCAATACACTGGCTCAGCTTTTCACATGCTACCTGTCTGAATGCAAGGTTCCATCCCAATGGAAAACCAGCAGGACCGTCCTGTTGTACAAGCTGGGAGACATCCACAACATCAGAACTATCACCTGATTTGTCTGTTGTCCATCATCTGCAAGTTATTCACTTGAGTCATCCTGAATAGGATTGACAGAACACTAGGTGAGGACAACCATGTGAGCAAACCAGGTTCTGAAAAGGATTCAGCACGATTGACCATATTTACACAGTGACCAAGCTCATTGACGTTTCACGAGGGTTCAGGATGCTGGTCTGTCTAACATTCAACAATTTTAAAAAGGTCTTCAATTCTGTTGAGACTGAAGCAGTCATCGAAGCCCTAGCCAAACAAGGCATTCAAACTCAGTACATCAGGATACTCCGTGAGCTGTATTACAGATTCACCACCAGGACCTCACCATTCTACAAGGAAGTGATCATTGACGTAAAGAGAGGGGTTTTACAGGGCGACACCATTTCACTGATACTCTTCAGTGTCACCCTCAAGAACATTATTCGACAACTGGAATGGGGAGGAATGGGAGTGAACATAGATGGTCGGCAACTACACCACCTCCACTTCGCTGATGACATCATTCTAATAACACCAAATATCAGCCAAGCAGCACTAATGCTGGCCGACTTCAACCATGAGTATGGAAAGGTCAGACTGCAGCCGAATCTCACGAAGACAATGTTCATGAGAAAAGTAACTAGTCCTTGACATTCCATTTGCCCTCAATGGAACGAACATCTCTGAATGAAGCAGTTATGTGTACCTAGGTTGAGAACTCAACACAGCAATCGACCTATCACCTGAACTGCGAAGGAGGAAGAGAGCAGCATGGAACACCTTCCAGAGCATCGAAGAAGTGGTTAAGAGTATGAAGAACCTTGGCTCTGGTCACATCTTTTCTACTCCACCATTCTTCCTGCACTAACATACACCTCAGAGACCTGGGTCCTACAAAAACAGGATGAGAATGCTATTCATGAATCCCAAATAGGAATTGAAAGAGCTATGCTTGGAGTATCACGTTTCATTCAAGTAAGAGAAGGAATCAGGAGTTCCAACCTCTGTTGAAGATCAAGAATCAAGGATCTTGATCATTTGTCAAGGCATCAAAAATCAGATGGGCCGGACATGTAATGCTATTGAGAGATGACCGCTGGACTAGAGCTGTTACTGACTGGATTCCATGCGACGTTAAAAGACTGAGTCACCGCCCACCTACTAGGTGATCAGACTTCTTCATCAAGACCTTGAATGAACAATTTGAGGCTCTTCGTGTTCCTGAAACGAGCAGACACCATTAAGCTACACTACCATGTGACAGGAACGAGGAGACGTTACTGGCGCCCACTCAAGCAAATCAAAGATCAATGGGATGACAAGTGATACAAGTGATTTAGTAAAGTACAGAGAAAAATATTCAAGTTCTAGGGCTACTTCTTGCAATCAGAAAAACAGATACTTTGAATTTCATCAAAACTAAACTTTAGTTCTACAAAAACAAAACAAAACAAATCTTGCGAAGAGAAAGAAAAGACAAGTGTGAGACCAGGAAAAAAGTATTTGCAAAGCACATAAATAACAACAAAAATCTTATTGTGAGACTATATCAAAAACTATTAAAACTCAATAGTTTTCAAATTTTCAATTAGAAAATAGGCAGAAGATTGAAGAGAATGTGCAGCTGGTTAATAAATAATTAAACTAAATTTAATATTACTAAGTCTGAAACATTGTGAAACACTACAGTAAGATGTTATAATACAGATATCACAATATCTTGAAAATAAAACAACACAAAATTCTGATGAGTATGTAGATAAATTGTTTCACATGTACACTGGGTGTGAGAGTATGAAATTATATAGTTGTTAGTATAATGTGGCACTTCCTTAAAATACCTATCCAGGTGTTTGCCATAAGCAATCTGCAAGTACCTTCTTAGACATTACAGCAGAGAAATGGAAAAATTATATTTACTCAGAGACCTCTATGTGAATTTTAAAAGCTATTGAATTTTAATATTTCTTTATATAGTCTTGCACAGAAAGCAGTTTTATTTCAATAGCAAAAGCAAAAGAAAGAAACAGCTCCATTTTTCCCAATGGGTAGTTTATATTATGGTATATTTAAAAAAATGAACAAAGTAGTAAAAAAGCATTTTGAATTATTCTAAGGAGGGAACTGTGCTGAGATAAAGCATATTAGGTAAAAGAATGCATGCTGTATGATTCATTTGCACCATGTACTTTAATAACAGAACTGTGGAAGTGGAAAACATAGTAACTGAGCCCAGAGATTAGAGGAAGAGTGAAAGGGATGACTATCTAGCATAAAATATCCTCCTGACGTGGTTACTCTATATCTTGATTGCAGTTATGGCCACAAAAATCTACACAGGTTATAAAATTATACGGACACATTCAAGCACCTTTGCACATGGATGTGGGCATGCTAGCCTAGGCATCATTATGGGATTTAGTGGAACTGAAACTTTCTGCCCATAGAACAAATAAAAGGAAGGTGGGAACTGGGCTTGGTATTGATCCTAGATGTATTCATTTCATCCACATTCCAGTTTTGACATTCCGTCTTGGGTTTCCCTCGGTAACTCATGGGGAAGAGTCCACTGGTTGCACAGAGGGGTACACAGAGCAGCAGCAGGAAGCTTGAGGACCACCTAGGGGAGGAGATGTGCAGTAGAGAGTAAAAACACATTTGCCACGCTTATGTTCATTGCATCATTATTGACAATAGCCACAACATAGAAATAACACAAGTGTCCAGGAGCAGTGCAGCAGATAAAGGACCTGTGGCCAGGGGCTGGAGTGATAGTATGGTGGAAAGGGAGCCGTCATTGTAAGCAACCAACCTCTGTTTTATCTCTGGCACCGCATATGATGCAATAAACATTGCCAGGAGTGATCCCTGGACTCACATTCATGAGTAAACATTATGGTGCACTCACACAATGGATTACCACTCCGCTACGAGAGAAAAGATAAAATCATGATATTTATTCTCCACTCCACAGAAGGAATTAAAGGTTATGACACTGAATAAAGTCAGTCAGAAGAGACAACACAAAAAGACTTCTCTCATACCTGGGATATAAAGAAATATAGTATGGGAATAACAAAGGGGCAATTGCACCAAGATGCTGAAAGTTTACCTGTGACTGTCACTGTTGTCCTATTGTTCATCGATTTGCTCAAGCGGGCACAGTAATGCATCCATAGTGAGACTGTTTGTTAATGTTTTTGGCCTATCGAATATGCCATGGGTAGCTTGCCAGGCTCTGCCGTGCAGGCGGGATACTCTCGGTAGCTTGCCGGGCTCTCTGAAAGGGATGGAGGAATCGAACACAGGTTGGCCACATGCAAGTCAAACACCCTACCCACTGTGCTATCGCTCAAGTCACTACAGAACTATATTTATCAAGGGGGGGAGAGGTGGTGTGGTGGAGACCTTGAGACATTGGTGGAAAGGCACTGCACTCTGGTTTTGGGTGTCATGCTGGAATATTGTAGGCCTGACGTTTTATTATTAACAGTATGGTAAATCATGATGCCTAGTCAATGGTGTTAAATATTATAAACGAAAACCAAAATTTTTTTTAAAAAACGTATAAGATGATTCAGATGGTCCACTCTTGGGCCAGCCCTCTTCAATGCGTATGGAGTATGTTTCTCTTTCCTTTTATTTGATCTAAATGTCTCTGTTGTGTACTACCCCCTTGCCTTCATTTACTAATAAAATTTCTGTTGCCATCTGATATTTGTTATTTTGAATTAATCCTCACTCAGAGAAACAAAGGCTTATGACAAAGCCTTTACTTTTACTGGTAATGTTTTGAACTCTTTCTATCTCTCTCCCCCCTGCCCCTTCTCTCTCCTTTTTTACTCTCCATCTTTCACACAAGCATAAGTACATGCAAAGCTACAGCTATTTGAAGAAAGTTGATAAATTTTTTAACATCAATTTTTTGTACTGTGGTATTTTGTGATTTCTAAATCAGTTTTGTAATAAATACTAGCACTGTAGCACTGTCATCCTGTTGTTCATCAATTTACTCAAGTGGACACCAGTAACATCTCCATTGTGAGACTTGTTACTATTTTTTTCATATCAAATACGCCATAGGGAGCTTGCCAGGCTCTGCTGTGTGGGCGGGATACTCTCCGTAGTTTGCTGGACTCTCTGAGAGGGATGGAGGAATCAAACCCAGGTTGGCCGCGTGTGAGGCAAACACCCTACTGACTGTGCTATCGCTCCAGTCCTACAATAGGCTAAAAGCAGTAAGTTACATTTGAAACATAAATAAAAAACTGGAAAAGGAAGCTCAACTTGAGGGTCCCTTAGAATAAACTAGCGACATGCCTCTTTATTTCAAAATAGAAAATAAAATGAAAACTCTGGTGCAAACAACACTGTAACCTCAAAACAATAAATGCTTGTAAGAAAAAAGCAAGAAGAGGTCAATAAAAACAGATCACAACAGGAGTATGTCAAAGTAAAATATAAGGCTAAAATAAGATAAGACCAAAGAAAAATAAAGAAAAACAATGGCAAATATGTAGAGTCCATACAAAAAATGGCGCAAGTTTTGTCAATAATTTGGGTAAATGCAAACTACTGAACTTCCCAATTAAAAGGCATGAATGGCAAGATGGATCAGAAACTAAAAACTAACCCTATGGTACTGACACCAGATCCGTTTTAGCTACAATGATAAATACAGTCTCAAAGAATAAGTTTGGTGTAATGTAGACAAATAATCTTCCCAAGAATAGGGGCTGTTAGATTTATACATTAAATATTAGATACACTTTACAAAAATTAAATAAATGAGGATAAATATCTATTTTCTGATAAAAGACAACAACAGCAACACACTAGTTACAGGAGATTTTAACACACTACTCGTAATACTGAACAGGCACTGAGTGAGAAAACGAATAAGAAAACGATAGCTTTACACGAGAATTTGTAAGAGCTGGGCTTACTACACATTTTTAGAGCTCCTCACCCCCACTAAAGCCAAAAGCTACATGCTATTCTAGTGCACATAGATGATTCTCTAGGACATACTAATGTTATTATGCACACACCCAACATACATATCCACCTACCTACAGGGACATGAACATTAAAAACAGGCCATGTATATTTTCAGGTCATAATTCTATTGAAATCTAAATAAATAATATAAAGCAAGTTGAGTGAAAAACATTTGAGGACTAAACACCATAATACTGAATTATTAGATCACAGAGGAAATCAAAGTTTGAAAGTTTGAAATCAAAGAAGTTTGAAAAATTCCTGGAAAACAAATGAGAATAAAGACATGAGTTATCTGAGAATACTGAACACAGCAAAAGCTGAGCTAAGATGGAGACCTTGTAACAATGCACCAGTGTTTTCCAAAATGAACAGCACTGCCATCTTATTAGGGGAAGTTTGCTGGAGTGATGGAGGCAGGTAGCAGCCTCAGGTGCTTTATTCTTTGTTTGCCTAAAGAAGGAGATATCTAGGGAGGCAGTAGAAAATTGTTTTTCTGAGAAAGTGTCTTAGGGCAATTAACTCTGAGAGCATCTGGTATGCAGTTTTATATAAAAGGACAAGCAAACAAACAAACAAAAACCCCAAAAATCTATTTTTACATTTTCAGGATCTAGAAAGAAAGTAACAAAGGTGATCCAAAGCACGTACAAGGAAATTAAATATTAGGGTTTAAATAATTAATATATAAATTTAAAAAGCCAATAGGAAAAATAAAATAACTGACTCTGAAACACAACAGATAAACATTCAGCTAGACTCACAAATCGAGAGAAAGTCCTTATATATCAGATATGAAATGGAATATTACGGGGCTGGAGCAATAGCACAGCGGGTAGGGCCTTTGCCTTATGCACTGCCGACCTGGATTCAATTCCAGGATCCTATATGTACCCCAAGCAACACCAGGAGTTATTTCTGAGTGCAAAGCCAGGAGTAACTCCTGGGCATCATCAGGTGTGACTCAAAGAGAAAAAAAAAAAGAATAGGAGAAGTTCTAGTAGATAAGTAGATAAATACCTCAGAACCATTTAGTATCAAAAGAGACTACTATGAAAATTTTATGCCACGAATTGAAAACCTGGAAGAAACTGTTAAAATCGTAGAATAATACAACCTTCTAAAACTGAATCAGGAAAAAATAGAAACCATAGCAGACCAATTAGCAGTAAAAAAATTAATACAATAATCCGAAGCCTGTCTCAAAGCCAAAGCAAATGTTGAGATGAGATGGATCTACAAATGAGTTCTATTAGGACTTGAAAAGGATTATATTGCTAGTCTTTTTCAAGCCTTTCTAGAAGAATGCTTCCATATAATTTCTCTGACACCCACATTATCTAAATAACAAAGGCTGATAAAGACCTCACTGAAAATGAAAATTACAAACTAACATTTCTGATGACCATATGTAGATATTCTTAACAAAATCTTAGTGAACCAAATTCAACAAAATATTTAAAGAATCATACATCATGTTCAAGTATTAATTATTCTATACAAACTGATTAATGTAAAATATCATATAAATAGGAAAAGTAAAATTACCAATCAATAGGCTCAGAGAAAGCTTTCGACAAGATTTAATGTATCTCTCATTTTTTCTTTCAACAAGTCAAATTGAAGGAACTTATCTCAATGTATTAAAGCCCATATATGCCAGATCTACAGATAACATTATACTCAATGGGAAAAAATATATTTTTACCTAATATCAGGCACAAGATATAGATTTCCACTCTGACCACTTCAGTATAGTATATGAGATGCTGTTCATAGCAAATATAGAAGAAAAATAAATTAATTAAAATTAAAAAATGTTAAACTATCACTATTTGAAGACAATATGATAATATATACAGAAAACTCTAAAGTTTAAAGTTTCAATCAGAAATTTTAGAAATAACTCATGTATATAGTAAAGTGTCAGACTATAAAATCAATGCACAACATATGTTGTATTTGAATATGCAATGATGTAGGATAAGAAAAAATAAAGAATACATCTTTATAATTATTTAAAATATTCAAGTATCAAGTAATTAATAAAATGAAAAACATTTGTTCATCAAAAGCTGTGTCATTATTAAGACCAATAGAAGTAGAATTATAGTTCTATTCATTTTTTGTAGAAGAAAATGTAAATGTGAAAAAATGTAAATGTGAAAAAATGAAAACAATTCCTACAGGGAAATAGGAAATTATTTTATGTTTATGGATTATTCTATATAACAAAGACCAGAGACAACAGTCCTATTGAGGAGGGAGGGGGGTTCGGAAAAAACCCTGATTCATCATTGATAAAAATGAAAACGGATTCAGTCTCTCTGAAAACAGTATGAAATCTTGTCAACAAATTGGCAGTACGACTTTCATATTATCCAGCAATTTCTCTCCCAGGTGTCTATGTGCTATAAAAAAATAAAGCAAGAGAATAGACAATATCTAATGAAAATAGCCCATAGACTCGAGGGCACTCCTCAGGTTGATTAGCAAGCCAGAAATGGGGAGTGGTGTGGAGTAACATCATATTCCTTGAGCGTATGGACATTTATACTTTTGTAAGCAACTGTTAAGTTCAATAAAATTAACAGTTGAAGGGTCTTTAAGTATATTTTAAGCTCCAATTGACACAGAAAAAAAAGTCAGCTCTTAACGGCCATATGCAAAATGAACTGGTGAATTAGAGTCAAGAGAAAGATGAAAATAGGCATAAACAGAAGAAAAATCTTGTTCACAGAATATCTGCACAGAAATGAAAAATAAGTTACGATATAGAAATGGATATCTATTGATAGACTGTTAATAGGCTATTGCGCAGGGATCAACTGCAAAAGTTGATCAGAACTGTTTCTCTTTTTATTTTGAAAGACAATAATGAAGAACTGTTAAATCAATAATTTTTGAAAAACATTTAGTTAATAGAAATCTTAATACATTTTAAGCAGACTAAATTGGAAACGTACTTGAGAGAGATTGATTGGATCAGAACCTTTAAGGTCAACTAGAAAAAGAAGTCATTAGTGGCATAGATTTTAATTTGAGACTCTTGATAGACTCAAAGTGGGTGGTAACGGAAAGGTTTGTAGCTTCCAATTGTTCTTAATATTGATTACAAAGTAGAATTACTGAACAGTTCAATAGCCATTTATGTATGTCAGCTTTATAAGTTGTAAAGCCTTTTCTTAGCTTTTGTTTTCATTTGTTTGTCTGTACGTGTCATTATTTTCTGGAGGTTATCTGTGCTCTTCTTAGATACTGCTTTGGATTTAAAGTCAATACTGGAAAACAGAAACAAGAGCCAGGAGGAGTGGTCCCCGGTTGCATGCTTGCCACAGTACTGGTGGTGGAGGGCATTTGGGACAGAGAAGGGGCCACTATGACAGAGATAATAGGGAACGATCACTGGCTCACTGGGTAAGAACTGAGTGCTGAAAATAGGTAAAGAAACAAACACGGTAACATCTCAGAATATATATTGTAAAACACAATGAGAGAAACAGAGACAAAGAGACACACAGAGACAGAGACAGAGACAGAGGAGGAGAAGGAGGAAAGTGCCCGCCATAAAGATAGGCTGTGGGTGGGGTTGTGGGAGGGAAACAGGAGACACTGTTTCCCTGTGCTGTGGTATAAGGGTGGGTGTTGGAACATTGTATGACTGAAACCGAACCATGAATAGTTCTGTAACTTTATCTCACAGAGATTTAATTTTTAAAAAAATCGATTAAAACATCTGTCATAAAATAAAATAAAATAAAATAAAATAAAATAAAATAAAATGCACTGTTTGTAGCACAGTCATCCCGTTGTTCATCGATTTGCTCAAGCAGGCACCAGTAACATCTCCACTGTGAGACTTGTTGTTACTGTTTTTGTCATATGGAATACACCATGGGGAGCTTGCCAGGCTCTGCCATGCAGGCGGAATACTCTTGGTAGCTTGCCTGGCTCTCGGAGAAAGATGGAGGAATCGAACCAGGTCGGCCATGTGGAAGGCAAACACCCTACCTGCTGTGCTATTGCTCCAGTTCAAAATAAAATAAATAAAAGAAATATTTATCTCTTTTTCAGTTTTAGTGAGGTATAATTGACAAATAAAAATATAAGGGGTTTTGTGCACATCTTGTGATGGTTTCCTCTACATATATATGTGGGTTAATTAACTCCCATTAAATTAATTAACATTCATCACCATAACATATACCATACATTAACATTATATATATATGTGTTTATATATAAAAAACTTACTATGCTTAGCAAATTTTGATTATATAATAACGCCGCTGTCCTGTTGTTTATCAATTTGCTCGAGTGGGCATTAGTAATGTATATAATATTGTCATTATTTAGCTGACAGCATATATTGTATGCCATTCACACCTCTTGTATCCTTAACAGACACTCACTGCTTCCTCCATCTACTATTTATTGATGCCTTTGTGACAAATACCAAATATTAGCTAGGATAAACATATATGTAAATATATACAAATAAATATGAATATCTATGAATACAAACACACATGTGTGCATGGAACACATATGGTTCTCTTCAAAAACGTTAAGGATATCCAGTGGATAAAAAGATAGATTCATCAAATAATAAGAGAAAAATACAAGAGGTGCTCTATCCTCCAGTTTTTTTTTTAATTTATTTATTTTTAATTAGAGAATCACCGTGAGGGTACAGTTACAGATTTATACACTTTTGTGCTTATACTTCCCTCATACAAAGTTTGGGAACCCATCCCTTCACCAGTGCCCATTCTCCACCACCCGTAAACCCAGTGTCCCTCCCACCCTCCCCAATCCCATCTCCCCCCCACCCCACCCTGCCACTGTGGCAAGGCATTCCCTTCTGTTTTCTCTCTCTAATTAGCTGTTGTGGTTTGCAATAAAGGTGTTGAGTGGCCTCTGTGCTCAGTCTCTAGCCCTCATTCAGCCCGCAACTCCCTTCCCCCACATGGCCTTCGACTACAATGTAGTTGGTGATCGCTTCTCTGAGTTGACCTTTCCCCGGAATGTGAGGCCAGCCTCGAAGCCATGGAGTCAACCTCCTGGTACTTATTTCTACAGTTCTTGGGTGTTAGTCTCCCACTCTGTTATTCTATATACCATAGATGAGTGCAATCTTTCTATGTCTGTCTCTCTCTTTCTGACTCATTTCACTCAGCATGAAACTTTTCATGCCCATCCACTTGACTACAAAATTCTTGACCTCTTTTTTTCTAACAGCTGCATAGTATTCCATTGTATAGATGTACCAAAGTTTCCTCAACCAGTCATCCGTTCTGGGGCATTCGGGTTTTTTCCAGATTCTGGCTATTGTAAACAGTGCTGCGATGAACATACATGTGCAGATGTTGTTTCGATTGTACTTTTTTGCCTCTCTGGGATATATTCCCAGCAGTGGTATTGCTGGGTCAAATGGGAATTCAATATCTAATTTTTTGAGAGTCGTCCAAATTGTTTTCCAGAAGGGCTGAACCAGTCGGCATTCCCACCAGCAGTGAAGAAGGGTCCCTTTCTCCTCACATCCTCTCCAACAGCGGTTGCTTTTGTTCTTTTGGATGTGTGCTAGTCTCTGTGGTGTGAGGTGGTATCTCAAAGTTGTTTTGATCTGCATCTCTCTGATGATTAGTGATGCAGAGCACTTTTTCATGT
The DNA here is from genome assembly GCF_027595985.1 of Sorex araneus. NCBI lineage: Eukaryota > Metazoa > Chordata > Mammalia > Eulipotyphla > Soricidae > Sorex > Sorex araneus. The sequence continues at coordinate 16,878,435 of NC_073307.1, read as the reverse complement.
GCCTTTTGGCCATTCGTATTTCTTCCTTGGTAAAGTTTCTGTTCATTTGTTCGCCCCATTTTTTGATGGGGTTGGTCTATCCTCCAGTTTTAACCTTAAAACTGAGCCGTAGAAACTGGTCTGCTTGCACAGAGAGGAAGGTGACCAGAATGACAGTCAATTTCACGTGGAAATCATCCATTTGCAGCTGCACTTGGAAGATTAATGAGGGAATGGGTGTACACAGAAAACATCTAAATGACTATATTTTTACATTTGGAAGCTGCTGGTGACACAGGCCCACACCATCTGTTGACTTGGCAGCTGTGACAATTGACAACATTGCTCAACCGAGACGTCAGGATTCACTTGGGGGAGGATAAACGCGCAATTAAACTTGGCTGGGAGAGTTCGTGATCTGTGGTTGTAGTGGCAAGTCGAGAATCCACTTTTCGATTTACAACCATACCAAACTTGCAACTCTTAAAGTCCACCCAGAGCACAATCCTCTTATTTTCCTACATCCCAAATTAAGCTCATTTCAACTTTCCTTAAGATCAACAGAGTTATTCTGATCACTGTTCCTATGCGCCTCTACTTGGTTATGTTCTGTTTATCACCTGCTGTATTTTCACTGCAACTTTGCCTGAAATGTCTTTGTCAACCACCAATTTGAAATAAAATTTATTTTGCATTTTCTGGAAACACCTAGGTTTCTAGCTTAATAAATTTATGCTAAAGTTGCTGAATTCTTTTCTAATTTCACATACACAAAATTATGAGATTATAAATACACTCCTTTATACAATTCTAACATTAAAAAGTTTTTAAAATAAAAGGATTTTATAACTTACTTAAAGAAAACCTGATGTTATTTGAAAAGATTGTCAGTGTACCCTGAACTTAATTGTCCTGGTGTTATTTTCCTATTCTTCTAAGCAGAAAAAAAATATTATACACTGAAATAGCATTTCAGTTATGAGATAGATGACTACAGAATTATATATAACTTATATTATTCCTTTACTATGATGCATTTAAAACCGAAAAATTCTGAAGCATATTCAACTCAAAATGTTTCAAAAAAGAACTTTAAGACAATACACTCTAAGATTTATAGATTATAAACAATTTCATATAAATTACATTGGTTAATCCTTACAATGATCCAGAAACGTAATGCTTGCACTTTTGTACCCATTCTTCAGAAGACTGAGACTTGAAAGTACAGGTCCCAGGACCGGAGTGATAGTATAACAGTAGAACATGTGCATTACACACTGCCAACCAGGGTTCAATTCCCGGCATCCCATATGGTCTCCTAAGCACCACCAGGAGTAATTACTGAGTGCAGAGCCAGGAACAATTTCCGAGCATCAGGGTTTGGCCCCCTCAACCCCCCAAATCAAACAAAGATCCCTGGTCATGTAGCTTATGAGTAAGAGAACTATGATTTGGAAACAAGTATTGTTTTCTATTCCTTTTGTGATACTTCACATTTCTTTCTATAATGGGTAGTGTTTATTTCTATTACAAAATTAATTGAAAGCTTCAATACAAGTTGAAAAATTGTAAAAAGTAGAATAAAACCCACATATAGCCCAAGATAACAATGGTGTGAATACTTTTATTTCTTTGTTCAAAACATTTTAAACAAAATTGAGATAGTCTGCATGTAGTTATTTAAATGCAGATTTTTCTATCATTTACATTATACCCAGGTAATAGCATTATCTTACGTATCATGGTTTTTCTTAATTTTTTAAGGTATCTGACAGGGAATTCAGGAAATAGTCTGGTTTTTAGAATTCGCCCTGTATCTCATTCCTGAACCCCACTCAACCCCTATAGAAACGTAGTCTCACATAGATGACATCTTACCCTGAGTTTATGACTACTCTTATAAAATAAATATAACAAAAATAAGACAATAGTCATTTCATGAAACATTCAAAATAATATGCTAAAAACAATCTAATTTCTAATATTTTCATTCACTAATCTATTTTGAGTTATTCATACATACATAGTACTTTCTAAATGGCTTTAACTGATTCATAATATATGATGATTAGACCTCACATTTTGTTTTTCCATTCTGTAATTGGAAGATAATTCATAGCTACAAACTGCCCTACCTTGAATATCTTTCTTTATGAACTGAGGTTTTTACAGAGTTCTATCTCCAGAGTGTGATTTCTCAGCCAAAAGGCATATGCAAATTGAATTTCTACAGGTAATCTCAGAAAATTTTGGAGACACCTGTACCATTTAAGCCTCCCATGAGCAATTCTTGAGGCTATCATTTCCCCTTATTAAATCTAGATACTATCCAACGTTTGAAGTTTCTGAAATTTTAGGGATTTAACATGAGTTATCATACTGTTCTGTATTTCTTAAGGCTGGTGAATTTGAGAAAATCTTTATATACTCATAGTAATCTATGATTTCCTGTCAATTGTTTGTCATTTGTCCATTTTCAGATGGAATTTCTGTAATTTTATGGTTACATATATATGATGTTCATTATGTACATATGATGTTGTATATGGCCATATATAATGACATATACATGAAATTAACCTGTTGATTATATGCATGATGTTGAAATATTCTATTTTGTGGAAATAGTAAAATTAATTTGTTTTGGATTTTGTTAAATATTTTGCGTCTACTTTTTGCGTATTTCTTAACAGTGAACATTTGTATGTACCTTAACTTAACTCTTAAATATTTTTCTAAGTGTCTTCTACAAGACCAATCTGAGTTCTATGCCTGGTATCCCCTAGATTCCCCTGAGCCCCTCCAGGAGTGATCTCTGAGTGCAGAGCCATGAGTAGACCCTGAGCCCAAAGCTGAATGTGACTCAAAACCAGATAATAAAAAAAGGAAATAGGGTCCAAAAACATCAAGTACCTTGGAATCTCTTTAAATAAAATATATTAATAATCTATAACTTAAAAACTATATCAGTTAAGAAAGAGCAGATCTTAGGAAATGAAAATAAATTCCATTTTCATGGATTGGAAGAATTAATATTGTCAAAATGGCTATCCCCCTTAAAACATTATATTTATAAATTTAGTGAATGTCCATCTAAATACTGATTCAACACGACATCAAAAGACCATATGGCCACCCACCTACGAGATGGTTTGAGGCTCTTCGTGTTCCTGAAGCGAGCAGATACCATTGGACTACACTAACATGCAACAGGAACGAATGGAGACATTACTGGTGCCCACTCGAGCAAATTGAAGATCAACAGGATGACAAGTGATATAATGATCTACTGTAGAGTTGATCTCCCTTATTATTTTTCTTTTTGAAAAATCTAGGAAATTCTTTTTATTTTCTTTTTCTTTATTTCTTTTATTATGTATTTATTTGTTTGTTTGTTTATTTATTGTCATTTTGGACCCCACCCATTGGTGCTCATGGCCTACTCCTGTCTCTGTATTCAGGGATCACTCCTGTTGGTCCTAAGCGAACCAAGTGTGGTGCAAAGCAAGCGCTCTACCAAGTATACTCTTTGCTCTGTTCCCCTTGGGTAATTTTGTTTCTTTATTTTTCCATTTGAATTTAAAAAGTAATATTATCAGTCTCCTCTCATCAAGGTAAGTGTTACTTTTTGTTTTGGGATTTTGTTAAATTTGCATACTGTTTCAGAAATAGTCTACAAAATCTATTATTTTGTTGTTGTTTTTTGCTTTTTGGGTCACACCTGGCATTGCACAGGGGTTAGTCCTGGCTCATGCACTCAGGAATCACTCCTGGCGGTGCTTGGGGGACCATATGGGATGCTGGGAATCGAACCCGGGCCACCCATGTGCAAGGCAAACACCCTACCTGCTGTGCTATCGCTCCAGCCCCTATAAAATCTATTTTTAAATCTGTTTTATAGATTATATAATGGTATATAAAATATTTATAGATAACTATTACCATTCAAGAATATAGGTATTTTTCTATAAATGTAAATTCTATTATACCTCTTTTAAGAAGATTAATCAGTTAATTTTTGGTTCAGGGGCCACAGCTGGCTGTGCTCAGGGTTTATTGTTGTCTCTGCACTCAGACTTAGCGATCACTCCTGGAAGAACTTGGAGTAATCCCTGCGCTGCGAACCCTTCTGGGGAACCCCACTCTGCTCATAAAAAAGTAAAGAGAAAAGGTTGTTATTTTATGCCAGTGAAATAGCTACACAAACTGAACATAGTCATAGTTAAGTAAACTCTCCTGCATCCTGAGGCCACTTGCTTCCAGATCTTAATATTCCAGGGAAGTTTAATTGAATCCGTTACATAAGGCACATGGTACACACCAAACACCAGAACATACCTCTCATTAAGGACACAGCAGTTGGAAGGGCTGGTCAGCCCCTATCTTCAGGGAAGCCACAGGAATAGAGAATCTCTTGCCTATTTTCTTCTAGATTCCATGGCTTCTGCTTTAAAAAAAAAAAAAAGTGTGTCACCGTGAGATGCAGTTACAAAAATTTCATGTTTGAGTTTCAGTCATACAATGATTGAGCACCCATCCCTCCACCAGTGCACATTCTCCACCACCAATATCCCCGGTATATCCTTCCTCCTGCCTCTAGAGTAGACAATTTCTCCCATACTCTCTCTCTCCTTTGGGGTAGTATGGTTTGTAATACAGATACCGAGAGGCCATCACGTTTGGTCCTTTATCTACTTTCAGCACACATCTCCCATCCCGAACGACTCCTCCAACCACCATTGACTTAGTGATCCCTTCTCTATCCCAGCTGCCTTCTCCCCCAGCTCATGAGGCAGGCTGCCAACTATGGAGTAATCTTCATGGCCCTGGTGTCTACTCCCCTTGTGCTTTTTATTCTTGGCTTCTTATCTGACAAATCTTGGCAACCCGGCACTGCCCCCTGATTATTTTGCAACTGGGTCTGCATGGCTGCTACTGTACTCAGGTTTTATTTTCCACTTCGATGGATATGCTGGTCAGCTTTCTTGACTAGACAAACGTTTCCCTAACCCTATATTTGTTGAGTACCGTCCAACACAGAAATTATTAAGTGACTGTTAACTTAGCTTGTTTCTCGAGTCATTTCTTGGTTCCTTCCTTAGTGTATCAAAGTAGAGAAAAAGGGTATTTGTTTGACATTCTGGGTCCTAACACAGCTGGTTGGTAAACTCCAGACACACAGATGATGCCGGAGGCCCTATTGTTCATGCCTATGAGTGACTACTCTTGGGGTGTGCTCGCAGAGTGAATAGTGTTTTTTCAAACATTCAACCATTTATCCATTAATTGAAAAATTATTGAAGTCAATGTACATAGCAGGTGGCTAGATACTAATAAACAGAAGCTAGAAACAGACTACGCTGACTTCCATTGCTATTACTTTTGTATGTGTAATATGACAACGTTTCTGGCCAGAAGCCATTTTAATCTTCCAGCGTTCCTCATGCCTGCTCTGAGTAGGCTTCTGTGTCTTGCCTGTGGTCTCTGTCAAATTCCTGTTACTAATTACTGTTCTTGTTTGTTTTTGAGCCTGGTCCTGTGTTCCTTGCAGGGCTCGGGGGCCCTGAGGGCTGCCAGGAATGGAATTCTCGTTGACGGCATTCTAGGCAAGTGCCTAACCACTGGCTCTCTGTCAAATTATTGTATTCCTTAAGAAGCATCTAAGTTAAAACCAGCGATGAAATGTTACTTTTTAATTTATTTTTAAAATATCATTATTTTCCCTCCTCTGGGGAGGAGGGGGATAGAGCAGTCCTCAGTACCAGAAATACTCAGGGCTTTCTCCTGGCTCAGTGCTCCGGGAATACTCCCGACAGTGCTGGGGATCGAACCTTGATCGACCAGGTCCAAAACAAGATCCCTACCAGGTGTACTCCCTCTCTGCCTGCCCCCACCTAATTTTTAAGGCATTTCATTTTACATTAAAAAATGTTTATTTTTGGAAATCTCTCGGTAGCACTGCGGGTAGGGCGTTTGCTTTGCACACAGCAGACCTGGGTTCAATTTCTCCATCCCTCTCGGAGAGCCCGGCAAGCTACTGAGAGTATCCCGCCCATGGGGCAGAGCCCGGCAAGCTACTGAGAGTATCCCGCCCATGGGGCAGAGCCCGGCAAGCTAACCGTGGTGTATTCAATATGCAAAAAAACAGTAACAACAAGTCTCACAATGGAGACCTTATATTCTTGAATGGTAATAGTTATCTATGAATATTTTATATACCATTACATAATATATAAAATGGATTTTAAAATATATTTACTGGTGCCCACTTGAGCAAATCGATGAGCATTGGGATGACAGTGATACAGTGATACAGTGATGTATAATATCTGTGCCACATGTTGTGTCTTCTTATCCACAAGATACCTGACACAATTTAGAGGCTCAAGTTGTATTTGTTGAATCAACAGACTGAAAGCAGTTTCCCTTTCCTGGAAGGTTTTATTCAAGAATTCTTTCCTTATTGTTTCATCCCATATTTACCTTTCTTTCATGAAAGCTCCTAAAGGGCTTACATTTTTTCTTTTGGTTTTATGGAATTCAGATTTTTACATTACCAGTTTTTTCTGTTCATGCTTAAGAAGGGTTTCATCACTCACTAAACAAAATTTGACTGATAAATCACCAAGTACTTGATATTGAACAGCTCTTTTCTTTTTCACTCTATGCTCCAGCTCCTCTTCTGCAAATGTAAATATTTGAACTAAGTAAGTGAAATTTAAGTCTGTGCCAAAAACTTCAAGGAATGCAGATAGGCTGATCAGAGGACATTTGCAGCTTCACAGACATGTGCAGTTATATTTAAAATGTAGTTTTTAAGAAACAGAAATGAATACATAAACTGTTTTGTAGAAATATGGCTTTAAAATAATATCTAGTAATAAATATATGAGTCCTCAGAAATAAAAAAATCTAAAAATGATTACTCGGTAGATTAATGATTGGTAAACTATGGTCCATGGAACAGAGCCAGCAGCAGTGTTCTTTTTATATAGCTTGCAAGCTAAAAATTGTTTCCTACTTTTAAAAAGATGACTAGGCCTGGAGTGGTAGTACACAGTATAAGGCTTTTACCTTGTCCCATGAACTTTAGTTTGAATTCTTGGCACCACAAACTCCCCCACAAGTACTACCTAAGTTCAATCCTGAGCACAAAGCTAGGAATAATGCCAGAACATCTTTAAGTATGGCTCACTCTCCCCCACCACTAAAAAACTGCATACTTCTTAAACAACTAGGAAATAGGAAGGATACGTTTAGTCTATTTGTGTCTGCAGTGAGTGAAATAATTATTCCCTGACACCTTTTAGAAATGCTTAAGTACTTAATATAGGTCACGATGGCATGTATTTTGCTTGTATTCTATTTTCTATCCCCATTTTTCCATGGGTGGCATCTTCATTGGGTTACAGACTTATTCTCCATCAGGCTCAGGATTCCTATCAACTTACAACAACTAGAAATTATTAACAATCTAACAGAGTTGGCATTTCAGTATCCACATTATCATTATATATAATTTATACCTTAATAGTAATTTCCAATAATACCTTTGCAACCTTTGAGTGTGCTTTAACTGACCTGGACCATCAAAGTCTGTATCATTTGCCTCTTTGTTTTCTCTAAAGTCACTGGGAAGTGACACTACTCCAATTCATGCAGGATAGAAATTCTAAGCAATCAATACATATCCAAGATCCCTTTGCTTTTGAGTAAGATTCTTATGAGGTGCTTAACAAAGTAGCTCAGAGTTTACCCATGAGATAACGGTCCATTTGCTCATCATGGTAGTGGGTTGTGCTTGTTCCCTTCTCTCCGATACCATCATCTTTCCTGACACAGGTTTCCCAAATAAAAACTATCTAGACTTTAATCATAATCGCAGAGTCTTCTGAGGATACCCAAACTTGACTGATTTCAAACCTATTCCTCCATGGAAGAAGGACTTTAATGAAAAGTCTCTTACCTAAAGCATTGTGAGCATCTAGGAAATTGCTGCTTGAAATTACTCATCTTGAGGACAAACCAACTTTTGATTGGTCGTTTGTCTGCAGGCCACATCCAACAGTGCTCAGGGGTTGATCATGGCTCTGCACTCAAGGTGCAGTATGAGGGCTCTGTAGATCAAACACAAGTCATCTGGGAGCACAGCAAGCACATTACTCCCTGGACTATCTATTAGGCTCCCTCGACAAGCCAATTTTGTACGGTATGTTGTCCCTATCCTTGATCTCACATTATGGATGGGTCAACCAATTAGTTTTCTGATTGGATATTGGGAGCTTTTCAATCTTTTTTTTTCTTGAGACCCCTATTAGTGAAGAAACTACCCAGGTGCCCTTACAACGGAAAATTCACAACCAATAAACAATTGAATCTTAAGATTTACATTGGCCAGGCAGGTTGCTATACCAAACTCTAATAATAACTCTATTTTTCCTCACAACCTGGAAGAAAATGCAGGCAGCTATTCCCAGTTATGCTGAGCACAGCAACCTCAAACTTATTAAAGGTAAGAAACTTGTTGTTTCAGGATGTGAAAAACTCAACATAATGGGAAGATAATTTCTCAAGTGTAAGGTTTAGTTGCTGTTTTTATTTTATTTTATTTTTCAAGCAAGTGGTAAGGTTTTAGTCTCCAGTGTAGAACAGAACCTGGTCTTTGTTAATTTATAAATGTCAGGTACCAAATATGTAAGTTGTACTCCAACCTAGTATGTTGAATGACACAGGCAAATTATTTGTTTTATTTACAATTCAAAATCACATTTAATAATACCACCACACGAGAATAAATATTTGATCAATGTTTATAGTCCTTGAAAACCAAAACAAGGTATAGAAAATATATGATAGAACATTTTAATTATTGGCCCATGGATCTTTGGAACAGTAGAGATCAGTGTTTCATAAAATTATTTTCAGTTATCCTGAAGAAAAACTGCATTTTTTCATGATTAAAAATGACTTCTTTTTCTGGGGTGAAGAAATAGTACAGTGGGTGGGGTGCTTTCCTTGAATTCAGCCAACTTCTAACTACTTATGGTAACTTGATCACTACCCACTAATCCCCACACCCACCTCCTAGGAGTTATCTCTGAGAGTCAAGTCAGGACGAAGCCCTGAACATGAGTCAGTGTGGCCCCCATACCAAATTCTTAAAAAAAATTTTGTTTTTCAGTAACTATCTCCTTCTACTACTTCTGTCTCCCCAAAGAAGTTTGTTCAATGAATAAGATGTTCCTCCCACTGCCAACTTATTCTGAAGATGTTTTCCAATCATCTAAGTAGTTTGGTTTTTTTTATGCTTCAAGGAAGCCCCTATAAGTTTTCTCCTTCCTCCACTAAAAATAATTGATCCCTCTGCTTGCTTTTTCTAATGAAGGCCAGTTAGGCATCAGCCTCTCCTCTTGATTTAGGTTTTGAAATAAGATATTTTGCAACAGATTCAGAAGAATACATACAACATATTTTCAGGTTGTCAAAAGCCATGCCTTATTTTTCTAAACACCTTTCCTGTCCCCCATCTAAATTACATCCCTTGTTACACTTATTCATGGAATCATGTGTTTTCCTTTCATTGAGCTAGAGATGTTTGGCATTATGTATTCATTTTATTGATCACATACAACTGCCTTTGGCTTTTTCTTAGCCTATATGCCCTAAGATATAAACCACATTTCTATTTTCTCAGTGTCAAATTATTTAAATGTGATGTTATTGAATAATAGTCACTCATATTATATATTTATTGACACACATTGCACTAACATACACCTCAGAACCTGGGCCCTATGAAAACAGGATGAGAACACTATTTGGGTGTCCCAAAGAGGAATTGAAAGAGATATACTTGAAATATCACATTTCACTCAAGTGAGAGAAGGAATCCAGAGTTTCGACCTCCATGGATGATCAAGAATCAGGGACGCTGACTCGTTTGCCAAGGCGTTGAAAATCAGATGGACTGGACACCTAATGCAATTTTGAGACCGTCGATGGGCTAGAGCTGTTACAGACTGGATTCCACAGGACGTAAAAAGACCACGTGGCCTCCCACCTATGAGATGGCCAGACTTATTCGTCAACACCCTGAATGAACGGTTTGATGCTCTTTGTGTTCCTGGAGCGAGCAGATACCATTGGGCTACACTAACAGGTGACTGGGATGAATGGAAATATTACTGGCACCCACTCGAGCAAATCAAAGATCAACGGGGATGACAAGGGATACACGTGATTGACACACATAAATTAATTAATATTTAATCTAATAAAATTATTTAAAATTCCATGTTAATGAACATACTTGTCCGTGGAAAGTTGTAATATATATACACATGCACATATTATATAAAATATACTATAATATCATATAGAAACATATAAAATATAATGAAGTTAACATGACACATATGCCTAATTATATAATATATATAACATTATACAGTAATGGTTTGTTGGATAACATTGGGTTGTCCTTGCTCCTTCCTCAGGGAAATTAAGGTTTATTGAGCCACTCCCACAACAGTGCCCCTGAGGCACATCTAATTCTATCAGGTACTAATAATTCCATGTTGCTTTTCTTTTTCCTTTGTGTCATTTGCTTGTCCTATATTTAGCAATGTCCTTTTTTATATAAACACAGAAAGACAGTTCATGCTATGCTTTGTAACATGGGAGTTAATTAATTCCAAAATAATATTTACCCCTGGGCATCCACATTGACTTGATGTAAGCCTCAGTTGCCCTTAGTTCCTAGCACCCCAAAAGCAGGGTCCCAGTGAGGAACTGGATGGAACCAGGATAAGTTGTAAGTGACTCTGGAATCAAAATGGGCAAAGCCACATGACATAATACTAGACTATAAGTTAAGAGCATGGTCATGGACAAACTCTGTCATGACCCAAAAAGAAGTAACTGAATAAAGGACCCTGATGGGATTAGGAAAGACTAATCTGGCCTGAGGACTATGGTCTGGAATATATAGGGAGATGTCCCCAGGAAAAGCCAACCTTTAAGCTTAATATATCTCTTACTATAACCATGCCACCGGACTCGGCACCAGGCTGCTTTCATTCGGGGAGCCCTGGGGGTTGGGGGGCTAAGAGCCTTCCTGCACCACGGGACACAGCCTCGGCAGCCGGCCTCCACAACCCAACTGCCACCAAGCTTCAGGCTGCTTCCCACACACTCGGGTCAAGCTTCACATACGATGAACATTTTTCTGGACCGCGCAGCCATACAACACATCATAAGACACTCCCTACTCATTTTCTATACCTCTTGGAGAGCCTGGCAAGCTACCAAAGATATCCCAGCCACACGGCAGAGCCTGACAAGCTACTCATGATGTATTCGATTTCCCCCAAATAGTAACAATAACGTGCAGACGCCATTGGGCTACACTAGCATGCGACAGGGACGAATGGTGATGTTACTGGCACCCGCTCAAGCAATCGATGAACAACGGGATGACAGTGATACAGTAATATCTCTTACTATGTTCATATAAAATGGCTAGAAATATTCATCATCATCATCATCATCACCATCATCATCATCATCATCATTCCGTTGATCACTGAATTTCTCGGGTGGTCTCAGTAATGTCTCCATTCGTCCTAGCCCTGAGATTTTAGAAGCCTCTCTTTACACGTCCTTTCCAATGGTGCCGCATAGGAGGCTCTTTCAGGGTCAGGGGAATGAGATACATCATTGTTACTGGTTTTTGACATATAAATACACTATGGGTAGTTTCTTCCTGTCTTCCCCAGGGCCCCTGGGAAGGGGTGAGCTCCAGCTTCCCTCCCCGCCTCAAGCAGAGCTCTCGTGGCCAAAGACCTCCAGAGCCTAGCCACAGCCATGCTCAAGGCTCCACTCCACACGTTTGGACAAGCCTCATGCATGAAGGTACCGGCAGAAGAACCCAGGTGTGTGGGACCCAGGGCTGAGACCTCCAAGCCTGCTCACATCGACTCTGGGCCCCTTCCACCCAGATTTTCCATTTTCCAGTAGCTAGGCGGTCACACCCAGGGACTGGCCCTGGCACCGTGTAATCCCACCAACTGCCCACACATAGATACTTACTACCAAGCTCTCAGAAGCGACATCTTATAGCCTACTTCTCCCTCTGGGAGAACCTGGCTAGTTACCGAGAGATTCCTTCCCACATGGGAGAGCCTCGCAAATTTCTCATGGTGTATTCATATGCCAAAACCAGTAACAATGCTGGATCTCATTCCCCTGACCCTGAAAGAGCCTCTAATGTGGCATCATTGGGAAGGATGAGTAAAGAAAGTGTTTTAAAAATCTCAGGGCTAGGAAGAATGGAAAATTAACTGAGACTGCACGAGAAATTAGACAATCAATGGGATGATGATGATGATGATGATGATGATGATGATGATGATGATGATGATGATGATGAGGGGGAGTTTGCGAGGCTCTCCCATGTAGGCAGGAAATTCTCAGTAGCTTGCCAGGTTTTCCCAGAGGGAGAACTAAGCTAAAAGAGGTTGGTGTAATAGTCTCTGGATGTGGACCATTTGTGGGATTATACAGTGCTGGGGTCAGTCCTTGGGTGTGACCGCCTAGATACTGGCAAATGGGTGGAAGAGGTCCAGTCCCGATCGGAGCAGGCATGGAGATCTCAGCCCCAGGTCCCACACACCTGAGTTCCTCTGCCAGTTCCTTCATGCGTGAGGCTTGTCTGAACTTGTGGAGAGGGGCCTTGAGCATGGCTGTGGCTAGGCTCCGGAGGTCTTCAGCAGGAGCTCTGCTCAGGGCAGGGAGGGAAGCTGAGGCCCACCCCCTCGGAGGGGCCCCTGGGAAGACAGCCACACACGGGGGCAAGAAATATTATAATAAGTAAATTTACTATGATTGTTTAAATGGATTACTACCTGAAAGAAGGAGCAAGCAATACACCCTGGATAGAATCCTGCCCTTGAGCCTATCTCCTAGTATTCTAGAGTGCTGAACTCTCAGATGGGATTTTTTTCCTTGAGTTAATCTCCTGGAGGAATAGCTTTACCTCTGTTTGTTGTTATGATAATTTCAACTCCACCTTTGTGTATCCCCACACTTCACAATTTGTATACAACTATGTAGTGAGGGGGTACTAGACATTGAAGAAGAGAGGAGGAGAGTGGAACTTTGGGATTTTGAGGTCTTTAAGGACTAGAAAGTCAGGACTTGATGTTGAGGACTAGAAAGTTCATGACTAGAAGGAGGATGAGAATTGAGAATTTGGAACTTTGGGAGTAGAAGGAGACAGATGACAACGATGACTGAAAGTAGAGGACTATGAGACTACCATGAGACAAGAAATAAATTGTAATGAGGGAGAGGACTTTGAGGTCTATGAGGAGACTAGGATGATGGAACTGTGATGACTGGGACTCTGACCAAAACAAAGACTACAGTTGTGCTATAAAGGAGAGATCAGACTATGCTGGGGAGGAGAAAGAAATTAGCTAACCACCGAGTAGCCTGGGGTCCAGTTCTTTGTTCCTCCATTCCCCTGGTACTTCTTCCGTCTGCCGCTGCCATCATCTGGCCTCGGGAGGTGGCTGTCTTACCAAATGCTCGAGTTCCATGCATGCCCACTGAGCCATTTTCTATGGAAACTCACAATGGTCATTTACTGACAAGGATGTTTTCTGAAAAATGTGTCTTTAGGCGATTTTGAATGTATGTAATGTATAAAGATATCTGAGGTCACTACTGATGTAAAGCACACGGCTAAGATGTCACTAGGAAATAGGAATTTGGGGATGATTGTCTTATGTGTGCTCCATTAGCTGAATGTGATTATGTAACTCATAACCTTCTGTATATTACTATATGCTATAAATTCACTTTATTATATGCTGCTTTATGTCCATATATTTATATATATATACATATTCATTTATATGAACTAAATGGCAGAGGAACCCATGTGTGAGAGACCTGAGCCTGAATCTCCAAGCCTGCTCAGATTGGGACTGGATGGACCTCTTCAGCCCAGATGCCCCATTTTCCAGTAGCCTGTCGGTCACACCCAGAAACTGCCCCCAGCACCCATGTAATCCCACCAATAGTCAATATCCAGAGACTATAAAACCAAGCTCCCAGAAGAGAGTGACAGAAGAGAGTGATGCAGAGTCTCTTGACTCCGCACCTGGCTGTCTTCACCAGGATCCCTCGGAGGGTGTGGGTTGAGTTTTCCTCCCCGCCTCAAGCAGAGCCACGGCAGCTGACGACCTCTGGAATCCAGCCACAGCCATGCTCAAGGCCCCTCTTCACAAGTTTGGACGAGCCTCATGCTTGAAGGAACTGGCAGAGAAACCCAGGTGTGCAGGACCAGGGGCTGAGATCTCCAAGCCTGCTCATATTGGGACTAGGCCTCTTCCACCCAGATCCCCTATTTTCCAGTAGCTAGGTGGTCACACCCAGGAACTGCCCCCGGTGCTGTGTAATCTCATCAACAGCCAACATCCAGAGACTATAAAATCAAGCTTCCCGAAGTGAATGCAGTCATTGGACATCTTATGGCCTAGTTCTCCCTCTTGGAGAACCCGGCAAGCTACTGAGAGTTCTCTGCCCGCATGGGAGATCCTGGCCAGCTATCCGTGGCATATTCATATGCCAAGACCAGTAAAAATGATGGGTCTCATTCCCATGATCCTGAAAGAGCCTCCAATGCAGCACTGTTGGGAAGGACGAGTAAAGAGAGGCTTCTAATATCTCAGGGCTAGGACAAATGGAGATGTTACTGAGACCACTCAAGAAAATCAACAATCAATGGGATGATGATGATGATGATGATGATATGAACTAAGCCTAAAAGTCCTTTTACTTTCCCAATACTCAATTTTTTAAGTTTTCATTAGAGGGAGTTAGAAGCTTGTTGAATCTGTTGTCCAAATCATGTTTATTTTTAGCTTTTTTTTTTTTTACAGAACAAGTTTGTTTTTCATTGTTTCAGACTGGGAATGTACAATGCACTGGCTACATTTATATTAGTTGCTATGGTTTCCAATACTTCAGAAATTGTCCAAGAAAGGAGTGGAATTTTTCTCACCATGCAAAGATGTTTTTCCCTAACTTGTCTGTGCCCACGTAATGTACCAGTTTGAATCGTCTGCTTCTCTTGTCCCCATCTGTGCTGTTTGCAAGGGATGGGGAGTAAAGAAGGGTGGGAAAAAAAAGCAGGTGAAAGCAAGTTAGACACAGTCTTTATTTCAGCAGCATTAGCTCAGAATTAGTCTCTTTTGTTAAAGTCTGTTACTTAGCGTATAGAGATTGAGTCTATAGTATGTTTTACTTCCCTCCAATTACTCCTCCATGAACACGGAGCAGCCTCTGTGCAGAAGAGAGAGCAAAGACTGGTTCTCAAAGGCAGCTTTCTGTAGAGCTTTATTTTTCCTGCTGCTTCTGTTGTTTTCAGTTAATTATTTCTGACCAATTGGATCTGAGCAATTGAATCTCCTTTTGTAAGAATAACTGCATTTTGTTCTGCTCTACTTATTCATCTGTATTATAATCTCAATTTACCCAAAAAAGGAAAATAGGGAAAGTATAATTTACTCTCCATTCTATGCCTTGTTTTCATTGAACTAGCGATTTTATCCTAGCATGTCTTTTTAAAATAATAGCTTGCTGAATTCTTACTGTGAACTTAAAACCACTGTGATCTGTTAGAGAGATCATATGGTCTCATCTCATATGATAGCATCAGCATTCATATCACCTCAGGATAACTTGCAAAACAGGATCTGTTAGAGAGAAAGTAAGAATAGGAAGACTTCCTGTTAATCACTTATGCTAATCAATTGGTTATCACACAGACATTTATTTTTGTTAAGGGCAAACAGTCAGAAAGCAAGAGGAAAAAGATTACTCACACAAGTGGTGGTCTTCTGGTCTCTGTTGCCACTGCCACCGCTGTTTCTGGTGCTATGTTTCTGCTGGGCAGAGGCTGATACTTCTGTAACTGCTACCTCGATTACTGCTGTTGCTACCGATGTTATTGGTACCGCCACTTGCTGCTGCCTGTGCTGTTGGGGCTGGGACAATTTTTGCCACTTCAGCTGTTTGGGTCTTCGGTGTTTAGCTTTAGGGATTTTTCTTTTGTTTTTATGGGGGTGCATGTGGGTGCTCTGACGTACATACTAATGAACTCAGGGAGATATTTACCCCCCCAGAAAGCAATGAGATATCTTAGTCTGTAAGTTAGGTTAACTTATGTTAGTTATATATCTGGTCTTCTAGAGAAAGAAGTTCTAGGAGTGTCTTGAGCTCTTTTCTCGGAGTAAATTTCAGCCACCCACAGGAATAGGCTGGCAGAGTGGCGCCTTCACTGTTTGGCTAGTCATCTTCTCAACCCTAGTCATAGTGTTACGTGACCAGGCAGATCACATTTTCCTCTAGCATTTGCAATTAGAAAACAGAGAAACTTAACACACTGATGGATGCTCAAAGACAAGAGGCATTAGCTAGTTTGTAAATCTTGACTTTATTTGGATAAGAACAAAGGAGGTTTGCTTTGAGAGTAAGAGAAATGCAAGACAATATGGTGGAACAGAGACTAGCACACATCCAAAAGAACAAAAGCAACCGCTGTTGGAGAGGATGTGGGGAGAAAGGGACCCTTCTTCACTGCTGGTGGGAATGCCGACTGGTTCAGCCCTTCTGGAAAACAATTTGGACGACTCTCAAAAAATTAGATATTGAATTCCCATTTGACCCAGCAATACCACTGCTGGGAATATATCCCAGAGAGGCAAAAAAGCACAATCGAAACAACATTTGCACATGTATGTTCATCGCAGCACTGTTTACAATAGCCAGAATCTGGAAAAAACCCGAATGCCCCAGAACGGATGACTGGTTGAGGAAACTTTGGTACATCTATACAATGGAATACTATGCAGCTGTCAGAAAAAAGGAGGTCAAGAATTTTGTAGTCAAGTGGATGGGCATGAAAAGTTTCATGCTGAGTGAAATGAGTCAGAAAGAGAGAGACAGACATAGAAAGATTGCACTCATCTATGGTATATAGAATAACAGAGTGGGAGACTAACACCCAAGAACTGTAGAAATAAGTACCAGGAGGTTGACTCCATGGCTTCGAGGCTGGCCTCACGTTCCGGGGAAAGGTCAACTCAGAGAAGCGATCACCAACTACATTGTAGTCGAAGGCCATGTGGGGGAAGGGAGTTGCGGGCTGAATGAGGGCTAGAGACTGAGCACAGCGGCCACCCAACACCTTTATTGCAAACCACAACAGCTAATTAGAGAGAGGACAGAAGGGAATGCCTTGCCACAGTGGCAGGGTGGGGTGGGGGGGAGATGGGTTTGGGGAGGGTGGGAGGGACACTGGGTTTACGGGTGGTGGAGAATGGGCACTGGTGAAGGGATGGGTTCCCAAACTTTGTATGAGGGAAGTATAAGCACAAAAGTGTATAAATCTGTAACTGTACCCTCACGGTGATTCTCTAATTAAAAATAAATAAATTTAATAAAAAAAAAAAAGACAATATGGTGGAGGAAAGGCAGTTAGGTAGACACAGAAGAGTAGCAATACAGATTATATGGCTCCAGAAATAGGAAACAAAGGAAGCTGCATAATTATGACCCTTAATTCCTATAGTAGTTTCTGCTACTTGGTACCAGGAGTCATCCTGGGCAACAGATTGCTAGGATGAAGTTTTGGAATTGGTCACTCACTACCAGTTGGCAAAAAAGGACACTGTCTTTGATGGCAGATGGCAAGACAGCAGCCCAGACATGAGTTGCAGACATTGGCCAATACCTGGACCTGTGATGAGCTGATATGTTCTAATGGAAAGAGTGTTCTGGCCTTGCGCAGAATATCAAGCATTTGAAAAAAATCAGGGAGATAATAATTATGATAATTTCTCATGCTCAACACTACTGATGCTTTAAGGAGAGAAGATGAATTCAAAAGAATGAATGTCAAGTAAAACATGAGATTCAGAGGGCCTCCTTAGTACTTGGGGAGACATATATCACCTGCAGCTAGAAAGCAGAACAGTTGAGAACTATGACAATAATATAACTTAGAGATATTGGGACTTCAGAGAAAGCTGAAATTGGTTGACTAATCAGGATTTATAGAGAAAGAATGTAATCCTGAAATTTGTATGAGGAGATCTGGGTAGAATTTACTTGAACAAAGCACATACTCCTAAGCCACTTTACCTGTAGAGGTACCTCATTTTTCTCATATTAGAAGACATAGTCTACCCATGGGCTGGAGCAATAGCACAGCGGTTGGGCATTCGCTTTTCACGCGGCTGACCTGAGTTTGATTCCTCCGCCCCTCTCAGAGAGCCCGGCAAGCTACCCATGCGTATTGGATATGCCAAAAGCAGTAACAATAAGTCTCTCAATGGGAGACCTTACTGGTGCCCGCTCGAACAAAAATCGATGAGCAACGGGATGACAGTGACAGTGACAGTCTACCCATCTACCTCCCTCTTAGGTTTCTAGAAAAAAATCTGAAATGAGGCACCTGTTGTGATAGTGCTAATATTAAGTATCTGTTTCCTCCTTTTCTTGTGGTTAACAGAACCTTAATGAGGGGAACATGGACATGCAAAGACATTGGAACAATCAAATGCCCAAGGGACCAGGTGACTGGACTCCTGCTAACTAACTGGAGGTGGCAGAGAGACCCTAGATAGACTCTGAGTGCCCATCTTCAAGGCAGGGAGAATATTAACCTGGATAATCAAGCTTATTGATTCAGAATCACTCTCCATGTTTTGAGAGCTCCAGGCAGGACTCTGGGAAACAATCTCAACATGTTCATGATAAGCCTTAATAGCTAAATCAAGTGGTGACCCACATGAAATGACACAGAGATAACAGAACTGTCATGAAAGTGAAGGAAGGGATAAAAAGGCCCAGTGCACTAGTATGCTAGTGGTGGGGGGATCTATTGTTTAAGACCAGAACATTTTCCAGCAAACAATATCCTTGGAGGACCCCTGGGTGCATCACTCCCTCTTATTGGGGTGACAAGGAACACAGCAAGAGTTATACTGATATCTTATTAGAAACAGACAAGGCTTATGTAAAAAACATCTCCCAGGGGGCGACCAGGGGAGAGTCCCAGGGACTCTCCCAGTTGACCGCCCTTCGGGTTTCGGGGTTATGGTCTCTGGCCTCTCGCCCAGCCGGAGCGGCCTGGGCCATGGGGCAGAAGGAGGAGGAAATGAGGGCCAAGCCGGTTGATTGATCAGTTTATTCCATTCACTCCTCTCTCTCTGCTTCTCTCCCAGCTCTGGATCTCTACTCTCTCTCGATTGATTCTGCTGCTCCATTCTCCTTCACTAGTCTCTCCTCCTACTAGTCTCTCCTACCTTGCCCTCTAGGCCACACACAGTCAGGTGGCAAAATCAACATAAGAAAGCCCTTCCTGAGGGCCAGGCATTCCAAAGCCCTTCCTGACTGCCAGCAAGAAAAATACCTCTTAAGGTTTTTCTCCTTTCCTTAGTCCAAGAACTTATTCACATCTTAATACTAGTTACTTTTGTCTGGACACATTGAGAGATTTATTGAGGCTTGCAGGGCAGCTCTCCTGGGAACACCTTGTAGACTCAGACTACAGCACTCAGGCCAGATTAATCATTCCTAACTCTAGCAGGCTCTGAATCTAGTTATTACTTTTTGGATCATGACAGCATTTGTCCATGACCAAGCTCTTAACTTATAGTTAATCATTAGGCTCTTTGGCCAGGCCCATCTCGATGCCAGGGTAGCACACAATTCACTGCTTGCCCTGAGTCTGTCTCGTCCCTCGTTGGGACACTGCTTTTGGGGGTACTAGGAAGTAAGGGCAACTGAGGCTTAGATCGAGAGAACAGATGTCCAGGAGGAAACTATCATGCAGAGTCAAATGACTCCCAGGTTACAAAAGCATTGCATTTGCTACAGTCTTCCTGTGCCCATAAAAAAGGACTTGGCTCTGAATAAACTATGCTAAGGACTCAAGGAGAAGAGAAAAACAGTATTTACAAGTCAACAAAGAAAGAAGTTACAAATAAACACAGAGGAATGGAGCACTGTGATGGGAATAACCCAATAAATCTAAACTACCTGAGGCTATGTTATCCTAAGGCTTAATTATAAGACTCAAGTAGGACTTAATTATCTTAATATACAGTAGTTTGGAAAAGATATCTAAGAACCCTTACCAATGGAAATCTATGGGCTCAACTGTAATATCTGCCTCCACGACACACACACAAAACTACATATATGTACATATGTATAGTTTTCTTTAAACAAATCTCTTAAAAGCAGAGTGGGAAGCAAATTGGGAATGGTCATCCAAGGATACTGGGGAAAGGATCGGTATTGAAACCCTAACCCTAACTCTAAGTCTTTTTCATATTTTTTCTCTTGTATGTCTAAAGTCCATGGTGACTAAATTAAAAATTAAAGCTAAAAGTAAAACAAAATTAAAAAAGAAAATGAAACTCCATTTTGGTAACTTAGATGTATCACTGTATCACTGTCATCCCGTTGTTCATTGTTTACTCAAGCCAGCACCAGTAATGTCTCTATTACACTCAGCCCTGCGATTTTGACAGCCTCTCCTTACTCATCTTTCCCAATGATTTGAGGCTCTTTCAGGGTCAGGGGAATGAGACCTTACATTACTGTTTTTGGCATATCAAATACGCCACAGGTAGCTTGCCAGGCTCTGCCATGCGGGTGAGATACTCTTGGTAGCTTGCTGGGCTCGCCAAAAGGTGTGTATATATCTGTTACTGTATTTGAGATATGAATACTCCACGGGGAGCTTGCCAGGCTCTCCCGAGTGGGCAATAGACTTTCGGTAGCTTGTCAGGATCTCAAAGATGGAGAACTAGGCTATTAGATGTTGAGAGGCCGCATGTTGGCCATTGATGGGATTACACAACGCCAAGGGCAGTTTCTGGGTGTGACTGCCTAGCTACTGGCCCATGGGGGATCTGGGTGGAAGAGGCCCAGTCCTGGTCCGAGCAGCCTTGGAGATCTCGCCCCAGGTCCCGCACATCTGGGTCCCTCCGCCAGGTCCCCCATGTTTGAGGCTCATCTGAACATGTGTAGAATGGCCCTGAGCATGGCCATGGCTGGGATCCGAGGTCCTTAACTGTCGAAGCTCTGCTCGGGGTGGGGCCACTTAGATGAGTCCTAATAAAATATGTTGGTACTTCAATAATAAATAACTGTGTATTTTTGCTAAAGGATCTATTTTCTCATAGAATGAGGCATTTTATTTTTAGTTATGAACAGGAAAACAAAACTTAAATTAGGTTTCACACAAAAAAGGGATTTATCAACTCACAGAATTCAAATGATGTTAATATAGCACCAAAAACAGGCAGATAATCAATTGAATTGCAAGAACCTACAGACTCAGGAATTCAGAAACAAACAAGCCTACTGCTGATTTCCAACACTTTCTTTCTAGGAAGTCAGGTTTATTCTTTCTCAGAACAGCTGGACTCTCTTTCAGAAAAAAGCAAAACTACAAGTTAAATTCCAACTTTAATGTCTGTGTGTCTTCATTTTCCAGAAAGAAATATAAAAAGGCCCTGAATCGCCTGTCTTGTCTGTTTTGAGTATTTTGCTTAACTATAGATTATCTGGTACAGGTAGAAGGCAGAGACATATTCACATAGCTTCCATTATGAAGACTCAGGATAAGCTTGAGTGACTGTTTAAGCAAGATTGCAGAGCTACTTAGTGTGAGAAGCCCTTGACTGAATGTAGAAACTGAGGTACATGTCCATAGATAACAGGTTGGTAGAGGGAAAAGAGCCCTAAATTTAAAAATCAAAATGAAGAACAAAATCTCATTTAAGTAAAGACAAGCAAACAAGCAAGCAAGCAACCCCCCCCCCCGGCCGCAAAGTACCATGTTTAGGTCACAAATATTATATTACAGGTGTGGAAAGAACTTAGTACTTAAATTTTCAATCTTTGTTTCTTCCATAATGGGAGAAACCGCCATTTTGTTTATTTGTGTTTATAAAGTCCTAGGATAATTTTAAAAGACAGATTGTATGAAAAGTCAGTCCTGTAGATAGCTAAATCTAGGTTCAAAACTCAGTCCTGGGACCTGAGAGATAGTACAATGAGTAAGGTTCTTGCCTTCCATGTGATCAATCCAGTTTGATCCCCAGACTTCTATATGATCAGATGGTCCCTCAAGCTCACCAGGTGATTCCTGGTGAGTGCAGAGCCAAGAATACCTATTTGCTATCACTATGTGTGACCCACAAACAAATAAAAATCAGCCCTTCTACTTTTATCAGGTTAAATGATCTTAGATATGTTTTTTTTTAGATACTCTGAGTCATTTACTCACTAGGAAAAATGGAAATAATTAAGTCTATCTTATTGGGTTAGTATAACAATTAGATGAGGTATGTATGCAAAGAAATAAAGTGTTGTAGCAATTTGATAATGTTCACAGTCATTGCAAGATACTAATAACTGTATTGTCCTAAAATCTGAGTTTATTAAAGGTTAAGTTTATGTTTTACGCATAAAGTAATCTCCCATAGAATTTGTCATGTTTTCCAAACAATACATATTTTCTGAAACTTAATATAAAAATAACTCAACATCAGCTTGTAAATCCTTTATTCATTCATTCAGAAAATAAGTGTTGAATTTGAACATACATACACATAATTATTCTGCCCCTAGCATGAAAATATTAGAAAGTATTCATTTTTCTTATCTACAGCTCAGTACTTAGGTCATTACGATTATGGAAAACTGGCAAATTTACCTTTGCTATCAGATGCACTGGGTATAGGAGCATGCAATAAATATTACAATTATATGGTGCTTTTAGTTCAGAAAAGTTATTAAAGGCCAATGTATTTGGGAGCTTGGAATGTTTCGACACATATTTCAGCTTTACATTTCATTCAGAGTATGTGCTTTCTAAGGATTTTTGGAATCCTTATTTTCCTTTCCTTTTGTGCTTTTCTGGGTCTGTTGGACACATTTTCCTAGAATAGCGGAGAAAAGAAACACATGTTAATTTTGCTCACCCAGGGAAGATACTGGGAACATATCTCCTGAGGGACACCTGCTCATTTTCAGCTCTGGCTCTCAGCCACACCTTCCCCAGACTGCTTCAGTTTGGGGAAAATAGTCATGAGTTTTCAGTTCCAATTGGAGTGAGTCCTGAAAGGTCATTTTAGTTTCTGATGTCGGTTTGGGGAAGCTTATATCTTTCTTTTCATTCGGAGGTTCTTTTAACAGGGCATAGCCTCAATAAAGTAAATTCCTAGGACAAGGATTGTACTACATTTGAAGGCAGACCAAGAGCAAGAAACTTTGGTAGAAGAGATGATACATGATAATCTTTCAGTATCTGTATTGTAAATCATAATGCCCAGAAGGATGGTAGGGAAGGGAATGAGAGAGAGAGAGAGAGAGAGAGAGAGAGAGAGAGAGAGAGAGAGAGAGGAAAAGTCCCTGCCATAGACTCAGGCTGGGGTAGGGAGGAAGGATTTGGCAGAAGGGAAACTGGGAACATCGGTAGTGGGAAATGTACACTAGTGAAGGGATGGGTGTTGGAGAATTGTATGAATGAAATCCAATCAGGAACCACTTGTATCAGTGCATCTCACAGTGATACAATTTTAAGAGAGATAGAGAGAAGAAAGAAAGACAGAGAGAGAGGGAGGAGAAAGAAAGAAACAAAGAGAGGGAGAGAGATAAAGAGCAAGAGAGGGAGAGGAAAAGAGAGGGAGGGGGAGAGGGACAGGGAAGAGAGAGAGAGAGAGAGAGAGAGAGAGAGAGAGAGAGAGAGAGAGAGAGAGAGGAGAGAGAAACCTCTCTTAAAACTTAGAAGAACCCATTCTCCATTGGCCTGCTTGACCCCGTGCCCCCCAATGTAAGGTTACTTGAAGCTACTCATGTTGAATGGTTTAGAGCAGAGAGATCCAGTATCCAAATTTTGAAGACAATATAACACAATCCACAACTCTATAGTTATATCCTTTCCTCCAATAGTACACTATTTGGAAAGACGAGTAAGGAGAGGCTGCTAAAATCTCAGGGCTGGGACGAATGGAGATGTTACTGATTCCCCCTCGAGCAAATCGATGAACAACAGGATGACAGTGATACAAGTGATCCTTTCCTAGTTTTCTTTCTTTGTCTTGCATTCCAACATGGACTGAAATAAACACTTCCCCCTTTGCATGTCCCTTCTATCTAAAATGCCAAAAATTGTTTCAATTTTCCCTAAGGCAGAGTCTGGGCAAATGCTTCGTGGTACTACTCACGTACAGGATATAAATCTAAGAGGTATAACTAAGAAGAAGAAGCTTAAGACAAACAGGGAAGGATAAGAAAATGATGTTGAGGGGCTGGAATAATGAGTAGGGTGCTTGCAGCAGACCTGGATTCTATCCTTGGCACCACATATAATCGTCTGAGCCTTCTAGGGTTGATCCCTGAGTGCAGAGCCAGGAGTAAGCCCTGAGGATTGATTGCCACGCATGGCCAAGAAAAGCCAAAGAAATAAAAAGAAAATCAGAAAAAATGTTTTAAAAACATGAAAAATAGAAAAATAAGGAATAAAAAGAAATTGTGATTGATAAGAACACTTATCAGGCAAACATTTGGGTTTGCAACTGCTGGGGATTTCTCCCACTTACGCAGCTCTTTTTTTTTTAGGCAGTCTTGAAATTTATTGACTTTTTCTAAGGGGAAAAGGTAAATACCTGCTTCTTAGAGGCAACCATTGGTTCCAGGTTTTCATTTTCCTGTGGGGACATTTATTCTCTCATAGTTCTCTGCAGCATCTATTACTTTGGTATTTAAGAGGAAGTGTGAGTACTCAGGTATGAGAGCCCAAGTGTGAGAGTACCCAGGGAATCAGTATATTTTGTCATGCTGGAAAACTGTGCCTACTGGAAGTAAAGCACAGCCCTTCAGAAGTAGCTAAGGCCAAGTCAAGTGGCCAGAGACTGGAGAAAAGATCTGAATACAAGAGGTGTTTAGTACACAAGTTAATTTGCAAATGCGCATTTTCCTTAAAGGGGTGCCATAATTAGCATATGTCTTTTGAATGATGATATCTATACTAGCTAAAATAAGATACTTTAAGTCTGGGGAAAAAAAGGTTTTCAACCTGCCACTTGACAGCTATGTGACTTGGGGGCAGTTTTTCTCACTTGTAAAATATAATTATGAGAAGGGTCTACTTTATGGGTTTTCGTGAGGATTAAGTAATTCACGTGTGGTATTGGGCAGAATGTTTTATCTTTGAGAAATACTCAAAAATTCATATTTTTCCTGCATATCAGTAAAGTATTTTGCATTTCTGTGAGTAGAAGACTTTATTTATAGAGCCCTTTGAAAAAATTTCTTCTAAATACCCATAAATTGGTTTAACAGTAAGAGGGAGTTTTCTGTATTATATTTTATTTTTTGTTTGTTTTGTTTTGAGTCCACACCAGGTGTCATTCGGGCTTAATCCTGTCTCTGAGCTAAAATATAACTCATGGCAGTGCTTGAGATGCCATATGAGGTACCAGGGATTGAACCCAGGTTGACCCTGGGCAAGGCGAGCACCCCACCCACCGTACTTCACCTCTATCCACTGTTTGCTATGTATGAGGTTCTGAAACAGACAGGAGAAAAACTAGCTTGTCAGAAGATGGTAGTCAGTGATATGAACTTAAAGAGTTTCAGCAAAAAAAAAAAAAAAAAAAAGGAAAACATTATATTTCTAGGTTATAAGTTTGTTCTGATGAAACCTATCCACAAACTAGCATTCAAAAATTACTTTATAGGGGCTGGAGCGATAGCACAGCGGGTAGGGCATTTGCCTTGCACTCGGCCGACCCTGGTTCTAATCCCAGCATACCATATGGTCCCCTGAGCACCGCCAGGGGTAATTCCTGAGTGAAGAGCCAGGAGTAACCCCTGTGCATCACCGGGTGTGACCCAAAAAAAAACAAAAAAAAAAATTACTCTATAGACTATAACTACCTATAATCACAAGATTTGAGTTGCACATAAATTAAAGCAATGGAATTTGTGAGCCTTGGGTCATATTTTTTTAATGACTCCCTTAGGCAAAAGTATACACACCTATACACAAATACGCACTTACAAAAATCTGTTTATTTATTAGAGGTGGAACATAAACTAGAGATAAGGAATTTGCCAGAAGTTATATAAGTTTAGTTTGGGAATGTTTAGGAAGAAGAATTGATAAATTTTCCTCAAATCTTCCCAGTTTTATGCATAGTCTCAGGAACTACAAGTTTTACAGCATCTTATGCAGACTCAGGTTTTAGTTATCACTACAGTTCATCTGTGTTATGGATTATGAGTGACAGGTAGTCAACATGCTATAGCAGGCTAGCTGGCTTGCCTCCCCCAGTGAAGAAAGTGTGAGTTTACCCAGGAAACAGCTTCTCAATTTTCCATTGGCATCAGCAAAGCTATTTATGAAGGCAAAGCCAGTGCTGCTTCAGAATTAAAATGTGACTTGAAGAGCTTTAAAAAGCAGGCTGAAATGGCTTTTGGATTATCCATGGAAGTGGATTATTCACACCACTGCTCTTCGATTAGCAAACAGTTACTTAGTGTTCATCATTCAGACACTCTCAAATCCATGAATGGGTGCAAGTCGGCTGCAAGCTACTGGGAACACCTACCATGTAAGCCTTCTGAGGAAGTGAGGCTAGATGTCAAGGTCAGTGGTTCTCCAAGGCTGATTCCTGACCCTCAGCTGAAGCATCACTTCTGAATTTATTGGAAATCTGAGATTATTAGCATTTTGTATAAAGAGGAAAAAAATTGGTTTCTCATATATGGGACAAATTGCTTTAGGAGATTGTACATCTCCAACATCTTGAAATATTTGTGTAGAGACAAGGGATGAATTATCAAAGGGTTTTAGAAGAGAATCTGGCCTTGGGTGGAACATTCTCTGAAAAGCTAAAGAGGTTACTAATGTTGCCTCTGGACTAATGGTTTTTGCTTTTATCAGCAATGAGGTTAATGGTCAGAGTATTTTACCTTTGTGTCATTGTTTGGATTTCTGTGAAGCCACTCTAACAATCTAACAATTGTTACATTTAAAACATGGTGATTCCGTTTAAAAAAAAAAGGAATAAAAAAATTTGAAACATTAAAAACAAAATTAAAAAAAACACAGAATGTTTTCCTGAGTTCTGCTGCAATACCCATATGCATTCAAAATAAGTACTTAAGAAACCATATTTCAAATTGGTTTTATCTATTGCCAGAATGTCTGAACCTTCTAAAGACGAAAATACAATGAAGACAAAACAAATTGACATGTGTGAAGGAAAGACAAAAACGCACTTTTATACTTCTATTGGCTTATTCAGATTTTCCCCTTTAATGTTTCTCTTAGTTCTTACTAATTTTACATTTGTAGGAATTAATCAGTGTAAATATTAAAACATATTAGCATAGACTTATTCATAAAGTGAATGTTCTACTCCACAAGAAGAAAACATCCAACCCCATCAAAAAATGGGGCGAAGAAATGAACAGAAACTTTACCAAGGAAGAAATACGAATGGCCAAAAGGCACATGAAAAAGTGCTCTGCATCACTAATCATCAGAGAGATGCAGATCAAAACAACCATGAGATACCACCTCACACCACAGAGACTAGCACACATCCAAAAGAACAAAAGCAACCGCTGTTGGAGAGGATGTGGGGAGAAAGGGACCCTTCTTCACTGCTGGTGGGAATGCCGACTGGTTCAGCCCTTCTGGAAAACAATTTGGACGACTCTCAAAAAATTAGATATTGAATTCCCATTTGACCCAGCAATACCACTGCTGGGAATATATCCCAGAGAGGCAAAAAAGTACAATCGAAACAACATCTGCACATGTATGTTCATCGCAGCACTGTTTACAATAGCCAGAATCTGGAAAAAGCCCGAATGCCCCAGAACGGATGACTGGTTGAGGAAACTTTGGTACATCTATACAATGGAATACTATGCAGCTGTTAGCAAAAAGGAGGTCAAGAATTTTGTAGTTAAGTGGATGGGCATGAAAAGTTTCATGCTGAGTGAAATGAGTCAGAAAGAGAGAGACAGACATAGAAAGATTGCACTCATCTATGGTATATAGAATAACAGAGTGGGAGACTATCACCCAAGAACTGTAGAAATAAGTACCAGGAGGTTGACTCCATGGCTTCGAGGCTGGCCTCACGTTCCGGGGAAAGGTCAACTCAGAGAAGCGATCACCAACTACATTGTAGTCGAAGGCCATGTGGGGGAAGGGAGTTGCGGGCTGAATGAGGGCTAGAGACTGAGCACAGCGGCCACTCAACACCTTTATTGCAAACCACAACAGCTAATTAGAGAGAGAGAACAGAAGGGAATGCCTTGCCACAGTGGCAGGGTGGGGTGGGGGGGAGATGGGATTGGGGAGGGTGGGAGGGACGCTGGGTTTACGGGTGGTGGAAAATGGGCACTGGTGAAGGGATGGGTTCCCGAACTTTGTATGAGGGAAGTATAAGCACAAAAGTGTATAAATCTGTAACTGTACCCTCACGGTGATTCTCTACTTAAAAATAAATAAAAATAAATAAATTAAAAAAAAAAAGTGAATGTTCTAAATGTATATAGTTGTAAAAAAAGTTCTTAGAAGAAACTTTTTTTTAACTTTATCAATTTATCATTGATTTACTGTCACTGTCACTGTCACTGTCATCCCATTGCCCATTGATCTGCTTGAGTGGGCACCAGTAACATCTCCAAGTGAGACTTGTTGTTACTGTTTTTGGCATATCGAATACGCCACTGGTAGTTTGCCAGGAATTCCAAAAGTTCATTTCTATTCATCTAGATGTGTGGAAGTGTCACTACCTCAACAATAAGGAGAGAAATCTCTCCCAAATATGAGATAAAAGAAACAGTAAAGGAACAACCAATTACCAAAGTCATCAAAACTGAAGGTATTTTTCTATAGAACTGAGCTTACAGGGGGTGGTTGTTGTGAAGGGGTACTTGGGACACAGGAGGAGGGAGGTGAGCTCTCTGGTTGTAGGTGTGTTTGAAATGATGTATCCATGAAAAATATGAATACTGATACTGTAAAGCTTGGTACATAAGTAAAAGTATTTTTTGTGAAGTCTCACTGTTCTGATTTTATAGTAATCAGGACAGGCTAAACATTTGCTACAATAAGACAATACATGTGCTCCTAGACCTAGTTCCTTACCAACTTAGAAATAATGGTGATAAATTAAAATTAAGTAAAAATTAAAAATTAAAATGGCTTAAAATATTTGTATTATTATTTGCTGAACCATATTTTCATTTTAGAAAGTTTACAATTCTTAACATGATTTACTAAATAGAAGCTAAAATGTTATTTTTACAGATAATGATAATTATAAAGAAATAACTTTTGTGTAGACTTTGGAGAGTATAAAGTCATATGCATATACAAGCACACTTTTATTTTATAACGAGTTTCTGAACATTTGTGTTGACTGTTGCTATCATTTTATAAAATGCAAATAGGTTAATTTACTGATTTACACATCAATTCACTTATTTAAATTCCTCTACCACCAATGCAAGAGGCTGTGGACTTCAATTTTTACTCATAACATTCATATTCTCTTCCCTAGTTTAGTACTTTTAAATTTTTTGCCTTAGGACCATATCTATAAAGGGCCCTGGGATCTTTAGGTCATTAATATTTTATCGATAGATATTTCACTACATTAGAATTTAAAAATTGAAAAGGTAACATTTATTTTATTTAAACAATAATATTAAAAATTCATTCTTCACAATATTGATAGAATACTTTATTTTAAAGACTGTTTCTTAAGAAAATAGTGAGGATAGTTGTGTTATCATATATTTTTAGTACTCAATAAACAGAAAACAATTAGATTTTCATGACTTTAAATTTATTCTCTTGTGATATAAAATTTTAGGCAAATGGTGTGAACAAAATGACCTCACAGAATTATGTGGTGGAAAATAACCACATTTTTTAATAACTTTTACAGATAGTTGCAGAATTTTTTTGCCTTGATGATTGCCACTTGGAATCTAAATCTGGTTCAACAACCATTAGGTATTGTGTTCATTAAAGTAAATTGACATAATTTTATTCTTATTGAACATTGACCAAACATTTATTCTATGTGTGCTCTGATTACTTGGAAACTTTATTCAGAAATTTTATAAAGTCCTTTTAAATAATGTCACATCTTCATTGTATGGCATGAAAAATGTTTGTTAAGGATACATAAGTCTTATCAGAACAATCTTTGCATATAGTTATTGAGAAGCTGTCAAATTCATAACAGCAGGCATAATTTTTTTTTAATTTTCATTTTTATTCAATTTTTTTTTTTTGAGAACAGATTGGAGACTGGAAATATAGTAGAGTGATTAAGGCAGTGCCTTGCACACTACTCACTTCATTTGGTCCTCAGAACCACATGTGGTCCCTCAACTCTACCAGGAATGATTCGTGATCCATGAGCAGAGTAAGCACAGACCACCATTGGGTGTCTGCCCTCTGCCACTGAAAAATTAACAAATGCCTGTTTTTTTCTTTTAAAGTAATGTTCTTACTTTATTGTGAGGAAAACATCTGTTTTGTCAAATTTCTCAGTATGGAAAATAAGAAATTAGCTTTCATGAAAAAAAAATGACCTAGATATTCATCTTGCAAACAAAAGCACACAAGTGTCTTTTCTCTTAAGACCATCTTTATAATTTGGTGCACAGAATTAATGTTTTATCCATGTTTCCCCTTTTATCACACACAATAATAAGAGATCTATACTCAGAATTGAGTTTTAATACATTTTATTTATTATAATAAATAGCTCTTCTAAGAGACTTCTTTGAAATTGGCCTCAGGTTTGAAATCTGAGTGTGTAACAATGAAAAATACAATGATTACCGACACTGTAGCTTGTGTCATTGATTTTTTTCTTTTTTAATTTGTGGTACTTCATAACTGCCACGGAAATTCTCTTTCTCTGGTCACTGAGTAGCCAACACAAAAATTAACTTTGGTTTATGATCCATTACATACTCAGTATATGGGAGATAAGAGCATTTTTCTTAAAAAAGAAGCTCTTCTATGTATATGATAGAAATATGGCTAATTTTTTCAACATCTACTGTTTCGGGTTGGATAGTGTTACACAAAATGACTTGCTGAAATCTTAATTCCTGGTATTTGTGATTATAAATTTATTTATAAATTGAGTCCTTGTAGCTGTATTAAAACTAATTATCAAGTCATACTGGATTAAGTTGAAGTCTAAATTCATTAATTGGAATATTTTTAAGGAGAGAGATTTGAAGACGTGGATTTAACAGGGAGACCCATAGGGAAGAAAACCTGGTGAAGACAGGTAACTTGATCTTGTCAAAAGCCAAGCTGAGGGTTCTTCTGCAGGACTGGAAGCTTCGAGGCAAGGAACTGAACATATTTCCTGTTCCAACCCTGATCCCGCCTAGCAAAGTAACCTATACCATAAACACTTTGATTTTAGACTTCTGCTTCTAGGAATGGAAGAAGGTACATTTCAATTTGCTTTAAAACTACCCAAGAGGGACTTTATTTAAGCAGCTCTAGGAAACTAATATGCACCTTTTAGCATATTCAGCTAGTATCATTGGTGAGCTATGGCATAAAAAAAAATACTCTAAATAGACTTACGAGAAAGGACATATTGTTACTTGAGTGCTGGTCGCTCAGAAATGGCAAGACTTCTGCTAATTAGGGGGAAACTCTAGTTTTCTGGTAGAGTTGTCGCTGAGATAAGTAGGCCACTGGAGAACAGGCTGACGGGAACATTTCTGTGTGAGCCATTTCACACCCTCAGATCAAATGCTGCTTAAAAGAGGAATGATACATGTTAATATAGCACAAGTTCAATTACTTTCAACTAAGCTAAGGGCAGAAGTGTAGCAGCTCCGGATTCTCTTGCAGCCTTGCTTCAGTCACCCTTCCCAGACCGGGCCCACGGACTGTCCTAATTGGCCCTCATAGGTGACCTGTCACACACACACCTGCACCAGGGCCCTCACCACTGACAGGTTTGCCAGTTCTCAGGCACCAGAGAGATTCCATCCTCTGACTTAGAAGCAGGCTGTGGGGATGGTGCTGTGGCCACGTTTTGCTTCTCCATTAAGGCTCCGGACACTGGCCTGAAGAAAGTGAGCTGCTTCCTCTGGAAGTGGAACAAACACTCAGGTTCCCTGAGTTGGGCTCACCTGCCTCCACTCCATGCTGCTGCAAGACCCTGTGCTTCCCTTAAGCTGGCTGGGAACCATCGAGGGAAAGAAGCTCCCGCTCCCCCTTCCTGTTTTTTTCTGTGGGCAGCAAGGCCTGAGAATCTTAAATAGAAATGAACTGAAATCAGGCAAGCGGCACTGAAGGCCTGTACCTGGGCCTGGGCCTGCCGCTAGCCATGTGAATTATTTAGAAGTCGCTTCGAGTAGCCCCCGGTGACAAGCTTCATTTGGAAAGCAGGGAGGAGTTTAAGTCTTTTCTAGCAGCTGTGTGACAAAAAGAGCATCACCAAGTGAAATTTTTCAGTCATAATTTATAGAGGATTCTAGGTGTGCCAGCTGCTACATGGAGTGTTTAAAAGCTTCGGTTCATTAAATTCTACCCTACGACGAGTAACAATAATTCTCTTCATTGTATGTAGGCAGACATCTAAGCGTAGTAGGAATTGAGTATATTTTACAAGTGGTGGAGTCTACTTACGAAAAGCATAGTTTTGCTTAAATTCAGTTCCAATTCTACCTCCCATGAATAACCCTGAGCACAGTTTATCTATTACATATCTCTGACATGGATTTATAAGTAGATTATTTCTATTTGTCAGTAGATTATCATAATAGAGAGTGATTTATAAAGAGTGAGGTCAAATTGTTTGGTCCACAGTGTATACTCAGAAATAGTGCCTGGCTCAAGTGTACACTCAACGTAAATACTTGCTGAATGAATAAACAGAAGGAATCAGTGAGTGATTAACAGAGAGTGAATTAACAGTGAGTGAATAAAAAGAATCAGCGAATGATTCATAACAAACTCATAGAAAAGTTTCCTATCCACTATAAACAGTTTATCCCATAACAATGTGTATTAGCAAAATTAAAGCTCTTCACTGTACTACTGTATCACTGTCATCCCGTTGATCATCGATTTGCTCGAGCAGGCACCAGTAACATCTCCATTCTTCCTAGCCCCGAGACCTTAGCAGCCTCTCTTTACTGGTTCTTCCCAGCGGTGCCACATTGAAGGCTCTTTAAGGGTAAGGGAAATGAGACCCATCATTGTTACTGTATTTGGCATATAGAGTACACCACAGAGAGCTTGCCAGGTTCTGCTGCTCAGGCAGGATGCTCTGGGTACCTTGCCAAGTTCTTGAGAGGGAGAAGTAGGCTATAAAAGGTCACACGCTTCTGGAAGCTTTGTTTTATAGTCTCTGGATCTTGGCCTTTGATGGGATTACACAACGCCAGGGACAGTTTATGGGTGTGACCGCCTGGTTACTGGAAAATGGGGGATCTGGGTGGAGGAGGCCCAGTCCCAATCTGAGCAGGACTGGAGATCTCAGCCCCTGGTCCCACACACCTGTGTTCCTCTGCTGGTTCCTTCATGTGTGAGGCTCATCCAAACGTGTGGAGAGTGGCCTTGAGCATGGCTATAGCTGGGTTTCAGAGGTCTTCGGCCGTGGGGCTCTGCTCAGGACAGGAAGGGAAACTCAACCTGCTCCCCTTCCTCTTATCTCAAAATAAGATTTTACTTTTTTTTTTTTTTTTTGCTTTTTGGGTCACACCTGGCGATGCACAGGGGTTACTCCTGGCTCATGCACTCAGGAATTACTCCTGGTGGTGCTCAGGGTACCATATGGGATGCTGAGAATCGAACCCATGTTGGCCACTTGTAAGGCAAACACCTTACCCACTGTGCTATCGCTCCATCCAGCCCCAAGATCTTACCTTTTTTTGGCTATGTTTGGCTATTATTTGCTTTCTTTGATACATAATTCTGATATGACAGAAGTAAGGTAGGGGAATCCTCAACCTATTTTTTTAAATTTATTTTATTGAATCACCATGTGGAAAGTTGCAAAGTTCTCAGGCTTATGTCTCAGTTAAACAATGCTCAAACACCCGCCCTTTCACCAGTGCCCATACTCCAACACCAAAAAAATATATATATATACATCCCGCCCCCCACCCCAACCCCCCACCCCACCTGCATAATTGATAAATTTCACTTCATTTTATCTTTACCTTGATTACATTCCATATTTCAACACAAAATTCACTATTATTGTTGGATTTTCAACACAGAACTCACTTTTCTTGTTGGAGTTTATCCCCCCAAAATAAGGCCCTATTGACAAGGAAACATTTGATAATTAGTTTTCCACTGATGAGAATGAAGAGATATAGTCTCCTTTCTGTAGGATTTCTGTATTTTAATAATTAAGTCCAGGGATATTTAAGTTGGAAATTGCATCATTTCCCTTCCTGGGGCAGCATGGAGCAAAAGCTTAGTTCACAGTCTGGAGACATGGCTGGAAGCACTTGCTGGGACCAGAAGTAATATAGCTGTTTCTGGATCCTGGTCGTTAAGCAGCAAACAGCTGTGCAAAGGCATGGCCACCCGGGTCAAATCTCGGTGGAGCTCGAGCCAGTACCGTTCCCGGCCCGAGACTGCCCAAGGGTCCTGCTGTTTCAAGTTCAAGACACATTTTTTTTTCCCACGCCACCAAGTTCATACCTGTTTAAAAGTCCCCAACCTCTTTTTTAAAAGTTATTTATTTTATTGAATCACCATGTGGACAGTTACAAAGCTTTCAGGCTTATGTCTCAGTTATACAATACTCAAACACCCATCCCTTCACCAGTGCCCATATTCCACCACCAAAATCTCCAGTATACCTCCCACCCCCCGCACCCCCACCCCTGCCTATGTAACTGATAAATTTCACTTCATGTTCTCTTTACCTTGATTACATTCCATATTTCAACACAAAACTCACTATTGTTGTTGGAGTTTACCCCAAAAAAGACAGCCCTACTGCCAAGGAAGCATTTGATAATTAGTTTTCCATTGCTGAGAATGAAGAGATATGAAGTCCTGCTGTTCCAAATACATAACTCTTTTTTTTTCCTCCTTCCCGCACCCCCAAGTTTGTGCCTGCTTAATAGTCCTCATAATATGGTGGACACCACGCCGCTTCTCCCTGAAAAGGGAAAAAAAATGAGAAAGAAGGATATTTCCCCTCCTCGGCCAGCGTGGGGCTATGGCTTAGTTCACAGTCTAGAGACATGGCTGAAAGAAGTTTCTGGGACCACAAGTAGTCTAGCTGGCCTCTGGATCCTGGTCAATCATCAGCAAAGCGGCAGTACTAAAGTGTGGCCACCCGGGTTGAATCTCAACGGAGCACGTGCCAGTATAGGCCCCGGTCTGAGACTGCCAAGCATCCTGCTGTTCAAGTACATAATCTTTTTTTCTTTTTTTTCTCTTTTTTTTCCTCCTTTCCACACCACTAAATTCGTTCCTGCTTAACAGACCTCGTAATATGGCAGACGTCACGCCGCTTCTCCCCAAAAAGGAAAAAAACTGAGAAGGAAGGATATTTCCTCTCCTCGGCCAGCGTGGAGCTATGGCTTAATTCACAGTCTAGAGACATGGCTGCTACTTTGATTACCTTAAATATTTCAACAAAAAACTCACTATTATTGTTTGGAGTTTCCCCCCAAAGTCAGACCTGCTAAAAAGGAACCATTTCACATTGCTGACAATTAAGAGATATTAGGTCGTGGCGACGTGGTTTTGGATTTCTGTATAAAGTCCAGGGAAAATTCTGCCAGAAATTGCATCACTGCAAACATTTAGTTCCCTTTTGTGGTGCTCATAAGATGGAAAAGTCTGGAGAGAGAAACCCTACCCCCCTGGCGCCGCATGGGGCAGTGGCTCAGTTCACAGTCTAGAGGCATTTCTGCGAGCCGCTGGTGTCCAAAGTAATTCAGTTGGCCTCCGGGATCATGCTCGTGCAGCAGCTGAAAAGCAAATTCTCAACCTTTGACTCAGCTATTACTCTTAATACTCTTGTTTTCATTCACCTACAGAAAATAGACAAATGATGTTGATTTACTGTTTTTGGCATATCCAATACACACGGGTAGCTTGCCAGGTTCTGCCGCGCGGGTTCGATACTCTCAGTAGCTTGCTGGGCTCTCCAAGAGGGGCAGAGGTATTGAACTCGGATCGGCCTCGTGAAAGGCGAATGCCCAACTGCTGTGCTATCGAGACGTTACTGGTGCCCGCTCGAACAAATCGATGAGCAACGGGATGATAGTGATGACAGTTGTTGATTATCACAGAATAGGTGAAGAATGATACGAAATATCCCAAAGTTTATATTTTGACCATTCAAATAATCTATACAAATTATGAGATGCCTTTTTTTTTTTATCTTAGAAGGTATAGCAACTCCTATTTGAATAACAGGCTTATTGCTAGGAACTCACCAACCACCATTAAATTTTTAGAACTGAAGATATTTAAGAGAATACTAAAATTCAGTTTACCAATAATTTTCCATTTCATAGTATCCTTGGTGATGCAGAGACCTTCCTATGATTTAATATATTTAAGAAGTTTAAGCACTTTAAATCCCTGTTTATGGTTATGAGGGTGGGGGGAAATATAGAGATAATATGATAGCTAAAGCTCTAGATAAATATCAAATTCACAGATAAATAATGATTTTAGCTACAATCTCAGTTACAAAGATACTAGAAAATTTTTATTGCATGAAAAATTAAAACTTACTTATATATGCTATTTGTAAGCTTTCCTTATAAGTATAATTCGGGCCACATTATCCATAGGCAGAATGGACAATTTTCATCCCATTCTATGGTAAACATCTTTAGTAACTATATGTAAAAGATAAACATTGGCTTTATTCTTGAGACAACAAAATCCTGAGACATAAAATACCACCAGACTGTATCTGCAAACATTGCATGAAGAGTTCATGAATGGTAAAGAACTATTTAAAGAAAGACAAACATCTCATTTAATCCTTTAGTTTTCAGTAAAATCTATCACCTTAAATCACAAACTTCTCTTATTTCTGGAAAACAGCGTAACTTTTCCCCCTTAAAATATGCTATTTTGTCCATTCACAAAATTTATGAACTTCACTACTTCAGGTGAACTAATTAGAGTCAAGCTTGTCATTTTATTTATAAATTCAGTCCTATTGATGCATGTCCTTTTGGCTATGAAAACTCACTCCTGATCCTTATTTATTTTTTAAATGTGTTTCTAATTATGCACTGTGACTTATGGTCATTCATAGTTGTGTTGAGCAGTCTATAGTCCTGTACCTTTCCCACCACGGGCATCAACTCCCCTCCAGCACTGCCCCAGGTTCCCTCCCTCCCCAACCCACAGCCTGCCTCTGTGACATGCACATATTTAAGTTTAGTTGCTGCGGTGTTTTGATCTCCTGTTTTAATCACAGTGCTAGTTCCTTTCTCATCCCAATTTGAATTGTTCTCTCTTTGTATCATGCTGGCCATTGCAATATGTTAGCTACTGAGTTTGACAGGCTTCTTAGTTTCTCGTGATTCTATTCTTTCATTTCCTCCCAAAACCCACCTCAATAACTCTCATTTGCCTTTACTTTTTATGCATTTACAAACAATGAACTTGAAATAGTCTTTGAAGAGCACTCTGACAAGTCATTATCTTTGAAACCTTTTTAAAATGTGTACTTTGCACTAGGGTTAGAGAGATATAAATTAAACGACATACCCAGAGATATGACAGTGGGCAAGGTGTTTGCCTTACATATGCCTGACCAAGGTGTGATTCCAAGCCTCCCATGTGATCCTCTGAGCACTCCAGGAGTAATCACTGAACATCACCAGGTGTGACCTCCCAAAACTAAAACTGCATGCATAAGACTCAGTTCCACACAGTATGCTTTGCAGTATCATATACTTCACTTATTTACTTTGAACAAAACTTACAGCCTCATTGATTTATGAAGTCAGCCTGCCTGGCTTTAAGTACCAGCTCAGACACACGTATGACAGAGAACAAGTTACTTAATAATTGCGAATCTTAATTCTTTCCTGTTACCAAAAATTGTATCTTTGAAGTATCTGTTTTAGTATAAAACTTTTATTGGTGTTCACTGATATGTAGTGTACCTTAATTTATTATATTTATTCAACTGATATTTTCTGAGTAGCTGTTTTGATGCATGCAATGTTTTTTTACTGAGATGTGAACAAGAGAGACAAGCTATTTGCTTTGACATTGTTCAAATTACAGTATGAGGAACAGTTATTCTGTCATGAAATAACATGCCTGTATCAGTTATTATAGTTAGTTATATATACAGTTATAAACAGTTATAAACCATCTATTATGGTTTATAGATTCAGTGCTATATTAGTTTTTAAAGATCTTGAATATAGATTTGAATACATGTCCTTTAAGATTATATTGAAATGAAATTTTTGAACGATTAATTGTTACAATAAATGTTCCAAAATGAAATAGAGCTCATTATATAAACATTTCATAGGTGTCATTGAAATCTACTCCCACTTCTGTTAAAAGCCTCAATTCTCAATTTCCATCAGTATAATTAAAAGCCAGGTATTGAAGACTTTTGGTGAGTTTGGGTGGATTCTTTAAGTGATAACTTTTTCCCCAAGTATAAAAAGTGTGGGATTTCTTCCCTTTTCAACTAAAGTTAAGAAAGATATTATAAGGAGAACTAAACTCTTCTCTTTATAGGATTATATATGATTTCTCCTTAGCTTGAAAAGCATGGTACTCATTTTTTCTAATTACATTTGAAAAACCCCAATATTAAAATGTAGTTTAGTTTCTTTGATGATGAACTTATGAAGTGTTGAGTAGTCTACCATCCTTGAATTAGTTGAGGAATATAACATTTATCAATTCCCCGTGAAATTAATGTTCATGAAATCTCAATGGTAGTATGATGGTTTATCTTCTCTTCCTTAAGGAGTGCTTCAGGGAAGATTGAATAAACTCTTGGAACACCTTGAGATTCCAACAGTTGTCTCTATCTGAAGGAACAAGTAACTAGCTGTAGTAGTGGCAACAGAGATATACTCAGAATCCTTGGCTATCAAGAGGAACTAGACTAGAGGCCAAGATATAGTACAGCAGGTAAGGCTCTTGCCTTGCATGTGGCTAGGGTTAGATCCCTAGCACCCCATATAGACCTGCCAACAGGTAAGCTCTAAATTCTGCTGAGTGTAGCCCAACAGCAAAAACCAAACAAATGAACAAGCAAAAGGATGAATTTGGCCATTTACATACGTAGCGTCGTACACATTTATATTACTCTAAATGGATACTTATAGAAGAAATCAAGATACTGTGATAGGATAATAAGAGTCCAGGAGAAAATGACATTGACTAGAAATTGGCTATAGTAAGACAAAAGTAATGTGGGAATGTACAATTTGGTGAGATTCTCAGAACAGGAAAAAGTTATTGTGGCAGGAAGTAGCTAGATGGGTAATATTCTAGATATTGATAACGTTTTGTAGGAAAAGAAAATGGCAACTACCAGGTTGACAGAAATGCAATAAAATATTTATATTCTAGGATCAAAAAAACCTTTTCAGAAGTTCAATAAGTGGAAGTGATGAAAAATATTGAATTTTTTTCAGGGGAAGGGAACTGTAAGGGCAGATCAAGTACAAACTTGGGTTTCATTTTCAGCATACAAGAATAAATAGTTTAACACAGAAAGTGACAGGAAGTGATTTATATTTTGAGGATTACTTTTAGTTATAGTGAAGCAGCAGAAAACTCTTCAAAGTTACAGAGATAATGAGGGATCAATAACCTTCTATGAGAGATGAGGACCTGGAACAGTTAGAATAGATTTAGAAAAGTTAAGAAATGTGGGTGGAAGCATGGTACAAGAGCACAGAAGATCACAAGAAAATGATGTGAGACACAGTTGCCCTCGAGCGTAAACAAAAGTCAAGGGGTGAAGATTCTGAGTGAATGACGGCTGCAGGGATGAACTGAAACTACTCCACACAGCTTCCCAGGCAAGAAATGAAAGGGGAGCATTGGATATAGATTTCCTTCAAACCAACCTAAATGTTCAATTG
This sequence comes from Sorex araneus, assembly GCF_027595985.1. Lineage (NCBI taxonomy): Eukaryota > Metazoa > Chordata > Mammalia > Eulipotyphla > Soricidae > Sorex > Sorex araneus. The sequence goes on along the minus strand of NC_073307.1, from coordinate 16,838,202 downwards.
TGGTATAGATCCAAACAGGTGAAGTAAAAAGAAAGAATCTAGGAGTGAAGGAGCTGGATAACAATTCGAAGTAATATTCCAAAGGACATTGGCATGTAGTTTTTGTTAAGGATATCTCACTTACTTAGGTGTAATAACAAGCTCCAGGTTACCTATGGTCATAGACATTCAGAAAGTTGCTAATGATAACAAAGAAAATCAAAGCTATATCAAAGCTATACCCGTGTGACAGTGGGCATCTGTCCTAACGTTCCCATTAACAAATCTTTATTTAGAGCACCTAAAATAGAAATGAATGCATAATGTCTATGAAAATATTTGTTGAATGCAAATATTTGTTGGATGAATGAATATTGTCTACCTTCCCAGTGATTTTGTAAGTCTACATCTGTTCTCATCCATAGAACCCCTTTAGATTGTGAGCGACATGAAGCGTTTACTCTAATCAATATCTTCATCTATATAATCAAGATTTGATTGGCTGCCACATGTGAAAGACGGTCATTGATAAAATAATAAACAGTACAAACCTTCTCCTATTCCTGAGAAACTAAACATTTAGTAGAGGATATTAAACATATAATTATGCATAAAGACACTTAAATACAATTGACAGGTGCAAGAAAAAAATGGAACATATCAGTAGGGTACTATAAATAGTAGAAAAATCATCCTCTACCCTTAGAGAAGAAACACATTGTAACTTAAACAAATAAAGGAACCATACATAACTTTAGTTTTTATGTGTAATCTGTCTAGAACATAAAACACGTGCATGCATAGTGTTTAATGCCCTTTAGAGTGGAAAATCAGAGCTGACATTTTGACAGCACATGCTACCCAGGTGAATCAGTGTGTTAAAGCAACATAGTATGGATATAATGAAGCCCTATTCTTGTCCCATAGCTATGGTGGTCAGGGAATTACCAAAGAGACTCACTTTGGGGTAGGGTATTGTACATCCCTGTCCATCTGTCAAGTACACAGGAGTATTGGCTCTCTGCCTGTGTCAGAAATTAGATTGATCCATCCAAGTATTAAATGTGTGCATAGAATACCTATGATGGTTGTTAAAAGATTAGAAACTCTTTAGAGATTTCAAATTCGGTCAGAGACCCATCTACTCAGAAACATTAAAGATATTCGTGAGAAAGAAAATTTAGAAATGTAAGCTGATAGTGGGATGGGAAATGAGAAGATTAGGGTTAGACTGTCAGGAAGTGATGGGTCCAGAAGAAAATGTATTTTGATGCTTAACCAATCATGAAGTTATATTTCTTTGGTTCATACCACCACTGGGCTTATATTTGCTGCCTCTTCTGGAATGTTTTGCTCCTGCCTTATTTTTCGTGGCATGTGCATGCATGCATGTGTGTGTGTGTGTGTGTGTGTGTTAAGATCACAGCCCAAGATATTTTTTTGATCACTCTTCTCAGTTACTCTTCCATCATTCTTCCATCATGTTCTTCATGACATTAAAATGCACATATATTTTCTTGATTTATGGGCATTTAAGTGGCCTTTTGCATTAATATATAAGCCTAATGAGGGCAGTTATTTATTTTGAGCTATTTGTTAAACTCAAAAATAATGGGCAGGTCAAAAGTATTGTATAAATATTTATATATAAAGATGTAAAGAGAGGGTTCAGCAGGGTGACAACATTTCAATGAAACTCTTCAGTGCCACCCTCAAGAACATCATGGGATGACTGGAATGGGAAGGAATGGGAGGGAAGATAGACAGTCGGCAACTACACCACCTCTGCTTCCCTGATGACATCGTTCTCATAACACCAAATATCAGCCAAGTGGCAGGAATGCTGGCCAACTTTGACCGTGAGTGTGGAAAGGTTAGACTGCAGCTGAATCTCATGAAGACAATGTTCATAAGATAAACAGACTAGTTCCTGATTTTCCTTTTGCCCTCATTGGAACTAACATCTCCAAATGCAGCATTTATGTGTACCTAGGTCGAGAACTCAACATGACAAACCACCTGGCACTTGAACTGTGCAGGAGGAAGAGAGCAGCTTGGAACACCTTCAAGAGTGTGGAAGACGTGGTTAAGAAAACAAAGAACCTCTGGCTCTGGGCACATCTTCTCCACTGCACTGTTCTTCCTGCACTAACATATGCCTCAGAGACCTGGGCCCTATAAAAACAGATGAGAACGCTATTCGGGTATCCCAAATAGGAATTGAAAGAGCTATGCTTGGAGTATCACTTTTCACTCAAGTGAGAGAAGGAATCTCAAGTTCTGACCTCCGTTGACCATCAAGACTTAGGGACGCTGTCTTGTTTGCCAAGGGGTCAAAATCAGATAGGCCAGACACGTAATGCCATTTAAAGACTTTAAAGACGACCACTGGACTAGAGCTGGTACCGACTGGATTCCATGGGACATCAAATGACCACGTGGAGCCCACCTACAAGATAGTCAGACTTCTTCATCAAGACCCTGAATGAACGGCTTGAGGCTCTTTGTGTTCCTGGAGTGAGCAGATGCCATTAGGCTACACTAGCACTCGACAGGGATGAATGGAGACGTTATTGGCACCCGCTTGAACAAATTAACAAACAAGGGAATGACAAGTGGTACAAGTGATATAAAGAAATGAAGGATGATAACTATAATTGGAATGATATAGATGTCACTTGCACTGAAGGTTGGAAGATTTTTACACTGTGTTACTTGAGGGCCTGGGGTCACTTACAGCAACATTCAACTTGACAATATGGGTCCAACCGATAGTTGCTCTGGCTTGCCTTTGGTGCTGCTCAGGCTGAAGTGTTCCTTATGCAGTGGAGCTCAGGAGGCCATCACAGCTATGCCTGAGGATGCTCAGTGGGTTATGTGGTTGTCAGAAACATCCTACTTGTCCAAAAAAACACAGACTCGGGGAAAAAGAAATAGTACAGTAGGTTGGGTGTTTGCCTTGTATGTGGCCAACCAGATTCAATCCCAGAAGCACACATGGTATTTTGAGCACCTCCATGAATGGTCCCAGAGAGCAAAATCAGGAGTAAGGCTTGAGCATCAATGACGGTAGCCCCCCAAATTCAATAAATAAAAATGCATAGACACAGAGACTTGAGATCAGCAACAGTGAGATGTCATAACTATTGATTTTTAATTACAAATCAAGTGACTAATAAAATAGGCACATCCAAAACGGTCACAACAGGCATTATATTCTCTAGTGCATAAGTCTCTTCTGTGGCTTTTCATTGCCTAAGTACAATGGCATGTACAATATTCTCAAATGTTACCTAAGTTTAGTTAGACATTTTTAAATCCATGTACCCTATTTGGTTAGGCATTACATAGGCAGGCTACGAGTCATTTTCCGCTTAAGATTAAATACTTTGTCTTGAAAATATACCATCAGAGATTTTATTTATAATATGTTACTATAAATGAAACTTGGTGAGAAATTTTATTTTGGGGACATACCTAGCTGTGCTCAGGGCTTACTTCTGGTTATGCGCTCAGTAATCACTTCTGGCAGGTTCAAGGGACCCTTTGGGCTGCCAGGGATTGAACCCAGGTTGACTGCATGTTAGGTAAGTGCCTTATCTAGGGTACTATTGTTCTGGCATGCATAAATGGAACTTGGGGTCAGCCCCTTAAGCAATCTCCTATGCCCAAGAATGTCCTTTTATTGCTCAAAATCACTTGGACTTCAGTCTTATTGAGAAGGAACGTCATTAAGTCTTCATTATCTGTTCCTTTATTTCACTTCTCCTAATAGGAGAAGTCAGGTCAAAGGGAGATAGGCAGAGCATGATCAGGAATATGACCAGAAGGAAAGGAATTCCTGGTATGGAATCTCACATTAGGATGTTCTCGATAAACTGAGTAACCTAGATGCTCAAACACCAGAAGATAATTGACTCTACTCCTAACCCCTGTTTCATTGACCCATCTGGAAAAAGTTTCTGCCTTCTCTGGAATCCTAGTGAAGAAGATCTCTCTCATTATCCAGGAGCTTTTCTGCTTTATTTTCTCTTCCTTTCCCTTCTCTTAAATACTTTTTTTTTCTTATTTCAGTCATTTAGTTAATACTTAGTCCCTTGCTTTCATTTTAAATTATTGAAGACAAGAACCTGAAAAGCTATACCTGCTACAATTATTTTTGTGTGTGAATATATAATGTACATAATATGTATATAATTTATATATATACATGTGCTTCCCTCATTGTGTACCTGTATGTTCCTTTCTTTCCAGCTTTAACATACTTAACAAAATTTGCATATATGATAGCTAGCCCTGTATATTGTCAGATATTGTGAAATAACCCTAACAATCAAGTTGAAAAACATTTGTAACCTCACATGGTTGCAATTGTGTATAGTGGATGTTAAGTTTCTAATATCACTTTCTCTTATTATGAAAATGCCATGCAGTACTATTCAAAATACTGGGCATTAAATCTCCAGAACTTATTCATTCCCCTATAAATGGAGACTTTTTCCTTGTCTAACGTGTGCAATGCTTTTCTGTCCTATACTCCAAAGAATGGCTTCTCAAAGCTATTTCATCTTTTCAGCCTCCCTTTAAAAGATGTATTGAGAGACGGGAGAGGATTCAGTGTCCAAAAGTACCTGTTTGGTAAACACTAGGTCACCAGTTTGAATCCTGATGGTGCTTGCAGGAGTTGAAGCCAATTTGACAATTCTAGTTAGGAAAATCTTGCAAGACAGGGCCCAAAAGATGACTCAGGGGTTAGAATGTACAACACAAGAGTGGGGCTCTGACCTTACCCTCCAACCTTAAGGCTCAGAATCCTTGGTAAAATAAGAATAAATTGAAAATAAAATTATCCCCTTCCACCCTTCTATTATAATAAGGTAGAAAGAAATCTAGACTGTATGTCAGGTAAATATGTTAGCTTACAATCAATATTTCGTCACAAGTTCCTCCTCTCAGATTTGTCATTCGTAAAATGAGGGAGTTGTACTAGCTATTAATGTAAAGTGTCTTCTAAGTATGAGTGCTATGATTCATAGGTAATATTTAAATTTTTGTTCTTGTTTCCAACCAATCTTCCTTAAGGGCATAATTGGACAACTGATAATAAAGATCTTGGCAAATGCTCAAGTTGAGTGGGAAGCTAATGTGAGTATAAGCTTTACGTCTTGATCTTGCTGACCTGGTTGCAAGTGGAATTTCAAATTCTCTAAATCATATGGAAATTTTAACTGTTAAAAGTATTCTTATCTCCACTGAGAGACTTCTGCTTCTACAAGTGCAGTTTTAAGAAATTCAGAAGAGATACATTTGGCAAAAATAATTGCTATGAATTAACTTTCTTCAGAAAAATATAAATTTCTTTTTGTTTGTTTGCTTTTGGTTTGGGGACCATGCCAGGAAGTGCTCAGGGCTTACCTTTCCAAACAATAATAAATCAGAACTTTTATGGTTTTATTAGAATGTAATTTCAAAAAAAATACATTCATTAATTTATTTTGCATTTGTTGTACACCCAAGGTTGTTCAGGGCTTATTCCTGGCTATGAACTCAGGGATTTCTCTGGGTAGTGTTCTCGGGAACCATATGAGGTGCCATAGATCAAATTCAGGTCTGCTATAAGCAAGGTAAGCACTCTGACTGTTACACTATCACTCTAGCCCTCCCTAATGTTTCTCTTTTTAGCAAAACAGTTTGTCACTAACTTTGATGAAAAGGGAGAACAGAAGAAACAATCCTCATGATGAGGATACATAGTAGTTAAGAACTTAAACTCTTGATTCAGATCAGTTTTTGGACTAGGTTTGGTGTTTGGACTTAGTGATACAGTGATGCTCAGGGGCTACCAGAGCTTAGTGGTATTTAGGGAGTCAGACAATGCCGGGGATGGAATGGATGGAACTCAGGGCCACCATCATGATGGACAAGGGCTCTATTGTGTGAGCTCTCTCTCCAAGCCCATCCCTTGGCACATAATTTAACTTCCCCAAGTCTCATGGCCAGCATCTGTATAGTGTACATAGTGACAGTACTGATCTCACAGTTCTGCTTGACTTTTAAATGAGATAACTTATGGAAAGTGTTTGTCACAGTACCTTATTCCTTAACTGAAGTTCCATAAATATCAACTATGACTCTATTCTACAATATTTGTAATACTAAGTTACTAGTTGTAAATACCCTAAGTAATGAGATTGGTTAAAGAGTCTCTCTCTAGTATTCCCTATCCCCTTCTCACCTTCACATATATTTTGCTTATTTAAGCTCTAAGGGCTTTAAAAAAAGGTTTTCTTAGCATTATAACACAGTGTATATAAGTAGCTTCCAACCTGCTATGAATGATTAAAAAATAAAGAGATAATGTCCATAAGTGGAATTTCTTTACTGGAGGATGACATTGGTTTCTGCTTTCTCCTTGCGCATAAGGAAGGTAGGTTGACTGAGTAATATCCATCACAATGCTCCTGAAGCACTCACTTTTCCTCAGTATTCAACTTCTGTTCCTTCTATTTGTTAACCACTCACTTCCCCTAACCCGAATCTGAGACTTGTAAAGTCAAATTTTTCGGAGATCTATGGGTTTGTATTTGTAAGTAAAATATTGCTTTTCTCTTTCCCTAATGTCCTTTGCATAGTTTACTATAAAGCAATGTGTTTTTGTATAGACACAGGAAGACAGTTAATGCTATGCTTTTATAACTTGGGAACTCATAATATTTACTCCTGGGTATTTTCACATTTACTCCCAGTTGCCCTTAGTTCCTAGCACCCCAAAAGCAGGGTAGCACAAAGGGACTGGGTGGACCCAGGGCAATTGGTAAGCTATCTTGGCATCCAAATGGGACAGGCCAAGTGCCATAAAACTTATAAAAAGTTAAGAGCTTGGTAGTGGACAAATTCTGTCATGACCCAAAGAGAAGTGACTAGACAAGAAACCTGCTCTTGGAATTAGGAAGGACTAATCTGGCTTGAGGATTGTAGTCTGGGATCTACAGCAAGATGTTCCCAGGAGGGCCACCCTATAAACTTAATATATCCATACTAAATGATTAGAAAGATTATTAAGAAGTAAATCTAAGATGATTGTTTATGAACTAAGTAGGGGGAAGTATGTCCTTAGATGAAATTCCACCCTTGAGCAGATCTCTTAGCAGGAGGAGATCTTTGTCTTAGAAAACCTCCCCGCTTCCCTCCCCTCTTCCTTCCCCCCCCCCCCCCCCAGCCCAAGGAAGGGCTTTACATATGCTGATTGTGCTTTCTCACCTGGTTGTAGTTGCCTGGGAGGTTGGGCTCTTGACTAAGGCAGCAGACTGGACCTGGGGGAGACTAGGATGGAAGACAAGAGAAGGAAATGAAGGGCAGTGAGAGACTGGAATGGGGCACTCAGTGAGATTGGAATAAGCATGCAGAGAGAATGGAATAGTGGAGGGACAAATATTGGAATAAACGGCAACAGCACAGCCGGTAGGGCATTTGCCTTGACCTCGGCTGACCCATGTTCAATTCCTCTGTCCCTCTTGGAGAGCCCGGCAAGCTACGGAGAATATCCCACCAGCACGTCAAGGCCTAACAAGCTACCCATGGTATATTCGATATGCCAAAAACAGTAACAAGTCTCACAATGGAGATGTTACCGGTGCCTGCTAGAGCAAATCGATGGACAACAGGACAACAGTGCAACAGTGCTACAGTTCAATCACCAACCAGCTTGGTGGCCCTATTCACTCCTTCATTCATCTGTTGGCAGCTGTGGCAGGCGGGGGTTGGGAAGCGGCTCATAGCCACTAAACACACGTGTCGAGAGAGCATACTCACTTATTGAACACACACTTTACCAAATCTATTTCCTAAAGCTGTCTCCTTTACTTCCTGATTAAAATGTATTTATTCATTGTATTCAACTCATGCTGAATAAAATATGGGCTTGGCATTTTATTCACTTGAGTGTGTTATAAAAAATTAAGAACTCCATGTCTAGCCTCAAAGAGTCTCTCAGACAGTAGTTAGGAGTACAGGCTGCAGAGTGATACACTTTATTCCAGATTTTGACTTCCTTGTTTCCTAGCTACATGAATATGATGACCTTGTTAACTCTGGACCTTAGTTTTCTTGTGCACAATGTATAACCGGCTCTCTATGTTTTAATGAGTGTAGTTCTTGTAATAAATATAAGACAATTCTTAATAAAACCCAAGTAGTTGCTAACACAAAATATGAGTTTATAATGCTATTCCTATCAAAATCCATTATTTTGTAATTTTTTTTAAAAAAGTAACTTTTATATACTATTAGTTCTATTTCTATACCTTCATTAATTGGCATAATTTAGGATTACATACAGGCTGGTAACAACAAATCTTCATGCAAGGATGACAGCACACAAGATAGAATTTCTTATTAAGAGTCATTTGATTGCAAACAACACCTCAGGCCAACTGTCCTCCATATGGTCACTTTGCTTGTAGGTTGAGAAACTTGATTAGATTAATTTGTGATGTATCTTTTATTTTACTCTTTGTTTCAACTTTAATATTCAAAAAATTCATTTTAATACAGAGCTTAGGGAATTTTTACTTTGAAAATTTGCGAGTACAGATTTTATTTGATTAATAATTCTGCTTTCAAGAACTATAAATGTCAAACAAGATATATGCAATATAGTTTAAAAGCTCAGGAGAGGGGCTGGAGCGATAGCACAGCGGGTAGGGCATTTGCCTTGCACGCGGCCGACCGAGGTTCAATTCCCAGCATCCCATATGGTTCCTTGAGCACCGCCAGGAGTAATTCATTAGTGCAGAGCCAGGAGTAACCCCTGAGCATCGCTGGGTGTGACCCAAAAAGCAAAAAAAAAAAAAAAAGATAATTATAATAGTTGAAACCCATACTGAAATGTTCTTTTTCTCCCAAAATTTAAATAAATGACCAGAAGTTTACAAAAAATCCAATATAAGGGGGATGTTACAGAGGGTGAAAATTTCAATATCTGCATGTACTTTCTTCCAAAATCTCTGGTTATATTAATGAAATTTATATGCATTGGATAAAGTTGCAGAGAACTAAAATATTTAGAAGTGTGAAGGTGCTGGTAGTTAACAACAGTTAAACTTTAGGAGAGATTTTGGAGACTAATCCTAAATTTTCACAAATTAGGGAAAATTATGGAAGTTTGCAGAAAATACTCAAGTGTATATAATATACATATTACAAGAACAACATAGAAAAATGGAGAACTAGATCTGAGAGCTATGTCCTAAAACTGACAATTAAAAAACATCACTTGTATCACTTGTCATCCCGTTGTTCGTTGATTTGTTTGAGCGGGTGCCAGTAACACCTCCATTCATCCCTGTCATGTGCTAGTGTAGCACAATGGCATCTGCTCTCTCCAGGAACATGAAGAGCCTCAAACCATTCATTCAAGGTCTTGACAAAGAAATTTTAGGTGGGCCGCCAAGTGGTCTTTTGACATCCTGTGGAATCCAGTCAGTAATAGCTCTAGTCAAGCTGTCTTCTCTAAATTGCATTACTGTGTCTGGCCCATCTGATTTTCGATGCCTTGGTGAATGAGAAAGCGTCCCTGATTCTTGATCTGCAAAGAAGGTTGGAAATCCGAATTCCTTTTCTCACATGGGTGAAATGTGATGCTTCAATCATAGCTCTTTCAATTCCTCTTTGGGATACCCAAATAGCGTTCTCATTCAGATTTCATAGGACCCAGGTCTCTGAGGCGTATGTTAGTGCAGGAAGAACAGTGGAGTCAAAAATGTGTGCCAGGAGCCAGAATTTCTTCATCATCTTAACCAATTCTTCGACGTTCTTGAAGGCATTCCATGACACTCTCTTCCTCCTGTGTAGTTCAAGTGCCACGTCGTTTGTCATATTGAGTTCTCGACCTAGGTACACATAACTGCTGCATTTGGAAATATTTGTTACACTGAGGGCAAATGGAACATCAGGAATTATTAATAGTCTATTTCTCATTAATATTGTCTTCGTGAGATTCAGCTGCAGGCCGACCTTTGCACACTAATGATTAAAGTTGGCCATCATTCATGCCGTTTGGCTAATGTTTGGTGTTATGAGAACGATGTCATCAGAAAAGCAGAGGTGGTGTAGTTGCTGACCATCTATCTTCACTCCAATTCCTTCCCATTCCAGTCTATGCAGGAGTTTCTCAAGGATGGCACTGAAGAGTTTTGGTGTAATGGTGTCGCCCTGCCAAACCCCTCTCTTTACATCGATGATCATTTCTTTGTAGAATGGTGAGATCCTGGTGGTGAATCCATAATACAGCTCACAGAGATTCCTGATGTACTGAGTTTGAATACCTTGTTTGGCTAGGGCTTTGATGATTGCTTCATCCTCAACAGAATCAAAGGCCTTTTTAAAATCAATTAACGTGATACAGAGCAACATCTTGAACTCTCGTGAAACTCAATGAGCTTGGTCATCGTGTGGATATGGTTGATTGTGCTGAATCCTTTTTGGAACCCAGCTTACTCGCATGGTAGTCTTTCATCTAGTATTCTGCCAATCCTATTCAGGATGACTCAAGTAAATAACTTGCTTTTTTATTTTTATTTTAATTTATTTTAATTTTTTTAAATTTTATTGAATTACCGTGAGATAATTGCAAGCTTTCATGTTTGGGTTACAATCTCGCAATGATCAAACACCCATCCCTCCACCAGTGCACATTCCCCACCACCAGTATACGGGGCATACCCCCTCTTGCTCACCCTCCCCCTGCCTCTAAGGCAGACAATATTCCCCATACTCTCTCTCTACTTTGGAGCATTATGTCTTGCAACACAGACACTGAGAGGTCATCATGTTTGGTCCATTATCTACTTTCGGCATATTATCTACTTTCGGCACGCATCTCCCATCCCAACTGGTTCTTCCAGCCATCATTTTCTTAGTGATCCCTTCTCTATTCCATCTGCCTTCTCCCTCCACTCATGAAGCAGTCTTTCTGCTATGGGGCAATCCCCCTGGCCCTTGTATCTACCGTCCTTGAGTGTCAGCCTCACGTGATGCTACCCTACACTCCATAAATGCGTGCAGTCCCTCTATGTCTTTCCCTCTCTTTCTGACTCATTTCACTTATCATGATAATCTCCATGTTTATCCACTTGTAAGCAAATTTCATAACTTCATCTCTCCTAGCAGCTGCATAGTATTCCGTTGTGTAGATGTACAAAGTTTCTTTAACCAGTCATCTATTTTAGGGCTTGAGTGAATAACTTGTAGATGATGGATGATAGGCAGATCAGGCAATAGTTGCTGATGTCATGGATGTCTCCCTTCTTGTACAACAGAACTGGTCCTGATGGTTTTCCATTGGGACAGAAACTTGAATTCAGACAGGTAGTGTATGAAGAGCTGAGCCAGTGTATTGACGAATACTGGTGGCAGATTCTTCAGGAGTTTGGGTCTGACCTTGTCTGGACCGGGTGCTGTATGCTTATTTACCAAAGAAATAGCATGTCGAATTTCTGAAGGGAGAACGCTGGGAACGACATATCCATCCTGAGGAATTTGGTATGTGGGCAGGTGGGTGTGGCTACCAAAGAGGTCTGAATAGAAGTTGTGGATAACCTTTTTCATTGCCCTTCTGGAAGATGTGATAGATCCATAAGGACATCGGAAAGCAGTCATCTTGGTGCTTACAGTTGATGAAGGACAGGCATGTGTTTCGAATACTTTTCCTGGCTTCTGCCGCTTTGGCCAACACTGCTGCTCTTCTCTCTTTGAGGTCTCCCTTTATTGCTTCTCTACACAGCTTTGTGATCCACTACCCAGTAACCGCCATGCTACAGGTTGCTCTCTGGACACTTGAGCCGATCCTCACGCACTAGTGAAGCCCCGCAGAGCCAGTAAGCAGAACTTTGTGACCTTGAGCTCTAGGTTCAACGAGACCCGGAAACAAGATCCTCTGTCTGCCTCCTCCAATCTCCGGCATCTGAGGGAGGGATCCAACCCAGATGCCCCACCCTACCCAAGATAAATACCAAACTGGCGGACCCCCACTACATCCACTACCCAGCTACCACCACTCTACAGGTTGCTCTCTGGACACACCATAAAACATTTAATACCTATTATTCCCACACCATATTTGATAGGGTTCAAATTTGGTGTGAACCATGGTAACACCTCTAAGGGTGATTGGAGGCCGCCCTAAAAGCCTCCGTCCATCTCAGAGAGCCCAGCAAGCTACCGAGAGTATCTCGCCTGCACAGCAGAGCCTAGCAAGCTACCCGTCTCATATTCAATATGCCAACAACAGTAACAACAATTGGCCTCGTTCACCTGTCACTGAAAGAGCCCCCAATATGGCAGCGTTAAGAAAGATGAGCAAAGAGAGGCTGAAAAAATCTTGGGGACGAACTAGACTGCCAAAACAAAGAAAAACTAAAATGATTGTCTATACTTTCAATGCACGGACACTGGCATCAGAAACATCCATTGAGGACCTGATGGTGCAAGCGCAGAAGATCAAGTACAACATCATTGGTCTGACCAAAATGAGAAGACATCAATCACATCACGCCATTTTCAACACTGGAGAAGAATTGTACCTCGGAACATGCGACAACAGAGACATTGGTGGCGTTGGTCTCCTTGTCAACACGAACTTGGCCATGAGCATTGATTCATTTGAATGCCTAACAACCCGAATTGGACGATTATGCTTGAATAGATGTGGCTCACTGTTTCCAGTTTCTATCTTCATCGTATACGCATCAACTTCCAACTACGATGAAGAAGAAATTGAGAGGTTCTACATGGAACTGGAGAAGCTCTATAAAGAAGACCACACCTTCTACAAGATGCTTGTTGGTGATTTTAATGCCAAGATAGGTCCGAGAAGGTCGCCCAAAGAACTACACATTGGAACACATGGCCTAGAATGGAACGATCAGGGTGAGAGACTGTCTGAATTCATCATGTTAACCAAGACCATCCATGGTAACTCACAGTTCCAGAAGGCCGAATCTAAACGCTGGACATGGGAGTCTCCCAGTGGACAGTTCCACAATGAAATTGACCACATCATATTCAATCGAAGCTTTTGCCTGACCAATGTGGCTGTTGTCCCAAAATTCCAAACGGGACCAGACCACCCTCTCCTTCGTGTGAAATTCTACTTCACAGAGCGGGGAGAAAAGTCTGCAAAATTTAAGTCTAAGAAGGCAACTCCCAGAATGACCACCAACTGGGAGCTCTTTGGCACTACTGCAGCAACGTGGGAAGATGCCGTCATTGACATCAACGAGGAATATGATCGACTGGTTCAGCACCTCCATGTCTGTGTAAAGAATGCCGAGAGTGAGAAAGCCAAACAGACGCCTGTCTTCGAAAACTCTCGAGCTCATTCGTCAACATGGTTTGGCACGAGCTTTAGGCAACCAAAACCTAACGTCCGAGCTCACAAAGCTGTGCAGAGATGCGATAAAGGAAAACCTCAAAGAGAGAAGAGCAGCAGTGTTGGCCAGTGCAGCAGAAGCTGGGAAAAGTATTCGCAACACTTGCCTGTCCTTTGCCAACTACAAGACCAAGATGACTGCACTCCCACGTCTCGATGAATCTATCACATCCTCCAGAAAGGCAATGGAGAAAATTATTCACGACTTCTACTCGGATCTCTTTGACAGCCATGTCTACCTGCCCACATACGAAATTCCGCAGGATGGATATGTCGTTCACAATGTTCTCCCTTCTGAAATCTGACACGCCATTTCCTGGTAAAGACGCATACAGGACCTGGTCCAGACAAGGTTAGACCCGAACACCTGAAGAATCTACCTCCAATACTCATCAATACACTGACCCGACTCTTCACACGCTACCTGTCTGAATGCAAGTTTCCCTCCCAGTGGAAAACCATTAGGACCGTTTTATTGTACAAGAAGGGAGACAACTACAACATCGGCAACTATTGCCCAAACTGTCTGCTGTCGGTCATCTACAAGTTGTTCACTCGTGTCATTCTTAGTATAATAGGCAGAACACTAGAAAAAGGACAACCGTTCGAGCAAGCTGGGTTCCGAAGGGGATTCAGCACAATAGACCATATCCACACAGTGACCAAACTCATTGAAGTTTCGCAAGAGTTCAAGATGCCACTCTGTCTAACATTCATCAACTTAAAGAAGGCTTTCGATTCTGTTGAGACTAAGGTGGTCATCGAAGCCCTGGCCAAACAGGGCATTCAAACTCAGTATATCAAAATCCTCCTCGAGCTGTACTGCGCATTCACCACCAGGATCTCACCATTCTACAAGGAAGTGATCATTGATGTAAAGAGAGGGGTGCGGCAGGGTGATACCATTTCTTCGAAACTCTTCAGTGCAGCCCTTGAGAACATCATGAGACGACTGGAATGGGAAGGAATGGGAGTGAAGATAAACGGTTGGCAATTACACCACCTCTGCCTCACTGATGACATCGTTCTCATAACACCAAACATTAGCCAAGCGGCACAAATGCTAGCCGACTTTGACCACGAGTGTGGAATGGTCGGATTGAAGCTGAATCTCAACAAGACAATGTTTATGAAAAACAAACTGGCCCCTGAAGCTCCATTTGATCTCCATGGAATGAACATCTCTGAATGCAACAGCTATGCGTACCTGGGTTGAGAAATCAATATGAGGAATGACTTGGTGCCAGAACTGCGCAGGAGGAAGAGAGCAGCGTGGAATGCATTCAAGAGCATCGAAGAGGTGGTTAAGAGAACGAAGAACCTTTGACTCCGGGCACATCTTTTCGATTCCACCATTCTTCCTGCACGAACATATGCCTCAGAGACCTGGGCCCTATGCAAACAGGATGAGAATGCTATTTAGGGTATCCCAAAGAGGAATCGAAAGAGCTATGCTCGGAATATCATGTCTCAATCAAGTGAGAGAAGGAATCCGGAGTTCTGACCTCTGTCGACGGTCAAAAATTAGGGATGCTGTCTCATCTGCCAAGGCATCAAAAATCAGATGGGCCAGTCATGTAATGCGATTCAGAGATGACCACTGGACTAGAGCTGTTACCGACTGGATTTCACGGGACGTCAGAAGACCTCGTGGCCACCCACCAACTAGATGGTCAGATTTCTTTGTCAAATCCCTGAATGAACGATTTGAGGCTCTTTCTGTTCCTGGAGCAAGCAGATATCATTGGGCTGTACTAGCAGGCAACAGGGACAAATGGAGACATTACTGGCACCCACTCCAGCAAATCGAAGATCAACAGGACTACAAGTGATACAAGTGATTCACAGCTTTGTGAGCTCAGAAGTTAGCTTGTAATTGTCTCAGGCTCATGCCAGACCACATTGGTGAATGAGCTCATGAATTTCTGAAGATAGGCGACGTTTTGTGGTTTTCTCTCTCTCTTTGCATTCCTCACATAATCATGGACATGCTGAACCAGTCGATCATATTCCTTGTCGATGTTGTCAACGACAGCACCTTCCCATATTGGGGCAATAGTGCCAAAGAGCTCCTAGCTGGTGTTTGTTCTGGAATTTCTCTTCTTAAACTTTGCAGCACTTTCTCCCCACTCTGTGAAGTAGAATTTCACACAAAGGAGCCCCTGGTCTGATCCCGTTTGAATTTTGGGGCAACAGCGACTTGGTCAGGCAAAAGTGTCGATTGAATATGATGTGGTCAATTTCTTTGTAGAATTGTCCACCGGGATGCTTCCATGTGCAACATTTAGATTTGGCCTTCTGGAACTGTGAGTTACAATGGATGGTCTTGCCCACCATGATGAAGTCAATCTCTCACCCTGTTCATTCCATTCTAGGCCATGGGTCCCAATGTGGAGTTCTTCAGGTGACCTTCTATGTCCTATCTTGGTGTTAAAATCACTGACAATGACCTTATTGAGGGTGTGGTCTTCTTTATAGAACTTCTCCAGCTCCATGTAGAACTTTTCAATTTCTTTATTGTAGTTGGATGTTGGTGCATAGATGACGGATATAGAAATTGCTAGCAACATGCCACATCTATTCAAACATAAGAGTCTGATTCGGGTTGTTAGGCATTTGAAAGAATCAATACTCATTGCCATTAGTGTTCACAGGGACACTGACACCACCGATGCCTCTACTGTCGAATGTTCTAAGGAACTGTTCTCCAGTGTCGAAAATGGCATGATGTGTCCGATGCCTTCTTGTCTCGGTCAATCCAATGACGTCATACTTGATCTTCTGTGCTTGCACCATTGGTCCTTGATGGATGTTACTGATGCCAGTGTACGTGCATTAAAAGTGCAGTCATTTTAATCCTTCATTTTGGAAGGCTAGTTCGGCCCTGAGAATTTATCAGCCTCTCCTTGTTTGTCCTTCTTAACGCTGTGGTACTGGGGACTCTTCCAGGGTCAGGGGAATGAGGCCCATTTTTGCTACTGTTTTTGGCATATCATGTACACCACGGGTAGCTTGCCAGGCTCTGCCGTGTAGGAGGGATACTCTCAGTAGCTTGCTGGACTCTCTGAGAGGGATGGATGCTTTTAGGTCGGCCTGTAATCGCCATTATAGGTGTTCTGATGATTCACATCATATTTGAACCCCATCAAATATGGTGAGGTAATGATGGAAAATGGGTAGGAAGAGTTTATGATGTGTCTGGAAAGCAGCCTGGAGCATGGTGGCAACCCTCACCCCAACACCCCCAAACATATCTTTACTAATGAAGTATATTACAAAGCTGCTGTAGCAAAAAATTACTGCCATCCTAAATTTAATTATCTATCATAACAAATCACATGCCTCAGAGGGGCACAAATAATCCAGAGTTCTAGCAATGTTTCATGAGAATGAACAATATGCAATATGCAACAAAAAATACCATATACAACAAATACCAATTAAATATGACATTTAGAAAAAATTAAAGTAGAGGACTGAAGTGATAGTACAGCAGGTAGGGTGTTTGCTTTGCAACCGGCCAGTGGAAATTAAATCGCAGGCACCCCATATGGCTGCCAAAGCACCACCAGGAATAATTCTTAAGTGCAGAGCCAGGAATCTCCAGGTGTGACCCAAAAAACCCCCAAAAAAAGAAGTAACAGAATTAAGTCCACATGTTGTCTACGGATTCTATCTTTTAAATTCTTAAGGTATAACTTAAATTCATAAACTATAAATTTTAATTTATAAATTAGAATTTATACTATAAATTTATACTATATATAGTATCCATTGTAATTTACCTTAATAAATATAAAGATGAATGCACATGGATTAAAGACATGAGGGCATGAGATAGGGAAATTCTAAAAATAAACGAGGTAGAATTCTTGGAAATAATAAACAAAATATGAAATAAAAATAATAATACTGGGTTTTAATTTAGATTATGAAATGCATAGGAGAATCAGTGAGCTTGAGAGTAGGACGATAGAAATTATTACATATGTTTAAGAACAAAAGGATAAAAAGTGGAAAAACTAAATAGCACTTCAGAAATAATAAAATAACCAAAATAAAGTCATTTAGCATATATAGGATTCAGTCCAAATATAGAATGAATCCAAAAGGGTGAATAGAACAAAAATATATGTAAGAAAAATTAGCTATTAAATAATAATTAACAAAGGAACCTGACAATCACAGATCCAAAACATAAAATAAATAAAAACTAAAAGAGAAAGGAGTAAGTGGCTTCGTGTTGTACTTTATTAAAGAAGATCGATATTGAATAAGCAGAAAGAAATAAAAATAAAATTCAAAACATTCAACAACAGCCAAAAAAATATGTAGTATTTTATTTTTACAAATCATATGACAAATTGCATTTCATATCAGAAGCAGAGAGGCCAGAAAATAATAGCAGGTCATATTTAAAGTACTTAATAAAATAAAACAATAAAATGGAAAACATTATCCTATCAAACTTTGAAAACCAGTGATTAGAAATGAGTGTAAAACAATAAAACTTAAAAAAAAGTACTAATAGAGAAGCCTAAAATTATTCAGAGTAAATGGAAATGGTAAATGTGTAGTTAAAAATAACAAATGTTTTTTCTCATATGTCTTAAATTCTTTAAAAGACAAGTTAAAACTTAAAATAAAGCATAAAATATCCACATTTGTCAATGCAATTCATAAGATTACAGGAGGAAATGGAAACTTTTTGTTCTAATTTTCTTTTAATATGCTAAACAGGTCAGTGTTTCTTTAGGTTTCTTTTAAAACATTACGGAAAATTCTGATTTTTATTGAAGCTAAAAGACAAAGAAAAAATTAAACACAATATGTTAACAGTAACAACAAGTCTCACAATGGAGACGTTACTGGTGCCTGCTCGAGCAAATTGATGAGCAACGGGATGACAGTAACAGTGACAGTGATATAAAAATAGATTAACTATCCATTAAATCAAAGACAAGTTACAGCAAAAATTAGCTATTTCTTAATTCATATAAAAATTGCCTAATTTGTTTAAGATTAACATCAAATATCTTTTTCTTGCCTGATGGCTATTGCTAATACTTCCAATACTATATTAAAGAGAAGTGGTGAGAGTGGGCATCCTTGTCTTGTCCCCGATCTTAGAGGAAAAGCCCTTAGTTTTTCTCCATTGATGATAATGCTTGCCCTAGGTTCGTGGTAGATGGCTTTGACTATCTTGAGAAAAGTTCCTCCAAAACCCATTTTGGTGAGAGTTTTTTTTATCATGAATGGGTGCTGGATCTTGTCAAATGCTTTCTCTGCATCTATTGATATGATCATATGGTTTTTATCTTTACTTTTGTTGATGTGATGGATTATGTTGATTGATTTCCGAATGTTAAACCATCCTTGCATCCCCGGGATGAATCCCACTTGGTCATGGTGTATGATCTTTTTGATGAGTTGTTGGATTCTATTTGCTAGTATTTTGTTGAGGATCTTCGCATCGGTGTTCATCAAGGATATTGGTCTATAGTTTTCTTTGTTAGAGGTGTCTTTGTTTGCTTTTGGTATTAGGGAGATATGTGCCTCGTAGAAACTGTTCAGAAGGGTTCCTGTCTTTTCAATTTCCTGGAAAAGCTTGTGGAGAATTGGCAACAAGTCTTCTTTAAGTGTTTGGAAGAATTCGCCAGTGAATCCGTCTGGACCTGGGCTTTTGTTTTTGGGGAGACTTTTGATTACAGTCTCGATTTCCTTGATATTTATGGGCCTATCCAAAAGAACAAAAGCAACCGCTGTTGGAGAGGATGTGGGGAGAAAGGGACCCTTCTACACTGCTGGTGGGAATGCCGGCTAGTTCAGCCCTTTTGGAAAACAGTATGGACGATTCTCAAAAAACTAGAGGTTGAGCTCCCATTTGACCCAGCAATACCACTGCTGGGAATATATCCCAGATAAGCCAAAAAGTATAGTGGAAGTGACATATGCACTTATATGTTCACCGCAGCACTGTTTACAATAGCCAGAATCTGGAAAAAACCCGAGTGCCCTAGAACAGATGACTGGTTGAAGAAACTCTGGTACATCTATACAATGGAATACTAGGCAGCTGTTAGAAAAAATGAGGTCATGACGTTTGCATATAAGTGGATCAACATGGAAAGTATCATGCTAAGTGAAATGAGTCAGAAAGAGAGAGACAGACATAGAAAGATTGCACTCATCTGTGGAATATAGAATAATAGACTATAAGACTAACACCCAAGAATAGTAGAAATAAGTACCAGGAGATAGTTTCCATGGCTTGGAGGCTGGTCTCTCATTCTGGGTAACTCAGAGAAGGGAACACCAAATAAAATGTGGTTGGAGGTCATGTGGGGGAAGGGTGAGGTGGGCGGAATACAGACTAGAGACTGAACACAATGGCCACTCAACACCTTTATTGCAAACCACAATACCTAATCAGAGAGAGAGAACAAAAGGGAATTCCCTGCCATAGTGGCAGGGTGGGGTGGGAGGAGACGGGACTGGGGAGGGGGGGAGGGATTTTGGTTTTACGGGTGGTGGAGAATGGGCACTGGTGAAGGGATGGGTTATTGAACTTTGTATGGGGGAAGCATGAGCACAAAGATGTATGGATCTGTAACTGTACCCTCACGATGACTCTCTAATTAAAAATAAACTAATAAAAAAAAAGATTAACATCAAAATGCTATTAAAATAAACATGCACATAACTAATTTAATTTAACTAATTTAACTAATTTAAGTGTTAATAATTAATATCTCTTAATTTTCATAAACTTTCTAAACAACTTGTAAGAGAAAGCAAGATTAAAAGAAAAAGAACAACCATTTTAAATACCAGGAATAAAAGAGAAATCTTAGTAGAAATTTTCCAGATATTTGAAAAATAGTAAGGGAATATATGAATAAGTTTAAGCTAATAGTTTAACAGCTATGTAAAAATGATCAAAAATTGTGAAAAACCAAACTTAACACAAAACAACACAAGAAATTTTAAATATTGATTTATATTAAGGAAATCGAATTAATAATTAATGATTTGTGATTTAACATTTCGGCCATTAACTCTGGATCCACAATGCTTCACTGATAAATGCAATACTTTTGAAAAGAAACAGTGCAGGACCTGAGCGACAGTACAGTAGGTAGGGCACTGATCTTGCATTTGACCAAGCTGGGTACAATCAGACATTCCATGTGCTCTCCTGAACACTGCCAGGAGTGTTTTCAGAGTGCAGAGACAGGAATATTCCTGAGCATTACTGGGTATGACCAAAAAACAAAAAAAGATTGTAAAAATAATAATATTGGTCATACATAATCTTACATAATCTCTTTAAAAATAAAGATCAAAGTGGGATGGGGGTATGGTGCCACCAGCAGGTCAACCTGTACCTGTGAGGCGAGTGCATCAGCAGTCTGATGGTGTCTTCAGACTTCCAGATACCACAAAATTGCTGCTGTGCCTTTGGCCAGACCCCAACAACTTGGGGCCAAGTTTACCAAGAAATTAAACGGCCAAAAGTTAGGTATGTGGGAGCCACACCCACAAACCACCTCCAGTTCAGCTATATAAGCTAACTTATTGGCCTTATTTCAGAGATCCATAAATCTCTAATGAGATCAAAAGATGCAGTTAGAACCTGTAGCACGGAGGTAGGCAGAAACCCATGACTCAGATCTCCAGGCCCGCTTGAATCGGGACTGGGCCTCCTCCCCCCAGGTCCCCAGTTTTTCAGTAGCTTGGCAGCCACACCCACAGACTGCCCCTGGCGTGATGCAATCTCATCAATGGCCAAGACCCAGAGAGTATAAACTAAAGCTCAGGGAAGAGAGCGCCACAGAATCTCCTGACCCCATGCCGGGCTGTCTTCACCAGGGCACCTCAGAGAGGGTCGAGTTGAGTCTCCCTCCCCACCCCAAACAGGATCTCGGCAGCTAAAAACCTCCAGAACCCAACCTCTGCCATGCTCAAGGCCACTGTTCACATGCTCAGACGACCTCTCCCAAGAGGAGACGAGCCTCCCCCAAGATGGGTTGAACCTCACCAAAGAGCAAACCTGCAGGAAAACACAGGTATGCGGGAACTGGTGACTGAGATCTCCAAGTCCGCTCAGTTCATGACTGGGCCTCCTCCCCTCTGGTCTCTAGTTTTTCTGTAGCTTGGCGCTCGTACCCACAAACAGCCCCTGGTGCCATGTAATCTCATCAATGGCCAAGACTCAGAGACTATAAGTGAAAGCTCTCGGAAGAGAACACCGCAGAATCTCCTGAGCTCACATCAGGCTGTCCTCACCATCAGGCTGTCCCCACCAGGGCACCTCAGAGGGGGGTGGGTTGAGTCTCCCTTGTCACCCCAAACAGAGCCCCGGAAGCTAAAAACCTCCGGAATCCAACCTCCTCCATACTCAAGGCCACTCCTCACATGCTCGGACGACCTCTCCCAACTGGGGACGATCCTCACTCAAGACAGAATGAGCCTCACCAGAGAGCGGACATGCTGGAAAACCCAGGTATGCAGAACCCGTGACTGAGATCTCCAAGCCTGTTTGGATTGGGACTGGGCCTCCTCCCCTGCCCCAGGTCCCCAATTTTCCAATAGCTTGGCAGTCACACCCACAAACTGCCCCCAGTGCCCTGTAATCTCATCAATAGCCAAGACCCAGAGACTGTAAACTAAAGCTCTTAGAGAACAACACAGAGTTTCCTGGACATTATATTCTACCCATTAGAAGCCATACAGAACAAATTGTCTAGCATTGCCTTTACAGCAGGTTTGAGTGGTGGTGAGACTGGTGTCGAAATATTGAATGTAACTAAAGTAGAGAAAGAGTATGGGGGAGATTGTCTTCCACACAGGCAGGGGAAGGGTTGGAATGGGGGATGAAGGGGGGGATGCACACACAATGGCTCTTCTGTTCCTGAACGCCATGATCCCGAAGGCCAACTAACTACTCTCGGCACCCAGCGGCTTCTTGCAGAAATGCCTCTAGACTGTGAACTAAACTACGGCCCCTTGCTGCCCCGGGAGGGGAAAGGATTTTCTCTCTCGGCCTTTCCTTTTTCCCGGCGGTGTGGTGACTAACATCTTATAAGTCCCACTAAACAGATGTCCGAGCTTGCAGTGATGTGACTTCTGGCAGAAATTTGTCTGGACTTAATTACTAAAATACTAGAAATCCAAAACCTCATATGCGCTTCATTCTCAGTAATGGAAAACAAATTATCAAATGATGCCTTTTTGGCAGGTCTGATTGGGGGGAAATTCCAAATAATAATAGTGAGTTTTCCATTGAAATATTGAAAGTAATCAAAGTAAAGAAAAAGTAAAGTGAAAATCATCAGCCGCACAGGCGAGGGTGGGGGAATGGGAGGTATATTGGGGTTGTTGGTGGTGGAACATGTGCATTGGTAAAGGGATGGGGGCTTGATCATTGTATGACCGAGACTTAAGCCTGAAAGCTTTGTAACTTTTCACATGATGGTTCAATAAAAGATTTAAAAAATAATAAAATAAAAATAAAAACAACCAAAAAAGGGGGTTTGGAGAAATAATAATAAAATAAAGTCAAAATTCTGAATAAAAAAAGAAAAAATAAAGTGGAGTTCATGCCCAACTCAATTAGCTTAATCAATGGCTGCATAAATAGCAGTACTCTTATATTATAAAAAAAAGAGCAAGTGGGAATATTTTTCACATGATTTATGTTGTCAGAGTAACTACAACGCTGGAGTTAAAAGATATTAGAAGTAAAAAATATACTGATCACTGATGCTCAGAAGCATGAGCACGCACACACACAATCATCAACAAAGTGTTAGCAAATATAATCTAGTGAAATACAAAACAAAATTAATAATATGACCTAGTGACTTTTGTAATAGGAATATAGAATTGGAAAAAAGAAGATGGTTCAAAATTCTCAGCTCATTACTCACAATTTTTTTAATTTACTTTCTGAAATTTTTATTATTGAATCACTGTGAGATACAGTTACAAGCTTTCATGTTTGAGTTTTGATCATACAATGATCAAACACCCATCCTTCCACCAGTGCCCTTTCTCCACCACCAATGTCCCCAGTATTACCCCCTTTCAGACCCTCCCCCCTGCCTCCATGGCAGACAATTTCCCCCATACTCTCTCTCTACTTTGGGGCATTATGGTCTGCAATACAGATACTGACAGGTTATCATGTTTGGTCCCTTATCTACTTTCAACACACATCTCCCATCCCAAACGATTACTCCAGCCATCATTGACTTGGTGATCCCTTCTTTATTCCAGCTGCCTTCTCCCCAAGCTCATGAGACAGGCTTCCAACTATGGGGCAATATTCCTGGCCCTTATGTCTACTGACCTTGGGTGACACAAGTTCATGTTATGTTATTTCATATTCCACAAATGATTAGTCACATTTTGGATGCTCACTTTCAATCCCTATGTCACTTGGTTCTCCAAGCACCTCTGGGGAAGCAAGTCTAACACACCAAGCCAAAAGTAGTCACTGTGCACTGCTGGGTATGACCCAAAAAGAAAAACAAATGAACAAATTTTAAGGGGAATGTCAACCCTAATTTTATCCCCAGTTCCACATAAGATCCTAAGATCACATCCAGAAGTGATCCCTGAGCGCAGAGCCAGTAGTAAGCTTTGAGCGACATCAGGTGTGACCCAGCCCCTTGACCCCCAAATACTTGAAAATATTAATGTAATTTTCATAACAATATGTAGTATTTTTCCAGTAGATACCCAAAGTCCATCAAATTGAATTCACACCCTATTCATGATTTTTAAAAGTCCTCACAGAAGCTGGTAAAGAAGACAACTTTTTCAGCATAACGATGATAATTTATTTACAGAAACCTAAAACTAGCATCTAAAGTAAAATCAGTTTAGTAGTTTCTTTAAAAGTTAAACATTTTCTTACTATGAGTCAATAATTTCACTTTGGTGACAATTTAAGCAATTTATTGCACATGTCAACACATAAAAATTTTCTTGTGATTGTCTTTTAGCAGTTATAAAATTTATTTTGATAACTAAATACATAACAATCAAATTGTGTATCCAAAGGTGAATAGTAAAACAAATTATGGTATATAATCTTATAATAGAGAAAACTACATAGCAGAAAAACATATCATGGATGGATCTCAAATTATTGCTCAATAAAAAATCACAATTATAAAAATTATAATTTTTTAAAATATATATATAAAATTATGACATGACTTAAAAATCTTCAGTAGCTAAGGGAATTAATAAGGGTAATTTCTGAAGTGCTAAAAATATACCATTGCGTGGGTAATGATTACACATTTTATACATTTGTCAAATTCCTCAGATTATAAATTTAAAATCTGCCCATTTTACTAATTTAAAAAAATCACTTAATTTAAGAATAAATAGTATGATATGGGTTAGGGTGCATGCCTTGCTTTTGCCTGACCTGAGTCTGATATCAGCACCACATGATGATATTGGGCACACATGGTCACCAGATTCAATCCCAGCAGGACACAGGTCCCTGAGCACAACCAGAAGTGTCCTTGAGCACAGAGCCAGGAGCAAGCCAGGAGCAAGCCCTGAGCACCACCAAGAGTGACCCAAAGAAAATAAAAATAAAAGACTAGTTCATTTCTCTTGTGCAACAAAATCATCTTTCCTAGAAATCTTTTAGAGATAATAGGAAATAATCGGCAGAGTCTCTTGCCTGCACGCCTGGCTGTCTTCCCCCGGGGCCCCTCAAAGGGGATGGGCTCCAGCTTCCCTCCTCACCCCCAGCAGAGCTCCCGGTGGCCGAGACCACCGGAACCTAGTTGCAGCCATGCTGGAGGCTCCTCTCTACACGTTCGGACAGGCCTCATGCATAAAGGTACTGGCAGAGGAACCCTGGTATGTGTAATCCCATCAACGGCCAACATCCAGAAAGAGACTTAAAAGCAAGCCCTCAGAAACAGATATCATGTAGCCTGCTTCTCCCTCTGGGAGAAACTGGCAAGCTTCTGAGAGATTCCTGCCCCCATGGGACAGCCTTGAAAGCTCCCCATGGTGTATTCATATGCAAAATCCAGTAACAAGCTGGATCTCATTCCCCTGACCCTGAAGAGCCCCCAGTGCAACATCATTAGGAGAGCCAAGTCGAGATAGACTTCTAAGATCTCAGGGAAAGGACAAAATGAGATGTTACTGAGCCTGCCCGAGAAATCGCTGATTAACAGGATATTGTGATTGATTGATTGAGGAAATAATCATGTATCAGTGTAAGAAAAATAATATTATCTAATGTGTCATACTGAAAATTACTTGTGTGTAATTTAAACATGTGTGACAATTAATTTGAAATTTGAAATTTTACAGAAAGATTGCAGTGAAAAATTATTAGGATTTTTTTCAATTCAGAGAAAATATCTGGGTAAACAGCTGAAAATGAACACTGTTCACAACAGACTAATCTCCTGGGATGACAGATGGATGCTTAGTTTCCTGGGACACTGAAAGAGTTTTATTATAAAGCCAAAAAAAAAAAAACGGAGCATGGTGAGAATCACTCATCATTATACTGCAAATGGACTGACTTCACTAGTTAGTTCCAAATTCTATTTTAAATACCGACTAATTTAGTCTTGGTTTTTGTTTTAAATATCTCTTTCCAGTTCTCTGAGATTTTTTTTTAAGTGTATGATTCTTATAGTTCTTTCTGTTCTGAGAATGAAAGACACTGTATTTAAAGTGAAATTGAATCTGACTTTGCTTATAGTCATTTTGTTTAATATCTATGTGATAAGGCCTTGCCCTGCAAACAGGGAGCCCTTTTGTTTTTTTAATCCCAGACTCCCTATGCACCCTTGAGCATCACTAGGAAAGATTCCTGAGAACTGAGACAGAGACAGAACCAAACCCTGAATACTACCATGTGTGGCCAAAGATTCTACCCTTGATAAATAAAGTGCCACGCATGCATGGATACAACCAACCGCAGCTCATAATGTCACCTGTGCTTGACTTATCAATAAATCATTAAGGTTAAAAGTAATAAATAAAACAATGTGTTATTTTACTTAATCATATTCTGGTAATTGATGAATGGTAATTCTCTTGACACCAAATATTTCATCTGGATAAACAGGAGTTGCCAGGAAGCTTGTTTTTCTTACTTTACATGCTCGGTGGCTTCCGGCCTCATAGATGAGCAAAATCATCTTTTCTTATCTTTTTGTTGTTGTTGTTATTCCACTTCATTCATCAGGGGTGTTAAAAATATGTGAATCAATGCTAACACTATTTATATTAATTTATTTTTAATTGAATCACAGTGAGATAAAAAGTTGTTCATGATTGGGTCTCAGTCATACAATGTTCTAACACCTGTCCCTTCACCAGTATACATTTTCCACTGCCAATGTCCTAGTTTCCTTCCCTCCACCCCCACCCCAGCCTGTCTCTATGGCAGTTACTTTTGTCTGTCTGTCTGTCTGTCTGTCTGTCTGTCTGTCTGTCTCTCTTTCCTTTGGCATTATGGTTTGCAGTACAGATACTAAAACATTATCGTGTTTGTCTTTTACCTACTTTCCACACTTAGCTCTTGTCCATAGTGATCATTTCCGACAATCATTGCCATAGTGGTCCGTTCTCTACCCTACCTACCCTCCACTCCACTAGCCCCTGCCCCACTGTGGCAAGCTTCCAATATGAACTAATCCTCCTGGTCTTCGTTTCAACTGTCCCTGGCTATTTGTCTCTCATACAATTTTTTTTAATATCCCACAAGTGTAGCAATCATTCTACCCACTCTAGCAATCATTCTACATTTCTCTTTCTCTCCTGACTCGTTTCACTCAGCATGATACTCTCCATGTCCATTCATTTATAAGAAAATTTCATGACTTCATTTTTCCTGGTGACTGTGTAATATTCCATTGTATGGATATACCATTGTTTCTTTATCCATTCATCTCTTCTCTGGCACTCAGGTTGTTTTCAGGTTCTGGCTATTTGTAAATAGTGTTGCATTGAACATAGAAGTGCAGATGGACTTTCTGCGGTGCTTGGGGGCCTATAGGGTATATTCCTTAGAGTGGTGTTGCTGGATTTTAGGGGCGATCAATTTTCAATTCTTTTGAGGAATTCCCATATTGTTTTCCAAACAGTTAAACCTGCCAGCATCCCACCAACAATGGAGAGTTCCTTTCTCCCCAAATCTGTGCCAGCACGGGTTACTCTTGTTCTTTGTGATGTGTGATCTTGTTCTTTTCTCATCTTAGTCACACTCTGCAACTCCCATTATCTCCCTATTATTTATAGTTATCTGAAATCTTATTTATAGTCACTTGCATATTTTCTCAAGCAGAGAATCCATCTATCTCCATATTGGCTTTATCATTAGTACATAGAATAGTGCTGATAATTTGCTAGGTGCTCCCATTTTCGTTGAACTTTTATATTGATTGTAGTCCTTACAGTCTCCTTTATTTTTATTTTTTTATAAGTTTTTATTTTATTGAATCACCGTGAATAAAATTACAAAGTTTTCAGGTTTAAGTCTCAGTCATATACTGATTAAACCCCCATCCCTTCACCAGTGCACATGCTCCAACCATCAAGAACCGCAATATACCCCCCTCCAACACAGCCCCCACCTAAGTAGCTAATGATCTTCACTTTATTCTCTCTATACTTTAAATACATTCAATATTTCAATGGAGAACTCACTATTATTGTTTGGAATTTTCCCCCAACAATTAGACCTGCTGAAAAGGCATCATTTAATAATTTCTTTTCACTTCTGAGAGTGAAGACTCTGAGTGTTGTAGCCGCATGGTTTGGGGTTTCTGATATTTTAGCTCAGTTCACAGTCTAGATGCATTTCTGCAAGAAGCCGCTCTGGGTGCCAAAATGGGTTAGAAGACCTCTCAATCATAGTCTTTAGGAGCAGAGGGTATGAAAACTTTTATTTTAAAAATGAAATAAATGTAACTTTTATATTTTTCCTTTCCTGTCTAATTACCTTCAATAGTAGTTTGGCAATTTTTTTGTTTGTTTTAAGATCACCCCTTGCCTTCCATTTTATAGTAGCAGGGGGAATAGTTTAAGGGACAGGCTTCATCAGATTGGCTTAGATGTTGTTGAGTTGGCAATTTGTGACCGCAGCAGTTTTTCCCAATGTAGATGCTTGAATCATATTAGCAAGTGGCTGATGTGTGAGTAAGTGACTCCAAGCTGAAGTTCTCTCTCTGGGGCACTTAGGTCCAACTATTAAGAAAGCACAGAGTAGAGTCATCTGCACAGGTCTGCTCTTGGCTACAGCAGAATGCTGACTGCTGAAATTTGGCCCCGAGCACTGGTTATTTCTAGTCACATGAAGTAGAGAAAGGAACAAGTAATTCCTGACCCTATCCTCACCTGAACCACCTCTCAAATGGTTTCTCTGGAATGTTTAATTAATCAATTCAAGGTAGAACTGCTTGACAAACATGTTCTCACATTAGTTTACTTTTGATAAAATATTATTTATGTACATTGAGCTTTAAAAATGCCTAAAAGAGGGAGCCTGGGACAATAGTACAATGGGTAGGGTGTTTGCCTTGCACGCAGCTGACCCAGGTTCATTCCCTGGCATCCCATATGGTCCCCCAAGCACCGTCAGGAGTAATTCCTGAGTGCAAAGCCAGGAGTAATCCCTGAGCATCACTGGGTGTGACCCAAAAAGCAAAAAAAAAAAAAAAAAAAAAGCCTAAAAGAAGGGAGACTGGAACTATGGCTCATGGAATGCAGTGACTTTAACGGAAATGAACTGCTTCTGTGATCTATCACGTTGCTATCTTCAAAGACTAGAATCCAAAAGTGACTGCTATTGATTTGTTGTTAGTGAGCTCATTGACTTCTAGTATTTCCAACTCCAGTGTCCTAACCACTCTCTTTCTACTGAGACTTGCTACAGAGCCAAGAACTTATGTCGTTATCAGTAGCAGCTGTTACTCTGATGGCCTGAAATTTCTGAATAATTATTGCAACTCATTCAATTTGCTATTTGAAGGAACAAAAAGGCGAATTCGATAAGAAACTTCTTTCCCTGGGGACATGTGTAGATTAGCTAAGAGAACATTAATAGAATGTTTCCACCTTTAACACTGGTGTTTGATAATCACGGTAGCATTCATAAAAGTCATAAAGCAGGAGACTATAGAAGATAGAGTGATGTTTAGGCAGTAAAAGGCAGAGAATATAGCAGTACCCTTAACGACTAAAAGAAGAAACTAGAATCTAGGGAGTGCACAGAGGATAAACAAGAAACCCAATGGAATAATTGCAGTTTTATCTTTCCTGAATTGGTAAAAGGAAGTGAGGAAAGTATTAAATAGTGAGAGTTGAGACATGTTAAAGAAAAAGTTTTATTTTCCTTTTAGTCTTATGTAGGAGAATACTTATGATTTATGATAGAGTACTGTCACTGTCACTGTCACTGTTAGAGTATAAGAAAGAAAATTTTAAATTCACCACTAAATAATGTTTAGTATAGCTCTGAAACCTTAGTTTTGTTACTGAATTAACCACAGATATTGATACCAAAACGTTCCTCATTGTGCCAGATGTGACACAGGGCAATATAAATTAAAGTAACACCATATTGTTCCTGTTTTTTCCCTATTTTGTTACAATATCATGATTTATAATACTACTAATAATGCTTTCACACTTACATCCTCTCAATAATGCATTCACTACAAGAATGCCCACTTCCTTCCAACAATGTCAGAAGGACCTGCCTCAAACCCCCTTTTTACTCCACAGAAGAGTACAACACCATCAACTTAAAAAGAGTTCAAAGTCCTGGGTCTGAGATTATGGTCAGTGTTAGAGCATCTATATTTTTTTCAAACATGAGACCTTGAGTTTGATCTCTGTATTAACTAACATGTCTGCCTTACTTACTATATGGTGATTCCCAATGTCATAGAAAGCACAAAAGACCCAATAAAATGCACAAACACCACAATCAAGTTTTTCCTCTTGGTGAGCACTCTAATCTTAGTATGTGAAAAACAGGACCAAGTGTGAAACCCTGGATCATTGCAGTAAAAAACACAGCAATAGGACATAGTTCAAAGAGCTCATCACATACCTTGCATTAAAGTTGTATTCATTCCATCATGAGCAATAAATGAAATAATGAACACTACTGAGTGTTACCCCTGAGTACCAAACATGGAGTAGATCCCCTCTAGGGGATGATAATTCCATATTATCATGATAATTAGGCATGATAAGTCCTCAAACAAAAGAAACTAATTATGTAGCAATATCAGTAGGTGGGAAAGAAAAGATATTTTAAGCATTTTTTAAAGTAGCAAATTTTTTGTTTGTTTATTTGTTTGTGTGTCTGTTTTTGGGCCACATCTGCTGATACTCAAGAGTTACTCTTGGCTATGCACTAGAGAATCATTACTCCTGGCAGCGCTTCATAACTATATGCAATGCCAGGGATCAGATATGGGCAAGGCAAGCACCGTACACACTGAAATATTGCTCTGGTGCCCAGTAACAATTTTTTACATTTTGTAATGTGAAGAAACAAGAATATCAGTAAAATTCCAACCTTTCTCGATGTTCATTAGCGTACTATAACAAATAAATCAATGACATGAGCATCTCCTACAAAATGACAAGTCTCCACAAAATCCTTACAAATTACAAGATGATAATAAAATCTCGAGAGCTTTTCACCAATTCCATCTGTGCATGAAAGCAAATGATAAATGACTTAAATTTATAAAGGCCTTGAAAAGGAAAAGGGCATGCTATAAAACCAATTGAATTAACTTTTCAAAAATTAATTTCTATTGTGATAATACTGATTACTAGAGAGTAAAGGGGATCTTTAGGGGAACAACATTCTCACACCATGCTACAAAGTGCCAATATTCCTCCACCAGGGTCTATTGGATCCTTTTAGTCCACTCTCTGAGTCATCACTCCCACCTTCCCCTACCATGTAATCTCAGTTCCTTAATCAGAATATGAGGGATTGTCTATTGTCTATTCCCTTGATTACTTTCTTTCTTAAACTACATATGAGTGAGGTAGTCTGATAAATATCCTTCCCTTCTGAGTTATTTCTCCTAATTGGACATGCATATTATAGCCAATATAATTTTCAAAATAGTATCCAATATAATATTCAAAATATTTCATATTTTTCTCAACATCTCTTAGTGAGGCACTTGGGTGTATCCAGATGTTAACCACCATTGATATCATCAATAGAGCCACGACAAACATAGG
Source organism: Sorex araneus (assembly GCF_027595985.1). Lineage (NCBI taxonomy): Eukaryota > Metazoa > Chordata > Mammalia > Eulipotyphla > Soricidae > Sorex > Sorex araneus. The sequence goes on along the minus strand of NC_073307.1, from coordinate 16,806,515 downwards.
AATAATAATAACTAATGCTCCTGTGTTCTTGGGACAGATATGAGTAGAATTTTTATGAATGGAATTGCGGAGTCATAAGACACTTCTATTTCTATGTTTTGGGAATTTGTTATACTGTTTTCCTTAGAGACTGAGCCAGTTCACATTTCTGAGCCAGTAATTCAGTGTAAGGATGTGGTGTTCCTTAGGCCCAGTGGTGTCACGGATTATCAGAGACATGTCAGTATTGTTCAGAGGCCTCTAGGACTATATACAGTGAATGTCAAAAGTATCAAATCATGTGTTATCAATCCAGAGCCAGATGAATGCAAGGCACGTGCCTTAATCCCTGTCCTCTTTTATTTATGTTAGTCGTGTAACTACAGTGGCTAGCACTTCTAATACTATGTTTAACAGTGGTGGTGAGTTTTATCTTGTATGTAATTTTAGGAGAGAGGCTTTTATTTTTTAATCATTGGAGTTGATGTTATTTGTAGCTTTGATGTATATGTTCTTTACTATGTTGAGTTCATTTTTTTCTATTCTTATTTTAGTGAGAATTTTTCTCATTGATGTTGAACTTATCAAAAGTTTGTCCTTGTTTTTTTTGGTATTATATGATTTATCTCTTTATGTTGGCTGCCCTTATAATGGTTACCACATGGTCATAATGCACTACCTTTTTCAACATATTGTTGAGTTTGGTTCACTAAGATATTTTTAAGGATTTATAAATTAAAGATATCAGTCTTTGTGTGTGTGTGTGCGCGAGCGCGTGTGTGTGTGTGTGTGTTAGAAGAGAGAGAGAGAGACAGAAAGACAGAGAGACAGAGACAGAAAGAGACAGAGAGATGGATTTTGGTATCAAGAGAATATTAGCCTCATAGAAATATTTGAAAGAATTGCTGTTTCTTTGATTTTCTGGAAGATTTTAAGGAACGGTAGTAGATAATTTTCAAGGTTTAATAGAAATTGATTAATGAAAACATTCTTTTTTAAAAATGTTATTGATTCACCGTGAGATATAGCTACAAACTTTCATGTCTGAGTTACAATCACACAATAATCAAATACCCATCCCTCCACCAGTGCACATTCCCCACCACCAATATCCCCAGTATACCCCCATCTTTCCCACCCTCCCACTGCCTCCATGGCTGACAACATTACCTGTACTCTCTCTCTACTTTTGGGCACTATAGTTTACAATGCAGAAACTGAGAGGTTATTATATTTGGCCCTTTATCTACTTTCGGCACACATGTCTCATCCTGACCGATTCCTCCAACCATCATTTTTTTAGTGATCCCTTCTCTAGTCCAGTTGTCCTCTCCCTGTGTGCTCATGAGGCAGGCTTCCAACTATGGAGCAATCTTCCTGACCCTAATATCTACTCTCCTTGGGTGTCGGTCTTGTGTTATGTTATTTTATACTCCACAAATGAGTGCAGTCCTTCTATAGCTGTCCCTCTCTTTCTGACTCATTTCACAAAGCATGATACTCTCCATGTCTATTCACGTATAAGCAAATTTCATGACTTCATCTCTCCCAACAGCTTCATAGTATTCCATTGTGTAGATGTACCAAAGTTTCTTTAACCAGTCATCTGCTCTCGGGTACTTGTTTCCAGACTTTGGCTACTGTGAACAGTGCTGCAATGAACATATAGGTACAGATGTCATTTCTACTCTGCTTTTTTGCAGCCAGAAGTGGTATTGCAGGGTCATATGGAAGCTCAATTTCTAATTTTTGAAGGACTGTCCATATTGTTAATGAAAACATTCTTGGCAAATGCTTTCGCTCTGGTTTGTCTGAATATTGGACTGGAGCGATAGCACAGCAGGTAGGGTGTTTTCCTTGCACGTGGCCAACCCGGGTTTGATTCCTCCATTCCATTTGGAGAGGCCAGCAAGCTTCCAAGGGTATTTCGCCCACACAGCAGAGCCTGGCAAGCTACCCATATTGTATTCGATATGCCAAAAATAGTAACAAGAAGTCTCACAATGGAGACATTACTAGTGCCCGCTCAAGCAATAGAATTCACTAGTAAAACCATCTGGATTTAGGCTTTTGTTCTGTGGGAGACTTGGTTACTGTCCAATATCCTTGCTTATAATTAAACTAGTCAATGCTTTTAGATTTCCTTTTCATTTAATCTTAGAAAGGTATATGATTACAAAGCTGTTTTTTCTTATTCACTTGTGATCCTTTGTATTCTTCTGGAATCTGTAAATCTTTTATTTCTACTTCTATTCTGCTTCTTTGGCAGAGGGTGAGGGGTATTGGACCATAGCCTTCAGTGTTTAGGGATTACTGCTGTCTCTGTACTTAAGGATCACTTCTGGCAGCATTCATATGTGTGCTAGGGATCAAAATGGGGTCATCCATGTGCTAGGCAAGTGCCTTAGCTTGTACTAAGTACAAGCTAAGTACTTAGTACTATTTATCTGGTCCCTCTGTTCCTACTTGCTATTTTTTTCTCTATTTTATTCATGAACCTATACAGGGACATGCTAATCTGGTTTTTATTTATCCAAAGAACCATTTGTTGATTTCACTGATCTTTTTTTTTATTTCTATTTATCTTATAGCCACTATAATTTTATTATTTCCTTTTGACTTTAGATTTAACTTCTTGTTCTGTTCTTGGAATTTTAGATTCTTTTACTGTTTAACATTTTAAATTTAAATTGTTTTAAATTTTAGAAATTTTACTGGAGAACTCTCGTATGTAACGCTGTATTGCTATTATCTTCCCTCTTGGCTTTTACTGCGTATCGTGTTCTGATGGCTTGTATTTCCAATGTCATTTATTTCCAACATTTTACTTTGATGTTTGTATTGACCCAATAGTTATCCAATAACACGCTGCATAATATTCTAAAATGTTTGTTTTCCCAGCTTTCTTTTTATGAATGATTTCTTGTTTATAGCAATTTGATCTGAAATTATACCCATATGACTTTAATCTTCATGACTATATTGACTTTTTATGTGTGTGTGTGTGTCCTAACTTGGTTTGTGCCCTGATTTAAGAATACTCCAGGTGAATTAGAGAAAAGGTGTGTGTAGTCTGCTCATTTGGGGCTGGACAACTCTGTAAATGTCTATTAAACTCAGCTCTTATACTCCTCATTTAATATTGTTGTTTCCATGTTGATTTTCTGTCTTGCTTATCTGTTCAGTGATGAGAGAGAATTGTTAAAGCCTCCTACCACAATTATGTTACGGTTGTTTTTTTTTCCTTTTTATGCCTGTTAGTAGTTTCTTTAAATGTTTTAATACTTGATGCATGTATATTAACATGTTAATTCCTCCTGATGTATTCATCCCTTAACTATTTCACAATGTGCTCCTTTTCTCTTGCTATTGTTTTTAGTTTGAATTCTATCTTGTCTGATGCAATTCTGTGCTATTTTTTGGAATGAAAGCGCATAAGCATTCAGAGATCTCTGGGCCACTCATAGTGATATTCTATCTGGCTGTGGGCTAAGTGGATCAATGGTAGGTTCACCAATGGACTGCTACTCAGTTTCAGAGACGCTAGGGACCAGCAGGGCAATAATTAGCAGTACTGATAGAGTTGACCAGTGCTGGAGATTGAGCCGGTATATTTCTGCACACAAGTGCATTCAAGGACTGTCTTCACACTATCTCCCTATTCTCCAACCCTGCCTTTCAAAGGCTACGAGCTGCATGATTCCTTGTTTTCTAACATTTTACTGTAAGCCTACATTTGTCAAAGAAGTAGTATCCTAAAAGAGCAGAAGGTTGGATTTTATTTTCTAATCCTTGTCACCTGTGCTTTGTCTATTTGTCTGTTTTTATTTATAAAATGACAATTTTGGATCATAACCAGTAGTACTTGAGACTTACTATTGATTCTGTACTCAGGAATCACTCCTAACAGGGCTTGGGAAACAACAGGGTTCAAGGCAAACGGTCTACCCTATGTACGTTTTCTCTGCCCCCCCACCTGTCTTTTTTTATTGATTAGGTCCCATTATTGATAAATTATTGACATTAAGAAGTCTATTGACATTTTTCTATATAAATTTTGGTTGATTGTGCAGCCTATCCTTTCTTTTTTGCATTATTCTCTCACTTTGTACTATTGTGCCTGCATGCTGTCTAATTATTTGCTTTCATTTTTCTCCCTTTTTGTTTGTCTCTTTTAAACATTTTTGTCTTTTTTTTTCTTTTTGGATCACATCCAGCAATGCTCAGGGGTCACTCCTGGCTCTGCACTCAGGAATTACCCCTGGCCGTGCTCAGTGCACCATATGGGATGCTGGGAATCGAACCCGGGTAGGCCGCATGCAAGGCAAATGCCCTGCCTGCTGTGCTATCACTCCATCCCCACATTTTTGTCTTAAACAAAAGAATGTATACTACCAAACTCCAACAAAACCTTGGTCTCAGATTGCAATACCCAGATTACCAGGGAGAGTTTAAAGGAAGGGAAGAGTATAAAAGGACAGACTAGAGGTGGAGCAGTAACAGGATTTCATAGACTTTGGTGGTGGGATGGTAGCAGTGGGGTGATGTATCTTTATTATACACCAATATATAGATAGTAACACTATTATAACTAAGTTACCTAAACTATAATAAAAATTAGGAATTATTTTCCTGTGAGTACCTTGGTGTTTAGAGTTACAGACCTAAACTATATCTCATTATAGATTTAAGGCAAATGAGACTTGAATCCATTTGAAATTGGCCACAGTGTCATTCTCCCTCTTTACCAATCATTTTTATATTTAAAAAAATATTTTACCATTTCTAAGTGGAGTGTCCTTGCCTTTTGTAGAAGAACATTGAATACTGCTTGTAGAACTAGCTTGGTGATCATGTATTCCTTTAATTATTGTTTGTCTGAATTTTACTTTTATGGCTCCTTTGATTCTAATATCCTGACTCTTTTGAACCTAGTATTCTAGATTGCAGAAATTTCGTGTTCAACATGTTGAATTTAGTACACTGTGGCTTTTGGCTTGTAGTATTTTAGTGTATACATGCATTATATGTGGTTTAGCTTTTTTGTTGTTGTATTTAGAGTTATAATTCTATTTCCTTTTCACTTTGGCACATTAATTGCAATGTGAAATTGTGTGCGTGAATCTAGGTATATTTCCTTTCTCACGTTAGGGAAGTTCTTGGCTTTTTTCATTAGATGAGAATTGCAGAAGCCGTGGCACCCACGTGGCCACCGCCATCTTCTAGAACCCACTACCCAGAGGTATGACCTTGCAGTGGTGTGGTGTGCAGGAGATCTTGGGATGGCAGTGTTACCGGCACGCTCTCCACCCAGACAGATCCTGAGCAGCAGCACATGAAATGGCTCCTCTTCTCCTTAAAGACTATGATCCTGGAGGCCTACTAACCACTTTTGGCACCCAGCGGCTTCTTATAGAAATGCATCTAGACTGTGAACTGAGCTACAACCCCATGCCGTACTGGGAGGAGAAAGATTTTTCTCTCTTGACCTTTTCTTTCGGTGGGGGTGGCACCAGCAGCTGCGGCGGCACCCACGTGGTGACCGCCATCTTCTAGAACCCACTACACAGAGGTACAAGCTTGCAGTGGCGTGGCACAAAGGAGATGTTGGAATGGAGGTGTTACTGGCATGCTCTCTACCCAGAAGAGGTCTGGAGCAGCCACACACAAAACTGTGAACTGAGCTAAAATATCAGAAATCCAAAACTGCATGGCCGTGACAGCTCATATATTCTTCATTCTCAGCAATGGAAAATAAATTATCAAATGATACCTTTTTAGTAGGTTTGGTTGTTGGGAGAAAATTCTAAATAATAATAGTTTTCTGTTGAAATATTGAGTGTATTCAAAATATAGAGAGAATAAAGTGAAAATCATTAGCCACACAGGTGGGGGGTGGTAGGGTGCATTCTGGGGTTCTTGGTGGTGGAACATGTGCACTGGTGAAGGGATGGGGGTCTGATCATTGTGTGACTGAGACTTGAACCTGAAAGTTTTGTAACTTTTTCCATGGTGATTCAATAAAAAAAATTAAAAATTAAAAAAAAAAAAGAATTTCAGAAACCGGGAAAAGTATTCAAAACACTTGCCTATTCTTCGCCAACTACAAGACCAAGATGACTGCCCTCCGACGTCCTAATGGATCTATCATATCTTCCAGAAGGGAAATGGAGAGGATTATTCACGACTTCTACTCAAATCTCTTTGCCAGCCACGTCCACCTGCCCACATACCAAATTCCTCGGGATGGACATGTCGTTCCCAACGCCCTCCCTTCCAAAATCCGACATGCCATTTTGTTGGTAAAGAAGTGTACAGAAGATATCATTGGGCTACACTAGCACACAAAAGGGAAGAATGGAGACGTTACTGGCACCTGCTCAAGCAAATCGAAGATCAACGGGATGACAAGTGATACAAGTGATACAAAAATTGTAGACCTTTAGCTGCATTTTCTTCTTCTGGAACCCTTGTGTTGCTAATGTTCCTCTAAATGCTGTACCATAAATATCTAAATGGTATTTTTTTGTGTTGTAAAATATTATTCTCTCTTTACTATGTTCTTTTCTTCAGATTTACTCTACCTTCTTCCAAAATGGATTTATTTGTTCCTTGATCTCTGTAATTCTGCTGTTGAACCCATCTGTTATAATTTGTTCTTCTCTTGTATTCTTTACTCACTCATTTGTATTTAGATCTTTTAGCATACTTTGTCCTTGTGGGAGCTCTATTCCATTGATTTACTCATTTCAGTGAGCATCATTATGCTACTGGAGAGTTCAGAATGTGTTGCTATGATATGGGTTCCACCCATCTTTCTTTCTTTTTTCCCATTATTTGTTTAGGTTCTGCAGTTTATTTACAAGACAGTTGAAGTTAGAACTTTATGAATAAGGCATTTCAGCATCATACCCTCCACTAATATCTAATTTTTTCAACATTGTCCCAGTGTTCCCCTAAGAAACAGGCATAAAAGTAAAAGAGACAGCAATTGAAAGACTTCTATATGTGCATGCAGTGGATTTATGGGTTATTTATACAAAGTCATGAGAGTGAGAACAGAACCTGCAAGGAGATTGAGTAAGATTAATTTAGAGAAACAAAAAAATAAAGGTGGGAAGAGGAATGAGGAGGACAAGGGATAAGATAAGGGAGAAAATAAGGAAAGATAGTAGTATAATCATATGAGGACTACTGAGAAAGAGAAAAAGCAGCCTGCTGATACAGATTTTGTTTGGATTTTTCTCTTATTTTTCTATTTCAAGTAGAACAAATAACAATCAGTTTTCATGCCAGATCATACTGAACTTCAAAAATTTTAGTTCTAAGTCTTATATATCAAGTTGAGTAAAATCAACATTTTTCACCTTTATGATATTTTCAGCCTGTCTACAGAGAATTGCAGCTATATCCAATGCCTTTAGGTTTGTTTGTTGCACAGACATATTCTATCTCAAATGGGCTGAGAATGGAAAAGTAAAGCCAGGCTATTATCCTGCGCTGACTAGCCAGGGGCAGCTTGCCTTACAGAGCTTATGAGAGATTAAAAGAACAGATGTGAAAATTCTTGTCTGATTCAATTTATAATTTCAATAGTGGGCCTTTGTTTTAATAAAAGTTAAAAATTGAGATTCTTAATGACAGTTATGCCATTTTACAAATAGCATGTGTCCCCAAAAGATCGTATGGTGGTAAGGTGCTTCCCTCACATGCAGGTGATTTTAGATTGATCCGTGGCACAAATTATGGTCCCCTGAGCCTTGTCAGAAGTGATCTGAGCACAGAGACATGAATAAACCTTGAGCAACAACTGGCATGGGCCAAATTCTACCCCCATCTCCTGCCCGCTACTTCTCAAAAGAAAAAAAAGAATGATATAGAGACTCCTTTGGACACCTTGTTCCAGTCATACCCACTTTGGATACTGTGGTATAACACCATGGGACGAATACTGAAATTGATAAAGCATACTGTTCTTAGTTACTGTCTAATTCTGTCTGGTAATTGTGTATGAGCAAATGATTGTGAGAATTAAGTTATCATTTAATGTTATCACATGTGATAGTGGTGTATCCACTATCACATTCATGAAACATCAGAGTTATAAAGGCACCAAGAATACTCTGTCAAATTTTAGTAGCTGCCATCATTTTAGTTCCTCCTCTACCCCAAAGTTCTATAGACATAAATATGTTTCCATTTCCAAAAAAAAATCAATATAGCTATGTAAAAGATCTATTTTTCCTTCTGATTTTCTTTTCTTTTTCTTTTTTTGGCTGCAGAGAGAAAGACTCAAGGTTTACTCCTGATTCTGCACTCAGGGATCACTTCTGAGGGAGGTATTGGGGTCAAATGGGGTGCCAGGGATTAAAGGGATGGAATCTGTGTTGACTACGTAAAGGAAAATGCCCTATGGAATTTATTATCTCTCATCCCTGAAATATTAAAGTATGCAATATTTGGGAATTCTTTTTTTCATGAGGCACCATTACTAAGTAGTTAATCCAAGTTGTTTCATATATGAATAGCTTAATTCTTTTTATTGCTGGGTAGTACTAAAAGATATGGATGCACCGTAGTCGCTTAACCATTCACCTGTGGCCTCCTTCCAGCTCAGAACTGCATGATTAAAGCTCCATTTGTGTTTAATATTTTTCTGTGAACATAAATTTTATTTCTCTGGGATAAAAGCCCAGAAGAGAAATTTGTTGGAATCTGTGGTAGTAGTATGCTTAGTTTTATAAGAACTTATCTAAATCTTTCCCAAAGTGGTTGAACCATTTTAAATTTTCTAATAGAAACATCTGAATGATTCAGCCTCTCTATATCTTTGTCCAGTTTTTGGTGTTTTCTCTATTTTATTACTCCAATCATGTTAATGAAAGTACAGCATTATCATGGGTAGTTTTAATGTGTTTTTTTCTATTTTTATACATTTTATTTTCATCAAGTAATTCACAATAGTTCACTACAGATAATATTCAAACAACTATCCAGCAAGCATTTTCCCACCACAATAAGAAAGAACTGTGTGCAGGTTGTTGTATTTCATTCTGGAGCCACTTAAGCCCATATATAAGAGAACACAAGCAAGTATGTTAAAACTAAACAAATGTGTGCTACTTTAGGTACATAAGAGGTCCAGAAAATACTGCATTGCTCTCTTCCAGGAGCTTTATTTTATAGTCTGTGGATCTTCGTCATTGATGAGATTACATGGTGCCCGGGGCAGCTTGTGGGTATGACTGTCAAGCTTCTGGAGAACTGGAGAGATGGGTGGAGGAGACCCAGTCCCAATAGGAGCAGGCTTGAAGATCTCAGCCACGGGTCCCGCATACCTGGGTTCCTCTGACGGCTCCTTCATGAGTGAGGCTCGTCTGAGCTTTTGGAGAGGGGCCTTGAGCATGGCTGTGACTGGGTTCTGGAGGTATTTTGGCTTCTGGGGTTCTACTTGGGACAGGGAGGAAACTCAACCCACCCGCCTCGAGGTGTCCCGGTGAAGACAACCTGGCACAGGGTCAGGAGATTTTTCAGTTTTAATGTTTTAATTTGTATTTCCTGAATGGCTAATGATAATGAGTATCTTTTCATGGAAATTTTCTTTACTTCATTTTTTGCCATCTGTTTTCTTCAGTGAAATAGTCATGCATTCCTTTCCCAAAATTTCTATTTTTTGTTATTTTCACCTCTGTTCTTGAGTGATACTGGGGGACAGGGTGTTTATTGTTCTGTCTTCCCAGAGTAGGAGACTGGATGTTCTTGGATCCTTTCAGTTCAGTTCTGCCCACGGTTTCGATGGCTCTGGGAGTGGCAGGAAGGCTTGGACACAAGCAAAAGCAGCTTTCTGGACAGGCTGCTTGTTCTGGAGCTTCCTGGCTTCCTTTGCCACCTGCGTGGTGTGTGTGTGTATGTGTGTGTGTGTGTGTGTGTGTGTGTGTGTGTGTAGGAGTTGAAGTGTAGGGGGAGTAGAATTCTTTGGAGCCTTTAGGGACAAAGAATCTTCTCGGACTACATTGCTATATCTTCTCGTTAGTTCCACTGGCCATTTGGGTACAAAGAGGGGAATCTGAGATCAGGTAGAGGAGAATGCTATCCCCCAAATGCTTAGCTTTTGTGTTTTATTTGTGTTGATCTGGTCTGAAGTTTTTGAGGGCTCCCTTTTCATCTGGAGGATGATGAAGACTACATGGACATCCTTCTGTAACTAAACTAGGAACAGGAACAGAACTATGCGGCCTTCTGTTGGGTAGAGGACCCAAGACGATTGGATACTGTGCTGTCTCTGCATTCCTGCTCCTTTTCTTCTGAACTTTGCCTTCCTAAACACCACTCCTAGATCTGCCTCCATCGACTCTTAGAGCCTTCAGAAGCTCTAGAATTGTATTTGTTTAGGACTAACTGGGTTCAAATGAGTGTACATCATCCCATCTGCAATCAATGTTCCAGAACTCACTTCAAATGGACTCTTAAATGTATCATAACTATAGATTCCTAGAAAGTTGCAACAATTATAGAGAGGTTTTTCAGGCAATTTAAACCCAGCTGTCCCACAGTGCTGACTTTATGTTTTACTCTAGAATGTCATCAAAACCATGAATTTAGGTCTTGGCACAAAACGTAGAATTTACTAAGAATGTTACTAGTTTTATATGCACAGGGGTGCATATACTGTGTGTCGCTGTGCAGTTTACATCACATGTTTTGTGTCTACATCAGTGCAACCTGAGCTTCTCCATCATCATAAGAATTTCATTATACCCCTTTACAGATACATAAAACTCTCCTCATCCCAATCCTAACTCTTAACTAGTTCTAATATGTTTGTCAACTCTGTAATTGTGTTCTTTCAGACATATCATAGGGAATCATCATATAAATGCATATACATGTATATATGTACATATATGTATATATATTTCCTTCTAATGGAGACATTACTGGTGCATGCTCAAGCAAATTGATGAGCAACGGGATGATAGTGATATTTTCATTTTGTATGAGGCATTTTTTTTCTTTTTCTGTTTGGGTCACACCCAGAGATGCTCAGGAGTTACTCCTGGCTCTGCACTCAGTAATTACTCCTGGTGGTACTCCGGGGACCATATGGGATGCTAGAATTTGAACCCAGATTGGCTGCGTGCAAGGCAATTGGCTGCGGTGCTATGGCTCCAGCCCCCATTTTTTTTTTTATATGAGGCAATTTTGATCAGTTCAGTCTAGAGGCATTTCTATAAGAAGCCGCCGGGTGCCAAAATGGGTTAGTAGACTTCCCTGATCATAGTCTTTAAGGAGCAGAGGGGCCGTTTTGTGCCTAACCCACTGAAAATTTTTGAGCCATTTGTTTATTGGGAGAGGCATGTTTAAGGGGAATACTTAGCAATGCTCAGAAGCTATACTCAACTTTAAGCTGTGGGTCACTGCAAGAGTGCTTGTGGTACCATGTGATGCCAAGAAGTGACTTAGAATTGGTGGTGTGTCAGCAATACCTTGTCTCAGGGGCACCTTATCCAGGTTTTGAACAACACAAAGCCTGGTAAGTAAGGATGGTACATATACTTGTGTACACGTTTGGAAAATAAAATAAGTTTTTAACTTCTCTGTGGTAAATATCCAAAAGAACAATTTCTAATTTTTGATGTTAATTTTTAGTATTTAGTAGCTAGGCAGTCACACCCAGAAACTGTCCTTGGCACCGTGTAATCCCATCAACGGCCAACATCCAGAGACTACAAAACCAAGACATCTAATAGTGTAATTCTCCCTCTTGGAGATCCTGACAAGCTACCGAGAGTCTATTGCCTTCTCAGGAGAGTCTGGCAAACTCCCAGTGACGTATTCATATCCCAAATACAGTAACAGATATATATGTACCTCTCAGAGAGCCCGGCAAGCTACTGAGGGTATCCCGCCCACAAGACAAAGCCTGGCAAGCTACCCGTGGCATATTTGATATGCCAAAACAGGAAGGATAGGTCTTATTCCCCTGACCCTGAAAGAGCCTCCAATCATTGGAAAGATGAGTAAGGAGAGGCTGCTAAAATCACAGGGCTGAGTGTAATAGAAATGTTACTGGTGCCCCTCGAGTAAATCGATGAACAACAGGATGACAGTGATACAGTGATACAATAAATTTTTACTGTTAAGTCAAAGTCTAAACAACTTTCCAGAGTGGTTTTATCATTTTGCACATTCATCAGTGTAAATGACACATGAGTGATTCAGGTTCTTCGTAATTTTGCCAGCATTTGGTCTTATCACTAATTCTTTTTACCCTTTCAGATTAACATGGTAATGTTTATTTATAATTCATAATCACTATAATTTTTAACTTATATTTTTATATTATTTGTTATGGCTAACACTTTAAATCTGCTATTTTAATATTTCTCTATGTATTTTAGTCTTCCTTTCTTTGTTATATGTTGAACATTGGTTTTCTATGTTACACGTTTCTGTTGAGTGGCTAAGAAGCCAAGATAAACAAAACACAGCAGTAGTGGCAAAGCTTAGTAAACTTCACTCTGTTTTCTAGAAAGAATAGAACTTTTAAAACTGTGGTCTGAGGGAGTTGCAGATTCTGCAACAGTTTCAATTTGTTGGGAGCAGAATAAAGTGGAAAAAGGATATTTATAGGCATAATTCTCATCAGAGTTGCATAATACTCATAATCTGAACTCATGTTAATATATTCTTACGTGAGGATGAATGGAGTCTTGAATGGTCTCATCAAACTAATTTCCTACATGAATTTTTTTCTTCAGTCAGGAAATGGTGTTATGTGAACCCATTTAAGTGTTTCTGATAATATATTATACTAATGGTAGATAGAAAAAAATTGTCAATTAACTTTAAGACCTTGTGGTGTTCAATAGCAAAACTTTAATAAGAAACCCCTACAAATTAGGGAACAAGCAAGTTTTTTTTTTAAATCTTAATTCCACTTTCTACCATTTACACAAAGATGATGACAACTTTGGAAAACTCCATTCAACAGTATCCACAGTGCTTCTATGGCAGTAAAGCTAAAGATTTTGTTTGTTTGTATTTTAGTTTTAAGATATATAATGCATCTGATTCTTCTAAGGTTTTAAAATCTGTCATAAGAAAAACCTTCCTCCATTAAGAACATAAGTTACATTGACCCTGTGTGCCATTAATAGGATGTGGAATCTCTAAGTAATCTACTCATAAATCCTTTAAACCCAAACATCAATTCATTTTCTAGCAACAAAAGAAAGGAGTGTTATTAATATGTTGAAATAAGTTTTTACATGTAAAATTAACTAATTAAGCTGCCAAATGTTCAATTATCCAATTATGAAGAAAGAGGGAAATTTTGGATTATGTATTTTCCTTATCTATACAGAAAATAACTGTATTTTTACATCAAAGAGACATTAATGATATTAAATCAAACAAAAATAGATAAGAAATATTAACCAGAAATATAGGAACAGATAAAGGGGGGAAATGAGCTGATTTCGTTGTAAGTGGTGAAGGAAGAAAAAAAAGAAGAAAAAACAGTTCAAAAGTGAAGTTCGAAAATAAAATGTTAGAAAGTTATTTAATATACCAAAGACTATAATGGAACACTTAATAAGGCATATTTATTTCTCTAAGGCTTTTTTGACAGCATTAAATATTAGACAAACCTCCTCCAAGATGAAATCCCAAAGAGGCTATTGGGCACAGTTGTTTTAAGACAGATAATTAAAGATTGAAATTGATCCTGCGTGCCTACTCTTTCTTCTTTGGTTATACAAATGAGTTGTACTTTTCCAGAGTAATACCTAATGATATCTTGAAATTTAGGTTATAGAGAGAATAGAAGTAATTTAGTGAAATAACCTCAAAATATTCAGCTTTCTCTCTTTCCTTTCTCTCCATCCTATGTTCAGAAAACATGGATTAAACATTGCTGTATATATCAAGCACCATATTGAATCTTAGACACAGTGACTGAGATCATAGATGTTCTCTGTGCCCTAGTAGCGCCCCTCACTTCTTCTTGTAGGAATTACATCTCCCACTCCCACCTAATATCTAATGAGACTCATACCATCGGTTTCTAGATACTGCAAAGTATATAAAAGAAGCATTTGTTGTTCTACTTGCCTAAAGGAGGGTGCACAGACTATTTTTAACAGTCACTGGATTTCAAAGCTCTGCTATTTTTAGCAATTGGGAAGAAATTCCTGGTAAGCCAAAAAACAAAACAAAGCAAAACAAAACAAAAAAAACATTCTTTTTGTTTTGACTCTTGGTACACCTGAGATTGGTCATGCATTATCTGGAAGGATCTGTGGTTTTAGATTAATTCCCAAGGATTTCAATCTATTCTTAGAGAGCTTTCTAAAAGCAATAGTGTATCCAGAGAATAGGGAAGGCATATGAGCCACCGTGATGGCAGTGGGAATACCAAAGCAGCCAAATGCTGAGACAGAAATAAATGATGAATGTTGGGTAAAGAAACACAGAGTCTGACTGTCAGTTGACAAAGTGATAGTTCAGTTGAAGATTAAAAATAAGACAAACATGGGGCAGATTCAATTGTATCTTATTGCTGCTTGGTACAAGAGAATATTTGTTAAAGGCCAAGGAAGGAGCCCCTGATAGACTCTAAAATACTGACGAAACTTTTTTTTTACTATCATATAATTTTTTTAATTTATTTTTTTACTTTTCAAAAAATTTTATTGATTCACCGTGAGATATAGTTACAAGCTTTCACGTTTGAGTTACAATGACATAATGATCAAACACCCATCAGTCCACCAGTGCACATTCCCCACCACCAATATCCCCAGTGCACACCCACCTTTCCCAACCCTCCCACTGCCTCCATGGCAGACAATATTCCCCATACTCTCTCTCTGCTTTTGGGAGTTATGGTTTGCAACGCAGATATTGAGAAGTTATCATGTTTGGTCCTTTTTCTACTTTTAGCACACAACTCCCATCCCAATCAATTTCTCCAATCATCATTTTCTTAGTGATCCCTTCTCTCTTCCAACTGCCTTCCCCTCGGATGCTCATGAGGCAAGTTTCCAAGTATGGAGCAATCTTCCTGACCCTTATATCTACTGTCCTTGGGTGTCGGTCTCCTGTTATGTTATTTTATATTCCACAAATGAGTGCAGTCCTTCTATGTCTGTCCCTCTTTTTCTGACTCATTTCACTTAACGCGATACCATGACCAATACAGATGAAAATTTTTAAAAATTGTGTGATAACCTTATGTGATACTTTATATCTCAATTGTTAAGTGTCCCTAGACCTCTCTTGGAGTGAAATGAAAAAAAGTGTTGTATTAGACTATGAGTCATTTAATCTATCTAAAAATTATTGTTTTTTCTTTAGGTATCTTATCTAATATTAAAACCTTGATTAGATCCTGGGAAGGATGAGCCCTTTAGGGCAGACTCTTTTGTGAAGGCTACTAGACATAGCATTTCTAAAGAAATGCTGCCTTGTGACCCTGGTCACAAATTAATTCATTTTCTTTGAACACAAGTTGGAAATAGATATATTAAGCCTTCTTGTTTAACTCCCATAATAAAGTTTCTATCCAAACTGCTCATTTATTTCCTTTCTATAGGAATCTACTCCCCACATCCCCACATCAGTTTTCCATCATTGTTATTATTGCTGTAGCTTTTATGGTGTTATATGCACATGCTTGTGAATTTCAAAATAATTTTACTTGCAAAAGAGTATTTTTTGGCAAGAGTTCCTAAGACACAATTTATCAAAACACCAGCTATATTTTCATGTGCTCACCTTCCTTAAGCAGTCTGGACTATCAGTGCCCACATGAAGGCCTGAAGAACTCAAACAAAATTTTAAAATGGCAGTTTGGTTAACTTATGAAGAATGATAAAAATTTATAAAATAATAAACAGGAGAAATGAATGCTTTATTAAATGACATGACATTTTAGTGAAAATATTAATAGAGTTATGTTCTTTGGTTCTGGAAGGCATACCACTTTCTCTTGTCTTTGTTGTACAGGGTGGTAGATATATCAAATATGTTTGCTGGATCAATTTCTGTCTACCAATGATCTAAGTCCATTTACTTATTTCAGAATAAATATTAAATCCTGATCCACAGCTTGGAGTGGCACCATTACTTTGAATACACATATGATTATTCAGTCACTCAACAATATCTACAATTAGCTCTGGCCAAATATGTGAATTAAATACAAATGAGATAGTATAATTAGTGGTAATGTACCATTCTGTGGTACAAGTCTTACTAAGACCATTAAGCATTCAAATAAGCATTCTTTGATTTTGAAGTCTTTGCTGGTGAGCTGATACTCTGGTAATAATCCATGGATAAAATAATCTTATGCTAGAGAAGGAAACAGTGCCAGAAACTTCCACTTATCCCTTTCCAACATGATAACTCACTTCAGAATATTAAGGAGTGAAAGTGGAGGCTCTGTTATTGAAGTGTCTAGTGTAAGTCCGACACTCAGAGGAGGGGACATCTGTCAGTTACACTACAGGACTTAGTGTGAGATTACTTTGGATAAAGCACTGGTCTATCCTCTGATTTCATCTAGGTTGAATAGATCACAGTAATGTTTGTTTGGAATGTCTGGATATCATCTTACATTCAGTGTCAAAATGTCTGGCAATTATCCACAAATCCCTTCACGGAAGGTTTGGATAGCTACTTATACGTCCTACTGATATGACCAGCCACTTCGAAGACTCTCCTCAGTGAGAAGATCCTCCCCCGTGAGCAACAGAGTTTTGTTTGGTGACTTAACTTATGTGGACATCCTATAAGGGATCAGCCCTGAAAATTTGAGTTGGGTTTCTTTTTTTTGCCTTTTTTTAAAAAAAATTATTTGTTATTTTAGAGAGTTCATGATTGGATTTCAGTCATACAATATCCCAACACCCATCCCTCCACCAGGTACGTTTCCCAGCAGCAGTGTCCCCGAGTTCCCTCCCATTACCCCTCACTCCCCAACCTCTGCCTGCCTCTTTGGCAGGCACAATCATTCTGGACAAGATATGAGGGTGAAAAGTAGGTAAGGTATATTCTTGATAACCTTTCAGTATCAATATTGCAACCACAATCCCCAAAAGGAGAGAGAGAGAGAGCAGAGAGAGGGAGAGAGGGAAAGTCTGAGAGAGAGAGAGAGAGAGAGAGAGAGAGAGAGAGAGAGAGAGAGAGAGAGAGGAGAAGAAGAAGTTGAGTTGGATTTCTAACCACAGTACCACTCTCTGGAATTTTCTTATTCATAATATCAAATACAAATTTCTTGGTACCAATGATCGAATAGTCCATTAACCCCTGACATATTTTTGTTTGCTTTTAGAGTCATTTCTAAAGGTGCTCAGGCATCACTCCTGACTGTGTTCAGGGATCACTCCTGGCAGGGTTTGGGGGCCGTGTGCCGTGCAGGGGATTTAATCATGGTTAGTTGTGTGGAAGTCAAGCACTTGCCCCTGTGTAGTCTCACCGGTCCAAAACACTGACGTTTTATACCTGTATATTAAAACACTCTAATTGACATTTTATTACCCACTCTTTTTCTCATAATTATATACCTCGACTGCTATTACTCTACTCTTCGGTGGATTCCATTGCTTCCATAGAAGTGAGAGAAGCAACTTCCCTTGCACAGTCAGCCCTAGCCTAGGAAGACCACCAGTGTTTCGTTTTTGAAATATGCCAGTGTCCCATCACAGGTACTTTTCTAAGGTTTTGGTCAAGAGAGTGCCAAGTGCCATCTGAGTTCGTCTGGGATTATGGTAGTTAGGTCATCGATGAACAAATTACATATCTGAGGTCTGTTTTTACCAACTCTCCTAACCTCTGATTTCTCCCCTTGTATATATGCCAGGGAAGTTTGGACATTTTAATTTCTTTGGCGTTAGGCCATTCTGGATTCTAATTTTAATTAACCAACCATGCAGACTATTAATTCTATTCCCAGAGAGGTGACTAAACCGGTATCAATAATTTAAATGAGGTCTATATTTTGGCATCTTTGGTTTCAGAGCATTAATATTCACTCCCACTCATAATACCCCAACATTCTCCTCTTGATATAAACTGGAAATGTCCTGAAGCTCATTTGACATAGATATTATCTTCTCCCAGATAAGGTCTTCTAATTAAATTTTTGTACTATGCCAGAATTTACCTTTTATTATTTGTGTGATCAGGTTACCCGCCTCTATCAAGGAGACCCAGGTCTGCAGAGAGAGCACTTCTGACCAGTTTCAAGGTCTCCCTCTTTCTCCATCAATATCAGTACCTAAAGGATCTGTTGGATATGAACATTTAATTGGTACCTAAGTCAACATTACTCGCTATCAGGTTCTGAGATCCATCATTGGTGTCTCAGCTCTATGAGGACAGGAAATCAGCAACTCCTTCTGACTCCACATCAAAGTTTACTGATTTTCTACTTGAATTATGAGTTTAGCAGTTAAGAGTCCACTTTGTCCTTTCTCTTAAAACGTGTCAGCTCTCCAGGGCTTCTAGAAGCAACTAACTGTCCCCCAAACATTCACATCAGTAATGTCACCATAGAAACTAAGTGCTATAGTCACCTAATTTCTCAGTCTTTCACCTTCCATTTGCACATCTTGCCAAGTCCTCTTCAGTAATAACTCAAATAACTAAAATGCCACATGGTGCACTAGTGTTTTATTTACCTCCTACTAGGAAAGTATCTGTGCTTTCCTCAAATCTATGAACTACAGATCTCAGCATTTTTTCAGACGGAATTATTTCCTCAGGCCCTTCCTAGTCTATCAGCTGTGGGCTTGATCTTGATGGAAAAGAAATGAGGCATTCATTTAGGCTAAAAGAAATTGTAGTAAAATGTGTATTTGCCAAACTGTGAGCACAATTAAAAGAGGATAACAAGGAAGGGTGAAGACTCTGGTTATTAGTAACATTAGTAACTGTGTCTAAGCCGGAAGAAGCAAAGTAAGTGAGTCTTGATCCAGAGAAAAGAGCTGTGTTTACTGGAAAAGATCATTTACTGAAGCTCTGACTTAGGAAGAGAGTATCAGGCAAGACAACCATACCTACTAGGCCAGGGCCCAGAGGAATAGATACCCTGAAAATCACATTTTCCATCTATGCTTCCCATCGACTCTATCCAATTAGAAGTTACAATTACAAAGCAGCCTACTTGTACATTCCACTGAGACCCCTACCAAGTCCAGGACAGGATGGGCAGAAATGTAGTGAGAGTAGAATTGTTGTATCATTTTATAAGAGAAGAAGATGTTTTCTGAGAAACAACATCACTTGCTCAAAATCACTGAGCTCACTAGCTGGTATTTCAACAATAGGAACCATTTCAGTCACTTTTAACTGCCAGGCAAACTGCTTCAAGGAACAGTCTTTTCAAATTTGATTTTGCAAAGAACTTGCTTCCAAAACAGTCTGTTTTGTGTATCACCAAAAATGCTTCTGTGTCAGAGATTGTGTTTTCAAACCTCTTGATCCTGTACTGTTCCGAGCTGCAATGCCAGCCCATGGATCCTGCATCTTTCTCCTTTACGTTCCTTCTTACTTTGGGAACTCCCTCTACTTTTAGCTCAGGATATAGCTTTTCCTTGACTTCTGATGGATCATATTCTCACATACATCTAAGTTGATGATTTATTTAGTACACTTAACCTGCAAGCATTACAGCCTACCTATAATATGCCCAGAACACTTCAATTCTCGGATAGTAGGAAAAGTCATCAAATCACAAGGACAATTTATTTTATCAGAGAGCATTCAAATTCTCACGCAGTTTGTTGAATACTGCACCTATAAGAAGATGGTTATATATGCCCTTAGCATTCATATACATAGCAGAAAGCACTTGGGCCTTTTGTAGCATTTTGTAGCATTGAGCAAAATTTAATGTGAAGGAGGGATTGCTGTATTCTCTTCTGATGAAACGCCACATCTGGTGGAAGGCAGTACATTTTTATGATTGTGTGGCTGACTAGGAGCTATGATTTATTTTGGAAATGGAGCCACACCACATATTGCTAGCCCAGAGAAAGATCAAAATTCGAAATACTATTTCTACTGAATTATTTTCAGTGGAAATCATGTTCGTAGTTGAGAATTTTTTTCAGTAGAATCAAGTAGGGGACTGTCTGAATTCAATGATCAAGGCAAAAGTACTTTTGCATATCTATTTTCCAGGGATAACTCTCAACAAAATTGGAAAATGAATAGTGTCTCCATCTACATTCATTTGCATACTTGTGTTTGTATTGGTGTTCATCCTACCCCGTAATATCTACCACCTCTCAGCCTTTAGGTGTGGCCTACCCTTGCTTATAGCAGAAATAAGCAAGGGCTTACCTTTGGATTTGCTGGGTCAGATGTTTGCTGGGTCAGCATCAGCTCTGAGGTATCATATTTACTGAGCTATAAATAACTGATTAAAAATATAAGGTTACTTTTAAATGGCCTAAGGCTTTGCATTTTCTCAACTGGAAAAATATTTTTTTAAAAAAAGGGACAAATGGTTCTGGAGCATTCACCTAGCCTATTTAAGAAAGTTGGCAAAATGATACTGTTCTCTAACATTATTATCAATTTTTGGTAACGTTTCTCCTAGGAATTATGAATACCAGAATAATTTCTTCTATTATGAAATTTTGGCAATCTCATGTAGAAGAAAAAGAGAAATTCTTTCAAGGGTTTTTTTTTTTTTGTACAACATCTGAAATTAAAGGATTTCTTATTCTCAGGTCTGATTTTTTATAGATTTTAAATCAGTACTCATTGATTTCTTTACTGTTGTATTAGGCAATGAATGAGTTTCCATTTAGAACCAGATCACAATCTCTACTTGAATAATTTAACAAACTCTGCACTTTACTTTCCCTCTGTTCATTTCTATACCCTGAATGTCGAGTTCAAGTTGGAATAAAAACAAAGTCCTAGGGCCCAGAAGGATATTGAACATACATAGCCAATATGGCTTTGGTTCCAAGCCAATATATGATTCTTCAAGAACCACTAGCAGATCCCTGAGCACAGATCCAGTAATAAGCCCTGTACACAGCCTGTTGTGGCCCAAGAAACAAAAATAAATAAACAGATAAATAAGCAGCACTCTGAAAACTGTTTTAATTTAGTGAAGTAACTTTAGTGAAATAAATGAAAAAGGTTGGCTTTTCATTCATTGCGGGCTTTAATAGTTCCCTTAACACATTTTTACAGTTTCCCACTGTGTGTCAGCTGCATATCACATTTTAGAGAAGGAGGCGGGTGAGTGAACCACGTTCCAAGTGTCAGGTGTAGGCTAGATCCCTCCGATCATGGTAGGGAGATCCTGGGCAATGATACCTCTCTTCCCTCTGTAATCAACTCTCCAGTAAGGTTGCTTTGGGGAAAATAAAGAAGACTGGATGAAAAGCTGGGTGCACAACTGAAATTGATCATATGTTGTTTCATTGCCATTAAACATTGATTTCAAGTTATAGCCAATAATTAGTCTAGTCCAGACCCCATATTTTCCACTACCACCTCCAGTGGTGAGACTTTAAAAGCTAGGATTTTTGTAGCCATATCTCCTCATTTGCCAAATGAAAGAATGGTTTCTTCCTCATAAGAATGTCAAGAGTAGTCTGTGCAGCAATTTATTAAAAATGCTCATTTCAGATACTTGCACACATTAAGGGCTTAATAAATATTTACTATTGCAATGAGTCCATAATGGTTTTAAATATTTTTTAAAGCAAAGCTCACAACTATTTTGAAAATGGCGTATACAACTATTTGATTTGCAGGCATATGGGGTCATTTTCTGAGAGAAAAATAATCAAGTATAGTGATGATTGCAATTTAAATAGAGGAATTTCCCTTCTGAGTAATATTCTTGATTTTTTCTCAGGTATTCTTCAAATGTGTTATTTTCTTTGATTCACCCATACATTAAATTATACCACATTAGCTAATGAAGTGAATAATGTAACTGATAGGCTTGACATTTTCTGACCAATTGAAAAAATTAACCCTATCAACTATAAACAGCCAGGAAATTTTTGACCTTTTAGTCATTTGCATCATCATGTGCTTTTAAAAGAGGTAAAAAGAAAATGGATTATACCTTGGCTCTGTGCTGTGAAATCATTCATGTCCATGAACAAGACTGAATTTTTAGCAAGCCAGTATTCCCAGCTGCAGTGTACATTCAAGAATAAAATATAAGTTGGATACCATGCTATCACAGAAACACAGGATTATAGTTTTTGCAGTCTAGAGTCTAGTTGTTTTTCTAAAGATAGCTTTATTAAATGGAATTGATATAAAAATATCTAAAAATATTTAATGTGCACAGATTGATGAATCTGCACTTATGGAAACACTTTGAATATCATCACTACATCAAGGTAATAGATACATAAACGATGTGCCAGTATTTCCCTGTGCCTTTTTTTTTTTGCAGTAAGAGCACTTCACATGTGATTTTCTCTTAAGAAGTTTTGATCATTGCCTGATTGTAACCCAAACACGAAAGCTTGTAAGAGTCCATTTTTTCCTTCCATTTGCACATCTTGCCAGTGATTCAATAAAATTGAATATCTTACAGTGATTCAATAAAATTTAAAAAAAGAAGTTTTGAAGTGTGCAAAGTTGTATTTACTATAACCACAGGATCATAGAGTTCTATAGAAGTTATTTATTTTTGTAAACTAAAAGTTTATGCTCATTGAACAATTCCTTGTTTTCATCACTTCCCAGTTCCAAACAACAACCACTATATTCTCTGCTTTTATGTAATTAACTATTTTAGATCCCTTAGGTAAGTAAGATAAGTAGAATGTTCTATGATTAGTTTATTTTACTTAGCATTGTGTCTGTGAAGTTTACCCAAAATGTCACATGCAAAATATTCTTTCCTTTGAAAACTGAATAATATCCCATACATATGTAGTGGTGTTTCCATCTTTTTAAATACTTAATATTTCCTTATATTTGTTTACAACATTTTCTTTATTCATCTGTCAATCGATATAGGTAACTTTCTTACATTGATTATTCATGACTGTTGTTATAATAGACATGAGAATAGAAGCACATTTGATTTTAAGTGTGTTGAGCCCCATGTCAAAGCTTGTTGCTGTGGATATCACTAATTCATATAGATATGCTATTCTTAAAAGCCCCAGTGTACAGATGCAGAACCTAAGGTTTAGAAAAAGCCCACTAAAAGTTAGGTTTCCCATAGTATATTAATAATATCCAAAGACAGAGGAAACAAGGGTCAGGAAGACTGGTCCATGGTAGGAAGCTGGACATAGAGGAGGAAGCAGAGTACAATGAGGACAGAGAAAGAACCACTATGAAAATGATAGTTGGGGGGCCGGAGCGATAGCACAGCGGGTAGGGTGTTTGCCTTGCACGCGGCCAACCCGGGTTTGATCCCCAGCATCCCATGTGGTCCCCCAAGCACCGCCAGGAGTAATTCCTGAGTGCAGAGCCAGGAGTAACCCCTGAGCATCGCTGGGTGTGACCCAAAAAGCAAAAAAAAAAAAAAATGATCACTGCACAAAAACTGAGTGCTGAAAGGAGTTAAAGATACCTTTTCAGTAACAGTATTGCAAACCACAGTGCCTAAAAACAAAAACTAAGAGAGAGAGAAAGGGAGAGAAGAAAAGTTTGTCTGTCATAGAGGCAGTCTGCAGGGGTGGGATGGGGAGGGGTGAGAAACTGTGAACATTGGTGATTGGAAAAGTGCACTTGTGAAGGGATGGGTGTTGGGACATTGCATGATGGAAACTGTCATGAATAACTTCATAACTATATCATGTAGTGATTCAATAAAAAAGAAGTTCAGAAAATATTTTTTTAAAAGGAAGGTTTCCTGTTTTCTGGCTTTAATGACTATAGTGTGACATAATAAATATGGACTCCTATCTAGATTGATATATGCTTAAGTCAAGAAGTCATAGAAAATGATACTGTATGACCTTAATAGCAGTAATTGAATAAACATGAACTATCAGCATTCTACTAATTACCCCTCATCTCCTGCTACTTTATTGTTTAACAAAAGTGAAAAATAAGACCCCATGAATCAGAATTTTTTCAAAGTCATAAACTAGTTGTTGTACAGGCTTACTTACATAAACTAGTTGTTGTACTGGCTTACTTCTCCATACCTATCAACCATGCTGAGACACAAGGCCTTCTTTGTGTAACTTAATAGACAAAAATTATTCCCACCTCTAGGATGGTGCACTTTCTGTTTCTGCTGGCTCATTTTCTTTGACTTTTCCTGGTCCTTCTTGAACCAAGTCTTAGGATAGCTTAGCTATTATGAATAACCCTCCACTATGAGATCTTTTCTGATAGTCTTTTTCTGCAGTGCTTACCTCTGTTCACTCTCCAACACAGTGCATTTTCTGGAAAGCATTCTGTATATTTACTTGTCTACTAGTAAGCTTTATGTCCCAGCCATTGTATTAGCAACCAGCAAGGGTGCAACTCCCCTGTTCTGTTCAATTCCATGTGTAGTACATGTAATTGGCACTTGCCAAATTTGCTGTAAAAGGCACACATAATTATTTCTTTGGGGAGAAAAAAGCAAAGGAGCAGGGTATTCATTGGAAATACTTCAATATTCAACTAAAATACTGAATACTTTTACATAAAATTCATTTATTAGCATATTAAATTATACACGAGAATCAAAGTTGAACAAGGAAATTGGTTAAAAGGTCATACAAGAGTTAGAATTGGCTAAGTTATCTGATAATCTCTGATTCTCTTAGGGAAAAAATACATTATTGGAGTATAAGTTTAGTACAAGCAGTTTATGGGGATTCCTGAAAAGTGCCACGTTACATCTTATGGAGGAACCTATATATTTTACATAATTGAAATTAGAATATCAGAAGAAAAAGTCATTTCAGTGCGGTAGTATGCTCAGTGATGCAACCCCCCCACCCCAAATGGGATAACAGTAGAGTACAATGTAATGAAGGTCTAAAAAATAAAAGAGGTACACTCTCTAATGATAATAGCCATTTATTTATTTAAAATGAATGAAAATAGAGAGCATACAAATATATAAATTACTCCTCTAGTTTCACATATTTATTGTTATAATCTTCATTTGCCATGATTTACAGAGCTGTTGATAATAGAGTTTCAGTCATTCAGTGTTCCAGTTCAAACCCCACCATCAGTATTATCATCCCTTTACCAAATATGCTAACCCTAACTCTGCATCAATTTATTTAACATAGGCACAAGCTGTCTCTCCAACCTTCTGTCCCTTTCTCACGCCTCACATCTATTATTCTAGCTTAGTTTATTTCTAGTCAATTTCCAGTCAAGATATTATCTACTGGAAGGTGGGATTCTTTTTCCCTAACTACAGGATGATTAAGAAACTAGAGTACCTGATATCCTTACAAAGGAGGACCTGCTTGCCACATATTGAAGCAGTTGAACAGAGTGGGAAAAGAACTGTCTAAAAATTTTTGTATTTGAAACTCATATTTTATTTTACAGTAACTCATCATATGCCAAGTGTGTCAATTTTATTTAACTCTCAACTTCATTTAGCTTTGAAAACACTGTTTGCACATTGTTACGTTGAATAGTAACGTATAATAGTAACGTATAATAGTAACGTAACTCTCTCTGTGTGTCTGTCTCAATCTCTCTGTCTCTATGTCTCTCTGCATCTCTATTTTTAATAGTTACTATTGTGTAGTATAGAATAGGTGCCTCCTCTGCTGTCTTTCTGCTGCTAATTCCCCCATCTGCCTTTTCCCACAGCATTTGAGGTAGGCTTCCATCCGTGGACCAATCTTCCTGGTCCTTGTTCTGCTGTCCTTGGGTACTGGTCTCATACTAGGTTGTTGTTGTTTTTTTTTTTCAATTCCCATAAATGAGTCCAATAATACTATAATTCATTCCACTGTTATTTCTGTTAGTGTCGGAATTCTGCCATTCTGCTATTAATTCCCCCTATTGTATTCTGTGTTTTTTTGTCAGAATTTTAATTTATATTTATTTACCTACTTATTTATTGTTGAATCACCATAAGATACAGAGTTACAAAGCTGATCATGGTCGGGTTTCAGTCATACAGTGTTCTAACACCCACCGTTCCACCCTCCAGTGAACGTTTCCCATCAACAATGTTCCTATTTTCTCTCCCGCTACCCTCCCTCCGAGTGACCTTTTATTGTCTACTTCTCCCTCTCAGAGAACCCCACAAGCTACCAAAAGTATCCTGCCTGCACGGCAAAGCCTGGCAAGCTCCCCATGGTGTATTCAATATGCCAAGAACAGTAACAATGATGGGACTCACTCCCCTGACCCTGAAAGAACCTCCAATGGGAAGGATGAGTAAAGAGAGGCTGCTAAAATCTCAGGGCTAGAATGAATGGAGATGTTACTGGCTCTCAAGCAAATTGATGAACGATGGGATGACAGTGATACAGTGATACCCTCCCTCCAGCCTGTCTCTATGCAAGCACTTCCCTTCTCTCTCTGTGTGTCTGTCTCAATCTCTCTGTCTCTATGTCTCTCTCCATCTCTATCTCTCTTGCCTCTGTCTCTCTCTGTCTCTGTCTCTGTTTACCCACCCCCTCTGGGGCACTGTGCTTTGCAATGCAGATACTGAGAGGTTATCATATTTATTCCTTTACCTGTTTTCAGCAGAATTTCTTTTTTTTTTTTTTTTTTTTTTTTTGCTTTTTGGGTCACACCCAGCGATGCTCAGGGGTTACTCCTGGCTTTGCACTCAGGAATTACTCCTGGCGGTGCTTGGGGGACCATATGGGATGCCGGGGATCGAACCCGGGTCGGTCGCGTGCAAGGCAAACGCCCTACCCGCTGTGCTATCGCTCCGGCCCCTCAGCAGAATTTCTTATCCAGTGATCATTTCCAACTATCTTTGACATGGTGGTCTTCTCAACTGCCTTCTCCCCCAGCATTTGAGCTAAGCTTCCAATTGTGGGCCTATCATACTGGTCCTTGTTCTACTGTCTTTGGATATTGGTCTCATAGTATGTTTTTTTCCATAAATGAGTCTAATAATTCTATGTCTATCTGCCTCCTTTTGACTCATTCCACTCAGCAATGTATTCCTCACGTCCATTCACTTATAAGCAAATTTCGTGACTTTATTTTTCCTAATACTTGCGTAGTATTCCATTGTGTAGATGTATTAAAGTTTCTTAAATCAGTCATCTCTTCTGGGCACTCTGATTGTTTCCAAATTGTGACTATCATGAATAGTGCTGCAATGAACATACAAGTATAGATAGCATTTCTGCTAATTGTCCTTGGGACCCCAAGGTATAGGTTGTCCTTTAAAAAAAAAATTCTTCTATTGTGCTCTTTCAGATAATCAATTACTGATTGGATATTCTCATATTTTCTTTGTCCTCGATGGAACTTCCCTCTATTCTTCTGTTCAATAAGCAGTCCAATCACTGTGACTTTGAAAACCTCATCCAGCAGGTAACATCTGTTTGATGTCATCTTTTTATTGTTGCTGTTGCTGTCTATTCGTCAGATTCCTCTTCATTATTCCTGAGATGTCTGCTTCTGTCCTCTGTCAGAGGCCCTGGGTGGAGTCTCTGATAGGTTCTCTTTTCCCGGGGACTTTAGGTGAGTCCTCTCCTGAGACATGTGGCAGGCTTGAGCATGGCTAACTAGCACAGGCTTCAAAGTAGGACTATTGAAATTTCTATTTCAAGGCTAAGATGTTCATTGTGGGGGAGGGGAAATGAGATTATGCAAAGCAGTGTATTTCCTGTCACTCAGGCAGAAAGGTGGGTTCAAAGGATTCCAAGATGGCCTCAGGATATTGAGAAGAACCTTCTAGACCCTGGGGGCATGATGCAACAGCAATCACATTTCAAAAACACTTAGGTAGAGCCAGAGCAATGGTACAGTGGGTAGGGCACTTGCTTTGCCTATAGTCCACCTAAGGTTCAAACCCCAGCACCCAAGATGGTCCCCTGAGTTCAATCAAGAGTGATCTCTGAACGCAGAGCCAGGAGTAAATCCTGAGTTTTGTGGTGTTTGGCCCCAAAACCAAAACAGTATTTAGGTATCTGGCACTGTTCAAGTTTTTACACATATTTTAATTCATTTAAGCCTCATAATAACCTAAGAAATAAGTACTATTATTAGTCACAGTTCATACATTGAAAAAAAAATAACATAAATTTAGTGGCTTGCCCAAACTGTGGACTGGAGCGATAGCACAGTGGGTAGGGCATTTGCCTTGCACACAGCCGACCAGGGGTTAATTCCTCCATCCCTCTCGGAGAGCTCACCAAGCTATGGAGAGTATCCTGCCCGCATGGCAGAGCCTGGCACGCTACCTGTGGTGTATCGATATGTCAAAAACAGTAACAGCAAGTCTCACAATGGAGAGATTCCTGGTGCCCACTCGAGCAAATCATTGAACAACGGGACGACAGTGCAACAGTGCTACCCAAACTGTTAATAACTAGGCTTTCACTTCATAATTCATGCTCCTAGATACTATGCAACGTGTTCTGTCAGTACAGATTGTGGTGTGTCCTTTGCTGATCCCAAAATGTCATTTCCACTGATTATTAAAAAAATCCTTTCATGGGTTGAAACTCCTTTGGCTTGGACTGGAGAAATAAATAGCACAGGAGTCAAGGTGCCTGGCTGATTAGTTGTAGGCTCTGGGAATCGACTACAAAATGACATAATCAAATGTTATTCTAGGAGAGTGTTCTATAGTCTGAACTGACTTGTAGCCTAATGGATCTAGGACAATACCCTTTCCTTCTTGGACTCAGAGTCTCTTTCAGGAAAGCCCAAAATTTAGAGCTAATTTCCGACAGGAGTTCAGGGGAGCAAATACCTGTTTGCTGTCTAGGTATTGGTGTTTTTCCTTATCTTCTGTTTGGCGTCTGATTTAAAGTTTATCAGACAAGGGACCTATTCTGACTTGTTTCATTTTGTCAAATAGTTCCTCACCTACATCTCTTAATAATAACACTATTCACTATATATCCATCAAATAATAATAATAACGAACTTTAGAAAGAAATTTCAGGAAGTAGTGTTCAGTGGAAGAAAAATGAAAATTTTGGAATCAGATATAAATTGATGTCCTTGTTTTCTGATTTTATAGTAACATGGTTGGAGTTAGACACTAGCAAGTTTTTTTTTTCTTTTTGGGTCACACTTGGTGATGCACAGGGATTACTCCTGACTCATCCACTCAGGAATTACTCCTGGCAGTGCTCGGGGGACCATATGGGATGCTGGGACAACCCTGGTTAGCTGTATGCAAGGCAAATGCCCTACCCGTTGTGCTATCATTCCAGCCCCCAACAGTAAGAAGTTTTGTCCTGAGTTTCCATCTTAAAGTCACACAATCTTGGTCATATCACATAAGTCTTCAGAATGTGAATATTCTCATATGAGAAATGAAGAGCAAATATTCCTTCCTCAAGGGGTTATGATTAAGATGAGTCCATGAATGTAAATGCTTTCTAAAAGATCTTATTAATAATAAATATCAGAATCCATCATTATCCTTCTTGTTCCTTTGCTTGATTGAGTGGCATCTGAAAGAGTAGCACACATCAAAAGAATTGAAAGAATCTGGTCTTATAACAAGAGAATTCTAAGCTTTCCTATTTTAAACATAAATGTACATCTATATACCTATAAAAATCCTTTTTGTAGGATATGCAATGATAGGCAATGCTAGTTATTTTTGTACGTACAAGGTAATGCAGCTTATGATTTTGCATTAAAAGAGGAAATGTTTCTATGGGAAAATTGTAGATATATGTAGAGAAATTGTTTAACTAGTACAATATTCCTCATGGCAGGATTATCCATGATATCAATGAATATTTTTTTTCATTGGAAGAAAAATTAGGTGACCTGAGAGATAGTCCAGCAGGCAGGGCACTTGTCTTGCACACATTCATCCCAGCTTTGATTCCCAGTACCCCGTGTTCCTATAGGTTCCCTTGAGCACTGCTAGGAGTAGTTCCAGAGTACAGATCCTATAGTAAGCTCTGAGCACTGCAAGTTGTGGTCCCTCAAAACAAACAAAAGGAAATATTGTTCCTAATTTTCTATCTTATACAATGGATATGGAATTATTAAATTACATGAATGTTCTGCCTTGGGTTATATGGTGTGATCCGTACAAAGCAGAAAGAAATTAAATTCTTCATGTGTTGTTAGACTTTACAATCAAGTTGAGGGTGAAATGAAGATCCCATAGGAGTAGAGACAGAAATAATATCACTTATGCCCCACATCTTTTGCTTTTTGAAGTAACTACAGAAGAGAACGCTAGAAATTCTGCTCAAAATAGTATTAGGTAGAGTGTTATTACTGATACTTGTGTCTGCTTGTTATTACACAACACAATCTGATAAATAATGGCTGCTCCTGGTGTGGAATGGAGGCGTGGTTAACTCTCGCTTGAAATGTGCCAATGTTCTATAATATATCCGTCTAATAATATTTGAGAAGTCACATTTCTGTGAACTGAATTTTTTTTAGAGAGTATGTTATGTAAATCAATTATGTTGAGAATCTGTCTGCAAGATAATTAGCCCCTTCTCTCCATTACATACTCTCTCTATTTGATTTTACTTTTTTAGCTCATTCAATGATAAGGTGTATAACTTTACGAGTTTCTTAGCGTTTCTCTGGATGTTCCACAATTTATTTAATCAATCTGAAATTAGTATTTAGATCATTTCTTATGTATTATTATTCATATAACTTTAAAATGTTGTAGCTAAAGATCTGAAACATCATAGACTATATGCTTATAAGGATGTACATTTCTATAATTCTAATTACATAATGCCAAGTTTCTTTGGCATTGTGTAACTAGAAATGTAAACATTATTCAAGCAAACTACTGAGCATCAGCATAAGGGAGTTGGCATTTACTACTAATTTTGGCTATAAATTAAAGTGTGCCAATTTGGTTCATAGTGGTCTCATTTTCTTACTTGTGTAAATGAACATTTTTCCCTGAAAAAAATTATAGACCAGAGCTCTGTCTTTTGATTCTTCCAGTGGGTTATAGTTCAAACTTCAGAAACAACATTTTATGAACTGGAATTTAGTGCATTCTACTGACGTGTCAAAGAATCTTGGTTTTATAAAATGGCAATAGAAAAGAAAGAAATGGTGCCATGGTACTTACCTCAGAAGACTGATGTGAACATGAAGTTTATCAAAATATTTAACATTTTTTGAACAATGCTTAGAAAAAATATTTAATAACACATACCAATTTTTATTATTACTCTCCAAGTTACCTATCTGGTACTCTTTTCTTTAATTTGGGCACTTCTTTCTAAAAGGAATATTGGTAAACAGTTCAGATTCTAGAGAAGAGTGTTCAGGATGACATTAGGTCAAGAAAGTAAGTTCCACGGGCTGGAGATAGTATAGCTGGTAAGGCACTTGCTTCGCTTGCAGCTGACCAGGGCTGGATCCCTAGAATCCTTCTACCATAAGGGATGTGGAGCCAGGAGTAATCCCTGAACAGAGCTAAAAATTTTTAAAAATCAATAAAGATAAAAATCAATAAAGAAAACATCTTCCATGAAGAGTTATGAGAAAGAATGGTTTTGGTGTTTTTATTTGAGAAAATCTGGAATGATAGAGGGATACGAAAGATATTCTCAGACATGCACACAGATTTGTGCACAAGAGACTAGAAAATCATTCACATGTCAAAAAACATGTTAAAGACTTTTTAACGACTTTTACTTCTTAAGTAGCAGGCATATTCCCTTTGCATACTGTATCCTCAGAACAATGGTGCTCTGATGTGTCTACAAGTTCTCTTTGACCTAAATGAGGTTCAGAGTGACAAAAACCATCTCTTACACTTCTACAAATGGTCCTTTTGCCAAGTCCTGAGCGTATTT
This sequence comes from Sorex araneus, assembly GCF_027595985.1. Lineage (NCBI taxonomy): Eukaryota > Metazoa > Chordata > Mammalia > Eulipotyphla > Soricidae > Sorex > Sorex araneus. The sequence goes on along the minus strand of NC_073307.1, from coordinate 16,774,599 downwards.
TATCCCCCTCAAGCCGATCAGGTAGAAAGGAATTAAACATATTACCAATGACATTCAAGTTCTAAATTTTGCTGAAGTTTTGCAACTCATAAAGAGGAGACTAGACTAGGGCAAATCAGAGCATCTATCCCTCGTGCAAAATAAGTTTACTGGAGAGGAACTCAGTATAGATAAAGCCCCACTCTTACCTCGGCTTCCTCTGAATGACATGAGAAATTTACAGTTCTGTTAATAATTTTGGCATCTTTCTTTCTTTCTCTCTTTCTCTCTTTCTTTCTCTCTTTCTCTCTTTCTTTCTTTCTTTCTTTCTTTCTTTCTTTCTTTCTTTCTTTCTTTCTTTCTTTCTTTCTTTCTTTCTTTCTTTCTTTCTTTCTCTCTTTCTCTCTTTCTCTCTTTCTCTTTCTTTCTTTCTGTCTCTATTTCTCTTTCTCTCTTTCATCCTCACTTCCTTCCTTCCTCCCTCCCTCCCTCCCTTCCTCCCTCCCTTCCTTCCTTCCTCCTTCCTTCCAGAAGTAGGTGGACCACATTCAGTCATCCAGAAGTGCAAGCAATTGCTGGGGACCAAGTAATACCATGGATTGATTCCAGACTGCCTATATGCAAAGCAATCACCTTAACACCTGTGCTATTTCTCTGGTCCTGCATCAGATATCTCTCCCTTGAGACTAAGGAATCCTGTCTGGTAAGTAACTTTATTTTTATCATTTCACATGCTCAAACTAAGCATCTGTTGAGTGATGATTTGAGACAACTTTGTGGAGTATTGTTAGCCATGACTCATACTTTAGATAATGTATAAAACTAGACCTCAAAATTTGCTTTCTAGGGTAAAATTCTGTGAGGATTTTTTCCCCTAGAGATGGAGAGCACACCTAGAACTTTTCAGGGCTTTTGCCTGATTGAGACCTCGGGGACCACTCTTGGTGGGGTTTGGAAGACTATCTAGGGGTCTAGGATCAAACAAGGGTAGGTTGCATGCACACAAGTATTCTATCTTCTGTGCTTTAGCTCCAGTCCCTGTGAGGGACTAAAAATTATTTTGAAGTCTCATGCAGATTGCATAATGGCTTGCTCTGATTTATACTGAAAGTATGTGTGTCAGCCTAAATCTCCTAGTCATTTTAGTCAGACTAGTTTGCTAAAATATCTCCCACTTACCACTATGGCCTATTTCTATAACCAAAGCCACAGTTCCTGTAGAAAATCTTTCCTCACAGTTCCTTATTGGTTAAGTGTAAAAAACTAAAGTTCGCCGAGGGGCGAGTGTACTCGCGGGCTCTCCGGGCGGCTCTGTCTCACCACCCACGTTCAGTGCTCTGGAACCGCAGTATGTGGACTGGATTGGGACGGCCGGTGGTCAAGGAAAGGCGAAGGAAGAATGAGGACCAAGCTAGTTGCTGATTAGTTACCATTTATTCAATCTTCCATCTTTCTCATCTCCCGCACTCCCAGCTCCGGCCTCTCTCTGAATCTACTGCCGCGTCCTTCTCTAGTCTCTCCTCCTCTCTCTCTCTCTCTCTCTCTCTCTCTCTCTCTCTCTCTCTCTCTCTCTCTCTCTCTCTCTCTCTCGGAACCCCTTTTATTGATTATGGCACTTCCAAAGGCACCAAAAGATGTTACAGGAAGAACATTGAGGCAACATTATTCTCTTGTATCTGCAGGCCAGTAATCTAGGCCTCCAGAAAGAAGATACAAAACCAAAACCGAAGCCTTCCTTGGGCTGATAGCACTTGGATATACATCCCAATGACTGAGCTGGGCTGCCACATGAAATCTACATGTCAATTACAAACTAGGCAGCACCTGAAATCTACATCCCAAAGACTAGGCTGGGCCAGAGCCTGGAATCTACAATGTCAAGTCAGGCCTGGCTAGCACCTAAGATCTGCGTGTCAAAGACCAGCCAGGCTTCTTGTGAGAAAAGGAAAACTGCCTCTGAAATTATTTCCAGAAGGCAGCTGAAAAAGGGAAAATATTCCTGTCTGCAGTCTCCAGAAGTTAAGCTTAAGAATCGTTGTCTTACCTTGCCCTTTTATCTTAGAAGTGCAGTAGTTCAAGATTTCTCAATATCGTGACTGCTTATCTGACCTATCTGATCTCTAATCCTACCCATTTTGTGTATATCATCTGTTTCTTTCTAGGATCATGAGTGATTTTCTTTCTCTCTCTCTCTCTTTCTCTCTCTCTCCCCTAAGGTTGTAATTTCAAAAACTCTGGCACTCATATCCCAGAATATGGGCAGTAACCCAGAACCAGTTAATAGCCCTAGAAAAGAAAGTACTTCGAATTAGGCTGAAGCTGTTGATAATACAAACACATGACTAAAGTGTAAAACTAATAATAAAATCAGTAAATAATCTTAATAGGTAATGGTGGAAAGTGGTTAAATAGAATTTCTTATATTTTGTATTTTTCACATAGATTAAACTTAGATAACTGTTACTTTTATTGTATAAAAGTATTATTGAGGAGAGTTCTAGAAATACTTAATGTAAGTCATAAAGAAGAGTAGTCTATGGTTTAGGTTTATTATTTTGCATATTTTGTTGATGTTTATTTTTAAAATTTTATTTATATAAAATATTGCATATATTTTTATTTTTTATTTGCTGAATATTTTGCATCTTATAGAGATAGTGTATATGTTAGTTGAAAATACGGTCTCTGATGTTAAAAAAAAAACTGGATTTGACTCCTGAATGAATAAATATATGTCTACTGTGGAAGTCGATGTGGAGGTCTCATTCTGTTCAGCAGGGAGAACCCTTCATAGGGCGCAGCCGAAAGAACAGACGCAGAGCCCGGAGGAGGGAGAAAAGGCATTTATTCTATGGAAGTTACAGTATTTATACCTCCCTGTTGGGAGGAGGTGGTGCCAGGACCCCCAATAGAAATGCAGGGTGTGGCACGGGATTTAGCTAGTAATAAACAAATGCTGATAGGATAAGATCAGTAAGATTAGGAGTGGCAACTTTTGCTAGGTGTGGCATGGGGTTAGCTAGTGATTAAACAAATAGTGGCAGGATAAGATCAGTAAGGTAAAATGGCTCCCTACAGTCTACCACTGCCACACAAGCTATATTTCCTGGAAATATTTCAAAACTTTTTTAAGCTCAATTTTTCTCACTTGCAAAGTATGTATTACAACAGTATTTATTACAAATTGCATTTAAAGCCCTGTCACTGCTAAAATATTTCTCCATGAATACAAATAATTTTGCACTTATATTTAATATTCATAAATTCAAGTTTATAGGAAAGGGGTCAAAGAGATAGTACAGCGGTTATGGAGTATACCTTGTATGTGATCAATCCATGTTCAATCCCTGGAACCATATGGTGTCCCTTAGTGCCACTTGTACAGACCTGTAGGCTGAAGAGCACCACTAGGGTAAACTAAGGAATCTCCAGCACCCTGTGGCCTGAGCAGCGCTGCATCCTTGGCCCTCTGATTCACTGCAGCACAGTTAGCCCCAAATCTCGAGGAGTGACCCCTGGGCCTCTAAAAACCACACCCAGAGACTGCCCCCGAGTGCTGTGTAGTAGTCCCATCAGTAGCCAACATCCAGAGACTATAAGACCAAGCTCCCGGAAGACATCTACTAGCCTAGTTCTCCCTCTTGGAGAAGCTGACAAGCTACCAAGAGTCTATTGCCTACTTGGGAGGGCCTGGCAAGCTCTCTGTGGTGTATTTATATCCAAAATACAGTAACAGATATCCATACTTCTCAAAGAGCCTGGCAAGCTACTGAGAGTATCCTGCCCCATGGCAGAGCCTGGCGAGCTACCCGTGGCATATTCAATATGCCAAAAGCAGTAACGATAGGTTCATTCCCCTGACCCTGAAAGAACCTCCAATCGTTGGGAAAGATGTGTAAGGTGAGACTGCTAAAATCTCAGGGCTGAGTGTAATAGAGACGTTACTGGTGCCCACTCGAGTAAATCGACGAACAACGAGATGACAGTGATACAGTGATATTTTCTTGTTATATAGGTTTCTGGAATTATTTCAGGGCTAGAGATAGAGTACAGGGAATAAGGCACTCATGCGGCCTGGCACTGCATATGTTCTCCTGAACTGCCTGGAGTAATCCCTGAGCAGAGTCAGAGATAAGCCCTAAGCACAGCATAGCAGAGCACAACACACACACACACACACACACACACACACACACACACACACACTTCGTATGTTTTGAATAACAATCCTTTATTATGTCTTTTGTAAATATTTTTCTTAGTCTAACTAACTTTTTCTCAATTTTATAACATGTTTTCCCTAAAGCAAAGGGTTTTTTTTTGGGGGGGGGTCACACCTAGCAATACACAGGAGTTACACCTGGTGGTGCACTTGGGGGACCATGTGGGATGCTGGGAATTGAACTCAGGTCGGCCTCTTGCAAGGCAAATGTCCTACCTGTTGTGCTATCACTCCAGGCTCAAGCAAAAGATTTTAATCTTAATAAAGCACAACTTTTGAGTTATTTCCTTCTTGAGCTGTTGTATCTAAAAAGTGATTACCACACCTGTCATGTTTTTCATTTAGAGTTTCTCCTATGTTATCTTCTTGGACTCTTTCTGACAGTATATTGAAAAGTCATTAGCCTTTTGATATCTTAACCATGTAACCTTCAACCTTACTATAATCTCTTGTTAGTTCCAAGAGTTTCTTATTGATTCTTTGTATTTTCTATATATATGATCCTATAATCTGAAGATTTTTTTTATTTTCATGACTTTTACTTACATATAATTGAATCTTATTGTATATCCAAACTTCCCATTACAATATTAAAATAGACAGGTGAGAGGGAACATTTTTGCCTTATCTTGAGATTTGCAAGAGAAAAAAACCATCTTGATTTAATACTGTTAGATCAGTATTTTGAAGACTGAAGAAAATCAAAACATGTCTGCAGACTAGATCGAGATCATAGAGCACTGATTTCAATTTGGGTCTAGGAAATTTAAATTTGCTAAGTAAAATAGTTTTATTTAGATGAAGCTACCAAGAGTATCTTGTTCACATGGCAGAGCCTGGCAAGCTACCTGTGGCGTATTCAATATGCCAAAAACAGTAACAACAAGCTTCACAATGGAGATGTTACTGGTGCCCGCTCGAGCAAATCTATGAGCAACAGGATGACAGTGACAGTGAGTAAGAGAGGAAGGAGAAGTGTGTGAGAGGAGAGAGAGAGAGAGAGAGAGAGAGAGAGAGAGAGAGAAAGAGAGAGAAAGAGAAAGAGAGAGAGAGAGAGGTACAAGATAGAGAATGTTTTAAATTTGCTTGTTTAATTAGACTAATCTGGAAAAAGCAGGAAGGTAATGGGCACTTCAGTTTATACATTTGCTCTTCTGTGATAAAATTCAGATTAAGACAACATTTGGGAAATTAATGATAGTTTCTCTATTCTCCCCATCCCAAATATTGGGACTACCATTTCTGATTCTCACAGTGACAAGGGAAGAGGTCAAATCCAGCAGTGAAAATAGCCTCAACAGTCAGTCTTGGAAGACACTAAGAAAGGGAAATTGAAAAGGGCCTCCCGCTTTCAAGTTTCTCTTTCCTTATTAGCTGTTATACTTAAACACACTATGCTAAAATGGGTTGGGGTGAAAGGTCTGGTCTTTCTTTATTGTGTTTGCACTTGCCTGTGGGTTTCACTCATTTTTTAGGAAACAAACATGCTTTCACAGGTTTGTACCTGGGATGAAAGAGCAGTGACTGCATTTATATAGTCATTTCTTCCCAAAGAAATGACTTTGATAAGATAAAGAAGGAGAGTAGAAAAATTGTATCCTTAAATTTCTTCATCCTCCGAAAACTGGAGGGAAAAGCATCCAACAACAGTCTTACGGTAGAGATTTGTAGGATGATAGGGTGCAATTCTGAGATCTCTTGGAGACATTTCATTTTGGGCACAAATTTACAGATTATTAACTTTCTTTCCACACATAGCTTAACCTCCACATACCTTTTCCCAAAAAATAAATAAAACATAATTAAAAATAAAATACACAGATAAGAATAGGAAGTGTAGTCTGATATTTTTTAATTAACACTGACACTTGAGTAATGAGTTCTATAATTTACCTGTATGTTTAATTAGTACTCCATAAAGACTGACTGAAGTTTTGTACAAAAAAAAAAAAGAAGAAGAACACAAACGAATCTATGTCGTATGGGGCTGGAGCAATAGCACAGTGGGTAGGGGGTTTGCCTTGCACTTGGCCGACCTGGGTTCAATTCCCAGCATCCCATATGGTCCACTGAACACCGCTGGGGTAATTCCTAATTCCAGAGCCAGGAGTAACCCCTGTGCATCCCGGTTGTGACCCAAAGAAAGAAAAAAAAATCTATGTAGTAGTTTCAAATCCATACTTTATTTAAACAATATTAACAACTGGTTCTAAACTTCTGAATATATTAAACAGGATGTTATTAATTGCAAGTGACAGAAATTAGTTTTATGTATATTTGTTTTGAGAAAACTGATATCATGATACACAGCATCCTTGGTCAAAGTTCTTCTGTCTCTTATTTCTTTTCTGATCTCTTTAATTGTTTTTATTTCTTCTCCTACTGGAGGATACTCTACATGCAGCAGGGAACTTGGTTTCACATTAAAATATGTATTTAGAAAAATTGCCCCGCTCCTAGCTTTAATTTGAAAGAGTACAGGGAAGCACTGATTAATTTTGTTTGGATTATACTCACACATATTATGAACCAAAAACTGCAGTGAGAGAAGAATGCAACAAGGTCCTATTTGTGTTGTTACCCTTTCCTGTAACCAGGGGTTTGAGTGAATCACCAGATACATTGTTGGGGAATGAAATTGTTCTGCAGTTTTAAAAACCTTGTCATGAAATCTGCCATCCCAATTGTGTTCCCTGATGGGACTTGGGGAGCTCCAATACCCTTTCGTTATGTCTATTTTTTCACAATATAAGCTGCTTTAGAGTTAATCTAAAGACTATTATAAATATTAAAAAGTTTTTCTTCAAGTTCATTTTTTGTATCATTATGTTGGACATCACCATTTAAAAAACATAATTCCACACTAATTTCTCACTGTGTCTTGCTAGTCCCTTAAAAATCTAATCAAGAAATGTACCTAACTTATAAAGAAATCACTAGTGTTACTAATATTTTTTAAATGTATAGACTTTACAGTTAATAAAGAGGTCCTGAGTTAAAATATAAAATACTATAGTATTTATAGTTGTGAATTTATAGATGGGCTGGAGCAGGTAGGGCATTTGCCTTCCATGCAGCTGACCTGGGTTTGATTCCTCTGCCCCATTTGGAGAGACCTTCAAGCTACGAGAGTATGGAGCCCACACAGCAGAGCCTGGCAAGATACCCGTGGCATATTCGATATGCCAAAAACAGTAATGACAAATCTCACAATGGAGACATTACTGGTGCCCGCTCAAGCAAATCGATGAGCAACTGGGTGACAGTGACAGTGACAGTGATTTTATAGACAGTATTTGCATATAAGTATTCTTCAAGTGGGACAGGGGTAAGCATACAATCTTATGTGTGTACTTTGACTTTGATGGCATTAAACACTTCTCCATTTTTCCTAATTTTTCCTGAGTTGAAGGATGAAGTGTTTATAAACTAAAATGCGGTAAAAAGCTACATTAGCCAAAGAAATATTATCCTCTGGTTTTTAGTCTGTTCAATTACTCCAGGAGGAAAATAAAGTCCTTGACACACACAAAAAAAACTCAAAATATTTTGTTCTATAAAGAGGCTTTCCACATTGTGTAGCAATATTTTCTTCCTAATATAGCCACTCTTTGAACATTCTTTCATAATTGATAGCTAAAAGCTCTCTTCAAAACACATTTTCTACAGATACAATATTTATAAAAATTTATGCTGACTAGATATATATTATTAAAATGTTCTGGACATGATCATCTGATTTATAGTATCTCATGATGAAAATTATGGCATTAAATAATGTGTTTTAACATTCTGACATTGCAAGAAACATTTGGATGACAAGCGGCTATCTATCTTGAAATAAATTATGATTTTATTTTTCAATCAGCTTTTATTATCATCTTTTAAATTCTGAAGATGAAGCATTTAAATTTCAATTAAAAATCAAGAACTTTTTCTTACCAATTAAATGTTTCATTCATAAAAATCATTAAATAGCTTCTGTAAATAAGATCCTGTACCAACCAATGTAGACTGAATGCTGAATAACTATTAATCCCTAATACCATTACTACTGTGAAGCTAATAGATTCTTAGACTATTGTAGTAAATATCTGTACAGAAAATGGAAGTGAATTTCCTTTTCATCAATATAATCTTAGGTTTTTTCAATTTCATGACCAAACTCTGAAATACAGAGTTAAGAAGTGACTTCCCTAAAGTGCCAGGTAGGGTTTTCAGCTAGGTTTTTGTATGACAAACTTTTCATACCCAATTTTCTCATAACTTATACCTGAGCCACTGGGAAAAATGATTTAATATTTGTAAAGACTTAAAAATAATCCTTCTTCTGGGGCTGGAGTGATAGTACGGGGGGTGGGGCATTTGCCTTGCACACGGGCGACCTGGGTTCGATTCCCAGCATCCCATATGGTCCCCCGAGCACTGCCAGGGGTAATTCCTGAATGCAGAGCCAGGAGTGACCCCTGTGCATCACCGGGTGTGATCGTCCCCCCAAAAAAAGAGAAAAAAGAACAATCCTTTTCCCTTTTATTTTCTGTAAACTGTGAGGTACTGAAAATAACAGAGTCAAGGATTATTTTTTAATTCAGTGATGACAAGGAATTGTCCTTTGTTGCATTCAACAATGCATTTGAAATGTATATTAAATTTTGTGCAAATATTACTTCTCCAAAATAAAATTTTTGCAGAAAAGTTCTCAGGTCCAATTACATAAGCATAAAATAAACCACCTTGTTCATTTAAGAAAGGAAACATTATATGACTGAATTCTGATCATGAATCTCATGCTGATTCAATTAAATAAATAAGTAATTTAAAAAGGGAGCAAATCATTCTTTGCTGTGTATGTCATGCTGATTCAATTAAATAAATAAAGTAATTTAAAAAGAGAGCAAATCATTCTTGCAGTATAATCAACAATTCATTATGCTTCAAGACTAAAATCATTTTCAAATTTGGAATGAGTTTAGATTTTATTCTTTGCATTGTGTGGATTTTTAACTATTAATCCAAACCACTTATACACATTAGAAAAAGAAATGACCCCAAAAATCACACTTATAAGCTATCAATTGGGTGTAAAGTACTAAACTTGATACTCTTTCTCAGTATCACTTGTATCATCTGTCTTCCCGTTGCTAATCAATTTACTCAAGTGGGCACCACTAACGTCTCCATTCATACTTGTTGAGTGTTAGTGTAGCCCAATGGCTTCTGTTTGCTCCAAGAACATGAAGAGCATCAAATCGTTTTAGCAGCCTCTCCTTACTTGTCCTTCCCAATGCTGCCATATTGGGGGTTCTTTCAGAGTCAGGGGAATTGAGGCCTGTTAATGTTACTGTTTTGGGCTTATCAAATTCGCTACAGGTAGCTTGTGACCATATGAGTGGGATACTCTCGGTAGCTTGCCAGGCTCTCCCAGAGGGATGGAGGCTCCAGGAGATTCTGCGTCGCTCTCTTCCAGGAGCTTTGTTTTATAGCCTCTGTATCTTGACTGTTGATGAGATTATATGGCACAAGGGGCAGTTTGTGGGTGTGACTGTCATGCTACTGGAAAACTGGGGATCTGGGTGGAGGAGACCCAGTCCTTATCCCAGCAGGCTTGGAGATCTCAGCCACGGGTCCTGCATACCTGGGTTCCTCTGTTGGTTCCCTCATGGGTGAGGTTCATCTGAGCATGTGGAGAGTGGCCTTGAGTATGGTTGTGGTTGGATTCTGAAGGTTTTTGGCTGCCAGGTTTTGCTTGGGGTGGGGAGGAAGACTCAACCCATCCCCCTCCGAGGGACCTCAGTGAAGACAGCCTGGTGTGGGGGCAGAGGATTCTGCCACTCTTATATGCAGATATATATGCAGATATATCATAATCCTCTGTCCTCAATGATACTCTTTCTTGCTCATCCTGTATACTGAGTGAGTGATAAACACATGAATGAATAAATAAATGTACAAAGTAAACACATTTTTAAAGGAAACTGCTTGGGCTGGAGCAAAAGTACAGCTGGAATGGCATTTGCCTTGCATGCAGGCGACCTGACTTTGATCCTCGGCATCCCATATGGTCCCCCGAACACCGCCAGGAGTAATTTCTGAGTACAGAACCAGGAGTAAGCCCTGAGCATCACTGAGTGTGACCCCAAACAACATCAATAAAAAAAAATTTAAAGAAAATTGCTTGCTTCAAAAATGAGAGCAAGAGACAAAGGACCAAACAGGATGGCCTCTCAGCATCTGTAATGTAAACCATAATGCTCAAAAGTAGAGAGAGACTAAGAAGGAAAGTGACTGCCACAGAGGAAGGGAGTGGGGTGAGGTGGGGGTGGGGGGAGGGATACTGGGGACATTAGTGGTGGAAAATGCACACTGGTGGAGAGATGGGTGTTCAATCATTGTATGACTGAAACTCAATTATGAAAGCTTTGTAACTGCATCTCACGATGATTCAATGAAAAAATAAAGCTAAATTTAAAAAATGAGATCAAGAAACACAGTTCCTGAAGTGCTAAACCATGTATTTGGCTGTACAGTAACTCCTAATTTCATAGTACTAACATTCCAGTAAAAGCACTGCAAATTTCATGGGGAAGAATTCTAGAAGCCCACCAAGCTCAATGAGCAGAAACAATAATACAGAAGTCTCAATCAAGAACATTCAATTCAATACATTCTCAGACAATGTAGTCAACCATTGTGAGAGATAGCAATCATTCATCACAAATTTACTTTTATTGATCTATTTTCTGATAATTCCATTTGCCATCTTGTTGGACCAAGCAATATAAAGTAAAATTGTTACATGTCTGCTAAGGAGAAAGGCTTGCGGGGTTAAAGAGAAAATGTGGACATTGGCAGAAGATATTAGCATTTGTCAAACCAGTGATGGTATTGGTGTTGAAACATCACATGCCTAAAACAACTGTTATGAACAACATTATGTTTCAACTTTGTAAATCATGGTGTGATTTTTTTTTCAAATTAGAGCAAGGAAATGATCTAACTCTCCATAATGTATGAATGGTTTTTAAAACGTGGATTATGAATACAATGGACTACTAGTTGCACAAAAGAAATACTTTTATTTTCAGCAGCATTAATTGAGCTGGAGAACATTATTAAAGTCAAATAAGCACATTACATAAGGGTAACTACTATGCAATTTCATTTATAGTTGTTATCTAAAATAGTCATACACTTACTAGTAGAGAGTAGAATGAATGGAATCGCAAGCAGTTGCTGTCAAGGATAGTGAGTTATTCAATTGATATAAAGTTTCAGCAAAAAATAAGTTGCTAATACCTTTATCTGCAATGTTGTGGAGGGTTTTGCCAACCTTGTCTTCCATGTACCTTATGGATTCTGGTTTGATGTTGAGATCTTTAATCCACTTTGACCTGACTTTTGTACATGTTGTGAAGTAGAGATCTAAGCCCTTTTTTTTTGCATGTAGTTGTCCAGTTTTGCCAGCACCATTTGTTGAAGAGGGTTTCCTTGCTCCAATTCACATTTTTTGCTCCCTTATCAAAGATTAGATGATCATATATTTGAGAGTGTGTGTCAGGATATTCAACCCTGTTCCATTGGTCTGTGACTCTGCCTTTGTTAAGTACCATGCTGTTTAATTATTACCGCTTTGTAGTAGAGATTGAGGTTGGGGAGGGTGATTCCGCCCATTTTCTTTTTCCCAGGAGTTGCTTTAACTATTCGTGGGGGCTTATGGTTCCATTTGAATTTCAGGAGTGTTTATTCCATTTCTTTGAAGAATGTCATGGGTATCAGTATAGGGATCACATTTAATGTGTACAATGCTTTGGAGAGTATTGCCATTTTGACAATGTTAATTCTCCCAATCCATGAGCAAGAGATATCTTTCCATTTCCTCATGTCCACTATTATTTCTTGAAGTAGCGTTTTATAGTTTTCTTTGTACAAGTCCTTTACTTCCTTAGTTAAGCTGATTCTGAGGTACTTGATTTTCTGAGGCATGATTGTGAACAGGATTGCCTTTTTCATGTCATTTTCTTCTCTCTCATTATTTGCGTATAGGAAAGCCATGAACTTTAGGGTATTGATTTTATAGCTTGCAACTTTACTATGCAAGTCTATTGTTTCTAAGAATTTCTTGGTAGAGGTTTTAGGGTTCTCTAAGTATAGTATCATATCATCTGCGAATAGTGAGAGATTGATTTCTTCCTTTCCTACCTGAATGCCCTTAATACCTTTTTCTTGCCTAACCGCTATTGCAAGTACTTCCAATGCTATATTGAACAGAAGTGGAGAGAGTGGGCATCCTTGTCTCATCCCTGATCTTAGAGGGACAGCTCTTAGTTTTTCCCCATTGAGGATGATGCTTGCCATAGGCTTGTAGTAGATGGTTTTGACTATATTGAGGAAAGTCCCTTCTATACCCATTTTGGCAAGAGTTTTCATCATAAATGGGTGCTGGATCTTGTCAAATACTTTCTCTGCATTTATTGATATGATCATATGGTTCTTTTCTTTTTTGTTGTTGATATGATGGATTATGTTGATTGATTTCCAAATGTTAAAACATCCTTGCATCCCTGGGATGAATCCCACTTGGTCGTGGTGCATGATCTTTTGACATTGAAAATAAAGGTATTCTCAAAGATGACACGCCACTGAACAACCAAGTGAAAACAAAGATAAACAAATGGGACTACCTTAAACTATGAAGCTTCTGCACCTCAAAAGAAACAGTGACCAAAATACAAAGACAGTCTATAGACTGGGAAAGGATATTCACTCAATACCCACCTGATAAGGGGTTGATATCAAAGATATACAAGGCACTGGTTGAACTCTACAAGGAGAAAACTCCCAACCCCATCCAAAAGTGGAGGATAGAAATGAACAGAAATTTTCTCAAAGAAGAAATCGAATGGTTAAAAGACACATGAGAAAATGCTCTACATCACTAACCATCAGGGAGTTGCAGATTAAAACAACAATGAGATATCGTTTCACACCACAGAGACTGTCCCACATCCAAAAGAACAAAAGCAACCAGTGTTGGCGTGGATGTGGGGAGAAAAGGACTCTCCTTCACTGCTGGTGGGATTGCCAACTGGTTCAGCCCTTTTGGAAATATATCCTGGAGAGACAAAAAGGTATAGTGGAAATGATATCTGTACTCGAATGTTCATCGCAGCGCTATTTATAATAGCCAGAATCTGGAAAAAAAACGGAGTGTCTAAAAACAGATGACTGGCAAGCTACCCGTGGCATATTGGATATGCCAAAAACAAATAACAATAAGTCTCTCAATGAGAGACGTTACTGGTGCCCGCTCGAACAAATCGATGAGCAACCAACGGGATGACAGTGATGCAGTTATCATCCAGATATCTAATTTTTTTTGGGGGGGAAGAATTTTGGGACACACCCAGTGATGCTCAGGAGTTACTCCTGGTTGTGCGCTCAGGAATTACTCCTAGCAGTGGTTGAGGGACAGTGTGGGATGCTGGGGATCAAACTTGGGCTGGCCATGCACAGAGCAAATGCCTTACTTACTGTACTATTGCTTCAGCCCCTTATATTATTTAACAAAAGTGGCAAACTATTTTTATGTGCATGTGCATTATTTCCTATTTTCACACAAAAATGTGGTCTAATAAACACCCTAATGACCTTCTTTAGCACTCGGTGTTTCTTTTAACCATTTGTTAAAAGAATTCACTCCCCTTCAATGCAATTCACTCCTCTTCATATCACATACGTTTTCACATTCTTTTAAACTGCAAGGCACTGTGATATTTGCATTACCACTATTTATCAATTGATTCTTTCTTGCTGAATATCTGTGTAGTTTCCAATCATCTTCTGTTATAAATAGTAGCATAAAATATCCAAAATACAATTTATTTTATACTTTCTGCAGCTATACCTTTAGTGTAGAGTATTAGAAATGTATTGTTGTACATATATATTTTTTAGATATTGTCTTTTTTTTTTTGCAAATAAAATTTTCCGGCTATGCCTAGAGTACCTATATCTTTGTATCAATCTATGCTTCATAAAGAACTATTTCAAAAACCTAATTGCTTAAAACAATCACCATTTAATTTAATTATTTTATAATTATGCAGGTGGAAAAATGTAGGTTAGGCTCAACTGAACTGCTCTATTCTCAATTGAACACGGTCATGGATTTGAGGTCAACTGCCAATTAGAATTTCAGATTGGTTGATTACTGGACTGCAGGGAGGCGACCAGGCTACGCCCTTTACTATCCACAAAGGTGCATTACTCATATTGTGACTGTCAGTGCTTCAAAGCAAACAGAAGCATGTAAAGTTGTTCAAGACCTAAAATCTATCTAGTGTCGAGTTACTTGTTTGCATTCTATCTGTGAAACTTAGTCAAGGGCATCAGAGACTGTGAGGAGTTAAGGACAAAATAAGCAGGGGAGTACCAGAGAGGAGAGAGGAACCAGAACTCTGGTGGAGCATGTTACACCCCCTGATTTGTATATGTGATCCAATTGACTAGCCTACAGAATCCTCTTTGTATAATAACATATGTAATTATCTTACAGACCTAAATAAGGGCATGTGCAATTTGATTGGCTCCTGCAATCATCAGATACTCTCATTTGCAAATGCAACCATATAGGTTATCCTTCTAATTGGATGACCTCATTAGAGATAACCAATCAGATAGCAGGAACAACTAAGGGGTCAGAATAGTTAAAGTACATGACCTGGAACCCTCTGCGCCTAAAGACTTTGATTCCAGAGACCTATCACTTTCGGGCATCCAGCGCAGCTTCTAATAACAATGCACTGGGACTGCGAACTGGGCTATGCAATTTCTGGTAGAATTTTCCCTGGACTTTATACAGAAATCCAAAACTTAACATCTATAATTGTCAGCTATGTGAAACGGTTCCTTCTGAACAGGTCTGACTTGGGGGGAAACTCCAAATAATAACAGTAAGTTTTTGTTGAAATATTGAAGGTTATTAATGTAGCAGCCACCTCTCTGGACTGTGAACTAAGCAAAAGCCCCACGCCGGCCGATGCGGCTTGGCGTACACCATACTATGAGGCGCGGGAAGGGGGATGAGGGGTAAAAAAAAAAAAGCGAAAAGGAAAAAGGAAAAAAAAAGAAGAGTTCTGTACTTGTAGCAGTGGGGCTACATATCTCTTCATTCCCAGCATTGGAAAACTAATTATCAAATGCTTTCTTGGTAGTAGGTCTGTCTCTCTTGGGTGGAAACTCCAACAACTATAGTGAGTTGTGTGTTGAAATATGGAACGTAATCAAGGTAAAGAGAAAATGAAGTAAAATTCATTAGTTATACAGTTGGGGGTAGGGGGTGGGGGCGGGGGGTATACTGGGATTTTTGGTGGTGGAATATGCGCACTGGTAAAGGGATGGGTGTTTGAATATTGTATAACTGAGACATAAACCTGAGAACTCTGTAACTTTCCATATGGTGATTTAATAAAAAGTTTTGAAAAAATAAAAAAATAATAAAATAAAATAAAATAAAAATGGATTTTGAATCCTGAAAAAAAAAAAAAAAGTACATGACCCAAGTTAGTGCATAGAAGGCACCTGTGCTGCTGCTCCTGCTCTCTGCCTGCTTATCTCCTGGACTGTGGAGATAAACCTACACGAGTTGTAAAATGAGCAGCTATTAGGCAAAAAGAGCTGCAAAACAGAAGATTTGTGGTGGCCAGCATGTTCATCTTACGCACTATTCTCAAGAATTCAGAGCAGATCACTACCTATAAAGGGAGAAAAATTTTTAGTCATTGTTACAATCTACCACATTTCCTGTAGTCTTTCAAATATAGCACATTTAAGTTATGAACTTCTGTCAGTCTTTGGTTAACAGAATGAGATTTTTCTCCATTCCTAGATCATCATGTATATGCATTTATCTCCCTTACTTGTAGTATTTTAATTTTTTGATTTCCATGAAAATTTTTTTAACATAATCTGATTTGTCATTCTTTCTCTAGTTTCTAGAATATTTTTATTCGTAATTACAATGGTTTTCCTTATTCTCAGATTTTCTTGGTATCTATCATGACTTCTTGTTCTTTTCACTTGGGAACCAGCTATTATCTCAAAATCAACAGCTATGCTAATTGGAGTTTCTTCTAACTTCATTTTAAAATGGCATGTTTCAAATTCATTCTCTGTAGGCAACTTCTTGTTTAGAAGTTTCTATGTCCTCTTTTCCTTCAGGCTTCTGAGTGAGAAAAGCATGGGAGAAAATAAGAAAGAAACTCTATTTCACTAAGGAAACTTCCTTCCAGAAACAGTTGCAATGTTTGTTGATGGACATGTGATATATCAGTTCCTATGGAAACAATGTTAATCTAGGTTAGGTTTCTGTGCATCTCAACTTAATTTTACTTTTATTACAAAATAAATCACACTGTGATGATGGGATCACCAGGACCACAGCTGGTGAGGCCGGAAGGGAGGATTCCAGAGTTACACCATGCGCTTGGGGGGCCATACCGTGCAGGGGATCATTCCCACACAAGTCTGGTGCTCTAGCTCCTTTATTATCTCTCCTGCCCTCAGACATAAATATATATGTAAACTATAGTTTTTCTATCCATAAAATTTAAATAAAAAAACTTGATGCGACATACACAGATTCCTTGAGCATTAAATGAGATAACTCATATGAAGTACTTGCTACATAAGAAGCGCTAGAAGCATTAACTGCAAAATTGATCAATGATGTAAACTGAAGAGCTAAAACATTGTAAACCCATGAGAAAAGGATAAATAGGGATAAATCCTCTGATCTTACATGAGGCAATGTATTCTTAGATATGTCATCCAAAGTTTGAGTGCCCAAAGGACAAATTACATATAGGTGAAGCAATAATGACTGGATAACTGAAATTGAAAGATATATGATAATAAGTTATATTTGTCATTTGTGATGAGTTAGAAATTTCCCACCAAAAATTGAAAACAAAGAAAAGGGGAACTTTGATCCAATTCTTTGTATACTGGAGTTTACATACCCAGAGAGCTCCGTTGCAAACAGCTGGCAATCCTAAAGTTTTGTACTGCTTTGATTCATGTACAACTTTTGTTAATTTCACCAACTATACAGCTTTTACAGATTGTGTAAAAAGTTTTTTTTTTTTTTTTTTTTTTTTTGCTTTTTGGGTCACACCCAGCGATGCTCAGGGGTTACTCCTGGCTTTGCACTCAGGAATTACTCCTGGCGGTGCTTGGGGACCATATGGGATGCCGGGGATCGAACCCGGGTCGGCGGCGTGCAAGGCAAATGCCCTACCCGAGTGCTATCGCTCCGGCCCCTGTGTAAAAAGTTTTAACTATGTCTCTCCAATGATCGCACATTAACCAATCCAACACTAAAATATTAAGAAATAATATAGAATAGCACAGTAGGTAGGGCATTTGCCTTGCACATGGTCGACCCAAGTTCAATTCCTCCACCCCTCTCGGAGAGCCTGGCAAGCCACTGAGAGTATCCTGTCCACACGGCAGAGCCTGGCAAGCTATACGTGGTGTATTCGATATGCCAAAAACAGTAACAAGTCTTACAATGGAGACATTACTGCGTGAGAACCCGCTTGAGCAAATCGATAAACAATGGGATGACAGTAATACAGTGATACAGTGACAGTGAATATAGAATAAAATCTTATGTTGTCCGATTTTCTTCTTCCTCTCACATAGAAATAAGGTTCTGACTCTTAGTTTCCACTTCATCCTCAGCAATGTGAAACTGCTTGTGCTTGCAATATTCATGCGTCTGTATTATTATTTACTTTTGAGTAAAGAGGGCTTGATAACTTGTATTACATTTATAAATCGCTTTAAAAATTCATAAACATCACAGCAAAAGGGAAATAGCAGTTGGATATGGGTGAAGAAATAAGACAAAGTTGCAATAAAATCCCAGGTAAGTATGGATTGAGCAACTGAACTACACATTGACCAACACATAATTGATAAGCAAAGAGGTGATTGCCTAAGCCATGACGTTCACACAGCATCATCTGGAGTAGCGCTTACTCTCCATCTCTCATCTTCATCTCCATCTGCTTCACTCTCTCCTCAACCTTTTTCTGTATGGATATTAAGGTAACTTCACTCCTCCTCCAGGCGCTAGACTATAAATGGGGGAAAGGTGGCTCCTCAAGGAAAATTGGAAGGCTTGAAACTTATTTACGGAAACAAAGAGAACATGATAAATATGTAACAATTTTTTTGTTAGTAAAGTATCATTTATTCTTTCCTTACATTTTTTATTATACATGCAGTATTCATGAAAATCAATAATTCTGAAGGAACTCAAATTAGATATAAATTATGTCCAGCTCTGAGCCGACCAGGTCACATTGAACCGTGGTGACAGCCAAGCAGACGCTTTCTTCTCCTTATAGGTTGCCAGCATTTTCTGGATTTCAGCGATTGCTTTTCCCGGATTCAGCCCCTTGGGACACGTCCTTGTGCAGTTCATGATGGTGTGGCAGCGGTACAGCGGGAACGGGTCCTGCAGTTTGGCCAGGCGCTCCTCAGTGAAGTCACCTCTGGAGTCCATCATCCAGCCATGGGCCTGCATGAGACCCGCAGGCCCCAGGTATTTGTTTCCATTCCCCCAGTAGCTGGAGCAGCTGGTGCTGACAGGCACACAGAATGCACTCGGAAAGCCCGTCCAGTTTCTCGCGACCTTCCGTGGACTGCAGATACTGCTTTTCGCCTTCCTGGGATTCATCCTTCTTCTTCAAATACGGTTCGATGGATTTGTACTGAGCATAGAAGTTGTTCAAATCAGGAACAAAGTCCTTAATCACATACATATGTGGGAGGGGGTAGATTTTGGAGACTTTGTTGAGGTTGGTGTCAATCCTTCGGGTGCAAGCCAGTGTGTTGCCTCCGTTGGTGTTCACTGCACAGGAGCCGCAGATAGCTTCTCCGCATGATCTTCGGAAAGTCAAGGTATCGCGGCAGAGGAGCTCAGACAGCTGCAGCTGCAGCTCCTTGCATCAAGAAGTTCGCGATTTACCGATGGGACCCCGACAAGACTGGGGACAAACCTCGGATGCAAACCTACGAAGTTGATCTGAATAAATGTGGTCCTATGGTGTTGGATGCTTTCATCAAAATTAAGAATGAAACAACTTTTTTTGTGATCATTTGGTTTGTTGATTTTGATTATCCAGGTCCTGTTAATTGTAGACAGGGTTGCAGCAAACACAGTGTGCACATAGTTTGAATTTTTGGTTCTTAAAAATGATGCCCACAAATAGTTGGATTGAGAGATCTTGTGGTAGCTCTATTTTCAAGTCTCATTATTGTTTTTCATAGAGGCTGAACCAATCTTAAGTGCATCAACGGTTAATGTGAGTTCCGTTTTTACTGCAATACTGCCAGTACTGTTTGTTTCTTGTCTTTTTGATCTAGGCTATTCTCAATGATATCAGGTCATCCCTCGTTTGATTTGCATCACTTTGATAACTAGTGGTGATGATTTTCAACACTTTTTCATATATATGTTGGCTATCTGTATGTCTTCTTTAGGGAACATTTTTCAGTCACTCTTCCTATTTTTGGATAGGGCTGTTTGTTGCTGAGTTTTGTGAGTGATTTATATACCATGCATATTTACCCTTTGTGAAATACATGGTGAGCAAATGTTTTCTCCAATTCAGGAGAGTGTCTTTTTCTTTTAGCTTTATTTCTTTTGCAGAGCACAAGTATTTTTAATATTGTCTTATTGCAGGTGACTTGTGAAGTGGGGAGGATAAGGTTGTAGCTTCAGAGCGGAGTCAACCGCCTTTAGCATTACTCACCTCAGCACCTAGAAATTGCCTGGGGAGGGTTAGGGCTGGAAAAGTCAGCTCGGAGCAGCTATGTACCTACACAGCACAGTATTTGAGTTTCATCTGCTCTACATGACATTAATCAGACTGCTTTGGTCTCGCCTGACAGGGATCACTCCCTGCCATCTAAGAATTTCTTGCGGGCTATGGGCTCTCTGGAGTTAGGAAACTCCTTTTTGCTAGAAAAGAAAATTCAGTTGTAACCTTTGCCTGGGTTTCTTCCCTCTCTGGTGCATTGCCTAGCCTCATAGGAAAGAATATCAGAAAGAAGATGTATAGTGACGTAATATGAATTTATTTTGGAAATATGACAGGAGAAAAAAATTAGGCATGCAAGAGAAAACATGGATTTCTCCAGGGTACAGAGAGCTGATGACACATCACAAATAAAGCCTGAATGCCCAAGATGAACAACGGACACTATAATGCACTGTAGCACTGTCATCCCGTTGTTCATTGATTTGCTCCAGTGGGCACCAGTAACGTCTCCATTGTGAGACTTGTTGTTACTGTTTTTGGCATATCAAATACGCCACAGGTGGCTTGCCAGGCTCTGCCATGAGTTTGCTAGGCTCTGCCGTGAAACTAACCAGGGGACATTATAATATCCAAATAATAATAAGACCTCTCAGGCAGAGATGCAGGCAAGCTCCAGAGTGAGGAAATATGTGCCATTGCCTGTGTCAAGGTAGATTTTATACAGTTTTCCCAAGATGGCTCTGAAATCTGTTGTTAGGAATAGTAAAGGGGGATAGCTTATAGAAATTGATGCTCTTTTGATATTTTTTGTGCCTTGTGTTCTTAAAGTGCAGGTGCTCCTCACAGTGGATTGAATTAATGATGTTCTGGGCCTTGAACGTTGCATCTCAAATGTTTTTTTTTTCTTTTTGGGTCACATCCGGCAATGCACAGGGGTTACTCCTGGCTTATGCACTCAGGAATTACTCCTGGCAGTGCTCAGGGGACCGTATCGGATGCTGGGAACCGAACCTGGGTTGGCCGCGTGCAAGGCAAACGCCCTACCCGCTGTGCTATTGCTCCAGCCCCCAACATCTCAAATGTTTTTTGAGGACTCTTTAGATGGGTCCTATACTTCAAAGGACTTTGTGTCCTTGAACCGATTTGGATTTCAGGAAATAATTTGCAATACATGTTACCAGGGCTCCTATATCACTTCACCTGCAATAATCCTGTGTATTTATTTTTACTTTTATTTTTCTTCCAAATGTAGCTTAATTATTGACAATGCAGAAACCAATACTTTGTGAAGTTCTGCCTGTGTTTTCTTCAGTGTATTTTATGATTTGGGCCTAGCATCAAAGTCTTTAATCCACTTTGAGTAAAATTTTATATGTGTTGGGAAATAATGGTCTAGTTAAACTTTCTTTTTTTTTTTTGGATTAGACTATCTTTTCCATTATTATTCACTGGATTTTTTAAGTGTACATTGCTATGAACAGTAAAAAATAGCCAAATATTAAGCACTTCTTATCTTTCTGAAAGCTCCCTTGTGTGTCTTAACTATATATGCCTGGGAATTAGGTATTATTACTTCCATTTAATTTGTGAAGAGATCAAGACTAATTATATTTATATTGCTTGCTCAATAGTATCATATTTAATTACTCATTCCATTCTTTGTGTCACTTCTATTGAAGAAATGCAAGATGGAACTAAAGAGTAAAGAGCAGTGATAGCAATTTTCTTAAGGCTGTGATCTTGTCTTTATATAGCGTGCAAGATTATTAAAAATGCTGAAACTGGAAACATGCTAAATAAGACTTGTGGTGGGAGCTGTATGAGAATTGCTTTATTGATTCTTATCCCCATCTGATCAATGAAGAACATGATTTCTATAAAGTACATGGGAAATGCAGTGAATCTGATCCAACAATCTCTGCTGGTCATCATTCTTATGGTATCAGGATTATTGGAAATAAAATTTCATGTTATTTTCCTTTTAATAAAATGTTGGGTTCTTAATCATTGTTGTTCACAGGAGATCTTTGTATAGTGGTCTCACTCCATAAAGCACACATGCAACCAGGGTGTGTAAAGAAATAGATAAAAATGTTTTCTGGTTTTTTTTTTTTTTTAATTTCAGGGTCAGGAGAATGAGACCTACTGTTACTGTTTTTGGCATATTGAATACTCCATGGGTAGCTTGCCAAGATCTGCCTGTGTGGGTGGGATACTCTCGGTACCTTGCCAGGCTCTCTGAGAGGTACATATATATCCTGTCATCCCGTTGATCAATTATTTACTCGAGTGGGCCCAGCAACATCTTCATTCATCCTAGCCCTGAGATTTTAGCAGCTTCTCTTTACCTCCAGAACCTAGCCTCAGCCATGCTCAAGGCCCCTCTCCACACGATAGGATGAGCCTCACGCATGAAGGAACGGGTGGAGGAACCCAGGTGTGCGGGACCCGGGCCAAGATCTCCAAGGTTGCTCAGATTGGGATGGGGCCTCATCCACCCAGATTCTCCATTTTCTATAGCTAGGCAGTTACATGCAGAAACTGCCCCTGGCGCAGTGTAATCCCATCAACGGCCAACACCCAGAGACTGTAAAACCAAGCTCCCGGAAGCGACACCTGATAGCCTAGTTTTCTCCCTTTTGGAGAACCTGGCAAGCTACCAAGAGTTTACTGCCCACACGGGAGAGCCTAGAAAGCCCCCTGTGGCATATTCATATGCCAAATACAGTAACAATGATGGGTTTCATTCCCCTGACCCTGAAGAGCCTCTAATGTGTACTGTAGAGACTATAAAGTCACCTTAAATATCAGTGCTGTTTCATCTATAAGATAGTCGGGTAAGTAACAAGATCAGAAATTAAAATGGGGCCCTAGGATAGCTCAGGGGCAAAGTAACTGCCTTGCAAGCTTGAGGCCACAAGTTCAATCACTGGCACCAAAACAACAAAGTGTGCACGCCCAGTGAGCACTATAATCTGGTGTGTGAATACCTCAATCAAATGTGTTCAGAGTCTTCTCCCCAATTCATCACCACAATGAAATAAAAGCAGGGGAGGAGTGAAAGGGAAAATTAATACAAAGATTAAAAAAAAATGAAATGACTGAGTCCACAGTGGTACATAATTACCCAGCTATTTCTCATTAGTTACACTTCAGATAATGAACTTAAAATAATAATGTAGTCAGCAAATAAGCAAGATGAAGATTTCATGTCTTTGTATGCTTACCACAAAAAAAAAATACACTAAAGGGATACACCTAGTATTGTTTAGGATAGCAGTGGTTCAGAAACATTCCTGGCATTGCTTAGGCCAACTCTTATGGTTGGGGACTGTTGCGGATGCATCTGATGGTGCTGGCAAGTTATGAGGTCTTGAGGATTGAACATAGGGCCTCACATATGCTCAGAATGTGCTCTAGTACTTGCACTAACTCTACAGTCTCTGTAAATACTTAATATCACTTTACAATTAAAATAATTTAATAGCATTAAAAAATAGAAGTATGAGGTGGAGCTTGTTTCAGCATTAAGTGATACACTCTGGTGAGAGGCATGGTGTTGAAATGCTGTATTCCTGAAACACTATCAGTGATGGTATTGCAAAATTGTAAACCATGGTGACCAAAATTTAAAAAATTAAATAAATAAATGAAATGGTCAGTGTCAATTTCATTAAGACAGGGAGATATGGACAAAGGCTAAAAGGGTGACAGAGAGGTGATCCCAAGTATAAAATCAGGCAGGGTAAGGGAAGGGCAGAGAGAGTCAGTTCACAGGTCCTGAGACAAAAGAATGCCAATTTAAAATATCAGCAGGGGCTGGAGCAATAGCACAGCAGGTAGGGCGTTTGCCTTGCACGCGGCCGACCCGGGTTCGATTCCCAGCATCCCATATGGTCCCCTGAGTACTGCCGGGGTGATTCCTGAGTGAAGAGCCAGGAGTAACCTCTGTGCATTGCCGGGTGTGACCCAAAAAGAAAAAAATAAATAAAATAAAATATCAGCAACATGTTCATTGCCGCAGAAACAAGTGAAGAGAAAGGAAACTCAAAAGTCATGTGAGATGAACATGAAGGTACATCACAGAGGGTTTGTAAGACAATGGAGGAGTTTGGAATTTTGATTTAAGCGTGGAGTTAAAGAGAAGATGTATTAAGTATAGATTTTGTCTTAAAAAGGATCACTTTGAGATGAGACTATAGAGTGCCAAAGGCAGCAGCTGGAAACATTATGAGTTATGCTGTTACTAAAATCTGAGAGGGTCTGACTCAGTGATAGGAAAGAAGATGTAAGGGAAAAGAAGCTAGAAGTATAATCATAGAGTGGTTATACATAGAGGGCAGGACTGTGGGTGGAGCAGGGTTATTTTTGGAAAACATCCTGACTTTCTGTAAGATTATATATTCATTCATTTTTCTCTGTCAATAAACATTTAAAAAATATCTATGTAAAGTAGACATTCCATTACTAATTTGTTATTGTTGTTTCTGTCTGGGGATCATATCAGGGTAGGATCAGACGCTCAGGGATTACTGTTCGACTCTGTGCTCAGGGTTCACTCCTGGCAGGACTGGGTAGATAATAAGGGGTGCCGGAGATCAAATCATCAGGGTCAATCACGTACGAAAAGAAATTCTCAATTTCAGTAATGACTCATTGGACATTTTATAGTGTGTAAACAAAATAATATCATTTTCTTATTTTTTTTTCTGATTTTGTTCATGCAGTCAAGTCACATACTATAAAATATCCAATGAGTCATTACTGCAAATTCAGAATTTCTTCTTAGCTAAACTACAACTCTGCTCCTGGGATATGCTTGGAAGATTGCACTTCTCTCATCTTGTAAGGTCCTTGCATTAATAATTGGGTGCTCTGTTTTCTTAAAAAATGTAGCAGAAATGTCTTGAAGTTTCTAAAGTTTGAAGACTTACTGGGTAACAAACATTCCACCTAGACATTTTGACATGATTTAAGTTCCATGGTATTTCTGTGAGATAATGCCTGTAATATTTTTATCAAGGATGTGAAACAGGAGTGGAGTGGTAGTACAGCAGGTAGAGCATTTGCCTCACATGTGACCAACCTGGGTTCCATCTTAAACATCCCGTATATGCCCAGAGCACAGTCATGAGTAATTCCTGAGCTCAGAGCCTGAAGTAACCACTGAGCTTCACTGGATGTGACTCAAGACAAAAGGCGGGTGGGGGGGAGGAGAACAGGAGTGGAATACTCAGTTATATAATGAAGTTAAATATTTTCAAATTATAAAGCATAAATTAATGCTTTTTTAGGAGGGTTAGGGGTTGGGCCACACCCCTCAGAACTCAGGAGACCATCATCAATACCTGAAGTTGGTCACATGTAGCGCAGGGCTCCTCAACCCCTGCACCATCCTTCAGGCTGACCCTCTGTTAGTATTTCTAAGAAAAAAAAGGGTGGAAATGGAAAATAAGCAAAATTATGAAATAGATTTGATAGTTGAAATTGTATCCCTTGATATATGACTCATCAGCTCCGCAGAAGCTGGTTTTCCTTTTGAGAGGAGCTTATAAAAGCTGTGGGATGCTTCTCCCGCCTGCAGGCTCCTTCTCCCTCCTGCCTTGGGACAGGAAGGGCAGTCCCCTGAAGCTATTGCACTGAGCTGAGAGCCAACACACAGGCCAGGCGCCATTAACACTCCTTGTTTCCTTAATTGCCTCTATTGGGGTGAAAAAGAATCTATTACACAGGGGGAGGGAATAAAAGACTCTATTTTTAACCACTCTTTTACATTTTTATTGGTGGCAGGGTGCATCTGTGTCTGAGATCTGGGCTCCCTGCTCAGGGCTAACTCCTTGCAGTGCTCTGAGGACCACATAGAGTGCCCAGGATTGAACCCACCTTGGCTGTGTGCAAGGCCAGTGCTTTGCCCGCTGTCTTCTTGGTCCAGCTCCATCCAAGCTTTTACTTTTAAGTTTTGGTTGTTTGTATAATAACATTTTTCTTGGACAGAGCCTCCGTTGGTGATTTTGAAGCCACTCGTTTTTTTTTTTTAATGTGTCCATAAAGACATTCTTTTACCCACGTGTATCTTTTGTTGACTTCATTTTTCTATTACATGTGAAGAAAGTGATGCCTTCCTCTCTCCACACACTGTTTCTTCCCCTGGGTACAGTTTTGGATTTAATGAAAAGGATGCAGCTATGAGAAAAGAAAGATGTGTTCACAGCACAACTCACTTCTCCCCTCACCCCTAATGCCATCCAAAGGGGAAACATAAGGGTCTGTGAAATGAGAGGTGAGGGAGGATGGGAAATTAGTCACTAATATGAGGTGAATAGAACCAGGAGCACAGGGGGCCCATCAGAAAATAATAGCAGTATTCCTCCTGTGTTGGCATAGCTGAGGGTCATAAATAAGATGTAGAGATTATGAAAAGGATTGCGAGTTGGCTGAATCATAACTACAGGCTGTTTACTCTGGGAGCTGGTATGGAAGCAGAGCTTAAGCCCCACATAACACATGGATTTTCTTCCACAGCACCAGAGGAATAATGCCATGGCAACCACAGTGATGCTTTCTACTCTCCATTATTTCAGTAGTATTTGGACCCTGTTTTTGTAGACTAATCTGATAGAATGCTATCAGATTCTAGATAGTGTATAGTATCAGGTCTAGAAGTGTATAGTTACTCAAGGTGGTTTATTTTGGTAATATACAAAAAGCTCACATAGATCACAGATACTTTTCAGGAATAAAACTGAAATTTAGCTTTTCACTCTTTTTTGGAGAAATTATTTGATTACTGAAAAACCCACCCATGGAAGAAGTCTAAGTGCAAAATATTTTATTTCCATGCTAAAAAACAGTGATCTTCAATTTTTTTTCTTACTAACGATCAAAATAAGTGTCTTTGTATTTTATACCTGGTTTATTTATTTATTTATTTTTTTAACCTGGTTTAAACAAGACAGAACAATCAGATATTTAGAATATTATTATAGTTTCTGGAGGCTAGTAAATTTAATTCTCTAATTTCACTTCAACCTTATGTAATATAATTCATAGGTTATGGTGATAGGACATGGTTCTTTTTGGAGGTCATTACCTGCCCTATATTTGATAGAACTGAATTATCCTAAGAATCTAAATGGTTTTGCATCCCAGTATCTTCCCTTTGACACTGCTAATTGCTTGCAGCATTCTTTTTCTTTGAAACCAGAAAGAGTCTCAGAATCCTACTCCATGGAAAACTCTAAGACACCTCTGGCAATTGGTTAATGCATCACATACATGAGCTATTTCTGACAAAGTTATTTTACTTTCTTTTAATAAAGTCTAATATCTTAAAAATAATTATAAAACAAATGACCTAACAGTAATCAAGGTAAGGTTTTATGAATTTATCTTATTCAATTTGACTTCAAATAAGGCCATAGAATGATTACTATTCTTTTGGAAAAAAGCAGATCCCTTATAACGGATGAGAAAGTTTTAAAAACATCTAACAATACTACCTAATGAAGATATATAGCTATATGAGGACTGGCTGAATAGTAAAATGGTATAGCCAGTATCAATTGAAGTTTATAAATTTCATATCAAAGTAAACAGACATACCATATGATTCAGCAACATATTTCTAGGTATTTACCCTTCTGAGCTACAAACTGTGTTCATGCAAAATATGGGCGTGTTTATATTAGATTTAATTTTAAATTGTAATTATATTTAATTATTCAATATTTTAATTTATTCTATTTTAATTGCTTCAAATTGGAGAAAAGTAAGAAATAGTGTAATGTAGGAATGGATATTTTCAGTCTTGCATTATGTACACCTGTATCTATCTATGATTGCTTATATGTATATATAGATGTTGATATGATATTAAACTCACAAATCAGAAGATTCTGAAGAGAAAAAAATAATCACAATTTGATTTTCTGACCTAGATTTTAAAAGTATCAAAGACATTATGCATAAAAATTAAACATATACAAATAAATATTTGAATTTATTTGACTATATACCAATTAAGAATTGAACAATCAAACTATTTGTGAAGGACTACAGTTGTAGAAACAGAGATAGTACAGAACTTAAAATACTTGCATGCAGTCAGACTCTAATGGAACCTTGGTACCTGCAAATTGTCTCCCCAGAACTATCAGTAGTGATCCCTGAACACAAGGCCAGAAGTAAGGCTTGAGGACCATTGGGCATGGCCCCCAAACGACAACTAACACCAAGCAAAGACTGCAGCTGTTATAATTCCCTTCTTATCAACAACTCATGCCTCTTAACATTTACCAAGGGTGGGGCTGTGTTGGGGAACAGCACCACCAGCTTTTCTCTGTGTGGTTTAAGGGAGGATGATTCCACCCAATCTTCAGGATAAGACTGGTGATCCGGGCTTGACTAAGCATTATTGCTGCATCAACATGGGTCAGACTGATTGGTTCAGGATAGGCATGCAGACTTAAGTTTGGGCCACTTTAATTTGTTAAACAAAGAATACTTCTGGGAGGGCTAGCAGTAAAGATTACACACAGAGAGGAAGCAAGACCAAGTCACAGCCGCAGACTAGTTGCTGATAACATTTTTGGTGCTCTTAGATTCTCATATCTAAGATCCTTTAAATTCCACAGCTTTTTAAAAAATGCACCAAGGGATTTGCTCAAAGTGTTTGAATCAGACATCCCTCTTTTTCTTTTTAAACATGATTTCCTGGGTACAAATGTTTTTAATACAAGAAGTTAGTGGGAACTGAAATTTTAAGTCAAATATTGATTACAAATGATGACATGTCTTGAAATTGCACATGACAAGACTTTCTTGCCAAAGGTTTTCTTTCTCTTTCTCTCACACTTTTTTCTTTCTTTCCACCTTTCTTTCCATCTTTTTTCCTTCTTTCTTCTTTCTTTTGCTTCCTCCCTCCCTCCCTTCCTCCGTTCCTCCCTTCCTCCGTACCTCCCTCCCTCCCTTCCTCCCTCCTGCCTCCCTCCCTCCCTCCCTCCCTCCTTCCTTCCTTCCTTCCTTCCTTCCTTCCTTCCTTCCTTCCTTCCTTCCTTCCTTCCTTCCTTCCTTCCTTCCTTCCTTCCTTCCTTCTTTCCCTCCTTCCTTTTTTTTTTGAGTAGCTATATCAGCCAGTATTTCTTGAGCTAAGAGATTATCTTTCCAGCTTTCCTAAATCAAGAGAAGAACTAAATAAATTTATTTGTATAGTAATCTATTCCCTTGGGCTGACTCTGGATTATGATTAATTGCAGCTCTGGGCTAATTTGTTGTCTAATATTCCTGTGTAAAACTTAAAATGTCATATTAAATTTAACTAGAAGAAGCAGGGGGCACTCTTTCTGCAAGCCCAGAGTCATATGAACTATGCAAATGAACACTCACATAAGAATGCTATGTTTGTCTTCCTTATTGCTGCCTTCCCTGCAGGGTAACTATCGCTAATCTAGTAATTAGTGGTGGGAAGCTTGAAAATCTGCAAGCTAATTTACACATAAGAAAAGCATGTTTAAAATGACATTAACTCACTAAGTTTCTGTGTGGGGTTTGGCTCACAGCAGTTCTATCCTTTTGCCTATGTTCCCTGATTTGCTTTGAAATGGCAAAGGGCATAAGGCCCACCTTAGAACAATAGGGAAATATTTCTCTATGGTGCAGACTTCATCTGCAAAAGACTTGCTTGCCAAAGATTTTCTTTCTCTTCTTTCCTTCTCTTCTTTCCTTCTCTTCTTTCTTTCTCTCTCTCTCTCTTTCTTTCTTTCTTTCTTTCTTTCTTTCTTTCTTTCTTTCTTTCTTTCTTTCTTTCTTTCTTTCTTTCTTTCTTTCTTTCTTTCTTTCTTCTTCCTTCCTTCCTTCCTTCCTTCCTTCCTTTCTTTCTTTCTTTCTTTCTTTCTTTCTTTCTTTCTTTCTTTCTTTCTTTCTTCTTCTTTCTTTCTTTCTTTCTTTCTTTCTTTCTTCCTTCCTTCCTTCCTTCCTTCCTTCCTTCCTTTCTTTCTTTCTTTCTTTCTTCTTTTCTTTCTCTTCTTTCTTTCTTTCTTTCTTTCTTTCTTTCTTTCTTTCTTTCTTTCTTTCTTCCTTCCTTCCTTCCTTCCTTTCTTTCTTTCTTTCTTTCTTTCTTTCTTTCTTTCTTTCTTTCTTTCTTTCTTTCTTTCTTTCTTTCTTTCTTTCTTTCTTTCCCTATGTCTATGTCTCAGACTATATATATATATATATATATATATATGCATATACTATATATATAGTATCACATTTCCTCCTTTAAAAAAAAGTGAAAGAAAAGGAAGGGATAGGGCATGATTATTCCTAATGGCTGAGGAAGCAATTGGTCAGAGACTTAAACTGATATGACTAACCTTTTAAATTTTCCAGTAGCAAAGTAGGGTTTTCTCATTAGAACTGACTTTTACTTACAATGTCTGTGTTGCCTCCTATAATACTAAATTTTTGAAGAAAAGTGTTATTGAGGATGTTCCCAGAAATCCTGGCAGAGACAGCGCCATAGTGATAAAGGTTATCAGAAATGTCACAAGCACACAGGCACGTTTATATCTTAAATCAGTATTAAAAAGATATACTTGGACTGTGATTGCCTTTACCTTCTACTTAATTGTATTAATGACCTTCACAAAAAGTTGATTGCTGGAGTGGACTATTCATCCCTGGCAGTGGGTGACTTACGTGAAATGGGGAGAAGGGAGAGAGGAGCCT
The DNA here is from genome assembly GCF_027595985.1 of Sorex araneus. Taxonomy (NCBI): domain Eukaryota; kingdom Metazoa; phylum Chordata; class Mammalia; order Eulipotyphla; family Soricidae; genus Sorex; species Sorex araneus. Next base: position 16,743,858 of record NC_073307.1, on the reverse strand, counting down.
TGAAACAGTCTGTTGTTTATCTCTCTACCCAGCTTGGTTACCCAGGGAAATACAATCACGGTAGGGACTGAGAACGTCTGCTAGAAGCTTTTGCATCACACAGACCTTATGTCCCATCAGCTTTACATGGCGGTCATCACACTGTACTTCAGTCCCGTTTCATTTACATGGTGTGGGAATTTATCCCTGCTCCCTGATTTCCCAGAGAGCTAGGGAATTCAGCTGGATGGAGGAATTTATCTTTGTAGAAAAAGGAAAATTGGCTCTCTACCCCCTACTCATGTTCTTTACAGATCCAATGTTTTTCCATCAGAGAAAAGAATTAGCAATGTATTATCAAGAAGGAAGAGAACCTATTTCCTATAAAGTTAAAAGAAAGGAATCACACATCCAACTTGAGATGCAGGTAAGCTTAACCAGGATGAATAAACACACTGCTCGCCTTCACAAAATTGGGTTTATAGGTCTTCTTTCAAACCCTCCTCTCCCCTATTCTGACAGTTCCTTTGAAAATACAGGTTCCTCTCTTTTTCTTCAAGTGTTTTCTCTATTTGGCTTTGACATACTATTGCAGCCAGCCAGACGGGCACCCTGGTGATGTAGAGTGGGTGAGAGCATGAGTTTGACTCCTCCAAGGAGTAACTCCATTGCAGAAAGGCCATGTTAAGAGTATAAAGGAAAATCATTAATAGTTCCTAGATCTTCTCTTTAATCACACTTGAGCAAAGGACTTGTGGGTGGTGGAGGGGGGGGTGCAGTTTTGGGAAACCTGTATAAAAAATAACTGAAGAGATATAAATTAATTTCAACAATCTGGGGTTACCCACATTTCTGACTGGATGTGCAATTTCTTTTATTTACTTGTATTGCATATTCTCCATCTTGGGTATTTGCCTGCATAGGAATTAAACAGAGATGTACTTCCCTCTCTCCACTCTGAAGAATCCTGGGCTGCCTCTGAGTGTCTAACTCTCTTTCTCTCCACTTATATTTCCCAAATAAACTCATCTTACTTCATTACTTGTCTCCCTCCTGAAATTCTCTTCCACAGGGAAGGCAGTGTACATCCTGGCAGAGGTGGGGCTGACTTTCTTTTCCTGCAAGTAGCAAATTCTTTCCTTCAGCCTGAGATCAAAGCTTCCTGAGAAACCAGGTTATAGGGGCAAGTCCATGCTGTGTGGTTCAAATGGAACTCAGGAGAAAGCCGATGAGTGCCTACCATGACTGGTGAGACTTGAGCATACACACAGGCAGGTGTTCATGGCAAATTGTCAATCTTACCTCCCCGGCTCTTTCTTTGGGTGACCAACATAGATTGAGCAGGAAGCCATAGTAATCTCCTTCTTTAGAGGCTGTACCCTCCCTCTTCTGCACTTTGCTTGTCACTGACAACACTTAAAGAAATAACCAAGAATCCTACTTCTTTGTGTTACCTATTTTCCCATCTGCCATACTTCCAGAATAGACAAAATAAGGTTGACACACAAATCAGATTGAAAATTATTTCATAAACTTCCTCCAATATAGTCCCATTGTATTTAGAATAAGTTCAAACTCCCTTACGAACAAGAAAGCTTGAGATTTGCCCTTCTGTTCTCTAACACCATTGTTTTGTTGTCAACTTTGTTCCAGCTAATCTAGTCTCATGATTTCTTCAATTGCACGGTAGCACTGTCATCCCTTTGTTCATTGATTTGCTCGTGCGGACACCAATAACGTCTCTATTGCTCTATTGAGACTTGCTGTTACTATTTTTGGCATATCAAATATGCCACAGGGAGCTTGCCAGGCTCTGCCCTGTAGGCAGGATACTCTTGGTAGCTTGCTGGGCTCTCCGAGAGGGCCCGGGTTGGCCATGTGCAAAGCAAAAGCCCTACCAGCTGTGCTACATAGCTTTAGTCCGATTTCAAATGATGCCTTTTGTGTACCTAGTCCTAACTTTGAAGTATTTTCTCCTTAAGAGACTAAACCATAGGAAGTTTCTTATCATCCAGACAGGCATTAAATGTTAATTCTGTTTTTTATTTTTATTTTTTTTAAAAAGAATCACCTTGAGATACAGCTATAGACTTACAAACTTTCATGATTGCACTTCAGTCATACGATGATCAAGTACCCATCACTCCACCAGTGCTCATTCTCCACAACCAATGTTCTCAGTATCCCTCCCGCCAACCCCCATCTCCTCCACACAGCCTGCCTCTGTGGCAGGCACATTCTACCAGGCCTGCAAAGCTTATAAGCACCTGGTTGTGGTACTGGAGACCCAATAGCAGTGCCTAGGATCATACTCGGCATGTGGAGCAAGGCCAGAAATTGAACTCATAGTCTTTGGCCTATCAGCCAGGAGCTCTACCAAGGACCCATATCTCCAGGCCCCTAAATACTACTTATTTAGATAGAGCTCCCATAACCCAATTGAAAAGTTTAGGGTCTACACCCACACTCCTTAACTCCCTGCCTTGCTTTATTTTTTTATTTCAATGCCTCTATATCAAATTGCATATTCAAAAACTTTCTTTTACATTCATTCAAAAAAATGTAAGCACACGACGATTCATTGCAGCACTAGGTGCAGCTAAGGTGTGGCATCAGTCTAGATGTCTAGTGATAGACTAACACAAGATGATCTTGCTTATCTTCATACAGTAACTAAACTAGGGAATGCAATGAAGAAAGGGGGTGCCTAGTTCAAATAATATGGAAGAGAAAGACAGAAGGAAAGAAACTGAGAAGGAAGTAAGAAGAGACAGATGGTAGGGCGGAGAGATCTTTTGGCACAGAGGGTGGGACTGGTGCTAGAATAGAGAATGACTAAAACTCAATTGTGTCTCATCATCATCATCATCATTCCACTGATCGTAGATTTTCTCGAGCAGTCTCAGTAATGTCTCCATTCATCCTAGCCCTGAGATTTTAGAAGCCTCTCTTTACTCGTCCTTCCCAACGGTGCCCCATTGGAGGCTCTTTCAGGGTCAGGGGAATGAAACCCATCATTGTTACTGGTTTTGTCATATGAATACGCCACTGGGAGCTTGCCAGGCTCTCCCATGTGGGCAGGAAACTCTCGGTAGCTTGCCAAGTTATAACTTTGAAAATCATGACAACCTAATAAAAAATTAAAGTTTTCTAAAACTTTGTTTTTTAATTACCTGTATCCTCTGGAATATAAACTATGAGCACAAGTTTTTCTGTTTAATCACCATTTTTTTCAAAGAATAGAATAATGGGAAATATTTCAAGATACTTAGATTAGGAAGGACTCCATTTTAACAAAAACAACCTTTATTTCATTATCTGGTCTTTTCTATTTGAAAAGTTCTGCTTGTGGCCTCTATGGCATCCCATTTCACTCTCATTTTTCTAATTCCTTCCACACCATAACTTTTCATTAAGTTGTCTCCAATTATATCATATTTTCATGTTTCTTAATTTTATAGTACCTGATAGAGTACAGACAAATGGATAACTAATAAGCAAGCATTTTATGCCACAAATATTTATTACAAATATAGCAGTTTAATGGGTGGGATATTTGGAGGAAGATGAAGGAAAAATGAAAGTAAACATACTATGTGTTAAAATTTTAAAAAAATTCTTAAGACCTAAACTTTTATTTTTAGGTTTAATAGCTTTTTATAGTAAGAAATTTGTTGTATTGTGTGATCAAAATAAAGAAAATACTGTTGTTATTAAGAGTGATGGTTTAAAAAAAAACAAATAGTGGTAGAGAATCTAGGTTGAAGACTATTTCTGCACACATATAAAGAGATTTTTTAACTCTTAACTAGGGCACAAAGTGAAAAATTCAAAAATGCAGAGAAAGGGAAGGTTAGGTTATTCTATTTAGGGATAAACTGTGCAGAAATTCTATTTAGGGATAAACTGTGCAGAAATTAATATATATATATGCTACTACTAATGATATTTGGAAGAACCTGGGTTTCTTATCAAGAATCATATTGCTAGTAATCTAGGTAGAAAACACAAAGTTTATGGATAAGGCTCTCAAAAAATAGAATTCAGCATGACCTAGTTTATGTACTCCAGGAAATTGTTTTTAAGGTCATTGTGGTAAAATAAGATTGGTCATCCCGAAGATGTCCATGACTTTCTTTTCAGAACCTCCACACATCTGACAGAGGGACTTCGTAGATGTGATTAAGTTTAAGAATCTTAAAATGAGAAGATTATTTTGGATTATCCACATAGATCCACCCTAATCTCTGAAATCCTTAAAAACAGAAACTCTTTTGTGACTGTGTTTAGAGAAAGACATACTATTACTGGCTTGGAAGACAGTGGAAGTAGTTATGAATCAAAGAACAGGGACAGCCGGCAAAAGTGGCAATTAAATTCACCCTTAGAGTCTTAAGAAAGACATACAGCCCCACAGATACTTTGATTTTCAATAGGGGGCATTATGGTCAATTTCTGATTTTTTGAACTATCCCAAGAAGCTCAATACTGGAATAACCACAGCCTAGGATAAATATAGGGCTGTTTTTTCCATGTAAGTTTCTGCATGTCTACTCCTGTCTTCTCTCATATCTGCAGACTGCCTTTCACTCTTCAGCTATTATCACTGAGTATTGGTTCTTGAGAATAACGACTGTTTTATCTAATAAATCAATCGGTCACCCAAAGAAACCACTTTTTCTTTCTTGACTAGATTTCCCCCCATTTATTTATTTATTTTTTTGTTTGTTTGTTTTACAAAATTGCAATTGGCTCTGCTTGGATAAAACAACTATATACAGGATAATAAATTATAAGAATTTAGCTCAAAGGATAACAGTCAAGCAAATTTACCACGTGGAGGATAATTGGAAAGATTAGGTTTGTCAAAGAAAAAGACAGTGCCAAATAAAGCAAGTATACAATATAGAAAGACACAAAGGCAATGGTTGTCGTGACTTCATTGGGCATCCTAAGAAGTCAAAGCATCTATAATAGTTACTCAGTGCCTGTTTTCTGTTGTGTACTGCGAAAGACATATATCATGGTGAACTTGATCAGCAAGATCAATGTTTACACTAAACTTATGTTTCTAATAGGGAAGTCTGTGATTTAAATTGTTGCTGTTTCTTGTTTTTAATTCTGAGGTCTGAGAAAGAAGGTATAGAGCTTCTTTAAGGCAGAGAGTCTCTTGCCTGTGCGCCTGAGTCTTTCCCCTGGCCCCTCAGAGGGGATGGGCTCCAGCTTCCCTTCCAGCCCCAGCAGAGCTCCCAGCGGCCGACAACCTTCAGAGCCTAGCAACAGCCATGCTCAAGGCCCCTCTCCACACGTTCGGGCGAGCCTCACTCATGAAGGAACCAGCAGAGGAACCCAGGTGTGTGCGACCCGGGACTGAGACCTCCAATTTTGCTGGGATCAGGACTGGGCCTCCTCCACCCAGATTTCCCATTTCCCAGCAGGTAGGCAGTCACACCCAGGGACTGCCCCTGCCATGTAATCCCATCCACAGCAAGCATCCAGAGACTTAAAAGCAAGTCCCACGTGATACCTTATAGCCTACTTCTCCAGAAAACCTGGCAAACTGTCAGGAGTTTCCTGCCCACATGGGAGAGCCTTGCCAGGTTCCCATGGAAAAACCAGTAACAAACTGGGTCTCCTTCCCCTGACCCTGAAAGAGCCTCCAATGCTGCATCATTGGGAAGGACGAGTAGAGAGAGGCTTCTAAAAATCTCAGGGTTAGAACAAATGGAGACGTTACTGAGACCGCTCGAGAAATTTGGCAATCAACGGGATGATGATGATGATGATGATGATGATGATGATGATGATGATGATGATGATGATGATGATGAAGGCAGAGGCAGCAGTGGCAGAGCTCTGAGTTTGTGATTCCCAGTTCCCTAAATATGGAATAATAGCGATGCTCAGACTCAGAGTTTGAAGTAGAAAAGTTTATTGGAAAATAGAAGAGAAAGGAAAAGAAGCTCCCCAAGTGAGGAAGAATTTATAAGTTAAAGAACTCATAAGTAAAAAGGGAGTTTTGTGTGTGCCCTTTTTTAAGGCTCCTTGCATTCTTATCAGTTGACAAGTATTCACAAAAGATGACAGAAAATTGCAAGGGTATCGAGCTGGTCTAAATCTTTCTGGGCGTTTTTGCCCCTTATCTTAGTCTCCCTCTCAACCTAGGCTCCAGGACTGAGGTTAATGGTCCAAAAATCTCTGACCATAGGGTAGGGCTTGGGAAATGAAACATGTCAGGTCAGTGGGGGGGAAAGGTGGTAAGGGAAATTGCAGTTTCCTTTTTCACTGGGGAGGAAAAACAAATCTTCCAGGCCTGATTGCCAATTATCTCCAAATAGTGAATGGGTTTCCATGAGAAAAGTATTTTCTTGATTTTCTCAGCAAAATATTAGGAGTTATAAAATATTACAAAATGTTTAGACTTTACTGATGTTCAAAGCAGCCTAGTCTATATTTTAATTAATCTACTGACCTCCGATTTGATATAAAAATGAAGAGTATTTATAACAGATAATACTGCATGTGGATGTTCCCCACCTCCAGTTTCAGGGAAACCTGGATAGTTTGTTTTCATTTATGTTAAAATATGAGAACGTCATGTGTACAGCAAGCATGTGGGGTATGCATTGGTGGAAGCATTGTTGTTTGCACACCTCTAATTTGGTTAATGTGTAAATTGATAAGATCTGACAACTGATTTTTAATATACCAGTTCCATTAATGTTTGACTAGAATAAATTAAATATGGATTGTTTACTGATTACAAAACTCTTAAGTATCTAAGATTTTTTTAAAATATAATGACATGGACATTACTTTGGATGGTGTGAAATATCTTATTCATTTTCTTTTACTCTGCCTGCTTAAGAAGGCATATAATTTTGTGAGGAAAAAAATTCTAATAAACTGTCTAGACTCCCTGACCATTTTCTGCTGAGCTGTCTCTTCTTCTCTTGGGTTAAATTTAAAGATGATTCTTCAAGACATTTCTTCCTCATGTCTTAAAAAGTGGTGGCTCAAGCCCAAAGATGGGACAACAATGAGAAAATTGAACTTTTGAGGTCCCTATACTTGGGGTCGGGATTAAAGAGTTGAAGAGGAACCCAGAAAGCTGGCAGAGAGACTGTTATGCTAAAAAATTTCTGCATAATCATTGACACTCAAATCTCAAGCCCTATTGAGGGGGAAACATTGATTATTCTTAATTATCTAATAGTAATTATTTTTAAATAGGATGCTGGGGCACTCATGAGTGACACCTGGAAGTGCTCAGCTGGCCATGCAGTGCCAGGGGTAGAACTCACAGCCTCCACATGCTAGTTATGTGCTCTACCCCTTGAGCTATTTCCCCAACCCAACAACATTATTTGAAAAAAATATTTCCAAGGTTGGGAGACTGGATGGCAGTAGAAGTGAGGGAAGGCAGAAAAGCACTGAGACATTGATAGAGGGAGGCAGACATTCTGTTGGAAGTTGGAATGTTGGAATGTTGTAAAAAAAGAAACCCTATCACCAACAATATTGCTAATCACTGTGACTAAAAAAAGAATTCTGAAAAGCATAGTGCTTTAATAAATAAAAATTCGAGATATGTAAAGAAGTAAGAAAGGGCTGAACTTGAATAAGTAAAATGTCAATATGTCAAAAAGTTGTGTGACCTGAACCAAATTTTTAAAAAGTGTGTCTAGAGTTGCACATAAAGTAACAATTCAGATTGTTATTAAAATTATGACATAAGGGCACTAAAATAACTCAGATAAATATATTTAAAAGTATAGTGAAAAAATGTGAACACAAAAATGTGTGAACAGATTGAGAATTTCAGCAGAGAAGTAAATTATAAATAATACCAAATGGTAGAAATAGAATAGAAAAAATTTTGTTATTAGTATAAATGAAAAATTAATTTGAAGACTTTGATCGATTACTAGATATAAAGAAGGATTAAAAGTCTGAAGATTAGCTAAATGGAAGCATTTGGAAGGTGAAAAAACAAATATAAAGAAGCAGAACAGGGGCTGGAGCGATAGCACAGCGGGTAGGGCATTTGCCTTGCGTGCGGCCAACCCCGGTTCGATTCCCAGCATTCTATATAGTCCTCTGAGCACCATCAGGAGTAATTCCTGAATGCAGAGCCAGGAGTAATCTCTGTATATTGCCAGTGTGACCCAAAAAGCAAAAACAACAACAAAAAGCCCAGAACAGTTGAAGTTAATAAGGCAAACCATATCGCTTTAATGTTTCCAGCTATTTTAATAATATGATCAATTTTATACTTATAAACACTGAACACCCAAAACAGCAGAGTACAGATATTTTCAAGTATGCATCACAAATTCACTGAAATGAATTATATGGTGGTCTATAAATCAAGTGTTGAAAAATGATAAATGTACAAATGAATCATAATAAGATATATAGAAAATTCTCAATGATTTGGAAATTCAAAGCAATTGCCAGACTAACACAGGAATTATAAAATAAATGGCAAAAAACATAAAATATTAAACTATAGTCTATATTTTTGGGTAGAAATTTATTCCTTTGCATGCTTATATTCTGAGGACATTAAGAGGATAAAGGGATATCATAAATAACAAGAAAAAATAATGAAAACTTTAGATGAAGTGGATAAATTCTTCAGAAAGTAAAATTAAAATATTGACCCAGTACCAGAGTAATAATATAGCTATACTATACCTCAGTACAGAAGTAGGAGTAAGTCCAGAGTGCCACCAGGAATGGTCTAAAAGAAAACAAACAAAATTTATATTTATGTATGAAGATAAAGAAAACCAAAGTATATACTGATATACTAGTACCATTGAATAATATACAACAAAAACAAAATGAGTAAGAATAAAACTCTCCTAGCAAGAAAATTTGAGATGTCTCCACTATTGTAGCACTGTATCAGTCAACCTTTTGTTCATTGATTTGCTTGAGCATGCACCAGTAATGTCTCCATTGTTGTTATTGTTTTTGGCATATTGAATATGCCACAGGTAGCTCGCCAGGCTCTGCCATGGGACGGGATACTCTCTATAGCTTGCGGGGCTCTCCGAGAGGGATGGAGGAATCAAACCCGGGTCAGTTGCATGTAAGGCAAACGCCCTACCTGCTGTGCTATTGCTCCTGCCTGAATGCTTTTAAATCTGTACTTTATACTCCCAACCTTACTTTACTTATTTTTAGAAGCTATAAATTCAGCATAATTCTGAAACCAAATGAAAATTAAAAATCAAATACTAATCTTTAACAAAAAGGTCAAAATTCCTCAGCAAATTTTAGCAATGCAGCAATACATTGAAAGACTCAAGGGCAACTGGGGTGCATTTCAAAAATGAGGTTTGGGGTTCTTTTTAATAATTCAAAAAGGAATGAAGTTTTCCACTTGACATAATAAACTATAAATTTGTAGGATAATTTCAACAGATACAGGAAAGCATTCAATAAAGCCTGTTGTCAATTCACTTGTATCACTTGTCATCCCGTTGATCTTCGAATTGCTTGAGTGGGATCCAGTAATGTCTCCATTTGTCCCTGTCACATGTTAGTGTAGCCCAATACTATCTGCTCTCTCCAAGAACAGAAAGAGCCTCAAACCGTTCATTCATGGTTTTGATGAAGAAATCTGACCATCTCATTGGTGTGTGGCCATGAGGTCTTTTGATGTCCCATGGAATCCAGTCCATAACAGCTCTAGTCCAGCGGTCATCTCTGAATCACATTACATGTCTGGCCCATCTGATTTTTGATGCCTTGGCAAACGAGACAGTATCCCTGATTCTTGACTATCAACAGAGGTTGGAAGTCCTGATTCCTTCTCACTTAAGAGAATCGTGATACTCCAAGCATAGCTCTATCAGTTCCCCTTTGGGATACCCAAATAGTGTTCTCATCCTGTTTTCGTAGGGCCCAGGTCTCTGAGGCGTATGTTAGTGCAGGAAGAATGGTAGAGTCGAAAAGATGTGTGCGTAGCCAGAGATTCTTCGTGCTCTTAACCACTTCTTCAACACTCTTGAAGGTGTTCCATGCTGCTCTCTTCCTCCTGCACAATTCTGGTGCCAAGTTGTTCCTCGTGTTGAGTTCTCGACCTAGGTACACATAACTGTTGCATTCGGAGATGTTTATTCCATTGAGAGCAAATGGAACGTCAAGGACTAGTTCGTTTTTCATGAACATTGTTTTGCTGAGATTCAGCTGCAGTGCAACATTTCCACACTCAGCCAGCATTTATGCCATTTGGCTAATGTTTGGTGTTATTAGAATGATGTCATCAGTGAAGCGGAGGTGGTGTAGTTGCCGACTGTCTATCTTAACTCCCATTTCTTCCCATTCCAATTGTAGCTTGACGTTCTTGAAGATGGCACTGAAGAGTTTCTGTGAAATGGTATCACCCTGCCGAAACCCTCTCTTTACATAAATGATCACTTCCTTATATAATGGTGAGATCTTGGTGGTGAATCCACAATATAGCTTGCGGAGGATCTTGATGTACTGAGTTTGAATACCCATCCCGATGGAAAACAAGCAGGACCTTTCTGTTGTACAAGAAGGGAAACATCCAAGACATCAGCAACTATCGCCCAATCTGCCTGTTGTCATTCATCTACAAGTTGTTCACTCGAGTCATCCTGAATAGAATAGTCAGAACACTAGACGAAGGACAACCATGCGAGCAAGCCAGGTTCCAAAAAGGATTCGGCACACAGTGACCAAGCTCACTGAAGTTTCATGAGAGTTCAAGATGCCGCTCTGTCTAACATTCATCAATCTAAAGGTCTTTGATTCTGCTGAGACTGAAGCAGTCATCGAAGCCCTAGCCAAACAGGGCATTCAAACTCAAACTCAGTTGTCAATTCATGTTAAAATATCAAGAAAAGGAAGATATATAAAATTATGGAGATTTTTCTCATTCTGATAAAGGATATTTAAAGATATTTCTCATTTGTAGGATACCATTGCTTTATTCTTTCTCCCTTGCCACAAGGAGCTTAGGTCTATCGGGTTATACCCATCACAGTGCTTCCGAGTCACTCCCATTCCTTTGTTTATCTGTAACCACTTCTCTATTCTCTCTTTCATCAGCCAGTTTCCCCTAGTCAGATTCTGTTAACCTATAAGGTCAGATTCCTCAGAAATCTATGATTTTATATGTATGAGTGAAATATTACCTTTCTCCTCTCTTTATGTCTTTTGAATAGTTTACTTTAAAGCAATGTCTTTTTTGTATAGACACAAGAAGACAGTTAATATTATGCTTTTGCAACTTGGGATTTAATTTGCTTCAAATATTATTCACTCCCAGGCATCTGCTTTCTCAATTTAAGCCTCAGTTACCCTTAGTTCCTAGCACCCCAAAGCAGGTTCCCGACGAGTAACTGAAGAGACCCAGGGCAAGCTGTGAGCTACCCTGGCATCGAAATGGGCCAGGCCAAATTGCCACAATTCTTTACTATAAGTTAAGAGCTTGATCATGGACAAACACTGTCATGATCCAGAAGTATTGACAAGACTAAGACCATGCTAGGGATAGGAAAGACTAATCTGGCCTGAGCACTCTAGTCTCACATCAAGATGGCCCCAGGAGAGCAATTCTATAAGTTTAATGTGTCTCTTACTGTGTCCATACAAAATGACTAATGTTTTGAATGTATGCTTGTTGGACTAAGGAGAGGAGAAACACACCCATATTTGCCTTTAGGCCAGTTGTCTTGCTGGATAAGAATCTGTCCTGGAAGCAGCTTTCCCTAAGGGAAGGACCTTACATCTGCTGATTGTATGATGACACCTATGTGTAAACCCCAACCCCTCATGCTTTGGGATTTAACTAGGCTGTAAGAGTGGACTGGGGGATCCAGATCCAGATCCAGAGTGAGAAGGTAATGAATTAGCCTGGGGGCAGAAGAAGCAGGAGGAGAATCAGAGGAGAATGGAGATGGGAATAGAATAAACTGCAACTGAGACCAACCAGCCCGGCCCTCATTCCTTCCTTCAGCTGCCCATTGCCATCGACCTCCCCAGGGTGGGGGAAGCGGCATGAGACTACCGAACTTGGGCGGCGGGAGAGACAGAGTGCCGCTACCCCTTTTTGTGATTACACACTCATTCTGATAAAGGAAATATCAAAAACTCTAATTGGTATAATAGTTATTAACAGTGGGACATCATATTACCTTTCTTTTAGATTTGAAACAAAGTAATTGTGGTGAATTTAATTGCTATTGTGCAAAATTGTCTAGAAGACCTTGTCAGTATAAAATTATGAGATAAATAATAAAATAAAATATAGAAAGATAAACAAGACGCAATTACAACTGATGTGATTATGTGCATAAAAATCTTTGAAAATACAAAATATTCAATGATGATAATCTAATTAGGAAAGTGAAAAGGGCAAAATTTATATGGAAAAATTAAAGTATTTGATAGATTTGCATTGAATATTTTTAAAAAATGAGTATAAGAAAGCTTTCTCAAAAGCATCAAAAGTATTTCCCTAGAAATAAATATACTAAGCATTTCAGAATATAATTTATTGCTGAGTAAATTGAAAGAGAATAATACTCTGTGACTGAATCGAAATAATCAGTGTTACTGAAATGTTCATCTCTCCCATATTGATTTGTTGCATCAGTTTTACGTTTGCACCATACCCAACTCAGGGGACAATGTGATATTAAGAATCAAACCTGAGTCTAAGCTATATGTTCTCAGCTGGCAATGCCTGGCACCCTTTATAGTTCCCTAAGCCCCTCCAGAAGTGATCCCTGAGCCAAGGCCAGGAGTAACACTTGAGCACTGCCTGATGTGGCCCAAAAACCAAAAAGAAAAAGAAAGGAAGAATAAAGGAAAAAAAGAACAAAGGAAAGAAAGAGAGAAAGAGAGATAAAAAGAAAGAAGAAAGAAATAAAGAAAAAAGAAAGAAAGGAAGGAAGGAAGGAAGGAAGGAAGGAAGGAAGGAAGGAAGGAAGGAAGGAAGGAAGGAAGGAAGGAAGGAAGGAAAGAAGGAAGGGAGGGATGGAGGAAGGAAGGAAGGAGGAGGAATGAAGGAAGGAAGGAAGGAAGGAAGGAAGGAAGGAAGGAAGGAAGGAAGGAAGGAAGGAAGGAAGGAAGGAAGGAAGGAAGGAAGGAAGGAAGGAAAGAAGGAAGGGAGGGATGGAGGAAGGAAGGAAGGAGGAGGAATGAAGGAAGGAAGGAAGGAAGGAAGGAAGGAAGGAAGGAAGGAAGGAAGGAAGGAAGGAAGGAAGGAAGGAAGGAAGGAAAGAAGGAAGGGAGGGATAGAGGAAGGAAGGAAGGAGGAGGAATGAAGGAAGGAAGGAAGGAAGGAAGGAAGGAAGGAAGGAAGGAAGGAAGGAAGGAAGGAAGGAAGGAAGGAAGGAAGGAAGGAAGGAAGGAACGGATGGAGGGACAGAGAGAAAACAAACAAAATAAATAGACCCCTCTACTTATACCAATGATAGGTGAATGAATAGAGCATTTGTAGATGTACAGAGTGGAATACACAGTTATAAGAAAAGAGGAAATCATGTACTTTTGTGTAGCATAGATGTAATTGGAAGGAATGTTAAGAGAAGTAAGCCATAGAAAAAAGCTCAAGAAATGAATGGTCTAACTCACCTAGCTACAAACAAAGAGAGGGAAAATGAGAGAAACAGTCTGCCTTGAGCAATGGCAAACCCTGGACATTGCAGTAAGAAACTGAGATTACCAAGCAGTGGGGGCATGGAGGGGGATAATGATGTGGAGTAGAAGTTTCAGGGACGTAGGTGTATTGGACACTTTGGTGGTAGCAGGTGCAGAAACGTTGTACATTAATACCATAAACCTTAACACCACAGTGGTGCCATTTTGAAACCAGACTCCACTTTGTGCCTAAAGATGGTGATTTTTAAAATTAAGTGAGAAAAAACAAACAAACAAACAAACAAACAAAAACAAGCACAGTGACATGTACAGAGTGGAATACTCCAATATCAGACCACAGATAAGGAGGTAACTGCCTCAAGACATACAGATATTTGACCAACCTCTGCCCTATGACATAGGTTGAAACAATGCTTAATTTGTAATTTGCAATGAATAGACAGGTTCCTTACCCATGAAGGAACCGGCAGAGGAACCAAGTGTGCAGCACCGAGGGCCAAGATCTCCAAGGCTGCTGAGATCGGGACTGAGCCTCTTCCACCCAGACTCCCCATTTTCCAGTAGCTAGGCAGTCACACCCAGAAATTGCACACCGCTCCCACCTTCCCCCCCTCACCACCACCACCACCACCACCACCACCACCACCACCACCACCACCACCACCACCACGCCATGTAATTCCATCAACGGCCAATATCCAGAGACTATAAAACCAAGCTCCCACAAGCCATGTGATATCTGATACCCTGGTTCTCCCTCTTGGAGAACCTGGCAAGCTACTGAGAGTTTACTGCCTGCACGGAATGTGGAGCGGAGGGTTGGGGGGGAGCCTGTCAAGCTCCCCGTGGCTTATTTATGTGCCAAATACAATACCAATGATGGATCTAATTTCCCTGACCCTGAAGAGCCTCTAATGCAGCACCACTGGGAAGGACGAGTAAAGAGAGGCGCTGCTAAAGTCTCAGGGCTAGGATAAATGGAGACTTACTGGGCCCACTCGAGCAAATCAACGATCAACAGGATGACAGAGACACAGTGACAGGCAGGATTAGCCGATTCACTGTTTGGTTTGATTGACTGCTTGGTTGGCTTCTGTACATCTGCTTTGCCTACAAGAAAAAATTAGAGGCATGACATCCAATCTGTTTGCATTGAAAGTCAGATGTATAAGAAAAGAATTAACCCAGTGTTCGGGGTTCCAAGCTCAGTGAATGGTTCCAGCTTGTGAACCCTCAGCCTCGAGCCCATGGCATGAGTGAGTTCCGGTATATATGAATGAAACCTCCAAAAATCTGTTCTGTCTGTGTGTGTCTCAGTCAGTGGCTGAGTTCAGGCTTGTGGCCATTTAATAATTGTGACCATGTTGTACTAAATTGTACTGATTTTTAAAAAACACTTATTAAATGGATGAATTGAGATAGAAATTGACCCAGGAATAAACCAAATACAAGGCATCAGAGAAACTAGGCAATTTAGGATTTACATATATGAATTCCTGATATTTCTGGAATTCTTGCTGCATTTCTGCATGTGTCCATCAGTCTTGGGAAAGCTGCTCCCTGAGACTTATTACCACACCAGGCATGTACTTTTTCTTAGAGAACTAACCATCTTCACATCTGATGCTCCAGCAAGAAAAGCCTATTAATGAGCTAGGCAGTTACTGGTGTAAGCAGCCACTTACTCAAGAATGGCTTCCAGGAAGTTTAAGATATTGCAAATATTTTCAAGATAAAGATTTTAGAGATGGGTGCTCCCTGGACTGTCCTATATCAAGTCATCGCTTCTCGGTGACTTCACCTGAGACATAGAAAAAAAACTATGCCAAAGCGGGTGAGCATAAATCACTATCCAGATGGACGTTTGTGTTGTTTGCATTTCATGTTTATTCATGTTTGTATTTTGCTGAGAGTGACTACATCATAATTCAAAATTAAAAACTGTCATGTGACTGGGTTTAACTTCCATACTGTAAATGCAAGATGCTTCAAGTTTTGCTAGTTGTAAGCAGGATGTTCTTGTTACAGTGGGATTGGAAAGTGGGTTCCAGGTGGGTATCACTTAATTTAGTGGGTCACTTTATATCTAATCCATCCAGAAGGCATCCAATCAAATTAGATAACGGGATGCCTGGGGGTGGGATTTGGCAGTAGATAAAAGGAAGCCCCCCCCCACCCCCTCAGGCTGCTTCTGTGTCTCTAGCTCTCTATCTTTGCATATACCCAGGACTGACTGAAGAATTTGGTAGGAGTCCAGCTCCAGAGACCTGGACACTGGGGAGAGGGACCTGCTCTCAGGACCCATCTACTTAAACCGTACAATAGACTGTTACCCTCCTTAACCTTCTGAGTTTGCAAGCATATCTTTCATACAATTCTCAAGAACCCACCAGCACAGAAAATACACTTTCAAGGTAACAATTATTCTAGGAAAAGAGTGTGTTTGTGTGTGTGTATGAGAAAGAGAAAGAGAGAGAGAGAGAGAGAGAGAGAGAGAGAGAAAGAGAGAGAGAGAGAGAGAGAGAGAGAGAGAGAGAGAGAGAGAGAGAGAGAGAACCAAGACAGATACAGACACAGACATAGGACATAGAGGTATGCTAAGGCAGAGATAGGAAAAGTAAGGGAATATGCATTTTTTGCCTCTCTTATCTCTCTGAAATATTTGTACATAGCAACAAACAAAGCAGCAAAATAGTCAAAGTGCACTGAAGACCGTGGTCAGAAATTATCTGTGTAGAAAAAAACTTTCCTTTAACCTAAACAATATAGGCAAATACTCCCCTAAGCAGTAATGGTGGTTAACATTCTTTGAACGTCAGACATTTATGCTGCAGTTAACCCAGGCAGCACAAGTCCACAAAGTGACAGATTATATATTTGGGACATTTACCTCATTTCTCAGAATCTGCCGCCAACACAGTCATTTCAGGGCGTTAGAAGTATGAGTCCAGGCACCTTTGCCAAATAACCTTGTTTAAATCTCTATAAAACATTGCTGCCATCAGCAGCTAGAAATTTGGAGAAGCAATTTAGGGTTGATATAATTTGCAAGTAATTTATCATTGCAAGAGATAGTTTTATTAAACAGCTGCAGGGTACCTGCATTTAAAAAAAATGGTGTTTTTTTTTTTTAGTTGCATTATCTTTGTCCTCTCTTTCCTTTTTTGTTTCTATTCCCTTTGCTTTGTAATCTAGTGACTTAAAGATCCCTCCCCCCAATTGGATAATGGGTAAGTAGATAATACCCTAGCAAGTAAAAAGCTGAGAAATCTGTTAACTGTATGATGATTCTTCCTGCTCATGAAAGCAGACAGATTTCCCAAGAAGGAAAGGCTCCTAGGGCTAAAAGCATCTAGACCGAGAGACTACAAGGTCATGAGTTTGATGCCCAGTGCCTCTCACGTTTCCAGTGTGGTACGGATGGCTCTGTTGTTGAGATCCCTGCTACTGCAATCGAGTGTACCACTCTCTAGTGAGCATAATAACTAAAATGTGGTGGAGCACTGTTCTGAGGAGCGCAAGCCGGGTAGCAAGTCAAAGTACTCTGAGGATCTTCAACAAAAACTACAATCAGAATTTATAAACATCCCACAACCCAATGAAAGTCGCCCCTGCCAAGCACGTGTGTATGCATGCAAGCACCATAGCTAGGCATGTGTGATCCCTGGTCTCTACAAGAGCAACGAAAGGAAGGGGAAGTAGAAATAAACACACACATCAAAATAAAGTGTGTCACCTACAAGAAAAAACACACTTTTTGGCTCAATTTGTGTTTCTTATTTGTCCATTTTGGTTTTTAGGCCATACCTGGCAGTACCCAGGGCTTACTCCTGCCACTGTGCTCAGGGTCACTTCTGGCGGGACTCTGAGGGACCATATGAAAAACAGAGGGATCCACCCAGAGTTGGTTGCGTGCGTGATTTAGTCTAAATCTCTCTGGCCCAAGAACTCTTTTTTAGAAGATAAACAAGTTCCTGTTGAAATAGACTAAGCAGATTAAATTGTGGATTGGTGGAATCTTATCTGGATATAAATATACAGAGGGAATTACATATATTATATCAAATATTCTAATTGGCTCTTTATACTTCCTCTCTATAGAAAATAGAGTGAGTCAAGGCCATGGATGCAGGAGTGAAGAGATAGTGTAAAGACAGACTTTTATTTAACCATTTTTTTTGTTGTGGTGGTGGTGGTGGTTGTTCTCGTTGTTAAATAATTCACATATTGGCTTTCTTTTTTTATTAAGTTGAAAATTTAAAGCATATTTGATTTTGAATAAACCCATATACAATAAGTTCAAATCATTCAAAATGCCCACAGGGCAACCTATTTTTTATTTGCTATTTAAATAATGTAACAGAAGCAAAGGACTGGTGTGATAGCATAGTGGGTAGGGCTTCAATTCCTGAGTTCAATTCCTCCATCCCTCTCAGAGGGCCTGGCAAACTACCGAGAGTATCCCACCATATGGCAGAGCCTGGCAAGCTACCCGTGGTGTATTCGATATGCCAAAAACAGTAACAACAATCTCACAGTGGAGACGCTACTGGTGCCGCTCAAGGAAATCAATGAACAATGGGAACACAGTGCTACAGTGCTGCAGTGTTACAGCAAAAGCTTTTATTCATCACATCACATTGTGTTCATATAGTCTGTGTAAGAGCCTGACAATAACTTAGGGCCATAAGGAAAGTGAGCAACAGTCTCTTAGATTTCAGCTTTTTAGTGGACTCAAGTATTTAAATGGAGGTTCTGACTGGAAATTCTGTGGGATGTGGAAGAAAGTGAAGAATTTTGATAGAAAAGCATCAGTTTAGTGTAAGTTTAGACCTTTGCAGACTTTTCTTTCTAGTGTTTCTTCTAACCATGAAATTCCCAGTAGAACTGCTGTGAGAATGCAGAGGTGGGGGACACCCTTTACAAGAACAAAACAGGCTTTCAGGAGCAGGTAAGGCTTTTCAAAAACATTTGAGTTAGTGAATTTAGAATCATTATAATCTATGTACTCTCCGATTCATATCGATTGAAGGCGAATTGGGATGGTTAAATACTCACATTTGTTGGGAGCCCAATTGTGTCTTAGATGATGACTTGGACTAAAAAATGTAAAACTAAATATATCATAAATTTTCAAATGAGTTATTTGGCCATAACAAGGTAGTCGCTGGAGAGTAAATGGCTAACAAAATTAATGTGTCTTTGAAGGGAAAAAAATGTCATTATTCAAACCCTGGTATTGATTTGTAAACAAAGCCTCTATCCACTGCCATCTGATTCCCCTGCCTGTCACTTATGCCTTCGGATTTCTATCACATTTTCATGTAACATTTTAGATCTGAAAGCAGAGATGAAGACAGTGTTCCTATATTTACATATGTTTATAAGGCTCAGTCACTACCTCTTTCTAATTCATAGGCTTTGCTAAGATCAGTGTTGGCTGCGAAACCAGAAAATACTTCCTGCTTCAGTGGAGACAGCAATATTGGCTATCTTCTTTTTTTTTTTTTTCAAAGAAGAATCATGATGAAGGAAATGTGTATTGTCAACTATTTGAAACATAGGAAAGCTAATAAAGCATTTTTTCCCAGTTTATTTGCACATGGGCTATGACCCTGTCAATTTCTTCTCTTTCTCTTGTCCCCAAATCAGCTCTTATTATGATTTATTCAGTTACTCTCTAAATAAAACATACACAACTAGTTTGTTTTAAAATATGATGATGTTATTCTCTTAGAGAATGATAAAAAAAAAGTACTTAGTGAAGGGTGTTTGAATAGACTACATGATTGGGGAAAAAATAGGAGATTTTAGGCTTTTTTATGCACAAATTTGGCACCTTGCCCCATTAATCACTCAGTAGCCAAGTAGGATATATGTCTATGTACTGGCAACATTATAGAGATTAGAGATTGTCTCTATCATCGATCAAATTTGGGTACATATGAGCTTCCTAGCTCCTCAATGCCAAGAATTGATTAATAGTCAAAGCCCTAGTGAAGGAGACTTTTTTTTTTTAACTTGCTCTATGTCTTGTCTTCTAGTGTTATTTGTGCCTATATAACGGAAGATAGGAGCAATGGCACTATATCTTGCATTTAGGTCACTGTGGGCCACATGGGAAAGATCAGGACCTGCTGTGAATTTTATTGAACTCTGAGCTTTCTTCCCTCCTTCCCTTTGGTAGCTCAGGTAGGCTAACTTCAAAGTTGCAGGTGATGAAAATTTTCCCCTGCATGAGTAAAATTTTATAGACGCATGCTGAGGCTCTTGTCGTTCAAGTGTATTTTTATAAATTAAGTAGCTAGGTCAGGGCCGCTGCTGGACTTGCATGATCTTTAATAATTAAATAATACCACCTTGAAAAGCAGACGTGAGGGTTTCTTTGTATTTTCAAAGAGCAGATGAAATTGAAGACCAAGCAGAAAAATCAGGATGCCCTCCAACATAGGGATGACTAAGGCAGGGCCTACTTACACAGTTTGCCTCTTTAGCAAGTGTATTTTAGCTCAAAGCCAGACCAGTTGGGGATGACTGATCTTGCTATCACTTTAATTCATTATTTGTAGGAAGTATCACTGGAGCCTGGGAGAAGGGCATGGGAACGAAACATTAAGTGGATTTATGAAGTATTTTCTCACCTGAACTAAGATGCTGCATTAAGAGTGAGGAGAAATTGCATGATCTCAAATTAACTTACTCTGATATAACTGGTAGGCTGGTTCAGGAAAGTCATCAAGAGAACAGTTTTGAACAGAACTTCTGATCTTTAATTGCTTTGAGACACACTCAGGGCCCTCTGATGTCTATCATTTTTATTTCTGCTGCATCGTCAGGGGTCCCCACAGGAATTTCAAAATTGAAAGCAATGTTCCAACTCAATAGGAAATAAACTTAGCATGGATTCTTTGTACATTTAATCTATGATAAGGTAGATAAATAGGTTGCATTTAATAACAGAAATTAGTATGAACTATAAACCAATGAGGTAAGAACAAAACTGATAGATTTCTGAAAAGAAAAATACAACTGTGGTTCTTTTTCCATACAGTATACTGGCTAGAAATTTGAACTGTGTGGTCAGATACTTATAGATGCTGACGAGCAAATTACTTCTCAAATCAAATTCTCTATGGCTCAGTCTTTTGACATTCAAACAGATACAATAGTAGTGAACTCAGGCAAGATCTAAAGTTTTGTAAAGTGATTTTCATTTCTGAATCAATTATTAAATATATATTCACATATACACATAGTAACAATTTTATGCTTCTTCACAGTGTAAGCTCTTGTTGAAGCACTGATGAAAAATAGGCTAAATTCTTATATTGTAGGTAATAGAAGTAACTCCCCACCATTATAATATCCTTTATTATAAGAATAATAAAATGCTGTCTTTACGTAGGATCTAACCTGCTGTAAACCCTAAGGCATTTAAATAATGGTTATAATTTTTAACTGCAGTGATTGCTACTGAAATAAAATGTAAGAAAATGGGAATAATCTAAAAAAGTTAAAAATTGCCTTTTTTATACTAGGACTCATTCAAATGTATTTCTATACTATGAGGTTACATCAGGATCCTCCATGAGCTGTATTACAGATTCACCACCAGGATCTCACCATTTACAAGGAAGTGATCATCGACATAAAGAGAGGGGTTCCTCGGAGTGATGCCATTTCACCAAAACTCTTCAGTGCTACCCTCAAGAACATCATGTAACAACTGGAATGGGAAGGAATGGGAGTGAAGATAGATGGTCAGCAACTACACCACCTCTGCTTCACTGATGACATTTTGCCCTAATAACACCAAACTTTAGCCAAGCGGCACGGATGTTAGCCAATTTAAACCGTGAGTGCGGAAAGGTCGGACTACACAGCTGCATCTCACGAAGACAATATTCATGAGAAATGAACTAGTTCCTGATGTTCCATTTGCTCTCAATGGAATGAACATCTCCAATTACAGCAGTTATGTATATCTGGGTCGAGAACTCACCATGAAAAACAACCTGGCACTTGGGCAGTGCAGGAAAAAGAGAGCAACGTGGAACACCTTCAAGAGCTTTGAAGAAGTTGTTAAGAGGACAAAGTACCTCCGGTTCTGGGCACATTGTTTCCACTCCACCATTGTTCCTGCACTAACATATGGCTCAGAGATCTGGGTCCTACAAAAACAGTGTGATGAGTACCGGATGAGAACGCTATTTGGGTCTCCCAAAGAGGAATCAAAAGAGCTATGCTTGGAATATCACATTCCACTCAAGTGAAAGAAGGAATCTGGAGTTCCGACCTCCCCCAACGATTGAGAATCAGGGATGCTGTCTCCTTTGCCAATGCATTGAAAATCAGATGGGCTGGACACGTAATGGGATTTGGAGATGACCACCGGACTGGAGCTGTTACTGACAGGATTCGATGGGACATCAAAAGAACACGTGGCCACCCACCTATGAGATGGTCAGAATTCTTCGTCAAAACCCTGAACGAATGGTTTGAAGCTCTTCATGTTCCTGGAGCGAGTAGACTGGCACCTGCTCAAGCAAATCGATGAGCAACTGGATGACAGGTGATACTATGAGGCAGATACTCAAGTGAAAGATATTTTTATGATATTATGTCTTCCAACAAGTTGCATGTTGACTTTATCTGCCACTGTCACTGTCATCCCATTGCTCACTGATTTACTTGAGCGGGCAACAGTAACATCTCCATTGTGAGACTTCTTGTTACTGTTTTTGGCATATCGAATACGTCACAGATAGCTTGCCAGGATCTGCCATGTGGACTAGGTACTCTCAGTAGCTTGCCTGGCTCTCTGAGAGGGGTGGAGAAATCAAACCTGGGTCAGCCGCGTGCAAGGCAAATGCCCTACCCGCTGTGCTATCGCTCCAGACCCATGTCAACTTTATAATCAGTAAATTTATGTGGTGATTAATTGCTGATTACCATAACCCAAAATTTTGTTATAAAATAATTACTTAACAAATATTTGATAAATAAAGTGCGTTTTCCTTTGCTGTGATATTTGTTCTAGTGTGAGATAAGTAGACATATAAAATGAGTCTCCCATACCTTACCTCCCTTCTTCTACTCTCCTTCCTTCTTTTTTTGAATAAAAAAAAGAAGGTAGCTTAGGAGCTTGCCAGAGGTAGCTTGACTCTTGAAAGGTAGAAAGGTAGGGGAGGTCTAAAGACCACCAAACTGAGAGTAATTTTTAGGATTATGAAAACTTGCCAGTATCTGTTTATTTTCTTTTATTTTTTTTGTGGTTCTCTGGATCAAACCTGGGGCCTCATCCATGTGACATATGCATTCTATTACTGAGTCACATCCCAGTCCTCACAGTGTTTATTTTATTCCAGCAGATTAAGATTTATAGAAAGTGGAAAGTTCCTTTTTCTCTACATGTCTTTCCTCAATCCTGGTTACTGTGAGAACTTAAAATGTAAACAAAGCATTTTCTGGGAAAAATCCTAATCACCTGTAAGTGATTTTATATACCCAACATGTACACCAACAGTACACTCCTCATTTTATAGGAATGAAGTGAAAATATTTATTTACATGCACACTCTGTCATATATAATCCATGCTTACATCTATACATAAACCTCTTGAAAGGAACAACTTAACATAGGAGTATTTATTAAGTCCAGTACCTGGCACAATTCCCACAACCCCTACAGGTACCTAGGGGCTGATAAATGCAACAAAGCCCAAAATTGTTTAGTGCAGCATTTATAAACATTTTTATCTTCCATATATATTGCACATTTTCTCAACTGGTCTTTTACCAATGCAAATGAACTAGGTCACATAACATCAGGAAGGACATTGTCGAAAGAGTTTCAAAAATATATTCTGAATTACTAACAAGCCCTGGAGGTCTTGAAAGTATCATATAAGCACAAATTCTTCACCACTAGAATAAATCTAATAGTTAACAAGTAATTTTTAATTAATTGGCAGAAAAATTTTTTCCATACAATTTCCATCACCCTTCTTTCTAATATAGCTAGCTAACTCATTCACTTCTCTAGGTAATTCTATGTCTCATCCATGAATCTGAATGATCTCTCTCCTAGGCCTTAATTCACATACAAATTCACCACTTGAAGTGCATCTTTCTCATTTGCAGTTCTTAAAAATAGTTTGTAAATAGGAGCTTGCACACTGCAGTGGGAAAAACTAATACTGAGGAAAAGAAAAATACAGTAGGCAAAGATAAAAAAAATACATGGAAAATTTGGTTTAATTTCTAGACTTGGCATCATGCCAGAATTTATAGTAGCATAGGATCAACCCTAGAATGGAAATGCATAATAAACTATTTTAATATGTTCAGCTGAGCGGGAATAAAAATGTTTTATATCAGTTGTGAGGTTTTGGAATTTTGAACAATTTTGTCCAGAGGCTCAGTGCTGATAAATTCAGGTGCAAATCCAAGAAGAAAGCATTGTTCTCAGGGAACCCAATCAAGATCTGAAGTTTTATAAAGTGATTCTCATTTCTGAATCAATTATTAAATATATATTCACATTTGCATATAGTAACAATTTTATATTTTTGCACGGTATAAGCTCCCATTGAAGCACTGATGAAAATAGGCTAAAATCTTCTTCTTGTAGGTGAAGTATTTATAATCGAAAAGATCTATTAAAAATCAAATTGAGAGTGCTGTGTATATCAATCGACTCTCACCAACAATAATTACCAATTCTGCTAAACTTAAATAATAGTCATATGTCTTTATATAATATATAAAGTATACTTATATATATAAAGTATATAATATATACTTTATATATTATATATAATGTATTACACATTATATTAAACACATATCTACATACACATATTATATATTACATACATATATTACATATATATACATACACATACATGTAGCTCGAATCCTATTCTCGTAGGCTATTTTAGACCTTATTATCTTTCACATGCTTACTACATAATTGGTGCTAAAGAGCTCAATAATGGTAGCTGTATAGCTTCTCTGAATGTCTCTTTTTTCTCACTTGAATATCTTCTTTCTCCATCCAACCTGTCCTATCATTTAACTCACATTAATCATCCTAGAGCATTAATCTAAAGAAACATCTTTGCTCAAAACCTTCAAATATTTTGAACATTCAAAGCTCTTTGCTTGTATCTGATATGTAATAAATGTTCAGACTTTCTAGTATTAAAAAAACGGATTTAATTAAAAATCATGAATTATGAAGTTATTGATAATTGAATTTTAGGAATACAGTATTTCAACACCAATACCACCACCAGAGTCCACTTCCCTCCCATAGTGTTCCCATGCTCCCCTCTCGACCCCTGCCTGCCACCTTGATGGGCACATTTCAGAGTTCCATGGTTGCAGCTTAGATCTCATGTTTTCAGGGTTGTTGAGTCTGTGCTTTGGATATAGACTTTGCCACTTCCATATCACCACTATCACTGAAGTCTTGACCCCTGTTATTCCATGATTTCCCTTTTTAATTTTCTTTTACCCTTCCCTTCATTTTTTTCTTTCTCTGTCCTTCTCCTCCCTGTACTCCAGGGTCAAAGATGATCAATACATTCCCCGCCTTTCCCCCACCTCGTCACCATTATCAATTACATTTGCTTGTCCAGGTATTCTATATATTACAGATTGGAGAGATTATTCTGTGTTGTCCTTCACCTTCTGGCTTATTTCACTCCACCTGAAATTTTTCAGTTCCAACCAGGTTGCAGCAAAGTCTATGATTTCATAGTTCCTTTCAGCTTTACA
The DNA here is from genome assembly GCF_027595985.1 of Sorex araneus. Lineage (NCBI taxonomy): Eukaryota > Metazoa > Chordata > Mammalia > Eulipotyphla > Soricidae > Sorex > Sorex araneus. The sequence goes on along the minus strand of NC_073307.1, from coordinate 16,718,444 downwards.
GTACTCCATCATATATATACATCACTTATCACTGTATCACTGTCATCCCATTGCTCATTGATTTGCTCGAGTGGGCACCAGTAAGGTCTCCATTGTGAGACTTATTGTTACTGTTTTCGGCATATCAAATAGCTATGGGTAGCTTGCCAGGCTCTCCAAGAGGGGCAAAGGAATTGAACCCAGGTCAGCCGCATGCAAAGTAAACGCCCTACCTGCTATGCTATAGCTCCGGCACCTAATAATAAATAAATAATAAGCATATGTATGTCATATATTCATAATCCATTCATCTGGTATTGGACGCCTTGGTTGATCTCATATCTTTGGCCTTGTACCAGATGCTAAATGAATAATAGTGTGCTTTTGTTTATTCAAATAAATATTTTTTTTGTATTCGGTATAAATACACAAAAGTCGAATTGCCTGTCATGTGGCGGCTGAATTCTAAATATACTGAGGACTCTCTATACTGTTTTCCATGGGGGTTAAATCAGACAACATTCTCATTAGCACTGGGTAAGAATTCCTTTCTCACCACATTCCCACCAAAACCGATTATTTCTAGTATTTTCGATATGTGCTATTCTTGATTTGAACTTCCTTAATAAGCGATGGTGAGCATTCATTGTTTCATGTGCATTGGCCACGCATTGCCTTCATCTGTGAAGTGTCTCTTCATTGACTGTCTCCATTTCATTTATACCTTTTTTGTTTTTGTTTTTTAATCTTTTTGATGTATTGAATGCCAGTAGTTTTCCCATTCAATTAGCTGTCTTTACCTTAACCCATGTTTTTTAAACAGTCTAATATTTTTCACTTGGTGTAGTCTTATTTGCTTGTTTTTGATTCTGCTGCCTTTGCCAGTGGTATCATAATATTTAAGATGACTTTGAGGTCCAAACCTTGGAGCATTCTGCCTGTATTTTCCTTAGTGTACTTTATAATGTCTGGCCAGATCTCAAGGTCTTTGATGCACTTTGAAATCAGCTTTTGTGTAAGGTGTGAGATTCAGATCCAGCTTTAATTTTTTTTACATGGTTATCTAGTTTGCCAGCAATATTCATTGAAGAGATTATCTTTACTGCATTTCATATTCTCAGTTCCTTTATCAAAATTAACTCTATAAATATAGATTTTGTCTTTGGACATTCAACTCTGGCCCATTTATCAGAGTCTATCTTTATTATTGTACCATGCAGTTTGGGTCACTATAATTTTAAAATACAGTTCCAAATTAGGTAATAAAGTACCTCCTCATATCTTATTTTTCAGTACAGTTTTGGCTATTCATTGTCTCTTCTGATTCCATGCAAACTGTATTATTGACTTTGGTAAGTCCTTGAAGAATGTTATCTGAATTTGGATGGATTGCATTGAATCTATATAATGGTTAGGTTGGATAGCCATTTTAACAATATTGATTTTTTCCCCTTTTATTTATTTATTTATTTATTTTTAATGGATCACTGTAAGATACAGTTACAGACTTAGAAAATTTTGTGATTATGTTTCAGTAATGCAATGCATCTCTCCACCAGTGCCCATTCTCCACCACCAATGCTCCCAGTATTCCTCCCGTCATCCCCTGTTTCCCCCTGCCTCTGTGGCAGGTACATTCTCTTTTAGTCTCTCTCTCTCCTTTTGAATGTTGTGGTTTGCAATACAGGTAGTGAGTGGCCATCATGTGTGGTCCATAGTCTACTTTCAGCACGCATTTCCCATATCCCTAGCGAGCCCTCCAACCATCATTTACTTAGTCCCTTCTTGATCCCAGCTGCCTTTTCCTCCAGCATGTGAGGCTGGCTTCCAAGATGATGGAGTGATCCTCCTGGCCCTTATCTCCTTTATCCTTGGGTATTAGTCTCCATTCTGTTACTTTATATTCCATAAGTGAGCGCAGTCATTCTATGTCTGACACAATCCTGCAAGAAATAGTGATTCTTTTAATCCATGAGCATGAATAATTTTTTTCCATTTTCTAAGAACTTTTGAGTATTAACTTTTAGAAATCACTTTGTACAAAGTGCTATATTATATATAATATATATATTATGTATTATATATAATATATGGTTATATATTATATATATGATGGGAAAAATCTGCAAAAAATACTCTTTTTTCAAATATTAGATTACTCTTGATCTATTAGTAGATTATTTAGTGCCAAAATGGAAGATGCCTAATAAGAAAGACATCCTATAATAATTGATGATATTCCTTCTATTGCTTTTATTTTGGATGGGTAAAAATAATTAGAATATTTTCCATAGTTATAATTTCTATAAAATCTCAGAGAGTAATTCTACAGATTTCTTTACATTCCTAAAGTACATTAGAAGTAATTCTACAGGTTTCTTTATCATCTTAGAGCACATAAGAAGGCATTTGCATAAGAAGGCTTGCTTTCCCCAGGAATATATCTTTGCTTTCTTTCCATTCTCATTTTCTACATTCCTATGTAAATCCCTACCCCCACCACCATTCCTTACTCCTGCTGCCTTTTGTGCTCCTGTGAGGTGCTGGAATTGACTGTCATTAATAGTAACTCATTTTGTCTTCCTATACTGATAGCTATACATCTGGAAAACAGTACAAGAATATAGTTTAAAAATGTACATTAAGAGATGACTAATATTCTTAACAGGTATTATAAACCACTAATTTTGCAACTTACATCCTCTGTCTTTTTTTCCATTCACAGCTTTGTTTCCCTCCCCAGAGAATAGCCTGTGTCTACTCCTGCCCTTATCTCCTTGGATATCAATCTTTTAATTAATGTGAGGTCTGACAGAGTGGACAGAAATCTGTTAATTAAAATTTCAAGGAGAGTCACCTAAGAGTCAAACAATGCCATCCAGTTCTTCTATCTGCAAAGGGTATTATAAGTAATCTGCCAAACTTGGTTTAGCTTTAGGATAGTGACTAACAGAACACTGATTTTTTTAAATCTATGAAAATTCAGTTAATCATGTGAAATAGATGTTCTACAGGGTGTTTATATAAGTTCAAGCTTGCTAAAATTGTGTGACAACATAGCCATAGGGCATTCCTTGCACACACATCTATGAGTATACATATGAATCTATGTTTCTAAAGCCTTCATACTCCTCTCTCTTTGTCACATATTATTGACACCTCAAATAAAAGCAGTTAGTGAACTCTTTTAATGAATATATTTTTGTTCTGCAGCCACTAGAAGAGCCCATAGTTTGTTAAAATTCTCTGATTATGAGAAGCTATTTTCTCATCAATCAATCTCTTATTGAGTAATTACTGTGGATTTATCAGTTTATTCTTTAGGTTTATCTTTTGCCAAGTCTAAATCATGATCACGATCACGAAATCTTGCTGATTGTCGAGTGGCTCGAGCAGTCTCAGTAACCTCTACATTCGTCCTATCCCTGAGATCTTAGAAGCCTCTCTCTTCTTGGCCATCCCAACAACGCCACATTGGAGGCTCCTTCAGGGTCAGGGGAATGAGATTCAGCTGTACATTACTGGCTTTGGCATATAGATACACCATGGGAAGCTGGTGAGGCTGTCCCATGTGGGCAGGAAGCTCTCAGTAGCTTGCGAGTTTCTCCCAGAGGGAAAAGTAGGTTTGCGGCCACGCGCTTCTGGGAGCTTGCTTTTAAGTCTCTGGATATTGGCCGTTGATGGGATTACACACACCTAGGTTCCTCTGCCAGTACCTTCATGCATGAGGCTTGTCTGAACGTGTGGAGAGGGACCTTGAGCATGGCTTTGGCTAGGTTCTGGTGGTCTTTGGCTGCCAGGAGCTCTGCTCGGGGCAGGGAGGGAAGCTGGAGCCCATCACCTCCAAGGGGCCAGAGGGAAGACAGCCAGGCATGCAGGCAAGAGACTCTCTGCCAAGTCTGAATCTTTCTTTAAAAAAAATTTAGTCACCGTGTTTTCAATTTTAAAGTATTGTCAACGATAGGGTTTTTGAGGACTGGAACGATAGCAACGTGGGTAGGGCATTTGCCTTGCATGCGACTAACCCGGGTTTGATTCCTCAGTCCCTCTTGGAGAGCCCGGTAAGCTACCGAGAGTATCGTGCCCACAAAGCAGAGCCTGGCAGGCTACCTGTGGTGTATTCAATATGACAAATACAGTAATAATGAGTCTTACAATGGAGATGTTACTGGTGCCTGCTCGAGCAAATCAATGAAAAACAGGACTACAGTGCTGCAATGCTACAGGGTTTTTGAAAACCGTGTTCCAACACCATACATCTCCCACCAGTGTCTGTTTTCCTACACTATTATCTCAGCGCCCCCCCTCACTGCCCAAGCCTCTCTACTTTAACACTGCCCTACTACACCAACATATCCTTTCCCAACCCCCAAGCCCCACTCCCAGGCCTCCAACCACTAACCCTACCCCCAGGTCTCCCTGTCATGCTAAGCTCTGTTCGTTACACTAGTCTTATGTTACACCACTTTGGGCCATTTGTTATTCCCTTACTAGCTTCTTTATATCACACACATGAGAGAGACCATTCTATATCGCCCCTCCTTTAAGGCTGACTTAACTCAGCATGATACCCTTTAGTTTCATCTACATACAACAAATTGCATCATTTCATCTTTTCTGATAGATGAGTAGTATCCTATTGTATGTATATGTATATATGCATATATATGTGTGTGTGTGTATGTGTACCAGTTTCTATTCATAATAATATATTCTGGGGCTGGAGCGATAGTACAGTGGTTGGGCGTTTGCTTTTCATGTGGCCGACCTGAGTTTGATTCCTCCGCCCCTCTTGGAGAGCCCGGCAAGCTACCAGAGTACCGAGTCTGCACAGTAGAGCCTGGCAAGCTAGCCGTGTGTATTGGATTTGCCAAAAACAGTAGCAATAAGTCTCTCAATGAGACACATTACTGGTGCCTACTCGAACAAATTGATGAGCAAAGGGATGACAGTGACAGTGACCGTGAATAAATATTCCAATATATAATCATGTATGTATGGAATATATATATATATATATATACATATATCATAGTTTCTATTTCCAATTATCTGTTCTTAGACATTTTGGGTTGTTTGCAGGTTTTGGTTATTATGCATGGAGCTTCCATGAGCAATAGTGTTCAAATGTCTTTTCTGAAGAGGCTGTTTTGGCCAGTGGGACAGATGTGCAGAATGGGACTGCTGGAGTGTATGAAAGCTCAGTTTTTAACCTTTTCAGAAGTATCCGTATTATTTTTCACAAATGTTGAAAGACTGCCCTAGATGTGGGTGAACTTCTTCGTTCCCAATATCTGTCTACATTGGTTGTTCTCATTCTTTTGGATGATGCCTTCTCACTGGTATGAGGTGATATGATGTTTTGATTTGCACTTCCCTGATAATGGATACGCAGTGGTTTTTCATCTGTCTACTGGCCATCTATATGTCTTATTTAATCAAGTTTCTGTTCATATGTTCTACCCATTAAGTTCTATCAGTGCTTTATATATTTTGGATATTAAGCCTATGTCTCATCTGACGTGAGAAAACATTTTTCTTAGTTTGTGGGTGATTTTTTTTAATTCCAGAATTAAAAATTAAACATTATTGTTTCTTTTGCAGTGCAGAAGCCTCTTAATTTGTTATAGTGCCATTTGTTTATCTTTCATTTTGTTTTGGCTTAGCCAGTGTCATTGAATCATTGAAGATACCTCTAATTCAATGTCATGAGGTATTCTGCCTATGTTATCCTCAATGAAATTTATTGATTTAAGTCTGCTACTTAGGTATTTAATCTATTTTGTACTAATGTTTGTGCACAGTGTGAGATAGGGATCTGTGTTTTTTTTTAAAAAAAAAACATTGTTAATCATTCTCCCTGTGAATACTTTTTCAGCTCTACCCAATTGCCTTTCTTTTTTATGCCAATGACACAAGTGTCAGATTCTAATATTTGCCTACAGGGCTTTACATACATTTATCTGTCTATTATCTTTCTTTGACTTAGATTGTATTTTTCCATTGATCTATATGAAAACTCTTGATTTCTTTTGTCTTCTCTATCCCACTGTTGAGCACATCTGTAAGTTAATTTTAATTCTAAAGTTTGGTTTTATTTTTTTACATACTTATGTTTCTTCTTTTAGATGTTCACTTCTCCATCACTTTAAAACATGTTTACAATGTCTCACTGAGGCATATTTTGGGGTAGAATAATAGTACAGCAAGTAGGATGTTTGCCTTGCATGTGGCCAACCTGGATTCTATTCCTGGTACCTCATATGGTCCCTCAAAACTATCCTGAGCTCAGAACCAGCAGTAAACCCTGAGCACTACCAGATGTGCCCCCAAACATGCACTGTAGCACTGTCGTCCCATTGTTCATTGATTTGCTCAAGTGTGCACCAGTAACGTCTCCATTGTGAGACTAGTTGTTACTGTTTTTGCCATTTTGAATATGCCAAGGGTAGCCTGCCTGACTCTGCCATGCGGGCAGGTTGCTCTCAGTAGCTTGCTGGGCTCTCCAAGAGGGAAGGAGGAATTGAACCCCGGGTCTGTTTTGTGCAAGGCAAATGCCCTACTCACTGTGCTATCACTCCAGCTCCTCCCCCCCCAAACAGCAAAACAAATATGTTACTGCGGCATATTTTGTTAACTGTTTTAAAATCCATGTCATATAATGCGCACATCCGTGTTGTCTTAGTATTGTTGATTTCTTTACTGTCTTGGGGAAACTTTTACCTTTTTTTTTAATAAAATTAGAAAATTCTTTTGTATTGTTCCCCAAACATTTTTAATATGCCATAAGTCCAAATTAATTTAAATTTATTTTTAGCAGATGCCCCTGTGCAGTGGGCAATTGGAGCCCTTCCTGACTGCTGACAAGAGGGTTGGAAATACAGTTTCCCCATAAACCACCAAGGCTGCCAGGGTCGTTTCTCAGTGCTGCTGGGTGGAATGGAAGCTCTGACTCTCCATTAGACTTTGGTGTTTATACCACAGAATTTGGAAAAGTGAAAAATGACTGATTACTCTTCTGTATAACCTTCAATAACACTGCAAAGGAGTACTTTTGTTATGTATGTCATAGAAATTTCTGGAAAAAATAGCAGAAAACAATAGGATATTTTTTTTATTTTAGAAATATTGGGATTAGGGAAAAATGAGTCGGAACATCTTATTTTATCAAGAAGCAAGGAAGATATACATGATCCAGATAGAAAACCAATTTTAATGTCAGATAATAAAATATAGATGTTGAATAACAAAACTGATAGAGAGTAATCACAACATATTCATTTAAATAAAATTACATGATCGAAATACCGAGACAGAGAAACAAAAGAGAAATAAAGAAGAAAGAAAAAAGAAAGAAAACTGTTTTCTTTTTTTTTTTACATGTATTTTTTTTAATTGAATCACCATGAGGTACAGTTACAAAGCTTTCATGTTTGAATTTCAGGTACACAATGATCGAACACCCATCCCTCCACCAGTGCACATCACATCTTCTACCCCAAATGTCCCCAGCATCCCCCCATCCTAACCCTCCCCCGCCTCTGTGGCAGAAAACTTTCCCCATACTTTCTCTCCACTTTTTATCATTATGGTTTGCAATACAGATACTGAGAGGCTATCAGATTTGGTCCTTTATCTACTTTCAGCACATATCTCTCATCCCAAATGATCCTTCCAACCATTATTGACTTAGTGATCCCTTCTCTATTCAAGCTGCCTTCTCTCCCATCTTATAAGGCAGGCTTCCAACTATGGAGTAATATTCCTGGCCCTTGTGTCTACTGACTTTGGGTGTCAGTCTCATATTAATGTTATTTTATATTCCACGACTGAGTGCAGTCCTTCTATGTATGTCCCTCTCTTTCTGACTCATTTCACTTAGTATGATACTCTCCATGACGATCCACTCATAAGCAAATTTCATGAATTCATCAGAAAGAAAACTCTTATAGAATGAATTACAATTATTACAAGAAAATACAAAATCATCAGCAGGGACTCAGGGATTTCTCAGTGTTCACTAGTCTTCCTTTTATGAGCGAGGGGGTGATCAAGTGAGATTCATCTCTTGCTTTGCTCTTGATGCCCAACTGCGATCCTAGCATGTATGTTTTGGGGCAAATATGCAATCTTTAGCCCACACAACCAACTGCGTGCAAATCCTAGTTGTGGCAGAAGCAACAAAAGAAGAAAAGAGAGAAAATCACCCATTAAAAGTAAACTTTAATAAGGAGTAGGCAATTTATAAGTTTTGGACTAAGTCCCTGAATTACATTTTAATATCAAAGGAAAACTAGAACCTTGCAGTGAAGATACCTGGCAGATACCACTTTAATAAAAGATCACAGCTACATCGAATACCACAAATAGTGAGAAAAATTGACCTCATGAGCTTCCAATCATGAGGCATTGAGAAGGAACACAGTGCTTCTTAGTTGGTATTCCTATTTATAAAGAAACTGTAGACGAATACAAATTGTCAGATATTCTGAAAAAAAAAAGTTCATGTGCTATTTAACAACATGAAGATTTTAAAAAAGAAGAAAAAATTAAAATATTCTCTGCTTTTAAAGAAACTAAATAAATACAACAACTGAATACAACACATTATCTTAAATTGATTGTACAAATGGTCAAAAGAGTTATAAAGGATTTTATTGTAATTATTAATGTTTTGGATATGGACTGTACATTATTTGGGAATAACAAACTATAGAATGTGACAATTTTATTTCAGGGCCTCCTACATTTTATTATCCATGAACTGATAATGGTTTTACCATGAACTGAGAATGTTTTTACATTTTTAGGTGTTTTTTGTTATTGTTGTTGTTGTTATTTTTAGTTGTTATTTTGCATGTCCAGCTGTGCTCAGGACTTATTGCTGGTTTTGTAGCCAATGATCATTCCTGGTGTGCTCAAAGGCCATATATGGTGATGGCATGTAGGATAACATGGAGTTTGTCCTTTTAGCCTTGCTGCAGGGAACTTAGTTTACCTTAAAGCAATGTATGTGTGGACACAGGAAGACAGTTATTGTTATGCTTTGTAACTTGGGAGCTGATTGACTCCAATAATATTTACTTCTGGGCATCTGCTTTCTCACTCAGTTGTCCTTAGTTCCTAGCACCCCAAAAGCAGGGTCCTGACGAGGGATGGAATAGATCCAGGGCAAGCTGAGAGCTACCCTGGCATTGAAATGGGCCAGGCCAAAGTGCCACAATACTCAACTATAAGTTAAGAACATGGTCACAGACAAATGCTGTCATGATCCGAAAGTAACGACAAGACTAGGATCCTGCTGGGGTTAGGAAGACTAACCTGGTCTGAGGACTGGGGCCTGGAATATATAGTGAATGTCCTCAGGAAGAACCAAACTTTAAGTCTGATATATCTCTTACTGTGCTCATACAGAATGACATTGCTAAAAATATTAGAAGTAAATTTACTATAACTATTTAAGTAGATTACTAGCTGAGGAAGAAATGAACACACTATGACACGCCCTTGTTTGGAGACCCCACCCTTGAACGGATCTCCTAGTAATCTCCTTAGATAAGATTTTGTTAATCTCCTCTAGAAATGGTTTTCTTTGCTGATTTGTTAATGTTCAACCCACCTTTGTGTTACCACCCTATGTAATTTGCTATATAAACTAAGACTGTGGGGGAAGACAAGGGAGACAGAAGAAGAAGACAGGAGACAGAAGAAGAAGACAGGGGAGATACAAGAAGAAGATAGGGAGACAGAAGAAGAAGACAGGGGAGACAGAAGAAGACAGAAGAGACAGAGGAGACACATGAGAGGACACAGGAGAAGAACAGAGAAGACACAGAAGCAGAGACAGAGAGAGGTTGGAAGAGACCAGAGGAGAGACTACAGAGACAGAGACAGAGAGAGAGAGAGACAGACAGACAGAAGAGAGCACCGTGGCACACACAGAAGCAGAGCACAAGGACGGGCCATTCCAATCTGGTCTTTACACAGCGGCTCAAGAACCCCCAACTCGAGCGGCGTTCACTCTCACTGCCCCAAGTGCCGAGGACAACAAAACAACACGACGCATATTGTCTCCCCCTCCCTCACATGACGCCTTTGTATTTTTTACAGCAGGGATCAATCCCTGGCTATTTCAGTGCAAGGCAAGGTTTTTATAATTTAAAGGGTCATTTAAAAAATACCAAAACTATGCATAGAAGACCTGAAAAGGGGGCCAGAGCGATACTATAGTGGGTAGAGCATTTGCAGCCAACCCAGAGTCAGGAATAACCCTTGAGCATTGCTGGGTGTGATTTCCCGCCCCCCCCCCCCCCGAAAAAAAAGAAAAAGACTGAAAAAAAAAGTAAAGATTCTTTGGAACTGGAGTGATAGCACAGCAGGTAGGGGATTTGCCTTGCACGTGGCCAACCCAGGTTCGATTCCCAGCATCCCATATGACCCCCCGAACACCACCAGAACTAATTCCTGAGTGCAGCCAGGAGTTACCCTTGTGCACTGCGAGGTATGACCTAAAAAGCAAAAAAATAAAAAAATAAACCTGAAAAGGTCCTGGGAACCTAAAGTACTTATTATTTTATCCTTTGTGTTAGTTGGTAACGTCTAGATTTGTCAATGTACTAGTGAAAAATGAAATATATTTTATGCAAGCTCTGAAGTCTGGTGAGATGTACCTCTGGCCTTTCATTTACATGTGCTTACAAACCCCTTGTTTTTGTTGGGCCATTTGAATCAGGGTTCTAACACTACAATCAAAAGAATATTCACTGAAACAAAAAAAAAATGTCTTTTCAAGGCTATATATACAGCCTTGCATGTCTCAGTTAATTTTTCTACGTTTCTCAGTTTATTTTTCAATTAAGGACAACAACATTTCAACTGGAGAATCCTCACCCCAGCTTTATTGTGTGTGTGTTTCCTCAACAGAGCTAAGAGAGAAAATTGAAAAGCAAGGTCAACTGTCTATATGCTTTCTAGTTTCCAGGGGCTGCTACAAATCGTGAAACTTATCAAGTTTTCTATTTTATTTGTCAGTGTAGACCATACTCAAGTTGGCGAATTTCTTCAGAGCTTAATCAAATCTCCGAACATTGCTGACATGACTGTTCAGGGATAAAATTTTCCATCTATTCTGGTGCTTGTCTCTAGAAGTGACATTGTACATTCTGGTGCTCTCAGAAGAAATATCGATGAAATGTGTCCAATGTAATTAAAAATGGATTCATAATAGAAATGTCGATTGAATGAACATAACTAATAACACTGTGAGTTCATATAATTGCTTTTTAAATGGCCTAAAGATCTGATAGGGAAAACGGATTTCACTATTACATTGCACTATTTCATACATTTACATTCCCAGAAAATTCATAAAGAAATTCTAAAGGCAGAGGGAGGGGAAAAGAAAGCAAGAAATGTCAAAATGATTTAGAGAATTAAGGACTTTTAATTCACAATTACTTCAGGATCCTTTATTCATTTTCCTTTTCATTCATCTAAGCAAAGTTATATTGAGCATGTATGCAGAGCACCATGGCAGCTACTAAGAAAATAATTAATATGATGCAGTCTTTGCCATTGAAGTAATAAAAAAAGTATTAGGGAAGAAAATATTATCATGTAATTGCATTGCCGTCTGGTAGATGAAATGGAAGTCTTACCTATAACCATATTACTTAGGGCATTCAGAAGATCTCTGTAGCACAGGAGTTTTATCGGATGTTGAAGGTAAAAAGGAGTGTGCTAGGATAATCTTGAAGAGTGAAAATGATATAAACTTATAATAGGCTAATTTGAACAATTAAATTAAAACCTAAAAGTATGCAATAGCAGAGTTGTTATAAACATTTGAAAACTCAACTTTATTCAGGATGAAATACATCAAGATATGAGTAGAAAGATGTTGAACTTCTATGTTTATAGAAGTAAACATTTGGGTTATCGAGAGTCATGTTGGAAAAATAAATGCAGGGACAAAACGAACAAAATTGAGCAAAAAGTAAAATTAGGAAGAAAAGACAGAGATGAGATGTAGGAGAAAGGACTATTCTGAATGTGACTTTAAAATTTTCACATCATTCCATACCAAAAATATGACTTGCAAATATTACATGACTAAGTAAGAATAAACTGCCTCCTTGAACTTGTATGGAACATAAAATTCTAAGATTAATAAAAGAAGAGAAAAGAAAAAACCCGAACTCTTGCAGAGATGTTGATTTACAGAAGTGGACGTGTGAAGCACAACAGGAAATGATGCATTATGAAAGAACCTGTTTCCTTACCATTCTGACCATCTGTTTTTCATCTCTTCCTGGTCTATCAATAGTAGAAATCCGATTTCACCAGGAGGATCACTTTTTCTAAATCCTAGGGGTGAGCCAATTTGCCCTTAACTTGACGTTCCTTAGCTGTTTTAAAAATAACCTCAAATTCATAACCTTTGATTACTAATCTAGAAATAGGATCCAATGCTACTCTGAATTCCTGGAATATGTCTCTATTTTCTCAATTCAGAATTGTAAAATTACAGGCTCAAGTTGGCCTGGGGTCGCCACTAGTAATGAACTATCTAAACAGAAGTCAACAGAAATCTACATAAAAGTATGAAAAGGAGATTACGTTTTAATGCTTGTGCATTGTGTTTGCTATGCACAAAAAAATATTTTTACTTATATTTTTTTCCTGGAAAATAAAATGTTTTTAACATTCATGGTTAAAGAGATCCTTTACTAGGTACTTAATTCCAAGGAATGATGTATTTTTACTGCAATTTCTGTTCATTTTTCTAGTAGTCTAAAGGTATGGTTCTTCTTGTTTATATTATTTTTGTTAAATAAAAACCTGGGGGTTTTACTGTTGATGCTTTGAAACGAATGCCTTTTAGTCACTCTCTGTTTAAGATTTATTTTATCTTTAGTTTTCCAGAGCTAAACCTTAGTGTTCCTAGATATAGTTTCATTTTACATATATGTGTATACACACCTGTATATCTCCTGTGTATTTCTTGTTATCTTCTAGCACTATCTATTGTTCATTGGTTTTTGAGAAATTTCCAAAAATTTTTGGTCATTTGACATCAACTACTTCTTTTTTTTTTATTTTTTGGCTCATGCATTTTTTTAAAAAAATTTTTATAAGTGAATTATCATGAGGTACAGTCACAAGCTTATGAACCTTCATGTTTGCATTTCAGTCATACAGTGATCATTTACCCATCCCTCCACCAGTGCCCGTTTTCCTCCACCAATGTTCCCAGTGAGGCCAGTTTCCAAGTTGTGGGGCAGACCTCCTGGTCCTTATATCTACTATTCTTGGTGTTAGTCTCCCATTCTGTTACTTTATATTCCAGGGAAAAGTGCAATCTTTCTACATCTGTCTCTCTCTTTCTGACTTGTAGGATAACATAGCCTCAGGTAGTTTAGATTTATTGGGTTACTCCCAACACAGTGCTCCCATTCCTTTGTGTTTATTTGTAACTTCTTTCTTTGTGCTCTGTTGACTTGTAAATATTGTTTTTCTCTTCTTTTTGAGTTCTTTGCATAGTTTATTCAGAGCCATGTCCTTTTCTGTGGGCACAGGAAGACTGTTGCAAATGCTATGCTTTGTAACCTGGAAGTCATTTAACTCTACATGATATTTTCCTCCTGGGCATCTGTTCTCTCGACCTAAGCCTCAGCTGCCCTTACTTCCATGCACCCCCAAAAGCGGGGTCCCATCGAGGGATGGGAAGGACCCAAGGCAAGTGGTGAATCTGGTGGGCTCTCTGGAAGGGCTTTCTTATGTTGATTTTGCTACCAGACTGGGTGTAGCCCAGAGGGCAAGGTGGAGAGAGACAAGCATGGGGGAGAGACTACTGAAGAAGAAGCAGAATCCAGAGAGTGAGCCAGAGGAGAATCCAGAGAGCGGGGATGGAGGAGTGAGGAGTGGTGAGGAAGAGTGCTGGGGAGAGAGAGGAGAGAGGAGAAATGGGGAGCTCAGAGAGACTGGAACAGGTGCAACTGTTCCATTCCATGGAGAGAATGGAATAAATGGCGGCAACTGATCAATCAACCAGCTTGACTCTCCTTTCCTCCTTTGTCTGCCCCATGGCCCAGGCTGCTCTGGCTGGGTGAGCTGCCCGGGACTGCACCCGAACCTGGGGGTGGCCGACGGGGAGAGCCACCGGTGCTCTCCCTGGGTCACTCCCTGGCAGATGTTTTTTACACTTGACTCATTTCTCTTAACATGAGACTTTCCATGTTGATCCACTTAAATGCAAATTTCATGACTTCATCTTTTCTAACAGCTGTATAGTATTCCATTGTGTAGATGTACCGGTGTATCTTTAGCCAGTCATCTGTTTTTGGGCACTCTGTTTTTTTCCAGATGTTGGCTATTGTAAACAGTGCTGCAATGAACATACAAATGCAGATAACATCAACTACTTCTTTTAGAATATTCTTTTTCCTGTTTCACATATCCTAGACCTTTTCCATGTTACTCTCATCCTCTATTTTTCTCTCTTTGTCTCTCTCTTTCTCTTCCTTGTCTTTTCTGACTTTATGTTTATAACGTACATTTATTCTGACCTAATTTCTAGTCCATTCATAATGTCCATTACCATAGTTTTATTTATTTATTTTATTTATTTACTTATTTTGCTTTTTGGGTCACAACTGGCAATGCACAGGTGTTATTCCTGGCTCTGCACTCAGGAATTACTCCTGGTGGTGCTCAGGGGACCATATGGGATGCTGGGAATCGAACCCGGGTCAGCCATATGCAAGGCAAACGCCCTACCCGCTGTGCTATTGCTCCAGCCCTCTACCATAGTTTTATAGATATCCAGGTAACGTTCCTATCAAGAGTAAAAGAGAATTCTCTTCTAACAAAATTCCTGCCAACACTGGGTGTTTCCGTTCATCTTAATATATGCTATTTATAGAGGTGTGAGAGATCATTTTATAATTTTGGTTTACATTTTTCTGTGTCTTTTGGTTGTTCATTGGCATATGAAAAATCTATTTCTCATTTCTCTCCATTCGTTGATGGGGTTATTGGTAGTAATATATTCTGGTTCACCTACTACAGAAAGCAGTATGACATTCTTCAGAAAGTAAGACTGTCATCTCATTGTTCATCACTTTGCTCGAGCAGGCACCAGTAATGTTTCCATTGTGAGATTTGTTGTTACTGTTTTTGGCATATCGAATACACCATGGGTAGCTTGCCAGGCTTTCCCGTGTGGGTGAGATACTCTTACTTTACATCTAGCTAGATTCTTTACATCTAGCCCCCAAACACAAACACATTAAATGACTATATACATGTATATATTAAATAATTATATATACACATATGCATATATGAAATGAATGTATTTGCATATCATTTATAAAATTTTAGATATATCATATATAAATACATATTTATTTACATGACTTTATTCATTAGAACAGTAAGTAAAAGCAATCCAAGTATGCAACAGTAGATAAGTGGATAAAGAAGTTGTGGTATATATGCACTGTAGCACTGTAGCACTGTCATTGTTCACCGCTTTGCTTGAGCGGGCACCAGTAACGTTTCCATGGTGATATTTGTTGTTACTGCTTTTGGCATATCGAATATGCCATGAGTAGCTTGCCAGGCTTTACCATGTGGGTGGGATACTCTAGTATCTTGCTGGGCTCTCTGAGAGGGACGGAGGAATCGAACCTGGGTTGACCACGTGTAAGGCAAACACCCTACACGCTGTGCTATCACTCCAGCCCACACACAATAATATTGTCCCTTTTTAAAAAGGACCACACTCAACAGTGTCAGGGACTGCTGGACTACTCAGTGTCAGGGACTGCTGCTGGAGGTGCTCAGGGGAACTTGCAGCATGTGCTCCCACTGTCCTGTCTCTCCAGCCCCAGTTGCCTGGAAATTTCTAACTAGAGCCTCAGTTTCTTCAGCTCTTCAGATGGACAACATCAGAGAGTGGCTCAAAGGGCTGAAGCACATGCTTTATATTTGTGGCATTCCTGGGCACTGGAAGGTGGTATATATGAATGGTAGAAAATTATGCAGCCTAGGAAAATATGAAATCATAAAGTTTGCTGCAACCTGGACAGAGTTGGAGGATCCATTAGGTGAAGTTAGAGGAAGAAGGGAAACTACTGGATCTCACTCATCTATGGTATAGAGAACTGTCCAGAGAAAGGAGAAAAGGAAATATAGGGTTTCATTATATGATAAACACGCAGCCCTGCATCACAGAATACTAAGGAGGGGGATAGTAGGTTGCAGGGAATGACAAGGTGGGCTAGATATAAATAACATCAAGGCATTGGTGAAAGACCTTGAGCACTTTGCAGAGAGTTAGGTGAAATAACTTTGTAAATCAAAGTCCATAAGCATCAATACAATTATAAGCATGTAATGCAAACTATAATAAATTTATAAAAATTATTTTTCTATCTTTTTTTTTTCTTTTTGGGTCACACCTGGCATTGCACAGAGGTTATTCCTGGCTCATGCACTCAGGAATTACACCTGGAAGTGCTCAGGGGACCATATGGGATGCTGGGAATCGAACTCCAGTCGGCCATGTGCAAGGCAAATAAATGCCCTAGCCGCTGTGCTATCACTCCAGATCTGAAAGATTATTTTCCTAAGGCAGTGAGGTAGTAATGAGGTGTGCGACTCTAGTGGGGGATGCTCATAGTGGTAGTAAGCACAAAGTTCAAACACTTTTAGAGTCTGGAGTAATAATACAGATGAGATACTGGGCATGCACACGGCCCGCCCTGATCCCTGAGCCCCACCAGGAGTGATCCCTGAGCACAAAGCCGGAACATGGAAAGTATCATGTTGAGTGAAATGAGTCAGAAAGAAAGAGACAGACATAGAAAGATTGCACTCATATGTGGAATGCACTCATATGTGGAATATAATGTAACTGAGAAGTACAAGTTGGCAACGATGCAACTTCTGGCAGATATCTCTCTGGACTTAGTTACTAAAATACTAAATTACAGAAACCCAAAACTGAGAGGCCGCTAAGTGTGGTCACTCGACCTCATACCTCTTCATCCTCAGCAATGGAAAACAAATTATCTAATGCTTCCTTTTCAGCAGGTCTGACTTTAGGGGAGAGACTCCCCAAACAATAATAGTGAGTTTTGTTGAAATATTGTATGCAATCAAAGTGAAAGTAAAGTGAAATTTATTAGTTACACAGGCGGGGGGGGCTAGGGGTGGGGGGGCTAGGGGCGTGGGGGGGTTAGGGGTGTGGGGGGCGGGTGGAGCTATACTGGGATTCTTGGTGGTGGAAAATGAGCACTGGTGAAGGGATGGGTATTCGAGCATTGTATAACTGAGATTTAAACCTGAAAACTTTGTAACTTTCCACATGGTGACTCAATAAAAAATTAAAAAAAAACCACCAGGTGTTGTCCAACCCTCCTCCCAATAGTAATACATAAATCGCAACCCTCTTACAAACAATATTATAAATAACAATGCCTAAGCATAGTTTGTAAATATATAATAGTTTTCAATGTTGAATAGCTAATATTTTAAATTCAACATCACTGTCACTGTCATCCCATTGCTCATCGATTTGCTCAAGCAGGCACCAGTAACGTCTCCATTGTGAGACTTGTTACTGTTTTCGGCATATCGAATACGCTATGGGTAGCTTGCCAGGCTCTGTCAGGCGGGCGAGATACTCTCGGTAGCTTGCTGGGCTCTCCAAGAGGGGTGTAGGAATCGAACCTGGGTCAGCCGTGTGCAAGGCAAATGCCCTGCTGCTGTGCTATCACCCCAGCGATAGTGATAGTGAGAAATTCAACATCATATCACTAATCATATCACTAGTATCATAGTGCATATTTATTATAGATATTTTAAAATCCATGCCTGATATCCCAAATATTCCAACTATTTGTAACCGTGTTTTTAATTCCTTTTGTCAGCTTTTCTTACTATGCTTTCCAGTTTTACTAAATATATGAACATTCTAGTTGACATTAGCTTTCAAGTTGCTATTATTTAGAGTAGAGCATGTACAGGACGATATATAGATGACTACTCAGGACAAGAGTTTCGTAAGGATCAGTATTTAAAATAATCGGTCGCCAGTGGTTCTTCCTGAGAGCCTGGAGCACTTATTAATGTCCCTCCCCTTGGGATTTTGAATTCTGATTTTGTGTCTCTGAGCTGCTACAGAGTCTGTCCCATTTTGTACACAGAAGAATCTTGCTCTTAACAGGCAAGATTTGTTCAGCGTGTAGAGACTACTCAAACACTTCTTTCTTCTTTCCATGCAGCAAGTACTTCCAGCCCACTATCATCACATCACTGCTGATTGTTGGCATCCAACTTGTTTCATTTGTTTTTATTCAGACTTAATAGAGGAAAGAGGCTTCGGTGACAGTAAATGGATTTGTCGGAGACATGTGTAACGCACAACTAAAGAAGTGGTAAATGCTTCCAAGGGAAACATACTGAGTTTTAAGTATCTCTACCCTCTGTTTTCTCAGGATTTATTTTTCCTCTTCTACTAACATACTTGGCACCTCCAAAATTCCATTTTGGTCTCCCCAATCCTTGCCACAGCCAGTATACTCTGTGGACTTCTCTATCTCTTGACAGCTGTTGTCTACTGTCTATTAGAGCCCCAGCCTTGTCTTCTGCCAAAAAGGACAAATTGTCCCAGCAGAAATTAGTATTCGGATTATACATCTCGCTTCAAGAGCTATTGCTTTATATGATACTGTTCTTCAGAATGCCAACTATGTTTGTACTATGTATTCTCTATATACTGACAAATTGTGTGTATTTTCTTTGGAATTGTAGTTACTATCAGTGGAATGTACTACTCCATAATAATTTGAAGCAAGATAATTATTGACTTCATATTACAGACCACTTCACATACAAATTTACTTTTCCCTCAAAAAGTAACTGGCTCTGGCATCACACCATCCTTATTCCTTTCTACTTAGCATGCGTTTTATAGGACACAAACTTTTCTTTCACCTTTCTCACTTCTTTCCTAGCCATCATCTATGCATATGTCCCTCTTAAATCATTTGATTTATCATCAGTTCTTGTATATTGAGAGAACATTGTGTTCTCTGATCTTCAAAGATAAGGAAGTTCCAGCCCAATTAAATAAGTTGTTGTTAAACTTACAGAATTCCTCATTATAGGTTCTTTTCAACATAGGCAAGACATCTGTAGAATAAACTATAAAAGATGCCCCATACATACAATATAAATGAGTTTATGTCATAGATTCAAATGTGTTAAAAGTTAAATTAATAGGATGGACTTAATGACTATACTAACCTCTGATAAAGTGGTTAAGAAGTAGAAAAATGAGAAATAGTGAGACGGCACTGTGGGTAGGGTACTTGTCTTGCACATGGCTGACCCAGGTTTCATCTCTAGTACCACATAAGTTTCCATGAGTGCTTCCAGGAGTGATCTCTGAGCACAAAGCTGGGAGTATGCGCTGAGCACTGCTAGGTGTAACCCTCTCCTAAAGGTAAATAGCAAAATGAATCATATTCATTCAGGGATATGATATTAAATTCTACTGTTATTCTGTTATTTCATGTTGTTTCACCATAAATTTAGTTTTATTACATGTTTATCTTGCTTAGTTTATAAGTGCTTGGAATTTATTGTGAGTTTTAATTTAAACAAGATAATAGAGACAATAAAAGTGTTAAGAAAAGTATACTTTAAGGTTTAGATATATATTTGTTACATCACTGTATCCCTGTCATCCCGTTCTTCATTGATTTACTTGAGCAGGCACCATAATGTCTCCATTCGTCCCAGCCCTGAGATTTTAGCAGCCTCTGCTTACTCGTTTTTTTCCCAACTATTGGAGGCTCTTTTCAGGATCAGGGGAATGAAACCTATTATTGTTACTGTATTTGGCATATCGAGTATGCTATGGGGAGCTTGCCAGGTTCTGTGTGGGTGGGATACTCTCGGTAGCTTGCCGGGCTCTCCGAGAGGCATACATACATACATATGTATGCCTCTTTCCCTTTATGATGATGTGTTGCGTGGCCATCTAGGAATATGTTCACTCATGCATGAGGCTCGGCCTGAGTGTGTGGAAAGCAGCCTGGAGCATGGTGGTGTTTGGGTAGTGGAGATCAGCCGGGAGTCTCTCACCCGCTCCCCTCTTGGGCACCCCTGATGCGGGAGTCTTGTGGCATGGTTATGAAGGGCCTCATTTTATGCTCCCTTCTGGGAGAAGCAGCCGTGAGTTCTGGAGGGTGGTGGAGGGCACATATATCCTTCTGGAATGTTCACTTTCCATCACTATAGACTGTGTAATCATAAAAGAACCGGTGTTACTCAAATGCAAGGACGCCTGAGTTCAGTGAGAGCTGTTTGCAATCCTCCCCAGCAATGAACCAAGACAACAGTCTGATGGCGAAAACAGCCCGTTTAATGCAGAGTTACTGGCATACTTATAGAACATCTAAAGAGGGGTCAAGGTAAGGACCGGTGTGATGGTCATTTACATAGACATTTGGCAGAGGACATTCTTTTAGGGAGATCAACTCAAGGAGACACACTGTCTCCCAGGGGCAACTGTATTGCTTTTATGCTTCCCTCTAATTGTATAAGTTATCGATACTAGCAGTTGTTTGGATAAACACAGTAAGAGACAAAGATCCCAACACTTAATTCTCTGGGCTGAGAGCAAACAAGACTTTAAACACTTGGTTGTCTGGGCTCTGAGTGCAAGCAAGGCTTTTACTGTAAATCCGAGACTAAGTCCTCAGGCCAGTTCAGCTAGTCCTTCCCCGGGGGGGGGGGGTCCTGTCTCTAAAGTTATAACAGTTTGCATGAAAACCGTTCACTTATGCTTTCTAGAATGTCCCATTTTGCTGCCGGGTAGTTTTGCCACTCGCCCTGGGTCCATCCCAGTCCCACGGCAAGACCTCCCCTTTGGGGTGTCAGGAACTATAGAAACTGAAGCCTGAGTCAAGTAGTTATGATCAAGTAATTATGCCCAGGGACAGATATATTTCAGAGTCAATCAACTCCCAAATATTAAGAGCACAGCATTAATGGTCTTTTTGTGTTTAACCAAAGAAAATTGCTCGATGGTAACATATAAAAAGGCTGTAGGGGAAACAGAAAAACAAGTACAAATATACATTACTTCAAATACAAAGCAATATCAATGCAAGTTCAGAATAACCAGAAAGTTTTGTTTTATAAGCAATCGAGATGAACATGGGGGACTGTGACAATGCGAAGTAAAATACAAGGGAAAGATTACAAATAAGCTTTAACTAAGTTAGGGATGCTAGCAAGGGTAATGTAAATTTTTCTAGGAGGAGGAAAGGAGACAATTCACTGAATAAGCCTAAAGCACTTAGGGTTAATATCCAACAAAAAGGGGAGGCTGAAGATAGACTTTGGCTAAATTAAGGATGTTAGCAAGGGCATGGTAAGCTTCTCTGGGAGGAGGAAAGGGGCAATTCATTGATAAAGCCTAAAGCACTTAGGGTTGGTATCCAACAATAGACAGCTATCCAGAGCTTTGTGTACTCATTTTTCTGAGCCATACCTCACGGTGCTCGGGTGTGAGTCCTGACTCTGTACTCTGGGATTATTCCTGGCAGATTTGGAGAACCATAAGCAATGCCAATCAAACCCATGGCAAGCACCTTACCCACTGTACTGTGGTTCCACCCCTAGACATCCTTTAAGCCCAACTTTTCTCCCAAGTATATCATTAAAATTTGAGAATTCAAATTTAGCTACATCTTTACCTACATGCTGTGCATTATTCAAAGGAAAAACATAGGGGTCCAGAGAGACGGTACAGCAGGAGGACACTTGTTTGCACGTGGTTTCAATCCCAGCAGCCCAAGCGTCATAAAACATCTATATATGTTAAAAAAATATTTATATATTAACCAGCGTCCTCTCTACATAGTAGCCAATCATAGGTTGATTTTTTATCTGTAGAGACATTTGTGGGTTCAAAATCTCCTAAAAGATATGAGTTGTAAAATTTTATGTACTTATATTTTTTAAATGCAACTACAAAATGACACACACAAAAAGTACTGGAAAAATTCCTGGAATAAAATATGTTGTTTCTAATACTGGATAGGTTACACAGAGAAATTAAAGAAAAACTTCTTTAACAATAGTTAATATCTCTCAAAGCAAGGCTAGAAGGGTAAGCAAAATAATGGTCCACAAGTTTATTCATGTCCTAAGGTCTAGGATCACGAATCACGAAATCCCGTTAATCGTCAATTTCTCGAACGGGCTCAGTAACCTCTCATTTCGTCTATTTCCCTGAGATCTTAGAAGTCTCTTTCGACTTGGCCCTCCCAATGATGTCACACTGGAGGCTCTTTCAGACTCAGGGGAATGAGATCCAGCTTGTTACTGGCTTTGGCATATGAATACACCATAGGAAGCTTGCAAGGCTGTCCCATGTGGACAGGAAACTCTCAGAAGCTTGCCAGTTTCTCCCAGAGGGAGAACTAGTGTACAAGATATCGCTCGGCTGCTCGATAAAACTGGTGGAGGATGTAGCACCAGTTTTAGATGACAGAGAGGAACTGCAGACATCACTGAGAATAAAGACCCTAAAATGCAAAGATTACCCTGAATTAACCTGGTGTCATAAACTGATACAAAGCTAAGACCAAAAGTCCTGTTATCCACAGTTTGTTATCCTCGATGTATAACCCAAGCTCTTACTACAATAATCTCTTTAAAACATGAATCTCATCTTGACATCAAATCACAGGCCAAACCTTCCATCATTTAGCCATAAATGTTTAAAACAAAGCTATGAACGCTTACCAGTAGGTAAGGAAGTAAGTCCCATTGGCCAAACTGGAACATTTTGAGAGTGAAAAGAAAGATACTAACAATTGTGCTTGAACAACAGGCTCAAATTCATCCTGCTCTTGGAGAATAGAGACAAATGAACTAGAACTATAGCTGTTTTCAGACTCTCTCCACTCCTTCATTCTGTTCCAATCATAACTGTCTCCTTTGGTTCTTAAAGTCAAAGCTCATATCCTGCACATTATACTCATTTCATCTAAAATATATTTCACCTTGCTCTTCACGTGGCTGCTTCTCATCCTTTATGTTTTTGGTTGAGAGCTGTGTCCACTCAGAGAGACTGTCCCTGACCACTCACCCTAATAATGACCTCCCTCCACCCTATCACAGGATACCACTTCTCTTATCTTTTATGCATGTATTGCAATAACAAATCACAAATTTTATTTTTTGTTTATCTGCTACACCCTCCACCAGTCAACTACTTTGCTCTAATACTAATTCATATGCAATCTGTAACTTTTGCTGTTACTTTTCATGATTCCAGTCACTGATTCTTCCTGTCCCAGCTTCAGGCTTGATGGTAGTACTCATTGCTCCACTTACGTGAAAGGCTTTGATATAAGAACTCTGTTTGGGAGTGGGTCAAATTAAACAAGATTATAGGCCGAGAGCTCACACACCTTTGAATGGAGATAATTTAGGGAGTAAGAGGCAGTCTAGGGCTACAGGCAGACTTTCCTTCTTACTGGTCTCTAGCATCCCGGGACAGGATTCTATATTCCCATTCAATCTTTACTCTTTTAATTCTGACATTTTCTAGTTACACATTATGATCAATTCTTTTGAGTAGTCCCATTTAGAATTTTCGCTCTGATTTGTTCAGTTTTGCTGAATTGAGGGTTGTTTGGCATTATGATGATAACAAAGTGATTGTATCTAATGAATCATTTATTTGAGAAAAACATACAAACCATACCAATATTGAGAACTTAACCCATGAATTCAGGCCAAGAGATTTATTCTAGCATTTTCTGTTTCTAATTGGAAATTAGAGAGTTTATTCTTTTTGGGCTGTATGTGTTTATTTTACTTTTATTGTTGGGTAGAAATAAAATGTATATTATAAATCTACTGATTTAGGAATTCAATAAAACTGTTTTCTTCCCCTTGGCACAAAATGCTAATTGAATATGGACCCCGTGCTCAGAATTAGGAGGCAGGAATTCTAGACTGATTTCTGTCTCTAACTAATGGTGTGGCAATGGCTAAGTCACTTAGCCTGTCAAATTGGCACTTTCTCCTCATTGAAATAAAAGGATTGATTAAGTTTATTTCTATGTTGCCTTCCAGCACTAAAATTCTGAAATGCTATGACTACCTGAGGAGAGATAAAATATTACTTTTAGGATAAATTAATTAGGAGAAGTTTATGCAAAGTTGGGGAAGAAAATTATATTTTTCACAATCTAAAATTAAGAGGAATGACCTAGGTTCTGAAATTAGTGGGCATTCAAGAATCATTTTTCTCTATAGAGTATTATCTTGCTGCATTTGGTGCGGAAGGAAGGAGGAGAGGGGTAGAGACAAAGATATCTATTGTCCAAGTGGTGGTTGACCCAAGAGAAAGCAATTAGAAAGAGGGTCAAAGAAGGAACTTTTAATTTTTATAGTGTATTAATAAAAACAAAAAAAGATAGTTTTAAATTTTGTCAGCATAATCATAGGACATAGGACTGTAGCAATAGCACAGCGGGTAGGGCATTTGCCTTGCACACGGCTGACCCAAATTCGATTCCTTCGTTCCTCTCACCTGGCAAGTTACCGAGAGTATCCCACCTGCATGGCAGAGCCTGGCAAGCTACTCGAGGCATATTTAATATGCCAAAAACAGTAACAACAAGTCTCACAATGGAGACATTACTGGTGCCCACTTGAGCAAATTGATGAACAAGGGGAAGACAGTACTATAGTACTAATCATAGAACATGTGGCTTAACACAGAATAAGAGGAATTGAAACAATTGCTAATTACAACAAACAGAATTTGCAGTGATGTAATCATGAGGAACATGAGATGTTCTTACCTACTTCCTTCCCTGTTGGACATTTTCAAAAATGAAAACAAGGGCTCTCTTTTAACTGCAGAGTGACTTTCTGGACCTCTCATAGAGGAGTTTAAAGCACATGCTCACTGCATGCTAATGACCAACTACATTGCTCCCGGGGCAGTCCCTCTCACAAGACATGGCTACGTAGTTTTTCAGGAAGTTAGCAATTCAAAGTTATCAATTCAAAGCCATTTAATAAATATATATTGATAATATAAAAGTTATTCAGATACCTAAGAATTACTAAACTAGTGCATCTGTGCTTTCAGATCTCTAAGTTTTGATATATGTTACTTTGATTTCTATTTTGAATTATTCCTAATAAGGGAAAGGAGTTTTTAACTCTAAACTATAAAATTTTTAAGAGTCATCTTGGCATCTATGTGAATGTTGATAAAGAATTTAGCAAAGGCGTATATGAGTCTTTCCTTTCAAATCAAAACTCACTACATACAAGCACACACATACCTGAAAATGTGAAAACTAGGATATTTGCTATTTACCCTGAGACTCCTGACTATAAATATGACATATTTAATAAGAAGTTCTGGAAATCTAAGAATTCCCATTCTAGGGGGTAAAGTCCTCCTCTAAAACACAATTATCTTTTAAGGTGTTCAAACCTTTCTTCTTCCCTTCAGTTCTGCTACCTTTAGTGAGTACTCACTGTTTATGGGGCTTAGAAGGTGATGAAACTTAGCTCAGTCTTAAAAATATGAAGAAGTATGTACCCGAAGAAATAACATCGTGTATCACAAGAGACATCCCACAGCTGCAACCCTGTTTATTCACCCACAGTGCCCTGCTCTACTGAATTCAAGACTAAATCTCCGAGGAGATGCAAGACAAGCAGCTAAAATTCATAGATCTGGTCTTCCTGGCTGGAAACTCCAGGGCTCCCTCTGGAGGTGGGCAGGCTGAGTGTCCACTGAGTGCAGCCGCTCTATCACTACACACCACTGCGGCCATGCTGATGTCTCAACTCCAGCGCTTCACCAACGCTCTGCAGAGACATCAAACTGAAAAATTTCAGCTACTCCCAGTATCCAGACTGAGAACTCTGGAGTCTATTCAACTCCTTAGCCTGGACCATAGATCCTTAAGTGTCTGGACCACAAAGCCTTGTGCAGGGTCTGCGACATGCATCTAAATTCATCAATACTTGGGACTGGAGTGATAGCACAGCGGGTAGGGTGTTTGCCTTGCATGCAGCTGACCCAAGTTCGATTCCCAGCATCCCATATGGTCCCCTGAGCACCGCCAGGGGTATATCTTGAGTACAGAGCCAGGAGTAACCCCTGTGCATCGCCAGGTGTGACTCAAAAAGAAAAAAAAATTCATCAATACTGAAGTTCCAGTAGGAACACACCAAATTACATGGGAAAGTAGCATAGACGCAAACTAAATTCAACAAAATTATGTTGAGATATTTCTCAGGTAGTGATGTGTTTTCATTTTTCTGGTGTAGGCCTAGATATTAATTTTAGTTCTTTCAATGGCATTCCTTTGACTGTTTTTCACTATCCTCATGAGCTTTGTAACATTTTTTGTTGCTTTTTCAAAAATCCATATGCTTGAAAAAGCAGTTACCTCTCAAAGCCTATATGAAATGGCTTTGCTTGTTAAAGGACATTTATCATCCAAGCTGTCTCGGGGTTCTCCAGGCCCCTCTTTTCTACTGATGCAGCGTCTCTGAATTAACATGGAAATCCCCAATTAGAAAAATGAGCCCTATCATTTTTTTTCAGGTTCATAATCTTTTCTTCCCTTTGGTGTCAGAAATATTAATCCAACTTTCCTATTGCTCCCAGATCATTCTCTTTTCTAGCCATCAGCCAACACAATGAAGAAATAAAATTAGTTCTTTTTAGTTATTGATTTACTATAGCAAAGTTTGTTTGCAGGAATATAAATGCTTATGGTTTTAAGAGATTGTGAGTTTATTTTCATTAGAGATGGCCTATCACTCTGCCTTCTCTCCTTATATACTGTGAGTAAAATCATACAGCATTTTTCATTCTCCTTCTGGTTCTATTAGCATGATCCATTACATTTCTATTCATGTTGTAACAAAAACCAATACTTTTTACACATTTTTGTAGCTGAGTAGTATAACTTTGTGTGCATGTGCCTCAACTTCTTTATCCAATCACCTGCAATTGGGACCTTGGGATTTTTCTACATCTTAGTTATTATAAATAATGCAGCAATAAATGTAAGCAAGCACCTATCTTTTTCTTTAAATTTAGTGCTTTTGCATTTTTGGGATACATTGCTAAAAGTAGCATGTTTAGATCACATGGGAGTCCTACTATTGGGTTTTTTTTTTTTTTGAGAAGTATTCATACTCTTCTCCTAAAGGCTGGATGCTAACATTTCCACCAATAGTGAATAAGCATTCTTTCTACGCTTCTGCCAAATCTTTCCTTTTATTTTTTACATAAACTATTTTCACTGGTGTGAGATAGCTAAATGCTGTCTTGACTTATATTTTCTGATCAATGGTAATGAATAACATTGAGGAGCAGTATCCCAACACTCAAGGGGTCTAGGAAGCCTTCCTGATGATACTCAGGAATGCTGGCTGGCTGCTTCAGTACTCAAACCAGCACTAAGAGTTGCCAGGGCAAACCCATCAGTGTCCAGGACCTCCAAAGTCATTCGTGGCAGTTCTTGTGCAGGCCGTGTTGTGCTAGGTTTGAACTTGTGTCCCTGTGCATGCAAGGCATACGTCCCTCTCTACTGAGCCCTCTCCTGGTCCCCAATGATGAATATTATGTGTCTGTTAACCATGTGTCTGTTAAACATCTTCAGAGAAATCTGTTTTTCAGCTCTCCCCATTTTTTTATGTAACCATTTAGTTTTTTTTAATTGGCTTTTTATTGTTGAGTTTTGTATGTCTTAAATATTAACTGTTCTCAAGAGGTATGTAACTTTGTTACCTGTAGTTTTATTTTCAAGCCTTTTAGCTTGACCTAAGCTCATTAAATTTTATTTAATATTATTCTCATCAATTGAATTGACTCACTGAAAATACTCAAGCCAATTTCAGGGAATAGTCATGCCTTATTTTTCTTCAATGTTTTTTATGGACTCAGGTATAATAGCTGATTGATTCTTGAGTCCATCTTGAATCATCTTTTGTGTGTGGTGTGAAAGAGTGCTCTGGTTTTAATCCTCAGCATTAATATTTTCATGTCCTCAAATAGTAGCAATTTTATTTTGTATTTGTCTTACACATGCAAGGCACATGCCCTTCCATTTCACAGCATACCTAGCCAAATCTATACTCTGACTTCCTGTTAAATTAGTTCCTTTAAGAAGAAATGAACTAATCCTCTGGGAAGCTTTGAATAGGCCAGGATGTTGCACATATGTTTCAATATTCTCAGGAGTTGGGAATTTTATTCTGAGCTGAGTTGGCGGTGTGATCTATGGTGATCGAAGATGAGTGGGTACCATGAATTCTACTACTGGCATCATTGCATCTAGTTTCACACTTACTTAAGGAGGCAGAAACCTGATGCTTATTTTTTGGGACTTTTTGTAATGGGAATCTGTTCCTGTGTTGTTGACTCTAAGTCTTTAGAAGGGAAAGAGAGTCTGAGGCTTGCTATGGACTCTTGTTCACCTCAAAAACTTCTCTTTTGTTATTGCAGTTGTGTAGAACACACCTGGATTTGCTCAGGGGCTATTTGTGGCTCTGAAAGTCGCTCTTTTTAATTAATTTATTTGTTTTTCATTTTTTTATTGAATCATGAAAAAAGTTATAAAGCTTTCAGGTTAAATTCTCAGTCACTCAATGATCAAACCCCCATCCCTTCACCAGTGCACATGTTCCACCACCAAGAACCCCAGTATGCCCCCCATCACACCCCCACCCCTCCACCTGTGTGGCTAATGATCTTCACTTCATTCTCTCTTTACTTTGAATATATTCAATATTTCAATAGAAAACTTACTATTATTATTTGGAATTTCCCCCCAACAATCAGGCCTGCTGAAAAAGCATCATTTAATCATTTCTTTTCATTGCTGAGAGTGAAGACTCTGAGTGTCGCGGCCGCGTGGTTTTAGGTTTCTGATATTTCAGCTCAGTTCACAGTCTAGATGCATTTCTATAAGAAGCCGCTGGTTGCCAAAATTGGTTAGTAGACTTCCAAAATCATAGTCTTTAAGGAGCAGAGGAGCTGTTTTTGTGCGTGGCTGCTCCAGATCTCATCTGGGCGGAGAGCGTGTCAGTAACCCCCATCCCGTGATCTCCTGCGAGCCATGTCACTGCAAACTCATACCTCTGAATAGTGGGATCTAGAAGATGGCGGACGCCACATGGGTGTCGCTGCAGCTGCTGCCGCTGCTGCCTCCCCCATAGCAAGAAGGGGTTGAGAGAGAAAAACCTTTCCCCTCCCTGGGCGGCATGGGGTTGTAGCTCAGTTCACAGTCTAGATGCATGAAAGTCACTCTTGAGGGGAATAATATGTGGTGACAGAGATTTTAACAGGCATTCTAAGAGGGATTCTAACAAGTCTCAATGCAAGACATGTTTTTACCTCTACAGTATCTATCTAGGCTAAAATACTAGTCTTTTATCCTGATGCTGAGTGTTTTTAATTACTCCCACTATATGAGACTTACTTTTTATGACATATGATTGCTACAGAATGAGTATAATTAAATGTTTGATGAAAGTGTATAAAACTCCATCAAGTTGGACATAAACTTTTAAAGTTCTTAGCCTTGGTATCATCTGTTACTTGGATACTACGAATTACGGTTTTAAAAAGATACTTAAGAGTAATATTGACCATTGTGATGCTATTTTCTAAGTTCTCTTATGAAGAAAAAACAAGTTTATCTAAGAATTTTTTTTTAAATTCCGTGATGATTTAACAAGAGTAACTATGGATTTATTTTTGATTAAAAATATTTTATTAAACCATCATGAGATGAACAGTTACAAATTTGTCCATGATTGGATTTCAGTCAAGTACTGATCCAACACCTGACTCTTCACATTTTCCACCACCAATATTCCCAGTTCTCCTCCTCCCACCCGCCACCCCAGGTCTGCCTTCAGAGCAGGCACTTTTTTTCTCCCTGCCCCCCCTTCTCTCTCTCTCTCTCTCTCTCTCTCTCTCTCTCTCTCTCTTTCTCTTTCTTTTTCTCTCCCTCTGTCTCTCTCTTTCTGTTTCTCTGTCTCTTTCTTTTTGGTCATTATGGTTCACATTATTGTAAGGATATCAAATATATCTCTTTGCCTACTTTAAAAATATTATTTTCTTTATAGAAGCTAGGGGCTGAAGCCATAGCACAGCAGGTAGGGCATTTGCCTTGCACGCGATTGACCCAGGTTTGATTCCTCCATCTCTCTCAGAAAGCCCGGCAAGCTACCAAGAGTATCCTGCCCGCACAGCAGAGCTTGGCAAAGCTACCCGTGGCATATTGGATATGCCAAAAATAGTAACAACAAGTCTCACAATGGAGACGTTACTGATGCTCGCTCAAGCAAATCAATGAGCAATAGGATGACAGGGATACAGTGATAGAAGCTAGGGTCCTAGGACTGTTGAGCCAGTAGCCCAGAAATTATTTAGACACTCTTCACACACTTAATTTTACAAATGGAAAAAACCAATACCATGGGCTTTTAAAGCTTGTTCAGAACTTTCCTTTCTAATTGAGGGGGTGGTGTGTGGACTGTTATAAAACTTAAGCCACATAGAGTCTATTTCTTTCTTGTATACCAAAGCCCTGCTTCAAGTGCAGAATAATTAAGACATGTGAGATAAGCCTCAAATTTGTTGAATACAAAATGTACTTCAAAGGTGAATTTAGTATTCAGAAATCATTATTTCAGATATCCAGCTGTTATAGAACAAGACTGCCTAAAACTGCAGCATTAACAGATGTCTGCTAAACACTTACTACTACTAATTGAAAAAGTGAAAACAGTGCTGCCATTTGTCTATAAGAACAAAACACAGACACACATTTTCATCTTCACTTTCTTTTGTAGGTATTAATGGATTTGTGCTGCATTATAAATGAACATTTAAATAAGGACATGAGGGAAGAAATTTCAGAATAGAAGTATATGCTGGAACATTAATTTAGTCTCTTAAAAATCGTTATCTAGACTGTACATTGTGATTAGGAATTTGGGGAAAATATGCCATGTGTGCAAAGAACTAATGCACGGATGAATATGACTAAGTGATAAAATTATTGAAGTTTCGCGAGAGTTCAAGTTTCGCGAGAGTTCAAGATGCCGCTCTGTCTAACATTCATCAACTTAAAGAAGGCCTTCGATTCTGTTGAGACTGAGGCGGTCATTGAAGCCCTGGCCAAACAGGGCGTTCAAACTCAGTATATCAAAATCCTCTGTGAGCTGTATTGTGGATTCACCACCAGGATCTCACCATTCTACAAGGAAGTGATCATTGATGTAAAGAGAGGGGTGTGGCAGGGTGATACCATTTCACCGAAACTCTTCAGTGCCACCCTTGAGAACATCATGTGATGACTGGAATGGGAAAGAATGGGAGTGAAGATTGATGGTCGGCAACTACACCACCTCTGCTTCGCTGATGATATCGTTCTCATAACACCAAACATTAGCCAGGCGGCACAAATGCTGGCCAACTTCGATCACGAGTGTGGAAAGGTCAGATTGCAGCTGAATCTCAATATGACGATGTTCATGAAAAACGAACTGGTACCTGAAGCTCCATTTGCTCTCAATGGAACGAACATCTCTGAATGCAGCAGCTATGTGTACCTGGGGTGAGAAATCAACGTGCAGAATGACTTGGTTCCAGAACTGCACAGGAGGGAGAGCAGCGTGGAATGCATTCAAGAGCATCGAAGAGGTGGTTAAGAGAATGAAGAACTTCTGACTCCTGGTACATCTTTTCGATTCCACCATTCTTCTTGCACTAACATATGCCTCAGAGACCTGGGTCCTACGCAAACAGGATGAGAATGCTATTAGGGTATCCCAAAGAGGAATTGAAAGAGCTATGCTGGGAATATCATGTCTCACTCAAGTGAGAGAAGGAATCCAGATTTCTGACCTCTGTCGACGGTCAAAAATCAGGGATGCTGTCTAGTTTGCCAAGGCATCAAAAATCAGATGGGCCGGTCATGTAATGCAATTCAGAGATGACCGCTGGACTAGAGCTGTTACCGACTGGATTCCATGGGACATCAGAAGACCTCATGGCCACCCACCAATTAGATGGTCAGATTTCTTGTCAAATCTTTGAATGAACGATTTGAGGCTCTTCCTGTTCCTGGAGCGAGCAGATGTCATTGGACTGCACTAGCTCGCGACAGGGACAAATGGAGACATTACTGACGCCCACTCAAGCAAATCAAAGATCAATGGGACTACAAGTGATACAAGTGAAGTGATAAAATTAGATGGCGGTTCCAGTATTAGGAAAAATGAATAAAATAAGGATCAACTTACTGAGCATTTTCAGTATTTGTCTCCAAAATTTAGCATAGTTTGGGACAAGATATTTCATCTTTGACTTATGTAAAGGTCTTAATTTGCTCCTGAATTCATTTATTTTATAACTATTTACTAAACTGACACTTTCTACCTCTGTGTTATAAAGGTAAATGCATGGTCAGACCCCTGAAGCCTTTATATGTTAAAACAGCAACTAAAATAACATTGATATTTGCTATGTGCCAAGTGTTTCTTTTTTCTTTCCTTTCCTTTTTTTTTGTTTTTGTTTTAAAGGTCACACCTGGCTGTGCTCAGGGCTTACTCCTGGCTCTGAGCTCAGGGGTCACTCCTGACTGTCTTTGGGGAGAATGTACATTGCTGTGGATAAAATTCAGGTTTGCTGTGTCAAAGGCAAATCCTCTACTTGCTTTAGTATCTCTGATTTTTGTGCCAATGGCTTTGCCTGACAATGTCACTGAAACCTTAAGATACATTTTTTGAAGGAATTTTATTGATAGACCATTTACTGATGAAAGCTGAAATTCAATGCAATGTCATTTTGTAATTATGTAATTTGTGTCAGATTGAAACACAGAGGGAAGGTCTGTTTGTTTGTTTGTTTGTTTGGTCATTCCCAGCAGTGTTCAGGGATTACTCTTGGCTCTGCACCCACTGGTCACACTAGGTAGGTTTAGTGGACCAGGTGGAGTGTCAGCCACTGAACCCGGATGGCCATATGCTAATTGAGTGCTTTACCCTCTTTACAATCCCTCAGACCTAGAAACACTGGTATTTTGAAGAATAGAAATGAAATTTAGAATTTGAATCCAGAATGCTTTCTCGCAGCTGTTATTCAGTACAGGTAGAACATGATAGAACATCCTCATGATAGAATATCCTTATCGACAGAACACAAAATTAAACAATAGCTCTTAAAAATAACTGGACCATAGGCATTTTAAACTCTTTGGAATATCCAACAGCAAAAAAAAGTTACTACTTCTTAGTCTGGAAAGAAAAAAACAACATGATGATGCACATATATGTATACTTAACGTATTTCAAGCATTTCCATGATCTTAAAATAGCATTCAAGAAACTTTCAGGTCATGAAAAAAGAGAAGATACTTAGGACAAAAGTCAAGGTTATGTGAGGAATAAAGCCATTAACGAGTTCATCATTTCAAATTTATGTTCTTATACATAAAAGGTATAAGAACACCACAATCTTTCCCCCATTTTTTATTGAAGTACCATGATTTAAAATACTGTTAATGATAGCTGCATGTTTTAACATTTCTTCCAAGGTAGCTCAGGAAGCAAACTAGTGCCTTAACTCTCTTGCATGGCTCTGCTGTCTTTCTTCCATTGACAAAAATAGAAAACTCTTATTTCTAATAGATTAGAAATGGTTTCAAAGGACTCAGTAAATTAACCATCAATAAGAAGTTATAAACAGTTAATCTTAAAAGGAGAAAGAAAAGATTATGGGAAAAGAAAATCTTCATATCTCTGTAAGGACTGAAGGCTTAAAGATATTTAGGATATTTAGGCTGTTTGAAAGGGATCTCAGAGAGGGACAGAGTGATGATACAGTTTATAAGGTGCTTTCTTCGCACATGAAAGACCTCGGTTTGAGTCCTATCACTTCAGGAATGGCACTGGAGTGCAGAGCCTGGAATAGGTATTAAGCACTGCCCACTGCAAGATATGCCCCGCTCCAAAAGTAAAATTAAATCAATTTGAGAAGGATCTAAATTAATAAATTATGTTAGGTGCATTATTATTGTTTTGATGTTATAAAATCTCCAACAGATTTTAAAGTCAATATAAATATGTTTAATAATGCTAATTACTCTGATTTGATTCCAACTACAATAGGTTTTATTCTAACTATAAATAAAATAGGGCCCAGTGGATTCCCACTTTTCTTACTTGAGTACTGGGCAGGATAATTTTTCTATTTCTAAAAACGTGCACAACCCCCCAAACAATTCACAGATCAGTTTCTGAAATAAGAACTTGGGGAGAATCTCTTTTTCCCTCTAAATTAAATGATGATTAAATTTATTAGTTACTGTGGCATTTAGTAACTTTTAAGCATTTTGAAAGGAAATCTGTAAATTCTGACTTTAACATGCATAAAAATCAATTTGATGAATGTAGGATTTGGGTTCATTTTGTTTTACGTGGAAAATGCATGAGAAATATGGACTTGTGAGTTTTATTGATCTTTCTATCCTTGTAGCCCTGCAGCAGACACTTCTCCATTAGACACTTGGGAAGTAATAGTGATGGATAATATAGCAGCAAGCCTCAGGCCATAGACTTTTCTAGCAGCCTAGTGTTCTAGTGATCAATATCATAGAACTTAGTGAAAGCACCTGCTGATGTTGTCATCACATTGTGACTTACAAAGAATACAAATCCACTCAGTCTACCTTGCTAAGAGTGTAGGGCTTCTGAATGAGGAATACTTGGCACACTTAAGAAAGGTAATATCTCGGTAAAGACAATATCAAAGGGGTTAAAGACCCTGGTTTGCTTCCCAACACTGAATATCTTCTACCACGCACTGCTGGGGTAGCCCTGCTGGTCCTTGGGGTCCTGCTCAACCTCATGCCTTTGATCTGGTTGATGTTTACCAAGTATTGTACAGAGAAGACCCCTGCACTCTGAATATTGTTCGGGAATTACCTCCCCCAACTGCACAGGTAAAGGTAATACTAATGCCAATAAATATAGTAAGGGGAGAAGAGAATGTAGAAGACAAAGTGTAGGCAGGACAGGGGTCTCTTTATGATAATAAGCTCTTCTCTTACCTAATTTTTTAAGTTCCTAATAGTAAATTTATATCTATTGTCTCCCCCATACACACATACACGTAGCTTAGAAGGAAGCAAGATGGCATATTCATGTATTGATAAGAATCCTGGGATTAGTATCAGAAAATATTTTCAATTCTTTTATATGTGATGAATAACAAGTGCAGAAAAGCAAGTGCAATATTTTGGAAACAATTTTTCTACTATGCTGAATGATAATTATTAAGTCACTCATGTATTTCAATGATCAAACACAATAAGTAGCTGTGAACCAGATCTGTTAGAGCCAAGGGGAGGGATAAAAACTGGAGTAATTTTACACTTTCTGCTAAATTCTAATCTATTTCTTTCAAACAAATTAAAAGCAAGAATACTTCACGAATGTAAGTCTTATTTCCGCTATTTGGGGTGTTGCTCCTTTGTTTACTAGGAGATTAATGTAGTGGTGCCTATTGATACAGAAATAATTTGCTAATGAGATTGATTTTTAAAATTAGAACCTTGCTAGTGTCATATTTTCAATCTAAGTAAATGCTTTATTAAATTAATTACTAGCATAACAATCACTAGAACTTTAAGAGACTGTAATTAATCACAATAACAAAGTATCCATGTACCAATATATAGGTGTGATGTGATCTTTAAAAAATCAGAGAATGTTTGCATACAAATAAAGCAGACTGTTATTTTATTTCATGAGCTGCTAATACTGCAGTGAAGCTAGATGTTTACTGAAGTCAGTGAAGTTAGAAGAACCAGCACTTTGTTTAGAAAAGATAATTTTAAGTTTATGCCATTATACCCTCACCCTTTTTACTTTCTCTCACTTACTCATAATAAGTGGTCCTTAACAAAACACGTTCTGTCAAAGTTGAATTCTTTCATTTAAGGAACATGAGTTAGACTAAATGGCATCTAGTTCTCTGTTTATTTTAGCAACAGCAGCTTTATTATCTCAAATCTTTATTTTCAGTTTTAATCTGACATGTAGTCTTTGTATTCAACAATTAACTGAAAGTTTTAACTTAGATGTGTCACAGGTTTTCAATGGTTATAACTAAAAAAGAAACCATCATTTTGCTCAATGAATTTTCTGTTTGAGTAACCCATTTGAGAAAATGGTACCAACAATCATTCAACCTTCAAGGCAAAATATTTGGTCACATAGCTAATTTTTTCTTCAGTTTTACCAATTTGGTCTCCCTAAGCCTCTCACTAGTTTTCTATTTCAATTCTCTAACATCAGGCTCTGATATTATTTTTTTGTACATGGAGCATGGGGAGACCATTAACAACTCTTATAGTCCCCTATTTTTGCTCTTCAATGTTCCTTAGTCTTTATTGCCAAAGATTTTGATTCCAAGTCCAGTGTTGGAGAAGAGGGAGTTTTTCATCAGCAACAAAATCTTAAGCATCTGAAAGAGTATTCTACCATATGACTTATTTCTAACACTGTCTTCCTGGAGGTGGTTTTAGTTTAAGAGCTCAGGCTTACAAAACCACCTCTCCCTTCAGATGCTAATTGCAAGTGCAGATTTTGATTTGTGCATCTGGCAAAATAATTCTAAATCAGAGATTTCCATGACTCCCTTCTTGAGCTCCACTGATTGCGAGAATGACTCACAAAATTCAGAGAAACATTTAACATTCTAGATTACCAGATTATTATAAAAAGAATATAACTCAAGATCAGATGATAAGGAAGCATAAGGCAAAGTATGCCAAGGACAAAGGATGTGGAGTTTCCATGCGCTCTCTGAATACTTACTTGTTCAACAACCCAAAATTTGCCCAAACCTCTTTATTTTTTTTATGTAGGCTTCATTGTTTAGGCATGAAGCACCTTGGAGTTTCTCACTAAGTTAACATCTCAAGTATCATATAGACTCTTAAGGCACCTACATAGCTCCTATTTACTAATCCACCCCCTCTTTTGAGGGGGACATACCCTAGCAATGCTCAGGGCTTAATACAGGCTCTGCACTTAGGATCACTCCTGGGGCTGCTCAGAGGACCATCTAGGATGCCGGAGATCCAAATCAAGTCAATCATATGCAAGGCAATCCCCCTACCCACTCTGGCATCTTCTAATTAAATTTTATGTTCTGCTATTTTCCTCTTGGCTATTGTAATCCATCTCTCTTTCAACTTTTCCTGAGTTTATTATAGCTTAAATTTAAAATCAGGTAAATTATATACCATTTTAAACATGCTAATTGTCTTCCATAGCAATTAGAATCAAACATACACTCTTTCATTTTATATATGATAAAACCTCACTCCCAAAATGGTGCACAACCTGTACCCAGCTAGTTCTATGCCCTTGCCTTATAAATTATTCTCACTTAGCTAGGTTATAGACCATACGGAACGGACCAGGGACTTCTTAGAGTAAAAGGATATGACAAAGATATTCCATACATTATGAGTTTTAGCAAAATGGTTCATTATGTTTTTGAGATTTTAAAACCTTTAATTTACACAAATTACAGAAATTAAACTTTTGATGAATGATATACCAGACAACAATGATCATTTTGCTTGCTAATTGTCTTCTAATCCCACAAGTATTTATGTTTATGAATTCATCAACTGTGTATCAGATACATTTGAAAGCAACTGGTTTACAATTTTTTTTAAAGTCCACTCTTCATGGATTTTAATGTATAGAAAAAAAGAGTAAATAAATAGATCTCATGATAAGCGTTTTGCAAGGAACAAGTCGAGTTATAAGAGTAATGTTTAATAGAACATCCTGTCATAATTGAACCATCCAATATGCTGTTTTATGTGTCCAACATGCTCGTCACATGATGATATTTAACATTTAAAATTTTTCCAGTATTTGGATGCAGATTTAAAATTTTAATTTTCATTAAATTTAAATAATATTGTGTGACTGATTAGTAGCTATTATATTGACTAGACTGTGGTAGGCTTAGATGATACCTTGAAGTGTGGTTGGTATTTTAGATTCTCTGCTCATAGAAGATTTCTTTGTGGAAAGAAAATTTAAACAGCACAAACAAATAATGTGAAAGAATTATTATACCTAAAGGGAACAAGAAGGGAGAGAGATGAAATTCAGTCTTGGTAAACAGCAAGCACATTCCCGAAACATAACTGGTTATGTTTCAGAAAATATTGTTGACGAAGCTGGAGTGGAGAGAATAAGAACTAAATGTTCCTTGAATTGCTAACTCCATTCTGTCCTTAGGTTTGACAAAGTTCTTACCTTTGCAGAAAAGTTTGTATTCAAGATCTTCACTTGATTATCTCCTATGCATCAGTGAATCTCAATTCAGATCTAGTCATTCCACAGACAGCCTATCTCTTTATTGGCTAATGAAACTTATCACCATCTTAAATGCTTTTTCTTATGTGTTCTCTCACATTATATGTTTCCCCAACCAAGCTTTAAGGTTTCTGAGGGAGTTTAACTGTCTGTTTAGTATGATCCCTTCACTTCTAAGATAGTTATAGATAAATTATTCGATATTAAAACAGTACTCACTGAGTAGTGAATGAAACTCACTTCATATTATAGAAGAAAACTTCCATGATTTCTCAAACTAAAATGTTTTAATTTGCTTGTAAAATGAACGTATTTATTAATGATGTGTATATACCTTCTTTGATGATGGGCACAGGTTATTTGATGAATGAGAATTATAAATTTGAATAGTTTCATTTCTTTATTGATATGTACTCAGAACTACACATGTTCAAGATATCCAATTTGATTAGTGTGGGCATATGGAAGCACCTGTGATACCTTCACCAGAATTAGAGGTTGTAGACATTTCAAATGATTTTCAGAAGTCCTTTTGTTCTATTAGTAGTGCTGAAGTTTTATTGTTGCTTACTATTGCTGCTTTACAGCCTTCTTAATATGAAATCTACTCTCAACAAACTTAGAAATGTATGCCATATGGGTAATTATATATGTGATGATATGTAGACGCTCTCTAGTAGGTATTTATTTAGCATACTTGAAACTTCATCTGAAATAACAACTGTTTCTGTCACTTTCTAACCACCAAAACCACAATTGTATTATTGCCTCTCTGCTTGACTATTTTTGATTCCTTATAGAATCAAATCATTTTGTGTTTGTTATTCTTAAGATGACTTATTTAGTTGAATATAATATCTCTAGATTCATCTATATTATGATACCTGACAAGATTTCCTCCCTTTTTTCATGGCTCAGTAATAATTTATTGTATGTATATATCATATTCACCTTCTCAGTTCTTCTCTTGACAAATATTTGGATTGATTCAACATATTGGTTATTGTGTGTGAAGTGGTAGTAATGTATGCATAAATATGTATTTGAAACTCTTATTTCAGTTATTTTGGTTATATACCTGCAAGCTGAAAAGCCAGATCAACATTTTTGTTTTTGAGAATATCTCTATTCACAAAATTATTTCACTTTTTCAGCAACAGTATACAATGTCAATTTCTCTACAACTTCTTCATAAATTTGACTATGCTAATCAATTTCCTGCTTTGTAAGTTAATCCTTATTGTAGATATATTTATGTTCTTTAATATTTGAAGGGAACATTGTTATTTCAGTATCTGCCACTTGACTTGAAAGCTTAGTCTTGACTTCTGTGAGTTTGCAACTCTCGTAGCTGAATGGGATTTATATCCAACTTTCAGGTTGATACCACGGTCTCTGAGAAATATTGGATTCCTCCAGTTCAAATTCTGCGTGCTTACTGCTGCATTTTAGTTTGTGACTTCAGCCCCATTATTCTCTCAACTCAAACCTAGTCTTCCTACTGTAATAGATTAATAACCTAAATATTTTTCACATTCCTTAGAAATCAAGAGTTGTCTTTCCTTTTTCTGTTTTTCTTTTTTTCTAATTTCAAATTATATTTCACAGAACTGTAGTAATCAAAAGAGTATGGTATGGAAGAGGAGACACATAGATCAATGGACAGAATAAAAAGCCCAAAGATAAACCAATGCATACATCAATTAAGTTCTGACAAAGGTATCAAGACTATACAAGAGGGAAAGCATAGTTGCTTCAATAAAATTTTAATATGTTCATGCGAAAGAATAAACTGTACCCTTGTCTTACCTCATACACAAAAATCAAATCAAAATGTACTAAATGCCTGAATGGAAGGTCTGAGTTCTGAGGATAAATTGTCTACCATATAGGCAGAGGGCAGGGGTGGAATGGTGTGGGGACAGATACTGGGACATTGATGGTAGAAAACGTATACTGGTGGAGGAATGGGTGCTTGATAATTACATGATCGAAACTCAAACATGAAAGCTTTGTAAATGTGTCTCACAGTGATTCAATAAAAAAATATTGTAGATAAGCTCTGTGATGTTGCTCTTTTGAATGATTTGAATTTGATCACAAAGTTAACAAAAGGAAAAATAATCATGTGATATTACATCAAACAAAAACACCCTGCACACTAAAAATAACTGAACAACAACAACAAAAATATGAAAAGGGAATCTCCATAATGATAATATTTATAATACAAATATCTGTCAAACACTTAGCAGTGGTCTCTTCTTCTTGGTAATGGTTTGGTTTTGTCTTTGGGTCTTTGGTCTTTGGGCAAAAATAATCTCTCTAGATTAGGTAGGAAAACTTATGTAACTGGGGGGAAAGAAAAAGAGTAAAAAAGAAAAAAGAAAAAAAGAAAGAAAAAGAAAAAAGATAAAAAGAGAGAGAAAAAAGAAAAAGAACAAGATAAAATTTGTCTTATCCAGGAAAGCCAGAATCACAAACATTCCCATTAGGGTATACTTAAATATACATCCCCAACTCATACTTTATATACTGGTTAAATACTTTGAAATCAGATTGACTCACTGTAATTCATACTCTATCACCTACTACTTACGTTAAATTGGGGAAAAGTATAGCCCCTTTGTAGTTATTCTTTTTATTTGTAGTACATGGATAATGAACATAACTGTCTCGTAGAGTTTTGTGAGGATTAAGCCAGAAAATATATGCAAATCATTTGCCATCATACTTTATATACAGAAAGTGCTAAGTCATTTATTATTATAGTAGTACTGCGTGATATGAAAAATGACTGATTAAAGTTAAGACAAATGAAATAAAATAGCAATGCTCAGTAAAGAAGCTAATGTTGGTGTTTTACTATAGATACCAGAAAAATTTGAAAGAAATAAAATTCAACATTCAATTTCAGGATGCTAATAAGGCAATTGAGTGAAAAAGGTTACCTGTGAAAGTTACTTGTTTAACAAATATATATTGAGTGTTCACTAAGCCTCTGTGATGGACAAAGATTCCTACTCTGATTGAAGAGGACAACAATAATCAATAAAGAAGTTATTTTTAGAACATAAATAAATTAGATTTTTAAAAGAATAAATTGGATCGATGGAATTTGAAATAGAGATGTTAAGGAAGATC
Organism: Sorex araneus; assembly: GCF_027595985.1. Lineage (NCBI taxonomy): Eukaryota > Metazoa > Chordata > Mammalia > Eulipotyphla > Soricidae > Sorex > Sorex araneus. The sequence continues at coordinate 16,676,813 of NC_073307.1, read as the reverse complement.
TTGAAAAAAATGGCTTTTGACAAAGACTTGAATACAGTAAAGATGTTAGGAAATCATAGAATTGGAAATATATTGTGTGTCAAAACACTCAATGTGCTAAATGTGTTCTCTGTATTAAGTTAAGACTCAAAGGAGAATAGAGCTAATATTTAAAATGACAGAAAAATAACAAGGCAAAACCTGGTTCATTTATACACTCATTAACCAAGTATGATTAAGTTATTGTTGATCATTGTTAATAGAGAGAACACTAAGGAAAGTGAAACATCTGCAACAAAAGTTGATAATTGTCTCATGAACTACTAAATCTTCTTCCACTTTTACATATACAGCAAAAAGTATTACTAAATTATATCAAGAATACAAACAACCTTAAAATCCCAAAGAAATTATGAATCCTTGGGAAGTTAAATCAGAACATGTTTTGCATTATAATATATTTCAAGCTCTATATTATCTACGGCTGCTTCTCCTGGGACGGAGCATAAAATGAGGCCCCAGAACCATGCCATGGGACTCCGCACCAGGGGTGCTCCAGAGGTGGGCGGGTGAGAGCGCTCTTCACCCCTAGGGACCCAGCCGCGGCAGCCGACCTCTGCAAACCCACCACCACCACACTCCAGGCTGCTTTCCACATGCTGGGCCGAGCCTCATGCATTAGTTAACATATCCCTGAACTGCACGGCCGCTTATCATCATAAAGGGAAATATATGTATATGTCTCTCGGAGAGCCCCGCTTGCTACTGAGAGTATCCCGCCCACACAGTAGAGCATGCAAGCTCCCTGTGGTGTACTCGATATGCCAAATACAGTAACAATAGCAGGACTCATTCCCCTGACCCTGAAAAGAGCCTCCAATCATTGGAAAATGAGTAAGGAGAGGGTGCTAATATCTTAGGGCTGGGACGAATGGCACCTGCCCGAGTAAATCGATGAACAACGGGATGACAGTGATATAGTGATGTTATGATATATCAATTCATATTTAGGAAATATGTTTTGGTAAAGTGAGGTCTATGAACTTGTGGTCCAAACATAGAGTTTTTAAAATCCTTCTTTTCTTAAGAATTATTCAAAATGGCATTTACAAAATTTCCTCCCATCAATCACTTCCCACAACAATTCCAGACAATGACATATATTTCTCTTATTCAAATTAGAATCTTGCGAAAAATGTAATAACATATTACAAAGACTGTCCATATTAAGTGATCGCCAGTGTACAAATGTACATTTTTATAATTAATACTTGTACATTATAATTTGCTTATTTATGGTGAGAGGTTATAACATTGATCAATGTCTCTGTTGTCAGATATCCATCAATACCTGGGACCTTGTAAAATTGTGCTTTCTTTTCACATAATTCAAGTCTATAAGTTCTATCTGGTTCCTAAAGAAATGATGTTTGGGTACCTCATGAAGTGATTTCTCTTCTTGGTCCACAATAACTTCTTTTATCTGAGTTCTATTGAGTTAAAAGGTAAGCAAACTCAAATCCTGCACTGTCTAAATGGCAGGTAAAATTACAAATGTTCCCATACTCTGTAAACAATTGTCTGGGAGAGAAATGTAGCTTGTATTATTGATTCAGAAGCTTTGGCTTTTTAAGTGCAATATGAAAAATCAAAATTGAATCAAAACCTATTTCTCTGGAAAGAGAAAAAAAGGTTGCTCCATCATTACAGAACATGTTAAAGGAACTGAAAAGACTTTATCCAGACTGAGATAAGATACTCACTTTAAGAGAACAAATGCTTTTCACCAAAAAATCAAATTGTATTTAATGAGCATCAAAGGGGGTATCCAAATCTCCATTGAAGCTGTTGTCCTATATCCTGCAAGTGGACAGCAGCAATCTCACTCTGAAAGCAGGTGCTATGGCCTACATTTCACTGCCATACATGTGGACTCCTTTTGCTCAGAAAAGAATTTAGATAAAAAGGCTGCTCAATCCTTGAATCAACCTTATAGGGTACAGTCATAAGAGACCTAAATCACATTTTGTGGTCGCTACTATCCTGTGTTGCCATGTTTAGTGCATGCAAATTAAGATATAGGAATTTAACTAAACACATACACACATTCACACAGATAATCTGAAGCAGAAAGAAAATTTTTATAATCAGAGCCCCAGAGGAGTAATAATTACTTCTCAGAGAAAACTAAAAAACAAAGAAAGTCTTTGGTTGGCAAAGAAAGAACAATTACCGTCAAGAAAATTAGATTGGATGGTTATCTACATATGAGTGTATCTGAGAGAGTATAAAGCAAAATAAAGCAACAGGAGAAAAATCTTGAATGATTTCATTCACGTATAGAATAAAATATAAAATTGATGAACAGACAAAAAGAAATTATCAACTGCTTACAATTACATATATGTGATTTATGTTATATGTATGAGTGAGCATATGCTTCTGCACATAGGTCGCACCCTATCCCTGTTATTTAGAGGAATGTGAGGTCTGTGTTCCCAGTTGGAAGCTCAAATGTATTGGTAATCAGCAAACTCTGCATCTAGCTAAAATGTTCCTATCATCATTTCCACTGTCTTGAACATTAGTCTTTTTCATACTGTCAGTTTCATCACTAGCAAACTGAGTCTATGGTTTTCCCTATCCTTACCAGCTTTAATATTCAGTCATAAATAAAAATATATGTACCCAGAACACTTTTTATAAATAGATAAATAGGGAGACTATATTTTGTTTTATGGAATTTTCTCGTATAATTTTTGAAATAGTAATGTACAGTAATTCTAGACCCCGATCCTATTGCAGAGACATGTTCTCAGTCCAATGTTTGAGACCTTCTACCATGCGACTTATTTTTGAGATGACCCTAACCACGAAAAGTACTTTCTGCATTACCTTGAATTGTATAAATCAGAGTAGGCCGAACCCATGAAACTTCTGACATATGTTGCATAGTAAGAAGATTATAATTAATGAAAGAGTCAGGAAGAAACTGGACTTGTCAATCTGTGGTGAAAAGTGGAGGAGGGAATGTCTTAGAGGATCAGAAAACATGCATCTTATCTTTAATCTTTAAACCACATTATGAACAATGTAATCATCTAGGTATTCTAGCTATGGCTCTGTACAAAATATTTTTTGAAATGAAGTATATTAACCAGAAAATTCATTTATATACAAAATTAACTGTTACATATAATACTTCATTTTTTATCTGTGACATATTTTGCATTTGTATAAAATTTGGGCTTATAATTACATCGACAATACAAGAAAGTTGCAAATAAAGATTTGAGGAAAATCTGTGTTTTAAACATAGAACCTGGGGCCAGAGTAATAGTCCAGTGGATAGGGAACTAAGAACTGGTCTTGAACGCAGCCAATCCAGATTCAATCTCTGGCATCCCTTATGGTTCCCCCACGCATGACCAGAAGTAATTCCTGAATTCAGAGCCAGGAATAACCCTTGAGCATCTACGAGTGTGACCCAAAAAGAAAATAAAGAAACACAACTCTGAACATTTCCGGGTGTGACAAAAAAAAAGAAAGAAAGAAAGAAAGAAAGAAAGAAAGAAAGAAAGAAAGAAAGAAAGAAAGAAAGAAAGAAAGAAAGGAAGGAAGGAAGGAAGGAAGGAAGGAAGGAAGGAAGGAAGGAAGGAAGGAAGGAAGGAAGGAAGGAAGGAAGGAAGGGAGGGAGGGAGGGAGGGAGGGAGGGAGGGAGGGAGGGAGGGAGGGAGGGAGGAAGAAAAAGAAAAGACAGAATCTTTTTTTTTTTTAGTTTTTATTTTTTTTAATTAATTTATTTATTTTTAATTCGTGAATCACCATGAGGGCACATTTACAGATTTATACACTTTTGTGCTTGTGCTTCCCTCATACAAAGTTCGGGAACCCATCCCTTCACCAGTGCCCATTCTCCACCACCAGTAAACCCAGCATCCCTCCCACCCTCCCCGATCCCATCTCCCCCCACCCCGCCCTGCCACTGTGGCAGGGCATTCCCTTCTGTTCTCTCTCTCTAATTAGCTGTTGTGGTTTGCAATAAAGGTGTTGAGTGGCCACTGTGCTCAGTCTCTAGCCCTCATTCAGCCCACAACTCCCTTCCCCCACATGGCCTTCGACTACATTATAGTTGGTGATCCCTTCTCTGAGTTGCCCTTTCCCCAGAATGTGAGGCCAGCCTCCAAGCCATGGAGTCAACCTCCTAGTACTTATTTCTACAATTCTTGGGTATTAGTCTCCCACTCTGTTATTCTATATACCCTAGATGAGTGCAATCTTTGTATGTCTGTCTCTCTCTTTCTGACTCATTTCACTCAGCATGAAACTTTTCATGCCCATCCACTTAAATACAAAATTCATGACCTCCTTTTTTCTGACAGCTGCATAGTATTCCATTGTATAGATGTGCCAAAGTTTCCTCAACCAGTCATCCGTTCTAGGGCATTCAGGTTTTTTCCAGATTCTGGCTATTGTAAATAGTGCTGCGATGAACATACATGTGCAGATGTTGTTTCGATTATACTTTTTTGCCTCTCTGGGATATATTCCCAGCAGTGGTATTGCTGGGTCAAATGGGAGCTCAACCTCTAATTTTTTGAGAGTCGTCCATATTGGAAAAGACAGAATCTTTCAATCTCTAACAAACTCTTAATTCTAAAAAACAAGTGTCACCATCATCATCCTCCCACTTGTGCTTGGCTATTTCCCCATTGTGTTTAACAGATTAGGTTTGATTTAGAACTTAAATTTAGCTTAAAATCAATATATGGCTATTATGTACCAATTAAATTAAGTTGAACACCAAAAGATAAGAGAAAGATAGTCTAATAGACATATCTAGTGGTTTTGATACTTTAGCAGCAGCAAAAAGTTTGACTGCCTTAAGAAAAAAACAAAAAGAGAAACAGATTTTTTATACATGTAGGAGATCAACGGGTGTAACTGCCCTTAGGGTATGCTGACTCATTGGAGTGAAAACACTGATCTTAGCTCCTTGTCTCTTCTTTTTAGCCCTTAGCTTCATTTACTTCTGTGGGGATTAAAATTATTGAGCTTCATTCTCTGGAAATTACTCTCCCTGTTGTAAGAAAGAGACCACCATAATTGTATGAATTAAAGGTCAGGATTTGAAAGAGAGGCTCTCCTCAGTGCTATTACACATGCTAACTCTCCCTTGGGCTAATAATCTCTACCAGGAGCTTGAGAAGCTAATTGATTAATTACCAGAGTTATGAGTTCCTTCTTGTGGGTGGAAATTGATCCCGTATTTGTGACTGGCAACATTACTTATCAGTATGATGTAGGGAAGTTAGTTTGCTGGATAATGGCTGGCAAAAGACACATGCCAATATATGCATGCAGTTCTTTATAAGTAATTTCCATACCCCACAGTTGTTGCTTTTCTTAAAAAAAATACTTGGCAATAGTGGTATGGATAAGTAAATTGATGTAAAGCAAAAACCAAAGCACAAAGAAGAAACAATATGTTTCTTTACAGAAAGTCTAGGTGCTCTCAGCAGAAACTGAGAAGAAGCACTTCTGTTAACATCTTCCCCTATATGTCAATTGGCTGGACGCTACTAACTCTTCATGGAGAATACTTGATATTCTAGAATTCACTGGAATAAATGAAGCAGAAATAAATTGTGCTTTCAAGCCACTCTCTTGAACTCCCATTTCCACTCCTCTTTGTTTTTATTTTGCCAGCGGATTGGGTATGAGGTGGTAAGTGTTGTCCCAAGCAGGGGTGTGTGGGTTGACTAGCCAATGGAATGATAGACTAAACATTCAAGGCTACTGCCTGAGAATGCACAGTGCCGAGGAATTAATTCCCCAGGCCATCCTGGAGGCACTCAAGGACTTCCATAGCTGCACCCTGCAGTTCTTGGGAGGCCAGATGAGGCCATGATTGAACTATCTCGTATCCTAATAACTGTATTATCTTTCAACTGTTTGTGTCAATACTTGTCTGGAAATACCGACTATATACGCCTGCTTTGAGATCCCATGTAAGCCATATGAAAACAAAACAGAGTTATACGCTACGATCACAGTTGCGATTGAAATATTATCACACTTTGCTGTTCCAATAGTAATCGAGCAATTATTGGGAACTAGTTACTTTCTCGATGCTGTAGAGGGAGATTAGTTGTGGTTTGAGATCACTCAGAGGTGACTCTGCTTATAAGCCCTGGAAAAAAACAAATAAGTGAAATAGTTCTGAATTCAGTAAGTCTCATTTTAAAAATAATCTTTAAAATCCTTATTGCTTAAGCAAGTTGTCATTACTAATGCTATTATGTCCTTTTCAAAAATGCTGTTCTTCCCAATTTAAAACAAGCAATTCTTTTCAGCCTAGTTAAGCAGATGAATGATGTTTCTGAGGCACATATTGTTATTATGCATATGTTGTCTATAAAAAAGGCAGGGTCATTAGATATGATGACTTAGAATTTTTGCTTTTAGATATAGCTATTCTATTTCCTTTGGAAAACTAGTGATTGCTTGAGAGAAACAAAACTGATTCTCTAACATTTGTTCTTTTGTGTTGTTTTAGCATTCACCCTTTTCCTACCAAAAAGGAAGGTGGTTGGTTAATCATTAGTGTTATTCTTTTCTAAAAAAATCTTTTATTAGTGAACCACCATCAGAAAATGGGGAGATAAAATAAACAGAAACATTCTCAAAGAAGAAACCTGAATGGCCAAAAGACCCATGAAAAACGCTCCTCATAACTAATCATCAGGGAAATGATGACAGCAATAAGATACCTTCTCACCCCACAGAGACTGGCCCACACCAAAAAGAACAAAAGTAACCAGTGTTGGTGCAACTAGGGTTATTCTCAATGTTTTCCCTACTGAATGATTTTGCTTTTCAATTAAGAAAATGTTTTTATTTGACGAAGTATAGTTTATGGGAGATTTGCCCCACTGTGAAGTTTCAGGAACGGGGTCTTGATTGGTGTAGGATAATCCAAGTGTCCCAAGACCGTTGATTTTGATAAGTGATTTACACATGACCTAGGTGGTGCCAACGTGTTAATTAAAAACTGAGGATTGCAGGGCAGTGAAAACGACTTCTTTCCAGTAACATTCTCCTTACTCTCTCCACACAATGCCTGTCAGTTATCATTTCACCATGAGATGATATTATTCTCTGGCTAAAGCTTGCAAGTCAATGTTATTAAATGAATTTCAAAAACATATGTGCACCAGAGAGAAAGAGAGATAAAAAAGAAGAGAGAGAGAAAGAGAGAGGAGAGTGCACAGATTGTGACCATGATGTAATAGTAATAAAAACATTTGACTGCATTTGGAAACATAGAACATTCGTACTCATTTGAGTTTTTTGATAAGGCATTTATTTTCTTTGCATGCCAGCAACCTGGGTTTGATCCTGACACCCCATGTCATTGTCTGAGTCCCACCAGGAGTGATTCCTGAACACAAAGCCAAGAAAAAGGCCTGAGCATAGTTGTAACCCCCAAACATAACAAATCACCTCCCAAAACAAACAAACAAAACATTCCAACCAACCACAATTACCACAAAATCAACAAAAACAATGTAATTTCAGGCAAGGAAAATGAAAGAAAACAACTAAGATGGAAACTTAGTTTTCATCATAGTGAGCCCTGGATTAATTTCTCCTGCAGAGGAACCACTTTCACCAAGGTCCATGGATCAGTAAATTCTATCTTCATGTAGACAGCTGAGACAAAGTTAAATGGGTAGGAAAAAAAAATAAAACAATGTTGTTTATCCTGATCAGTCTGAAGAAGAAAGTGAAAAATTGCCCATAACAAATCCATTCATATGTATTAATCATGTACATTCTGATATGATATTAGGTTGGATTGTGGTTTTCCAGATGGATTAGAGAAAAATTAGACAACTAATCTGTACTTGATATAAAAGAAGACTTTAAACGCATTTCACCAAAGCTAGAAGCTAAAATAATAAAGATCAATCTCACCTCATAAAAATTAAAAAATTTCATGTAAAAGAAATAGTAACAAATTTAAGACATGACACACCGGAAAATATATACAACAAAGTGTTCATTGTAAAATCCAAACTATTAACAGATTTTACATATTAACAATTAAAATGAGTACTTCTGGAGCTATAGTACAGAGGATAGGGCATTTGCCTTGCACGTGGCTGACCCTGGTTTGATTCTTTCGTCCCTCTCGGAGAGTACAGCAAGCAACCCAGAGTATCCCGCCCACACAGCAGAGCCTGGCAAGCTACCCCTGGCATATTCAATATGCCAAAAACAGTAAAAAGTCTCACAATGGAGGCTCAATGAACAATGGGATGACAGTGCTACAGTGCTACTTCATTAAAAGATGGACACTGAAAATAAATAATCCACACCAATAGAAATATGATAAATAACTACCTACACTTATAATAGTCTTTGAGACTATAAGAAATTGATCCTATTTGATATATATGCATTATATATCATTTTTTAGTCCATCTCTTTAATAAGGATTCACTGAAGTTTTTTGGTTAATTTTAATTATTATAGTTTAGTAGAGTTTAGGTCACATGTTAATTCATCCATTTTATAAACAGAAAATAAAGAGAATTGTTTATTCCATAAATATAAAAAATGATATAAGAAATGATCTCTATGTGTACTTATTCAGTTGTATCCCCTCTCTCAAGTTTCCTTGAGGGATGAACAAAAAAAGTCTGTGATTTAGAAACTCAATTACAATGTCTACTGATTGTTAATATTGATCATATTGAAAGAAACCCTTTGGGTCAATGGACTCATGAACCAAAAGATTGAACTAAAACAATAAATTTAACGTGAAAGTTATTGACACATTGCTATAAAATATCCATGAATAAGATTAAGGAGGCAAATTATTATAAAGATCAGTATAGTATTTTAAATATTTGTAAGATTTATGTAATTTAGTCTTTTTAATGGCATTATAATGATACCCTAACACTTTTTAATTTGGAAATTGAGGGTCCAGGTATTAAATAATGTGTTCAGCTATTTAAAAAGTCAACATGCAACATGAGGTCAAGTTCACATGATATTTACTTATTTTAATCCTTACATATTGTCAGGTACTCACTATCAATCTTTTTTAGCTAAGATCACTGATCAAGATAGCAACACTGTAGATGTCAGTATAGATGAAACAGATCTTTATCGGAAGCACAGACATATCTTTATTGGAAGCAGATGCCATTGAATACTTGCATACCTGGAGAGAAATCAATGCCTCACTTGATTAGTCAAAGAACAGGCTGACTGGTTAAGGGTTAGTGCAAGTAGTGATTAAGCTTAAATGAACACTAATTTGCCATTTAGAAAGCTCTGTCCTTTAAGTATCATACTAAAACTTCTCTGCAAAAAAAAATGATTCTTGATCTGTAAATGGGACAACAAAACCTAAGCTACTGCTGAAAGTCGAAGATTTGAGTAGCCTGATTCAAATTTAAAAGATGTTTTACTGTGGGTAAGATGTTATCAAACAGCGTAGCATACTACAGAAATATTTTGTGAGGCAAAGAATTTATTTATTAGCAAACTTAACTTGTTACCTTATATTTCCTTGAGCTTCCCAACCTTTATCCAGCTGCCACCAACATTAAAACAAGTCTAGTCTCCAACAAAGCAATAATGATTTAGTGAAATCTAGAGCAGCATTCTTCAAACATCAATCGCTAGACCACTGCTAACTTATAGGTGTAGAAAGAGTGATAAACTATAGGTTGTTAAGTTGATTTTTTTCGTTGCTGACCAATGAACCAGTGTACAGAACAGGTGCCAGTTAAATTATATACTAATTTAATTACATGCTAATAGATTACAGAATAGCTCAACAAAATAAGCACTTTTTGGGAATGGAAGAAATACATCACTGGCTTCATTGCAATATTCTCTTCTCATTACTGAGCTAGTTGTAATTAGTACAATTGAGCTAGTTGTACTACTCAGCTTCTATATTACGCTCCATCTAATTTGGCGTGCCCCTCCTGGGCTGTCAGTGTTATGGATATTGAAAGGATAGTGCACTGCATACATGGTTGTGTGCTCCAGAAATTCCGGGATCTGTAGAACTGGGTTGACGAGTTTTAACACCGTGTCTTGGTTTTCTTCCCTTCCAAGATGAGTGGCAAAGCTGTGGAACCCAGCCGTTGCTTACAGGGCACAGGCTGTGGGATGTAGTTTAGTTGTGGCTGCCAGAGCTTCTGGATGCACAGGAACGTGGTAGGAGACCACCCAACCCCGCTCTGATAAGACAGAGTCCCCAAGCCCTGTGCAGCTGGATTTTTTTTCCTTTGGCTTCTTTGCAGAGATTAGTCATAAATTAGTGAAGTTGAGCAATTCGCACAGTTTGTGTGGTGTCAGCTGTGGGGTGTGAGTGTGGATGCCCAGGCTTCAATAGGGTGGGAAGTTGGCCCACTCTTCTCCCAAAGGCACCAGAGTGTTTAACTGAAAGACCCATGTACCGGCGAGTTTTTGCCTCGTGGCTTGCTTCTCTTCCAAGGTTAGTGGTCAAACGGTGGAGATAGATAGGTGGTTTCTTATGTGGCAGTAGCTCTCAGATGAGGCATGAATATTTTCAGCTTTGAGTATATGCATAGGACTTTAGAAGTAATTATATTTTAATTATATACTAAGAGATTACAGGATAACTAAACATAAAAAATTATATACCAATTTATAAAACTATGAACTAGTTTAGTTATATACTAATAGCTTACAAATGAGCTAAACAAAATCTGCAATTTTTGGAAATGGAAAAAATACATCACTTGCATCCTTGTAATATTCTCTGTTTCAATATCTGAAACTGAACCTGTAACATCTCCAAGATATGACTGTTAATTTCATTTTTTTGTTTTAACTTATAGCAATACGTTGCTTTATTGCTAAGAATTAATTGTATGCACCAGTAATTACAGTTGCGTTTTTAAGCTTTCTAAAAGTCAGTGCTTTACAATGGTTGACTATACACCTTTGTGCAGGTTACCTTACAAATTGGAACAATAAAACCTATTGCATAGCTGTGATGTGAGAATTTATTAAGAGGCTTTATAAAAATCACTTATTGGAGTGCATAGAATACAGTAAGAGCTCAGCAAATGTTCCATTTTATAAGAATTACTATAGCTTATTTCTATTTTAAAATCTGGTTGGATTTTGCATCCATGTTTGGATACAAAACTATAACTTATTTTGGTTTTAACAGAGTATTGAGTTGAATCAACTTAGCTCTGTAGAGAAAAGGATAGTTTTTAGTCTGAAGACATTGAGACTGTTAAAAATGTGAGTTTTTATTGAAATTTCACTAAAACGCAACATTGTAAACCAAGATCTTCCTTTTCCGGTGGAAAAGGCTGGTTCCTGGATCTCTTCACCTCAGAGCAAAGGCAGCAGCAGCAAACCATCACAGTTGGAATACTCCTCGATGAGAGAACTTTAAAGGATTTCTTATGGTCCATTACATCCCAAATTATATACATTTTTACTGTAATATCAAATTCACATTTCCCAGGGGATCCCGTCAAGGCTAGAATAGACTTGCATTGCGTCTTCCCCAGTGGAAATGCCATCTGTTATTATATAACATGAAATTGCACGCATTAGCATATTTCAACTACACGCCAATTTGCATAATCCTTATAAAACCATGTTTCCATGATACGTAATGTTTACGATCCATCCTTCTGGCTCAGGATAGAAAAATGTTCTATAGGTTTAGAGGGTAAGTGCACAGGTTCTGTGCATGTTGGTAACTTCTGACACTTTCCTAGAAAACATTCACCTATCATCTCTCATCCTTGCTTTCAGTAAGAAGTTGCTTATATTTATCACCGTGAGCAACACCATGGCCCCATAATTTTGCACCTTCAAGTGGAATTATGCATATTTTAGTGACATAATTTTGATATTTTAATTTAAGTATTTAATTTAGTATTTTAATACCACAATGCTTCCCATGGTATTTTATTAGGTAAGTGAAACTTATTCACTGAAGGTTTCTTTACAAATTGAAATATTTTATTGCTTAACTACAGACATAATTAGGGGTATCTAAAATCCTGACTGAACCAATAATAGTTTTAATAAAAAAATCCTTTGCCTCCTGGGTCATCTTCTTTTAGTTTCTATATTAAAAATGGCTCTAGTAAGGACCTTAGAAAAATATGTGCTTCCATAGAAAAACCCTTTTTCACCCAAGAGACTCATTCTTCAACTATGAAATGATGGAATTGGACTAAGGGATCTTTAATGTCTCATTTAGTTCTGTGCCCATGTGTTCTGGAGGAAATGCCTTTTCTCCCAGAAGAGTAATAAGTAATGATGACAGGAGAGCTTCTGCTAGACTCATTCTTGGTCACAGAAACAGGTGGGCTACAATAGGCGGTTCTAGGAGGAAAAGTGGTAGACTTCAGGAGAGGTTGACAATGTGACTTGTGGAAATAATATTAGTTGCTAAACAGACAAGTGTATTATAATAGAGGTTTGCGATGAGTGTTTTGTAGGTACTTTAAAAAGCCTCTGAGTATGGGTATCATTGACAACATTGTATGGCTGGTAATACTGGGATTATGACATCTGTACCTATATGTTCATTGCAGCACTGTTCACAATAGCCAAAATCTGGAAACAATCCAAGTTCCTTAGAACAGATGACTGGTTAAAGAAACTTTGGTACATCTACACAATGGAATACTATGCATCTGTTAGTCATGAAATTTACTTATAAATGGATAGACATGGAGAATATCATGTAAGTGAAATGAGTCAGAAAGAGAGGGACAGACACAAAAGGATTGCACTCATGTGTAGAGTATGGAATAACATAACATGAGGCTGACAACCAAGGACAGTAGATACAAGGGCCAGGAGGATTGCCCCATAGCTGGAAGCCTGCTTCATGAGCAGAGGGGAGAAGGCATATATAATAGAAAAGGGATCACTAAGAAAATGATGGCTGAAGGAATCAGTCGGAATGGGAGATGTGTGCCGAAAGTAGAATAATGGACCAAACATGATGACCTCTCAGTGTCTGTGTTGCAAGCCATAATGCCCAAAAGTAGAGAGAGAGTTTGGGGAATATTGTCTGCCATGGAGGCAGGGGGAGGGTGGCAGAGGAGGGGGGTATACCGGGGATATTGGTGATGGGAAATGTGCACTGGTGGAGGGATGGGTGTTTGATCATTGTGTGATTGTAACCCAAACATGAAAGCTTGTAACTATCTCACAGTGATTCAATAAAACTTAATAAATAAATAAATGAAGGAATAAATAATATGACAACTATCACAGAGCTTTTCAAGGAATGGCCAAAGTTGAGACATGGTTCTACTTGATTCTACTAATCTCAGTCACCATACTAGATTAATAAGTTTGTTTTTCTGATTATTTATTCCTTGCTTCAGGAATTTTATTCCTTGCTTCAGGAACGTTACCAGGATCCATGAAGGAAGATGAAAGTTTGGTTCACAAATATTCTGTGCTACAGATGAGAAACATTTTTGAGTCCCTGTTGGCTTTAATCTTCTTGCATGGTGATTCTTTTCTTGAGAGAAAAATGTTTTGCTTCCAACACCCTCAAGCCAGATGCTCATTAATAGATGTCCTATAGTACCGATACAGATTTTAATTCTCTAATTCATTCACTGGCTCTCCAGTGAATGGTATGAATGGTAGATGTCAGATTATAAAGAAGCCTGAAATAAACACTTTTTTTTTCACCTTCTAACATTCTAAAAGCAATGTTGGCGCAGCTCAAGGTAAGACAAGGATCTTTTAGGGAATATAGAAAGTGAAAAGTGACGCGTACATGGAAGAAAAGTCACATCTTCCGCATTTTATTTGTCTGTTTTGGTATCTGGGACACAGCCAGCAGTGCTTAGGGCTTACTCACAGCTCAAAGCTCAGAAATCACTTCTGCTTGTGCTAAGGAAACCATATGCAGTGCTAAGAATCAAACCGAGGTCAACCATTTATAGGACAAGAAATTCTTTTATTCCATATCTTTTTTCCTTTATGCTTTCATTCTTATTGTTTCTTAACTCTATCCTTGTTTTTGTTTTTGGTATTTGGATTTATTTTTTTTTTGGTCTACACTACCAGTGCTCAGGGGTTACTTCTGACTTTGTACTCAGAAATCCCTCCTCACAGTGCCTTGGGAGCCATATAGAATGATGGGAATCAAATCCAGCTTGGCTGTGTGCAAGGTAAATGCCCTAACCACTGTACTATCACTCTGGCCCCTTTTCACTTTATCTAAAACAAATCCAGGATTTGGCTCCTTCTCATTGCCTTTGCACTGCATTTCCCTACCACCTGGATTATAGCAGTATTCTTCTAATTGTAACACAATCACTAGTTATCTGTGATAATTAAGCACCTAATGTGCAGTTAGTCCAAATTGCCTTAGGTTAGAAACACACAGCATTTTAAAGACTTACTCTGAAAATAATATAAGCTGGTTAAGCAAAATATACCAAAATATAGCAAAATTAATATTAATTTCGCCCATTTATTTTGAATTTATTTTGAATTTTATTTTGAATTTTATTTTGAATATAGACAATAAGAAATTAATAATTACATGTCTTTAATTACATGTAATTAAAAATTACACTTCTTTGGTTTTCATTACACTCTATTTAAACTTTGCTATTTTATCTAATTTCCCTGTTCTACTCTTGCTTCATTTTATTCTATTTTAAAACTAGCAACTTGTTGAGGTATTATTCAAATTGTGGCAATCTTGTGACCTAGGATGGATTTTCATTTTACTTAGAATAAAAGGCAAGGCTTTTGTATAACTTGCAAGACTATGTGTACTATGACTCACTCTCTCTCTCTCAGGCTTCATCTATTATTATTCTTCTGGTCCACTAGACATCACTCACTGTGGGTGAAGCAGTAGTACAGTGGGAAGGAAGGACATTTGCGTTGCATGTGGCTGACTTGTGTTCAACCCCCAGCATTCCATAAGGTCCCTTGAGCACTGCCAGTTGTAATTTCTGAGTGCAGAACCAGGAGTAATCTCTGAGAATCGCCAGATATGATTTAAAGGCCAAAGAAAATAAATAAAAAATAAACATCACTCAAGTTTGCCTTGTTCTTGTATTGCATTTCTAATATATCTGCCTACAACTTTCTTTCCCCAGAGAAGTATTACTTGGCTTGTTTCTAACTTCCTTTAGCCTCTCTAAATCTTATCACAGCCTCCTTAACTCTATTCTAACCTTCGGTATCTTTCATTTTGCTATTTTTTTAGTTTATTTTGGATCACTAATAAATATTTTACATTATATAACATTTATAATTTAACAGGTTTCTTGTTATCTTTCCACCACAACATACTCTCCCCAAACTAAAAAGGCATGTAATTTATTTATAACTATACCTCTAGCACTCAGGACAGTGGCTGTAGTATAGTTCTGTTTAATAAGTAGTTGAGCAAAAGCTTTATCCCAATTTCTTATTCTATCCCTCTCTGAACTCAATTCTTCTTACCTCACTACTGTGAATTGTCTCCTAAAGTTTTTGTTTTGTGTATTTTATTGCACTAACTTTTTATTCCTCTCACTGGTTAAGTTCATGCTTGCCTCATGCTTATATTGGTTTTCCGTTTTATTGAAGGAAGGGGACTCACAAGCAGTGCTTGTATATCACAGGGTCAGCTCCTGGTGACACTTAACCAACCAAGCCTGCCATTCGTTGCTAGATCTCAAGGATGCAGAACAGCTTGAGCCCTATATAAAAGTAGTCAGTGGCCTCGAGGAGTCCTTCTGGTGTTGCTCAGGGCACTGTGTACTGACAGTGGTTCTCCCAGGGTCAGCATTACACACACCCTAGACCCTAATTCCCAAACCATCTTCCTGGCTCCTACCTGGATTATTAACTCCAGACCTGGCCCTTTGGTCATTCTACATATTTGCAGAAGGGATAGCCTGAGAACATTATTTAAAGAGCACATCTATCCTCTTACCTGGCTTTATTTTTCTATCACTGCATGAAAAATGTGTTTTTGTTTGGCTCTTTTCTTATTTGTCATTTTTCTTTCACTTGGAGGTGCATTGATGCTGGGAGGAATTTGTCTTGTTCACCATTGGATTTCAAATGACTACAAAAGCCATGCATGGCACTTAGAATTCCCATTAAGTTGAATAATGTTAAATAAATACAAAGAGACAACAATAGTTGTTGACTCAAAGAAAACAATCATATGAGACCAGTTTTGAACAGATAAAGTTCAAACGTGAATAATTAAACTAACGCCTGCTAAATTCTAAAACAGATCTCAATACAGGAAATTTCCATGTTTCTTGAAATAGTGAATTGAAAGCAATAGTTCAAAACTGATGCAAGATGGGACCTAGAGATAATCCAGTGCTTAAGGCAAGTTGGACTAACTGCACATTAAGCACTTAATTATCTCAGATAACTAATGAGTGTGTTACAATTGGAAGACTACTACAAAACTCCAGGTGACTGAGGAAGGCAGTGCAAAGGAAAAGAGAAGAAGCTAAATTCTGGATTTGTTTAAAAGATAGTGCGAAGAGAGGCAGAAACAATCATACAGTGGTTAGTGCATTTGCCTTGCACTTAGCCGATCTGTGTTTGATCCCCAGCCTCCCATATTTTTCCCAAGCCCCACCTGGAGTGATTTCTAAGTGCAGAGTAAGGAGTAAACCCTGAGTACCACTGGGTGAGACCAAAAGGTAAAAAAGAAAAAGTGAGAGTCCATAGGAGTGAAAGAATGAAGAAATGAGCTGAAATAAAGGGATTTCTAGAAAAAATATTAAATTTTATAAAGTTTTATTATTTAAGCAATTTCAAATTTAATTAAAACCATTTTCCATGCAAGCTATTGATATGTAAGTAATGAGTAGTCCCCTCTTGGCTTATGGAGTTCTACTATTGAGTACCTGTCAGATTATAGAGTAACCAGGATATGATTTTCATAAGTAAAAGAAGGTGAGGAGTGCAGCAAAGGAACTTTGTGTTGTTTTAAAAGTGGAGTTTTCATGCCATGTGTGATGTTACCATAATCCTAATCTTTCTAATATCTTTAGTCATGGGTTCTCGTCTGTGTTCTTCAACTGAGATAATTGAGCCGTACATAACCCAGACAAAGTCGAGCCCTACATAGCTCAGAGAAAGTTTCTTTTGCTAATATATCCACTCAAAAATGGGTACATGTTGAACTCAAACAAATGCGTAAGTATCTACTCCTTTTCACACAATAGTTCTGTGTGATAGTAGCATAGAAATAGACCCTTTTGTTGGTATCCATTGGCCATTCATTGCTGTGAGCTTGCATGTTTGATTGACTTTAATTAAGATATTCCAACACCCGTGTTTCCTAGTCTCATCTATCTTCTATGGTGCTATGATTGATCCTTCAGTCTATTAGGAACTTTCTAGCTCTCTTGAAAAATAAAAGCATTTAACAATTCTGGGCCAGTCCAACCTTGAATTACTAATTGTGGTCATTGGATTAGCCTTGATTATTAGTTCATTCTATATGTGAACTAATTGTGATAGAATACCTAAATCATAATTCTTTTAAAGAAAATTTCAGTGAAACCTGATTAATCTATAGGGAGTAGGTGATAAGCATATCCAAAAATCATGTGTAGTAAAAAAAATGTGTGCGCACACACATGTAAGATGTCACTATATTTTCTTGTTAAAATACCTATTTATCAATTGCTGATATTTTGCTTTCCACAGGAGAGCCCTATACTTATATATTATTGTGCTCATTGTACAAATAAGAGGATAAAGTGAAATGACCTCAGACAATTTAAATTATTTTAATACCACATAGTCCCAAAAAAAAGAGTTGGGGTTCTGATTCTGATCAGTGCTCTTAGCCCTTACATCATATTGACACAGAACTTGGTGTAACATCTACACTAGATGTGTCCTGCAACAGCTCTAGTTGTGGTAAGTCTCTTACACTATTGAAGTAACTTTCAGTCATGCATTCGTATTCCTTGATTCATTTTAAATTAGCTCCTTCAAGATTGTTTCCTTGTTCAGTGGTTACCTATTGCTAAACATGAGGTAGAGTTCCTTTGCATGTGACAGTGCTACTAATTGACCAGATGGTTCTGCAGTTTACAAAATAGCGTCAATTCCCTGTCAAGGACTATTAAGTAGATGCTGAGGAGGAAGCTTCTTTGGAAAGAAGGCAGCTCTGAAGAAAAATTCAGAGAAGCAGAAAAAACATTCAAAAAACAAAGTGAACAAGTAGTGAGCAACCTTACCAAAGCTATAGTGAAACATTAAAAAAACAACAACATAAACCCCCTATAGCACTCACACAAAGACTAACATTTTTAAAAGAAAGTAAAAGAGATATAATATTTCAATGGCTAAAGTAAATGATGTTTGAGGAGAATGGAAAGATAAGGATGAAAAGACTTCTTGCTCTGAAAAGACATCAGTGAGTGTGAGAGTCTGCTCAGGTTGAAGGGGCTATACTGACTTTTTTATTTTTTCTTTTTATTGAATAATCATGAGATACAGTTAAAAAGCTTTCTTTTATGATTTGGTTTCAGTCATACAATGTTCCAACACTTATCCCTGCCTCCAGAAGTGGGTGTACATTTCCCATCACCAATGTCTCCTTTATCCCTTTTACCACCCCACCTCCAGTCTGCCTCTATGGCAGGCATTTTTCTTCACTCTCTCTCTCTCTATATATATATATATATATACATATATATATATATATATCTTTCTCTATCCATCCCTTCCTCCCTCTCTTTCCTGTTGGGCATTATGGTATGCCTTACAGAGACTGAAAGGCGATGTGTTTGGTCCTTTACCCACTTTCATCACACATCTCCCATGCCGAGTGATCCCTACCAACCAACATTGTCTTAATGGTCCCTCCTCTATCCCAACTGCCCTCTCCCCCAACCCTTGAGACAGGCTTCTAACAATGCACAAGTCATCCTGACCCTTGTTTCTACTGTCCTTGGGTATTAGTCTCATACTATTTTTTTATAGCCCACAAATGAGTGCAATCATTCTAGGTCTGTCCTTTTCCTTCTGACTTACTTATACTTTCAATATTTCGGCAGGGTCTTCAACTATGTTACAAACATAAGTCCTAAGTTATACTTAATTTTTTCTCAAGGATGAATTTCAAAGTGCATATTAAATCTGTGTGAACGTTAAAAGGAGGGGTTTGTCACAGAGGGTGAAATGGGTAAAATAATTCCACAGCATTGCAGGTTTGTTATTTCCAAAAAAATGTTATGTTTAAAGAAACAGAACACATATTCTTTTACACAATGACAAACAATACTGTATCTACTTGAAAACTATGCTGAACAAAAATAAAAGAATCTACAAAGTAAAGTAAAGGTAAAACTTAGCAAACTGTGGTGCTAGAGGGTATGAATTCTCAATGGGACTAAAATCTTTCATAAGGAGGTGAAAATCAATTCTTTGTGGGTGTGAGTATGTGGAGAACACTTGCTCTTTTTAATGTAAAAAGAAGAGATGTTCAGGAAATACACAGTCAGATTTACTGTAGATATGTGATATGAAAATGTCACAAGAACCAGAAAGAAAAGGTCTAAAAATTTCCTTGTAAATAATAATAATAAAAAAAGTTAGAGAAACATTATTTTAATGTTATCTATTAGCAGGTGGGAAAAAGAAAAATAACACACAAAAAAAGTGTTGGTATGAGAGAAAATGAATAATGAGTGTAGTATTATAAGCTGCTTTCTACACAAGCTTAGGCAATTTCATCTCTGGGTCAATTTATGACTATTGTATGAAGATTTTATCAATCCCAGATTGTGTTTTTCAATTTCTCTCTTAGTACCGCAAGGCATTTAGCTATTAATAAATATATTGCTAGTTATCATATTTATTATTTCATTTGACAAAGACCATGGAACATGCGCTGCATGCCAGGTACTCTTGTTTGAGAAGTAGACAGATGGGAAAAATACTCATGTAAATGACTAAGTGAACAAGATGATTACAGATAGAACAACTGTTAAAATGTTCCACAGTCACAATAGTGAAAAATTGTTAGGGATGGGAGAATGTTGGTTAACTAAATATAGTGGTCAGTGGTACTGAGATACCTCAAACGTCTGGAGCTTTGTGAATGGGAACCTTGGGTTTAATTCATGTCACTTCAGAGTTTCCACAACAATGCAAGGAGAGAGCCAGAGCACTGAGCCAGGAGGTACCGTCAAACACTGCTGGGTATAAGCCCCAAAACAAATAGAAAATAAAAACTAAATGTCAGAAATCCCTATTTAAGCGAACACATTTGAATAATTTTTATGTACTAGTTATTTACTTGTTTTCCATAAATATATTAAACTTGATTAGGAGTTAGGACACCTATTATTTCCTGAAATGTTTTTGTTCAAGTTATTACAAAAGATGGTTTAGAAATTCAAACTTTATTCTAATAGCTACAACTGACAATAAATATTTATTCATTAATTCATTAAGATATCACATATATCCTAAAAGCCTACTTAGGTATCCTAGTGTAAGTATTAAAGTTTTTAGTAAACCAAAGGAAGATTATGAGTAATGATGACCAGAACTTTTGTGTTAATTTGCAATGTTTACTAGACATCTGAACTTAAATATTGTATATGTAATTGGATTTAAAGCACCGTCAAGAATTCAAGTTTAGCACCCATAAAAACTGAGATGATATGTAAAGCTATGAGACCAGTTGACTTTCTGGGAGTTAGCATAACAACTGGGCTGGAGCTATAGCATAGTGGGTAGGACGCTTGCTTTGCTCACAGCCGACCCAGGTTCTATTCCTCCGTCCCTCTCGGAGAGCCCGGCAAGCTACCGAGAGTATCTAGCCCACACAGCAGAGCCTGGCAAGCTACCCCTGGCGTATTCAATATGCCAAAACTAGCAACAAGAAGTCTCACAATGGAGATGTTACTGGTGCCCGCTTGAGCAAATCAATGAGCAAAGGGATGACAGTGACAGTGACAGCATAACAACTTAAAAATATCAATAATCAAACTCAGGGACTCTTTATTATTATAAAGTTAGGGAGAAAAATCAGGAATTAACATAGGAGTGTATGAGAGACAAATCAGTGGAATAAAAGGAAAGCTAGGAATTTTCTTGTTCTAGAATTCAAAGGATCGAAATGCTTCAAGGATACACAAAAACCAACTATGTAAAATGTCGCCACTCAGTCAAAATAAGATAAAAACTGAGAATTTCAGAACATAGAGATCATTTGTTACTTGATATGACAGTTCCAATGAAACCTGATTGGGCAGTTTTGAGCAGAAATGGCAAGTTAACTATCCGAGATGAGCATGGTCATGTTTGTAAGGGAAATAGCAAAGAGATGGTCTGAAGGCGGACAGAAGAAACAGTCATAGAACAAATCAAAAGGAAAAGGTTGTGCAGTGGAAGATGGCCGACAAATAAGATTCAGGCTCTGTATAATCTCCTGAGGTGGCTGCCCACTTGTGGTGGGCTCAGGCCACTCCCCCGCCTGGGGCAGCTCAGGCCATGGGCTGACAAAGGAGGAAATGAAGGCCAAAGCTGTTGGTTGGTCAGTTGCTGTTTATTCCATTCTCCCCACGCGTCTGTTCCAGTCTCACTAAGCTCCCCATTCTAGTCTCACTGCCCGTCATTCCCATCTCCTCCTGTCTCTCCCTCTCATCTCTCTGCACTCCGTCTCACAGCCTGGGCTCTCTCTCTCTCTCCATGTGCCTGTTCCTATATTCTTCTTCTGCATTCTTCTCCCTCTGCCTCCCTTGCTAGTCTCTCTGTGCTCCATCTTGCTGCCCTTCTCTCTCTCTCTCTCTCTCTCTCTCTCTCTCTCTCTCTCTTTCTCTCTCTCTCTCTCTCTCTCTCTCTCTCATCTCTCTCTACCTCTCTTGTCTCTCTCCAACTCCCCAGGACTGGAGGGTAGACAGTAGCAAAATCAACATAAGAATGCCTTTCCTGACAGCCCATCAGGCTCAAGGGTGGAAACACCACTCTAGACAAGAACTGAGTGTCGAAAGCAGGAAAAAGGATATATATGATAACCTTTCTGTATCTGCATTGCAAACCGTAATACCCAAGAGAGGAGAGGGAGAGGGGTGGGGGAGAGGGGGAGAGAAGAAGGAGGAGAGATGGGGGAGAGAAAGAGAAGAGGGAGGAGAGAGGGAGAGAGAGAGGGGGGAAGGAAAAAGAGAGGGGAAGGGGAGAGAGAAGGGAGAAGTGCCTGTCACAGCGGGCAGGTATTGGGCAGAAACGGGAGACATTGGTGGTGGGAAATGTGCACTGGTGAAGGGACAAGTGTTGGAACATTATATGACTGAAACTTAATCATGAACAACTGTGTAACTGTGTATTTCACTGTGATTAAATTAAATTAATTAATTAAAATATTCTGGGGTTCCATAGGAAAAAATATGGCTCAGGAAGAAAAGTGCTGTTGGAGCACCTCTGTTTTATGAACATCTGGGTCTTTGTGCCCCCACGTAGAGCCCTGACTCCGAGTTCAAGACACTACAGCCTGAAAGCGCCTTAGAAGGGGAGCATTTTATTTTTAAATTGATGGCATATACAGACTTTGATGACAATTCTCAGAGTTTTTATCTGTGACTGTTATTGAACCCGAAGTTCAAATTCTCAACTCTTCCGAGATCAGCGGTTCCAATCTATTTTTTTAGGAGATTTAAAAAAATTTTTTTTTGATTCACCATGAGATATAGTTACAAGCTTTCACGTTTGAGTTACAGTCACACAATGATCAAACACTCATCCCTCCACCAGTGCATATTCCCCACCACCAATCCCCAGTATACCCCCACCTTTCCTACCCTCTGACTGCCTCTATGACAGACAATGTTCACCATACTCTCTCTCTACTTTTGGGCATTATGGTTTGCAATGCAGATACTGAGAGGTCATCATGTTTGGTCCTTTATCTACTTTCCACACACAACTCCCATCCTGATCAATTCCTCCAACCATTATTCTCTTAGTGATCCTTTCTCTATTCCAGCTGCCTTCCCCCTGTCCACTCACCCATAGCTGCAACTTTCTGGGCACCGGCTCTCATACCATCCAGGTACTCACCTGCTTTCCAGGGCTTCTGCCCAGAGTTGCGCAACTAAGTAAACCCTATCCCAATCTTTTTTCATGCCTTATACATGAGTTTTAAAACCATTATCTGTTATCACCATCTGGTGTAAAACCCTGTGAAAGAGTTCAGAGACAGATCCTATAGATCGGGACTAGATCATAACAGTGGGATCAATACTACCCTAAACTAGTTAGGAAACTACAGATATTACTGCATAATGACCCTATCAGAGAAGGTGTCCACTTGTCCACCTTTTATACGATACCAGAAACATCTTGATAGTTGTGATTTGAAAGGGTGGTGGTATATAATTGTAATTCTTTAATCCCCGTTACCCAGCCTTTGCTCAGTTATCCAACAGATATAGAAATATCAACATATAAAGCTGAAAACATCATAGAATCCTAGTTTAAAATCCTCGTATTGCAACTAGCAATCTATAAATCTGATATTTGAACTGTACAGCAAACTAAGGAAACACAATCTCTCTATTCAACACACAGGGATTCAGATATATTATTTGATAAAATGAGGAAAGAGAGAATTTGAAATGATGGAGAAAAAACAAAAACCCAAGGAAAAGTTTATATATAATGAAATTGAGTAGATTTCCTAGGGGAAGTTTAAAGCAACAGTTGTAAGGATGTTAAATGGAATGAGAACAATAAAATTTATTGATAAACAAATTGAGATTTGTAACAAGGACAGAAAAATCATGACAAATCTTTAAACAAAAAGAATGAACAGCAATTGAAGTAAAGGTTATGAAAGGGGTAATTAATAGTAAGTAAAAACAGTCTATAGAATTGTTGAATTCTAAGCACGGCAGTGGAAAACACAAAACAGAACAACAAATGGAAAGGAATATAGTAAAATTTAAGATCAGTCTAAGACTCTTAATAAATACATGATCAATAACAATATCTCCATTGTAGGGGACCCAGGGAAAGACAGGAAGAAAAAAGGATGGCAAGACTGAGGAAACAATAGCTAAAAACTACCTTAATTTTAAAAAAGAAATCACAGAATAGTCAACGCAAGATCTCCAAACAAAGGAAATCCAGCTGACAAAAAAGGAAACTTGAGACAAATAAAGTGCAAAATTAGGCAGAAAGTTCTGACCTTGTGCAAGGCTGACTTCACTGGGGCACCTCGGAGGGGGGCAGGTTGAGTTTCACTCCCCGCCCCAAGCATACAAATGGCCAATAGACATATGAAAAAGAACTCATCATCATCATCTCTAAATATTAGGGAAATGCAAATTAAGACCATGGTGAAATGCAAATTCCAACCTGTGAAAATAGCTTACATCAAAAGCAACAGTAACAGGAGTTTGAGAGTGTGTGGAGAAAAATGAATCTTGATGCACTATTAGTAGGAATGCAATGTGGCATAAATATTTTGGAAAATGGTATGGAGCTTTCTCAATAAGTTCAAGGTAGAGCTATCATATGACCCCCAAATTCCAGTTTTGCTATATAATGAATATTAAAAACATCAACATTAAATGTTATCAGCATCTAAATGTTTATTGCAACATAATTTACGATAGCACAGTGGGTAGGGTGTTTGCCTTGCATGCAGCCGACCCGGCTTCAATTCCTCTGGGCTCTCGGAGAGCCCAGCAAACTACCGAGAGTATCTTGCCCACACAGAAGAGCCTGGCAAGCTACCCATGGCGTATTCAATATGCCAAAAACAGTGACAACAAGTCTCACAATGGAGACATTAATGGTGCCCACTTGAGCAAATTGGTGAGCAATGGGATGACAGTGACAGTGACAGTGAATTACGATAATGAAAATATGGAAGTACCTGAGGTGCTCCTTTGTATATGACTGGATAAAGAAGATGTAGTAAGGGCCAGGGATATGGTTCAGTAGTACAACTAAGTACGTAAGAGACAAGGGCTTGAACTCTTGTACCAGAAAAAAACGTGATGCTTTTAAAAAAATACAGTGATGTGCTACTTAGTCATGTAAAATACTAAATAGTATCATTTACAGAAAAAATAAAAACTTGAGGAGAGTGATTCATAATGTGAAAACAACAAGAATTGGATAATTTCCACCATTTGTGAAATGAAATCAATGAAAAGAGAAAATTAAATTAAGGAGGAGGTAGACCAGGCAGAAAAGTCTTGAATAGAAAAAAAAAAGTAAGAGAAATTTGGGCAAAAATTTGACTCTATCGTATATACTTTCTGGTAGTGAGGCCATCCTCATGGTGGTAGGGTCTGCAACAATCAAAAGGAGAAGGAATGTGCTTAGTACATAGAATTTTGATGCGAGTGACAGGAAACAAGTGGAATAGACCTGGGAATCTCTGCTCTGGTGTGCTCTTCGCAGAGTGAGGATGTCTGTGTCATGAGTCATGAACAGGTTCTTCCCTTCTTTTCCTGAACATATCTCTGCTGGCTCCCTGGGAAGGCAGTCAAATCCAAATGGAGATGGCAATGTAATTAAAACAACTCAAAATCTCTCACAAGCCTTGTGAAATCATCATCACTAGCATGCAAGCTATAGGCAAGTATCTACATGAGTAATACAAAGGAAAGAACAATGGAAAACTGTGGCAGAGACAGGATCAATAAGAGCCTCTTTGCATACTCATGGAAATGATGGAGTAGTGAGTGAAAAAATATAATGATGCAGGCTGGTCCAATTTCTGGAGTTATTCTTAAATCCGTGGAAATGGGATTTAGTGTGTAAATTAAAGGATAAGGCTTGGAGAGGAGTGTGTAAATCCTGTGATTTTGTGCAGGAAGGCAAATATAGATTCACCAGCTGGGAGATGTAGAACTGTGCTGAAGGGCGTTGGTGAAAGTTCCCTTGTTGCTTTTGCAATTTCCTCGGTGATGTAGGATACAGAGGACTCAGTCCCTATCTTACCTCTGTGCTCGAGGATTTCAAGTGATTCAATGTTTTTAAGCCTTAGTTTCCTCCTCTGAAATTGGAATGAAAGTTATATCTATATATAGTAATACATATACTATGTGGAACCCAGTCACAAACATGCTCAAGGTCACTCTGCACACGTTTGGACAAGCCTCAACCATGAAGGAACTGGCAGAGGAACCCAGGTGTGTGGGACCCGGGGCTGAGATCTCCAAGCCTTCTCGGATCGGGGCTGGGCCTCCTCCACCAGATCCCCCATTTTCCAGTAGCTAGGCAGTCACACCCACAAACTTTCCCCAGCCTGTATAATCCCATCAACAGCCAAGATCCAGAGATTATAAAACAAAGCTCCTGGAGGCACAAGGCCTCTTATTGTCTAGTTGTCCCTCTTGGAGAACCCGGCAAGCTACTGAGAGTATCCTGCCTGCACAGCAGAGCCTGGCAAGCTCCCTGTGCCGTATTTGATATGCAAAACCCAGTAACAATGATGGGACTCATTCCCCTGACCCTGAAAGAACCTCCAATGTGGCACTGTTGGGAAGGTTGAATAAAGAGAGGCTGCTAGAATCTCAGATCTAGAACGAATGGAGACGTAACTGGTGCCCATTTGAGCAAATCAATGAACAGGATGACAGTGATACAGTGATAGTAATAGTGATGAAATGGGATATTGCATAAAAAATAGTTATCAGCGCCATCAATGAATTTTGGCCCCCAAATGGCATATCAGTATTGGGAAAAAAGGAATTTGAATGCGCAAGAACATGTTACCTGGCTGTCAGTCAGGGCATCTTGCTTTAGTTGAGAGAGACCAGGTGGGATTGGCTAAATCATGGAAAAGTACATTTGTAAAAGCCTTGCTCTGCTTGTTTTCTGGTGTCTGACTAAGGAGAACTCCTGAGCGTGTTTTAGGTTTAATTCTTTTCTACACACCTGTTGGTCTTCATAAGTTTGAAGTGGCAGTGAGGAACTGAGCGTAGGGAGAAAACAATGTCAGTGCTCTGTCTCCTGTCCCCGGCTAACTGTTCCAGGCAGGCAAGATAGCCCCCTGATTAAAGTGTCAAATGGCCTCTAATCACATTAAAATGAAATGTGACCACAGCATACCAGGAAATGGGACTTCCCTGTCACCTTTTCTCTTTTCTCCATAATAGCAATATCTATCTGCTCTATTCCAGATAATGCGAATGTCTATTCATATTGTGGGGACATTGAGATGACTAGCATTTGACGGATCATATTATGCTAAAAATCAACCCTCTAAAATTAACATAGGCTTTTATTAAAAGCGATTAATGCAGAACTCTAATGTCTGGTATTTCACCAGACAAATAAGTTTCTTCTCATGCCTTTCCTTACTCTTACTCATTTGTCTTTTTTTCTCCATATATATATGTATGTATACATAACTATATGATATAAATATTAGTTACTATAAACATATAACAATTATGTATTTTAATTAGATCATTGCATATAGGGTGCCCATGGACTAGGAACAAAAATTATAGCACTGTAGTTCTTTGTGGAGAAGGAAAAAACACAATGCACACTTCTTCCTTACTTTTGAACAACAGTGTGAGACTAGGGACTTTACAATGTCAAACGGCTCTCCCTCAACCTCCCAAAATATGCAGTAAGCACATAACTTAAATGTTAATTAATGGTCGTCTGGTAAAATTAAACTTGATGTTAGGGATTGCTTACTAAATATATTGGGAAAGGTCTAGAAATATAGTACAGAGGGTAAGGTACTTACCTTTTGTTCATGGACATCCCAGGTTCATACTTGGCACCTTATATGGTCCTCTAAGAACAGTCATGAATGATCCCTGAGCACAGAGTCAGGAGTAGCCCCTGGAGATAGACAGATTGGATTTCTAAACAAAGCAGAGCAAAACAAAAAAAAAGAATATTGGAAAATAGCAGCCCCTTAGATCAAAATTTCCCCACAATCTATCTCAATGGACATCACAAAATTAAAATAAATGGGCCAAACTCTGTACAACAAATATCTCGTTTTACCTTTGATATAGATTCCATCATTTTTTGACTGATTAAACTTTGAAAAGGGTAAACAGAAACTGATGAGATGTGTCTAAAACACATCTAAATTCATGGCTGTGTTTTGAAACTGTAATCCAGCCACCAGTTAATGTATGGCTTATAACATTTTATTAACTGCTATATGTTTTTTTTTAACTGTGAAACATTGTTTATTTCTGAAATGGAAATATAGAGTAAGTTTAAAATGGCCAACGTGAAGTAAATAACAAAATATTAACTAGTGACTTCTTTCATTTTGAGGCTTAAACTTGCCAGTTCTTGGTTATATCAAGCAAGACACCTAGGTAATCAGCAGAAAGGATAAAAATAAAAATTTTTGTCAGATATAGAGTAGAGATCATAATACCAAATGTCTATAGAGAATAGGAAAATGAGTATATTAGACTGTGAGGGTAGGAAAACACTTTGACTTAGAAATACTGTGAAATGATCTGTCTTATCTAGAAACACAAATATATCTGTTATTTAAAAATACGTAGCATGAACTAAATCCATGCAAAAAATTCAACTTTGGCTTTATTATGGTCTTATAACTTATGGATAAGCTGGATGTGATCTATATAAAGTCATATAAGAAATAATTTACTTGCTTGGAGGTGATGAATAAGAAATCCATAGTCCAGTACTCTTAATTACATCTAAAACCAGTCTTCCTTCAAATAATCAAAAGAATTTAAATAAAAGTTTTTGGAATAGGACATTCCATTTTTCATTCCTTCAAAGCATGTTATGCCCTGAAACAGAATTTTAGACAGAGAACACGAGCTTTAAAAGATAAATATAGTGAAATAAAACTTGTTACTATTAAGGCACTGTCTAGCATTTGTGATTTTGATAGCAATAAATTGACCTTCAGAAATGGAAATTACATATCAAAGTCTCTTTTGTAAAACAAAACCCTAGTAATTCTAAAACATGTGGTTTTTAGACTATTTGGGAAACTTTGAAGGTATTTCATTTTTACAGATAGTTAAAATTCATCTCCAGCAAAAAGGTTCAGAGTAAATTATAAGAAATTAGTGGAAGTGAGGACAAAAGGCAACTCCAAACATCATGATAATAAAGAGGAAAAACAGACTTTAAGAGATATTTATGACTTGATAATTTATTAGAAAATATGTTATACAAATGTACATATTAATTAAAATATATATGTTGTATTTAGCAGAATAACTTTTTTCTCTCTTTTTGTTTGAATTGAATCACCATAATATACAGAGTTACAAGGTTGGTCATGATTGGATTTCAGTAATAAAATGTTCCAAGGCCTATCCCTTCACCAGTGTACGTTTCCCACCACCAATGCCCCCTCCCAAATTTTCCCTCCCAACCCCATCCCTCACCCAGCCTGTCTCTATGGCAGGCACTCTTCCTCTTCCTCCTCCTCCTCCTTCGTCTTTGTCGTCATCATCACATCGTCTTCATCTTCTTCTTTGCCATCTTCTTCTTTGTCTTCCTCATCTTCTTCATCTTCTTTCCTCTCCTCCTCCTCCTTCTTCTCCTTCTCCTTCTTCCTCTCCTCTATCCCTCTCTCTATCTCTCTTCCTCTCTCTCTCTCGCTCTCTCTCTTCCTCTCCCTCTCTCGCCCTCCCCTCCTCTCTCTCTCTCTCCCTCTCCCTCTCCCCCTCTTTCGTTTTGGGTATTATGGTTTACACTTCAGGTACTTAAAGGTTATCATGTATATCCTAACGGTCCCTTCTCTATCCTTACTGCTCCCCACCACCACCTGTGGCAAGCTTTCAGCCATGGACCAGTCCTTGTGACCCTTGTTGCTACTGGCAGAGAGTTTCTGAAGGACTTAGTATACCTAAAATTGGGGTGAGAGAGGTAGTAAAGTAGGTCAGGCACTTGCTTACACATCTAAATGGTCTAAATCCTAGACATCATAATGATCAGAGGAGGATCCCCATGAGGATCCCCAAGCAGAGCCAGGAGTAAGCCCTTAGTGCCCCTGGTATAGCCGCCAACCAAAGAAAAAGTAAAAGTAAAAGACCTGGGGCTGGAGAGATAGTACAGTGTATAGAGTGATTGGTTGCATGCAGCTGACCAGGATTTAATTCTCAGTCTCCCATATGGTCTCCTGAGCATCGCCAATGGTAATTCCTATGTACAGAGCCATAAGTAACTTCTGAGCGTTGCTGGTTGTGACCCCAAACCACAACCAAACAAAACAGAAGGAAACAAACAAAACCAAATGGCAATTTTCAATGGCAGAATATAAATGCTAGGTGAGGTTTCATCATAGATATTACACTGATTACTTGACAATGTCTGTCTAGAACACTATGACTGATTGGCCTAGGTTCCAACTGGGTCAGAAGTAAAATATTTAGCAAGCAATTAGTGATCTTTAACCAGGAGACAGAGAGGAATTCTTTCGTGTTCACAACACAGGTTCTTCTTTCCTAAGACTTTTGTATCATATCAAGAA
Source organism: Sorex araneus (assembly GCF_027595985.1). Taxonomy (NCBI): domain Eukaryota; kingdom Metazoa; phylum Chordata; class Mammalia; order Eulipotyphla; family Soricidae; genus Sorex; species Sorex araneus. The sequence goes on along the minus strand of NC_073307.1, from coordinate 16,646,314 downwards.
TATTTTTAGATATCTATATTCTAATTCTGAAGTAGAAACATTGCAAATTTGCACGGATCCTCGTAATAAGTATAGGCATTGTCACAGACTAATTTCTGGATACTTGAATTGATTTCTTCTGTTTCATTCTGAAAGGTAATGTGACAAATTCTGTAATCTCACATCCTCTTGGATCAAGCTACTGTTCCTGATTTTTGTGTCTATTAGCATATTTATGGCAGTTGAGAGTTTTGTTAAGCAGTAAATGTTTACAAGTTGGAACCATTGGAATTATTTAACGGCTAGTTGAACATCATTGAACAGCGTGGCAATTTGGAAAAGGATCCCTGAGGCAGATGTCCCAGTTGCAAAACTATTCTTTAAAACCATCACAGAACAATGACTGAAGGCCACCAACTGAACGCAAAGAGAGAAAATAAATTCTCTCTGTGTTAAGGCAGGTTTTCACGAGAGTGATATTCAAGCTCAGCCCAAAATTGAGAAAGAATTGGATTGGGGACCTGAAAACAAAGAGAAAAAGATCTTGTTGACTTATAGTATTTTTTCTCCACTCCTTTACCCTGACAACCAAAGTCTCAGAACCTAGATTTAAAATATAAAGTTTTCTGAGACACTTAACCTCTTATTTTTTCCCAGTGCACTAAAACATGAGTAACTCACTTATATTAAGGAGTATGTATAATTTAAAGACACCAATTTGTTGCTTGGGGAAATCTAGAGAAATAGGATACAATGTAAAAAGATATTTCACCCTTGACTAGATTTTTAATTTTTTTTAGCTCTAGGGAGGTGATTGTGTCATTTATTCACATGTGCCATCTTTCATGCCTATTGACTTCTACTTGGCAATGTTGTGATAATTACATGTATATATTTATCTACCTGATTAAATTGTGTCCTATTGAATAACATGTTAAATGGGATTTGATGATTCTCTCTAGGCTGTGGAAAGTGGTTTAGCCAGCTAAAACTCAATTGTCTTCCTCTCTCAAGTCTCCCCCACCATCTTTTATTCTCCTGTTTACATTGCTGTTTCAGGTTAGCAATAAAGTTGAATTACAGAGAAACCACCCTAATCATGTTTTCTAAAGCACAGAAAAGCAAAACAAAATAAAGGAGGGAGTATTTTTCAGAGCACAAACTGCCTGATGCAGCTCTATACAGAGTAGTTTCTCTGATGGAGGAACTCTGCTTGTTCTTGGGTGAGTCTTAGACTCACTCAAGGATGATGAAAAATGGACCCAATGCCCTTGCCCAGATGTGACCCCAAGCGGCTGCACACGAATGGCTTTCCAATTCCTGAACGCCCATGATCCTGTTGGTCCACTACTTTTGGCACCCAGCGGCTTCTTGCAGAAATGCCTCTAGACTATGAACTAAGCGATGGCCCCATGTTGCCCCAGGAGGGGAAAGTTTTTCTCTCTCAGCCTTTCCTTTCGGTGGCAGCATGGCGACCGCCATCTTTTAGAACCCACTACACAGAGGTATGAGCTTGCAGTGACTCGACTTCTGGCAGAAATTTCTCTGGACTTAATTACTAAAATACCAGAAATCCAAAACTGCATGGCCTTGACCTCATATGCTCTTCATTTTCAGCAATGGAAAACAAATTATCGAATGATGCCTTTTCGGCAGGTCTGATTGTTGGGGGAAAATTCCAAATAAAAAAAGTGAGTTTTCTGTTGAAATAGTGAAGGGATGGGTGTTTGATCATTGTATGACTGAGACTTAAGCCTGAAAGCTTTGTAACTTTTCACATGGCTATCCAATTAAAAAAAAATTAAATGGACCAAATATGGCCTTGTTAAAGAGAGATTCACATATACATGTAGGCATAGATGACCAAAGGACACAAGACAGAAGAACGGGAGAATATAAGGGCACAGGCTTTAATAGGATAATTATAGGTGATGTCCACCAGGATACAACCATGTTTGGAAAGCCCCTTTAGAACTTAAGAGACAGAAATTGAAAACTATATAGGCCAGTTTATGTCCATTAGTAAATAGAGTATATCTCTTAGAGATCTATGAACCAAAGACAGAAACCAGGGACTATATAAACCAGAGAATTCATAAAGATATCTATTAGGATTAAAGATACACAAAGGCCAAAGTGTACAATCTGTAATAGATGCCAAAGAAACCAAGCTTCAATAATGTATGGGAAGAGTCAAATCTTAAGTAAAATTATCATTGAATCAGGACAAAAAATAAAGATTTAGAGAAAAAAGTATACATAGATCAGTGACATGTTATCTGAAAAATTTACTCTGACCAGTTGTCACTAAATACAATAGGATGCACTATTATTTCCAGACTGAACTTTAGGATACTGGTGCGACCACAGGCAGAAGAATTGATTTGGAGAGATGATGATACAAACATTTTTCTGATTTCAAGAGGGTGAAGTTGAAGACTCAGAAAGACTAGTGATTTTAAAATCAGTGGACTTGGCTTATATGATAATACAAAAGGCAGTTAGCTTCTGTAATATATATTAATTATGTCATAATGCTGCTTCTGTGAATGTCCCAGGTGGTTTATAAAAATCAAATTGGAAAGCATAAATATATAAAAGAATGTTATTCATATGCCCAGTATTATCTTTTAAAACACTAAATACTTATCAGATTACAGTTTGATTTTATTTTTTATTGAGTCATGATTATTTACAATAGTATTTGTATTTACATTATAGCCTTTAATGCCACTATACCATACCCTCTGCCACTGTAACAAAATTCCCTCTCCACTCTCTTTAATTTTCCCCACCCTTTAATTTTCTCACTTACATTGGCAATGTGTAAGTCTTAGTTTCCATCAACCATTGTCTATTTCCTAATTTTTTTGCTCTATACTCCACTAATAAGAGATAACATCCAGTATTTGTCTTATCCCTTCTGATTCACTTCAATGTGCACAATTTCTTCAATTTCCATCTGTGTTGGAAATACAAGATAGAGAAATACAGGTTTTTTTCTTATAGCTTAATTTTATTGCCTTGGAATGGAGGACAATAACACAATGTCTGTGAGCACTTATTAATTGTTCAGCATTTAGGCTGCTTCCATATCTTGGCTATGGTACATAGTACTGCAAAAAAAAAACATGGCTGTCCAGAGTGATTATTTACAACTAATATTTCCGTAACGATCCCACCTCTATCTTCACTACCCTCTATCTCCCATACCCTTGTGGTAATTTCCAATCATTGATCAATTCTCCTGACCTATTTTCCCTGTTTTTGGATATTAGATTCATGCTATTTTTTTCCACTCCCACAGATAAATACAGTGACTCACATCTGTCCCTTTCCTTCTGACTCATTTCACTCAGCATGATACTCTCCAAGTGCATCCATTTATAGGCAAATTTCATGGCCTCGTTTTTCCTAACAGCTATGTAGTATTCCATTGTGTAGATGTACCATAGTTTCTTTATCCAGTCATTTGTTTTGGGCATATTTCCAGATTCTGGCAAGACTGAAATCCAATCATGAATATCTTTGTAATGTTCTTTCTCATGGTGATTCAATAGAATAACAACTTTTAAAAAACATGCTTATACATTCATATTTACAAATTAATGGTTTAATATTCATGGGATATATGATAAAGAGATAAATAATTAGGTCATATGGAAGTTCTATCTTTATTGAGGAGTCTCATACTCCATACTGTTTATCCCACAGAGAGAATCAACTACTATTCTTGGCAGCTGAACAGTGTCCCTCCTGGTCTAATAAGGGTTTCTTTTCACCAGTTCTCTATTTCCCAGTCAGTACTTGCTACTAACCTTCTTGTACTTGGTCATTTTCACTGGTGTGAGGTGTTATTCCATTGTTATTCTGATTTGATTTCTCTGAAAATCAGCGATTGTAAACAGTTTTTCATAAACCTATTGGATATCTGTATGTCTTCTTTGAGGTAGTGTCTCTTCAGCGCCATTCTACATTTATAATGAGGATTTTTGTTTTTCAGTTGTTGAACCTTGTGAGTGCTTTTTTTTTTTTTTGCTTTTGATTTTTGGGTCACACCTGGCGATGTTCAGGGGTTAGTCCTGGTTCTGCACTCAGGAATTACTCCTGGCAGTGCGCGGGGGACTATATGGAATGCTGGGAATCAAACCTGGGTTGGCCGCGTGCAAGGCAAATGCTCTACCTGCTGTGCTATCACTCCAGCCCCAACATTGTAAGTGCTTTTTATATCTTTAATAGTAACTCTTTCTCCTATGTGTGAGTTAGAATATTTTCTCCCATTCACTGAGGTGTCTTTTGATTCTAAGCCAAGTTTCTTTCACAATGAGGACATTTATTAGCCTGATGTAGTTGTATTTGTTTATCTTTGCTTTGGATAAATCATCGTCAAATCCTCTGAGCTCAGCATTGTGGAGAATACTGTACCAATGTTTTCCTTGATGTATTTCATATATTTGGGTCTAACATTGAGTTCTTTAGCACATTTTGAGTTAGCATTTGTATATACAGTGAGATATATGCCAAAAAATTAATTTTTTGCAAGTGACTAACCAGTTTTCTCAGCATCTTTTGTAATAGATTCAGTCACATTGTAGATTTTTTTTAGTTCCTTTTTGCATTTGTTTATCTTGTTCTTAGGTTTACATTCCTTAACTCATCAGGAAACACACATCATGAAGTGTTTAACTATGTTCTTTTCAAAGCAGTTTTTTATCTTCCCTTTGAATATAGTCACCTCTAGGTAAATAAGAATGAAGTTTAGCTTTTCCATCTAATGTCAATGGTAACGGTCTGGTTTTATCTTTTACAATCACAATTTCCATACAGATTAGGTGGCTGAGTGAATGATCTTGAATTTTAATAGGACTTCAGAGAAGCTAGAAGAATGTATACACTCCATGATAGAAATAGTCAATTTCAAAGTAGAGTTGGGATTCCTAGCCATACTGGAGATATCATCTGTGATTGCGTGATGTGTTTGCATAACCCATCAAAGGAGAGCATACTTAGATAAAAAATTTATTGAGCACATGCTAGGTTGGCAGATTGGCTACTTTTATGCCAATTCACAATTTCACAATATTGCTGATAATAACTATCACCCACTGATGGTAGATACTTGGTAGATACTAAGGACTATGCCCAAGCACATTACTCATATAATCTCTTTTACTTATTTAGTTTTATTTAATTATTCATTTTTCCTGTGCCCCAGACTTCTTTATTTCAGAATAAAATGATGAGTGAATTGAGGATTAACACCAAGCGCATCCTTGAATTTCACCTTCTCTCCAACCAGTCCCCAATCTTCCAGCTCCCCCACCCTTTCTGCCCCCAGTTCTTTTCTTAGTGAATCTTAATCCCCAAAGCTCTGGTCCAAACCCCAGGCTCTCGCCCTAGCTCTGCCCTTTCCGCTGTCCCCCTCAGTTTGCGTGGGAGAACCCAGAGCAGTGACAGCTAACGGAGGAAAGACCTCACCGTCCGGGAAAAGGACTGAGGAATAGAGTAGAGTGAAGTGAGGGGCCCCTAGCTTGGGGTACCGCAGCGGGGCCCTGGTGGCACAGGAAAGGATACGGGTGCCCCTGTGAAAGGAGTCCCAGCCTGGGCAGAGTCACTGCTGGCCGCGGTTACGGAGCCACGTGTCTCCCTGGCATCCGAGCTGCTGGGCCACGTGGCTGATCTGCGTTAGCGTGGGCTTGGGGCACTGTCGGAACACACTCTCCAAGTGGGTCCCACTCGGTTCTCAGTGCCCCAGGGCCTGTGCTCTGCATACCTCCTGTGGGTTTCCACTCTTGCCACTTCCTCCACCGTCTTTGGCAGCCAGGGCCGCAGCTAATAGGCGTTCTTGCAGCTGTGTTGCAGTGCTTCAACACAGCGGAGGGTCGTGTGGCTGACAGCTGCCCTCGGAGACCCCCCGGAGTTAGCCGCACATCGGCCTGGCTCTATGCCCAGGCCATGCTCTTCTGTTGCAGAAGCTGGGCCAACTGCTCAAGTTCCTCCTGTAGCGCTTGGGTGTCCGGAGACTCCTCGGGTGCTGCCCAGCTTCTCCTCCTCCAGCTTCAGGCTTGGGGGGCAGCGCCGGGCTCTGGGGAGGCCCCTTCCGAGTTACTCTCCGCCCTCCATCCCCATCCTCCCCACTCCCCCACCCCGCGCCGGGCTGACCCTTTGGCTGAGGGATGTCCAGGCCATCCTGGGACACCAGCCCCATCCCTACCTGCGAGCCACAATACACCATCCCTCCACAGAACTCAGACGGAAGGGGACACGTGGGGGATGACCAGACCACAGCCCCAGGCTCTGGGGCTCTATCCAGCCCGCTTCCGGCCCCCCTGGCCCATCATCTCCAGCTCCCAGTGAGGGGGAAAAAAGGCTAAGTCCAAAGCCAGGTGTCGGGCTTAGGAAAGGGAGGGCCCTTCCCGGCACTGCCCATCATTTCTCTCCTTCATCTCCCACCCACTCATACAATCTCTTTTAAATCATTCTAAAACTCCTCCAGTGTCAATGCTGTTGTCATACCTCTCCCCGCCCTACCACCACGTTATGGAAAAGAAACTCAATATAAAGGAAAGAACTTTATTTTTCTTAATTACATACTTAATAAGAAGTTAACTATGCTCAAACCAAGTCATTCAGACCAATTCGTTGACCTCAAAAATTTTATACTTATTCACCACACTGTGCCAGATCCACTCTCTTATTAAGTACTAATAAGTATCCACATAGCAGTAATTTAAGGTAGTATCCTATTATTCAGATGAAAAATACAGAGGGAAAAAATTGACATCACCCCTTGAGATAACTTCCAATAAACAAAATGAGATTATTGGAAGGATTGAAAGATAATGGCTTAATAGTTTCTAATCACACTTTCAGTGAATGTAAAAACTCCCATTTTTCTACAGTATCAAAACTTTCAATAAAGGGACCCACGTAAACACCACTGGGTTCTATCAGTTATTGGTTGGCTAACATTCAAAATACACAATGCTTTCAAGTCTTTTTGTTCACTATTTCTTCCCCTAAATCAGAGACAAGAAAACCCAAGAGCTGATTTTCAGCAATAAAACCACTTCATGAAAGAAGTAGAGATGCATAATAAAGCAACTGTGAGTTGGGGTGAGATGATGGCATCGCCACGCTCAGAAGTGACTTTGATTGGCTGTATTTATCCTTCAGCAGTGAGCCTGGAGCACTGGAAATCATTATCTTTATTCTCTCTTGACATTAATTGAAGAAAAAAACAAGTCAGTCATTGCCTCTTAATCACTCAGTGTCAAGGAGTGCTATAAACAGGAAACTCTCTTTTTATTGCTAGTCTTATACTGAAAAAAAAGATAGAAAAAGAAAATAAAAGAATAATGAAGGGGAGGGAGGGAACGATTTTTGTCTTTTTATTTCAGGCGTATTACACTTAGTGGTTTTCAAACATTATAGCACAGCGTGTAGGGCATTTGCCTTGCACATGGCTGACCCAGGTTCGATTCCTTTGTCCCTCTTAGAGAGCCTGACAAGCTACGGAGAGTATCCCACCCACACTGCAGAACCTGGCAAGCTACTGGTGGTATATTCAATATGCCAAAAACAGTAACAACAAGTCTCATAATGGAGACGTTACTGGTGCCTGCTCAAGCAAATCAATGAACAATGAGTCAAAAGTGCTACAGTGTAGTGCTCTTCAAGTAACATGGTCCCAAAAATCTGGACAAATATGTTTCAGGCCCCATCTCTTTAGAGATCCATTGTTTTTTTCTACCCAACTAAATTTCACATCAGCATCAGTAAGCTGAAAAGTTTCTCAGATTTGAGCTGGATTCCCCTTATGGGACTCTAAACCTTTTCAAAGGCACGTACAGTACTGATGGTGACAGTAAAATAAGATGACAGTAATTATTTATCAATGTAAGGATTCAGGGAATGTTGAACATAAGCTCATGTCTGCCATAATTGCTAAAGAACTACATAGGGTTACACTTGAAAAGGGTTTTTAGAAAATTATCTAGTTCGTAAGATAGGATATAAAAGAGAAAATCACTTCAATTAGATATACTCTGGCTATAAGACATTGGGGAATATACTTAAGTTTCTGAGACTTACTTTTCCTTGTGTAAGAATGGCAATAAATATTCTTATATTGTTATTTTATTAAATTAGATCACATTAAGCACAATGCTTGGCATTTGGTAAATGCTCAAAAAGTTTTAACTACTTCAGTATCATCATCATTCTCATTCTCATTACCATAGACACAGACTCACCAAACAGCTAACAAACTAAGTCAGATTCTTGACCTTCTTTTGTAAGTAAAATTTTATTGGGACATAGTCACGCTCAATAGCATATGGCTCTTTGGGCCATACAATTGTAGAAATAAAAAGCAGTAGCACAGAACTAGGTACAAAAATCTCATCATGCTTAACATTTTATGAAATTCTTGGAAGAAAATGGGAAGGCCAAGAAGAAGCAAACTCATATTGATATAGAAACAGAGAAGTTTAGCCAATGTAAAGGTAGAAGCAATAGGAGTAAATTAGTCTGGTAAAACTTTATTTTGGTAAAACGTTACCTGATGGTAAGAAGACTAGATCCTTTTGGCTGGTAGGTGAGGTCAAGAAGGAGAGGTAGAAAGAATGATATATCCCGGGTATAAAGGACTACTCTGCTCTCATTAGACATATTAGCAAGAGGTATGGTATCTTTGAAATTCTAAGTAATTCTCAATGATGGGACCACTGAATGTGAGTTCAATTATGGAAGACAAAATATTGTAGAATGGCAGCAAAATATTGATATTAAAAATTTTCTTAAGGAACCAGGATTTTAACTAATAAGTGATGTGAAAACGCCAAGGGTGGAAAGGACAAGTAACGTTATAAATTTCTCTTCCGGATGGCATCACTGTGAAAGAGTTAATGAAACAATTTATTTTTCAGATAATAGAATGGAGTCAGGAAGAACATCTAGAAAGAAAAGATGGTATATCTAATGCATTTTTGTTTTCCTATTTGTTGCCTATTGATTTGTCAAGTATTACTAGTATAGGAAATTTAAAAAAAGTTAAGGATGGCTGGAAAGTCAGTGTCAGATTATTTCTTAGTTTTGAATTAAATACGTATGTATTTATATAAATTTAAAACGAGACAGCTACCATATTCTGTGAAGAACTAAGAAGAAACAGGGCACAACCTAAGTAAAGATGGGTTATCATATGGAAGCCAGATGCACAGCAGTATTAGTAATAATCTCTAAAATTCACTTATTAAATACTGAATTGTTAATATGTAACTGATAGGCACTAGTTCTTACCATAGATGTTGAGATTTTTGCTATGCAGATAAGGGCTTTGGTGCTTACTGAAATGGAAAAACATGCTCAAAATTACACAGGAACAAAATGACATAAGACAGAATGAAATACGAATCTCTCACTTGTAGAATATATAAAATTATTGCCTTTATTTCTTGAAGAATGATTATATGCATAATAATTTGCTAAATGGTGAATAAATATTGTGATGAATAATTTGAAATTTTATGCCCAAACCTTTATAATATAGCATCTCCTGACGACTATAAAAGGGTTGTGTGCCCTAAAAATATTTATACAACAATGTAACCAGTGTCTATATTGTCTGTATCAGGAAATAGAATAGCATTCATACTAAAAATGGTCTCTTATACTTCATGTAGGCTTCTGACCTCTCCCTCAAAAGGATATCATGCAATTTTCCTCTAAGAGAGTAGACTCATTTTTCCTGTTTTAAAACCTGTTTTTCATTTTTTTTTCTTTTTTTGGTCACACCCAGGTTTGCACAGGGGTTACTCCTGGCTCTGCACTCAGGAAATACTCCTGGCGGTGCTCAAGGGACCATATGGGATGTGGGGAATCAAACCCGGATCGGCCGCATGCAAGGCAAACACCCTACCCTGTGTGCTATCTCTCCAGCCCCAAACCTGTTTTTCTTTAAAAAACAAAAAAAGTGTGCGATCTTTTGTGTCAGAAGTTTAACGTTGTATCTTTAGGAAGTCCATTAGTAAAATTGCTGTGAACTGCTTATTCTCTTGGTTTATAGCATTTTTTAATATTGAATTATAGAATTATTATTTAAGATATGTATTCTACTGTTCAATGTCATTGGGGTAGTTACACTTAAAATTTGAAATTTATTTGATCACAAATAGTGTTTCCATGAAGAAATATTTTTTTTTGTTCTATTTAGGGGTCACACTTGGTTGTACTCTGTACTTACATCTGGCTCTTTGCTCAAGGATCATTCCTAGATGAAGTGTTTGGAATTAAACCGGTGTTGACCACATGCAAGGTAAGTGCCTTCTCCAGTACTACCTCTCAGCACCAACTATGAAGATTCTTATGGTGTCTTTGGGAAACAGGTATGCATTTGTGTCAAGCATGTAGTTTATAATAGAAACTTTGAGTGAAAAGATGTGATTTTTTGCCTACAAAGATTTTTACAACTATCATTTCTCCCTATTTATTTTTCCCTATTTTTATTAGTTTGGATGTGATTATGTTCATACAGTTAAGAATTAGACTGGAGGATCTGGAGCAATAGTACAGTGGATAGGGCATTTGCCTTGAACGTGGCCAACCCGGGTTCAATTCCCAGCATTCCAAATGGTCCTCCAAGCACTGCCAGGAATAATTCCTGAGTGCAAAGCCAGGAATATCCCCTGTGCATCTTGGGGTGTGACCCAAAAAGCAAAACCAAAACAAAACAAAAAACGAATTGGACTATTACAAGGGTTAGGGTACATGCCTTGCATGCAGTTGGCCCTAGTTTAATCCCTGGTACCACTTGGCTTCCTCAGTTTTGCTGAGGTAGCTTTTGAGGTGCCCAACTGCAAGGGTGACCCAAGTAATCCCCGATACTTCAAGGCCTGAGAAGCAGTTTATTCTTGGACCCTTACATTGAACCCCTGACCCAGTTGGCCAAGAATATCATAATAAGACCCAAGGATCCATGAGCATCATCCTTCCCTAAAAAATAAATTATGTATATATATATATATATATGTGTGTGTGTGTGTGTGTGTGTGTGTGTGTGTGTGTGTGTGTATGTGTGTGTATAAATGTTTGGTGAGAAACTGGTAATGACTCACTGTTAGAAACTCAAAGGTAGAGCTGGGAAGGAGCTGGGATATCATATTTGCTACTTGTCTATTTGAATTCTCAAACAGCAGCATTTGTGTTTCACTAGGAACTCTTAAAGTGATTTTTTTCTATTTGGTACATATAGGCCAGAATCAGTTCTTGCATTGGGCTCGTTGATTGTAATTAATCATATAGCACCTTAATAAGAATCTTCTCTTTATATTAGCAAACGGTTAATTTGTTTTGTCATTGTCTATTATAAGACTTTTTCTTTTACCCCATGTGAATAGATGTTTTCAATAATGACTTTTCATTTCTATTTATTTTATTTGGGTAGATATATAATACTTTTTTATGGATTGGTGAAATCTTAACTGAAGATTGGTGTTAGGCCAACTTAGCTATGCAACCATTGGGAAATAGGAATTGCCATATTTTAGACTGAAACATATAAATAAGTTTTGACTTTTAAAGATATGCCATAATTTTATCATCTGGTACTAACTTATTTGAACATCTAAATATAAGGCAAGATGTTTGAGCAACAATAAATGTGCATTTTTGCACACATCTCAATGTAAGAATTAAAAAGGCACATATAAAGTGGAGAACTTTGAGATATTGGCTTTTTTCTAAGGTCAAAATGGTAGGAAAAAATGGTATCTGATCTCTGCAATCAGTCAATGTCATTTACAAAAGGGGGAAATTATACTTTATTAGAAGTGTGATTTGGAACACAACCGGAGAGAGAAGATTAGATTTTAAATAAGAAATATTAAGATTATGGTGAAAAATAGAATGTGATCTAGATGTCAAAGAAATAAAATTTTACTTCAATGGAAAGACTGATTTAATTTGTATTCAAGAAGATTATAGAAAAATACGTAAAGTATAATTTTCCTTTAGTTGAAAAGTATATTATGTGTGTATACCAACATACTTACCTATAGAAAATCCACAAAAACTTGAGTTAATAGTGTCATCAGTCACGACCACGTGTGATAGAAATGTGAAGTGTTATTATAATTGCTACTGGTTTAAATACTTTAGCCTGTTGTTGATTTTAGCAGTGTAGAAATTATGACTTCCAATAAGATGATTATTTTAGTATCAATAAATATGTAAATAAATATTTAGGCATTCAGCACCATAAATTATCTGATTAATGCAAATGTTTGATCTAATAATAACGGTGGAGGGTTAAAAGTAACATGAATTAGCATTGATTAAGAATGCCAAACATAGTGGTAAGTTTTATGCAAACATGTCAATTGATTCTCATTAAAACTTTATGAAGTTGTTACTGTTATTATTTACATTTTACAAATGAGAAAATAGTAGATCAAACACTAAACCAACTTGTTCCAGAAAATAGCTAGTAAGTGAGGCAGGAGTGATTTAAATCAGGTCTGTCTGAATGAAAATGTCTTAATTTCCACATATATTTCTTGCTATCATCTTCTACTAACATTATTATTTCACTGGCAATCCCTACATTCATTTCTTTTTTCTTCTCAATTAGCTATTACTCCACAAATTACCAAAACATGTATGTTACATTAAAAAAATAGATTATCCAGCTAGAGAAACTGCATAAACGAATAGAGAACATTCATGGCATGTATAAGACCCCAATTTTAATCCCAGACATGCTTGCCCTCATGTGGGTGGTCCTGTGGTCCACAGCCTTTCAAGACTCCAGAAGTATCACATCACCATGTAGTTAGTGCACTGAACCAAACTTCCAGCACAGCCAACCTAGATATGCTTGTGACCTGAAATCCTCTGAACATTTCTCAGGATGTTTCTTAGAATAAATCAAGATACTCTACTATAGTAATTTGTAGTACTTGATTAATAAATATAGTAATTTATTAAGGAGTCATTGAGTACTGCATTCAAAGAGCTCATAATTTAGTAAGAATCTTATGACTGTAGAGAATTTAAAAATATTTTAAAAATCTATATTAGAACACAGGAAACATAGAGATAAATAAAAAAAGTTTCTATATAGTTCATGAATACCCTCATAAATTAAGCTAAAACAATATCTTTTTATACAGATGTTTATATAAGTGATGACAGGTACTTATTGAAGAATGGTTGGGTAGATAGAAATTTATTAATGTTTTCGGTAGATAGGAAGAAGTATGAGCAGAATCTTAATTAAACACCTTCATAAATATGCATTAAGTATGCTTAGGAAGATTTCAGCTATTCCCTTCTAGTTGAAAAGAGTCATTCCAAGAAATGTATTTTGCAGCATCACATATACTTCTTGCATATGCCTAATTTCATTTTAAAGTTCACTGTGATTTATCATGCAATTATACTAAAATCAAGAATATAAAAATATATAGAAAAATTGGCAGATGTAAAATGCTAAATAAAAGAATAATTTATGTTAAGTTTTCCACTCAAATGACACAAATATTTCTGTTTATTTATTCAGGAAAATTTACTGATATGACTGAGATTTTTGATATAAGTACTGTTAAAAGGATTGTCATTACAATTCAGAAATAACAGTCAATAAAAATATCTCAAGGATGGGCCTCTCCGCAGCTGCACTAGTGTGAATCCAGACCCAGCAAAACCTCTTTCGGCATGGGCAACTCCTCGCAGAATGTCTCCAGCCTGAGAACTAAGCCTCGGCCCCGTGCCCGCCCAGGAGGGGAAAGGTATTTCTCTCTCTCGCCTCTTTCTCTCCGGGAATGAAGGGTGCAGTGTCCGCCATATTAAGACGACCAGAGATGGGATTTATGACAAAATCTGCAGCAAAATGACACGAGGGTGCTCTTGGGAAGGTGGGAGGCACCGGCCCCTCCTACCGCCGAGATGTGATCCCGGGGGCCGCACGCGTGTGCGGCCTCTCCGCAGCTGCACGAGCGTGAATCCAGACCCAGCAAAATCTCTTTCGGCATGGGCAACTCCTCCCAGAATGTCTCCAGCCTGAGAACTAAGCCTCGGCCCCGTGCCTGCCCAGGAGCGGAAAGGTATTTCTCTCTCTCTCTCTCTCTCTCTCTCTCTCTCTCTCTCTCTCTCTCTCTCTCTCTCTCTCTCTCTCTCTCTCTCCCTCTCTTCTCTCTCTCTCTCTCTCTCTCTCTCTCTCTCTCTCTCTCTCTCTCTCTCTCTCTCTCTCTCTCTCTCTCTCTCTCACCTCTTTCTCTCCGGGGATGAAGGGCGCGGTGTCCGCTATATTAAGACGACCACAGATTGGGTTTTCAAGCCTGCAATGATCCAATATCTGGAAGAAATCTCCCTGGACTTAGTTGTTAAAGTACCGAAATTCATGCGGCCGCGCAACCTCATTTGTCTTCACAGTAGGTCTGACTCTAGTGGGGTACTCCTAACAACAATAGTGAGGTTTGTGTTGAAATATTGAATGTACCAAAGTAAACAGAAAGTAAAATGAAACTTATCAGTTACAACGCGGGGGGTGGGGGGTGGGATGGGAGGTGTACTGTGTGTGTGTGTGTGTGTGTGTTTTGGTTGTGGTATATGGCACTGGTGAAGGGATGGTTGTTTCAGCATTGTATAACTGAGACCTAAGCCTGAAAGCATTGTAATCTTCCATATGGTGATTTAATAAAATAAAATTTTTATTTAAAAAATAAAAAAATTAATTAATTAATTAATTAATTAATTAATAATCTGTACTGAAAAAAAATATCTCAGGGATGTAGTGGAATTACTAAAGACATGAGTTAACTTAACTGGAGATTTTAGTTTGGTAGAAACTTGGAAACTCTTGATGCAACTTGGAATCTTGGGATTTACTGGGTCCATGGACAAAGGAAGAAAGAAGACATACTATATTCAATGATGTAATAACTTTAATCTCTCCCTTTAGCCACTTGAAAGAAAAGGCTATAAATAGTTCAAATGATAAAATCAAGTTTTATAGTTTTCCACTAGATTGCTTAGTCATTATTTAATAAATTATCTGGCTATTGTGTTTTTAATCACAGAATAAGGGTAATTGCAAAGCAGAAAGCATCTTATCCTCTCTCTAAAACTCTGTGAGCATAACAAAGTAAAGATCATAGAAAATTTTTCAATGCCAGATATTTCTTAAAGAAGTGAAAAACATTGTCTTTCTGTTGGACAGAGGAGTCCGTTGCTATTCAGCCTTTCCTAGACTGAATGAATTCACTAAAGAATTTACACTATTGTTGCAATAAAACAGCAATAGGATAGAGTTGTAGTTATTTTGGAGTAGATCTGTGAGCTAGGAATGAGAAGTGCAAGTAAGTATCATATAATTAATCAATTCATGTCACATATAGATAACCCCAAGGCTAATTGTGTCCTCTGTTCTCATTCACATGAAGAGCTATCAGCATATCTCCATTAAATTTGGATTTTACCTTTCATAATATTTAAATTCAAGATATTTTTAAGGGCTTCCTTATATTCTATATAAAACTATGCTTATAGTAGAACAAAAATAATATTGTTCATTTACTTCTAGTGATTCCTAGAGATAGTCCTCCTGTCACCGGAATTGTCAGTTCAGTCCATACATTTCACGAACAAATGCAATGGTATGATTTGTCTTACATCACATTTATCCCCTCACAAAATTTAAGCAGTGAAGTAAAGGTAATTATGTAAACACGGGAGCAGAGTCCATTGTATTCACTTGTATTTATTCTAGATATGAAATCACTCCCTCGAAAAATTCTAAATAAAGTCTTTATCTCCATTTCAGTGTACTTATGTAAAATATCGCAATGATAATAGTATGTTAATAATTAAATTAGTTTAAAACAACTAAGAATAGTAAATGACATACAATACATATGTTTTAAACATTACACACAGGTTTTCATCTTTGTTACAAATATCCTACACATATCATTGAATTTCTCTTTGAATATCATTGAATATCACCATCTGATGGTTTTAAAGTGGATTAGTTTGCTTTGATTAATTATCTTATCCTTGAGAGATCAGAATTAAACAGCAAAAATATACAAAATGCAAAACATCATATTTCTTAGACCTTTCCACAATCATGTATGAAAATCTTCAGTTTATTTTCAAGCATAGAGATTAAAATAATGATGAGTGGCTGTCAACTTTTTTCTTACTCTGAGCCCATATAACCTTGCAACCCTAATTCTGCCAGTTGTTTCCCTAGTCTTATCCAATATCCCCCTATAAACAAATTAAACTTGTAACCCAGTTGGTATATTCTAGGGACCATGGTGGACCAAATAGTCCCCAGTTGAGAAATGCTGAACTAGATAAACTTTTGAATAAAAATTCTTTCTAGAAAGTAAAAACATCATCATAATACAATAAACAGGTAAAAGTTTTTTAGACATGAACACATAAAATCAGAAGTTTCTCTTGTGAAGGTAAAGACCTTTCCCCCAAAATGATGTTTAAATACATTAAGCAGAGCTAGAGAGGTAGTACAACTGTTAGGGTGTTTGCCTTACATGCAGTTGGTTTTGGTTCTATCGCCTACAACATGTGGTCCCCTGAGCCCTATCAGGAGTATTTCTTGATCATAAAGTTAAGAGTAAGGCTTGAGCACTGACTAGTGTGGCCATTCCCCAAAAAAAGACAACAACAAAAAGTTAGCCAGTAGACATTTGGTAGTAGGCATATAAGCTAACTTAACCTGTCTGGAAAACAGGCATTGTAATGCATATTATGAAAAATTTACACGGCAGAGCCTGGCAAGCTATCTGTGGCATATTGGATATGCCAAAAACAGTAACAAGTCTCACAATAGAGACATTACTGGTTTCCGCTCGAGCAAATCGACGAACAGCAGGATGACAGTGATGACAGTGATTATGAAAAATTGGTTTATAAGAATATATAGATTTATTAATAGATTTATTCAGGTTTATTATTTTAAAAATATTAATTTTCAGCTTGTAATTTAAAAATCTTGCATATTTTCTCATAAAAATCATAGCAGATTTTTATTTTTATTTTTTTAACTTTTTATTGAATCACCATGTGGAAAGTTACAAAGTTCTCAGGTTTATGTCTCAGTTATACAATATTCAAACACCCATCCCTTCACCAGTGCCCATAGTCCACCACCAAAAACCCCAGTATACCCCCCGCCCCCACCCCGTACCCCCTACTGTATAACTAATGAATTTCACTTCATTTGCTCTTTACCTTGATTACATTCCATATTTCAACACAAAACTCACTATAGTTGTTGGAGTTTCCACCCAAGAGAGACAGACCTACTACCAAGGAAGCATTTGATAATTAGTTTTCCATTGCTGGGAATGAAGAGATATGGAGCCCCACTGCTACAAGTACATAACTATTCTTCTTCTTTTTTTTTTCCTTTTTCCTTTTCCTTTTTTTTTTCACCCTCATCCCCCATCCCGCGCCTCATAGTATGGTGTACGCCACGCCGCAATGGCCGGCGTGGGGCTTTTGCTTAGTTCACAGTCCAGAGAGGTGGCTGCATAGCAGATTTTTAAAAAGGAACTCTCAGTAGAGTTTTTAAACTGAAATACTCAATTTGGGTCATGGAAAATTTTTCTTTTTCTATATCACAGTTGCATACAGATGATGTATGAATTGGATAACTAGGCAACTTTTAATATTTTGATAAATATCAAATGCATAATATTAGTTTTAAAACTGAAAATATTATATGTGATTTATTCAATCTATATTTCAATGTTTGAATCCCTTTGCCTTTATTAACCCAGTCTGAATTCCTTAAATGGATTGACAAAGATCCAGGCAGGCTCTACCAGCTCTATTTATTGGATATAAATCAGCATCATTGGGCACAAGGACATGCCCCAAATATTTCAAATGGGACATGGAATAAAATTAATAAGGGTCACAGATATTTCTTGTATGCTATAAAAGAGGGGGCATCAGAAAATGTGTTTTAAAGACCACAGTCACTGTAGGCCTTCTTAATACTTGGGAGACAGAGTCCTTAAAAAAGAATCTGAGGTTTTTATGTAATGTTAGTTCCTCTCACAGGAAGTAATTACAGATTGTGCCTATTTTTCTTAAGCTATAGAAGGCAGGTTTCTGTTCCACATAAAAAAAATTGAGTGCTTTCCTGACTAATGGAGGAGAACATAAATTGTGTAGAAATGCTGAAAGCCTCTTTGATGAGAAATTATACTTTCTTAACCTTTCTGCTTTATAAGTAGTCAGGTAGATATTATATGTTTGTTTACATGCATACATATACATGGAAAATATGACCCCTCTGTGTAAGAACTCTTTTTACAAGCATTAATTTTTCCTTGAAGAAGATGATGAGAAAGGAGATTTCTCCATTTTCTTTGAGCAAATTCTCATTGGTTCATACAAAGAGTTTCACCTAGTGTCTGTGCTCAATACTTCTTAATTAGGTACTGCCATTACTCATGTCTGAGGCCCAGACTTGTTTATTTGCTTGACTGGAAATTCTTTACCTCAGGCAGAAAGCAAAATGTGATTCTGTTATCTTGTTGCTTAGTCCATATTTACTTAGATATACTACGCCTGTGAAAAAGTATTTCTAATCTGGATGCTTTCAAATAAAGAAATTATAATTAGACTTTACTTTTAGACAGTGAATAGAAAATGCCTATGTGACACACTAAACCTGTCCCTTTATTTTATGTCAAATCACTATTTTCACCCACTGCAGTTAGATTTTGTACTTGCAGATAGAGATGAAGAACATTAATCTCAGATCTCCTCTAACAGCAAATTAAAGAAATGGAATAAAACTCATTGATCACAAACTTTTGGGTCATCTGTAGAAGATTCTGCTTTGTGTTCAGCTATAATAAATTAAAATCATATTATACATCTGTGTAATATAAAATATATATTATACATATTATACTGTATATAGTATAATATATAGTATTATATATCTGTATTATATATAGATAATAATATATATCCACACAAACTTGGATTCCAAACAAATGGAAGAAGGGATTATTTTAATTCCTGAGAAGTAAGTCCTAACAACTCATAACTTTAGGAACCTTGCTACAGACACTTTCTAAAAGAATATATACAGATAGTCAACAGGTTTATCATGTTTGTTTATCATTAATGATTATCAGTGAAACTTAATTTGAAATGACAGTAAGATACCTTACCTCACACCACTGAGAATGGTCTTTAATAGTTTGCAAATACCCAATGCCAGAACTGGAAGGGTGTTAAAGGAACCCTTATATACCATTGATGGCATTGTAAGTTGTTCAACCTCTGTGGAAAACAGCATAGAGACGTCTAAAAAATTAAAGATAGAACTGTTACATAACCCATAAATTTCACTCATTGTCATCTATTCCCAAAACACAAGAACATAAATTAAGAAGAATTCATGCACATCTATATTCATATATATATGTATACATATATATGTATACATGTATATATGTATACATATATATATATATATATACTGCTTTGGTATAATTTGGGGTATATTCCAGGGAACGCTCCTGATGGGTTCAAGAACCATATGGAGTTCCAGGATCAGACCCAGAACAGTTGTGAACAAGGTAAGCTCACTCCCCACTGCACTATCTAGCCATCCCCAAGATTTAGTATATCTGAAGAAGAAATGGAAAAGTAAAGATCCAGAATCAGAAAAAAATACAAAACAATAATGTAATGTAAATTATTCTATATTCGATAACATTACATAACATTTAGCTATTTAAAACAAAAGAGCTAGTTTAGTATCAGTTATTTTATGTGCCCAGAAGTTCATGAAAGCAATATTAAATAAAATAGCAGGTTCTGAACCATAAATATACCTCATACATTTTTAAAATATTTTTTAAAAAAACAACATAATTTTTGAAGCCCATATGCTAATCCAATAAATCACATGAAAAAGTAATCAAGGTGATAGAATTTGAGATACAAATGAACTCAGGTAGGAAGACAGGGTTTCAATCTTTCAGGAGTAGGATTTATAGGAAGATGAAAGTTATTGCCAATGTTCTATTTCTGTGATATTAATTTCTCAGGTGCTTACTATAGTATAAACATAGAGAAACTGAGCTAGGGATATAGTACAAGGGTTAAGTTTCTTGCATGCAACAGACCCAGGTTCATTCCCTGCACTACATATCATTTCATGAGCACTGTCAGGGTAACTCCTAAACTGATCCACACAAGAGACGGTTCAAAAAAAAAATAGAAGGAAGAAAATTTTAAAAAGAGATACATAGATAGATAAACTAATGAGTGACACTGGACCTAGTCATCAGTAAGGATATTGTGTCACAGACAAAGCATTAGAACTTCTCGAATATGAGAAATTTGCAGCCAACATTCTAGCATTACTCATAAACTGGGCACTTAGTAATTACTATATAATATATAATATATACCATTTTAAAATTTATTTTATTTGTATTGTCAGTCATAATTTTCTGTACATATATTTATACATACAGTTCTACATGGAAATAAGTTTTCTGACTCAGAGCTCTCATCTTATTAAATCTGCTTGTCTTCAATAAAATAAATGAGCACAAACTTTCTTCATGTTTCAAAGTGATTAATCATAGAACAGACTTCAATTTGACAAATATTTAGCCATCAATCAAAGTATCTGCTTTCTTTATAAATGACATTTCACTATATACATGTACAAAAATCATATTGTCAAGAAGTATACTGAAGACAAATCATGGCTTTCTTTAATTATTTGCCTACTAATAGAAAGAAAGTCCCTAGTTTACACTTGGTTTGGTGTCTTATTGTAACAAGTAAGAATGTTCTTGGGGAAAATTGAAAACAGGATGTGCTTACTCATAAATGTGAATCCTGTAAATAGTGAAAGTTAATACTGCTCTAGCATCTAAATTGCTTTATATATTACACAATTCTGAATTTGGACAGAAGAACAGATATGCCTTAAATATTACTATGTGTGAGCTAGAAGCCACATAAAAGTAGAAATATGCAAGAGTAAAGATATATAAGACTACATCTGGAAAATTGGATTAATGTTCTTTTACAGCCTGATATGCAAAATTTTATAACAAAATAATCTGCATGACTCCACTACTCTAACAAGGGACCTTGTAAAAATATCTAGAATCCTACCACTTCTGAATTCTAACACATTCCAAAGAATCCTGTTCTCTACTTCACAAAGAGCACTCAAGTTCTCACTGAGATATTCTAAACTTGAGCTGCGTGGCAAAGAACAGTATAGAAAACATATTATAGATTCATCCAATGACGCCTATGACCTCCATTCTTGCACAGTGTCCTTTGTCATCTCAGCATCAAGAACACTGTCCTCTTGCCCATATTGAAGATTGAAATGAAATTCCATCCTCTCTCTGTTTAATACGCAGCCACTATCTCGCATACAATTGCGTGTACTCCAAACAAGATTGAAGACAAATAAGGAGACACAAGTTTCATGGACTCCATCCATCTGGAAATAACTTGTTCTTCCAATTTGCGTTTCTTTATTGCTTTACTATTACAATATCCCTACACCAATATACAGAGAGAATTATTAGTGGTCCATATTTCTTATTAGTATAGGATTGGATCTTAATATTTGTATATCTCCAAATTTTACAAGTAAAATATTCTAATGCCCAATGTGGTGATATTTTGGAAGAAATTCGATCACCTCAAGAAAGTGGTTATATCATAAAGGTGAACTCTTATAAATGAACTTAGGCCCCTTTACAAGACAAGTTCCAAAGAAATCCCAAGACCCTTTCTTAATGCGATGACACCATCATAAAGTGGGTCTGTTAGACAGGAAGCAATTAATCCCAACCACCCCACCAAGTTTACTCGTATCATTATCCTGATTTTTCCACTCACCAGAGTTGTGAGGAAAAAAAAACACCTCTTATTTATGAGCTACGCATTTTATGGTGTTTTATTGTAGAAGGCTGACTGGACTAGGACTATGTTCATATCAAAGCAAAATAATTTACAAAGATATTATAGTCTTTGTTCCTGACTGACCTGGTCAGATTGCTTATATTTATTGCTTCTTTCTTTCACTACCCATCCTGTTTTCCTTTAACCTTAGGAAGGAGTTCATCATATTGAGCTGACCCAAAGAATTGAGAATTCAAACCACTAAATGACTAGAGAAAAGAATGGCAGAAATGTTAAGACAAACAATGCCAATAGTTCATTCTATTTAGTAATTACCTACTGACATGGTGTCAAGTGAAATGGTAACACTTACTATTGTCACATAAGACAAACCCTACCATTATGCAATGAATGAAAGATGTCAAAATAACCTATATATGCCATTTTGATTTTCAACAATCAGGAGTGCGATCATGATTTAACTGAATTCTCTATGCTGTGTCTCAGAACAGAACTGTGTACTGGAAGCTCATAGAATAAGGGATTTGCTAATAAGTTCCTTCCTGTCATTAGAATTTTCAGTACTTACACACTAGAGAATTCATAGTAACTTGCTCCTCTAGCAATGCACAGATTAGAGACATGAGGCAAGAGGAGATTAGGAGAGATTGTTGTATACCTGATATGTTGCTATGTCTAAAACACACCGAAATCCTAGGTCCTTTATATAAAGGGCTCACTTGGTCAAGTTACCAACACAAGAGGCGGATATAATTCCTTCCCCTCTTGCCATCTGACATAAGATCATTGTGAGGGTGATATTCCTTTCCCTTTACCAAATCAGGTTGATAAGTAGATCCCAGATTATGCTCATATTTAAGGGAAATGTGCTATACAAAAGCAAGGATTTTAGGAGGCAAAACTCATGGAAATCAGGATTTTCAAAAGGAACAAAATCAATAGCACTTATTTTTAGTTCAAAGTCAGCATCCTAGAGACCCGGGGAAGTTGAGGGTACAAAACTTTAGTACTATTGACGTGTGAATTAAAAATGACATAAAAGTCATCTCTAAGATAAAACATAAGCATTTTTTAAAATTAATTTCTAGTAGTCACCATCAATAAAATTATTTGCTGAAATTAATCTGTTGGGAGATTTTTCATCTTTTTGTCCTATTCAGGCCTTCTGCTGATTAGCCATGATCCCTTCTACATTAACGGAGGGCAATGTGCTTTACTCAGAACTCACAGATTTAAATTTTATTCTTATTCCAAAACAGTGTTCAAATTAGCACAGGAAGTTTATCATCACAGTTGTTTTCACCAATCCTAAAACTATTTCATTATGAGACAGGTCTTTTGTTCTTCTTTAAAAATGAGCAACTGGGGCTGGAGGACTAGCACAGCGGGTAGGCATTTGCATTGCACATGGCTGACCCTGGTTTGATTCCCAGCATCCCATATGGTCTCCCGAGCACCACCGGGAGTAGTTCTGGAGTGCATGAGCCAGGAGTAACCCATGTGCAATTCTGGGTGTGATGCAAAAAGCAAAAAATTAAAAAAAATTAAAAATTAAAATGAGCAACTAAGGTACATAATAAACAGATTGCTCCAGGTCACCAATAAGTGAATACGGAGAGCAGCATTGAGACCAAGGTGTTCTGACTCAGAGTCTGTGTGACATTACCCAGTGGCCACCTTAGATGACCCTTTCCTCCTTATTTGAACAAAATATGCAGCAAGGAAAAGGATTTTTAAAACTGCAATAAGCAACATTGTAATTTAAAATTATAGTTAAAAATAGACAAAATTCCTGCTGATTTTTTTTTCTTTTTGGGTCACACCCGGCAATGCACAGGGGTCACCCCTGGCTCTGCACTCAGGAATTGCCCCTGGTAGTGCTCAGGGGACCATATGGGATGCTGGGAATTGAACCCGGGTTGGCCACGTGCAAGGCAAACGCCCTACCTGCTGTACTATTGCTCCAGCCCCTGATTTTTTTTGAAGGAATGAGAAGGGGACCAAGTTGAGAATCTTCTGCCAGGATTGTTGAAGCCTTTAAATCTATAAGTCCACACTTAAATCTTCTTGCACACCAGTAGAAAAACAATTCTTTTCCTAAATTATTCACAAGGAAAAATGTATTTAAAAAATGACTTATACAGAGTTATGCAGTTTGAATAGGGTAAAGCCACAACTCAAAACCAGTTTGATCTATTCCCAAGCCCTAACAAGAAAGAGCCATTTGTGGTATTGAACCAACTGCCATTTGCACATTCTAACATATGAGCATTTCAGAAAGTAAGAACAATGCATGTAAAGACATTTTATTGTTGTGTAATCATTTTGCACTGGAGCAGTAGCACAGCGGGTAGGGCGTTTGCCTGGCATGCGGCTGACCAGGTTTGATTCCTTCATCTCTCTTGGAGAGCCTGGCAAGCTACCGAGAGTATCTTGCTCGCACAGCAGAGCCTGGCAAGCTACCCGTGACGTATTCGATATGCCAAAAACAATAACAACAAGTTTCACAATAGAGATGTTACTGGTGCCCACTCGGGCAAATCAATGAACAATAGCACGGCAATGCTACAGCGCTATAGTAATCATTTTAACATTCATTTGTATGCAAAATATATGTATACTTTTAGTCGCTTATAATTTGTGTTTTTGTATTTTTTGGTTCCATTGTTTTTTCTTTCATAATTGGACTCAGCAAGTAACCTTATTAAAGGTAACTACTATCCATTAACCTTAAAAAGTGCTTATTTTTTTTTAATTTTAGAGATGACTTTTTACATCATTTCTAATTCACATGTCAAAGAGTAGCTCTAGTGGAAACTGTCAGAAAAACTTTAAATGCAATAATTCAAATAATTTCAATGTGTGCTTTTAGTTATTTATTGGGAGAGAAAGCTTTGCTATGTTGCAAATAAAGCAGGTAGATTCTGGATTCCATGTGGTCTTTATGACCTTCCCTGGTTTCATG
Source organism: Sorex araneus (assembly GCF_027595985.1). Classification (NCBI taxonomy): domain Eukaryota; kingdom Metazoa; phylum Chordata; class Mammalia; order Eulipotyphla; family Soricidae; genus Sorex; species Sorex araneus. Next base: position 16,621,407 of record NC_073307.1, on the reverse strand, counting down.
GTCCATTTCCTACCCACAAGGTCTTATGTGTCAAACTTAAGCAATTTCAAGGATTCTCCACATTGCAATCATGGCTTCCAAATTGACCTTGACACTTGTCTCAATAGATAAACTCCCAGGACTCAGGAGTATTGAAATATTAACTATGAACTTCAAAGTGCTCTTAGAAACTAGAACACTAACTCTGGTTGAGCTAAATAGACTTGTCATTTACTTCTTTCAATTATTTTAATATAAAAACCTAAAGACAGAGCGGTGAAGAATTCTGGCCGGCGGGCACCACAACACCAGAGAATGCTCTGGACTCCAGACTGAGCCAATAACACCGGGGTGCCGCAGATGGAGCAGGTGCAGTCTTCCCACCTTCTCCAGATGTAATCCTGGCGACCATGAGCTTCTACAAACGTAGCTCCGATATGTGGGGACCAGGACTATTTCTCCAAACTGCGGCCTCACGACCTTTCCTGATATACAAAATGAGCAATGGCAAATAGATGATCTAGCATCTGCCGCTAGAAGGCAGGGTTTTATGGTGTTGGGAATCACTGTCATCACTGTCATCCCATTGTTCATCAATTTACTCGAGCGGGCACCAGTAATGTCTCTATTACAGCCCTGAGATTTTAGCAGCTTCCCTTTACTAGTCTTTCCCAGCAGATTGGAGGCTCTTACAGGGTCAGGGGAATGAGACCTTTCGTTACTGTTTTTGGCATATCGAATATGACACAGGTAGCTTGCCAGGCTCTGCTGTGCAGGTGGGATACTCTTGGTAGCTTGTTGGTTTCTCTGAGAAGTATGTGTTGGGAATATTCAAGCAAAACATAATGCCCAAAACTATAGAGTATATGAACAATTGTTGTCCTAGAGGGAGGGTAAGGACTGAAATGGAAAAGGAGGAGATAATGGGGATATTGGTGGTGGAAGGTTTGCATTGGTGGAGGGATTAGCGATCAATCACTGTATTGTTGAATATCAAAAACGCGGCTTTTGGCAGAAATGCGTCTGGAACACGCATTAGTTTTCCGGCACCGGACTACCCCAGGTGGGAATGGGTTTCGTGACTTGGCCTATTTTCCCTGGTGGCTCAGTCGCCGCTGCCATATTCCAGAGGCCTAGGGACAGCCACGGAGGAACCCTCAGTGATGAAGAATGCAGGGCTTTATGGGATGGGGCAGAGCAAGCCCTTTTCCCCCCACCCCTACAAGACCCCTGAGTTGCCACCTACGAATGAGCCCTCTGGCTGCTGATCTAGCTGCTTATCCGCCATGATCCCAAAGACTCAGAAACAAATCTTGGAACGCAGCGGCTTTTGGTAGAAATGTGTCCAGACTAAGCATTAGGCTTCTGACGCCAGAACACCCAAGGTGGGAATGGGTTTTGTGCCTTGGCCTGTTTCCCCTGGCAGCTCGGTTGCTGCCGCCACCATCTTCCAGAGGCTTAGGAACATCGAGGGAGGGGCCCACAGTGATGAGCAACACAGGGCCTCATGGGATGGGGGTGAGCCCATCCACTATGAGCCCCCTGGGTTTCTCCCCACAAACAAGCCCTCTGACTGCTGATCGAGCTGCTTATTGGCCATGATCTCAGAAACAAAGCTCAGAACACAATGGCTTTTAGTGGAAATGCCTCCAGATTTAATTATTAAAACTTCAGAATTCCAAAATCGCGCAGCCGTAATAGCAGCAACGCATCATCATATGCAATTCATAATCAGCAATAGAAAACAAATTGTCTAATGTTGCCTTTTCGGCAGATCTGAATGTTGGGATAAAATCCCAAATAATAGTGGTGGGTTTGGTGTCGAAATATTGAATGTAATCAAAGTAGAGAGAGAGAGCGTAATGTGGAAATCATCTGCCACACAGGTAGTGGGAGGGTACAGGATGGGGAGATACTCAGGTTTTTGGTGGTAGAAAATGTGCACTGGTGAAGGGCTGGGTGTTTCATCATTGTTTGACTGAGACTTAAACCGAAAACTTTGTAGCTGCTCTCACAGTGTTTCAATAAAAAGTAATAACTAAAAAAAAAAACCTTAAAGACAAATTAATACTGATGATGCTTTAACCATTAGCCTACTTCATAATTCAGGATTTGTTAACTTCTGTGTGTGATTTTTATACGCGTTTTTTTTTAACATCCAACTTGATGTCCTTTGCATTTCAAAACCCATTTCTCTTACTGATTTACAACAGAGAAACTATATATAAAAGCTCAAAAGACAGTCATCAATCCTACCTTATAAGTCAGCTGATATAATTCTGTCAAGGAAACATAAGTGTCTGTCTTAAAATAGTGCAAGAAAGGCCTTTGAGAAAAGTTCACTTTTCTAAGGAAAAGGACAATAATCATTTTTTGCTATTCCTATGCTTCCTCCTTTTATTCATTCTTAAATTTAATGAAGGTATAAATTCCAGACCTCTAGCACCTATTCTGATACAGTGATAATAAAAGAGCAATACAGGAGAGCAACGTTAAAATATTTTGGTTTTATTTTAATTTTCATTACTGCATCATAGAACCATTGCCAGGATTTCCATCTCCAGGCCTCCTATCACTACAGAAAATCTATATTCCCATTTTCTTAGGTCACTTCCAATTTGCTCTCCATATGTGATATATGCTTTAAGTACCAGTAATAAGAATAATAACACCAATAAAAGTAAACTGATGCTTATAATGCTGTTTGTCAAGAAAGACTCTACGTGTTTTGACTTACTAACTTACCTAATCCTCTTGAACCTATAAAATACTTGAGAGCATTATCATGATACGATTTTCACATCTGGGGGACAAGAGATTTAGCATACTCAAGATCCCATGTCTAATATTTGTCAATAATGTATGCTTATCACAGGCATAGATAGCAAGATATGAAACAAAACCCTAGAATGACAGAATTTCATCAGATTGTGAAGCATACTCTTTTCCCTATTATATGTAGGGTCATGATATCAGTATGGCAGATTAATAAAGAACATGGACTGTAAAGTTAGACAGGTGTTGTAAATATAAGTTCTGTCACTATCTATGTATCTCAGTTTGGGTAATATAAAAAAAATTGTCTCACTTAAAACATAACCAAATGTGTGGTATCCTCTGTAGCATAGAAAAGATATTAAAATATCCTGTGGTATGCTATAATGTGTTGATGTTCAAAGAGGCTCACTATCATTGTCTTAATTTTGATAATCATATCACCATGGCTAACATCTTTTTTGAGCAATAACTTTGGTTCATGTGTAGGACTATACATTTCATATGTGTTTCTGATAAAATGTGTACTCATATCATTGCTAAGAAATAGGCACTGTTATTTTCCCTTTTGCATATGTGGAGAATCACACACAGTCATTAAGAGTTCAGGATATGTTCATATACAAGTGTCTGATTACAAGGTTCATATATTGAATACATTTGCCAGTCTTTCCACCGATGACAATAGAAACATAAGTAGTAACCAAAGCTTCTTATAAGAACAATCTATTGGAGAACAATAAAACAACTTGCAATACTCTAAAGCAAGACAGTTGTAAAGGTGATAACAATTTGATATTTTATTTATGCCCCAGTCTCATATTTTACCATAAAGATATTGTAAAACTGGGGCTGGATCTGTGACTCAAGTGGTAATACAAGGTCTTCTATGGAAGTGGCCATGGATTTGATTCCCAGCACTAACCATTTTTTCTCCCTTATTTGCATCAATGAGCATGTCTTTTATTCACCTGATGTGACCCCCAGAACACTGGGAGTGTTCCCCAAAATAATTGAGAATAAAATTCATGTTTCATATACTTGTGTTTTGTATACACATATGGTGGTAAAAGAAAAAAAAGAACGTTATTTTCCTCCTGTTGCTGCTTGTCATAATGCATTACTCTACGATTTTCCTGGACTGCATTTGTCATAAAATGTAAGTATTGCTTTTTGAAGCATAATATCATGAATGGAGACAGGTAGACTTGTGTGAGAGGTGGAGAGTGATGTTCTCTCCAGTTTGGTTCCTTCCTACCCTTTAAATTCTATAGTCACACAGTTGTGTCCTTGAAGAAACAAAGAAAGAATAGAGCCATTAATACTGAACATTTTACTAGGGACATATGCTACCCTTTTACGAATCTCTGGGATGAGTATTATTCAAATGATTTAAATTCCCTAAAAGATCATTCTACTGTGTTATATCAAGACTAATGAGCTGAATATGAACAGTAGGGAAATGCAGTGAAGGAAAAAATGCACTTGAAACCTTCTTTCTGGGTTTTAGTCTTAATCTCTACAGCTGAAAAGTAAAAATTGTCATCTCTAGTTTACTATACCATCTTAAATCAGATCGTGACATTTTGCACATATTTTGACTGTGCTCATAGAATAGCAGGTCCTACATGTAAAATTTAACAATTACTTTAAAAATCACTTGGCAACTTGGAATATTTTAGACAAATAAAAGTGAACATTATGCCCAGGCAAAATATTAACAAGAGACTATGGAACAATCACTCTTTGCACAGCAATTTGGGAACATATGGTGATACATTCCAACAAAAGGCCATGTTCAAGGTTGAAACAGCCTTTGTGCAATAGGGCCAGGCAGTAACTTATGGCATTGATTATATAAAATGCTGCTCCAGGCTTCTTTCCTGGCTGACAATTTTTGTAGGTCCATGTTGGGTAGGTAATAAAGAAAACTACATGTGTGCTTAAGATTTGCAAGGAAAATCATATATCTCTTGATTATTTTTTACTCATTTTTGTCAATTCCTTTTAGTGACCTCATTCTATAAATGGAACCATATAGGGACTTAAAAAACTCACAGTCTAAATTTGGGATTTGGAATTTGGAAACATTCTTGTTACTCATTCAATTTATTTACTGCCAAAAGAAGAAAAATATGAACCTTTGGGTCATTATATCTTTCTAGTGTTGAGAATGATAATTGCTTCTGTATAAGTATTTTAAAATTATTTTTTAAAAATAGTGATTAAACAGCTCCATATTCCATCATTATCAAGGCTTACAAGAAGTCTACCAACAAAGATACAACTGAAGTCCTCTGCAAAAGACTGTCATAACTAACTATAAAATATATATGTTGAGCCCAGGAACAATACATTAACCTAATGTTTATACTAAATCTACCTTAATATAATATGGACTTAATGTCTATATTAATTTCTATGTAAATTAACTAAGGATCTTTTTGCCTGTTCTTATCTTCGTTGTTGAAATAGATTTCCAGAGGTACTGTTTTTGGCATAACAAATACGCCACGGGTAGCTTGCCAGGGTCTGCCCGTGTGGGCGGCATACTCTCAATAGTTTGCCGGGCTCTCCGAGAGGTATGTGTATATCTTTTATTGTATTTGGGATATGAATACACCATATTCATATTCATTAAATGATTTAAATTCTGTGAATTACATAGTTTATAATCACATAGCCCATGGACCCAAATACACACAGCAAAAATGCCATCTGCACTTCTATGTTCATTGCAGCACCACTCACAATGGCTAGAATCTGGAAACAACCGAGTGCCTAAGAACAGACGATTGGTTAAAGAGACTGTGGTACATCAAAAAAGAAAAGAAAAGAGAGATTTGGTACACCAATAAAATGGAGTACTATGCAGCTGTTAGCAAACAAGAAGTCATGAAATCCACTTATCAATGGATTGACATGGAAAGTATTACTTTATGCTGAGACAAATGAGTCAGAAGGAGAGGAACAGACATGGAATTATTGCATTCATTTGTGGAATGTAAAAAAAAAACATAATATGAGATTGATACCCAAGCACAGTAGAAACAAAGGTCAGGCGGATGGGTCCATTGTAGGGCGTCTGCTTCAAGTGTTTGGTGAAAAGGCAGTTGGGATAGCGAGGAGACCACTATGACAAAGAGAATTGGAAATGATCACTCTGGACAAGAATTGAGTGCTGAAAGTAGGTAAAGGAACAAACATGGTAACTTTTCAGTACCTGTATTGCAAACCATAATGCACAGTAGGAGGGAGAGAGACAGGTTGGGGTCAGGCGAGGTACCAGGAGGGAAAAGAGAGACATTGGTGGTTTGAAATGTGCACTGGTGGAGGGATGGGTGCTAGAACATTATATAATTGAAAACAAATCATAAAGAGCCTTGCAACTATGCATCTCATGGTGATTCAATAAAAATAAATAAATAAAGTCACATAGCAATCAATAGTCACAAATAGTCACAAATTGACTTTTATTGATTTATTTCCTGATAATTCCATTTGCCATTCCCTTAAGTTTTGTTGGAGAAATCAATATGAAGTAAATTTGTTCTATGCCTGCCAGGGGGGAGGTAGAAGGGAAACTTGGAACATTGGTGAAATGAAGGGTACATTCGTGGTGGAATTGGTATTGAAATATTGAATGCCTGAAACAACTCTATTATGAATAATTTCTAAGTCACATTTTTAATAATAATTAATTTTCTAAAAAGTAAGTATATGTATTCTTAAAATTTAGTTAATACTCTATTCTATCCTTTATCATACTCTAGAATGCCAGTAATCTTGCTAACTTTTCTAACTAAAGCACATTTTATAAAGAGATATCTTAAATCTTGTTATTATGTGGGTGAATTTTTTAACCTTTTCTTATATAAAGAAACATTGGCCATTTTCTTTGTATAATCCAGTAACATAATATTAGGCACATACATGATTAAATTGTTTTTGCACCAAATTTTCCAGAATAAAGAGAACTACTGTGCTAATGTTTGGAGACCAGACAAAAATTTAAAATTAGATGACAATACTTATAAGGAAAGGAAAAGGAAGAAAAACCATCCAATGAAAAAAGTCAAGTTGTGGTATAGACTATTAACATGTGCTATCCCGGCCCCACCCCCAAGAAAGAACCTAACAGGAATATATGAAGCAGTTATTTTTGTTCAACAATATCCTACATCAGTCTAAATAAACAGGCCATTTAATCCATCTCAATTGGTCAGCAAATGTATCCTGCTTCAAGAAGACAGTGAATGCTTGTACCTGAGCAGCCAGTTCATTGATAGATGTTTGCTATTCATCTTCCTATATAAGTACAGAAATGATTCTTTTTTGAAGTAGGGTGTGGGGATGTATATCTGTGGCTACCACTTTCTCTTTTACTGAGCATCCAGATTCACATTCCCATGTTTTTTTGAGAAGCAATTTCTCAAATCTGAACTGGATACTTAACTGAGGAGGGGTTAAGATCAAAGAAGTAAGTGGGGCAAACTAGAATGCCCACATATTTAGCTAGTATGGCCTCTAAACTTCAGCTGGGTGTTTGTTAACTCTTTTCTTGCTTCTCAATCCTAGAGTATTACTCTCAGCTGCCTTCTCTATTTCATGTTTGTTTGTCTACGAGTCAGGTCTCACATTGAGGATTTTGCATTTGTCTCTGTGACTGGCAATTTGTACATCAATCTTCAGCCACAACTACATAAACCTTAGTAATTAAAATTTTAATGAGAGATGACTTCCGAAATTTATGTTGTGAGTACTTTCATTCACATGTCCTTTGAGCCATCTGGAGTGACGTGTTACAGATGTTCGCTGATGTCAACAGGCCAGAACACTTTGTCTACTTGGTTGTTTATATATGGATATATAACAAAATAATCATCTTACTTTCTGCCCACACCCAGTATGTTCAGTCCTCTATGACTGTACTCTAGGTGTCTCTCTCCTGAGTCTTCCTCTCACTCCCCCACCTAGTTTCTGACCAGTAGGCCAGTTCAATGGTCACTTCCCATGAGACTTATTTCAGGCTACTGTGACTTTTTTCAGGCTACAATGGCCTAATTCTATTCATTGCAAAGATTTTCTCTAACAACTCTTTGAAAGCCACTGCTGAATGGGTCTCAAATGAAGCCATCAGTCATCTTCCACTGGCACCCACACACTAAGCCAATTAAGAAGTGCAAAGCTACAGAATTGTTTTCACTTTTACAACATGTTTGTATGGAATTTCTTAGGTGATTACAATGGAGAGAGAAAAGAGAAGGATGGGTGCCGTACATTTATGCATTACTTAGTCATACAGCTTGATTGTGACTTCTAATTTTGCTCATGCCTAATTTTTTATGCCATCTCCATCTTATCAAGCTGTCACTTGACCTGAACTTAGGAGTTGCCACATCTGACAGGACCCATCTCATAGTGGACAATTACAGACATGTGTTCTAGTGCTCAACATTCCTACTCCAATCATAGTCGTAGCTTCAAGGTTATTTCTTTGCACTCCCAACCACATATGACTGTTCTTTACTATTACTTCTGATCCTGAGTCATGATCCTTTTTACCGACTCTTGTCCCCCAAATGAAATACATAGATATTGAAATTTTGATACATTGATGTCTGTAGCTTCTTGATCCCTGGTATCTTCACCACCATCTGGTTTGCTGATTACTGGGCGTCAAGCTGCAATACAGTCTAACTGCAGTTTGAATGCAGTGCCAGGCAGCTGTTTCCATGATCTGGATCACACTGCAAGTGGAAGCTGTTCCCATCGTCCTGTGGTCAAGGAAGTGTGTGGGTATAACGTGCTACCCATGGAATATAAAGAAGTCAATGAGGGCAGCACAGCTTCTTCACTTCAAGAGATAAAATATTTCATCATTACTTAGGAGAAATGCCTTCAAAGACCATTTGAACCCTAAACATTATAAATGTGGTCAGCTCTGAACCAGAATAAGGTTTACCTTCTATCCCCAGACAACGTGGCTTTCTTCAGCATGCTTTTTGCCTCTCCAGTCCTAACAACTCAATCTTGTTTAGGAAGTCCATTAATAGGATGTACTCTGGTGCCCATATTTCCATAATCCTTGGCATCATATAATGGGACAAAACAGGGCAGCTGGCATAGCTTTGGCATCAAATTATAATTATATATTGTTATCTGTTATAAACTCCTTGATCCTATTTTTCACTGAGAGAAAAGAATTCATTTACCAAATTACTGGCCAGATCTTATCTTCTCCAGGCATAAAAATCTGTTCTAAGAAAGGAAAACTATTTGAAACAATAGTTGGGAACAAAGCTTACTATATTAGTTTCTTAGATTACTGCAACATAATATCACAAACTGTCTAACTATTGAAAATAGAATTCTGACACATAGTGCCCAAAAATAACCAAAAAAAAAAAAAGAAACTTATTTTCCCATAATTCTGGAAGCTAGATCAAACAACGGGAGGACAGTGCTACTACAGTGCAGATCCAATTAAAATCTTACCATTTGTACAGTTGTCTTTCAGAATTACCTAATTTGCATAAGACCATAAGACTAGTTGATGGAAATGTCTACATCTTACCCCTGTAGATCAAGGTACACACCCTAATACCTATTACATCCTGTCTTATTAGAATGTAATAGCACTGTAGCATTGTCATCCCATTGTTCATCGATTTGCTCAAACGGGCACCAATGATGTCTCTATTGTGAGACTTGTTACTGTTTTTGGCATATCGAATATGCCATGGGTAGCTTGCCAGGCTCTGCCTTGTGGGCAGGACACTCTTGTTAGCATGCCAGGCTCTCCAAGAGGGAGGGAGGAATCGAACCAGGGTCAGCCACGTGCAAGGTAAATGCCCTACCCGCTGTGCTATCACTCCAGTAATATCATTTGTTATTTATTATTCCTACTGGAGAAAGCTAGAGAGCCTTAAGTTGGTCTCACTCACTTAATTCTTTAGATCAAAGACCTGATATATAGTTTCTACCAGCTAAAAATTACTTTTTAGATCTCCATTAAGCATTTTGAAGCCTGAAAGACAGCGAGACAGTTTCATTGTATTTAGAAAAGTTGGTCAAGACTCCTTTACTCTAACTGATGACTCTGAGGACACATACATTCTTTGGGTCCATTGACTCAGACTGTCAAATGCATTATATTCTATGACCCACCTTCAAAACTCTTTGAGTCAGTTTCCCGTGCTTGCCACTCTGATCTTACTGCACACTACGGTGATCCTCATACTGAATTCTGCCCTGTCTGTCTCAGATATCGTCCACATTGCCTATAATCATAATCACCTTGCCTACTGTAAATTGTGCACCAAAGAGGGGACCAGGACTGACATTTTTAGTGCTGCTCATTCTTTGTTTGCCAGTATATTCCTAAGACTTTGTGATCACAGTGTCCTCTGAGCATTCCTGTGAAACATAACCGTTTGGCGGGCCTTCTGATTACACATAGCTTATCTATTATAGCAGACTCATTGCGGTAAACCTCCTAATCCGATTCCCCACCATCCAAAATGTGTGCTTTTGGCTCAGTTCAATTTCACTCATCATAGTATGTCACTTTTGCCATGTATGTGTGAGAATCCCCAGATAAATTTATATTCTATCTTCAGGGTCTTGACCAGGAAGTTAATTCTCTCTCCAATATTGTCTCCAGTATTGTTGATGCACCTGTTTACTTCACCATGTCTAAAACTTGCAGCTTAAAAAATATGTCTATTCTTGTGATAGGGCTGGAGTGCTAGCGCAGTGGGTAGGGCATTTGCTTTGCACGTGGCCGACCCGGATTCGATTCCTCCATCCTTCTCGGGGAGCAGAGTAAGCTACTGAGAGTATCCCTCCCACACGGCAGAGCCTGCCAAGCTACCTGTAGCATATTAGATATGCCAAAAACAGTAACAACAAGTTTCACAATGGAGACGTTACTGGTGCCAGCTCAAGCAAATTAGTGAACAATGGGACGACAGTGCTACAGTACTATTCTCATATCATCTGTGAATAAAAAAATAAATTAGTTTAACCTCTTTTGAATGCCTCTGATTTCCTTTTCTTACTTAGTACAGGGGGCTGGAGCAATAGCACAGCGGTAGGGCATTTGCCTTGCACACGGCCAACCTGGGTTTGATTCCTCTGGCCCTCCTGGAGAGCCCAGCAAGCTACTGAGAGTATCTCACCCTCACAATAGAGCCTGACAAGCTACCTGTGGCATATTCAATATGCCAAAAACAGTAACAACAAGTCTCCCAATGGAGATGTTACTGGTGGCCGCTCAAGCAAATCAATGAGCAACGGGATTTCAGTGACAGTGATTATTTATCATGTTTGTATATATGTCCATAAACACATATATACACATGTATGGTACCTATACACAAAAAATTCTATAAGTACTGTATGCATTTCTCATATTTACATATAGTTTTTTACATGTTGTGTATATTTTATACATGTAAATATATAGATACATATATATATATATCCTTTCCTCCTTTCCTATCCTCATAATGCTATTTATAGATACACTTTCCTCAATTAAGAATTGTGGAAGTCCTGAAGGGAGAACATGTCGCTATGTGTGTGTTCACACATCCACATGTGTGCCTATGTGTGTGTATGTGTGTGCACCCACATGTAAGAGAGAAAGAGACCACTACTGCCTTCAGGAACAGTCGCAGTTATTATAGAAGATTTAGAAAATTCAGACATGTCTTATTAGTCAAATTTTTAGGAATTTGAACCATATATTCCCATGTCCTGTGTCAAGGTTTTAGTATTTCCTTATTAGGGTGTGAAACCAAACCTTATCTCAGTATTTGGCTAACTTTGAAACAGCCGCTGAGACAAGTTCTGAGCTAAATTTTTTCAGGATCAAGAGAAAGGAGCTTCTCTAAGTGTAACTTAGGATATTCTTTCAGTACATTGACAGCGCTTAGTAATAATCATCTAATATCCATCAACCGACCTAATGCTACTCTATTTCATACACACACACACACACACACACACACACACACACACACACACACACACTTTTTAAAAGTCCAGTGGGTAAGTTGTACCAATCAGTGCATTACCTTTTATCAATATACCATTATGCTTTACCCCTGCGGGCAACAAGCTTTTACCAAGCCCATGAATGCTTCACCTACCACAACTACTTGGTCCTCAATATCAGCAAGGGGGTGAGTGATCTGGTTTCAAAATCTCTTATCACAAACTTCAAAAACACTTCTAGTACCAAATAAAATCAGTGAGGTCTGTCATACCAGATACTAAGAGGGTTTGGGATACATGACATTTATCAAGGATCAATATCTGCAGAAAGAAGGAAAGGGGAAGAAGGATCAAATGAAGGACAATTCTGAATGTAAGCATTCCTGAACAAACTTCACCAAAATAGCAGTACTTTCTAGAGTAGATTTTTGCCTTTGAATATTTCATGTTAGATCAATCTGTGTTGGTTTTTCTTCCACTTGAACTGAACAGAGAGAGTTGTAAACTCAGGAAAAATAAAGGCTCCTTACAGAGAAGGAATCCTAAGGATTAAGACCTCAGGATTCTACTCATTTGGAAATTATATGTATTCTATTCTTTTTGTGGTTATCTAACATACAGTTAATATTTCCATCCTATTTCTAACTTAATTGCTTCAGTTTACAGTGTTTCAGTGTTATTATCTTTTGTTTCTGGTTGCTTTTAAGATTTTCCTTTTGTCTTATGAAGCTCCACTATTTTATGTCAGTATTTAGATATTTATTTGCTGTGTATAAGAATTTCATTTATTTGTGAAAACTAATTTTTCTTCCTAAGAAAGGGTTGGTTTCTTTCAGGAGTTCAAAATGTATTTTAAAAAACCTAGATAATATCTTTTTAATTACTGCACTTTTTAATTATTTCTGTTTCCTTTTGAAAACTTGGTTTTATATATATTTAAATATTTTGTTATGATTTTAAACACTGAGAATGTATTGAATATTTTTTATTTATTTGTCTTTCTACTTTGAAATCTAACTTACTACTTTCCCTCAGCTTCCAGTTTATAAACTCTCCCTTCAACTGATCTGTAATGCTTTTTTGTTCGACCTATTGATATTTTAACCACAAAATATTACTTGTTTTATTTCTTAATATTTTCTTCAGTTTTATTTAAAACTTACTTCATTTTACTCATGCATACTTTTAACACATATTAGATAGTGTTGCTTTATAGCCTGTGTCTGATGATATGAATAATTTGAAATATTTTTCATACTTGTTTTTAGTGCTACTTCTTGCTCTTAATTTTTTGCTTCATAATTTTTAACTGATGTGCATTGTCCTTAATCATTTACCACTAAAAATTCTATAAGGGTGTTTTGAATTGAAGTTTTCCCCAAAAAGTGTCTATTTGCTTCTGCACATTGCTTGTATCTCTGGCATTTGGGAACCACTTTAAACAAACCTTTTCGTTCCATTTTTGAGAACTTACTTGTACCAGGTATGATGGAGACAGTTTCTGCATCTTATTTCCTGAAGGAATTCCACAAATGGAATTCCACAAATTCCATTTGTGGAATTCCTTTTTTATTTGTGGCCAAGTCTGCAATAACTTTTTCCTTTTGTGCCTTCCTCTTGTGAATAATTTATTCCTTCTTAATCTTAATAAAAAAATGGATAGCCTTGAAAGTCAATCATATGCATTGGTTTTAAGTTTATCAGGTTTTAATTAATCCTATGCTTCACTTCATCTTCTTATAAAACCATGAAGTTACATAATTATAAGTTCAAGGTTCCAGGTTTGCAAGTATGTAATGATGATTTAAGTAATTCTCTCAATAACCATCTAGTTCAGACTAGTACCTACATGTTTATCCAAGTTAATATCCTCAGTTTTGTATTCTTGTTCAAGTGTTTGACTCATATTTGATCTTTTGCTTCTTTTTGATAACTAACATATAGAAGTTTCTTTATATGTTATGCAAAGAAATACTCTGCTAAATGTGTTCACTCTACATAAACGCTTAAATGTTTATAAATGAAAGAATGATCAAGAAGGATATTTTCACAAAAAACAAGAATTGGAAGTTATATCACTGATAAACCCAGATGTAAAGATCCTCAACAAAACACTAGCAGACAGAATCCAACAACTCATCACAAAAATCATACTCCATGACCAAGTAGGATTCATCCTGGAAATGCAAGGATGGTTTAATAAGCACAAGTCAATTAACATAATGCGCCATATAAATAATAGAAAAATAAAAACTCTAATATCATATTAATAGATGCAGAGAAAGCATTTGACAAGATTTACCACCTATTAATGATTAAAACTCTTAACAAAGTGGGAGGTGAAGGAACTTTCCTCAATATAATGAAATCCATTTACCACAAGCCCAAAATGAGCATTATCCTTAATAAAGAATATCTGAATGTCTGCCAGTATGATCAGGCACAGACAAGGCTGCCCACTCTTCCCACTTCTGTTGAATACAGTACTGGAAGTACTTGCTATGGCAGTTAGATAAGAAAATAATATCAAGAGCATACAGATAGAAAAGACATCTTACTGAAATTACACATCCATCATGATAGAAAAATCTACATTGGCATATCACATACCCAAAGTTCATAATTTTAAAAAATATTTTCTCTTGGTAATGTATATAAGTTTATCATTGTAGTATATATATATATATATATAGATATATATATAGATATATAGTAGCACCATTGACCCCTAAAATCCCTGTGAATTCTATCAATTTTTCCCCTCCTATTTTTTCTGGTAACCACTGATCTTTTTTTCTCTTTTATATAGTTTATATATAGTTTATAACAGAATGTTATATGCTTCAAATCATTTAGTAGGTAGACTTTCAACTTGATTTTGCTTATGCCTGGAAATTTTATTCAGGTCTTTCCAGAGTTTGCCAGTTCTTTTATATTTTGCACAAAATAATATTTAATTGCCTACATGTGCCACTGTTTCTTTATTCATCTACTGAAGAGCACTTTTGTTGCTACCAAGTTTTTGCAATTACTTATAAAGCTACTATGAATATCTGTGAACAGCTTTTGTGTAGATATGTTTTCAATACATTTCAATGAGTACTAGGGAACATGATCACCAGATGGTATAATAAGTGTTTTATTTTATATAAAAAAAGGAAAATAAAACCTATCAAATTATCTTCTAGGCAACTGTACCATTTACATTGTCACCAACGATTAATGTTTCTGCTGTGCCACATCTTTCCCAGACATG